>NC_050449.1:47485974-48685974 GCF_903995425.1 Onychomys torridus
CTCTGTGGGTACTCAGACACATAAACAAAAGTTAAAAAAATAAATCTTTAAAAAGTGAAAATATTAAAAGCATGATTTATTTATGTGGATAGAAGTGAATTGCACTCTCCTGGTCTCCTACTCTTGTCTCTCGACTAAAGTTTTGAGTGACTTGAGTCCCTCTAATAGGAAGGCATCAACTACCCTAAAATGTGAAAGTTGTGAGCAAGCATCCAAGAGAAAACTAGATATTGCAGCAGCAACACCACCACGTGCTCAGCATCCTGGTGCAGCATCGTCAAAGGAGTCAGTCCCAGAACACAACCCCAAGGTTTCTGGTGCTGCTCTCTCTCATGCAGACCGCAGGAAATTCACTGGAAAATCTTCTAGTCACTCAGTCCTCACAGAGCATCACCATAGTCGCATGGGATATTCAAACAAGAGGGCATTTTCTTTTGTGAGTAGAGAATTTTGAGAAGAAATGTATATTCATACTCTACCTAGTTATATGAAAGTACCATCAAAACTGTGGATAGGGCATATTCTGGTTAAAGCAGGATTTTCTTTTTTTAAAATTTGTGTTTTGTTTTATTTTTCAATGGGTAGAAAGGGAACAGGAAAGGTTGGACCAGGAGATTGGATTCAGAATTATCTGGATAAATGTGTTCCAAATAAGCTTACCAGAACACTACCTGGACGCCATGAATCAGAATCCTTGAGGTGTGGACACAGGCCTGTGTCGTGTGCAAACCCCGCCAAGTGATTCTGGTGCTTGTTGCTGATTAAGAAACACACAGGAAACGTGCCTAGTTCTCTAGAAGTATTAACTAAGACTCACTTGCTTCATATTGAAATGAAATAATGAAGTTTAGATGCTGCCCCAGGTGGAACCTTCTAAGCAGGCCTTCTCTGCATTATTTCATTCCTTTGCCAACATGAAGGCGGGTCAGTGTTACCACGATGGCGAGAGCATTTGATAGGCGCACCACAGAGAGAAGCCAGCTGCCCCCAAACGCTCGCCGCTCTGTACCATTTATGTATTAGGCTGTGGTAGGCACCGTAAGTCCTCAAGAGATGGAGAGGGTTCACTTTGAGGGAAATGATGTAGCTGACAGAGACAGGGAAGAGCCTTCAAGTGACACATTTAAAAATTAACATCAAACATCCACAGAGCCTACCTCACGGCAGACCATATCCCAAACCTCCCTCAGCACCTAATTCCATCTTCATAACAGCCCGGAAGGTAAGTCTGTTACTGTCCCCACTGGACATCAAGACAAGGGACAGTGTAGTTGGAGAGCTTTTCTCCAGGTTTCACCAAGCCCCTGCGGTCCCATAACCCACATATAAAATAATCATACAGATACTCATATTATTTAAACTGCTTGGCCATTAGCTCAGGCCTACCATTGTCTAGCTCTTACTCTTATATTTAGCCCATTTCTGTTAGTCTATACTTTGCCACATGGCTTGTGGCTTACCGGTGTCTTTACATGTTGCTTCTCCTGGCAGCAGCTGGCAGTGTCTCCCCCCAGCCTTCCTGTTCCCAGCCTTCTCCTCTTCCTTGTCCCTCCTACCCTATCCTTCCTGCCTGGCTACTGGCCAATCAGCACTTTATTTATACAGAGTGATATCCACAGCACTTCCCCTTTTCTTTTTTGTTAAAAAAGGTGGGTTAACGTTTACATAGTAAAATTACAGATAACAAAACAATTATCAAGCAAGAATTATAGTTACAATATTAAAGAAGATATCCTATCTATCTTACATTTGTGAGTCTACAGTTTTATATCTAACTTATCTTGTATCATACCTGAGGAAATTATAACTATCTAGTCTTCAACCACATCAAAGACCTCAGAAGGATATAATATTTTCTGAGAACTGGGAGAAGGATGCAAGCAACTTTCAGGAGTCTTGCAGGGTAGACAGAGATAGCTGGCAGCCTGGACAGTCACCTAATGTTTCTTTGTAAAGTTGGGGCATTTGTCTTTAGCCCACAGGGCTAGAGTCTCTCAGTCACTTTTCTTACTGTCCTGTAGAATATTTGGCAGTTTCCATTTTGTCAAGCAAAGTTTCATGGTCACCTTTCTGTGGTTCCTGTACGTCCAGTCGATCAAGCAGTCCAGGCAAGAACAGTTTCTTGCCCAAATGGCTATTTTTGTCAAGGTGAAGATAAACTCCATATGAAGTGTCTTTAATGTCCATCCTCTTCTCTGAAGTAAATTGGTGCTGTCAGGAGCAGACATGTCTCACTGTCCAGAGAGTCTAAATTTTAAAAATATTTTAAATGTCATATTTTGTAGACCTTTGAAGTGTTTGAAGATTACCTGTTTATCTGAAATATCTCTGTGTATACCTAGAAGACTTAACTAGCATGGCTATGAGTATGATTATCATAGATGACCAGTTATTAATCTATTTTTAATTATCCATTACAATTTTAAATGAGCTGTACAAACATAATACCTTAAACAAGAGTAGAAATATACATGCAGTATAACAAAATTAACTTTAAGTTTGTATCAATAGACTAAAAATCTATACCAATGTAAAATATTTTAAATGAGTTGTTGCTCTTTAGAAGTAAGTTCATTAATCTACCCTTTCATTCTATCATATCTATATCATATCCCCTTTTCTTCTTTAGAAAGAGATCGCATTTATAATCAATCTGTTTTAAATAAAATATTGCTTTGTTTTTTTTTTTTTTTTTTCCCATACCAGAGGGCTCTTTTGATTTGGGACACAAGAATCTCTTAACCTTTTTTTTTTTTTTTTTTTTTTTTTTTTTTTTTTTTTTTTAACAATGTGCTTGGGTTTAGAGAAGGAGTGAGCCAATTCCATCTCCAAAGCTAGCTGGGAATTTGGGCATAGTTTTTCTTACTACTTCCTGCTGGAGGGGGGCGCTGTATCTTATGGGGACATAAAGAAAATTTTAGGATTATAGAGCAGTCCATGAGGGTAAACCTCTGAGCCAGTTGCCTTGAAACCATTCTGGATGTTGGATCATCTGGGCCATGATGTAATCGGAGACCTTTCAGGGGATCTTGGCTGATCAAACCTGATGTATCTTAATCTGGAACAAACCCATAGCCTCTGGCTTTCTGTGGAAACAAAAGCAGAGACTCTTTTCCAAAGCAACATATTTTGAAGTTAAGGTACCTTTAAAATTTACATATTTGTTTAACTCAACAGCTTTTACGATCAAATCTTTTTTTGTAGTTAAAAATCCCAAAGACAAGACAAACCAGATTCTCTGTAAAATCCATCTTTATAAGACTGAAATGCTGCTGTGGCTGCTCGCTCCGCCCACTTCAGCTTCTCAAAGCAGCGGTGGTACAGTTTACCGCCAGCTCTGGGTCTGGAGTCATGTGTACCATCAACTATCAGAAATAGTTTTATCAAAGTAGTGCATAGCCCAGAAACTTTTTTGTTTTTTAACTAGCAAAGGCTAAATCTACCATGAAGCAGAGTAAAGTGCTGCTTGTAGACTCCTCATTCCCGCCACACTGTAGGTCAGAGGCACATGCCAGGAATCCGCCATAGTAGTTTAAACCAGCAGGCTGCCACTAACTTGAGAGAGAAAACTAGGAAGCTGTTTTTAGCTCTGTTTTAGAATCTTTTTTCTCAGGTTTTAGGTGGAAACTCTTGCCCCACGTTGGGTGCCATTTGTACTTGGAGAGCTTCTCTCCAGGTTCCACCAAGCCCCCGTGGTCCCATAACCCACATATAAAATAATCATACAGACACTTACATTATTTAAACTGCTTGGCCATTAGCTCAGGCCTACCATTGTCTAGCTCTTACTTTTATATTTAGCCCATTTCTGTTAGTCTATACTTTGCCACATGGCTTGTGGCTTACCGGTGTCTTTACATGTTGCTTCTCCTGGCAGCAGCTGGCAGTGTCTCCTCCCAGCCTTCCTGTTCCCAGCCTTCTCCTCTTCCTTGTCCCTCCTACCCTATCCTTTCTGACTGGCTATTGGTCAATCAGCACTTTATTTATACAGAGTGATATCCACAGCAGGACAGAGGCAGAAAGAAGCCTAGACACCCAACCCAGTAATGATGTAAGAGCCCAGATTTCTACAAATGGACACACACACACATGAGTACTTATGGATGCAAACACATAACCCACATGCACATATAACATAGTTATGCGTACATGGCCACACATATATACAAACATGAACATAAGAATGCACACATGTACATATGAATATGAACTTCTTCAGGTATGTATGTGTGCACACATATATATTCATATATGAACATACAAATGCACTTATGAACACATACATGAGCATGCACATATGAAATCACACTTGCACCTAAACATATTAACACATACACATACATTTATATATGAACACACACATCCACATATCAACCCAGACATTCACATGCACACACATAGGCACATGCACATAAGACACACACATGGACATATGAAAATAAATGTACACATGAAAATAAAAACAGAAATGAATACATGATTACAAATACACATACATATTAATAGAAACATGCACATATAAATGCACACATACATATATGCATAAATTTCCATATAAATTCACATTCCTATGAGCACAAAAACATTCACATGTGTATATGAACACACATATATGATACACATGGACATGCATATATGAACAGATATGCAATATGACCATGCACACAGTCACATATGAATACAGACATGCAAAAAATGAACACATGTACATCCAAATACACATTTGCACAAGCACATATGTGTGCACACATACACATGCACATATGTGTACACACCAATTCATGTCTGAACTTTTTAAAAAAGATTGTGCATGTGTTTGTGTAAGAGAGACAGAGACAGAGAGACAGAAAGAGAATGAGACAGGCAGAAACAGAGAGACAGACTTTGGAGGCCAGAAGAATGTGTTGGACTCATTGGAGCTGGAATTATAGATAATAAAGGAGAGAACCAGCTGACAGTTTGTCCTCTGACCTCTCCATGCTCACTGGGGCATACATGTCACCCACTCCCCATTAAATAACCAATAAGTATCACACACGCACGCACACACACACCACACCCACACACACACACACACACACACACGGCTTCCCCGTCCAGCCACATACAATAAACATCAGAAAAACATTGCTGACATTTTGACACAGACAGCAGAACCCCAGTGAGAGCCAGACTGAGAGGAGATGGGAGCAAGAGCAGATCACGCTCTGTTCCTACAGATTTGAGTCTGTGAGGTTCTACACCACAGTCCAAGCCCACACTATGTCAGACTGTGGTCCTGGCACATGTGTCTAGACAGACTAAAGGCATCTCCAATTAGGAACAGAAACACAAGAAAGTGTGTTTTTTGTTGTTTTGATTTTTGAGGCAGGGTCTGGGTCACCATAACTTGCCTGGACCTCACCAATCTCCTGGCATGTGTCTTCTGAATGCTGAAGTTAATATTATATAGTTGAACCAACCAATAACCATCTAGAAGAGAATAAAGGGTGATTGGCATCTTACTTCATAACATTCACAAGAGTTAACTTCAAGGATAATACATTTACATGTGGAAAAACTCAGGCTGTAGAATTGAGAACATTCAGTTTTATGGGCTGGAGAGATGGCTCAGGGATTCAGAGCATTAGCTGCGCTTCCAGAGGACCTGGGTTTGCTTCCAGACCCTAAGTAAGTGGCTGCTGACAGGGGTCTGTAACTGCAGGTCCAGAGGATCCGATGCCCTCATCTGGCCTCCAAAGGAACTGCAAACATCTATACAGACCATGCGCATAAAAGAAAGTTAAATTAATGTAGAAGAAGGAGGAGGAGAAAGGGGGAGGGGGAGGAAGGAATGGAGAGGAGAAGGAAGGGGAGGAGGGGGAGGGGTAAGAGAGGAAGGAGGAGGGGAAGGGGGAGAAGGGGAAGGAGGAGGGGGAGAAGAAGGAGAAGGAGGAGGAGGAGGAGGAGGAGGAGGAGGAGGAGAAGAAGAAGAAGAAGAAGAAGAAAGAGAGGTCATCTTTTTAGCTAGATGAAAGTTTTTCATTTTATGATGCTCCATCTGTAAATCCTTGGCTTGTGTCACAGAGCAAAAGGTCCTTTCCCACACCTGTACCCTGTGGGTCTTGCCCGTGTTTCTTCTAACAGTGTCTCAGTTCCACACTTATGTCTTTGATCCATTTAGAATTAATTTTCTGCCTGATGATTGACAAGAATCCAATTTCATCTTCTACATGTGGGCATCCAGTTTCCCCAACACCATTGTAGAAAGCAATGTCTTTTCTCCAGTGTGTGTTTTTGGCATCTTTATGGAATAGTAGATGGAATATGGTATACTTACACATATTCATGTTGGGGTCTTGGATATGGCTCCACCAGTCTATATATCTGTTCTTGTGCCAAGAACATATCATTTTAATTAAAGGGTCTGTGCTATAACTTGAAGTTTGAAATGGTTGCTTTGGCTAACTGGGGTCTTTTGTCATTCCACATAATTTATGGTTAGTTTCCTTTCTTTCTTTATCTGTGAAGAACAAGATGGGGCTTTTGATTGGCATTGCACTGAATCTAATCATGCCTTCATGTAGGACCATCATAGTCACGCTGTTAATTCTACTGATCCAAGAGCAGGATATACCCTTCCATTTCCCAGCATCTTTCTCTAGCTCTCTCTTCAGAAACTTTAAAGTTTTCTTTGTAGAGGTCTTTCACCTCTTGGGTTAGGTTTATCTCTAGATATTTAAATTTCTTTCAGGTTATTACACAAAGGAGTTTGTTCATGATCTCCTTCCCTGTATTTGTTTTTGGTGCACAGACAGGTTCTGGAGTTTAGCCTGTTGATCTGTATCCTGTCACCCTGATGACATGGCATTTCATCTGTAGTTCTCAGGCAGGAAACGCTGGCTCTCTTCCATGTAACATGTCATCTGCAAACAGGGATGCTCCATTTCTTCCTTTCCTACTTGTGGTCCTTGACTTTTCTCCCCTTGTCTCACTGCTCCCTCTAGTGCTTTGAGCACAGTCCTGAAAAGCAGACAATCTTGTCTGAGTCCTGATTTCAGGATGATTGAGTCAAGCTTTTCTCCATCTGGGCTGATGTAGGGCTTAGGTTTCTCATCTACAGATTTAATATGTAGAAAAGAAGTTCCCTCTAGCCTTCCCCTTTCTAGGACTTTTATTACAAAGACATGTAGGATTTCATGGGAGGCCTTTTCTGCATGGAGATGATCATGTCCCCCCCCCCCTTTCAGATCACTTACATGGTTCATTACATTTAGTGACTTGCATGTGATGAATCGTCCTTGCATCTCTGAGATAAAGCCAACACAGTCATGGTGGATAATCTATTTGATGAATGTCAGATTTGATTTTCAAGTATTTTACTGAGCATTTTAAAGTCTATGATCACCAGGACTCTCACTCACTCTTTCTTCCCTCCGTCCCTCCCTCTCTCCCTTCCTTCCTTCCCCACTGTGTCTTCATCTAGTTTTTATTAGCCTGAAACTGACCAATAAAAGCTTCACAGAAGGAGTTTGAAAGCTCTCCTTCCATTTCTGTATTTTTGATTTATTTCTTGACCTGTTCATTATGCAGTAATGAACGGGTTGTTTAATCTCCAGTTGTAGGGGCCCTTGTGTCCCCTGAAGTCCTGTGAGGGCCATTGGGAACCCATGTGCTCAGACATAAGTGCAGACAAAATACCCAGCCCCATAAAAATAAAAATAAAAAAAGGAGTGAGCCACTATACCTCCTGATTATTCTTAATTTATTGTTAGTATAATTATCCTCACTTCTAACAAATAATTATTATCTGTTGCTAGGGAACCTACCTGCCTGCCTGAGGGCCAGGATGCAGCTCAGTGGAGAGCAGCCTGCCTTCTCCTCTCCTCTGATTGGAGCGAGTGTCTCAACTCTTATTGTAGCATATAGAGCAATGGGCGTGATTGCCGTCACTTCCTCTCTGACCCTTGTCTCTACCAAGTGCCCAGGCTAGAGAAGGGGACTCCTGGCATAACCCACAAGGAAAAGTTACAAATGGAGAGCTGCCAGGATCAAACTTCTCAGGGGCAGGAGGACCAGCAGAAGGGATGGGGTTTTACATCACTTCAAAGTGTATTTCTCCATCCCTGCAACCAAAGTGCCTCATGTCCTCAGTAACAGGGTGTCAACATCTTGTTTGTGGTGGGCACAGGAGAGTGGTAGCTATAGTCTGTGTTTTCCTTTTCTCTTGTGTTTGGTGTGCATGCATATGCACCTGGTTTTGGCTATCTGTGTCCTTGACATGCACTCATCCTTCAGAGTCTCTCTCTCTCTCTCTCTCTCTCTCTCTCTCTCTCTCTCCCCCCGGGCCCTGAAACTCCTTAAATTATGCTGTAGGTTGTAGTGATATTGTGTTCCCCAATATATTGTGCACTTTAATAAACTTACCTGGGGTCATAGAACAGAACAGCCGCTGTATAGACATAGAGGCCAGAAAATGGTGGCACACAAGCCTTTAATCCTAGCATTCTGGAGACAGAGATCCATCCAGATCTCCATGAGTTCAAAGCCACACTGGAAACAGCCAGGCATGGTGACACATGCCTTTAATCCCAGGAAGTGATGGCAGGAAGCAGAAAGGTACATAAGGTGTGAAAACCAGGAACTAGAGCTGGTTAAGGTTTTAGGCTTTTTGAGCTGCAGTTTAGCTGGGATCCATTTGGATGAGGACTCAGAAGCTTCCAGTCTGAGGAAACAGGATCAGCTGAGGTGAGGTGGCTGTGGCTTGTTCTGCTTCTTTGATCTTTCAGCATTCATCCCAATATCTGGCTCCTGGGTTTGTTTTTATTAATAAGAACTTTTAAGATTCCTGCCACAGTAGGTCTCCTTAACCCACCGTGGCCTATCAACTACATGGATACTGGAATATAGACAAATAAGTCTTGTGACATGGAATTCTATTATCTCAGACTTGAATGAGAGAAAATGGGACCTGGTGGCACCTGACTATTGTATCAGCAGTTGAGAGGCAGATGCAGAATGACCAGAGGCTCAAGGACATCACCCATTCATAACACCTTGACCCTGTGCCGGAGTCTGCAGGAAGAACAAGATGGCAGAGCCACAGCTGGACAGTACTGCTTGGATAGTCACAGCTCTCGCCTTCCGTTAAGCTTTACTTTCTTGTTGAGGTGTGTGGAGGTGGGGTAGAGAAGCCTCCATGCTGGCTTCTAAAATCCAGTCTCTTTAAGGAAACTCTACACTTAAGTTCATTTTAGCTTATTTGATTGTACTTCATTTTTAACTTCATATGATTTAATTTTATCTGGAGGCCAGTAAGCCCTACTGACTGTCCCGCCTCCCCTCTCCTCCGGACTTCAGATACATTGTCTCACTGCCTGCCCCAGGACTTCAGATACATTGTCTCATTGCCTGCCCCAGGACTTCAGATACATTGTCTCACTGCCTGCCCCAGGACTTCTTCTTGAGAGCTTCCAGGAAGGGAGCCGAGCCTCTCACAATTATTTTCAATTATTATCATTGTCAGTTATTAAATAAGCAAGTGCTACTGTCTCTTTAACCTTTACATTATTATTGGAAGTTACTGGGGGGAGGGGAGAGGCCTGACAGAATCTCTAGACTGTCTTCCCAATGTGGCCGTACTGAATTAATCTCCTCCTCTGCTGCATCCCCTCCAGCATCTGCATGCTGGGATCCTTCTGGGTTTTCTTCTTTATTTATCTCTGCATTATGCATTCATTTCTATAAGAGGGCCTCCCTATCTATCTAGGCATTGAACCAGCAATCAGAAACATCACTTGTAGTTATTGCGTATAATGGACACTAGATGGCACCAGTTCCTTAAGATGGGATGGAGTACGCAGCACATTAAGGCCCTTTCTTTTCTTTTTCTTTTCCCTCCCTCCTTCTCTCTCTTCCTTTCTTTCTCTTTTGTTGATTCTTCGGAGCCTTAAATTTTCTTTATACTGTGACTTTCTGGCAAGCCTGGTCTCCAAAAGAGAGAGAGAGAGAGAGAGAGAGAGAGAGAGAGAGAAAAGAATGGTAAATTTTAAACAGCACACTAGGTGCCTGAGATTTGGTAATGTCATTCACCTTAAAGGAAAATGATTTTACTCTGTTCTGATTGGTGGGTTTCAGTACATCATTCTGTATTCTTTTCCTCCTCATACCAACAAGTATTTATTTATTTAATTGTTGCTTAGTTATATGTTTATTTATTGATTTATTTAGAAAAGCATGCGTGCGTGCGCGCGCGTGCGTGCGTGTGTGTGTGTGTGTGTGTGTGTGTGTGTGTGTGCCTTTACCCACATAGCCATCTTGCCTACCCCAAAGTGTTTTTATGCAACACCTAGAAAATGACCTAAACATATTATCTTTGCTTTAATTAGCTCCTTTTCAAGAAGGCAATTAAAATGTTGTTTCAGTATCTGCAAAATAAGAACATCATAATTGTCATGGCTTCTGGTGTCTTTAATGCTGATGCCTGGGTCTCTGTTGCTCTGTCCCATTGTTAGGGATGGCACTGATGCTAATAAGAAAATGCCTGTTGTGGAGCTCAGTGGGGTTACAGTATTTCATAAGAAGTCACGATTTAGAGACCCACCCATGCGCTTGGTTTAATTTAGTTTTTATTTTTATTTTATTTTTTTTAAGGTTGAGTGTTGGCATTTTCTTCCTTCCTTCCTTCCTTCCTTCCTTCCTTCCTTCTTTCCTGTCTGTCTGTCTGTCTGTCTTTCTATGTATACAGAAAAGGGCGCCAGATCTCATCACAGATGGTTGTGAGCCACCAAGTGGTTGCTGAGAATTGAACTCAGGACCTTTGGAAGAGCAGTTGGTGCTCTTAACCTCTGAGCCATCTCCCCAGCCCTAGTTTTTATTTTTGAGACAGGTCTCAGTGTGTAGAGCAGCAAGCTGGAGCTCACAGGATCCCCCTGCCTTTGACTCCCTAGTGCTGGGATTAAAGATATGTAATGCTACACCTGGCATGCATTAATTCAAGAAAATCGTTTAAATTAAAAAATTAAACTTTACACACAAAATCAAGTGCACACATTTCAGATTGCAGGGAACACAGCTAATTTGGTAGGTAGTGTTGGAGAAAACTGAAGTTGCATGCCTTTGTAAGGTAACTCGGTATCCTCAGTTGTGGAGAACGTCTGACAGTCTCTTGGTTTCCTGTGCTCTGCTAATTTGCTACGCTAAACTGTCTTTAAAAACTGACACATGTTTACCTTTGCTGATTCTCTTGCCTTCTGGTTCCACAAGCTTCTTCCATCCACGGGTCCATCTCATCATCTCTATCATGCACATACCAGCTCCTGATAAAACTCTGTTCCATTTCCTTCAGTGTCTGGTGGGAGGAAGTTGGGTCCTGTCCTTTTCATAAATTTTTAATTTTAAAAACAGGGTCTCAGGCCTGGAGAGATGGCTCAGAGGTTGAGAGCACTGGCTGCTCTTCCAAAGGTCCCGAGTTAATTCCCAGCAACCACATGGTGGCTCACAACCATTTGTAGTGAGATCTGGTGCCCTCTTCTGGCCTGCAGGGATATGTGTAGACAGAACACTGTATACATAATAAATCTTTAAAAAAACAAAACAAAACAAAAAACCCCCCAAAACCAGGGTCTCACTATGTATCCTGGAGGCTAATATGTAGACCAGACTGTAAACTGAAGTTTCTCAGTCCTGCCCAGTTCCACCTGGGCTGCAGCCATTTTTACAAAAGAATCACTCAGAGGCTTAATATTAATTACAAACTGTTTGGTCTATGGCTCGGGCTTCTTGCTAGCTAGCTATTACATCTTAAATTAACCCATTTCTATTCATAAATATCACCACGTGTCTCATGGCTTTACCTGTGTTCTATTACATCTTTCTCCCCTGGCAGCTTGAAGCGTCTCCCGACTCCTCCTTTCTTTTCCCTGTGTCTCATGGATTTCCCGCCTGGCTCTATCCTGTGTTGCCATGGGCCCAAACAGCTTCTTTATTAACCAATAATATCAACACATATTCACAGAGCACAGAAAGACCATCCCACAACACCAGGCTACTCTTAAACTCATTCTAAAATCAAAGAATTGTACACTAGCCAACCTGGTATCAGCTTACTGCTCAGTCTATTTGCCTTATTCAAGTGTACTTGTGTTCTATTTACATAATTTGTGTTCTATTTACATAGGTTTTTAAAATTTGTTTTACACAGGTCACACTATGTAGCCTTGGGAAGCCCAGGGTTTTCTATGTATGCAGATGATGTCTGTCTCCCTCTTCTGGTTCAACCAAGTTTTGCCATTCACAGAACTTCAAACTCATATAAGATGGATAGCTCCACCCTTTCCTTGTGGAAAGTGTGTGTGTGTGTGTGTGTGTGTGTGTGTGTGTGTGTGTGTGAAGAAACAACTGACAGTTTGTCCTCTGACCTCTCCATGCTCACTGGGACATGCATGTCACCCACTCTCCATCACACACACACACACACACACACACACACACACACACACACACACACACGGCTTTCCCGCCCAGCCACATACAATAAACATCAGAGAAACATTGCTGACATTTTGACACAGGCAGCAGAACCCCAGTGAGAGCCAGACTGAGAGGAGATGGGAACAAGAGTGAGTCAAGTTTTGTCCCTACAGAATCGAATCTGTGCGGTTCTACACCACAGCCCAAGCCCACACTACACCAGACTGTGGTCCTGGCACATGTGTCTAGACCAGTGGTTCCCAACCTGTGAGTTGCAACCCCTTGGCGGGATGAGGGGGGCGTCAAACAACCCTTTCACAGGGGTCACATGTCAATTATCCTGCATATCAGATGTTTACATTATGATTCATAACAGTAGCAAAATTACAGTTATGAAGTAGCAACGAAAATAATTTTATGGTTGTGGGTCACCACAGCATGAGGAACTGTATAAAGGGTCACAGTATTGGGAAGGTTGAGGATCCCTTGTCTAGACAGACTAAGAGAATCTCCAACCAGTAACAGAAATATAGGAAGTTTTTATTGTTGCTTTGTTTTCGCTTTTTGAGGCCAGATCTGTGCAAGGACGACTCACCTAGCTGTCGCTGTATAGACCAGGCTGGCCTCGATCTCACCTATCTCCCTACATGTGCCTCATGAGTGCTGACATTAAAGGCATAGCCAAGACACCCAATTCAGAGAATATTAAATATTCATGTCATCCAACATCCATGTAAAAGAAAATAAAGGGTGGTTGGCATTTTTGCAAAACACATAAGAACAAAATTCAGAGGACCAAACACCTTCATGTTGAAAAACTCAGGCTGAAGAATGACTTTGAAATACATCCAGTTTCATGGGGCTGAAGAGATGGCTCAGGAATTAAGAGTAAGTAATAGCTGCTCTCCCAGAGGCCTACATTCAGTACCAGTCCCTAACTGGCAGCTGATGGCAGTGGGTAACTCCAGGATCAGCACAGACTTTAAGCACAAACCTAGCTCCCCACTTAACTCCAAGCCTAACTGGAAAACTAACCTTAGAAACAGGACCAGTACTCTCCTTAGCCCCAACTGCAACCAAAACCCTACCTTTCACTCTAACAATAACTTCAAAAATAAAAAAGTGTCACTAGCCCTAACACTAACCATAGGCATAGCCATAACCCAACCGATAACCCCAATCCTAACCTAACCCTGTCTAACACTAACCTTGACCCAAATCCTTCATTCATCCTAATCAGACAGTAGCCAACACCCAAAATCAAAACCCAAATCTATCACAAACTAATCCTAATACATCTTCTAACGGTAACTGTAGCTTAATCTAATGCTGCACTGAGATCTGTTTCTAGTCCTAGTCCCAAAACTAATCACAATCCCAAATCTTACCATAACCCCACGGGGACTATTTACATCTAGCCTGAAACCTAACTCTAGCTCGAACATTGCCTTAAGCCTACAACTAACCGTAACTACAACTGCAGCCCAGATTCACCCTAAAGCTAGAGTTAGTCATAATCCTAACACAAGAGCTAACCCTAACCATAGTCTAACCCAGCCCCAATGAAGGGTTAGTGACCTAGAACCTCAGGTGGACCGAGAAGCTCTGGACAGGAAAGTTGGCTTGACCAATGACACCCGTGGAAGATTGATAAGGAGACCCACACACCAAACCCACTGGCCTCTACCACTTCCAGTCTGAAGGAGAACTAACCTGTACTTCGACTATTTCATCCCCAGAGTCCCCCTCTTCCATCCTACAAAACCCCAAGACCTCTGCGCCATGTGCGCATGCACAGTCTTATTTCAGTGGAGAGACTCTGGCCCTTGAGCTGTTCAGATTAAAGGAACAATTCTGCATCTGCAGACGTCTGTCTTCATTTTCACATTGCCCTCAGCAATCCTGATCTAACACTAAACATATCCATGATCTTAATTTTACCTGGAAACAAAGCTCTACCTACCACAAACACCAGATCCAACACTAGTCTTAACCACAAAAGGAATACTAACAGTTGTCCTAATTCTAATCTAACCCTAACCCCTGATCTTAATTTATAACCTAACCCTAGTCCTAACCCCTAGCTCCTAGCCTCTAACCCTAACCTCTAACCCCTAACCCTAACCGCTAACCATAACTCCTAACCTAACCCTAATCCTAACCCCTGACCCTAACCCTAACCCCTAACCTTAAACCCTAACTCCAATCTAGTATCACCCTAACCCTAAACCTGATCCTAACCCTGAGTTAACACTAACTCTAGCATACACCTTACCTTCAGTAACTCCAATCAGACTGAATCCAAAGCCTCAATGCTTCATCTAGCCACAATACTAATACTAGGTCCAAAAAACCATAAACTATTTCTAACACTAACTGTATCCTTTAATGCTCCCCCAAACACCCACGTCCTAAGCCTCACCCTTGATCTGTTAATCATTACTCCAAACCTAAACTTAATTCACACAAAGCTCTATTTGTAAGTTCAGTTCTAACATCAATCCTAACCCTAGAGCTAATTTATCCTGAGCCAATACTCAACAGAAATGCGAACACTGACCCACTCTGAACTCAAACACTAGCTCAAATCAAAACCCCAACTCAGCTGGGCAGTGGTGGCGCACGCCTTTAATCCCAGAACTTAAGAGGCAGAGTCAGGCGGATCTCTGTGAGTTCGAGGCCAGCCTGGTCTACAGAGAGAGATCCAGGACAGGCACCAAAACCCAGTCTTGAAAAACCAAAAAAAAAAAAAAAAAACAACAACAAAAAAAAAAAAAAAAAACAAAACAAAACAAAAAACCAAACAAACAAAAAACAAAACAAAAACAAGAACCCAAACAAACCAACCAAACAAACAAAAACAAAAAACCCTAACTATAATGGTCACCATAGCCATAATTTAACCCTAACCCTAGCTAATACATCACCTTAACTGTTGCAGAATATTAAAGATTTGTTACATTTGTTTATTATGTGGAACATTTGTGTTAATAATGCAAAGATGTGTTGTATTCTTTTATGTTGCATTTGTTAACTCTGTGAAGCTGAGTTACCTTGCCTGCTCGAAACACCTGATGGGCTAATAAAGAGCTGAATGGCCAGTAGCGAGGCAGGAGAAAGTACAGGTGGGGCTGCCAGGCAGAGAGAATAAATAGGAGAAATCTAGGCTCGAGAGAAAAAGAAGAGCAAGATAGAAGAGCTAGGAGTGATAAAAGGAGAGGAGGACACTAGGGACCAACCACCCAGCCACCCAGCCACCCAACCACCTGGCCAGTCATGGAGTAAGAAGGAAAGAAAGATATATAAAGAAAAATAAGAAAGGTAAAAAGCCCAGAGGCAAAACATAGTTAAAGAGAAATGAGATAATTAAAGTTAAATTAGAAAAGCTGGCTAGAAACAAGCCAAGCTAAAGCCAGGCATTCATAAGTAAGAATAAGTCTCTGTGTATTTATTTGGAATCATAATGGCCCCAAAGAGCAAAACAACAGCATACTTAACCATAATACTGACAAAAGCTATACACCTAACCCATGCATCAGCGCTAATCCTAGACTGAACACTAAACCTAACCCCAAACATAGTCCTAATTCTTACTCTAGCCCTAACTACTTCTAACCATAGCCCAATCCCAGCCCTAACATTAACCCTAACACTACCTCTAATCCTATAACTAACTCACTATTAACCCAAACCTTAGTTATCACAGCAAAATCAACCCTAGCTCAAATATTACCTCCAATTATATCCCTAGACCTAATCCAACTTGTAACCATACCTCCAGCCAAAATTAAAATTAGGCTTCAACCTAAACTTAACTCTAGTACTAACTACAGCTCTTACACTAATTTTGTATCAATCTTTAACCCAACCTTATCCAAAATCCTTACCCTGGCAATGCCACCAACCCAAACCCTAATACCATGGTGGCTTTTTGTTGTTTTTCGTGTGTGTGTGTGTGTGTGTGTGTGTGTGTGTGTGTGTGTGTGGTCTTTTGAGACAGGGTTTCTCTGTGTAGGCCTGGCCATCCTGGAACTCACTCTGTAGACCAGGCTGGCCTTGAACTCAGAGATTCACCTGCCTCTGCCTCCTAAGTGCTGGGATTAAAGGCAGGAGTCACCTCTGCCTGGCCCAAACCCTAATACTAAACCTAGCTCTAACCTAATCCCAGGACTAACATTAAAAATACTCACAGCCTAACCCTGACACTAACCCTAACCAGACACTAGTCAGAATCCTAACTTTAACTCTACATCTAGCCCGTACACTAAAACTAGTTCAAAAACACAACTATAAATTGATCTCTAACGCTAATTGTACCCCCTACCCTACTGCTACATTGAGCTAATTCCCTAACAGAATTCTGTCTGCAAAAGAGTTTCAGAAGGCCATGAATCTCACCTAGTAGGATTTCTCACTACAATAGACTTGGGAGTTTGATTCATGAAGATTCAATAAAGAGGAATGGTAGGCACTTGTTCTTATAAACCAAGACACTAAGTTTCAGTCCAAGCCCAACTGAATCTCCCAAAACAATACATTTGTAATCAGCTAGAAGCTCACTCCCCTACAAGAGACATTTTTCAATGTGTAATTAGAATTTTGATGCTTCAACTTTGTGCCCCAGTGTTAGAATTATTTTTGATGGCCTATTGTGAACACTGTTTACCACACATGCCTTTCTTGAGTGCTTTGTTCTGGGAATCATTTACCATTGATTTGTGTCCAGGTGCAGTCATGAAATGGCCGAAGTTGTTCTGTGTACGAATTCAGTGATCTCATTATCTTACTCACTTCAGAATCATTGGCAAACTTGTAAGCATTGCATCCACATCATCTGTGCCCGCAGTAACAGTCTTACAATATAAATGTCTTTCGTTTCCAGCTGCCGTTTCATCCATTGCCGATCACAATATAGATTTGTGTGGTGGCGAAATGGCAGAGCTGAGAATAACTAGTTTATAAGTCTTGTCCCTTACCTTCGGAATGAATCTCACAACCGAGGATTGGACTGTTTTATTTTTACATATCGAGATGGTTATAAAAAGTACTTGTTCCAGCTCTTCTGCTGCAGGGGTGTAATCAACAGCCCTAGCTGATGCCTCTGGATCGACAACATTATTCTAAGGCCCTTTTTGCATCTGCTCAAGAATGCCCATGTTATGAGCTATTTTATGTTGGGCACAAATGTTTTTAAATGCAGAAGAGGTGTAAGAAGTGGTGGTGTCTGTCTTGAGGTGCTGTGGACAACCCCATAACATCAATTGGAGCAAGGCAATGAGCAATGATACGTTTTTACAGCCTCCTCCATGTGTGCAGAGGCATAAACAAAATGAGAATAAATATCAATAGAAACATGTGCAGATTGTACTCTTCCAGAAGATGAGATATGAGTAACATCTGTCTGCCAAAGAACATTGGGAGGTAACCCTCCAGGGTTAAGGACGTCATGCGTGACAGGCTGAAAAGGAACACAGTGGGCACACTGCTTAATTATCTGCCCAGCTTGTTCCTAGGAATAGCAAATTCCTTTCATAAAGAGGAGGCGTTTTGATGGGGCAGAGCATGACTCTCATGGGCTTTTATCAAGACAGACTGCAGAGCAGCACATATGCAGTGCGTCATGCATCAGCTTGTACACTACCTTCAGCCGATGGCCTGGGGGGACTTGAGTGTGACCCAATATGCCAACACAGTGAGGATTCTAGAGACAACACAAGAGTTCCCGGGTCCTGTGGAAAAGACGGTGTAACTCTTGATCTGGGGTTCAATCAATACTGGCTGTCTCCGAGGCTTGCCTTACTCCTACTACACAAGTGCGGTCACTGTAAATATTGATGGGGAAAAGCGAACATCTCTAAAATCACGTGAACTGCAGAGTTCTGCTTGTTTGGCTGGAGTGTAGGATGCACTGAACTTCAGAACCCGAGGAAGAGTGTCAGGCAGACTGACTCCTCATTGCCAGAAAGGAGCATCCATGAAGACAGTTAACCCAAACAAGGGCTTGAGACTGTGTTACCTCGGCAAAAACACGCCTGTGAGTGGATGCGAAACGTACCATCCTGAATGGTGGAAAATGAAAACCAAGCTGGGCGGGGTAATCAGCTGATTATTGCTAGGCAGTGGACTGCTGCCAAGGCTGATGTGGTTGATCTCCTGAATGTGGGAATAATTATTTCTGTCTCTTTACCTAGAATTTCTATAGTGCATTTGCATCCCTTCAAGATTAATTCTGCCTCCAAATCATAGTAAGAGTTTCGAAGCCTGGAGGTGGAATGTCCCAAATGCCATCCTTCTAAAATGCACTGCAGTTGCCGGAGTAGCCCAGTAGGGGTCAGAGCTGCTTCCATTTCAGCTAAGCCACACTAGCCTCAGAAACGAAACGGCATGGAAAAGAGGCTTGGCATTCATTCCCTCTTGAAATTTGGAAGGATGTAGAAAGTTTCTGAGTAGTAGGCTTAAGTGAGATTCTGAGCCAATAATTATCTCCCAGCGGTTTTTAGAATCACCAAGAGTTTTGAGACAATCCTTGCAAATTTCTTGATTTTGAGGGCATAGAGAATATTCCTCTATAATTATACCTAGCTATTGGATTAGAGATGCCTTTTGAAACTTTTTCTGGAGTAATTTGAAGACCGTGGGTCTAAAAGCTATTTTTGAGGTGGATACAGATGGCTGCCAATTCAGAAGTCAGGATGCCTGATTAGAATATCATCCATATAGTAGTAAAACAAGCCTTAGGGTTTTGTCATACATGGGCTTGATAGCTTCAACAGATTCCTTGTGCATAGTAGGGCTGTTTTTCATACCCCAGAGAAGAATCTTCTATTGGAAGCAATGTGCAGGTAGATTAGGTTAAAAAAAATTATGGAGATGAGTCATGAGTACCTTCTCTTGTTTAACATTGGGGAATATCATTAATGGAACTATTTTTAATTCATGTATAATATAAACTAAGCTTGGGGCAACTGAGTCAGAACTCTAATTTCTCCTGTATAAGCTTTATCTATTACCTCTGGGTGGAGCTGTAGTCCCTATAGGATCTGGTTGCTTCTTCCTAAAGTAAGTTCTACTGTGCCAGTAGGGATGGCTTGGGGTCCCATGTTAGAGGTTAGTTTAAGACATGTGGTAGAAATCCTCCACTGCCTGAGGTTGCTGGTGAGAGCTGGTTGATGATGGACTTGGGCGGCTGAGGCTCATCCGTCTGCTCTGTTGGTTCATAGGACCTCCCCCAGGTGATAGCCTTGGCAATTGGATAGTGCTAGGGTAGGTCCCATTGCCAGCCCTGTCAGAGGTTGCCCCCCGTCTAGCAACCTGTGAATGGAATTCATTAGCCCAGTGGATTCTTCTCTGACATTGTGGGCATAGACCAAGGGGCCATGCAGGTCATCCAGGTGGTACTGGGGCCTGCTTGTTTTTTAATTTTAAATCCTTGTGGTAATCACAAGCAAAATGTCCCATTTTCCCATATGTCTGACAGGTGCCCTTTCTCCCCAAGGCATGTAACTTCTTCCTCAGGGGCTGCTGGGAGAGCAATGCCTTGAAGGTGGCTAGGACGTATGTCTGCATACACACTAGTCATCTCCTGTAAATGTAAGTGCTGATACAACCCCCTGGGTGCCTCTTTACAAGTCTTGTTAGCATCTTCAAAAGCCAGCTGCTTTATGAGTCCCTCCCCTGCCTCAGGACATCTGTGACTGCCCCTCTAAAAGCCAGGCCACAAAGTCTGGGTACAATTCTTCTGGGCCCTGGTGAATCTCAGTTATCCATGGAATTGTTTGCCCTTTGGTGGGCAATTCACTCCATGCCTTTAATGTGTTAACAGGTTGAGTTGGCAGGCTTGCAAAGGTTAGTGTAATTGGCTGCTGGTCACTTCATAAGGTCCTGTACACAGAAGCATGTCTTTGGTTATTGCAACTCCACAGGTTGTTGTTCCTGGTCCCAATATAATTCTGTAACTCAGTTCTAAATGAAAGGTAATGTCTTGGGTTGAGGCGAGATTTTGCCATGCTTAGCCAATCAGAAGGAGGCCATCCATGAATGGTCACTGAAGACACTCTGAATAAGTCCTTAGGTTTATGGAGCCTTAGGCCCATAGGCTCTACAGACTTGTTGGGTCTCATTGAAGGACAGAAAGGCACAGTCTCATGATAGCATAGCATGTAGTTTGGATTCTGCAGATCAGGTTGCTCAAACATGGAAAAGCAGTGAGAACCATTATCACCTTCCTCCAGGTCTCTCTCCTTAGGCAGATTTGCTGTGGAGGAGTGAGACCACTTCCCCATAGTCTCTGGCGGTGCAACCCCAAAGCGAAATTGTAGCATGGGTTGGGTGATCTCATTCTCAGAATCACTTCCCTCCATATCAGCATCCAAGGCATGAGGCCGGCCAGGGCGAGCATGGCCTGTGCATAGAATTTCCCTTTCTATCTCCGCAGGTTGCGGGGAGGCTACCAGAGTCACCGATGTGAACCTATCCCCTGTTGCTATTTGTGTCAGGGACAAGAGAGGTCAGTTCCTAGTCATCTAAGTGGCCAGGCCTACAAAGCCAGACTCCCCCACAATTCAATGAGGCAGAGTTTCCTCTTTGGTGTGGAAATGGCTGGGAATCTATGGAATCATATATGTGACTCCCTAAACCAAAAGTGAGAACAGAAGTGTGACCCCTTCACTCTTCTGTTCTCTCCCAAATAGCCAAAGTTACTGTCCTTTCTTTGGGAAACCAAGGGCATATCTCCTGAACACAGTCTAAAAATTAACTGATGGATGATAATGCTTTTTACCTACTTCTGAGGTTCCTCAAAATCTTCAAGTATCAATATATAACTTCTTGTCTACAGATTCTCCTGGTCCCATGCTGTATTCCCCACACACAGAGTTGCACTCCCCATTTACCTTCCTGTGCTGGCTTCTCTCTGGAGCCTTCCTTTGTCTGACCAGTTCCCCACAGTCAGGGGCTGCTGCTTTGGCTCCATCTGCCATGACCTTCACAGCTCAGGGATTAACCTAAGGGGACAACAAAGAAACAACAGATACACACATAGAAAAGCTAGGATTGGGCGGACATGTGCTCTGATGGAGACACACCAAAACCAGGCCCAGAATCCAGAGTGCTTATTATATCCAGCTGAGCAAGGTCGTGAGTTTACTGCACACAGCTGAAGGAAGAGGCAGATTTAGCTCACCTTGGTAGGGGTTTCTGTAGGGGAGGAGTTCCATGCTGTAAACACCCAGGAGCAGGAAACTGTGGTTGATGTTTTCTTCACATACTGTCAATATCCACACAGGAACCAGGGGAAGGCTTTGCCTTTCCCATGGTCTAAGGCATTGGACCCATGTCCTGGACGTGTCTGTGATCACGTTGTTCACTCAGGGCTTCTGCTCACCACAGTGTGATCTTGGGTCTTTTCCATTCTTTGCTCAGCCTTTCTTGAAACGGGTGCCGTGACTGTACCCCAGGCCGAAGGTTCTCCCTTCCTCCCCTTCACATTTTCCAATGCATTTCTGTCACAGCTAATGTCTCCATGTCCTCATCTTGAAGGACAAAAACTTATGGGGCTTACTGTTAGAAAGTAATTCCTTAACACCAATTAAAGAACTGCATACTAGTGCTCCTGGGCAGAGCTCACCTCCATAATTCCAGCACTCAGGAGGCCAAGGCAGAAGGCTCACTGCAAGCTTGAGGCCAGAGTAGGTTATTTTTTTTAAAAAAAATCCCAGGTTAGGGATTTAGCTCAGTGGTAGAGCACTTGTCTAGCAAGCGCAAGGCCCTAGGTTCGAGCCTCAGCTTAAAAAAAAAAAAAAAAAATCCCTCTATCTGAGGAGTTGGACTTTGGAATCTCAAAGCATTCTTTCCCTCCTTAGTGTACAACACTTGTAACCAAAATGCCGTTACTAACCCACATACCTAACTTGTGGTTTTATTTCATATTCTACACAATAAACTCCTAGGCAAGAAGTTGCTTTTTAAAAAAAATTTCTGAAGTAACATATTTTATAAGCATGAATAAGTCATAACTTGTGATAGCCTTTTTATTTCTTAATGGTGAATGCACTGATTAAATTACAATAAAGGACATCTAAATTAGATACAAATATTTATCTTTTCTCTACAAAGTGTTTTTATGTTCATGTGTGTGTGTGTGTGTGTGTGTGTGTGTGTGTGTGTGTGTGTATGTGTGTGTCTGTGTGTATATGTCTGTTTGTGTCCCTGTGTGTATGTTTGTGTATGTGTGTTATGTGTCTGTCTCTGTATATGTGTGTGCATTGCTGTGTTAAATGTATGTGTGCGTGTTAGTGGCTACCTGTTATATGTGTGCATGTGTGTGGCAGTGGATGTCTGTGGCAGTGAACTAAGTGGTTTATTCACTCCCCTCTGCTCAGTGACCTGTGTGATGGGAAAACTAGCCAGCTCCTCCCGTTTTCAGTTCCGCTTTGCCATCTTCCTGCAGTAACTCTCCCCTGGGTATTTGAAAGAGAAAAATTACATTTTCTTCATAAATTTGAAAAACTTGAATCCCATAAGGTTTTTATTATTCTACTGAGTTTTGAGGCAGTTTTGTGAATATACTGGAGACTTTCAAAAGCCAAAAAGTAGTTAGTCACTTTCATTCAATCAAATTCTTATTTGCTTCTTAGAAGCAAAAATTACCTTAGAAAACTTTATGGAAGTATCACTATCATAGATAAAAATGTATAAACTAATCTATTAACATGTAAATTAAAGACCAAGATCAAAAAGGCGAATTTTCTGGTACTATTTAGTTTTTGCTAATATACAGAATAACTCAGAACACAACATACAGAGCTCAACTTTTAAGTTTATTTCTATTAGTTAGCCACATAATATGTAATTTATGAGTCGCACTAGGTGACTTTATACGTAGGTGTGCATCTATGTTATTCAGTTCATTGGTTTTGAGATCCAAAGCCCTTCAACACTCTGTTGTGTGGCATTGAGATTAGAACTCCAGAGCCATGTGTCTGCACTGGCAGGTTTTCTGTTGGTCTCTACAGTTAGGGAGTTTGCAGGGCTCGAGCAGGGAGGAGATAGTCTGCTTTTGTTGTTTGTCCCCGTATCCCATAGCAACACGTCTTTACTTCAGCAGCAGCTGCTGAATCTAGTTTGTACTTGTTCTAATGGTTGTGGACCAGCTTCATCATAGACTCTAAGTGTCTCCAGCACCAGGCGGTTGGCATGATGCCTCTGCTCACAGATTTGCTCTTAGTCCCACAGCGTCTCTTCTGGGAAGCCAAAGATTCCAGCAGTAGATTAAAGCGAAGTCCATCCCTAAGTGTCCAGTCTTCCCTTCCTTGGGGCCTCTCCTAATACATTTTTAAGTGGTTCTAACCTCACATCTCTGTTTTTGCAGTCGCTACCTGGTGATACCTGGAAGTCTGTGCCATTTGGGAGCTCACTTAAACCAACTTGCAGGAGGTGAACTTGCTGTTCTCAACTTTCTCCACAAATAACAGCTAAACTGAAAATCAAATTAAGTCAAAGCTCTTCTTAATTTTGTTTAATCCCAGTGTGACTGAAGAATTATGAAGGAAGGAAGAAGGAGGGGCCCAAGAAGAAACTCAAAGCATTTCCTTTAAAATTAGGAACAAATCAAGTATGTCCACCTTCTCCCCTGCCTAGTCAATATAGTACTGGAAGTCTTCCTTAGATTAATAAGTGAAGACGATAAAAAGGATACAAAGTATCCGTGTTTGTAGATGATACCATTCTGTACATAAAAACCCCTGAAGAGTCCATGAGAAATATCCCACACCTCATAAACACAGTTACAAAATAGCAGAATTCAAAAATAACACTAAAAAAAATACAGAGCCTCTCTCTACACAAATGACAAGCACACTGAGAAAGAAATCAGGGAAACAATTATGTTTACAACAGCATTAATCATGGAATAAATCTAACTAAGGAAGTGAAAGACATGTACAATAAAAACTTTAAGACACTGAAAAAGGACATTGAAGATTATAGCTGGAGATGGAAAGAGCTCCCACGCTCATGGATTGGCAGGACTGATACTGTAAAATCAGCCATCCTACAAAAGGCAACTTAAAGGTTGAATGCAATTCCTATCAAAATTTAAATGCAATTCTTTACAGGAAAAAAAAAAAACCCTTAAATGTTATATGAAAATACAAAAGACTCATGTCAACCCAAATCCTGAACATAAAAGCATCCTGAAGGGGCCACCAGTGCACATTTCAGGATGTACTCAAAGGGCTCCATACCCTGTTATCTTGGTTTGCTTTCTACTGGTGTGATAGAATATCTTGACCAAAGCAAGGTGGGAAGGAAAGGGTTTATTTCTCCTCACAGATTAAAGTCCTTCATGAAGGTAATGAAGTGTACAAACTCAGAGCAGGATCCTGGAGGTGGGAACTAAGGTAGAGGCCCCAGAGCGGGGGCTACTTACTGGCTTGGTCCCTACAGCTTGCTCAGTCTGATTCTTTATACAACCTTGGGTAGTCCACCCAGGAATGACACCATTTCCAGTGAGCTGGACCCTTCCACATCAATCACTGATCAAGAAAACACCGGAGAGATTTTGCCTAAATCTGATGTTAACATTTTCTCCACAGTTACCCTTCTTTCCAGAAAACTCCAGCTGATGTCAAGGTGACAGATAGTCAACCAAGACAACAGACCCCTTGTCATAGTAAACACCGACATACTAAAATATTACTATTAATCCGTAGCCTCTCCTTTTTTGCTTATCCCTGAGATCTCATCTTAATAGCAATATCACAATATAAAGCATGGTATAGCTTTTAAAGTCCCACAGTGTTTAAAAATTCAGTCTCTTTTTAAAGTACCCAAAGTCTCTCTAAAATTCCAAAGTTTGGGCTCCTTTAAAATCACAGCAAGTTGCATATTTCTTATTCTAAGAGGTAAGAACTAGGGCACAGGCACAATCAAATCAAAGCAAAATCAAAGTTACACAGTGGAAATTAAATCCGGTAGCTCACTGTCCCCCATCTGGAACTGACTGAGATTGCAGCTGGGCAGCTCTTCTTTTCTGGGTCTGCCAGCCACAGCATCCACAGCTCTGTTCATTCACTCTATATTACTATCAGCATTGCCAAGTTGCTCAAAAGCAAATTAAAATATAATCCAAGTTTTAAAAGGGAAAAGGTAAGAATAGAAATTTCTCAAAAAGAGGCATACAGATAGTCAAAATATTTGTAAAAAACGATTAAAATCATTAATTATTAGGAAAATACACATCAAACTCACAGTGAGATTTTACTTCTCTGAGGATACAATGATAATACCCCAAAGACAAAGGATGACATGTTTTGATAGGAATGTGGAGGAAAGGGAAATTTTATATAATATTGCTGTAGATACAAAGCAGAATCATTGCAGAAAACAGAGTGGTTGTTCCCTATGAGGAAAGTGATAAAATGACCACCTAACCCAGAAACCACATTAGGGTATATGTGCAAAGTAAATGGAATAGTCTTGTTGAAAACAGGTATGGGCCTTCCCATGTGTATTACAGTAGCAATATTTGCAATAGCTAAGCCCCAAAGCACCATTGGCAATGAGCAGCAGAAGAAAAAAAAAATGACATTTGAACAGAACAGAATGTTTTTTATTGTAAAAAAAAAAATTCTGACATTTGCAGCAATACGGATAAAATTACAAAACTTTATGTTAAGTGAAATGAGACAGACACTGAGCAAACACTGTGTAATTCACAAACATGAAATACTTCAGAAGTTGATCTCTAAGAAATAAAAAGTAGAACATCGGTTACTACAGAGTGAGAAGGGAAGAAAAGAGGTGGGGGAAGTTGACAGTTACATCTCCATAGGAAAATTCTACTGTTGGGTTTCATAATAGGGTCGTCAGAGCTAATAATAATGTGCTACATATTACTAAATAGCTAGAGGAGGGATTCTGAATAGTCCTGCCAGAAAAAATAAATATTTATGATAGATATGCTAATTACACTGATTTGATAATACACTATATACATCTACTGAAGCTTTACACCACAACAGAGCCTTAGAAATATTATAGACCAATTATAAATAAAATTTTGGTGCAGAACCCTCACACCCCCACAGAACAGAATTCATCATCTCATTAGGGAAACTGAAAACTACTCATCCAAACGGAACACTTCTCATGTCAGACTTTGCAAGGAAAGGAGGAGACACGTGAATGTCTGTTGGACAGATGTAGCTGGAGACGAAACTGGAGAGTCTGAGAAACCGAGAAAACCAGGAAACAACGAAAGTACTGCTCTTCCTACACAGAGAGTCATCACTGCAGCCCTGGACAGGTGTCCGCAGTCCACGTGCAGAGTAAAGGGACAACGTCACCTTGACTCTCATTTCTCTCACAGGGGACAAGGGATTTTTCCTTTTCCTTTATTTTTTCCCCTCCTTTCCCATTTTCATTTCCTCAGAGTTTCCTATATAGGCCAGGTTTACCTCAACCCTATCCTGTGGTTCAGACTACCAAAAATAGATCATAGTTCTCATACCCCAACCTCTCTGGTACTGTGATTATTAAATATGCCATGACAACTGACAACAAGCAAACTCATCAATTATGAATAGTTAATACCCCATCTATTTATTATATACAGTTACTGGTCTTGGTTTCACAAAACCGTGCGTGTGAGCTGTCCCGTTCAGTCCCCACAACAGCCCTGTGAGGTAGTCAGGAGGCATCACGTCTACGGAACACAGAAGATAAGAGTTCATAGTGGCAGGGCTGATATCCTGGCCCGTGTCTTCTGTGTCCTAATCCAGGATGCCTTCCACTTTAAGATGAACTGAGCTCACGGTCGTGAGCAAAGCAAGCTCCCGTCTTAGAGCAGTTGACTATTCTTTGGGCTTGCAAACATAGCTCATTTAGACCCGAGACCTCATGCCTGTGCACAGGGAGTCAACACACTAAATCTGAGTTAGAATTGGCGTCAGAAGGATGAAGAGGACATAACTTAAGAATCTTGGACAAGGGTTGCTGCTTGATTCTCACTGGACCAGGTTGGATGTTTTAACTTCAAAGCAGCAAAGTCCAGGAGAAGAGAAGCCGGTCAGAGGATCTTCTCATCCAACAGTTTATTGATTCCTTCACAAATCCTCTTGAGATTGGGCCTGCAGTTTCCATGCGGACCATAGAGAATAGAAAGGAACTCCGCATCTGCAAAGTGGTTGAAGACATGGTTGATGCGTCCATGGCTTCTGGGTGTCAAATGTCGCTGAACCAGCTCATGGACCAGGTCCTGGCACTCATGCAGCAGCTTAGAGAGCACGTTTGTGTCGAAGGTGTAGTCTACTTCATAGAAACTGACCATGGTCATAGCAGTCTGGTTCAGCTTCTTCCGGAGTTTCTCCACAATTACAACCTCCTCTTGACTGAACTGTTTGTTCCGGTAGAGGATGCCGATTTTGATGGCCACCTTGATTGCATCTTTCATGATCTTGTGGGCCTCCTTCTTGTTATGGGTGTGCTCTTCGGTGACTTTGTACAGCTCATCAAAGATTTCACTGCTGGTGTCATCAATCAGCATGTTGGCTACAGTCTTGCTGGCTATTTTGCTCAGAATCTTCTTCTGGGCTTGAAGGGCAAGACTCTTTGAGCTAAACACATTAGGACCTGTGGCAAAGAAATAAACAAATGCAGGGATATGAGAACTGTTATTATTATTTTTTTTTTTTACAAGTAAAACACATTAAGTAGAACTTACATCCTTAGAACAAAAACTAATGTCTATATCCACAATCACCTAACTGAACTCCACCCCAGATTTTCCCAAGTGCTTAGATTATAGGTATGTGTCACCATGCCCTGGTCACCAACATTTTTATTAATTTTAATTGTGGTGTGTGTGTGTGTGTGTGTGTGTGTGTACATGTGTGGGCATGTGTGTTGTGGTTACAGGACAATTTGTGGGAGTCAGTTCTCTCCTTCCACTACGTGGTCCCAAGGATTGAACTCAGTTTATCAGGCATGGGGGCAAGCACCTTTACAACCACTGAATCAATCTCATCAGCCCTCACCACAGTTCTGGGCAGCATAAAGAAAGACACTTGATAGGAAACCAGACATCAACAGTGCCAAACCACCAGCTGCCTTGCTCTCTCCAGGTGGGCCTGTTCCTCCCGAGAAGTTTCTAAGTGGCTCATGCGCATCCCTCTGGAAAAGTCTTTCTCTCCTCCAGACTGAATCTTACCATTTTAGACCTACTCCACACATAAGCCTTTCTGACTTGACTACTTACCAAAGGTTTCCCTACAGCTACTGGCACCATGGAAACCATTCAGTTTTGCCACTTACATAAGAAGTATTGCATGATGCCCAGAACATAGTACATGTCCGGGGACAATATGGACAGTTGATCATGGAAGTCTTTTTTTTTTTTTTTTTGGACTGAGTCTCAGGATCCATGTTTGCTTCAGTCTAAGATATATTTATTTTCACTTTCAAGGTCTTGGAAACTGCGGCATGCTCCAGATGCCAGGCAGCTGCTGTGCTGTAGCTGTTATTCATAGCCTGTATGTACAACTTACAGAACAGATGTCAGGAATTTGAGAGAAAGTCAAAAGAGCTCTGTTAAGAAATGTCACCCAACCCATGTTTACTTGCTTGTCATTTATTTACTTACTTAGTTGTTCATTTTTATTTTTGAGATGGGGTCTCACAGGGTGGGGATTCAGCTTAGTGGGAGGGCACTTCCTCAGCAAACACAAGGCCCTGGGCATGGTCCATAGCACCAGAAAAAAAAAGACCCCTCCTCCCCTCCAAAAAAATCACAAAGACACAGGGTTTCGATATGTAGCTCAGGCTGGCCTGGAATTTCTTATGTAGCAAAAGCTAGATTTGAAGTCCTGGTCCTCCTGCCTCTGCCTCTGAAGTGTTGGGGTGACAGATGTGTGTCTCTATGCCCAGGTCACTCATTGTCAAGGGCACGGAATGGCACTGTGTGGGAAACACAAATGACAAATTAAACATGCCTTGTATGACTAGGACACTGAATGAAACTTAGGAAAACCACAGCCAGCTTGTTTTGTTCTTTTCCACTTTGTGAATGAAGGAGACTATAACATGATGTCGACATACGTCTGTCTGTCTTGAATTTGTTGAAATACTCTATAAAGTCTACAGCTGTCCATGTAGCCCAAGCTGGCTTTGACCTTGCAATATCCCATTTCTACCTCTTTGGTAGTGGGATTTTAAGAATGGGCTACCATACTTGGCTCACCCACAGAACTTTAATTTCATGTACATTCTTAATGCTTGAAAACACTTGGTTAACCCATCATAATTACCAGCAACCGAAGTGTGTAAGTAAATTGAAATTTAAGGAATATTTTTCTGGTGATGATAAGCCTCCATAGATTGGTAATTTTCTTCTATCAGGGCACAGTGCTCATGCCAAGGCTAGTCTGGGCTGAATATTTATTAATCTTTGAAAAATAAATGACATGTGGAATAGTGGGTTAAGGTACTTTGATTAAAAGATGTATCACACTAACAGATGTGAGTTTCAGATTGGCTCTTTGTCTGTCTGGGAAGGTTCTCCACCCCAGAGGCACAAGTTCCTTTAAACGTCTCCCTTGGAGGAAACACTAAGATTGAACAAGAGAAAGGAGGAGGATCAGCATGCCTTGGCCTCACCTGTCCTCCCAGGCAAATGAATGTGTATGAAGTCTGCACATTGAGGATGCACAGACATCAAAGAGGGAATTTGTATCTGGAAGTCCGTTCCCTCAAAACTCTCTTTGAGTTGGGGAAGTGATGCTTGCTCGTACTGAGGCTAGCCTGGGCTATTGAGAAGCTTCAAAATAAAACAAGAAATCAGGCTGAGAGATGGCTCAGCAGTTAACAACCTGGTATGACTGCTCTTGCAGAGAACTTGTGTTCAGTTTCCAGGACCCATACCAGGCAGTTCACAGCTGTCTGTAACTGTCTACAGAGGATGGTCTTTTCTGGCCACTGTGGGGCACCTGTAGTCACATGCATACACACAGACAGACAGACACATACACACCTGAAAAACAGAATAAATCTCTTTTTAAGACAAAAAAAGTGTGCTTTGTGAAGAAAAAAAATGTCCCTTAATTTTAAAAAAAATTGAAAAACCTGGGGTATTACACAAAATGAAATGGATTATTTTCTGTGAAGCTTAATAAATACATCAAGCTGTTCTATCAATTCCAAGAGAAGAAGGAGATGACTGGTATTAAAAAAAAAAACGCCTGCTCCTACCATGATGTCCATGTACCAGTACTGGGAACCCATGCTATCTTACCTGACGATACAGATGTGGTTAAGATGTGTCAAGTAGAGAGACTATGCTGTTCTATCCACAGGCCCATGAAATGATGTGGTGTTGTGGGGGGCGGTGAGGGAGGAAGGAGCAAAGGAGAAGGTGTGAGACCAGATGTAGAGGTTGGGGTGACTGCTAGCTCTGCAGATGGAGGTGAGGACATGAGCCAAGGGATCTGGGAGCGGGGCGGGGGAGGGGGGCGTGGAAACTGAAAATGCAAGATGAAGCATTCTTCCTTACACCCTCCCAAATCCCTGTGACCCTACTTCCGATTTCTGAGTTCCAGGAACATAAAGACAAACTCTCAGCATTTCAAGTTTCTCCATGTAAAGTGATTGTTGAAGGAACTGTAAGTTAACTCAGGTGGGTGGAATGAAATCTTCCACTTAAATATTTCCACCAGGATACCAAGCCCCTGGGTGGCTTCCCTGACGCTTCTGGCCATCTCTCTTGAATAAGAATTATTTATCTGCAAATTATCAGGATTTACAAACCTCTGTTCTGAGAACTCAAGAAAGGTAGGAATCTGAAAATCTCCAAACACTTAAAGATCACAAGTCTGCAGCAGAAGGAACCAAATGTTAGGGACCATCAAAACCACCAGGAAAAGAAACAAAACAAAACAAAAAAAGCCGAGGTAAGAGTCCTGCTGACAGGTCGTTCCACCAGGGCCACCACCCTAAGGACACTAACCTGCAAGACCCACTCCCCTGTGGTGGGATGCGGGGTGGGGGCGTGGGCGTGTGTGTGTGTGTGTGTGTGTGTGTGTGTGTGCGCGCGCGCGCGCGCGCGCGCGCGCGCGGGGGGGGGGGCATGGGGGGGGGGGAGCTTGGTCCTGCCTCAACTTGGTATGCCATGCTTTGTTGACTCCCATGGGAGCCTGCCCCTTTCTGAGGAGTGGGTGGGGGAGGTAAGAAAAGAGGGTGGGGGGAGGGAGTAGGAGGAGAACAGGGAGGGGAAACGGTGGTGGTGGTTGGTATGTATAATAAATAAAAGAATTTAAAAAACAAAAACAAAAAGCCATATCACCGAGTAGATTCCCACATGACCACAGATTTTTGCATTCAAAGTGATCATGAATGTGCCCTAACATAAATGCCCTACACAGCTCTTCCTCTTCCATGCTCTGGGAGGAAGGGCTCTGGGATCACTGTAGTGAGTTTAAGATGACCAGGTATTTGTGCTCTTCATGGTTAATACATAAGCTATTGCCAAGGCTTCAAGAAGTCCTGCAGGCCGTGGCTGGTATGTGAAATTAAGTTAATTATAAAATAAAAACACTACATATAAAACAAAGAAACACAGAGCCAAATACAGGGGTAATAGCTGAAGGGATCAGAGAACTAGCGAGTAGCAATGACTAACCTTAGCTTTTTTTCAGCACAAATAAAATATCACCACAATAAAAAAAAAAAAGTCCTGCAGGAAAGGTAATTCCATGGTTTTGTTTAGTCACCCAGTCACAAACTTACTAGGCACACATACCCCCACACACATGTACCTGTAACTATGTAAAACACACCCTGTAAGATGCATTATGGGAAACAATGGAAAGAATTAGTAGAAGTCACATCAAGACAATCAGCACAACAGAACGTTCACAGCCCCCAGAGCTCTATGGGGGAGGAGATCCACAATGCTACTAATGGTTTAAGGGACTGTGCAGCCCAGGGCACAGTCCTATTCAGAGACATTTGCACACGGAAATTCTGACCTTTTCTGTCCATACTTTCATATTAGCGTTCTACAGAGGAACCAAGAAGAGACACTGTAGACTAGAAGGAAGACCATGAGTCCAGTTTTGGGAACCAAAGTCATGGGCAAGCTGATGAGGAAAGCAAGCTTCACTATGGCTAGTGGGAAACACTAAAATATCCAGAATAGGGTTATTGACACAACCTTTTCTTTTCATTCCTATCTGAACACCTTAGGAAAGTGCTTTTAGCCGGGCGGCGGTGGTGGCGCACGCCTGTAATCCCAGCACTCGGGAGGCAGAGGCAGGTGGATCTCTGTGAGTGTGAGGCCAGCCTGGTCTACAGAGTGAGTTCCAGGACAGGCTCCAAAGCTACACAGAAACACTGTCTCAAAAAACCAAAAAAAAAAAAAGAAAAAAGAAAAAGAAAAAGAAAAGGGAAGTGCTTTTGGCTGTGGATAACCTTCTCTGAATGAAAGTTCCCATTATCTAGCCATTAAGGGCAAGGGACCATTTATGAGGCCTAGGGATTTGTAACTACAGTGAGGTCATGGGAGTGGATGAGTCCAGAAAGAGAACACCAAAGATGCTCTCCGTGGACACTTGAGTGTGTGGGAGAGGCCTGCAGCCACGCTGAGTTGCTCCTTTCAAAACAGTGCTCAGCCAGAGCCCAAGTGGTGCTTCCACAGTTCCAGAATGGTGAAACGGCATGCCCATAGTGACAAACAGCAGGAAAGTCTCACCAAGCTTGGTGAGCGGGCAGGAAAGAGGCAGAGGAGCCTTGTGAGACTAAGGTAATGAACTGGGAGAGAGACGAAGTAAATGACGGTTATAAAAGACACCAGACCTTGACCTGTGACTAGAGCTCAGGAAAATGCTCTTGAGTGTCACCAGGCTGTGGGGGTGGAGGGGCCAGAGCACAGCTATTCTCTCCTCCTCCTCCTCCTCCTCCTCCTCCTCCTCCTCCTCCTCCTCCTCCTCCTCTTCCTCCACCTCGTCCTCGTCTTTGTCCACCTCGTCCTCGTCCTCGTCTTCACAGGACTCTAATTCTCTACCTTGGTTGTGTCTCTAAAAAGTGAGTGGAACTTGAACAGACGTGCAGAGAGACATATTAACATTATATAGCGGAGGCTTATTTGTAAGAGCAAGCAAACAGCATCACTTTATTTCTATTGACAGCTCAAGATGACAGCAGGGGAAAAATTGACTGCAAATGTCTTAAGAAGTTATAAATGGACATGGTATCCGGGTGGAAGCAGTGGGTGTTGTTTGGGGAGCCCATCTGTTAAGGCAGGGAGTCAAGTGTACAAGGAGGGTGGGGGCAAGACCACGGCCATGGAGAAGGCAAGACCCAGGTGGAGGAGCTTGGAAGAGTCCATGTTTCTGGTCACCAGTCGCTTCTACCCTAGCCCAGGGACTAGGGAGCACGACCATGCGTCTTGGGCAGGACATGCTCACAAACAGCTCCGAGCTTCAGCTTCCTTCCACAGCGAGCTCAAAAAGTGTCTTGTCCGCAAGACATGGACGCAAAGTCCAGGAGCTCTGCCCCTGGCATGCGCGTGCATGTGAGCAGAGGGAAGGCAGCATTGATGACTGGTCTCCTCTTGGCAAGAGCTCTCCCGCAGACACGCTTTAAAGGGAAAAGCAAAGATCTGAGATGATCTGATAAGAAATCAGATATCTGTAATTATAGCGCCGGGAGGCCCTTTAGGGGGGTGGGGTGGGGGATGTTTGGCTTTTTTCCCTAATGTCTATCATTTTAGGTAAAATGAAGAGATTCTGTGAAAGTTTTCAGTTTATTATTGTATATTTTCTTGCCCATCCCCAGCTAACCACCAACCTCCACCAAGCAATCTGTAACTCGACTCATGATTCTGTACCTGAGGGGCAGTGCACCATGTATCTGATCACTACAGTCCTGCAAGAGAAGGCCTGGGTGCTCCAGCTCATAAAGTACGAAACTGAGGCAGAGTGGACAGCAGCAGTTCATTCAAAGACATGTGGCCAGTCAGCAGCAGAGCTCCAGGGCCAGAGTTCACAAGACTCTGGACAAAGCCAGCAGCCTCTGCCTTTGTACTCCAGGGCCCTGCCTGCCTGCCTGCCTGCCTGTCTGCCTGCCTGCCTGCCTGTCTGCCTGCCTGTCTGCCTGCCTGCCTGCCTGTCTGCCTGCCTGCCTGTCTGCCTGCCTGTCTGCCTGCCTGTCTGCCTGCCTGCCTGCCTGCCTGTCACTACGCTACTTGCTAGGATGGTCATGGACCCACCTCTGAAACAGTAAGAAAGCCTCCCATTAAATACTTTCTTTCATAGGTTGCTTTGGTCATGGTGTCTCTTCACTTCTTACCCATGTGAAACATTAAATGAACCTCAAATTTAAATCTCAATTTAGCCCGGAAAGTTAACACTCGTCAGTTAATAGAAAAAGGACAGCATTATGACAAGAGTAACACCACATTTACCAGAAGCTAAAGATAGATACAGTTTTCTTTTCTTTCTTTCTTTTTTCCCCCCCGAGACAGAATTTCTCTGTGTAACTTTGGTACCTGTCCTGGATCTTGCTCTGTAGACCAGGGTGACCTCGAACTCACAGAGATCTGCCTGGCTTTGTCTCCCAAATGCTGGGATTAAAGGTGTACACCACTACTGCCCAGCCTAGTTTTCATTTTTTGGGCAGAACTCTGTTTTAACAGAGTTATGTATGGATTTTGTTTTTCTGATTGATTTTATAGTTAGCTCTGCAAAGTAAATGAGAATCTGATCACTTTCTTTTACCAGAACTCTCTGAAGCAGATATTTACGAAGTCATTAGAGAATGACTCATTTCCAATTTACAGGCTGATTCTGATGATCTGAGAGAGACTTTCATACCACAGAAGAGCATCAGTAAAAGCCAGCATCTACTTACATACTTCCTTTACACAGAGCTGAGTCAACCTCTCTTTATAGGGTAGTCTTACTGATTGGAGTACTTTATGCATATAACCAATCATATTCTTGCAGCAATTCTATGATATACACAACAGCAACAGCATTTTACTTTCAGGGAAGCCAAGGCAAGGGAAAGGAGGGTTGCTTCTCTGAATCCACTATGCAGGAGGTAACCGAGCTGGGTTCTGCAGTCGCCCCATTGCCCTGCACTTCACCCCCACTAGACACACATTTCAATAAGTACCAAACTTCCATGCACGAGTGATGAACCAATTCGTTTAAACGCTTTTTTGAATTACTGCCCACTTTAAAATAAAGATTGATCAGGTTTTATCTCCCTCAGGAAAATTAATTTTTCAAAAACAGGAGCTGGAGAGATGGCTCAGAGGTTAAGAGTGCTCACTGCTCTGTTGGAGGACCAGAGTTCAGATCCCCATTCCCTCATCAGGTGCTCACAAACAACTGTAACTCCAGCTCCAACGGACCAGACACTCTTGCCTGGCCTCCATGGGCACACACATACTCTTACACGGACATGCACATATGCACACACAAACAATTCAACAAACTTTTAAATGCACAAAGCATTTCAAGCATATAGATAAAATAGAAGAAAATATAACATTTATATGGCTAATATACAGAAAAAACAGTTCTTTAAAAATTATTTTAAAAATGTATTGTTATTGATATGTGTGATGTGGGGGTATGGTTAAGTATACGTGCCAAAGCCTACCTATGGAGGTCAGAGGTCAACTTTGTGTCGTCTGTTCTCTCCTCCACTTATATATAAGTTCTGGGGACTTTACTCAGGTCATTATGAGGCAAGCACTTTACCTGGCAAGCTGTCTGGCCAGCCCAAGTTCTTAATATTTTGTTCTCAGATAATAACACAGAGGGAAGTGAAATTCTTTTTGTTTTCAACTTCTCTCCCACCACTCTCCCCTCGAATCTAATCTATTCTGGAGACTGATCTCTGATCCCTAGTGTTTGTAGATGGATGATTCTAAACTTTCCATCAAAGGTGCCACATAAACCCTTCAGAAACATTGCATTCAACATCGTGCTTTCAAGATTTACCTAGATGACTCTGTCTGTATATTTCCTTTGCCAGACACTTAAATTCATTATACCTCCTCTGCACACACAGCAGTCTGCAGATTCCACATCTGGAACCTGCCTGCCAAGTCCTGGCGGAAGTGATGCCAATTGCTCTCCAAGGAGCTGCTAATCTTCACTCCCAGCAGCAGTGAGTTCCTTAGGTTAAACTTCCTCATCAATAGCCCACCTCTTTAATTTTTATCTACCTGAATAGTGCAAAAAGTAGTATTTTGTTTTTAACATGCATAGCTCTCAGCCATTGGTATACAGAAGATTTTTTTATTTCAAATTTTATTTTTTATAAGGATATTTACATATCAGCCATGGGTTCCTCTGTCCTTCTCCCTCCCCCCTCCCCGCCCCTGCCTTCCCCCCAGCTCTTCCCCCCCAATTCCCATCTCCTCCAGGGCCAAGATTCCCCTGGGGATTCAGTTCAACCTGGTAGATTCAGTACAGGCAGGTCCAGTACCCTCCTTCCAGGCTGAGCAAATTGTTGAGAACAAGATTGGAAAAAGCACAGGGACAAACAGCCAAACTAATGTAAACACATGAATTATGAACAAAAAGCTGTGGAGCCCCCAACTGGATCAGGCCCTCTGGATAAGTGAGACAACTGAATAGCTTGAACTGTTTGGGAGGCACCCAGGCAGTGGGACCGGGACCTGTCCTTAGTGCATGAGCTGGCTATTGAACCTGGGGCCTATGCTGGGACACTTTGCTCGGCCTGGAAGGAGGTATACAGAAGTATAACATACATAGGCTGATTATTCCCTTGATTTTTTTAATCTGATTTTTAAAAATGCCTTTTCTGCCATGAGGTAATGGAGACTCATCTATTTTCTAGAATGTTAAGCTTCTGCTTTCCTCATTTCAACCCACCTGGAGGATGTCTGTGCATATCCTATGAGGTTTGGATTATTTGTCTTCACACAATTTATTCTTTTGGTTAACTAGCACATCCTTTCTGCTATTGATCTGGCAGGGCTCCTTTTTTGTCATATCAAGTTTCCATATTCCTGAATTTTTTTTAGTGTATTCTTCAGTCTGTTGGTGCATTTCAATAACAATATCACATCTTAATGGCACACATCTTATTCACATAGTGGGTGAGTACCCCACTTTATTCTGCTCAGTGACTGTCTTAACTATTCTTTCCCTTCCTATATGAACTTTCAAGTCATTGCTCAAGTGCATAAAATCTATTAGAACTAACGACAGAATTCAGCAAGCTATGTCACTTGGAGATAAATACACACGAACCCAACCATTAACAGCCATTTAGTTAACTGTAAGAAAGGGCCAACGACATGGTTGCACAAGCTGATGACCTGCGTTTCATCCCCAGAAGCTGCGTGGGAGCAGAGAACTAGAAAGTTGTTCTCTGACCTCTGCACATGTGCCATGATACACACAAATCCCCTCCCTCCCTCCCTCCCTCCCTCCCTCCCTTCCTCCTGCTTCTCTGTCTCTCTCTCTCTCTGATACACACACACACACACACACACACACACACACACACACACACACACTAATAATCAGGAAGTGAACTATAAGCTGCATCAGAGGATATTTGGTGAGTAAAATGTGCAGACACTTTATAAGCATTATCAGAGGACAGAGAAGATCTGACCAAATGGTGAGAGAACAGTGTTTACTGGATATGCAGTTTCCACATCAAAGATGACCTCACCTCTGCTTCTCCCAGTGATTTAGCTTGTTGGTCTCTGCTGTAGTTCTAGCAGATTCTATGCCGCATCTCTTGGACATTGTGATGTAGCCAATGATGCCTACACAATCTATCATCTTCTCCTTGTGTTCTCTTCTTCATTTGCTGTTTCATTGCTTTATTACAATGGTGGGAATGTCCACCAGTGTGATCTTGGGAAATGAGAATTATTGGGCATTTCTGTCTCATGCCTAACTTCAAAAGGATTACCTCTACACTTTTCCCATAAAGTATGATGTCTGCTGTGGTTTTCATGAAGTTTTTATAGTTTTGCAGAACAAGAAAGTCATAAACCAAGGCAAGTTTAAAATACAGAGGTGGGTACAGCGAGATGGGGGGAGATATTTTATAGGCACAGGGTGCTGTATGATGACATTCTGAGCTCTTGGGTTGGTGAAAGCTAGTGTTCTGCCAAATTAACTGATAAAACTGGTAATTCATTATACTTTAAAAAAAGGAGCTCTTAAGAGATACATATGAGCTAAATGAGATGCTAAAACAGAAAATTAAAAGTCTTTTTAGAGCTGCTATTGAAACTGAGGCTAAATTCTAAAGTTACTGCCACTCACCTTTCTCTGACTTTGCTCATTCTAGAATTTTCCTTGAGCAGCTTTTTGGGCTCACAGTGAAGTGTCTTCATCTTACAAACCAGTCCCCAAATTCCTTCCAGCCTCAGAGCCCAGAACCTCAGTTTGGCCCACACTGAGGTCCCTACAGATCAGGGGAACTCCTCAGGCTGTTAAATCAAATGAAGGTATGTCTGCAGACCCTCAACGATGTTCCTGGGTTTCTGCTGAGACCCATTTTCAAGCTTCTTGGTGAGTTTCCCTGTTACTTGACAGGTCAATCCTGTTAGCTGTGGGTTCTGCATTCCTTTGCTCCTGCTTTTCTCACAAACCCACAGAGACATCAGAGGCAGGTGGAGCAAGATGGGGAAGCTCTCCACGAGCCCAAGATGCTGTCGGATGACATTCTTAGCTTTTGGTTTGTGGAAGCTAGTAGTCTGCTAAATTAATGGACTCCAAAAGGTTTTAATCTATTGGTCACAGATTTAGTTCTGACACAGAGGTGGGCAAGGAAGGGCGGTTCCAGAGGGCTAGACCTAGCCCAGGCTAAGGCAGCCAGCCTTTGTACCTGCACCATTCCCGTCTCTCCACAGCACTGACGTTCTGATCAGCCAATCAGCAGACACAGCTTCTTCAGGAGACTGTGTTCACACTTGCGCTTGTTAGATAATGCACTTTGTGCTTGCAAGGTCACACATTATTTATTAAACATTAAGGTCCCTCATAGTTAGGAAGGCTCATTTCTAGGATCTGATGCTAATAAGACTGAATAGCGGGCAAGACCGGAGTCTTCAGCAGAGAGGAATAGCTGGTAAAGGCAATTCAGAAAGAAACCCTTGGATCATATCAAAACTATTAGCCATTATGGCTTGGATCTGAATTATTTCTATACCCTCTGCATCTGACATAACATATGAGACAGACTATTATACCTAAAATTAAGTAATCAGAGCACAGTTAGGCCTAATGGAGTGAACTTGACAGATGAATCAAACATCTAAAATAACCAAAATTTATATATTTTTAGTGAAATTGACTATACAGTTCTCCCTATATTTATAGTTACTTGTAATCTACGAACTATCTTACATATATTTATTTATTTATTATTTTTTAAAAGATTTATTTTATTTATTATATAAACAGTGTTCACTCTGCAAGTTTGCCTGTACGCCAGAAGAGGGAATCAGATCTCATTACAGATGGTTGTGAGCCACCATGTGGTTGCTGGGAATTGAACTCAGGACCTCTGGAAGAGCAGTCAGTGCTCTTAACCTCTGAGCCATCACTCCAGCCCCCCTTACGTATATTTAAATGGTTAGAAATGAGACTTTTAAAGAACTCACTACTGTAGTATTTTTTATTATTAAATACAAATATTGTTTAATTTTAAAAGCAAGATTAATTACATTATAGGACATTTAGATACTAATTAAGAGCAAAAAAACTTAGTACTTAAGGTATAAAACATCATGAATGTTGTTATTAGACATTGATGTCTTTTGTACAATTTGGATAAGAAGAACTAACTGAAATCGTTAGTACTTAGTACTTAAGGTATAAAACATCATGAATGTTGTTATTAGACATTGATGTCTTTTGTACAATTTGGATAAGAAGAACTAACTGAAATCGTTAGGTATCTCTAGCAGAGTAAATGGAGCTAAAGTTTAACTTAAAACCTAGATTTCTTTTTTTTGCTTTACCCAAATATACTGACATATATAGACAATGAAAACATTTGAATCTTTCAAACATTAGTTTCATATAAGGTTTAGTGTAACCAGTCATAACAAAAAGAGACCATGATATTTTCATTTGTACCCTCATTAAAACCAAGACTAGTATTTTATCGATTTCAAATACACTAGGTAATATTAGATGTTTTAAAATAAACAAAATAAACAATTTAAAAAATCTAATTACAAAAATATTAAGAAACATAAAAGGTTGTGGGGGTGTTGGCGATGGCGGCGGTGCATGCCTTTAACCCCAGAACTTGGGAGATAGAGGCAGGTGGATCTCTGTGAGTCTCCAGAGTGACTTCCAGGACAGCCAGAGCTGTTACACAGTGAAACCCTGTCTCAAAAAACAAAACAAAATAAAACAGAGAGAGAGAGAGAGAGAGAGAGAGAGAGACAGACAGACAGACAGACAGACAGACAGACATAAAACTGTTTGCTGTCAGTGGATGAAGATAAGAACATCCAACATTTTCAAAGTTTACATGAAGAAGCTCTCAGATGTGGGAATGTTTGCAGCCCTCTGGCACAGTCCTCACCTTTAAATCAGACAGGAGTCTTTGATGTGATATCCTTTTTTTCTGTTAGTTGACCAAATCATCTGGTTTTTAATACTTAGAAGAAATCTCTAACTAATTTAAGCTTTAGTTAGCATAGCTAAAAGTCTTTTACAATACTATGTGTTACTGGTTTATCTACTAGACCATATTTTATAAACAGATTTAATCTCTGTCCATTAGAACAAGTGTTAAATCACTATATGACTCACTAGGACTATTCTAAGGAGGCATCGCTCTCTAAACAGAATTTGTTAACTATTTAAGGCAAAGACCGACTATTCAAAAAGCAAAGGCTTTGTTTAATACGAAAACATATTTAATCACAGCTCTTAAATGTTCATTTGGTAAAAGGAGACGAAGAACAATTCAATATTTAAGAAAAGATTATTATAGGAAAACAGGCGAGCTGGAGAGATGGCTCAGTGGTTAAGACTATTCTTCCAGAGGACCTGGGTTCAAATCCCAGCACCCACATGGCAGCTCACAACTGTCTGTAACTCTAAGATCTGACACCTTCACATAGACATACATGCAGGCAAAACACCAGTGCACATTAAATAAAAATAATAAATAATTAAAAAAAAGCCAGGTGGTGGCGGCGAATGCCTTTAATCCCAGCACTTGGGAGGCAGAGGCAGGTGGATCTCTGTGAGTTTGAGGCCAGCATGGTTTACAAAACAAGTTCCGGGACAGCCAGGACTGTCACACAAGTAACCCTGTCTCAAACAAACAAACAAAGAAAAAAAAAGAAAAAGAAAAAATGCTGAAAAAAAAGAGAAAAGCAGGCATTAATTTTACATCAGGGCATTGAATTAACCTTCAAAAATTTATAGCCTTTATATTATTTTTAACTTAGTTACACCCATATTTATTTTTACATAACTGTTTATAACATGATTTTTAATCTTCACACTGTTATTACAAAATTTAGAAAACAATTTTAATGAGGTAATTTTAAATGAAAACTCAGGAGGCTGTATCTGAAACAAAACATATGGTGTTTTAGCTATCCAATAATTATAAACATAGGTAAAGTATGTAATAGTTCTTGTTTTCTTAATGAAATTTAAATTAGTTACTTGTTAAAGATTTAAGTTATAACATATAGCTTGAAGTGGATTTTTGTTAGAAAAAGTGTTTACCTTTTATTAGTGTTTCTGAAGCATCAAAAGTAGGGTAAAATGTTTGACATTTATTATTATAAAATAATATAAAAATAGAGATGACTACTTTTAAAAATACATATATCAATATGGTGTAACATATTAAGATGATATGTAAATTCTAAGATGTCTTACATAAGCCTCAAAGTAGGTTTCAAAATGACAATTTAAAAATTTTAAAGTTTTCTCTTACCTAGGCTTGGCTAAAGTAAGGGTCTTGAGAACTCTATGTTTTATTCATTTGTTTTTAAAGAGACAGTAGTGGTAAAAAAAAAAAATCCTTAAAATCCTTGGAATGTGGGTGTATTTATACATATCTATGTATGCAGCATATCTAAACACAGACATGAGCCATCCTCTCAACCTGAGGAACAAACAGTTTAGAATCTCTAGGGAGGGTGATTATCAGTAGGAGGAACCCATCCTGTAGTAGGAGCGATCACCTCTTCAAGCTAACTTACACCCTCAGGCGATGCGGACCATGCTGCAGAGCCAGAACTGGAGCACAGATCAAGAAGAGAATGTCTTGACGGGAATTGTAGGGTCATGCATATCTTGTCATTAAAAGCAGTTTCAAATATTTTAAGTTGAAAAACTCCTCTTAATTGTCCCATGGAAAGATTTAGGACTACTAGTCATCTCTATTTATTGTATCCATGTGTCACACTGATGAAATATACTTTATGTCTGTTACCATATTTATTTTTCTTAATTTTAGTTTACTGTGAGCCAAAATGAAGTCAAGCCCAGTTAGTTTACAGGGGCACTGACTTATAAGTCAGTTTGGCAATAAGTACATTTTGTAAAAATAAAACATAACCCAATACAGACAGTTTAGTTGTAATAAAACATAAGGTAGATTTCAGTAAAACAGGATTTTCAACATAATTGTGTTGGGATTTTATTTTCTATAATCTTCATTATAAAAAGAAAAAGGCATAGAGATCTTCAGTAGACATATATCTCTATTAATTTATATGTAGTCCAACCATAATAAAAACCTTACATTTAAGTTTTATGTTAAGAACATTTTGAGGAGGCTGTAGAGATGGCTCAATAGTTAAGAACACTAGCTGCTCTTCCAGAGGTACTAAGTTCAATTTTCAACAACTATATGGTGGCTTCCAACCATCTATAATGGGATCTGATGCCCTCTTCTGGCATGTAAGTATACATGCAGACAGAGCACTCATACAAAAAAAAAAAAAAGGAGTATTTTGAAAAAAAAAATCATTTGCATTTATGTACTCATTATATAAATGAAGATCTGTCTTGGAAGGAAAGCCTTGTCAAAATCTATATATATAATAATAAAGGTTTGTATGAAACATTTAACATTCCCAAAGATCATTTAAATAGGTACTTAAATGTATAAATAGTATGTATTTATCAGATCTTAATATATGATCATAATTGCATGTGCAATTTAGTTGGACATACCAAAAAATAATTTTAGCACATACCAAAAATTAATTTTAAAGAGAGAACTGAGGTAGGTAGCCACAGTGTGTTAAAAAGAAACTTTGACACAAAAAATATATGAAAACAACCAAAAATATATAAAAACAATTACCATAGATACATGACTCAACCACGTGAAATTAGGTGCACCCACTTTAGAAAAAAAGAATGTTTATCCTATTTCTTTAAGATGTGAGAAAGGCTTAGCACCAGAGGGTCAAAGGGGATGTCTGTCCTACAGACTTAAGGTAAACCTAGCTGACGGGGAGAGTAAGTTGTTTTTGTGTGTGTGTGTGTGTGTGTGTGTGTGTGTGTGTGTGTGTGTGTCCCAGACTGATTTCTAGCAGGTAACTTGGAGGTCACAACTTGTGCCAAGCAGGTCTGACCACCTGTCCACAACAAGCCCATTAGATGAGCCACATTAAAAGTAGAAAACAGAAAAAAAGATTTATTCAAGGTGCTCACACTGGGGAGGACTAACAAGGATGGAGCAAACCTCTCAGGTCTACCTTTAGGGTCCTGAAGTAAGAAAAAGTTTAAATAGAGGGCCAAAGATAGGCACATCCCAGCAGCCCTGGTCTGGAGACAGGCACATCCCAGCAGCCCTGGTCTGGAGACAGGCACATCCCAGCAGCCCTGGTCCAGGTGATTACACCCACCCTACCTCATCATTATCTGGGTTTTAGTCTTGCCTATGAGGTGGTCTGACCAGCTGCTAGAATTATTTGAAATCTCTTTCAGAGATACAACTTGCTCCTCCGTCTGTATCCCTTCCTTTTCCCAGAATGAGATTCCTGGGGAACTCTATCATCCTTAGGACCCATTCTTTCAACAGTCTGATCTTCCTACAATTGGAGGAAGTGGAGATCAGTTTACGAAGCTGCTCCCCAGAAAAGCCATGCACGAGTTACTACACATGACCCAGGAGCAGCCAAGATGTGTCCAGAAAGTATCTGTTTTTGGTGTCAGTGGCTCTCAAATATTTAGTGGGTTTGTTAGAAAAGCAGGAGCAAAGGAATGCAGAACCCACAGCTAACAGGATTGACCTGTCAAGTAACAGGGAAACTCACCAAGAAGCTTGAAGATGGGTCTCAGCAGAAACCCCAGGAATATCGTTGAGGGTCTGCAGACATACCTTCATTTGATTTAACAGCCTGAGGAGTTCCCCTGATCTGTAGGGACCTCAGTGTGGGCCAAACTGAGATTCTGGGCTCTGAGGCTGGAAGGAATTTGGGGACTGGTTTGTATGATGAAGACACTTCACTGTGAGCACAAAAAGCTGCTCAAGGAAAATTCTAGGATGAGCAAAGTCAGAGAAAGGTGAGTGGCAGTAACTTTAGAATTTAGCCTCAGTTTCAATAGCGGCTCTAAAAAGACTTTTAATTTTCTGTTTTAGCATCTCATTTAACTCATATGTATCTTTTAAGAGCTCCATATATGTATACACACACACACACACACACACACAACACACACACACACATACGTATATATATATATGTTGTGGATATCGCTCTGTATAAATAAAATGCTGTTTGGCCAGTGGCCAGGAGGAAGTATAGGTGGGACAAGAGAGAAGAGAATTCTGGGAAGTAAAGGCTGGGGCAGAGAGATACTGCCAGCTGCCGCCATGACAAGGAAGATGTAAGGTAATGGTAAGCCACGAGCCATGTGGCAAAGTATAGATTAATAGAAATGGGTTAATTTAAGATAGAAGAAGTAGATAACAAGAAGCCTGCCACGACCATACAGTTTCTAAACAATGTAAGTTTCTGTGTGTTTACTTGGTTGGTTCTGAGTGTCTATGGGCTTCCCTATGAGTCTGTGGAATATTGTGGGTGTCCCCCTGGTACCCCCACACCTTTAGGTGGGAGGGAAGGAACAGGTGTCTCTTTATTATCAGGTATCATAAAACCCCTAAGCTAAAGGCTTGGCAAGGTCAGAAGAAAAACAACGGAAAAAGGGGCAGAATTCTGCACTTGAGGAGTGTCGGGAGTCAGAGGTTAATAAGTGAAAACATTTAAAAGACAGTGAAAACCAATACCAATGTCACAAACACCAAGATGCCTTCAGAGTTCCAAAAGCCAACCAGACACTGACTAAAACGCCTTTAGAGATAACCAAAAGCAAGCACACCAGCCAAACCAAGCCAAACATCTACACCAAAATGTTTTCAAGGCAAACAAAATTCATTAGATTTCTTAAATCAAATACATTGGAAGCAGACCAAAAAGGTGTCTATCAAAGTAGAACCCGTGTTAATCAGCTCAGAATAAACAACCTGGCCTGTCAGGGCAGCCCTGAGCCCTGGAAGGAACTCGCAACAATGCATTTGAGGAACTAGCACCGGATGGTGCTCAGTGGGTCCATGCTGACACCTGGCTTCCATTCAGGTGGTTCCTCCAGTAAAAAGTGGATCATTCTCACGTCCCATGTTGTGGCACCATAATTGTGGACCCCCTCAAACACAGCTCTTATCTTATAGGGAACCTGCGCTTATTATGGAGCCATTTTGAGTGACCATGGCCCTGGGAACATAGATTTAGATGACCCCAAATTCCATGTTCCCTGCTGTGGGTTCCTGACAGACAGGTTAAAGAATCTTCAGTCTGCTCCTTATTCTACCAAGGCCCTTTAAGTGCAAATACATCCCTGACTTTATTAAATGCCTTCTTTGTGTCTGTTGAGATTGTTTATCTCACAATACAGGACTTGAACAATCATAAATGTTTTAAACATAAATCATCCTTGCATTCCCATAATAATCCTTACCTGGTCTGATGTATGTAGTTAATATGCTGATGAATTTTATTAGTAGATTTAGTATTTGACATTTTTCTGGAACAAACTCTAGGAAAATAAATTATAGCCTGAGGTGGAGGGAATTTAAGCTCATAAAACTGAAGATCCTGAAAGATCCTATAATCTGATTAATTCATGTAAAAACCCCAGTTTAATAAACACACACACACACACACACACACACACACACACACACACACACACACACCTGTAAAATGAACTAGAGAGGCTGGAACACACACAGGAGAAGCAAGACAGTCTTATAGACAATGTGAGCAGCATGTGCTGATCAAATCCAGCTTTACTGAATTTTGTTTCAGTAAAAAACTGAATATTGAACATCAGGAAAGGGACACTTGTAACACACTGCTTATGAGATCCCTCGTGTATATGCTGTAGTAAAATTGGAACTGGAATAAAGCCACATTCATGGTCACCCCTGTCAACATCAGACTTACCGGCCAACAGCCCCTAGGGGTGTAGTTCATAGTGGAAGATGAGACAGATGATCATCCAGAGTCTGAGGTTGGGATCCTGGACATTGTAGACCGGCTCAAAGGGCTGACCCATTCACATTCCTGAGGTAGTAGAAGCCTGTCTTCCTGGAAGTATCTCAGCAGTATTCCTTCTTGAGGCTGCCGTTCTAAATCAAACCCTCCCTATTGTTTCTAGGACAGTAAGTGGTCCAGAAAAATATTTGTAGACTTTACAGTAATACAAAATAGTACCAATGAAAGGAGTGTGCAGCTGAATTACCAGCTAGTCTTTCAAGGACACTAAAAACAACTATTTCATGGAGTCAAAATGCCAGAGCTGGTCATGGAGTCACTCCTCAAAGACGGAGAACACAGACTGTTCATCTGATGCAGGAACAGTGACAAGCAAGAGGACAGCTGGCTTCCTGTCCCCTGCTGAGCCCCCCAAATCTCCTGGGTGACAGTCTTCTCATGTTCCTGGTTTCTTGGCCTGCTAAATAGGGAAGTAGCCTGGAGTGTTCTGTGTTCTCAGTTTAATAGGGATCCCCTTCAGAATCAGCAATTGAGTTTTCAGCCACTGGGCACATACTAACTATGAGTGTTCCTAGTGGAGTGTGAATCCTTCCCTCAAAGGCAGATTCACACTGTCCAGACTCCTCCTTCTTCTGCTGTCTTTAGATATGGGATGCTGCCTCCTCCTTTGAAAACCCTGCGACATATACCTCAGAGTCTACAGTGTTCCTCTTCTATGGCTTCCCTCCACAGGACTTTCTCTCATTTTTTTCTGGGGCTCTTGACTCCCCAGCAGACCTCAGCATATGCCAACCACAGAATAAGCAGTTGGCAGGATCTCTCCTAAAGACTCTTCTTCCTGTGTCAGCCTCAGCACCCACAGACTGAGCCACAGACGGTCAGCTCTGCCAGCCTCTGGCCTGAGCAAGCTGCCCTGTGCTGTCCACGGACCATGGAAACTTCATCTCCAGTTCCTCTCTATAGACCCCACTTTTACACAGTGCACCCCTGAGTCCCCTAAATCAATGTTTGTGTTTTCCCCGAACTCACCACAACTACACTGTGCATCTTTTCCACAGGCCCACACAAGTCCTTCTGAGCACTCCCCTGAACAATGCCCCCTGCATAGTGCCTAGTCAGGGAATTCCCACTGGCTTTCATTGACTTGTTCCTTGGCAGTTCCAAAAGGAGTGTCCCTGACACAAGGCAAACACTTAATAAACTTAAACCGCAAAAATTAAATAATGACCGGTCAGCACGAGAAGATTTTCACGGAGGAGTAGTCTTGTACTTCCTCATATTCACTCCAAATTCAATAGTAGCTGCTGCTGCCAGGGCCACAAATAGCCTTTTAAAAATACAATTGGCAAATACAATTTAATTATTATAGCCAATTTTCTGGATTTTTTTAAAATTAATTGTTCATTTGATGGCAGTCAGGGTGATATTTTAGTACATGTGAGCAGCATGTGTTGATCAAATGCAGCTTCATTTTATCCACACCCTGCTTCCCAACTTCTAGCACTTAATATTCTATATTCAAGTGGACTTGAAATGCATGGCACTTGCCTTAAAGTACCTGGCTTATATCATTTAACATGATGTCTTCTAGTCCCATCTATTCTGTTGCTGATGACAGAATTTTATTCTTCTTTATGGCTGAAAATGACTACACACACACACACACACACACACACACACACAAATATGTGTGCATGCATGTGTACATTACATTTTCTCTATCCATTCATCAGCTGATGAGTACCTAGGCTAATTTTTATCCTGCCATTGTGAAAAAAAAATCCATGAAAACGTGGGTATCCTGGTATATCTGGCATGTTGACTTCATTTCCATCGGATACAGAAGTAGAAATTAGACTGCTGGATGGTGGTGGATCTATCTTTAGAATTATTTTTTTATATGTTTGGGTGTTTTCCCTGCGTGTATGACTGTGCACCAAGTATGTGCAGTGCTTAGATCCCCTGGGATTGGAATTATAGATGATTTCGAGCCACCATGTTGGTGCTAGGAATGACCCCTGGTCCTCTGGAAGAGCAGCAAATGTTCTTAACCTACAAGCCATCTCTCCAGCTCCTATTTTTTATGAAAAATTTAAAGGAGCTTCCATAAACTTTTCCATAGTACCTATAGTAATTTACATTCCATCCATTAGTGTATGAGAATTCATACTTTACCACACTTTTGCCAGTATTTGTTATTTGGGGCTTTTGGACAACCATTCTAGCTGTGTTGAGCTGGCTTCTCAATGTAGTTTTGATTTGCATTTCTCTAATGATATTGAACATGTTTTTAATCGTCTTAATTGTCCATGTGGGTTATTGTGCAAAGGGAGGCACTTTCGTTTGTCACTGTGTGTGAGTATGGAGTGCTACAGGCCTTCCTGGGCAGGTCTGCTAATTACCACGTGGTCCAGGACAAGAAACGCCAAGAGCTCCCTAAGACAGGTCCCTCAGTCTTTGATTGCGCTGGCCACCAGCAGCATGGAACCCTCCTTAGGGTCAGGGTCTTTGCTTTTGCCTCCCTAGCTCTCCAGGTTCTTCACAGATTTATGCAGATTCCCAGGCATGGCTCAGCCAGGACTCTGAGATAACAGCCTATCTTCTGTTCAGTTTGTCTATCTCCAAGCTCTTGACCTGGCATCATACTCTCAACTATACCACAACCTTTCACACCAGGGCCCCCTCTACGACTCTACCTATTCTGTCCCCTGTGCTAGGACATCCTACACCCTTCTCAACCCAATTCCTACCCAACCTCAAGGGCTCTACTTGAAGGACCTCACACTCTGGGAAAAGTTTTCCTGCAATTCTCTGCCTTTAGGCATTAATCATGACTAATCACCCATTGCCTGGATGAACAACTTTACCTCCCATCAGTCTAAACTCCTTGAGAACAGAAATCATGGTTCATGCACCCAACAGCTATAGCCAGAACTTGAAATATAGAAACTACCATTACCTGAATGAATGTCTCAGTTCTGACATGAATTAGAATTCACATTAAGAACACCAATGATAACCTGCAGCTGGCATATACTTGGGATACTGAAGCCTACTTCCTCCTCCCAGGGTCAGAGGTACCCGCATTGTGCTCCTTAGCCACTGAGGGGGTTGTAGCTTTACATGACTCAATAGGCCGATAAGCTAGGGTTTATTTTAATTTCAAAATAATACAGGTATATTATTTCAAAATCAAACCAATCTACAAAACTTATAACAAAATGAAACATCTCCTGACCCATCTCTGATGCTGGCTCTTTAGAGAAAAACCACTTCAAGCTATTTCAGCTGTTTCCATGACTAATGGCCTCCACTATTTAAATTATATGCTTAAACTTTTAGTCCTCGGTTTTATTTGCTTTTAACCTCATCCTACAGAAGGTGAAATTTTCATTGTCTTCCCTATTCGTTTTTTTCGTCTGCCTTCTAATTTGGTTCTCTATCAACATTTGGTTAAATCACACTTTGGCAGTTATATTATTATGGTTTAGATAACATTCATAGCTTAGTCAAGATGTTCTATGACTTCTATGACTTCATTTCCTCTCTTACTCATCTTGTTTCCCAAGGAGTTAACATGGCTTGTCTGTCTTCTGGTTCATTTCCTATCTATCAAGAGCTAACCACCCCCACCCCCCCCCCCAATTCCTTCCTAAGAGATACAAAGTTCTCAGTTGGTCAAATCCATCAACTACTTCTCCTTTTTGTCTTGGATGCCCCTCTGGAAGCCTTGTGTCTGCTGCTAAGAGCTGACCACACTTTCCTCCATTCCTGGCATCTCCCTCTCCCTCCCCACTTCTCCTTGGCTCTGTCTCAGTTCTCAGATTCACGACTTCTCCTTTTTAGTATACTTCCTGGTCCAGTAGAGTGCTCTGTTACTTTCTCATCTTTGTGACAGAATACCACACAGAAACATCATAAGGAAGGAAGGGTTTATTCAGCCTAGAGGATTAGTCCATAGTTGCTTGGCCCCAGGAACTTAGGAAGAGCATCATGGCAGCAAGAGCGTGCAGAGGGTAAAAAAACAAACAAACAAAAAAACCAGGCTGTTCATCTATGGGCAGAGAGGAAGCAAAGAGAAAGGAAAGGGCAGAAGAAGAGAAACCTAAGAACACAGCCTTAATGATTTATTTCATCTATGTGGGCCCTACCATCTAACATGTCCAGAGCCTCCAAAAACAGTGCTCCCAGCTCAGGACATCCAATACATGAGCCTGTAGGAGACATTATTTTCAAACCACAATAGGCACTTTGTCCAGAATATATACCAACAAACACCTTAAAAAGCCAGAGAACAAAGGGTCAAAAGGCAAAATATAAAATTGTATGTAGATTTTTAAATAAACATTTAAACTGTAACCATTTAAATGTAAAGGCACAAAAAAGGGCAGAAATTATATTGCACCTGAGGACCTGGTTGGCTGACTCCCAAGCTCTGGTGGTTCTCCATGAGAGGGGTAATGGAAAGTTCCTCTGTTTCTGAGATCTAGCATGTCTCACAATGACTTTATTCCATCTCCACACTTGATGGGTCCAGAACTCTATCAAAATTCATTTACCTCAAGCGTACAAAGGACCATCCAGCTTTCAAGGTCATGATTTTAAAAACTACTACAGTGCTACAGTCTTGTTTTTATTCTCTGGTAGGCTAAGACTGTGAAGTCAGAACCAGTCTCTAGAGCCGGCTGCTGCACTTGGAGGTTCTACTCCTCCTTTATTTCTACTGGAGGGCTTGTGGGGCTGTGCAGGAACCCAGGGTCGAGAAAATGGGAGGGCCAGAGATGCTGTAGGGGAAAAGGAGACAGTACATCTATAGTAATCTAAAGATTTGGGAGTCTGAGGCTGGAGGATCACAAGTTGAAAGCCAGCCAGTCTGGAAAACATAATGAGACCCTTTCTTAAAAAAGAAAAGCCCGGTGCGGGGAATACTGACCAGATGGTTCATCTGGTAACAGAATTCGCTGTCAAGCCTGATGAGCTGAGTTCAATTCCTGGAACTCATGTAGTGGAAGGAGAGAACTGACTTCTGCAAAGTTGTCCTCTGACCTCCACCTCTGTGCCATGGCATGTACAAGCACTGTGCTACCACTCAGCCTCCCTTTCTAACCACAGGGTCAGATGCTCTTAGTCCTTGTCCAACCTTGTTCAGCCACTCTCACCAGCTTATGACAATCAGACAGATATGAACACATGAGAGACAGAGGAGGTTTACACATGCTAAGCAAGTCTTCCAACAACTGTATCGCCAATCCCTTAAGACTCTTTGTTATTTATTTATTTAGATAGCTTCTCACTATATTGTCCAGGTTGATCTCGAACTCCTGGGCCCAAGCAATCCTCCTGCCTCAGCCTCCCAAGTGCTGGGACTATAGGTCCTCATCACTATAATGAACTTTGGAGACTATTTTTAAATGTGTGTATGTCTATATGATTGTATGCTACATGTGTGCAGGTATCCCCAGAGGCCCTAAGAAGCTGTGAGATCCTCAGGAGCAAGTTATAGGCAGCGGAAAGCCACCAAATCTGTAAGCAATGCTGGGCACTGAGTTCAGGGCTTCTAGAAGAGAAGCCAGTGCTCTTAACTATGTAGCTATCTCTCCAGCACCAAAGAGTTTTAAAGATATTTATTCTTTGAGAATTTCATACATTTATATATCTGGAGCATATCCACAACTCAGTTCATCTCTCCAACTTTCCACAGGACATATCCCCATCACATCTCCTTCCCAACTTCATGTCCTTTTTAAAAACACTCTGAGTCAGTTATACTCATATGAACATAGGCATGAGGTTATCCACTAGGGCATAGGAACCTCCCCGTGGCCACACTCCTAAAGGAGAGTCATCAACTGTCAGTGTCTTTTCGGCCAAGGGTGGGGCATCAGGAGGCCCTCCTCAGTCCATGCTGGAATTCTTAACTGGCTTGATCTACACAGATCTTGCCCCAGTGACCACAGCTCCTGTGAGTTCATGTGTACAAAAGCCATGTTGTGTCCAGTGGACAGCATTTCACAGCACTGCTCCCCACCTTCCAGCTCTTAACACTCTGTGTCCCCTGGATTTGGGGAGGATTGACATAGATGTCTCACTGACTTAGTTAGGGTTTCTGTTGCTGTGAAGAGACTCCATGACAACAGCAACTCTTACATATGAAAATATATCATTGGAGTTGCCTTACAGTTTCAGAGGTTTAGTCCATTGTCGTCATGGCAAGAAGCATGGCGGCATGCAGGCAGACACGGTTCTGGAGAAGGAGCTGAGAGTTTTACATCTTGGTCCTCAGGCAACAGGAATCAACCGTGACACTGGGCACAGTTTGAGCATATATGAGACTTCAGAGCCTGCCCCCACAGTGACACACTTCCTCCAACAAGGCCACATCCACTCCAACAAGACCACACCTCCTAATAGTGCCATTCTTTATGGGGGGCATTTTCTTTCAAACCACCATATCCCCATCCATCACTGGACTCTCACAGTTACTTATTTTCAGGTTTTTAGGAAGAAATTCACCCCCAGAGATAATTTTATAGAGTTCTTTTCTTCTCTGCCCCACCTTTTAACCCTGGGCCATGTGCATATTAGGCAATTCTCTACCAGTAAGCTCTATCCTAGAAAGTTTTCTAAGATCTAAGCCTAAAGAATTTTTAACAGCAAAACAAAACACTGAGAATGGTTGGAAACAGATCTCCTTGCTCACCTGTGGACCTTGGCCCATCCTGCTACTGGGGGAGAAGAAAGCCTGAGGTGGGGGTGTGAGTGTGTAATTTGCTGGTCTCAAGAGGACCTGCATGTTATTCTTAGCACAACATCTGCTTCTCTAGGAATTTACCTCCATCTCAACCATTCTTTCCCTTATACTCTCTGCTCTCTTGTTTTAAAAGTCAAGTTGGTTATATTCACTTATGAGCAACAGGATAACTGCTTCCAGTTGTTATTGTTGTTGTTGTATGTATGCCTGCACTGGTGCTGTGAAGGAGTTTCCTCAAAGACTGAAACATTTCATCCTGCAGGGAAGCTCCTTAAGGCAGAAATGAAACAACTCAAAATAGCTTTCAGGAAGTCCCTGAAACTAACATGACTCACTGGGCCCCTTCCTCCCAGGAGTAAAATGAAGCCACTCTCAGGCAATTAAGGTGCAAAGCTTCTGAGACCAGCCAAGCTGCCTGCGGGGAAGCTCAGACTAACCAAGTCAACCTGAGCTGCCTGCAGGCTGTGCAGTGTATGACAGGCTCCCAGCTTTGTGAGCTGTCACCTATGCTGGAGTGGGTTTTGGTGATGCAGCTGCCTTTGAGTCATTTCTGCCCTAGTAAGTGGCCCCTCACCCATACTCCTGTAAGTAGCCCCAGTAAAACTCATAGGTTCACTAAGTTGGGATTTGGGTGGTATCAGGCATGGACTCCCTATCTGGGGTGAGTAGGCATGTGTATTGTGTCTCCTTGGGAAAAGTCTTCTCAAACAACAACTGGGGATTCAACCCAGGGCCTCACCAATGTTAAGTGAGTGTTCTTAGTCATGGGCCACACCTGGCCCCTAGATATCATCTTAATAAGCAGGGGGACTAAGTGATGGAACTGATTGCTTTGATTTTCACTTGAAAACTGAACGAGCTTCTTTACGTGGAAGAGTGATTCTCTGTGGAGTCTATTACAATCTTATATTTGAAAATGCATAAAATAAGCCATTTTTTTCATGTCAGAAATCAACAAAGTAAGTATAGACAAGAAATCCTGGCCAATAAGGAATGCTAATCTTTAACAGTGATGGAGAGAAATTTAAAACTGTTTTAACAATACTGGTAAATGTGAGTATTGCTTTTTCCTACCAGCTTCCTGATAGGCTGCCTTTGTTTGGTAGGCTAGGGTAGGACAACATGGAGGCAGGGGGCAGTAAAGAATCCTGGGCTTACAATATGATCTCTTCTTTCCCAGCTTCAAGATGCACAATAAACCCCTCAGTCAAATTTCCATCAAACTGCTTCAGAAACAGACACCATTTCTACAGATTTTATTCACTGTCACATACTCCTTAATGATGTTTGCTTTAGAATGATGGAATAATGGTGGAGGTGAGAAGCCTATAAGCTAATATAATCTTGTGATACTGAATTTTAAATGTTCTTTTCTCCCCGAATTTTAAATGTAATAAAATATAAAGGCAATATCAGCAAAAAAATATATAAGCAAAAAAACCCCTGAAGATGAAAGTCAGTCATAATTAGGATAGAAGTCAAGGATAGAGAAAGTCTTGGAGTGGAGGTGGGGTCAGGTGTCCACACTGCTGGCCAGCAAGGTGCTGCAAGGCTGTGCTTTAAGAAAGCCAAAAGAACAGAGGCCACAGGCTCCCCCAGTAGGTCCTGTCAAGCTCCAGTGCCCATGGCCAAGTGTGCTCTGGGATCTATGAACTCACCACCGACTGTCTACACTTCTCCATGGCCAAGTGTGCTCAAGGAAGAGGGTGAGACAGAGGCCCCGGAGGAAGAGGGGAGTCAAAGCCAGGGGGGCAGTGGGAGGGAGAGGGCTGAGGGCAGGGGTGGGCTCGCTCCCTCCAGCACCCGTGGAGAAATGCTGAGAGGAAGATGAGGGACTGGAAGAAGTCAGCATCCAAGGAAGAGGCAGGAGAGAACTGGAAAGATTGCCAGACAGTCAGAAGGAAGAGCCATGAAAAGGGACATGGGTCACATTGGATTTTGCTTTAACTCCCACGTTTCACAAACGGTTGTATGCATAGTTGTGTACATATGCATATGTTCATACAAACCTATGAACACATACACCAAAACTGAGATAAGAGACTATTAAACTTTCTTTGTGAAGTGCAATAATGCAAATTCTTCTCCATATCCATAAATATCCTTCAAACTAATTTTTCTTAAGAAAGAGCTGAAAAATATTGCACTGTCTGTACTCACCAAGTGTTTAATGCATAATTGTCATGTATTTAATGTGTAAGCATTATGGACTTAATCGTTCAGGACTGTTCAGTGAATCATTTGACTAAATATTGAAATTGTTTTTTAGTTTTGTCTTCCTTTGGGGTCATTAGTTTAAAATAGTAAAATTATACCCCACAATTTGTGATTGGGATAATTTAACCATCCCGATATTTTTTGTTCATTGTAAACTGAGGTTAGTAATATCTCCTCACCCATGTCTTGATTTCACTACAAGGTGAGGTCCTATGTTGTGTTCATGCTGAGGCTGTCGTCAGAGCCAGGGAAAGATGAGAGAAAAGATGACACCCAAGATACGGGTGTCTCAAGGACTCTGTGTCCAGGGAGAGAAGGCCTGGCTGATATGAGTCCTGCTCAGGACCAGACTGAGTTAGACCGCTTAGGGATCTTCAGCATTGTGCTATAAGAATGAGTGGTATTTCCTTAAGGGAAAGGTTTTGTCAGAAGAGCAAAGCCAACCACTCCACCTCGGGGTGGGGGGCATTGGAAGAAAAAAGTACTGCAAGGGATACAATAGCAATAATGAAGGAGAAGGACAGGAGTATCAGGATTCCAGACGAATTAGTCAAAGTAAAAAGAAAAAGGAGGTAAGGCAATTGAGGTTTAATTTTCACCTCGTATTCATCTGGGCCTTGTACTGGTTAGTTTTTGTCAAGTTTCTTTGTCCCTGTTTGCTTGATGAGATTGAATCAGTGAATTATGAAGTTAAATCCTAAAAAGAGAGAGAAGCTTAACATAAGGGAATTCATTTCCCAGTTTCCTTACAACAAATTTTATCCTTTAAATAAAAAAAATAAAAACCCTCTCAAGAGAGATCCGACAGAGCTGGAGAAGTAGGGGCCAATACACTTCTTTTTGAAACTAACATCTACTAGGGCACAAAGCAAATTAGCCATGTGACAACCCTGTCACTGGGTATTTGTGACACATCTCAGATACTCCTCAGGCATTACAGATAGAAAAAAGTAATAATCCTAGAGGTACATTTAGGGTTCTTCTGAGCAAAGGGAAAGAGCCTGGCCCAGGGGAAGGAGCTGCTAGGCAAAGCGTAGGTGTGGGCTGTGGTGGCCAGCCTTCTGGCAAATGTGCCCAGAATAGGAAACCCAAGAGAAGAAAGGGAGGTGAGGGGGTTCCTTTTTTGTCAGCTTGACACACTTAAATACACCCAGGCAGCAGGAATCACCATTAAAGAATTCCCCCCAGCATATCATCCTGTGGGCAGGCCTGCTGAGCATTTTCTTGGGTGCTAGGAGGACTCAGCCTGCTGTGAGTGGTACCATCTCTGGGTGAGCCAGCCTGAGCTGTGTAAGAAAGGTAGCTGAACATGAGCCGGAAGCAAGCCAGCAAGAGCATTCCTTTGTGGTTTCCACTTCAAGCTATTGGCTCTAGCTCCCCCTTGGTGCCCCTCAACCATGGACTCTAACCTACAAGCTACAACAAACCCCCTCTTCCACAAGGTTCTTTTGATGGTGGTGGTGACCACAGCAACAGAAAGCAGACTCTCACAGATAGCGGTATCAGGAACATAGGGTGTTGCTCCAAAGGATCCAACCAAGTTGTTTGGGGGTGAGGAATGCGGGAAGTATTTGAAACATTAGGCTGGAAGTTCTCCGAGTTTAATGAGCTGTGTGGGGAGCTTGGAAGGTGATGCAGGAGAGCAGTGCAGACAATGGAGACCTGGCTTGTGATGTTTGAGAAGGAAGCAAACACTGTCAGGGCTGTGCCTACAATATTATGGAGCGAGAACTTGTGGTTTCTAGTCAGCTGGGACTGAAGAACCAGATGTGATTGACAGAAGACCAGCACCACTGACGTGAAACCTCTGCTTTACTGGGACAATTGGTGCTGGTGACCCGGGGCTGAAAATCAGCTGTCATTAATACAACAGCAGCATTGTGAAGGCAACATCTTCTGGGGATTATGTTCTCAAAACAAGCACACATAAGCTGTGGTCCAGGAGGGGACAAGAGAGTCCTCTCAAGCTAGCAGCAGAACTCAGCAAAGAACATGTCTCTCACGGGGTACTGGCTTAGAAAACAGGAAGGGGTCGCAGAGAGCAGCTGAAGGCTGTCAGAGTTGGCAGGGTCAGTCTCTTTGGAAGGCCCTTGATGAAGATGCAGCCCTGGTTACAGTGGAGACCCCAAGATATTGGAGATGCCAGGACTGAGGGAAGTCTGCCAGAGAGGTATGGAATACAGCCAACCTGAGCCTAGATGATAAGCTGTATGTGTTGCAGATGGGAGAATCAGAGACATGGAGCTGACCAAGCCCTTTGGGGCCCAGAAAATCTTGAGTGAGTCCCAGATGTTGGTTGAATTTACATAAATGTAATTAATTGTTCCTATGGACTGGTTCTTCCCTCCTGGAGTAAGAAAATACATAGGCTCATATAGTTAAAAAAAACTGAATATTTAATAGAAATATTAAACTTTCAAGCCACTGGATTTTTTAAGACAGTGGAACTTTTAGATGCACTATATTTTGTTGTTGTTGTTGTTGTATAATTCAACAAATGGAATATCAAGTCATGGAAAGTTTAGGAAACGCCATCATACAATGACACTTATGAACTCAGGACTTAAAAGCTAGGGAATAGTCTGTTTTACCAATCTGAGAACTCAGCTAACACTTAAAAGATGGGATAAAAAGGAAGAAAAGGCTGTGGGTACTATGGTACTTTATTCATGATATAAATGAACTCCACATGGAATACAAGAGCTTGTGCTTAGAGAAAAACCCTCCTATATATAAAGGCTGAAGTCTGAATTATAAGATTTTGAGGAAAAGGTGAATTCCTATAGAGAAAACTTTAATAACTCTTTTTTCTTGGCTAATATTCAAGTGTATCCATGGCATGCTCTTCTAAGTTCTTAACGGGCAGAGTGGGCTCTCAACATCCACTTAAACACAAAAAGTTTACTATGTTTTATATTGATAGTAACATGAGATCTTGGAGACAAACAGGAAAAGGAAGGTTATGGTTTAAAGTGATGTGTCTGTATATTAAAAGTTGACCAGGTGTGCATTGTACTGGTTAGTTTTTGTCAGGTAGACACAAATCTGAACCTAACTTGGGAAGAGGGAATTTCAATTTGAGAATTGCCTCCATCAGATTGGCTTGTGGGTACGCCTTTGGGCATTTTCTTAATTGCTAATTGATAAAGAGAGCCTAACCCAGTTTGGATGATCCCATCTTCAGGCAGGTGAGCCTGAGATGTGGAAGAAAGGCAACTGAGGAAGGAAGGAAGAACCCAGTAACCCATGTTCCTCCATGGTCTCTGAGTTAGTTAGTGCCTCCTGCCTCTCGCCTCCAGCTCCTGCCTTGGCGCCCTCGATAGTGAACTGTAACCTGTAAGCCAAATAAATGCCTTCTTCCTCCAGGATGCTTGTGCTCAGCACAGAAAGTGAAGTAGAACACAGGTTGGTACCTCAGACCCTAGAATAGTTACACGCCTATGTGTGAACCACACAACTACATATGGTTTTAGGGAGAGGACCTAGCCGACAATCCCAGTTCTCAGCCTGCCTGGCTTGCAACCAGATCATGTCTGCTGTTTTATTGTTGTGTTTACATCCATGGGTGAACACTAAAGAACGGGGGCCCTTGTTCTCATATAAACACACTTCCCAAATAAATCTGTCTTTCAGCTCTTCACGGTTGCCTTGGGAATAACTATTTCCTTGGGGAAAGCATATCTGTTCTTCAGGTTCAGTCTAATATTCCTCTTTGCTCTTTTCTCACACAACCTACCAGGAATTTACATTCCTATGACCCCCGAAAATAATGTTCCTAAAAAGTAGTAACTAAACTATCGTGCTAGACACCCAAACCCGGGCTATAAGCTCCTTTTCTTGATAAACAACCCAGTTCTAGGCATTCTGTTATAGCAACAGAAAGCAGACCACTGGAGCAGCCTTCACCAGCCCATTCTGTAGCCTATGTGGGTTGATCCTTGCCCATGTGTTATGACTAATGCAGAGTATGTCTATAATTTACAGCAGGGCTTGTGGAGAAACAAAGTCTTAACTAATAGAGGAGGCCCAGTTATCAGGGTTCTGGGTACTGAGGGAACTGAGCAGGATATGCAAAGTAACTTAATGACACCTGTCAATCTAATACACAATCCTGGACTTGGTCTGGCCTCATCTCACTCACAGGCGACACAATTTTGAGACAGTTACTTACACTCTGTACCTCTATTTCCTTGCCTAGAAAATCAGGAGGGTTAGTCTAAGATTGAATGCCACAGGAATAAGTAACCACATCCCTAAGACCATTATAAGGTCTTAAATTTTACTTAAGTAAAAATTTAAAAATTAAGTACCATTCTAGGGCTGGACTTTGGGTGGCAAAACCATCCTCCACTCTCCCTCTTGTCTTACCTCTTCAGGTCCTTGCTTCTCTCCCCACAGAATCCCTCATGCCAGCCTTTGCACGCTACCTTTCTTCATTGTATCCCATAGAACCCAAGGAAGCAGGATGCAAAGGCAGTGGCTGCAGAAACAGCACCTCCCACCCATCCCCAGTTCAATTCCCTATTTTACAGCTTTCCAGCTGAACTGCAGGCCCCACGTTGGGAACAGGGAACATACATGTGCGCTCACCGGTCACAGCACTTGCTGTCTCACACGAACAGTGGCTGCCTCTACCACACGAGAAATAAGCTGGAGGTCTCCCCCAAAGCTGTGTGTCGTGACTAAATTTCTTCCATTTTGGTCTAGCGCAGTTCACAGGATGCATGTTTTACTTCAGAAATAGAATCTAAGCAGCCAGTGGCGGCCTCTGTGGTTTCTCTAGTTTAGGCGATATTGGACACCACCAAAGTGCCTCCTTTTCTTCCCAGACAACTGAATTACAAAATCCTGGTTTCTATTAGGGTGTGTCCAGCACTCTCTGTGCTGCCAAGCCTGCCATTTTTATAGTCTGTACACGGGGAGATTTTCCATGAACAGCCTCAAATTTATTCCCAAGCAATGATGTCTAAGAAACTCAGTAAGCATTTAACCAAAAAGAACATTTCTGATGGAAAACAAAAGTAGCATATTTTTATGCCTCAACAGAGATGGGAGTGGAAGGGTATTTATTCATCTTCTATGGTTTTTGTCCTGGGAGGGGTTATTAAATGAAGTTTATTCTTTAAATTCTCCCCTTTTTCGTTCCTTCCCTACCTCCCTTTCTTCCCTTTCCTCTCTATGGTGTTGGGAATCAATCCAAGCACGTATTCATGCTAGGCAAGCACTCTACCACTGAGATACCCCTCAGCCCTCCTTACAGACTTGCGTAGACTACACCCCAAACACCCACCTACACAGACATTTTATATAAATTAGAGGCCAACTAACTGGAAAAACTAAACACAATTATCTATAGAGTATCTTTCTAGAGATTTAAACGTGGATTAAAGTAGAAGCTAGGGGTAACTATGGAGGAGAATGAACCCATTAGAGAAAGTGTTAACGGAGAGTGTGACAAGAATTTCATTTGGCTGACAAATGAAAACACAGGTACCATATTTCCTTAAAGAGAAAAATAACACAGGAAATGGTTTCCTATGTACATATTCATACACACTATTTCAGAAACTTCCCATGAGAACAAATCCTCCACTACATCCTGCTGGGACTGCCCAGTTTCACAGATTCAGTTTGGAGTAATTCCTTCCTCCACCTGGCATGCTGCAAACAGCTTCTCTCCCTTCCCCTCACCTCTTCTTCTACAGATACGGATCCCCAAAGAAATTCAAAACCCAAACCAAACCAAACCAGCCCTCCCCGGCCAACTTCTGTGGTCTGCTTCCTGGAGAAACAACCCACTACCCACGCACACATACATGACTCTAGCTACCCAGCCATCTAGCAACCTGCCACTGGGTTTAAGGCACATGGGTGGTCTGGGGGTGGGTGATACAGATGAAAAAGGACCAGTTCTAACCCTTAGGGAGCTTGTGAATAGAACGGCCCCTTATAGGAACAGACATAAAATATTGACTATTGTGGCCAGTGCTAAAGGAAGACAACAAAAGAGACAGCCAGGGATGTAACCCCTGGCAAGAGAGATCTAGACTCTTCACACACTATAGCCATCAGGATCTCTAACATGCTTCCCCCATGCAATGTCCAACCCTGGGCGACAGAACAGACTGTTGTCTCTCTTCACAATTCCTCATCATTTCTAACAGAGTCCAAGATAGTGCAGAAATAGCCCAACACTGTAAACAAAGCCTAACAACACAGTCAACAGTTTTACTGTATAAGGAAGGCTTCTGCCACTGGCCTGGCCTTCAGTAAAAAGCTCCCGGGAAGTCCCTCCAGATGATCAGATGCCTATTAAAACTACGTCCATAGAATCCGAGGATATGCAGAAATACAAGACAAATTCCTGACCATCAAAGAGCCACGGCTCATTGTGTGGGCAGGACAGAAACCAGTTCAGGCTTCAAAAACAGGAACAAGAAAAGGAACTTGACAAACAGCCAAATGGTACAGCATGCCTAGGCCATCCCTGCCTTCAGCTGGCCAGTTCGCTCATCATTAATCTGTCAGCAAAGAGTAGTTAACAGCCTCCACCATTAACCCAACACTGGGAACCAGCAGACCCCCTAACATTCACAACAAATGCACCTGCAGAGTTTCCTTTAGATCCAAAGAAAAGACACTGCAAACAAAACATCCCTGTCAAATGCCTGAAGGAATATGGTTTTGGAGAACACTGGCTGGGTCCAGAGTCAGTCCCCAGCATTTCTCTGCCTCCAGGGCACTTTTCACTCAGCCCTCCCGCTCTCAGCCCAGCCCAGCACTGTCTCCTTTCCGTCTCCTTTCACTGCTCTGGTGCCATCTGTAACTACCTTCTGCTGCTGCCCCTCAGTGCCACTTGCATCCTCCTCTGTGTCCTGCATTCCCACCACTGCCCTCTCCAGTGTTGGGTTCATCCTCTGAAAGCAGAGTCTCAGTAATCCCTGCATTTCTTCATCTCCGCAAGAAGTGATGTCTGGAGATGGCTTTCTGTTGGCCATGCCTCTGTCCAACAATCACGGGACACCCCTTCCCAAGTTTTCAAGACTTTCCAGTTAGTCTGCCCTAGACTGACTTTGTTTTATTTCCTGTGAACTCCCAGGATTCCAGCTGCCTCCCTGTTGACCTGTTCTTCTGCTCAAACTATCTAGCTCCTGGAGTGTCTGTCTCCTCCTGATAATTTACTACATCTACCGATTACTGCTCATTGCACGGATCGAGCTGAGGAGCCAGCGAAACAGGAAAGGCACTTGGGGCCTGCCATTTTCCTAGTTCTTTTTTTCTCTAGAAGCAACCATCCCCCACACAGACTCCATCACATGGAAATGCTTTTCTGCAGCATCAGGTACAATCAGCCTGACTCTCCTGGACCAGGAAGTCAGGGGTTCAAGAAGCCCTTTGCCTTTGGCTGAGTAGACAGACTCTCTGTGTTTTCCAAGCCAGAAAGGAAAAGACTGATATCACTAATGCTACTCCCCTGTCGCTTCTTAGGAACGATTCTCGTTCCCTTTACAATTAATACATCAAGCCTAGGGATTTCTGAGCGATGGATGATAGATTTGCCCACCGGAAGACTGCCAAGTTGAGTCTCGGGAGCAAATCCAGTGTTCCATAATTTCTGCTGCTTTCCTAATCACAGAAGGAACCACAAAACGACAGAAAAGCAGGAGGGACGCAGACAGCAGGCTGACATAGAAACATCATCCTGTGCCTCCTGGAGGGGGGTTTCTACAAATGCCACCCTCAAACCTCTCTTCCCCAACCCTCCGGAGCCCAGGGTGTCTGTTACTCAATGAGTCTACCCCACACAAAATGGGAGGAGCTTTCGAAGAGTCTCTCTTAAAGCTGTAAAAAGCAAGAAGTCTACAGAAACTGCCTCACTCCACCACGGGCAAGTTCAAGAGGGCCATGAATACCTCCTGTATCGCCTGCCGCCTGGGTAGTGGGAAGAGTTTCATGGGGTGAGACGAGATCTGGGAGGAGACTATCACCCACTTTCCACTTGGAGTAGCACAACACGTGGGGGCTGCCATGTCTACATCAGCAGGTGGACTGGCTGAGGTGGCCTCCACCTTTTACAACAACCCCTAGAGCCAAGAAGAGGATGGTGAAAGCAGGGGGTCACCATGTCCCCATCTTGATGAGCTCGAAGGGGAGGAGGGAAGGGGAGGAGTAAACTAAAAATCCCCCCTGCACTCATGTGTAAGCGGAGAAGACAATTCAAAATCCTGTCAGCTAATCAGTGGACTCATGACAATTATACTAAATATATATTGAATATGCGCGCACGCATACACATATATATGCATATGTGTATGTACATGCCTTGCAATTTTTACTCTGCAAGGCACTAGGATCAATTATTTAGTGGGGTTCTTAGAGATAGCTCAGTTGGGTAAAGTGACAGCTGTCATTTACTGACATGGCCAAGAACACTTTCCAGGTGTTATTTACTTGGTCCTGGTAGTGCTATGGTGGGAAGAGAAGTAACTCGCCCCGAGGGGGACACGAAGGTCTTTCTCATTCTGGAGTTTATTTTCTTGACCTTATCAAGGGCATCTTACATGCAGAGGGGCAGTCCTTACAGCTCAACTCCCTACAAAGCGGGCATGTATGCATGCACAGGAGCACCCTCCGCCATCTTCCCCAGTTACAGGCTCCTGCCTGGAGGAGATCCACTTTCTCCTTAGGACAAAGGTCAGCCTCCATGGGTGAGTGTCTGCCACTGAAGTTGTCTCTGACTCTGCAAAAACACTGTCAGTTTGACAGGGTGCAAGCAAAGCAAGATGGAGAAACAACACTAATTCTGGAGCTCTGTCACAAAGGGGAACACTTTCAGACTGAAAATAATGAGTGAGACTAAATGCCATTTAGCATAATGGCTCATGACATTAAAATAAATGTTCAAGTCGTGAGATTCGCGCACACAAGGAAAGAAGTGACTGCAGGAAACAGTAAGGTGCAAACAAATGGAGACAGCTTGTGGGAGCTGGCTGCCCGACTCTTCAAGGCACATCTGACCTGAGTGATGATGTATGCTGCTACCATGCAGTGGCCTTCTCACACAAAGTGTCAGTCACCTGGACAGAGCTCAGAACTGCAGCAGGTGTGGGGGAGGGCATACCAGCATGTATGCTTTCTCTCCCTTTTCCATTGACTACCAAGAGCCCTGGAGTCTCCCCTGCTCCCTTTTCCTTTTTAGATATTTCCCTGCCTTCCCCCTAGCTTCCCCAGTCCCCTAGCTTCCACCCACAGAATAAGTTGGTGGACCGTGGCAAAGTTACTGAGATTGCTGAAGTGTCAGTGACAACATGTCTGGCGGCCGTCTACTCCAAGCTCTGGAAATATACTTAGATACTCACAGATACCTATTAAATACTCCTATTGGATGACATGATTAGAGAAGATCCAAAAGCCACCTGTGAAGCAAAATCTGGGAGCCTTAAAGTCACAGCAACACACATGCATGCAAAAGGATGGGGTGTGGGAACTCCACACATACTACACTGAACAGGAGCCCCTCACACAGCTATTGGAATCCTCACGCATCTCCCTTTCTGCGAACCTTGCCCCATGAATCCTACGCACTCTAAGTTGTGGACCATAGCCAGGAGTAAGCACAGTTCAGAAAGGTAAGTTCCAGGGCCCATGGCTAGGACTCTGAACAAGCCCTTTCATAAACCTCGACCTCTGCAAAATGGAGATTAAAAAATTAGAGACAAACAAGAACACCCCCCCCCCCCCCAGCTAGAGGTCATCCTACCCTGATTCCTGAACATGTGTTTCCTACACCCACACCTGATCTAACAGGCCTTCCACCAATCCGTCCCCACTCTTGGCTCTCCAACATGCCTTGGAAAGTGTGAAGATTGTGTATAGGTTTGTGTGAGGAGGCTCCCAGCAGGCAGTCACAGTCTGTGGGGCAATCAAACTTTCAGGGCTGTGCTAGGTGCACAGAACTATGCTTGCAGATAGAAAGTGAGAGATCCCGAGCCTGGACCCCGGGTGAGGGCCAGGAGGGGCAGAGCTGCTGGTGGAGGTAGCCTAAGCCTGGTGGAAAATAGACCCATGGTCGTGGGCAGCTTCCTCCTGTTGCTCAGCACAGGGAAAAGGCGGAGGAGGACATTCATTTCTCTCCTAATAAGCAGCCACCTATCCAATCGCTTCCGTAACGATTGATTATGAATAGCCCGTGGCGCCTCTTAAAGGGGAAGGGCAGCTCTGCGTGTCACGGACCCCTTGTCCAGGGCCCTTCTCCGCTAGCCACGCCGCCGCAGGGATGGGCTAACACTTCTGCACAGACTTGCCCAGCCGTCTCAAGAACCGCAGACACAAGCCGAGCCAAGAGTCCTGAGTTCTACCCACCGGTCTTTTCTTGCCACCGACTCTGAAGCATGCATGACCTCACAGCCCCCACGATGGAGGACCCGGCAACACACGGAAAGTTTCTTCAAAAGGGTTGCGCCGGTTTCCGCAGAAAACTACGAGGCTCAGATTTCTCGAGCCCTCCCCCACCCCACCCAGCAGTGCGCCTCAAGGCCGCCGCTGAAGACCCCGCTACAGTGCGATCCACGGGCAAATGTCCCTCTCGTCCCTCCGATGCACCTAAGTGCAGTGGGGTAGGAGGATGCCCCAAAGCCAGTTCCCAGTCTCGGTCTGGAAGAGCTCAGGCTGTTGGGGGACCGGCCTCCTGCCCCCCGCAGCTCCGAGAAATACTCTCTATTTCCTGCGCTGGCCTCCCCTCCTCTCCAACCCCGGCCCTCCCGGCAGGGTTGCCCCTCGCTACCTGCAGCAGTCACAGGCTCGCCCTCGCTCTGCTCTCCAGAATCTGAATCCATACTGTGGGCTTCCGCCCGCGCATCCACCACCGCCCGCCTGCGGGGCGCTGGGGCCGGCGTCCCGGCTCGGGTGGCCGCGGCACACTCGGTATGGGCTGCAAAGAGTCTGGAGCCGGGACGGTGCAGAGTGGGCAGTGTGTGGCCAGACACTAGGGCCAGGGGGCGGCTCGGCAGAGGCCAAGCCTGCTCCTGTGGCCCGCCCGCCGCCCGCCCGTGCTTGCACGCGAGGGTAGTGGGGCGGGGGGGGGGGGGGAGCAGGAGGGGGACGGGAATGGGTAGGGCGTGAGGGAGGGGGAGGAGGAGTGTCCAGTGCCCCACGGCTCCTGGCTGGGATTAAGTAGCCAGGGTTCCTCTACACCCAGAGCCCTGGAATGGGAGCTTGGCGAGGTGGTGCGGGTCCTGGAAGCCAGAAGCCCCTTTCTTTGGGTGTGGCAAAGTTTGCAAGATTCTTCAGTGAAAAATCACTTCTGATCATTAAAAAAGGAGTTGTTGTTAGGGTTTAGGGTTGTGAGGCTGCACGCGTTTTAGTTCAACTTCACCCCTTAGACACTTGAGTGAAATCTCCGTGTGTCTGTTTCCTCGCGTGGAAAAGTGGGCGAATGGCCTTGCAGGAATAGTGTGGGATATATAATGCCGGTTCGCTGGTAAGGAAACAAGCAGCGGGCCTTATGCCTAGTGAGGGAGTAAACAACTAGTCAGGTAGAGATAACTCCCCCAGTTCTCAGTTCTTGCTCTTCTCGGCGTGGGCGTGGCCTGCCGAGCTGGTTCTGAGAGCTGGGTGAGGGCCCAGCCTGAGTTGGCCTGGAAGGCTGGACCCACCCTGCCAATCATGCTCCAGTGCCAATTTTTGACTCCAGCTCAAGAGGCATGAATTGATTTTTAAAACGTTTTCTTTTCTGGGGAGACGGCTGGGGGTAAGAACGCTTGGTGTTCAAGCTTGAGGAACTGAATTAAAACGTCCTGCGTGGCCCCCACAGGTACCTGTAACCCCATGGAGGATGACACGCTGTCAGCCTAGCTCTAGGTTCAGTTGGAGATCCTATCTGAAGGGTTAGGTGAAAGAGAATGATGGATACCCGGTGTCCTCCCGGCCTGGGAGCTGAGGAGGAACCTTTTCTTGCTGATGGGATTAAATGCAAACTACTAAACTTTCTCAACATCCCCTTTCATTTTCTTTTTTAAAAAAGTTAATTTATTATCTAATCAAGAGACCAAGCCATGGAGGAGAAGCACACTGAGCAGGAAAGCCGCTGTTCATTTCTGAGCACGCACAGGCTTTCATTGTATTCCTCTATTATAGGCTTGAAAATTCACATAACCTCAAGCCTGCTTTTCTTGAGTCTAAACTGCCTACAGCGATCGCCAACTATTGGCCTGAGAGAAAAGAAATCAGGAAGAGAACGCCCACTTAGAGGTACCGGATTCCCAGTGTGTCCTCCGAGCACTCATTTCTTCCGAGCTAAGACCCAGGAATGCATAGGTCGAACCATTTGAAATTGCATTTTGGAGATGGGAAACACAGCTGAAATTTGGCTCTTGTATCCATTCAACCTACAGTCAAGCCCATTTTACAAATGCAGAATCTGGGTCTCAGTTCCAGTAAGGGCACGAGAGAGGACTCTAATCAAGGCTGTGGGAGTGGACAGCTGCCGCTTTCAGTTGTGGCCCAGCGGTCCAGGCAAGCTTTGGCTTCTCATCTAGCCGGTAACTAGCTCCTTTAGGGAGAGGTAGACCTCACAGAACATCAATACAGCTCTACTTTATGTTCTAGAGGAAAGTTTTCTGGAAGACCAGACTCATTGGCCTCAGTGATAAAAGTTGGATCTGATGAAATGCTAAAAAATCAAAAAGTCCCTAGATAAGAAGTGTACTCTTGGGCACGTGGCCCAGCTTTTCTCAGTCTCCTCCTGTATCTGCGTCTCCTTCACAGTCCTCTGTGAAGGAGTAAAAGTGGTAGGTGTGGAAGCAACGGCTGGTACAGTGTTAGTGTTTGATAAGGGGAAGAACATAAATTCTTCGGTCTAACGGGTCTCCTGTAGAAAAAAAGTAAAAACAAAACCCTATTTTAAAATAAAAATCAAAGGGGAATGGAAAATTGGGTCCAAGTGAATGCTCAGAAAAGAAACGGCTGCGTCATTTTAAAAAGTTTGCTGTGCCAGATCTGACCTCTCACACCCATAAACCCAGCACTGGGAGGCTGAGACAGGACTACTGGCCACAAGTTCAAGGACAGCCTGGGCTGCATAGTGAGTTACAGGTCAGACTGTCCTGAAGGGTGAAACCCTGCCTCAAAAAAAAAAAATAAATAAAAGAAATGAGTGAAGAATTTTTACAAATTTGCTCTAGCCACTTCAGAGAGGGAACATGTAATGGTGACTTCACCCAGTGAGTGCATTGGGCTGAAGGCATTTGGAACGGGAAGCTTGTGGCTTAAGCGTAGACTGCTTGCCACCGAGCATGTCTAAGATTCTGAGTTCAGTTCCCAGCACCACAGATTTCTCTCTGTGTGCATCTGTCTGTCTGTCTGTCTGTCTCTCATACACACATACACATACACACAGCATCTCTAAAGGCTGAGTCTAAATTCAACAACAGGAATACAAGTTCTTCTCTGTGCTGTGTACTTTGTTTCCTTATACTTGGTAGGTCTGTTTTTGTTTTTATTTATTTGTTTGGATATGTTTCACGGACAGGTACCCTATGAGAGTTGTTCGGATACAATCAATGTCTAAGAGCAAAATTTTAACAGGAACTTTCTCGTGCTGAGAGCAGCAGAAAAGTCCTGGGAACACGTATCCCTGACACTTATCTGCCTGATGGTCACCAGACTTCCTTGGAATACCAGCTTATATGAACTCAGAGATAAGTGCTTGTGGGTGCAGAGAAGGAAGAGCTGATCAGAATATCCTGAAAAGTCCAGGAGGTAAATCTTTACGTAGTAATTCCTATTCAGTTAGCCATTCCCAGACTCTTGTTTCTGCAGAATGAGACAGATGTAGAATGAAATATTGTATTCATTCTCAAGCTAGAGATCAAAACTAAATAATGTCTTCACTCTAGTCTCCTATGATGTGCAATGTGTTGTCGTGGGACAGACAAAGGGAACTGATAGCTGGCATTCTGGTGTAAAGAGAAATGTTAATAGAACACACATTATCTGTGCCCCCAGATGGAAAAGCCATGCCAGAGAAACCCTTAAAATAATATCTCATGACCACCACCCCATGAAGACAGTGAAATCCAAGGTGCGGATTTTTCTCTTTACAAACCCATCCTGGCATTTTTTTTCCTTGCCAACTGAAGGGGAACTAGATTTCAGTAGTGCCTTTGTGTATTTTTACAAGAATGGCATCACTCTGCGGACTTGAATCTAGAGTTGGAGCGTTACAAACCACCTCCCTCCGTGTTTCCAATTCAGCTTCTGCTTCTGACAGCTCTTAAGACCGGGGAATGGCTAACTCCCATGGGCCATTACTTAACGTTGGCAAACAGAATTGCTCACTTTTTTTTTTTTTTTTAAGAAACTGACTATCTGCTGGGGAAATATCTATTTATCGGTAAGGTGCCAAGAAGTAGAAAGTAAAGTCGACCCATTTCTGCTAAGGCAATGCTACCCCTTTAAGCTGAGCCAGGGCTGTGACTCACCGGCCTGTCTCCTCTTGTGGGATGGAAGGGAGTGTCTGCAAACCTCTTGACTGTAGACAGGAGGAGACTTCAAGGAAGGTGGTTTCGAATGCCCCGACTCCAGATTCAAGTGTGCTTTTCTTTGGGCTGAGGTGGCCTTGACCCAGACGACGAGGCATTGTCCAAGACAGCCTTATTATTAACAACTTATCTCAAGGTAGGCAGAAGGCTTCTGCCAGAGCCATCACGGCTCCATAGGAGCTGCTGCTTGAAGGTAGTTTTGTGTTGATCTAACGGGACAAGGGGCTGGAAGACAGCCTTGGAAGAAGAGAGGGCCTCTTCACGTTTCTTCCTTTCCAGCAAAGATAGGATTTTACAGTTCCCACCCCTTCTTTCAAATGTGGTCCACTGTGACTATAGAAACCGGGAAAATATAAATAAGTAAAAAGGAGGAAAATGAAAAAAAAAAAAAAACCCTTAATAATTCCACTAGTTGTAGTCACTGCTAATGGACTGTGATGGCTGATCAAATGGACACATACAAGAAAAAGGAGCCTCAGTTGGAGATTTGCCGCCATCAGATTGGCCTGTGGAGAGTTTTTTTGATTGCTAGTTGACGCAGGAAGAACAAGCTTATGTACCATCCCTGGGCAAGGGGCAAGGGTTGTATAAGGACGGTGTTTGGGCTTGAGCCTGGGAGGACTCCAGGAAGCAGGGTTCCCCCGTGGTTTCTGCTGCGAGCCCCTAGCCTACCGAAGCACCTGCCGTGACCATGCGAGGAAGTAAGCCCCCTTTCCTCTCAAGCTGCTTACAATGGCAGAAAGCAAAGCAGAGTGTGTATCCTTTGAAAATTTCCCCTATTGTCTGCACAGCATTCTGCTTTTGTAAGCTTGCTTGTTTTTTTTTTGTTTTTAAGCTGGCAGAGGACTGACGGGAGCGGGGAGAAAGAAAATGAGTGTCAAGTGCATTCTTCCCAGCCCTCTGTCCTGAACCTTGACTTTCTGATGGCAGCTGTGTCTCCCTCTGTGACCCCCATCTTCTATCAGGTGATCCGGGCAGCTAGGTCCCTGTCACAGCATCTCCTGTCTTATGGATCTCCAGCACAGAGTGGCAATAGTTGTCTACTGCAACTAATGTTCAGATCGTCTCTCTGATTGTGTGACTTCTTGGCTCTCCCGTTACCTGTGCAACAGAGTCCCCAGATTACTTCACCTTCTTTGAAAATAGATAAAGTGCTTTCCTACTTTGACCGACTTCATTAGGACCTCATCATAGGAATAAGGGTTCTGGGATACTCATGGGCAGAGGTATTGCGGGAGGGTGGAGTTCCAGATCTTTAGGATTCCTATGGATTCACACTTCAAACACTACTGCAGGTGTGGGAAATCCTCCTACAGCTAGGAATATCACATTTGTTTTCATTAAGACATTATCTGGGGCTGGAGTTAAGGGCATGGACTGCTCTTGAAGAGCACCTGAATTTGGTCCCCAGCATTGATACCCGTTGAAGTACAGGAGAAATTACATGTCCATGTTCTGGGAGTGGCAGGTGAGATTGGAACCCAGAGCTCCTGAGGTTTTTCTGGACCAGAAGTCTTCATCTGAAGTTGGCTCCTTCCCCTGGATACGCCTTCAACAGCCATTCTCCATGGTTTATGTTAATCATCCCTCTGATCTATGGAAAGGAAAACTGAATGCCCTAAATTTTCCCGTTTTAATTTTATTATAATTATATGACAAACTAGTTCAATAATGCTTACTTGCTAATTATTATACAGAACAAATGTTGCTTGCCAAGTGTTGTGTGGAACCTTTTATTCTTCTCTTCAAAAATTTTATCCTTAGGAAAGCTAAATACGTGTTCCAATCTGGAAGGCTTCATTTATGTAAGTCTCCAATTTCATAATGTCTAGGTTGAATAGAGGGGAGGAGAGCAGAAAAAGGGTGCTCAAGGTCAGTCAGCCTAACCTAGATAGGAAGAAGCACATCTAACACTAGAGCATCCCATCCAGAGTCAGGGGTAGGTAGGACTAGAACCCGGGTCGCTGACCTAGTTTTAATATGCACCATCATATTACCATCCTCCTTTGTGGGCCTTCTACTGGTCTCAACTTTCAGCTGGTGTCACATATTCTTTCTCTAGTGCTGATCTTTCCCCTCATTTTACCTCAGCTGCCAGCCTGTTTTCAAAAGCAGGGGTTAACCAAGACCTCTTCCCAGTGTCCTTGTCTCTCTCTCTCCCTCCCTTCTCTTTCCCGAGTTTTCAAACTGTCCATCCTCCTCTTCAGTCTAGCCTACATTTTCTTTCCCCAATCTTCCCTTGGCATTGTCCCTTCACTGATCCCTCCCTTTTGATTCAAATCCAGTCTGTCTGGTGGAAGCCATGAATACTTCTACTGGAAGAAGCTGCTAAGCCCTGGGTCTGAACTCTGGTCGCCATAAACCCTTGGTCGTCCTGAAAAAGGCCATAAGTTAATATCATAACCTTTTAGCAGGATCCCTGGGATTGTCTCTACTATTGCCTGGCTTCCTGGCTGCTGATGTGAACATCTTTACACCTCAGATACGACTGTAGATGTGTGTTTAGCCTCCTTTAGCCAAAAACAACACATTTATTTTCATTAAGATGTATTATCCAGGACTGGAGAGACGGCTTAGTAGTTAAGGGCATGAACTGCTCTCACAAGAGCATCAGAATTTGGTTCCCAGCATTGATTATCTGGAGACTTGACCTCCTGTAACTCCAGCTCTAGGGAATCAGATGCCTTCTTCTGGCATGCACAGGCACCTACAGTCACCAACACCCCCCCCCCCCCCCCCGCCCGACACACACACACACATACACACACATGCAGTTTTCAAAATACATCATCCATGGAAGTATTCAGTGCTTCAGCAATTTTCTCCTTTGGCTGTTAAAAACAATCTTAGCTGGGTTTTAGATCTTTGCCAAATTTGTATTATGCAGACATTTGCAAGAGGTTGGATTTATTAGAACTTTTCCAGAATAATGACCTTCTTCAAGTGTGCTAGCCCTCCCCCAGAGCAGAGAGTATTGACACCATAGTTCCAGTTGGCTTGTGTTCGTCTAGCCTTCTAAATTTTGTTGCTTTCCTCAATGTGGATTTTGTCTCAGGCACATAATTGTTGAGACGTCAGGAACTCAGTTTATCTCCCGCATTCCTGTAATTCATATATTAATTCCTCTTGATAAATTTGGTTAAATACAGTGATCAAACATTAAAGTTCCATTTGGAGAAAAAGCTTGCAGGACATCTGCTTCCTCCTTTCACACAAGTGATGTTTCAGCGGTGTTACCAAGAAGGGGAATTGCTGGCAGAGGAAAAGGACAGCTTTGGGAACCCAAGAGCACAGTCTGGTGTGTCCTCCTGTCCTCTTGTGTGACGGGTAGGGTCAGTGTGGTGTGGGCTTTCTTTTTCAGCCCTGAACAATCTGTCTTTCTAAAGTCCTCATCGTGACTGAAGGCTTTGAGTTCCCAGACTCGTGCTCATAAGGTTTGCCTTCTTAGTTTTGTATTGTTCCTACATTGGCAGCCAAAATCCTATCAGATTCTCATGCCATCTCTCCCATGAGTCTCTTCATTTTACTTTTTCCTTCCTGTACCCAGCTCCTCATAGCTCTTGACTACGATTTTAAAAAGATGGGTTCTTGCATGTCACCCTAACTGGATTGGAGTGATTCTACCACCTCAACCTCTGGTGTGACTGGAGCCATAGATTCAAGCATTTCCACACGGTCACATCACCCTCTTCACTGGCACTTCTCTAACCAACCTTGTTCTAGTCCAGGGACACCAAACGAAAGCCTATGCTCCTTGTCCTAGCTGTTCACGAACTGGATGGAATTCAACAGCTGCCCGTCTGTCTCAGATCTCTTCAGGTGCCAGTTCTGAGGACCAAATTGTCTGTGTGATCCTGAGTCAGTTCTGACCACGTTCCCTTCCGCTAGACGATGAGGGAGGAGATAATCTCATTTATAATCCAGAACGCTTTGTGCCCAGGGTCCTTATACATCCTCTAATCCAAAGTTCCCCTTCCGGTGTAAGACAGTGACTTACGTTTTGTCTCAGTTTCACTACTTTCATTTGGGTATCTCTCTTGGAAACTTAGGCCTACCTATACCCCAATACTCTGGTATCTGGCCATTCCCAATCACCCGAAATAACAGAAAGAAGTCAGTATAAACCCCTGGAGAATTTGCCTAGCATAAAGCTACCACTTTGTGTACTTTCACTTTGTTTAAAAAATTAATTTGAGGGCCGGGCGGTGGTGGTGCACGCCTTTAATCCCAGCACTCGGGAGGCAGAGGCAGGCAGATCTCTGTGAGTTGGAGGCCAACCTGGGCTACAGAGTGAGTTCCAGGAAAGGCTCCCGAAGCTAGACAGAGAAACCCTGTCCCCCAAATAAACAAACAAACAAACAAATAAATAAATAATACAATTAATTTGATTGGCTTTTTTTTGGAGTAACTCCCAATGGATTTAGACTATGCGTTTCTTTGCACAACTTATTGCAGTTATGGCCAAGACCCAGAGCAGAATCAGGACGAAAGGGTCCCGAGCTACTTGAAAATATTACTGGTAAGTAAGCTCTCCAGCTCTCATATACTGTCTAGTTTTCTTTCATTACCCCCAAGCTCTGTGAGGCATGAGAACAAGAGGGTGTAGTTGGGCACCACAGCTGGGTGCAATAATTCCTCCCCACACCCTATCACCCACCTTCCTGCACTCTGGGTGGTTTGCTTCTTACTGAAAAGAAACCCTGGGCCTCTGAAAACAGAAGGGAAAGAAGATCCCTTAAATAACAGTGGGCAGAATGGAGACTAAGCCCGCGTTCCTCCTCTAGTGAGGGCCAGCTCTACACAGTCTTATAGAAGTCCATGGCAATGAGCTCCAGATATCCTCAAGGTAAATGGCCTCTAGTTAATCCATCAGTGATGACTGACTTCCCATTTCCTGCCCTGTGACAGCCCCCACTGGGACATACTGGGATTGCCTTTCTAGAAAACATGTTATCAGGTCATTATGTCAGGGTCTGTTTCTGATGGAGCCTGTCCTAACACAAGTTACAAGCACTAAGCCAAGGAATGAGAGAAAGGAAAAAGCTTTTAACAGAGACAGTAATGGAAGTGTGTCAGCAATGAGTTCATCATCGGGGTCCATTGAGTCACGAGCATACTGCGCTGAAGTAGCAACCACGGTACAATATATTTCAGAGAGTCCTAGAAGAGCTTTCTACATGCAAGAGTCAAAACCAACTGTGAAAATTGAAGTACCTTAAGGAAGAATTCATTGACTAGCTGGAAGCTTGAGTTTCCTGAAAGACCCTCCCTTGGTAACAAGGATTTGCTGGATTTTCATTTGAATGGAAGTCATTGCCTTCGAGCTTCAAACCTTCTGGCTCCAGAAGTTTGGATTTTTATGGCTCACGTTCTTCATATTAGTTTTTGATTGTGTCTCTTCTTTGCTTGCATAATAGAGTTCTTTTTTAAAAGTCCGCCTGCCCACGGAAGCCCCCTTTACCCCTTGGCTATTTCAGTGACTCTTCTCTCACCTCGTGATCTCATTCCCAGGCTGTGGAGGTCACTCTGCATGCAGAATCCCAGAGGCCAGGACTCTGAAATCTGTACTTCTGTTTTGTTTTCAATCCAAATTGATTATTTTTTTCAGTTTTCATCCAGATGTTTAATATCATGTAAACACAGCTTGAAAGTGTCCCTGAACTGCTTGCAGATGTATGCCAGTGAAACACTTTCCAAATTACATATAATGATGCTCTCAGTCTATTTATATCTACGCCATAATCTCTGCCTAGAATTTTAGCTGTGGGATTAAGATGGAAAGAAAGTGAAAAATTCACATGTATGGGTGATTTGTCTATTTGATTAAAGACTCCAGATATTTTGGTAACATGCAGGGATTGGCACTATTTCCTACTGAATGCTGACATGTTTAGGACCATTTCTTATGTTGGTTCTTGGCTATAGTCTTAAAAAGGTTTGCAAGGAAGCTAATAGTCTGAAAATATTGGGAGCCACTCAAAACAGGTCCTATCAAAATAGTACAGACTAAGTGTCTTAAGAGATCAGAATTCAGAATTAGAGAGCTAGCTTGCTGTGAAGGCATTCCTTTTGTTAGCTGGGGTGTGGAGGGGAGGCAGACCTTGTTTGTCTCTTTTGTAAGTGCATTAATCCAGTCACAAGAGGCCCACCCTCTCCAGGCACCATGGTGAATCCCGTTACTTGGGAAACCAAGGTAGGAGAATCACTTGAGTCCAGGAGTTGAGGCCAGCCTGAGCTACATAGCAAGATATCACCTCAAAAGCAATCCCCACAAAGCAGACAAACAAGAACCAGCCTTTCCTCCCAGGCCATCTCCATTCCTCTCTGCCACCCACTGAACTTCAGAAAAGAGGATCCATCCCCCTGCTGCATCCAACAAACACAGCTTACCACCAAAGATAGACATCACTGCAGGGAAAAGAATGGAGAAATTCCAAGTAAATGGGCCCAAGAAGCAAGCAGGCAAAGCCATTTTAATACCTGACAAAACATACTTCAACCCAAAACTAATCAGAAGAGACAGGGGAGGACACCACATATTCTTCAAAGAAAAAACCTACCACGAGGACCGTGCAATTCTTAACATCTCTGCATCAAACACAAGGCCACCCACATTCATAAACAACACTACTACCGCTTGAACCACATATTGATCCTCACACAGTGACAGTGGGTGACTTCAATACCCCACTCTTGCCAATAGACCAGTCATGTGCACAAAAACTAAATAGAAATGCTGGCTTATAATGTCATAAGTCAAATAGCAAATAGCTACAGAATATTTGACTCAAATACAAAAGAATAGACTTTCTTTTCAGCAACTTGTGGAACTTTCTGCAAAGCTGGTGACATACTTGGACATAGAAAAAATCTCAACAGATATAAGAAAATTGTAACAACACACTGCATGCTATCTGACCACCACGGATTAAAGCGACATATCAACAGCACAGAAAACTTACAAACTTATGGAAACTGAACAGCTCTCTACTGAATGAAAAATGGATCAAGGCAGAAATTAAGAAAGAAATGAAAGACTTTCTAGAATTGAATGAAAATGAATACACAACATACCATACCTGTATAATAAAAACGTTAATACATTCACGAAAGAAACTGAAGAAGATATCAGAAGATGGAAAGATCTCCCAGGCTCATGGATTGGTAGGATCAATTTAGTAAAAATGACCACCTTACCAAAAGCAATCTACAGATTCAATGCAATCCCCATCAAAATTCCAACACAATTCTTCACAGAAATCACAGGACAATTTTAAACTTCACAAGGAAACAGAAAAATAAGGTTAGCTAAAACAAGCCTGAATAATAAAATAACTCCTGGAGGTATCATCATCCCTGACTTCAAGTTGTACTACAAAGCTATAGAGACGAAAAGCTTCTGTATTGCAAAGGATACCATCATTTGGGCAGAGTGGCAGGCTGCAGAATAAGAATAAATCTTCTCCACTTTCACATCTAACAGAGTGGCAGTATCTAAAATATACAAAGAACTAAAAAAAAAAAAACAAAAAAAAACAAAAAAAAACCCCCACACACACAAAAACTAGACACCAAGAAATCCAATTAACCAATTGAAAAAAGGTATATAGAACTAAACAGAGAGTTCTCCAAACATGAGGCACAAGTGACTGAGAAACACTTAAAGAAATGTCCAACATCCTTAGCCATCAGGGAAATACATATAAAAACTATTTTAAAATTTCATCCTTCACCAGTCAGATTGGTTGTAATAATAAAACAATTGACAGGACATGCTGGTGGGAATGTGGGGGAGGGGAACACTTATTCACTGCTAGTGGGAGTGCAAACTTGTACAGCCACTGTGGAAATCAGTGTGACAGTTCCTTGGGAAGCTGGGATAGATCTACCTCAAGATCCAGCTCTACCACTGTTGGACATCTACCCAAAGGATGCTACATCCTACTACAGAGACATTTGTTCCTCCATGTTTATTGTTGCTCTCCTCATAATAACCAGAAGCTGGGAACAGCCTAGATGGATAATTAAGCTGTGGAACATTTACACAGTGGGGTATCATTCAGCTGCTAAGAAAAAAAGAAATAACAAAATTCACAGGAAAATGGATGGAGCTAGAAAAAGACATGCTGAATGAGGCAATCCAGACCCCAAAAGAAAATATTGTATGTTTTCTTTTATAGGCATATGTAAGCTTTTAAGTAGTATTCATGCTACAATCAATATAACAAGAGAGGTTATGTACCTAGTCAGGAACTAGAGCATAGACCAGGGTCTCCTGAGGAAGGGGAAATAGAATGTATTGCTATGGGGAGGTGAGGGGAAAACAGGACCAGAGGACAAAGGGGGTGGAGGGAGAGGGAGAGAATGTGGGGATGGATAACTAACACGAAGGGAACGTTTATAGGCTATATGGAAACCTGCTACTGTAGAAGATTCCTAAGATATATATATATATATATATATATATATATATATATATATATATATATATATATATGTATATATATATATATATATATATATATATATATATATATATATATATATATATGTAAATCTGAATGGAATCACCAAATAATAGAGAGACCATGCCCAAACTAGACATCTTATCCCACCAACTGAAACTTCCAGTGACAGGAATGGATTACATATTGTTGAGTTGTTGGCCAAAGGGGTCCTATGGAAACCCCAAACATCTTGGGCTACTCTCCACAAATTGATGGTAAGGTTCTCTTGGTGAAGATCATGCTTACATAGCTCATTGAACACTGAGAATTTGAGCTGATGCCTAACTACAGTCTTTGTTCCTACTGACTAGTGCTTGTGGTATTGGAAGGTACTCTGCATGCTACCATAGGAGAAAGGTAACCATCAACCCACCTACAGACCCCGTGATCTACAACTTTGACCTGCCTGCGAGATGTGCTAGTATAATAGTGGTACTGATATGGTAGGAGTAACAAGCCACTCTCTGATTAAATTTAAGGCCCACTCCATGAGATGGAGCCAGGCCTGACACTGGTAGAGTGGCCAAGAACCTGAGACTGGATAGATCATGAGCCTCACAGAAAGCGAAATACTATTGTTCTATTAAAGGAACACAGCAATAAAGTGATTCCTAATGACATTCTGCTATACCCATAGATTAGTGCCACACCTATCCATCATCAGAGAAAGTTCTTCTTGCAGTAGATTGGAACTAAAACAGAGACCCACAGTGTGCAGAGAGTGAGAGACTTTGGCACGCACCCTGGCATAAATAGGATGTCTGTATCCTACCCCTCCCCTCAAGGATCAGGGCCCTATGCAGAAGAGGAAGTGGAAAGATTTTAGAGCCAGAGGTGATGGATGACTCCAAGGAAACTCTGTCAGCCAGAGCAGGACTGATGTACATATGAACTCAGAGAGACTATGGCAGCATGCACAAGGCCTACAGTGTCTCAATACTGCAAGGAAGAAGTGGACATAGGGTCCCATCTCTAACCAAGATCTCTGCAACTGATACCTGTTGGCAAAAAAAAAAAAAAAAAAAAAATTAGTTTTCTCCAATGGAGTCACACCAGGCAAACTCTGCTCTGAGTAGGCTCCATGCCCAGGAGTAGTTAGCCAACACAAATGAACTCAATGGTACTTTTGAATGGACTGGGACTCTTGTGATGGGGACATCTCCGTATCATGTGATGTTGGAGCATGAGCATTTTACTCCAGACAGGGTGGACAGGTGTTGGACCAGATGTTCACTAGATTTCTTTCCCTCTCCCCAAAACTCTGTCAATGTCTTTTCCTAAAATTTCTTTTGTTGCTTTGCTGTAGAATAGGTGTCAGGATCTGAAAATTCGAATATGACAGGAATCTCAGGGAAATTATGTTACTAGGAAACCAGAAAGTCTTGGCATTTGTTCATTTATTTATTCTGCTACCATATACTGTTCCCGAAGTCTGGCCAAACCAAATTCTTTGTCTGTGGCCAGTCTTTGTGAGTTGGTTTTCCTCCCCAAATAGCCAAGGCTCAACACTTCTGAGTACCAAAGCTACTGGTTAGCAATTTTTTGTCCTGTTCTTTAGGATACTAAAGTATAAGACAGTGTGTCTAGTGCGCTAATTATTCTAAACAAGAGCATGAATTTATTCTGAATCTTTGGAGCTCTGTTGCCTAAATATATAAAATGTTTAGTCCAAACTTTTCAGCCTCAGCACGATAGCATTGTGAATAGACAGCTCTTTGTCACGGGGATGCTCTGTGCACTGTAGGCTGTTTTAGAAGCATCTTTGGTCTCTAGTTACTAGACTGCAGGGGCACCTCCCAGTTTTGACAACCAAAAATGCCTAAATACAACCCTGGAAGTAAATCATCCAGATGTTGTTAACCTAATAACCACCCAAGCTATGTCAGAAGCCCACCCTTTCTGATCTTATCGCCTGAACCTGGAGATGGGGACCTCATGGAATTAATATTAAGGACCAGAAGCCAAACGACCTATGTTCAAATTCTGAGTCTCTTGTTTCTAACTTACTTATCTCTCTAAGCTTTAGTTTCTCTGTCTGTGAAATGGGACAATGACAATACCGTACTGGTCAAGAGAATGAAATCAGTTAACATTAGTTTATCACAGTACTACTAAAGAGTGTTCACATGACTTATTACTGTTATTAACCTCCCCCACCTTGGGCTGGAATGAAAATGGTCATTTATTCCTTGGCATATAACTTAACCTGAATGCATTCTGTATTGAACACATAGGCTAACTACTATACCTAACAACTATGAAGCTTAAAGGCTAAACATAATGGTTTATTCTCGCCTACCTAGTGGTCCAGATGTTTCTAGTGGAACAACTGTCCTGGGAAGCTCTTCTCCAAGCAGACTTGGGGACCTGCTAGCTCTGCCACTCCAGCATCTTTCCTAAAATGAAAATGCTCTAAAGGTTAGATGAAACTGAGAAGTAATCTATTTTCATACTGCCTCGGGGGTTCAAAGTGATGGTTAACCTGTCTTATGTGTCTACAGTTAAAAAAAAATGTTTAATGAAATGTGTTTTGATAAATCAAGATTCAATTTTGATTTTTTATAGCATATCAGCTATTAAAAATCCAATGGCAGAAGCCTGCTATGGGAAATGTGAGTGTTGGTTTGGGACAGAAAAATGACATAGTGAAACTGTATTTCAGGAAGGGCTGTGTTGACACTTTGAGGACTAGTGTCTAGTCACGATTAGACCAAGGAGGAAGAGCTTGCTGTCACACTCTAAGTGAGAGAAGAACTGCACTGAGCAGGGACCATTCAGTAAATATATGTCATTTTCATTTGTTAATTTTATCTCCACATAGTAGGACCAATAATGGAGAACTCAAAGGGAGTAGGATCAGTGGTAGAACACTTTGCTGACATATGCCAGGTCATGGATCTTTTCCCTAGGACTACAAAACACAGAACAGAGACCAGAGGCATTAAGAGACAGAGTTACAAATGGCGAGGGAAGAGAAAGTGTCAATACTGTCGGCTGGTGTGACAGAGAGCTTAGCTGGAAGAGGAAGCCTGGAGGTCTGGAGAGAGCTGTGGAGGCTGGCAGGTGAGATCATCCAGGGACGGACTTGAAAAGGAGGACAGGAGAAGGAGCACAGGGTGGATTCCAGAGAGCAGCCCATCTGGGAGAGTTTGGAGAAGAACACAAGCAGAGAGAGGGAGTCCAGCTCTGTGCCTGACCCAGAGGCTGGGGATGAGGGTATGACAAAAGGGACATGACAGATGCTGCCTGAGTCTTCATGGAGTCAAAACAAAGACCTAACATCGGACATACTGTAACAGTGGTTCTCAGCCTTGGGGGGCAGGGTGTTGAAGACTCTTTCACAGGGGTCACCTAAAACCATTGGAAAACACATTTTTTAAAAAATAGATATTTACATTGCAATTCATAACAGTAACAAAATTGCAGTTATGAAGTAGCAATGAGAATCATTTTATGGTTGGGGTCACCATAACTTGAGGAACTATATTAAGGGGTCGTAGCATTAGGAAGGTTGAGACCCACGGCCCTATAAGATGAGAGCCATCATCTCAAGGCTTAGCAGGCTTGTGAGGGCATCAAGGCAGTCATCGCTCTGGGAGCTTTAGCTGGAAGGACTGGGAAGGACTTGAGAGGAAAGGGTTTTGAAGCACTCTACAGAGGAGCTCAGGAGTCTACTTGGAGGGATGTAGTGGGAGCTTTTTGAGCAGTGCCTGGAAGCATCGCCCCTAGTGAGGTGGCAGGTAACTGTTACACCTGCCTATGACCTTGAGGTATATGCCCCTGGGGAGTGGTCACTGGAGGACCCTTAAGATCTGGCATGCATGTACATGCTGTCTCTTTGCTACCTTGTGGTTTTAGATGCTGGAATGGACCAGGGCAGAGCTCACTAGAGAACAGCATTGGACCCTGCCTCACCCTTCCAAGATCCATGAATAGTTATCCAAGAATAATTCCTTTATTCTGTCTTGTGAGTTAACTCCCAAATACATTCCTTTGCTCATTAAATAGACTCTGTGGATTGCTAGTGATATAATTCCAATAGAGGGAAACCAAGTATCTGAGAGAGAGGCCTAGGAATGGAAGGAGGAGGCCCTGCCCATTGACAGGAGCCCAACAGACAGTATAGGGAGCAGTGCAGAGCAATGGGAGGCGCTCTGGGAAAAAGCAGGAGTGTCTTTTTCTCAGAGTGTAGGTAGTGAAGGAAATGTAGAGGGCAGAAGAAGGACTGTGTATGAAAGGAAGCTCTGAGGGGATGCCATGAAGCTGCCAACACTCATGCATTTATGTATGGCTACATATGTATGTGTGTACGCATGTGTGTGTATGTATATGTGTGTTTATGTGTGTGTATGTGTATTTGTGTGTGTTTATGTGTGTATGTATGTATATGTATGTTTATATGTGTGTATGTATGTATGTGTGTGTTTATGTGTATGTGTATGTATGTATATGTGTGTGTATGTGTTTGTGTGTGTTTATGTGTGTATGTATGTATATGTATGTTTATGTGTGTGTATATGTGTTTGTGTGTGTGTGTGTGTGTGTTTGTGTGTGTGTATACATAGGTCATAGGTCTAACATAATGAAAGCCATCTGGTGCCCCTTTGTATGAGAGACTCCAGAAACACCAAGTTTGAAAGGACCATAAAGATCAATCCATGAAAACATTGTATTTTTGCATCATGGGACAAGAAATTCATCCAGGTCGGGTCATCTGCCCCAGCTGCAGTTAGCCAGTGGGCAGCAGAGCCAGGGAAATGTAAGATCCATTAATGCTTCCTCTGCTGCTTCTCCCTCTTATGAATTGAGTGGTTTTCCTGCCTATTATCTTAGCATAAAAAGAAAAGGAGCAGTTTGCCATGCAGATCTGGGAAAGTATTGTCATCAGAGATTTAATCCATGCTTAGGACCCTTTGCTTCACACTGTCAGAGGAACTATCAAAAGAAAATTATTGGAAAGAACTAGCCATGTATTACAGCTTCCAATCCCATAAGCACAGATGTCCACTGGCAAAATTGAAATGAAATTGAAATGAATTAAAACTTGTCTTGTTTTTAGTTCCTGGGAATAAAAAATTCTTGCTACACATGAATGCCCCGGTTTGGTCTCCGCCCCCTTATTACTAAACAAAAGCAGAACACAACGAAAATAGAAGCGAACACAGGAGTCTGCCCCATTTCCTCCTTTGTGTGACAATGCCTTTTTTTGTATCAGCTCACATCATGGAGTATCTATCCATCATAGCACTGTCTCCTTAGCGGCCTCAAAGAAACTAAAGAAAGTGTGTGAAGGGGTAACCATATGACAGCCCATCTCTTTGGGTCCTTTCAGGCCTAAGTTAGTGATGGATGGAGTCATTAAGCCCATTAGCGAATGAACAAGATGGGAATCTGTGTCTTCTGGTGGTTATGGCTGTGGGTGGGAAGCAAGACATTCTGGGTTCAAATCCCGCCCCCCCTTCATTCCCTTCCAACAGCATTTTTTCTTTTGGAAAGATCTTTAGTTGGTGAAACAAATGTGTCAACCGGTCCTGCACTCCAGAGTTATTTTGAAGGTCACCATGGAAGGGCAGTAAACCCAAGTGTGTGGTTTCATCAGTGTTAGCTGGACCATTTTGTCACATGACAAGGACTCCTTGACCAAACTCCCAGCGAGCTCCTCTGAGCCTCGTTTCGGTGGTCTTGACTTTGGGCTCCTGTGTCTGTATCCGTCCTTGCCAAGTCTAGAAAGTCAGTCTAGAGAGAGCGCTTTACCCTTGACACATGATCACCCTGGCTTACCCCCAGCAAGAACCGTTCTGAGTTGCCTTAGCAAGAGTCCACCTACCATTGCCCTTTCCTCTTAGTGATTTTCCATATTCACCAATCCCCATCTCAGCTCTTTGGCTATACGTTACCACTAGGCCCTGTGTTTAGAGCTGAACGCCACTCCCACCCCATCTCCTATGTCCATCATTCACCCTGAATAAAATAGTCCTTATGCTTCCTTTTAATAAGCATGGGTGTAATAGTTTCTTCAACAAGAACAGAGGGGAGTTAATGAGGCCCTGATAGGAATGTTGTCTCAGGAGGATGAGAACAAAGGAGAAAACTGGTATGAGAAACTGGGGCTGGCTGCTTGCTAGTCCGGACAGGGCATCTGCATCCTGGCTGGGATGGCTCTGTGCTGCAGCCAGCCTTTCACTCTAGCTCTGCAGGTCCAGAACTTTGATTCATCAAAGCCTCCAGGAGGTAAGAAAGGACAAGAATGTGAGGTCTGGAGTTCACAAAGACTTCTGTTTCATATTCTCTCAAATTCTGCTTTTTTGTGGTAGCTTTAGGACCTTGGTCCTATAGCTTTAGTTGGTTGTTATATGGAAATGAGGGATAACAAAGATTTCCTTTAGATATTCTGATTTAATATATGCTGGAAAGCCTAGAATGGTTAAGAGGCCAATAAATGGACACTATTCATTAGGCTTTGGAAATTGAGTGGAACCAAACTCACAGAGCCCCATCTGTAAAGTAAGATGTGAGTTTTCATATCACAGGGGTGGAAAACTTCACACATGCCTAAGACCCGTGGCTGTGCTCCAGGCCTCGCTTCCCCACCCTGGGGACAGCACATCAATAATGTGAGGGCTGCAAAGCCTCCATGCTCACTGTTCACACCTGCAGGCTGCTCTCTGCAGATACCTGCCACCCACAGCCAGGGACTACAGTCAGTCTTGCCCAGTGGAACACCCTCAGATCACATACAGAGAACAACGTGGCAATGTCTGGGAGTCGTTACGCCTGGCAACCGCCTCCAATCAGCCAACCCCCAGGTTAGGACAACTCTATGGGGTATGCTCTTCCATCTCCTGGAGCACCACAGCAGACTTGAGCTCAGATGTCTAGAGACTCTTGTGTGGCAACCCACCCTTTACTCCTTGCTCTCCTCTCCCTGTCTCATTCCAGCTCAGTAGTCACCTTGTTCTTTTTCCTAGACTATCATTGGCCCTGGGCCTTAGAGACTCAGTGACCTCACTCAAAGAGTCCTCAGCCATGAGGCCACTAAGTACCTGAGCTGGAGGCTGTCCAAGCCAAGCTCTTCAATCGACAAATGCAATGATATGAAAATGATATCAAGAGGCCACACCGATTTGTTCAGATTCACTAAGAAGTGGAATTGGCTCCAAAACAAGCTCTCCTGATTTATGAGTCTACCGAATGAATGGATATTTATCATCTCTGTGCCAGCTCTGCGGTGATCCCTAGATGCTGCAGAAACCAGCTCTGAAGGGAGATCTGCTCTTCCTGACATCACAGAACAGCCCTTATTTTTAAAAATCTTATTAGTCAGTAGAATAGTCAGAAGAGGTCTTAGCACATGGAGGTCATCATCAGGTGCCCTCCCCATCCCTAGGTCTTTCTGGGGATCTGCTTCTTGCTCCTACCAGGAGCTGGTCTCAGTCATGTTCACCGCTTGCCTGGTCCACAAGCCTTGGTCTTTCTTCCAGATCTCTGCTTGCTTCTTCCTTCACAGCCACATCTACATGTCTAGAAATTCTCCTTCACATGCACAGCCTCCATTTTCCCTGCTTTGCCACCTCACTCCTGGGAGTTCTTGAGCCTGACTCTGCAGAGGCTTCCGCAGCCTATCCAAGGCTGCACAGGATTCACAGTAGGTGCTTGGGCCTCTGGAGTCCAGAAGGGCTCACTCAGGGATGGAGGGGTCTATTATCCTCTGAAAACTTATCTGAAATGTCTCCTATGCTGCATGCATCAATGACCTTTAAAATTTTGCACTTTTACAATGAATCTGATTGCTTACTATATTGCTTTTACATGCAGCTTGGTGTTTATACCATGTCTTTTCCAAAAGACACACTTGGCTTCCCAGGCTTATTTTCTGTCTATCAGGGAGACCTAAGTTCCCATTTTAGTCTCATTCCTCAGCAGTGCTGTGGTTTGGGGCAAACTGCAGAATTAGTATCTTTGGATATGAATTTCTCTTGGCTTTCTGTAAAATAGAAGACTCACCCACTTCACTGCCTTGAGTGAAAATACATATCAAGTGTGTCGTGAATATTCACATCTTTCTCCTTTGCCTGTGTCCAAGGCTATCTCATAAAATGGGGGCACCCATCTGTTTTCCCCCCGTTACTGCTGCTCACCTTTTATGCTGAAGCTGGGGTGCTGGCAATGAGGCTAGTGTTGAGAAGTAATGCTGAGTTCTTGTCAGGTATGGAATAGTTCTCAGGGGTTCCACAGGGACCCAAGAGACCCAGTAAGGAGAAAGGCCTTTCTCTCTTTTTCTGTGTAGCCTGGTCTCTAGGGGACACTTAGCCTAACTTGAGGAGTGGACATTAATGGCTCCTCCATAGATCCCAGTGGCATATGCTCTCCATCTTGGGTTATCAGGAAGCCAATAATAATTGCCACATGGACAATGCCCAGAACTGAGCTCAGCCTCTGCTCCTATCTCTTCAACAAGCTTCGGGAAGCAGCTGAACAGCCTCTTCAACAACCATTCTGCGAAGCCCGTGACCTTGCTTTCAGCTGCCTCATCTGGGGAGCAGGACTTTGTGTCAGTTTTCTATGGCCTAGAGGGTGGCCCGGCTCCAGAGCCAGGGATGTCAGCCTGACCCTGACTCATGCAGGCCCTGAGTTTAGAGCTCAGAACCAGAGAGTTCTGGATGATTAAAAGAAGGAGGTTCCAGTGAGTAATCAAAGAGCAGCTGCGTGAGCTTGGTGGTCTGAGTGCCATCCCTCAAAACTGCCAGCAAGGGAGTCTGGAGCTAGCCCAGAAGACCCAGGAGAGGCTTGGCATCCTTTCCGCTCGCCCAGACATGTACCTGAATTCACTCTAAGCCCAGCATGCCTCCTCATTCTTCTGCAGGATCTTGAATCTTGAGCTCATTTTGTGACACTTATGAATGGAAAGATAGCTCTGCTCAAGGATGGCGAACAAGTCCCCCAGCAGGCTTCAGCACGCCGTCTGGAACAAGAAGACTCTGACATGACACCATTGCACAAGTTTGTGAGGAGTGGTAGCTTTGCATCTTGTCCTTGGGTGCATATGTCTCTGTGTCCGGGTCTGCTTTGATAGGCTCTTGAAGGGGTCCTGGGTAGTAGTGGTGGTAAGCCTTCCATGTTCCTGCACTGCCCATAATTCAGGCTCTGGTGGCAACCCTCAGACCCAGCCACAGACTAGCCACAAACGATACCTGTAGAGGCATGGTCCTCAGACCCTGGAGGCATAATTCTCCTAGATATGAATCATTCACAATCCTCCTTGTCACCACAGTGTCTACGGAGTGACCTTAATAAATGTATATTGAAGACATGAGTTTTAGGTGCCTGTTAAACTCTATCATGTTTACTGTCGAGTAGTTGGTTTTTCCCAGTACATAAGTAAGTGACAAGGCTGGACATGGTAACCTCAGGAAGCTTCCATCCTCCTGGGACCTGTCAATGCCAGACTCACCCCTTCATCCAGGGGTGTCGGTGGTGTGCAATTTGTTTTAAATACCTGCAAGTCCTAAACAAAAGAGCCACACGTGCCCTAGTGAGGAGAGTTCAAACAGAATGATAGCCTGTGTCTGCCGGTCTCAGTCACCTGGGGGCTTCATTGCAGATGTCTGTACTGAGTCCAAAAATCACTTCCCAGGTCTCTGCTGCGTGTCCTGTGGGAAGCCTCCCAGATGAAAACTGGGGATATGCAGCAGCGACCTGGGAAGTGATCGTAATAAATACGTATAAAGTAATAATAAATAAATATATTTCATTGTATAATACATATATGTCACATTTTTTTCTTACTTGCTCATCTATTGAACTCAAGTCAATCCATCTTTTGGTTATTGTGGGTTAATGTGAAATATCTCCCCCAAGGCTCATGTGTTGAAGGCTTGATCCCCAGAGCAATGTTCAGTGGTGGAGGATTTGCAAAGTGATTGGATCATGAATGTTCTGACCTAATCAATGGATTAGTCTATCGAGGGGTTTGTAATTGAGTGGATACTTGAAGTGGAAACTGGCGGGTGGAGCTTGGTTGGAGGTAGTGAATCCCTGGCGGTGTGTTTGTGAAGGGTGTATCTTGTCCCCGATTCCTTCCTATGCCTGTCTTTCTGCTTCCGTGAGCAGCCTCCTTTGACATGCCATCATCCCACTGCCACAACATTCTGCCTCGCCTAATAGTTAGAGCAATGGATTCCATCAGGGCTGAACCATGAGATCAAATAAACCGTTCCCACACTAAGCTGGTTTGCTGAGGTAGTTTGTCATGGTGATCAAAACCGACTGGTACCATTTTGAATTAAGCTGCAGTGAACATTGGCGTAAACGTATCTGTCACACCTCTACTTTTAGTTCCTTCTGAGTTTACACCTAATAGCAGCATGGCTGGGTCACACGTTCGTGTTCTGTGTTTAGCTTTTTGAGGAGCCACCGGGCTATTGCCACAGTAGACACACGGTAACATCCCACTAGCAATGCACAAATGTTCTGCACCCCACAGTTCTCGCTGTGCCTCAGAGGATGGCCTTCCCTCGATACCTGTGGGGCACTGGTTCCAGGACCTGCCAGATACCATAAATCTGAAGTTTCACATCCCTTGCACAATGGTGTCTGTTCGTGAGGGCCTTTGCACATCCTCCCGTAAGTCAGTCATCTCCGGATGACCTAACACAATGTAAAAATGCTATGGAAATATTTATGGAAATTATTTAGGAAATATTTATGAAAATTATTTAGGAAACAATGACTTTACATGTTCACATAGACACTTTTTAAAGAGTCTTTCAAATCAGAGGTGAGATGAATGCACAGATGTAGATGACCTGACTGCACAACTGTGTGAGGTGTGGTCTCAGGGCGGGTTTGGCTTGCATTTCTCTAGTGATAAAAATGATGTTGAAGACGGAAATGTAAAGTCTCCTTTAATGACATTCAAGAAGGCAACACAGTGCTACCAACTGTAATTGCCATGGCATGCCACAGATCCGTGAACTTGCCTTCTTTTCAAATCGATTCTAGCTCCTTTCTGCAATGGTCAGAGCATATTTATTGCGTGACTCAGCCCTTTGAACTGTGTTGAGACTGGTTTTATGTCTTCATGAATTCCAATTTTAGAGTAGAAGGATTTGAAAAAGGGTGGTGGTGGTAAATAATGTGTATTCTAAAGTTATAGAATGCAATGTTCTCTTAGGTCCATGATTTATAAATTAAGTCAAGTTTATACATCTATGTATTTAAATCTTAAATATTTTTAGTGGTTTTTTTTCTGCTTCACCTAGGAATTATTGGAGAGACTTGTTAAATCTTTCATGGTTCTGGGGTCTATATCTCTTTATTCTGTCAAGTTATGCTTTGCATTTGTGGGATTGTGTGTTTTTGGTGCAGTCAGATTTAGAATTATTAGAGATTCCGGGGGGGGGGTGAACTTCTATTGAAATAGTCTTTCCCTTTTATCTCTGAAAATGCTTCTTGCCTCAGAGTCTAAGTTGCCTGACACTGGTTCAGCTCCAGCATTTTTCTTGGGTTTGTATTTATATGTCATGTCATTTTCCTTCTTTACATGGATGGTATTGAAACTTATTTTAATAAGCATGGACTTTGCGATAATTTTGCCTTCTTGACTGCTATATTAGGACCATTTAAATTCAATAAAATTACTGATACATTAGTTCAATTCTACCCACATACTTTCTCTTCTATTTTTTATTCCACCTGTTCTGTACTCCTCCTTTCTCTCTTCTTCTTTTTTAACCACATTTACTACTCATGTAAATATTTTGAGAACAAATATCTACCTTCCCTTTCTGAATCCTCAACATAATTTATCATAGACTTTAACAAACTACCACAAATAACTAGGAGGAAAATGAATTTTAAAGACACAAAAAAGTTAAATAACCAGATGTGGACCACTGGCAGGGTGACTTTTTTCTAAAGAACCACTGATTTGCAACTTTCATTAAAATAAATTTCACCTATAAATATGAGATCATTTGTAATGTGATTATAATTTGTTTGGGTAACAGTTGAATTTTTACATTCAAAAACTGCAAAGCTTCAACTAAGGGGCAAATAAAACTTTTATTATTATTATTATTATTATTATTACACTTTAAAAATTCTACCAACATTAACAAAGAAACAATGACGTCATATTCATTTACATCAGTGCTGTGATCCAAAATACATTTTCCATTATGCTTCTAATCCTGCTGCCTCACAGCAGGGCTTCTAGTGGGAGTTAGCATCCAGTCTGTTCTTGATGAAGACAACACTAGACAGATGTTGCCTGACGTCTGGGCAAGGCTGAATGTGATAAAACCAGTGAGACACATTGAGATATATTTCTCCTTTTCTTGAACCGTCAGGCCAACCATACAGTAATAGAGCCTGTATGTAGTGTAGTAGGCCATCCGCCAAGGCAAAGTTACATCCTGCCTGCGAGGTAGACTTTATCTTCAAGATAGGAGTTAAGATCCCTCGGCAGAGTGTGGGAATCATCTTTACTGGAGTGTCTGTCTGTTCTAGAGATCTTGTACTCTAACTGCTGCTGACCTGTTGCCTCTTCTTCTGCGGGGCCCCCCAGCAAGGGTTCACTTGACTGGATGGGTCGCCATGGCAGTCAACACCCTTGGACATGGACCATTGTTTGTAGAACTGGAACCTGTAGCTTGTGCTGAGCACTGGACTTGCTCCCTGGCCTCAGTCCCAGAGACTTTTCAGTGGTCTCAACTCTACGGCCGCTGCCATCTTCTCCCCTTTTCTCTTCTTGCTTCTTTTGGATAGCTCTAATATTATTTTTTATATTTTTAATCTTCATTGAAGTGGAATTTATATAACATAAATTGAAACATTTCAAAATGAATAGCCCAATGGCATTTGGCACCTTCTCTGTGTTTATGACCAATACCTCTGTCTAATTCCAGGACATTTTCATCATCCCACAAAGATATCTCACATCCAGCCCTTTTGTGTGTACTGAAAATGGAACAAAGGGCCTTGCACACTCTGAGTAAGCACTCTACCACTGAGCTACATCCCCAGCCCTTTGTGTTTTAAGATAAAGCCTCGCTATGTAGCCCAGGCTGGCCTCAAACTCAGCCTTCCTGCCTGTTTTTGGAATGCTGGTATCACACACAGAGGCCACCACACTCCACTTCCCTTTGCTTCCTATTTTCCTCTTCCCTGGCCCTGGTAACCACAAATCCATTTTGTTTCTATGTATTATGGATAAATCAAGTGTTTTTTTCCCAGTCCTTCTCTTCCAGCAGGTTAATTACACATTATTTTACTTTTCTTTTAGTGATTATCTCAGAGGTTACCAATGACCATCCCTAGCTTCTTAGATTGTACATAAAATAATACATTTATTGCTTCCAGGACCAGGAAAATACTTAAGAACACACACTTAGCTTTCCCTCAGCACCTCTGAAGTTGCCAAAAGCCAAGTTTAGCTGCTGGACTGTTGGTACCATGTTCTCCTTGGCTTCCTGTCTACTCAAATCAGCAACTATATTGTGGCGGAAGGTGCCCACAGAATACCCAGTGCACACCAGCACGCTCCCTTCTCTCTGAGTCTTCGCCTCCCCGGTGTTAGCTGCATGCATCTCTCCACTGCCTTTTAACTTAGTGTTTTGTGATGACTTTGTAATCTTGTCTAGCATTTTCAGGTGTCTGTGAGACTGGTCTTCAATAAGCTACTCTGCCATTTTTGAGGGCAAAGGCTGGTGCCTTCATTTTGCAGCACGGACAGAGTGGCCTGGAGGGAGAAGTCAGTAGTCTAATTTTACTGCTAATAAGACAGGCTGGATTTAGAACTCGCGCCTCCTGGTACCCATTTCAGCACTGTTTACCACAGCAGGCTGGGCAGCAAAGCGGTCTTCCTCCACCAAACTTCACATGAGCTGTTGTTTGTTCATTTAAGAACTATTTCTTTGGGGGTTGCTTTATTTCCAAGCACTAGGCAAATCAGTAAGTTTTCTTTCTTTCTTTTTCTTGCCATCAAGATCTTATCTTTGGATTTTCATCAGTCTTATTTTGATTTGATAATTACAGTTTTCTTTGAATTTATCCTATTTTGGTCATATAGTGTCATGAATCTAAGCCAGTGGCCCCACAGGGGTCACATATCAGATATTCTGTATATTAGCTATCTACATTATGATTCATAACAGTAGCAAAATTACAGTTGTGAAGCAGCAAAAAAAAAAAAATTTTGTGGTTGGGGGTCACCACAACACGAAGAACTAACTGGATTCCAGGGTGGCAGCATTAGGAAGATTGAGAACCACGGACAAGCTTTGAGGGTTTTTGACAGTTTTGTGATATTATATCTTGAATCATAGCACATGCTTCATGTTCTTTATCTTATCATTCAGAGACTCTGCTTGCACGTGTACCCCCTTCAAGAATTATGCAGATGTGAAGTGTGGATTGGAGGGAGGCAAGTACATAGTTTAAGAAATGGGGATAGCTGTGTGTTACAGAGACACAGAACAAGGGTAGCCTAAATCAAACATCTTGTCATCTTTACTTAACAAACAAGAGCGAGGCACCCAGGTTTGCCATAGCATCCTTTCCTTTCTGGGTACCAGCTGTCCTCATCTGTTCGAACCTACGTGGCTTGCTGCTATAACTCTGCTCACATCCAGCCTGGAATGTTCTTCGACTGAACTCGCAGTTGCCTGCCACCTGAGAGATTACAGCGTAGATATTACTTGATAGAACTGATTTCTAGGGTAGAGACATGTGGATTTTATGCTGGAGAATGGAGGCCAAGGGATGGGAAGGGCTGTTGTTTTACAGCGGGGGAGAAAAAGGATGCATACCACTGTGGAGAAACTAAGACTTCAGGTAACAGTAGATGTGCCAAGTTGAACCCACACTCCAGGCAGCTGGGAGAAAGCACAGATAGATGTGAGGACTGGAGATGAGGGTCTGGGATTTGCCTTTGGACTATGGCAGGTAAAACTGTTAGAAAAAGTAGTTCCCTCAAGAAGACATCTGTCAAGAGCCCAGATAAGGACTGACATCGCAGTGGGAAGAAACCAGCAAAGTGACAGGGTGTCTGTGTAGGGCCAGCAGTCCGCAGAGGGCTTGTCCTCACCGCCCAGCCTTGTCTCCTCTGTCCCTGGCCACACCAGCCTTCTGTGATCTGCTCTTCCCTTAACTCTTGTTAGCCCCACCCCCCTTAATAATTAATTCCTGGTCACCAAACATTCACTAGCTAGATGATTGCACTTTGTAAAAGGGCCTGAGGCAATATTCAGCTTAACTTTTATTATACAAGCAATGCACATTAACATTTTTAAATATTAGAAAATAGAGTCAAACAAAAAGAACATTAATATCACATATAATTCCTTCACCTGAACTAATGCTTTGGCTAAGATATGTCCAGACTTTTACCTATGTATCTCCCTCTCTGATAATATTCATGAGCTCTCATTTTATGCCAATCACTGTTCTAAGTCTCACATCTGCATTTCATTAATCCTTCTGGCAACAGGTAAGGTAAGAATTATCTTCCCAGATGAAGCTGAGCTGAGAGAAGTTCAGAAACATCCCATCGTTCAGGTACTGATATCCTAACCTATATATACATACTGGCTTGTTTTCGTTTTTTAGCTTTTGATTATAAAAATTCTAACTATACAGTATTAGAGACGGACACTAGTGAAGGACTGCATACCCAATCTTAGTTCCAGGGGCCAGCAGCTCACCCCCAGCCTTGTTTTATTTGTTATGCTAGCCAGCCTGGACCCTGATTATTCCAAAGCAAATTGCAAACTCCACTCCACCCCACCCCACCCGATGCTCATGTGTCTGCAATGAGGACTTGCTTAAAGCATATACCACCCAAATGAACAACTCCTATGTGATATACTTCATACTACTGCTTCAGACTGAGCTAAGTGTTTGTGCATGGTTTGTTTGACTCAGGACTGCACATGCTCCCCCAAGCAAGAATCCACAGTGAGAGTAATATTCCCAGCAACCTGTGCTCTTTGCATACACTCAACCTACCTTATGGGCTAGAGAACCTCCATGACTCATGCATATATTTGTTCATAACATTTTATAGATTTGAGGGATTGACTTAATCAGGCAAATTAAGATATTAATTTGCAGTTTTTCTTTCTGAAGGAACCATTAAAAGGCATTAGCATGCTCTATCCTTTCTGGCATAAATTTCTTTTATGACCTGCAGGGTTTTTTGATCTCTAATGAGTTTCCATTCTATTTCTGTTTCACACTTAGCTGGTCTGAGATCTTAAGTGGGTCCTTATAATGCTTTTAATCCATCTACACATTCACCCAACAAATTAACTGAGTACCAATTATTTGACAGAGAGTATGACTGACAGATATGGCCCCTACTTCTATGAATTTTAGTCTATGAGAGAGAAAGAAAAAACATAGGCAGACAAATAATTAGAACAACCTTAAGTCATGATAAATAGCATATAAGAGGAAATAAGGAACAAATATAGAAAATTATGGTAGAAACTGCTTTCAAAAACATTTAGAAACAATTTGCTTTTACTTGCTTGAAATTTCTTCTAAAAGCAGCTGCTGTTGCTGGTATCTATTAGCAATGGCAACTTCCAATACGATTTTGGTGACTGGTTACTGCTAGCTACTTATTATGTCCTGAGTGGTTTTTCTTTTCTTATTTGTGACCCTGCAGTTTTCCTTCAACATCTCCGTGATTTGAACACTCCCTGTCAGACTTCTCAGGTGGTGGTACTGGGGCCTTTGTACTCGGTTTCCTTGGTGGAAGGAGTGACTTCCCTGAAAACACATCTTCCATTGGGCAGTAGGATGCTTGCCATAAGGTTGGTGAGTTCTGCTTTTAGATGGTGGTTGCTTAATCCATGAGTTTTTAAAACTTAGATTAGAGCAAGGCCATTGAAAAAGAATAAAGACTCAAACAACACTTCCTTCTTAGTCTACTCCCTAGTCCTCAAGCATGATCTCACACACACTCACCCAACAAATTAATTGAGCACTTAGTATTTGCCAAAGACTGTGACTGACAGACATGGTCTCTACTCCTATGAACTTATAGTCTATGAACAAGATAGATTGGGGGAGATTGTTCTGTGGGCCTCTAATGGCAGATGTGTGGGATGGAGCTGTCTGGAAGCAAGGATGATGACGAGGACACTGTGGAGAGTGTCTGAGTCTCTGGGGCACTGTGAACATTACCGGCACTGGCTTCTCTTGTTAATGTTCTTTGAAATTTGCCTTCTGAGCTGGATGCAGCTTAGCAACATGGCCACTTGGCAATTTTTGGAGATAAAAATATCACTAAGTGTAGTTATAACCATTTTGTCACTGTGGGGCTTCCATTTTTTTTCCAAATTGAAGCAAACCACGTAAAGAGAGGATCTTATGCCATCAAAGCCATCAAGCCCAACACAGCAGGCTGTTTAAAGGAAGGTTGTTCAAGTAATGTCCCAGCAGGTCCCGCGGTGCTGGGATAGGGCAGACACGCAGGCATAACCACTTCGATGGAAATTAACTGTGTAATTGATGATTACGAAATCAAGTGTATTTAGTTCAAAACACTTTAATCTCATTCTGGAAAAATAAGCCAAATATGAATTTATGAATAATGTGCTGCAGCGTGCTGTTTTCACCCATGATAGCCACATTCCACACAGTCCTATGTCATCCCTTGATGGGGGTTGTAAAGATCTGCAGTGTGAGTACTCTGAACTGTATCTAATAGCTACTCCTAGGTGCTGAGCACGCCTCTAATCATACACCACTATCAATAACGTTACAGCAAATATTTGTGTTCAAACTTCTGAATGTGTGTTTCCCATAGGCTAGACTCTTAGAAGAGAATGTCTGGGTCAAAGGATATACATTTTGAAGTGTTCATTAGACATGATTGCTTTCTGGTGTCATTTAAACACAGCACCAAGTATAAAAATGGTCTTTTTTTTAAAGTTTGTTTGTTTTGAGGTGAGGTTTTATGTAGCCCAAGCTGGTCTGGAAATGATAATGTAGTTGAGGATGACCTTGAAATCCTGATGATCCTCCCAGGGCCACGCCTAGCTCCAGGTTCTCTCTTCTTGAAATTCTTCCAGACTGGATATCCTCCGCCTGTAATTAAAGAGTCCCTTGTCCCCTGTGAGAGAAATGGGAGTCAAGGTGACGTTGTCCCTTTACTTTGCACGTGGACTGCGGACACCTGTCCAGGGCTGCAGCGATGACTCTCTGTGTAGGAAGAGCAGTACTTTCGTTGTTTCCTGGTTTTCTCGGTTTCTCAGACTCTCCAGTTTCGTCTCCAGCTACATCTGTCCAACAGACATTCACGTGTCTCCTCCTTTCCTTGCAAAGTCTGACATGAGAAGTGTTCCGTTTGGATGAGTAGTTTTCAACAGACAGGCCAAAACAAAATGGGGAAAGACCAGGTGGCCTCAAACGCTACACAAAGAATTACAACTAAGGCATGCTGAGAGCAGGAGAGACAACCTTCCCTGGGGAAGAGCACACACTAGGTTATCCAGGACCAATGGCCAGCTCTGAAGGCACATGCATACAAGGAACGTTATACGGACTGTGTAGGTTCTAGTTAGGAATATATACATTACACATATGTATGTAACAACACTTAATGAAAAGAAGCTATGAATTGAAAGAGATCAAGGAGGGGTAGGTGAAGGGGTCTGGAGGGAGGAAAAGGAAGGGAGAAATGACATAATTACATTATAATCTCAAAAACCAAGCGGGAACTATGCACTGCTGTTTTGTTTTGTTTTAAGGGCAATGCCATCTACATCCTGAGTGGCAGTGTGAAACCGAGGAGCAGTTCAAAGTCATTCATGCTTCACCACTGGGGCTCTCCCTTTCTATCTCCTAGCTGGTTTGAACAGGGCTGATACAGTTGCTACAAGCGAAAGTGGACTTTGAAAAGTGTTTACATACTGTTGTAAGAGCAACCCAGACCCAGTTTGTAGACTGTTCTATTTCATTTCCTCAGGAGGGAAGGAAGGCATATGCATGACCTGACCTAGAGTTGAGGTATGCAGCCCTGTTTTTTTGTTTATTTGTTTGTTTGTTTTGAGACAGAGTCTCACTGTGCTGTGAAGTCTATGCTGGCCTCAGACTCACAAAGCTCTGCCTGCCTCTACCTGACATTTACTGGGATTAAAGGTAGCTTCATCTTCCTTGCTACCCACAGATTAATTTCATTGTGGGTTTTTGATTGATACAGGAAAGGAACAGACCCTCTTCCTCCCATTAAGTCACGACCCTACAAATCCACTTAAATATGCACAAGCAACACCGAGGTAGATGTGATGGGAGAGAAGAACGTGTTTGTAATGATGAAACAGATGAAATTTCCTCCAAATAACCTGTGTCTGCCGAAGGCCCAACCTTCCAGGAAATGGTATCAACTTTCTCACCAGAGTTATTATTTTCCTACTTTACACTTTAACATGCTCAGGACATAAGAGAATGAAGAGGGACGGTCATTTCCACCTTTTTTTGTTTTGTTTTGTTTTGTTTTGTTGTTTGTTTGTTTGTTTGTTTGTTATTGAGACAGGGTTTCTCTGTGTAGCTTTGCACCTTTCCTGGAACTCACTTTGGAAACCAAGCTGACCTCAAACTCACAGATATCTGTCTGCCTCTGCCTCCCTAGTGCTGGGATTAAAGACGTGCACCACCACCACCACCACCACCCGGTCACATTTCTACCTTTTTATAGGACTAATTATCCAAAAAATGTGTGCCTGTGTTGAATTATTGAAAAAAGAATGTCCATGCAACAAATAGGTACCATAATGGGGATGATAGTTTGGGACAGACAAAGAATTGAAGGTCAAGGGAAGACAAGACCTAGATGCCTGGGCAGGTAAACAGCTACCTGAAGCAGACAACAGCTCCCCTAGGGGTGGGAGACCCCAGAGCTGGGAGTCTGCTGAACAGATTCTAGGTTGGGTATTTTACAGGGCATCTGGGTCCTCCTTCTTCCCTATTGGTCCCGTTTAAACACCAACCCACTGTGCATTCCTGCTATCTCTCCTCGTGACATCTGGGAACAAGAAGTTGCCCAGTTTAGGGAGCCTGCTTTTGCTCCCCGCCCCCATCTTCTAAATCTCTCTCAGGGTTGCCTCTGAGGGACTGGGGCAAGACTGGGCAGTGGTTGGTTCATGTGAAAAACATTGACAATGCTGTGTTAGTTCCTTCTGTTTCCTGACAAAGTACCTGAGCAAAGCAGTTTAAGGATAGAAGAGTTTATTTGGGGTTATGCATAGCTAGAGTTTTTTTCTCCAGGTCCCACCAAGCCCTGGCAGTCCTGTAGCCCACTTATAAAATAAATTGCTCGGCCATTAGCTCAGGCCTACCATTGTCTAGCTCTTGCTCTTATACTCAGCCCATTTTTGTTCATCTATATGTTGCCACATGTTCTGTGGCTTTACCTGCTGCCTTTACATGATGCTTCCTAGATGGCAGAGTGGCATCTCTTCCTCTCTGCCTTCCTGGTCTCTCAATTCTCCTCTCTGCTAGTCCTGCCTATACTTTCTGCCTGACTACTGGCCAATCAGTGTTTTATTTATCAATCAATCATCCACAGCAGTTATGGTTCAAGCAGAAGTTTGTCATGGGGAGAAGGGTGTGCCAGCAGAGCCACAAGACAGCTAGTTCTGCTGCATCTACAGTCAGGAAGCAGAGATCTGTGAATGCAAGTGTTTGGCTAGCATTCTCTCCTTTATGCAATCAGGGACCTGGCCCAGGGAATGATGCCTCTCACATTTAGGCTGAATCTACCCATCTCAATTAATGTAATATATAAAATCCCTCACAGACATGTCCAAAGATTTGTCTCAAAGGTGATTTTTAGATCCTTTCAAATGGGCAATCAGTGTAAACCATCACAGATGATATTTTAAACTACACAAAAGGGGGAACATTAAAAAAAGTAAACAATAAAAAGACCTCCTGTGTCTGAGTTTCCAAGCTGGTAAAGACTCAACATCATAAAGATGCCACGTCTCTCTAAACTAATCCGGATGTCCTTCTTTTAAATCTGTGTGTATTTTAGAAATAGTCTTGCTATATAGCTTTGACTAGCCTGGAACTTGTTATGTAGATCAGGCTGTCCTCAAGCTTGCAGAAGTCCTCCAGCCTCAGCTCTCCAAATGCTGAGGGTACGGGTGTGTACTGACATGCCCACTGATCCACTAGGAAACATATAAACTGCATCTCAAGTTCACATGGAAAAACAAGCAAGCATATTCTTGGAAAGAAAATCGATAAGATAAACAAGAACAAAAAAGGGTAGTGGGGAGGAGCTGTTTATACCAGACACTGAAACATTAGTAACTAAAACATGGCGGTACAAACTCGGCCTAGATTTGTGTTTGGATCTTTAATCAATAATATTGTTGATACTAGATCATTCAAACAACTGGATCAAGTTTCATATCAATTATATATGTAAATATAAAATTTGAAATAATAAAATAAGGACTTACTAACATCAGAATGGAGAAAACTCTTCTAAGAAACTACACAGATAAATAGATAAGTTCTACGACCTGATGGTAGATGCATATTATGATGGTAAGATCTACTACCTGATGGTAGATGCATATTATGATGGTAAGATCTACCACATGATGGTGGACCCATATTATGATGGTAAGATCTACCACATGATGGTGGACCCATATTATGATGGTAAGATCTACTACATGATGGTAGATGCATATTATGATGGTAAGATCTACGACCTGATGGTGGACCAATATTATGATGGTAAGATCTACCACATGATGGTGGACCCATATTATGATGGTAAGATCTACCACATGATGGTGGACCAATATTATGATGGTAAGATCTACCACATGATGGTGGACCAATATTATGATGGTAAGATCTACCACATGATGGTGGACCCATATTATGATGGTAAGATCTACCACATGATGGTGGACCCATATTGAGGTGGTTTGAGTGAAAATACCCCCTTAGGCTCATGTATTTGAATGTTTGGTCCCTAGTTAGTGGAACATTTTGGGGAGGATTAGAAGGCACAGCCTTGTTGGAGGTGTGGCCTTGTTGAAGGAGGTATGGCCTTGCTAGAGAAGGTGTGGCCTTGTAGACAGATATTTCTCTGTCCCTGTCTTGCCCACCCGAGATCCCACAACCACATATAAAATAATCACTTAGAAGTTTACATTAATTACAAACTGTATGGCTTACGGCTTAAGCTTCTTGCTAGCTAGCTCTTTCATCTTAAATTAACCCATTCCTATAAATCTATATGTTGCCATGTGGCTATGGCATTACTAGTCTGCTGGCATCTTGTTGCTCCTTGTGTGGTGCCTGGCATCTCTCCCCACTCTGCCCTTCTTCTCTCTGTATCTCTGCTTGTATTTCCCACCTGGCTGTAAGCTTTCTTGCCATAGGCCAAAATAGCTTTATTTATTATCCAATGGGAGTCACACATATTCATGGTATACAGAAAGACATCCCACAGCATGGCCTTGTTGGAGGAGATGTGGCCTAGTTGGAGGAGGTGTGGCCTTGTTAGAGGAGATGTGGAATGGGGATGGGGCCTGGTCTCCCACCTCCTTCTGACTGCAACTTGCAGATTAGATGTGAGCTCTCCATTACCGCTCTAGCACCATGCCCGATTGCCTGCTGCTGTGCTCCCCACCATGATGGAAATGGGCTAACCTTTTGATACTGCCAAATAAATGCTTTTCTTTATAAGTTGCCTTAGTCATGATGTCTCTTCACAGCAATAGAACAGTCATTATGACGCATATACAAAGAATAATACTCAAAATTTAAAAAGAAAGGGCAAACATATTGAAGCTTGTAAAACTGACAAAGAACTATCTTCCTTAATGTGTCTTAGTTAGGCTTTGATTGCCGTGAATAAACACTGTAACGTAGAGCAGCTCGGGGAGGAAAGGGTTTATTTGCTTCTGTGCTACAGTTCATCACTGAGGGAAGTCAGAGCAGGAATAGGAGGACCTGGAGGCAGGACTGATGCAGAGGCCATGGAAAAGTGCTGCTTACTAGCTTGCTTCTCATGGCTTGCTCACCCTGTTTTCTTACAGAACCCAGTTCTATGAGCCCAGAGATGGTACCACCCACAATGGAATGGGCCCCTTCACAGCAATTGTTGATTAAGAGAATGCCCTATAGGCTTGCCTATAACCCGATCTTATGGAGGCATTTTCTCAGCTGAGGTTCTCTCCTCTCAGATGATTCCAGCTTGTGTCAAGTTGACATAAAAACTAGAGAGCACAATATCTTTCTTTATTGTGTAATCTTTTTTCTTACTACATTAACTCTGCTATAAGAAACTATGAACTGAAAAGGTGCTTTTAAAAATGTTGCCAAGAATATTAGCTGTAAAATAAAGGGTAACTATGCTACAATTCACAGACCCAGAGAGACTAGGTAACAAGGAGGGTTCATGGGGGACACCCAGATCTCCCTGGGAAGGGGAAATAGGAGAGATTTTATGAGTGGACTGAGGGCAGGTGGGGATGGGAACATGAGTGATCAGGTTGAGGGGGCAGAAGGGGAGGAGAGTGCTGAGGGGGACCAGAGTGGGGGTAAGGGGTTGGCATTTTAGGGTCAGGGTGGAAGCCTGGCTCAGGGGAATCTCCCAGGAGTCTATGGGGGGGGGGGGGGGGGCTCCAGCTTAGACAACTAGAAATAGTGGATAAATAGCCTGAACTGGCCATCTCCTGTGGTAAGATTGGTGCCTGGCCCAGTTGTCCTCAGAGAGGCTTCATCCAGCAACAAATGGAGGCAGATTCGGAGACCCACAGCAGAGTTCAGGAATCTTGTGGAGAAGGAGGAAGAAGGAGTGTGGGAGCTGGAGGGGTCAAGTACACCACGGAAAGGCTCACACAGTCAACTAACCTGGGCTCACAGGGGCTTGCAGAGACTGAACCGACAACCAGAGAGCCTGCATGAGACTGACCTAGGTAGGCACTCTGCATAGATGTTGCAGTTGGGTAGCTTGGTCTCTTGTGGGACTCCTGACAGTGGGAACAGGGGCTGTCTCAGACTCTCTTACTGGTTTTTGAGAGCCTACTTCTCATACTGGGTCGCCTTACCCTGACTTAATACATGGGGAGATGCTTAGTTTTACTGCAACTTGATATGCCATGTGTTGTTGACACTCATAAAGACCTGCCCTGTCCTGGATGGAGACAGAAGAGGAGGGGTTGGAGGTGGGAGGGAGGAATGGGGGAGAGGGACTGGGAGGGGAGGATGGGGGTAGGAGGCTGTGGCCTGGGTGTAAAATAAATAGATGAATTTAAAAATCACCAAGAAAGGAAATGTGTCTGATTGAAACACAAAAAAGTGCTGAGGCTCAGTGACGAGCCTGCAACTAAACACGCAATAAGGGTTTGAGGCGCTAGCTCAATGGTATAGTGCTTGTCTAGTGCATATGCAGCCCTGAGCTGCATCCCTATCACTGCTGCTGCTGCTGCTGTTGATGATGATGATGATGATGATGATGATGATGATGATGACAATGATGATGATGATGATGGTGATGATGATGATGGTGATAAGGTGTGGTACATTGTTTTAAAACCTATCTTAATAGCAAAGATTAGCAAGATAGATTATCAACAACCAAGATTCCTGGGCCAAACCAATACTTCTGTGTTCCAGGAGTTAATCCATGCTGGCATAGGCTTGTAATTCCAGCACTTAGGCTAAGGCAATGGGCTGAGGGTTCAAAGCCAGCCTATAATACACAGATGCTGTTTCAAAAAATGAGAAAGAAGGAAGGAAGGGAGGGAGGGAGACAGACAGGAGGGAGGAGGGAAGAAAAGGATTTGTTAAGAGTTTAGAGTTTTGGAGGGTGGGGAGTAAACTGTGAAATTAACTGACCTTTTAAAAAGAGTTTGCAATGACACTGTAGTAATATTTATTATAGGCAAAAATCATAAGCGAGTGCTGAAATCAGTGGATAAAAGGGTAGCTGGCTAGTTTCTCTACTTTATAGTTCCACTGTCCCATTTGTAAGTAACAGGTGATTTGCGAGGAACTACTTTGAGACTGTAAATGCTCTCTCACCAAGTATTTACCGTCCTCAGGCGGGTTCCAGCACACGTTGGTGCTTCTCCCTAACTCCGCCCTTCCTCCTGTATTTATTAGTTTTCTATAAGGAAGAGCGTTCTGCACATTTGCTCGTGTTTGTGGTTATAACTGTGAGCACATGGAGTCTTACTTTATACAGTGAAATAAAATGGATCATCAGCAATTCTCCAGTTGCCGGGATTTGACCGGTGGACATGCTTAGAGCAGATTCGGGGGCCCTTTGGAGTTTTTCCACCTCCTGTTAAGAATCTACTTAGTTTCTGCTACAGTATACTTTGAGCTTTCCATGCCCCAGGCCCAGAACACAAGACCTTCCTCCAAGGAGTCTTGGTTCCTGGACTGTGGGTCTCTGCATCTGCTTCCATCAGTTACTAGATGAAGGTTCTACAATGACAATTAGGGTAGTCACCAATCTGAATACAGGAGAAGGCCGGTTCAAGCACCCTCTCCACTATTGCTAGGAGTCTTAGCTGGGGTCATCCTTGTAGATTCCTGGGAGTTTCCCTTACCCCAGGTTTCTACTTGACCCGGTAATGATACCCTCCCTTTCCAGTCATCTCTTCCAGTACTCTCCCCCTCCATCTACCCTCCAATCCGATCACTCATGTTCCCATGCCCACCCACCCCCAGCCCACCCTCACGATCTCTTTTATTTCCCCTTCCCAGGGAGATCCATGCATCCAACCTTGGGCCCTGTGGAGCCATTTTCTCAGTTGAGGCTCCCTCCTCTCAGATGACTTTAACTTGTGTCAAGTTGACATAAAATGTATCCAGCACAGAAGATGTCATTAATATTCCTGTCACGGCTTTTGATGCAAATCTAGACATATGGGGGTAGGGGTGGAGAGAATCTAAACTGAGGATTTCCTCCACCAGAATAGGCATATTTGTGGGGTATTTTCTTGATTAACCAATTGAAGGAAGAGGCTTCAGCATACTGGTGGAATCATCCCTGGGCAGGTGGGCCTGGGCTGCACAAGAAAGGAAGGCCAGTGCAGGCCTGGGAGAAAGCCAGTCCAGTGAGCAATGAGCAGTTCTCCACAGACTGTTTCAGTTCCTGCTTTCAGGTTCCTGTCTTGGCTTCCCTTGATGATAGATTGTGACCTGGGAGTTGTAAGATGAAATAATATGTACCCCCCCCCCATTTTTGGTCAGTATTTTATCATGGCAACAGAAACCAAGCTTGGACAATTCCTGGGCTAGTGTTTCTGTGGGTGTGCATTCTTATTCCTCTGGGTACAAGGGCTCTGGGTCTTTGGGCAGGTGTGTATTCAAGCTTTTGTTGTTGTTTGTCATGCTAGCATCAAATCGTTATATAATTTCATATTCCCGCCAACTCTGGATGGGAGCTCAAGCTGCTCCATGTCTTACAAATATCTGTTCTTTTTGGTCTTTTTTTAGCCATTCTAGTAGTTTTAGTTTCTATTTCTTTGATAACTAATGGCTTTTTAAGGCACAAGCATTCCCCCGTCTTGGTTTTGGCTCATTTTCTGCTCTGTTTCTCTAAAGCGGGAATCGTGTGGTTCCTAAGGTTTTTTGGAATTAAACTCAAAGGAATAGATGACAAAGTTCAAGGATGCTCTATACATTCCTAATTCAGATTACCATACGCCTTTGTTAATAAGACAAAAATTGTAATTAATCACATGCATATAATCTACTTGCTTTTGTTCTGTTTTGTAAAGCTGATTTCAATTATAGACATTTATAAAGAAAATGAGTATCTGGCATTGTTTACAAGCTAACACTTCCAGAGTTTTTATGAAAATTATATGAGTTAAAAGATGAATTTTCATAAATTTTCCTTAGCAGTCTTTTTTATTTTTAGAAAGTAATACAAACTGTTCAAGGCTAGCATCAACATACTGCCAGACTTGTGAGTGTGCGTGGTGCTCCACACTGCTTTTATGTTGTGTGTCCGTTCAGTCCGCCTGCTACATCCCTGAGTGGTGTTATCTGCATTTTACAGGTGGCACCAGAGCAGCCTCAGAGAAGTTATGTGATGTGTCCAAGGTGTTGAAGTTGGTACTAGATCATGAATTAAGACAAATAGGTTTGTGTCATGGTCGGCACTGATTTTAACAGGACTCATCTAGACTCTTCAGGAGCTCGGTGTGTTATCTGGCCCTATGAAAACAGCCGATTTGATTGCTTCATTTAACTAGCACCATGCTCCAGCCCAGAGGTCCGGGTCCAGCCAAGGATAGGGAAGGTCTTCATTTGCTTAGGGCGATGGACTAGAGACAGATGTTTCTTTTGGTTTTCTGTAGAGAAGGATGTATGTTTCTTCCATGGAGAATCAGCTGGGGACAGTAATGTGAATGGAGCCTCTCTGGCCTCTCTGAGGAAACAGTTCCATGCCTCAGGAGTCTCTGTTAGGATGTAGGCTCAGCCCATCCTTCCCTCCCAAGTGTAGCATTAATAGTGTCTTGACTTTCTCCTTTGTTGACTGATAGGTAAGTTCAGCTCATTTTAAGGTGGCTTCATCCACATTTCTAAGCCCTTACTCTGGATTCACATGGTGGAGGCAGCATGTTTACCCAGCTTTCTCATGCTTTGTTCCTGGTTTAAAATGGCATGACTATGAGGAAAAACCCCCAATTGCAGTCTACACATTCTTTCCTCAAAGAAAAGACTCACTTTAATGCTGATCATCTAGTAATATACTGGCCCATTATAGATCTTCTGAACTATGGAATGACTTTGGAATTATAGCATAAGCATGCAAAATAATTTGAAAAGAAAACATCTACATAATGCTGCAAAAACAAACAAACAAAAAAACTATAACCATCTGCTACCAAGGACCATGGCTGGGTCCCTAGGCCTACCACAGCCATCTTCTATGTTGATGCTCTTAGTCATGGTACCACTAGAGACCACACAGATGCTCAGGGTCTGGGCTACAACCTACAGGCATGTTGGTGTCTGAGGGCTGTGCCACCACTGGGGTCATGCCGATCTTGGTGGCCTATACTGCCGCACAGGGCCATGATGTCATCTGGGACCAGGCTGCTGCCATGGGCCATGTCTGGGTCCATGGTCCAGCAGCAGCCAGGGGCTGGGTAGATGTCCATGGCTCCTGTTGCCACCAGGGACTGTGCAGATGACCAGGGTCTGGACAACTACCTGAGACCATGTTGGTATCCAAGGGCCTTGCTGCTACCAGGCCATCCTGATCTGAGTGGCCTGTGCTGCCACTGGGGCCATGGTGACATCTGGGCTCGAGCTGCTGCCCAAGGCCATGTTTGGGTCAGTGTTCTGTTGTACCTGGGATCTGTGATGATGTCCATGGCCCACGTTTCCACAGGGATTCATAGGAACCATGCATGTGGAAATCTCAGGGTCATGCTTAGCCAGCCCTCCTCCTCACTGACCCTAGGATAGATACCTGACCCTGTCCCTTGCTAGACACTGCAGCAGAGTTGGTCCTATCCCCCCCCCCCATGGGATGGGCATAAAAGAGCTGGCCTCAATGGCATGGGCTAGGAGAGCTGGCTCTGACCCTTGCCTGAGGGGGGTGGTCCCAGTGGCCCAGACCAACCAGCTCATCTACCACCCAGACCCCTATCCTGAGCCTTGAGGTGGCCCACCCTAACATCCACCCCATCTATGACCCGCTGGAGTGTGTGAAGGGACTGGTCCTGCAGAACAATACCCACAGGATCTCCGTGACTGGGGCAACAGCAGGACATCCAAGAGGAGTTTTAGTGAGGGTCCAGTGATGAAGGTGTGCCAGGGGCCTTGAGCCCGACCAATGACTCATTGCAATGAACATTTTGTGGGTGGGGCTGATTGGACAAAGGGGTACACTGAGTAACACACTATGGCCCACAAATCCACTAGGATGAATGAAGAGGTGTTAGAAAGATGAAGAAGCTAGGAGTTTTTGTTTGTTTGTTTCATTTTGTTGTTAACTTTTTGGGGGGTTCCTTTGGGAGGCATGCTGCAGGGGTGAGGGGTGGATCTGGAGGGACTATAAGGTGAGTGGGATTCAGGTGCATGATGTGAAATTCCCAAAAAATCAATAAAGAATTATGTTTAAAAAATTGTAGCTATAAGCTCAACTTTAAAAAGTAGATTAATAAAACCAGAACCTGCTCTCATGCTCTCCCACTCCAAATATCAATTTTTCTACTTTCTTGTTGCCTGTGACACTTTTCCCAACTTCTCAACACCTCTTACCCTGACTTCTGTCATCTCCTATCTAGTTTCATGGTCTCGTCCCGTTCTTACAAACACTTATAGACACAGATAGACATTAAAAGTTAAGACCTGCATATGAGAAGGGGTATAAATTTGTTGTTTTTGTTTTGTTTTGTTTGTTTTTTTCTGAAACGGGGTCACCTCATTTAGCAGAATACTTTCTAGTTCCACCATTTTGCCTATCCATAGAAGAGTGGACGATGAAAATGTGGCAAGTAGACACAGTGGGCTTTTACTAAATTGTTAGTAAAAATGAAGTTTGTAATGATCTCCTATGGGAACAGTTCTCTTCATAGAGACGCCAATAGGGAAGTAGCCAGATGCTCATCCCAAACTTGCAGCAGACTCTGCGGTTTATAGTTTATCAGGACATATCTTGGATAGTTGACTAACACAATTTATTAGTCTTTTCAGGAAGCTGCTCAGGCCTGAAAAAAAATGCAGCTCTTTTATTTCTCGTTTGCATCTGCATTGACTCTAATATCCCTGTTATAATCTATTGGTTTTTATTTACCAGGTCACTTTGTTCCTTACCACACCTGCACCACATACACACATTGCACCAGAATCTAATTTGATCTGCATTTTACATTGATCTCCATGGCTTACTTAGTTCTCACTTTACCTCTTCATTAGTAGGACAGTTTCCAGAACAGACTGCTTCCTTTCTCTATGAGAAGGGCACTCTCATATCCTCATGGACCATTTGTAAAATTACCTGTTGTTTATTAACTTAGTTACTTCTGTATTGCTGTGCCAAAACACCATAACCAAGGCAACTTTTAGAAGGAAGAGTTTATTTGGCGCTTACAACTTCGGAGGGTGAGTTAGAGGTCATGACTATCATGGTGAGGAACATGCAGCAGGCAGGCAGCCATGGTCCTGCAGCAGTAGCTGGCAGTTTACTTCTTGATCATCATCATGAGACAGAAAGGGTTAACTGGGGTTGTCTTGGGCTTTTGAAACCCCAAAGCCTTCCCCCAGTGACACACCTCCTCCGACGAAGCCACACCTCCCAATCCTTCCCAAACAGTTCCATCATCTGGGGACCAAGTATTCAAACACTCTTCATTCAAACAGGAGCCATTCTCATTCAAATCATTATACTATACAAACCTAAAAGAAAGTAAACAATTTTCACCTAGTTATAATATGAATATTTCTTTAGTAACTTCTAAGTGATGGTTTAACTGCTGGACATAGCACTAACTATAATTGATTTTATACTTAAGTTAACAACTATTCCTTTGTTTCTTTTAAATCACTGACCAGCTATTTATCATTTTCTTGTGTTATCCTTTAAGCCAACTTTTTTCACTCTGCCTTCCCTCATTAATGAATTATGTAAATCTTTTGACACATGCTCCTTATATATTTGTATAAAATTATATTTTTAGAATTTTGAAGATTATGCTTTGACACCCCCAAATATAACTGAAATTGAGTTTCTCACCATTCTGGAGAGCTGTCAAAGCTCAATTTAGTTGACTGAGATAAAATGAAGTAATATGAAATCCTTGCTCCTGAGTCTGATGGTTTAAGAACCAGCATTAGGTATAGAAAATTAGAAGAAACCTCAAGTATTTCCTGAGATCAATACTTATAGACTAAGAATATGAAATGCATTGATTGGAATAATGTTCCACTGTGCAATGTATATTATATATTCATTTATTTAAGTAGCCATCTTTTCACCTAGAACATGTTTGTTGTGTGTCTTCTATCTCCTAATACTCTTGTAGAATCTAAAATGGATTTTATAAGAATCTAAAAGTGATTTAGACTTCTAGAAGTTTTCAAGATGTTGTAGGTGGACACACATAGGGCCATTGATATACTAATGATAGTTAATACACAGTGTGATATAAGAGCAGCAGAGGATAGGGGTGAGTGTAGCATTATGGGAACATCCAGAAGTAACTGCTGACACATCCTGAGCAATTGTTAAAACTGAGTCTTAATGTATGGGTAGGACTCAATATGATCTGAAATAAGAAAAGACCATTCTGAGCAGAAAATAATGAAAAAAGCCAGGGAGGAAGATGGAGACTCGTGTACAGAGACTGTGGTGTGAGGCAAGGAGTATCTCTGTGGTGGTTAATTTTATGTCTTGGCTTGATGTGGGCCATGGGATGACCACATAACTGTTTAATCACTACTGGGGGTTCTGGGTGAGACTATTTCCAGATGAGATTAACATTAGAATTCTTGAACTGAGTAAAGATGAGCTTCCCCATGGTGGTGGCTATCATTCAACCTGGTGTGTAGAGCAGGGGGAGTATAGAAGTTGAATTCTATCCCTGGCTGACAGGTGAGACATTGGTCTTGTCCTGCCCTGTGACTGGTATGTACTCCATCAGAGCTCCTTCTTCACAGGGCTCTAGTTCATACTGAAACGGAACCACTGGCTTTCCCTAGTCTCCAACTCTCCTGTAGCAGATTCTTGGTCTCCAGAATCATGAGCCAGGCCCTTAAAATTTTCAAACATCTATCTGCCAATCACCTTTCTCCCTGACACTCATTTGATGACCTAACCATCTCCCTGAGGTCTCCATGCTCCTCTTTGCCTTGATGAGATTGGTCCCTTGATGTGAAGTCCCAGCAGTGTATCTATCAGCATCACTGTTTTGGGAACTGTGGTTACAATACTGCTAGCAGCCCCTAGAAGCAGCTGTCTCCAGCAGTTCCTAATCCCGGTATTGCAAAGCTGCAGCCCCATCCCCACAGTGGTTACGATGATGCTGTTTATAGAGCTGATGGTGTGCTGGGAGCTCTCGATTTATTATATTCTGTTGTTTATTCTCAGGGTACTCCTGGGAGGCAGGAACTGCTATTTAGAACTGGAGAGATCTAGTTTACAGAATTTAAATGAATCACCGCGTATCACAGAGTGGCTAAGAGTTGGAGTGTATGGTCTGAATATAGGGCTCAGTATTCTCCTATGAGTGTTATCAGCATCCTGCATTTTTCTGAGCATATTATATCCAGACACATTGTGTAGAGAGGTCGGGGGTCCAGCGCAGCAGGTCAGCCTAGGGAAAAGTAGCATTAAGAAGTCCTGACTTGAGCACCTTGTACATCTGTCTTCTCTCTCTCTCTCTCTCTCTCTCTCTCTCTGTGCGTGTGTGTGTGTGTGTGTGTGTGTGTGTGTGTGTGTGTGTGTGTGTGTGTGTATGTTAGCCCTTTGGAGAACAATTGTCAAAAAAAAAAAAAAGAAAAGAAAATGGTAGTTGGCATGTACTTGTAAGTGGAAGTTGCTCTGCCTGAACCTGTGGCTAACTGATACAGTGTTTCTTCCCTTCACTTGGACAAAGTGGTATGTTTACTGTAAGTGGGGGGCAGGGAGCAGTTTGGTTTTCTTGATTTCCTTTAGAGCAGGGCAGGACCATTTCCTCCACCCACCCCCCATTTACACCCCACCCCCCACCCCCACACCCCCACCCCCGCTTCATCATCCTGGTTTTACTGCTGCTAGTGGCTAAGAGTGTTGATTGGCCTCTTGAGAACCAGGCCTGCCCAGATAAGCTGGGAGCCAACTTGAAAACATTGTTCTAAGATAAAGTTGCCCATGCTTCACAATTCAATACCTCTGGTAGTACCAGGAACTGTTGTCACCAGAGACAGTTTTGTCAAAGATTCCCAAAGTGCATTGTAGCATATAATTCCACTGGCCTGTGTTCATTCTCTTCTGGAAAATTCTAGGCTGTCAAAGCAGACAACATTTCTATCTAACACAGCTGCACAATCCACAGCAGCAGGACAATAATTCTGCTACCCTGCCTAGATTGCTCGGGGAGTTTGTGTGTGTGTGTGTGTGTGTGTGTGTGTGTGTGTGTGTGTGTGTGTGTTTCTTATTCTATTTTTCCATCTGGTAACTTTTGTTTTCTTCTAAACGATGCTGTTTAAATGCTTTCCACAAATGGAATCTTGAAAAATAAACACATTGAATGGATAAGAACAAAAGAGGGATTCGTCTCAATGTTGGTCACTGCTGGGAGATTTTCTCAGCTGCGGAGAGATGGGAGGAAGCAGATGAGGAGGCCATCCATGTGAAATGCCCCCAAGGGTGTGGTTGGTATTCAAGTCTAAACAGAATGGCACGAACAGACAGCCTCAAACAGTAGGCACTGGTCAGCAACCAGAGCCCTTGAAAACTTAGGAGACTCATAGCTGGCCCTGGCTCCTTGCCTTCTAGAACCTAACAGAAGAGGGAAAACTTATAGCTAAGTCATTGTTTCATCTCTCAGAGATTTCCTTGTCAACTGTTAACATCATTCCCCCACTCGGTCCTCAGGCAGTGGTGCTGTTTGGGGAGGCTATGGAACCTTTAGGGGGTGGAGCTTTGGTGCAGGAAGTGTGTCATTGGAGGCTGACTTGGTGTGTTTATATTATAGCCTTACCTCACTTCCTCACCTCTCTCTTTGCTTCTTGCATGTGGATGAAATGATATTAGCCAGCTTCCTGCTCCTGCTGACATGCCTACATGCTGCTCTGTCTTCTGGGCTGTGATGAATCCTTATGCTTCTAGGGCTGTAAGCCAAGCTAAACCTAATCTTCCTTAAGTTGCTTCTAATCATAATATTTTATCACAGCAACAAAAAGTAACTAATATAGTGCCTTAGTACCTTACTGTACTGTGGACCTGCAGTATCTGATTTGGGGAAATTGGAAGGGAAAAAGTCATATATATAAACATATGTATATATATTCTTTATTCTTTAAATTTTTCATACATGTTTATAATGTATTTATTTGATCATACCCAACCACCATTCCCCCATCCAATCCTCCCTGTCTCCCCACGCCCTGAAGGTCCCCTTCCAAACTTCATGTGCTTTTTTGTTGTTTTTGTTTTTGGTTTTGGTTTTTTGGGGTTTTTTTTTTTTTTTTGAGACAGGGTTTCTCTGTATAGATTTGGAGCCTGTCCTGGAACTCACTTGGTAGCCCAGGCTGGCCTTGAACTCACAGAGATCTGCCTGGTTCTGCCTCCTAAGTGCTGGGATTAAAGGTGTGCACCACCATCGCCCTGCTCATGTGCTCTTCTTAATTTTTTTATATACCATTGAGTTCAATTAGTGCTGCCCATATGCTCACAGGTGTGTCTTCCTCTGATAATCACACACCTCTGCTTTCACATCTGTCCACTTCAAAAAGAAGCCTCTCTGCCCAACGTTGAGGGCGACACAGATCTATGGGTATAAGCATAAATTTTAAAAAGGCAACTTGACAACAGTCATTTAGCAAAACAAGAGCAGTATGTTTGGGGATAGTTTTAATGCAACAGTAGAAATGGAAATGTTGGTCCCAATAGCACTTTCTTTTTATCCAGAGAAAATCTAAAGAAAAGCAGTGGCGTTTGTGATAGTCAATAGAGTTCTCCTTGCTCTCCACAACTCAGAGGTGGGCCCAGACTTCTCTCATGGAAAGGAAAATCTGTCATATTGCCTCATGCTTGGCAACAGCCAGGAAGCCTTCCTCACAGAGATACTATTTCTCTTATCCCCAGAGACATGCAAAGGGTTCCCAGTTTACCAGGTGTGGGGCTTTGAACAGGAACGTCTCCCACAGGCTCACGGGTTTGAATGCTTGGTCATTAGGGAATGGCACTACTTGAGAAGGATTAGAAGGTGTGGCCTTCTTGGAGGGAGTATGTCACTGAAAGTGGCTTTGGGATTTCAGAAGTCAGGCTCAGTGGCTCTCTCTCTTCCTGCTGCCTGAGGATCAATATGTAGAACTCTCAGCTCCTCCAGTACCATGTCTGCCTGCATGCTGCCATGCTTCCTGCCATACTGATAATGAGCTAAACCTCTGAAACTATAAGCAAGCCCCAGTTAAATGCCTTCCTTTATAAGAGTTGCTGTGGTCCCCCACCAGCTATAACACTTCAGGAGAGCAGGCCCTTCACCCTGCCAGGGCAGCATAACAGATCTAACCCTGTTAGCAGAGGTGTGGGTGAGCCACCCCTGAAATCATGAGCATGGGACAGCTGTCTCCATTTCTCATCTGGTGGACCAACACTACAGCTGCCCAGGTCCAGGCCCAGGGTTATTACTTGGCCTCCCTAGCATCCACCCCATCTATAATCTGCTGGAGCACATGAAGGGACCTGACCGGCAGACCCAAAGCTGCAGGGTCTGCACAACATGGGGCAACAGTGGGATATCCAGGAAGAGTCCCAGTGGGGGCCCAGCATTGATTGTGGAGTGGGGACCAGGGGCCTTGAACCAGACCAATGACTCCTTGCAATGAGTACTTCAAGTAGAGATGTATGGACCAAGGAATATACAGTGTGACTTGTTGGGTCACACAGTAGCTTCCATGAGATTTTTAATTCCTTCCCCCCCTTTTTTCTTTTCTTTTTAAATTTTTTTTTCTCATTTTATTTTCCTTATTTTTTTTTTCTCTTGAATTTTGTTTTATTGAGGGGGTGCAGGAGTGGAGGGCAGATGCAAAGGGACAGGGATTGAATGGGATCAAGATACTTGATGTGGAATAAATAAATTTTATTAATAAAACAAAGAGTTGTTGTGGTCATGTGATGATCTTCACAGCAATTGAACACTGACTAAGTTACTAGGATTGGAGCCCATGTCAGAACACTCTCTAAAGGTAGTCTGAATAGTTATCACGGTCGTACCAAGGACTACCAAGCTTGTTGGCTTTCCTCTCAAAATGTGTACAGAACCTAATCCTATTTTGAGGCTTCCAATTACACCTCTATTCATACCCGCCATCATCTTTTGCCCAACTACTGCACTTGACCACCAAGTGGTCTCCCATGTTCTCCACTCCATTTAACTGTGTATAAAGAGGCCAGGGTGTTTCTTTTGCATACATTGATTATGTTCTGCTCAGGCCCTTTCCATCCCACTCAGCATTGACGGACTTCCTTGAATATAACACCCACTTTCTAGCTTTGTCTCCAACACACTTGCCCTTAGCTATTGTGGTTTGACTATGACAACTGCTTTGTGGGTTTTGTTTTGTTTTGTTTCTGCTAGCATGCCAAGGACCCTCTCATCTCAGGGCCCCTGTGTCGCTATTTCCACCATCTAGATGGTTCTTCCCCATGTTGCTGTGTGACTCATTATCCCATCTCCTTCAGGTTTTCTACAACTAGCCCCGAGTGAAGTGAGGACTTCCTAAGCACTGTAGATACATCTCAGTCCTCTGCCTACCCCTGACCCTCTGCATTCTTTTCCTCTTTATTTTCTCTATAAAAAGTGTCCCTAACGAACACACTTTACATTTCACTTACTAGTTTTAGTATGTGCCTGTCCCACTGCCCCACTAGAGTTTTAGCCCTATGAAGACAAGATTTTATTTTTTCCTGACATATAGCCCTTCATAAATTTTTGTGGAGTGCATAAAATATTTATCTTCTCCTTATCATCATACTGTTGTTACAGCTTGTGATGAGTAGTATTGCCTGAAGGTCCTGCCAGTGCCTCATATGCCCCTCGCTCCTTAGGATCTAGGATCAGGCCTCCTGGAATCTACACACAGAGTAGAGTGGGGTTGATTGACTTAGCCTTTTTAGGTTCAAATCCCAACTCCACTTCCTTTTCCCACTAGCAAAGGGTCATGGCACACCCCACCTCATGACACTGCTATTGGCTTGTGCTCACTGAGGGGTAAAACAACAGGTCGTGAAGCCCCAGGAAGGGGGAGCAAACACTCAACAATCAATCGCCATCACTACTGCTATCTTTAATCACTCATGGTTTTCTTTTCAAAATGTGCTTTGATCACCTTTTTTTGATGTAGTTAAGAATCAAAACATATGTACTTCTTGCTTGGACAGATTAATGAGAACCTGACTTCTCTTTCAGTTGGGTTGCATTTCACTTGGGAAGGGTTATGATTCTTCTTTTGTGCTTGGGAAATACTAGAAATAAATCGTATTCTGCTGCTGAACCCACCCCTCCAAAGAAAGTCCTCAAGAGTTTCCACACCAGCATTTATTCACTACATCCTCATTCTCACACTTCCCTGTCCCCACTAGATTGTGGTAGCTCTGAAACTTTAAAGAGGAAGAAGCAGAATTTAGAGAACGTATTGGGCATCTTTTTGTTCATACGGCAGTGCTGGAGGTAACCAGTCTGTGAGTGATCGATTGGTTTTGTTGCTTTGGGGCTGTGGTGAGGCAGCCCATCATGGCAGGGATACTGCAGTGAAGCAAGATTTCTTATCTCATACCCAAGGAGTAAATGAGAACAAAAGAAAAAGGCTGGGGTCCCAGGGCTTCCTTCCATGGTGTGGCCCTTGACCACCTGCAGACCTCTACTTCTTAAAGGTACTGCCATTTCCATTAGTACTATGCCGATAACTGGGCCTTTAAACTCAAGAAGTGGTGGTGGAGAGTGGGTCCTTAAGGCCCTAACTCTGGTAAGGAATTTGAATAATTTGCCAAGACCTCAGAACTACAATATAAGAACAGAAGGTCCCTAAATCTAACCCCAAAATCCAGTATTTATAACTCCCCAGCATCGCCCGCCCCCTTTGATTTTTTCACTATTGAACTCCATTGGTCTAGTTGGAGGCCTGAGTCCACCCTCATTTGTCTACTGTTAAATGCCTCCCAAAGTCCAACTGTCCTGACAATGTCCCCATCAACCCTGGCCAGGAAGCAGAATACAAGGCCAAACCTGGGCCTTGGGCTAGCGCCTGCTCTGTGAAATCCCCTAAGATCTCCTGCAGCGGAGTGAGCCTTCCTCAGGAAACTCAGGGCCACAGGAACTAAACCCAACCTCTCCCCATGGTTCTCAGAGAACTGTAAAGGAACACATAGTAAAAATCTAACTCATTAACTGAATTGGGGGGGGGAGGTGGGTGTTAGATGTTATAGCTCATTCAAAATGACAGGCTCATGTGGAACAAAAGAATGTTGAAATGGCTTTTTTATATGGGCTTGGAGCTTGCTTTACTACTTGGGAAAGAGAAAAATTATTTACAGGTCTACAGACATGAATTACATTTCTGTGATAATTCATAGCGATATAACACAAGGCAATAAAAGTCAGAGCCCCTATAGAATCAGATAACCTGGGAGGGTTCCAACATCCCATTTAAAGGCTAGTTGGTAATCACCTTTACTTATCCCAAACTCTTAAATGTTCCCTTGCAAATGAGTGATTTCCCAGGGGATATTTCTGCTAGTTACTCCATCCCATGAATGAGTTTTCATTTACCCTTAGGGAGTCTTAGATTGTAGGCTTTCGAGGTTGACAAACCTTGAGGTCAGAATCTCCGTTTAACATTGCTAACATGTGGCTTCATGCAGATCACCTGGCTAAATACCCCTCTTACTAGAACTGTGGGGACCTAAGTGTCTGGCAAGTAGTAATACAGAACCACTTTCTTGATCTCTGTTCGAGTCACAATTCCTAATGTAATCTGTGCAACACACTACCATCTCTGTTCTACATTTGTGGGAACTGAGGTCCCTGGAAGTTCTGCCCTGGACCAGGGTCGGGCTCTTTGGAGTTGGGATGCCATGTGGGGCAGTTACTGTCTGCTGTGTTCAGGGCTGCCAGTCTGCATGAACTGGTTTGGCTGTCCTTGTTAAGGCGCCAGCTGTGAGACTGGGGGGTCCATCTCTCTTTCACCTGATCACTGTACCCAGTTGGCACTGGATTGTGGCATAGGTGCATGACTCATTGCTCTTTCTAGGCCTTGCTGGGTCAAGGCTTCAGGGTCTATTTGTGTGTTTGTTTTTCATATTCTTGTTGTCTATTTGTAGTTATTATTGACATATACTTACAGAAAAACATGCAGCTCAGTGAATTTCCACAAAGTGAACACAAATATACAAGTGCACTCAGATCAAGAAACAGAACACTGCTAGCACCCCAAGACCACCTCACATGGAATCTAGTCCTCACCTCTTGGGCAACCATTCCCCTGACCTCTAATAGCATAGCGTATGTTGATATAGAGGTAATCATAGTCCACAGTGTGTGTGTGTGTGTGTGTGTGTGTGTGTGTGTGTGTGTGTGTGTGTTTGGGGGTGTGTGTGTGTTCATCCATCAATGTTCTGTCGGTGAGATTTATCCACATTGTTGAATGTAGTTGATTTGTTTGTTCCCAGTGATGTATAAAGACACAATTAATTTATCTTTTATATAATGGGAAGACATTTGAGAAGGTTCTACTTTGTGGTTTCAGTATATGCCTTTTGGCCCACAGGGTCCCACATTTTTGTAGAATTTTTTTTAAAGTTGTTGAGTTACTTAGAAGGACATTTTCTTGACTCAGGCTTAACAGATGGGTCTGCCTCATTTCTCCTTCACCACTATCAGCAACTTTTCTTTCGTACTTTTCCTTTGTTAGGGTCAAAGACGCCGTACCATTTGCAGGCCCCTAATATGTGCTGAGCAAGGTCCAAAGCTGACTTGTTATGGCTCTAGTGTTTACAAGGCCAGCTCTTTATATCCACATCTGCAGGGAGCAGTATCAGCTTCCCAGGGCAGGCTCACAGTCCCTGGGAGGACCCCGGGACTCAGCAGTTGACCCTGTAACTCCTTTCCCTTCAGAGTCAGTTTTCCCACTGTGGAGACGATGCTTTCTGAGTTCCTCTTCTCTGACTCCCGATGGAAAAGCATTTCTATTCAGCCTCCCTCCTGCTTTGTTCTGCCCCTAAGATGGATGAAAGTGGCCTCCCTCCTCACCTCACAGCCTCTTCCTTTTTTTCCTCTGCCCACACGGGGGCTGGATTGGGTCCAGGTCTTTTCTTCCATTGTCTGTCCAGTGCTGTGGATTCAGCCTGTCTTTCTCTGAGATGTTTTGATCATTGGTGGTTTCTGTTTCCTCCCCTTCCCCTCAGGCCCCCTTAGTCATTTCCTTACCTGAAATCTCTTTTTCCAGATTGGCAGCCCTCCTGCTCCCAGAATGCCTGGCGATGACTTTCCACCAGGAAGGGTAAAGCACAGATCTCTAGATGAAGCAGGTCAGGTCAAAGGTTTATACACTGACTTGGCAATGTATGAGGCATAAACAGTTGTGAGAGCCAACCAGAAGGAAGAATGTGAGTCAGACAACTAAAGGGATGAAAACAGCAGGAAGCATGGGCTTCGAGTTGGGGGTGAGCTTCCTTATAACCAAAGAAATGAGAGAAATGATAGATTACAGTGTTGCCATTATCAGGAAATAGGCTAAACCTTGAAAATAATATTTATAATAGGTTTGAGAGACTGTCTTATTATTATTTCTCCTGAACACCCAGCATAGTGTGGTCTATAAATATTTTTAAGGCTAACTTAACAAGTTCCTGTTATCCCTGGATCATATGTATTGAATATTCACTAGATAGCCGGTAGTTTCCAGTGTGTCACACCTCCAGCAAGTGGATGCTATGCTTCCCCTCTGTTCAAATGGAGAGAGCAAAGCTCAGGGGGTAACTTTCTAGAAGTCATAGCTCTCAGTGGACAGTTTCTGATTTAAACTCCAGTGAATTAGTAGAGCCAATCTCTAAGGAATCTGAAATGACAAAATAAATGGGTACTCAGGGGCATTTCCACTTACCTGACAATAATACCAACATGTGGGGAGAGACTGCCAGAAGCTTGGGCAGGCTGCACTCCCCCTCTGCTGGAAGCTGCCAGGCTTCAAAACTAACAACCTCTGTCTGCCCCTGCTGCCTGGTTGGAGCATTGCTGTTCTCTCTCCCAGCTTGACAGCCAATACTCCTAAGTAAGGCAGTGGTGCTGGGAGAGCTTCGTCGTTTTTTAGGGAGTGGTGGTGTATTGCCTAAATTCCAAATTGGAACCTATGCTCGGACAAGTAATAATGTCTTAGCATAGGCTCTGTGAGTCCTGGCGATTTTACACTCAGTGCAGGATAAAGGCAGAAGGTAGAGGAGCTAAAGGTTTGGAAGACATGGGTTCCGACAGAGTCACATCTTTGAGAGAGAGAGATCCAGTTTAAGCACTGAGAGCTTTTCCTGACAGAATCTGGAGATTTTCCGTGTGTGATGGGTTACGTGTGGGCAGAAGAGGGACTCTCCGGTCAGTAAGCAACAAACAATCAAAGCAGGGAAGGAAAAGAAAGGGATGCATCATAAAATGGAGACAGTAACTTCCTAAGTTCAGTTGGGCAGCTAACTCAAAGTATCACATATTCCAATTCATTGCCAAGTTCAGTGTAGCCACAGGTCAGCCCCGCAGCTGACACAGAGGTGAAAGAGAGTCCAACTAGCATGATTTCGGGACGTCCATGCCACATACTACTTGGGTGAAAAGTAATTCTTAGAGACACAGAATGGCAGTTTCCAATAGCCATTTCCCAATATGAGAAAGACATTCGGAACCTGATTATTTCCCACTTGGAAAGGGAAATGTACCATCTCAGTGAAAGCCTGGTGTAAGGGAGGCGATCTGCGCTCACAACTTGACAGTGATAAAACTTGCACACACGGGTTTTACTGGTGACACACAGTCTAGAAACTGACAACAACAGAATCTGTGGCACATTCAAGAGTAGCACTTCACAATATACAAGATTTTTGAAGAGATAATGGAATTTTCAAATATATGTCCATCAGCACAGACCACTGCACCGTGCAACCCTGCGGGAACACATGGTGCTCGTCTAAAGAGGCTAAAAGTTCAACAATCACCAGGTGTTTGATTCTGAGAGAACCTTCCTCCATCGACCCAGCACCTCTCCTTCTGTCCTGGCCAGGTTCTACTCCAAACTCCTGTTTTGTTTTTTTTTCTTAACATCACTTTGTGTCCACATTATCTATATATAACTTTTTTTTTTCTTTTGAAGCTGAGGATCAAACTCAGGGCCTTGTGCTTGCTAGGCAAGCACTCTACCACTGAGCTAAATCCCCAACCTCTAGATATAACTCTTTTAACTTCCCACTTCACTATAAAAATACAAGCTCAGATGTGTATTTACATATGAAATAAAAGTAGATATTCCAGGAGAATTAGGTGAGTAAAAACTACTGAAGTCTCTTCAAACTCACAGCTCCAGAGACAGCAATAATTATCAATAGACTATTATAATTATTATAATTAGAACAATATATTATTCTATTATAATTAGCAATATAATTATCAGGTGAATTAGCTTTATTCACTGACCCTCACCTTGGCCATGAGAGTCGAAATTACTTGGATGATTATCTAGACCTGAAAACAGACAGATTTGGGTGGATAGTTGCACACTATCTCTCTTTAAACCATATAACTTCAAGCTGAAATATGTCCTTCCTAACGATGTTCATCCTTGAATTTTTTAGGATATCTATGAACAAGTGTGTCTCTGTCAAGCTGATCTTGGCAGTGAATAAGGAAAGTCAGATTAGGAATGGAGAAAGATAGAGGTGAATAACAAAAGACAGTTCATGCTTTCAAGGCTCCTATATATATTTTACACCCATCTGTGGCCTTGTTACTAAGCAGTAAGGCAAAAGAATGTTCATGTAGGGCATGATGGCTGTCAACTGGATGGAAACATGTCATGTTTGTAAGTGACCTTTAACTTTCAGTTTTTAAGTTATCGAATACTGACTATTACATATATTTATAGTGACTTTAGAACACAAAATGATATAGAGAAAATTCATCATTTATTTGACTCCTTCTAGAGAGCTAATTCCATGGTGTACATTTGATCTTTGGCTATAGTGATTCAGTGGGCAAATTATTTGCTAAATCTCTAAGGTAACTATTAAATCTGAGGTAGGATTAAAAAAAAAAAAAGATTTGCAACAAAGGTTGCAAACAAAGGTTTGACTTTTGTTCTTGGAAAGAATGGGGTCATGGGGGGAAATGATAAGAATGCATGTCAAATGAAGAGATAGCTTTACAAGTCAGGGCCCACTGGGGTGCTGCATTAGATGGCAGCACAGAAGGCTCCCTTTCCCCAAACTGAACTAAAGGAACTAAGCAACAAACAATTAAAATCAAAGACTTATTTATTTGAAGTGCACCACTGATTTTTTCCCTCTACATCACATACAGAGTCCTAACTCTATTTTACTTAAGCTAGTATTAATTAGGTCTGTTTGATCTGAATCTATGCCTACTATGGTCAAACTCCATGTCTGGGAGCATGAATTGAGAGTATGAAAGGATACTCTTCCTGTTGAACTTTTGCCCCAAACAGCTTACATGTGGGTCCACCAGAAGTAATTGGGCTTAACTTGTGGGAAGAGTCTAGATTGTTGCTTCCTACCCACTCTTAACACACATGCATATCCACACGAAGACTCCTTTATTCCATTATCCACAGTGGCCAGTTTGCCTGGCCTTTCTAACTAACAACTCAAGTCTTTCTGCCAGAGGCTTCTCTGCACTGACAAGAGCAGCATTGGGGACTCTGGCAGGAGACCAGACAGGCTTAACTGACAACCTGTCTTTCCCAAAGTATAGTTTGTAGGCTCTGTCCTTTAAGAGGTCAGTCTCTCTCCTTTCCTTTGCATACTGGCTTTCTGGATGGACGCCCATCTTGCTGACAAACCACAAGAACTAAGATCATAAGATGCTTCAGGCCATCACAGGTTCATTGTGAGGGTGAACCACTCGCCCGCTAAAATGGATGGCTTCCATGTCACTACTGACACAGCAATGCCTCAGAGTAGATACTGACCATACGTCTTTACTGCTTGAAGTACTTGTCTGAATTCCTTGGGGTGAAAATTATTTCCACGAGGTGCTGGCTGTCCTCATCTGGGTGCAAGGACAAATTATTTTTTTTCGGTATGTTTTCAATACATCTTTTTTGCAATGTCTTCACACGGAATCGCTTAAAAACTGTAACCAGGACGACTTTCATCATTACCATGGCGATGTACTTCCCAGCACAGCTGCGGGGCCCAAAGCCAAATGGCTGAAAATACCTGTAGGGAACCTATGAAAATGAGCAGATGGTTAGGCAGGGTCATGCAACCATCTATGGAAACACTTGTCAGTCAGAATGCCCCGGCTTGACTCCCAGCCACATCGCTTCCTTTCCAAGACAAACAGCTGTGGCTGAAGAAGCACCCTCCTCATCCACTGTGCCTCTCTTGTGACAGACAGTCCTGGCCTCAGATCGTCCCTGGTTTTGCTGTACGTGTCAGTAAGCTGGGGTAAGTCAGGGCAAGTCGCCATATGGGCAATATTAGTTATCCAGAAACTCTGCTTTCCCAGTGCTTTGCAAGTTACTAAGACAAAGTTTGTTCTTGTGTGACCCGTACAGTGGATAACATGAAGAGAAAAGATACAGCTTTCCAGACTATTAGTGTCAAGCTTCTTGTGTATGTGAGAGCAGAGGGATCCCTGTGGCCTGGGCTGGCCCCAGAATTCTGGTCCTCTTGCCTCTACCTCAGAGTATAGGATTCCGGGAATGTGCCTCTTTACCAGGTCTTCTAACTACTTTTAGTTACTGAGAAAATTAATGTGGATCGTGTCTGTCTGTCTTATCCAGTCTAGATTTACACGACTTTGACATTCTAGAACTACAAAATAAATAAAATGTATTGACCAGTTGACAAGGCGCTGTCTGGATTGCCTGTCTAGAAGCATTCATTAGAGTGCTGGGTCAACACTGGGTCCCTCTGCTACATGCAGGTAAGAAAGTGGAGAAATGGGAGCTGTCTGGAAAAGTCTGTCCTAATAACACTGTTTTGATGTAGTGAAGCAAAAATCTCTCCTAGATTCCAGCTAGATACAGAAGAAGGCTGATGCTTTTGATCATTGAGTTTTATTTGGAGTAAGAGCCACTGCTTGAGGCCATTTGATAGAATAAAGGCAGTGATAAAACTAAATTTTGTTTGATTTCTATCTAAAGCAGAGACGGATTTCCTTTGCTTAGCTCATGGAAGAGTTGAAGGTAGATGATGCTGGAGGGATGCATTTATTGCTTTTAATTTTTACTGTATTATCGAGGAAGTGATACATTCTGGGCCAGAGAGATGGCTTAGTGGTTTAGAGCGCTGGCTGATTTTCCAGAGGTCCCAGGGTCAGTTCGCAGCACTCACGTGGTGGTTCACAAGCATCCACAATTCTAGTTTCAAGAGATTTAATGCTCCCTTCTGAACTCTGTGTGTACCAGGCACATACATGGTACACTTACATGCATACAGGCAAAACGCTCATATACATAAGAGATTTTTTTTAAAATAAATGATAAATTTGAGTGGAAGAGATCAAATAAATCTTTGCCTTAAATAAACCTTTGCCCAATTAGGGATTTTTCATATTTTGTTACAAAGATTTTACACACAGAGAGATTTTACACACACCAATAGCTTTGGTTTGGGATGAATGTGTTAGCTGTGTTCTAAGCTATAGGACACAGGTGCTCCCATGAAGCAGTTGAAGGGTGAGTGCAGAGAGCTAAGGATGTCCTGCCCAAGGAAAGAACTGGTGCAGGTCTGACCACACCACCAGAAAGAGCATGCTCAGTCTAAGGAGGAGCTCTTACATTTTTCTCAAAGTTTTCTAAGGTGAATTCATTGGGCTTGGGGAAATACTCGAGTCTGTGCATTCTTCCGATATTCAGAATGATGTTTGTTCCCTTTTTGACTGGATAGCCATCAATCACATCATCTTCCAGGGCTCGACGCATGACCAAGTCCACAACAGGCTGGTACCGCAAGCTTTCATTAATGAAGTTTTCTACCACTTTTAAATTTTGGATATCCTCAATCCTTATGTCTCTGTCACCTGTGGAACAGACAAGAAGGACAGAGAGAGCAAAGCTGGTTTTACATGTGACGAGCACTATAGCTCCTTTTTTTCCATAGAAGAAGTTGTTCTTGGTTAGAAAAAAAAAAAATGCATGTAATTCTAATGCATACCACCCACTGGAAACAGTTGTGTTATATTGGTCTGCAAAGGTCTTTATAAAAGTTCAGACATGACATCATTTCTGGAAATTTTCATAACCACCAAAAAAAAAAAAAAAAGATTTCCTAAAAATATCAGAAAATTTGCTCATGCTGGACCTACATTCCCACCTGCAGACAATGGGCAGAAGATGTATGTGTAGGGGGCAGCCACCCCTTCAGAGGGACATGCACTCTGTAATTCCATGTCAGCCACGTCTACTCCACATCTCATATTCCCTTATCTGTGGGCCTCCAGTCTTTGAGTTTTCCGTCTACTCCATGTTCTAGGGGACATTTACAACTTTGTATGTGAGCCAACTAACACAATAACCATCCCAAACAAGGGTGCACAGACTGCTGCAGAGTTGGGGAGATCACAGATTGAGTCCATGTTATAATTTTTCACTCCTTAGTCATTTGTACAACTACCTTCCCACACATGTCACTGGCAGGCCTGCCACGTCTGACCACGAACAAATTGTTCCTGGAAATTGGCAAGATGCTTACTACTCCCCATCATGAAAAGTCAGGGCCCAACCTAGCCCCAGATGCGGCTCCCACTGTTTCAGCCTGACCTGACATTGGTCAAAGAGGCTTAGATTTGTCCCAGATACGGCAAGATTTCCAAGCACCCTCAAATGAGCCACCACTTTTACAGAATCAAAGCATCCTGGGGTCCCAGGTGTCCCTGTCTGCTGTAAAACCAAGTCATGTAGGAAGGTCTAGTTCAGTCAGAAAAGTCTAGGGAGAAAGCCTGAGTTTTAAGTACTGTGCTCTGTAACCAAGGACCAGATGAGGGTGGAGAGGCAGAGAGATGACAGGTATTTGCTGGGAAGTAATGTCCGTGTGTGGACCACAAGAGGGAGCATGCTGCAACACGCTCTGCCGCTTTCCCGTCTTTACAGTCTGATGGAGAGACAGGGAGACACTAGGAAGCACACAGTGGCTCACTCTCAAGGAACTTGTATTAGAGGTCTGATAAAAGCACGCTCTCAAAATCGGTTTCCCCTCCTCCGTCCTCCTGCAGCGTCCTCTCCTACAACTGAGTTCTCTTTCTCCCACCAGCCTACCAGCCTCCCCAGTGAAGGCTGTGACCTCTGCACAGACCCTGAAAGCCGCACAGGAAACATTGGGAAAGCATTCAGGGGTTTGGGGCAGTGTTACCCTGTCTCTTTGTTCTCCTCCCATTACCGGTGCCCTACAGAACCCTTCTCTCGTCCATTTAAACTAAGGCAGCCTTTCCTCAGTGTCGACTATTTCTAGCATCAGTAAAATTGTTTGTTAAAGGTGGTGCTGTTTCACGTCCAATACCTTCTTGCACCAGCGCTGTGTAAAGCCAGGAAAGTCCATCTCATACTGTGTCTTCTCCCATTGCTAAGTAAGGTGTTTCTAAAAAGATCAGCCAGGTGAAAGGCAATCCCTAATAAGTTTTTGGTTTCTCCCAGACAAGAGTTCTAATTTTGTGTTTCTAAAGCAGTGTGGGGACAGAATGATGCTGAGGCAGAGCCATGAAAATGGGGGTGGGAGGACTGAATGGGGCCCTGGGGGCTTCTCTGCAGAGGAAAGTGAGGAGGAAGGGGCTGACATCACTGGATTGCAGCGGAGAAGGAAGCCCGTGGCTTCACCTCTGCTCCCCTCCCCTCCTCCTCCTGCCACCAAGTGAAATCCACAAACACTTGTGTAAGCAACAGATAGCCAAAAGGATTTATGTAACCCACAAGGCAGGCAGAGCATATACTCAAGTTCTCCATCTATGGGTTCAACTAAGAGCATTAAACATATTTTTGTGTGTTGTGATGAACATGCACAGCCTTTATTTTGTAGTAGCTCTCCAGATTGTACAGTACCACAATTCTTTACATGGCATTGCATTGCATTAGGTATTATAAACAACAGACAGATGACTTAGTCTGAGGGAGGTTGTAAGCAGGTTATATGCAAGTACTCTAGTATGTCCTAAGACAGACAAACTTGACCATATATATCTGTGTGCACATGGAGTAAGGTCTCAATCTGGGAGGATGACTCAGCAGGTAAATTATGTCCCCGAGACGGAAACCATGGGTTTGATAACCAGAACTCAGATGGACGAGGGAGAGAACTGACTCTCTCAAGTTGTCCTCTGTGGCATGTGTGCACACATGCGCTCTCTGTCTGTCTGTCTGTCTGTCTTTCTCTCTCTCTCTCTCTCTCTCTCTCTCACACACACACACACACACACACACACACACACTAAAAAGCTCTTGAAGAACACAGAGAAAACAAGTAGTAGTGGATGAGAACAAGGCCCTAAGACCGTGAGGAGAATTAGGACATTCACTTTTTGCTTTGCACATTGCTCTGGTGTTGGAAGTTTTCAATAAGCACACATTATTTTTTATGTATACAACATATAAGTAGGAGGGTCAGTCATTTTAACCTACTCAGCATAGCCAAGATGTGGCAGGATTACTTACTTTATTTTTCCTTAAGGTTTTATGTTTGCCATCAGACTCTTAAGACATGAGAAGCCACTGACATTCAGAAGGGGTTTGAAAGCACTATGTAATTTGCAGCTTACCAACGACAGTGTGTATTTCCTTCAATATCGCCTTTTCGACCTCAGGGTACTCCGCGATGAGGAGGAACATGAAGTACAGGGTAATAGACATGGTGTCGGGCGCCGCGATCAGCATCTCCAGTATACACTGGTTCACATTCTCTTTGGTCAGGTCTCCACGTCTCTGAAGAATGGAACAGAGGAGAAAAAGTTGCAAGACGGAATCCAAGTTTCAGAAAATGAGGGGAGGAGACCCTTCAGTATCAACAATTTCAACAAAACAAAGTTACAGGTCTCTGTAATTAGTGCCAGCATTTTTACATATTAACATTCTACTTAAAGATAAACAAATAGTAATTACCTGTGTCGCATTGACCCTCCATCTACTCGAGTTTCACATCTATGGATTTAACTAACTGGGCATCACATAAATTTTTGTTGTGTTTTTATTAAACGGGTACTGACTTTTTCATAGCTTTTCTCTAAATAATACAATCTCATAACTATTAGCATAGCGTTATACTCTGTTAGGTATTATAAACAATCCAGAGGTGAGTGAATCCCTGTGCGAGAACACAGTGTATGCAAGTGCTAGGGCATTGTCGAGGTAAGATTTGCACATTCTTAGATTTTTGTATCTGGGCAGGGTTCTGGAATTAAAAGTTCCAGATATTGAGGGATGCTTTTATTTAGTGTCTTAGGTCTCCTCTCTTCCTGGTTTCATATATTGTATTATAATATAGAAGAATTTGAATGATGAACATCATAAAATGGCTGGTGTTTAGGCTATTTTGATGGACTGTCATAAGACTGTCTGCTAGAGGACATGCTGCAGTTCTAAAAAGGATTCTTTAAATTACAGTATACCATCATAATGGGGTTCGTTCAGGTCAATACCTCAGCAAAAATCAAATCGGTTGCGAAATCCATACAGTCTTCCAGTTTCTCCGCTGTGGAGACCTTGTTTCTTTTTTCTTCCACCAAAATGTCTATCTCATCTTTCAAGTCCTTGCTGTGGAGGAAAACGTCAAAATTGTCTCAGTTTAGACATCCTGCAAAACAGACTCAGCTTGGTTTAAAGCCATTGGCACTCGTGAGTAAGTGAGTTCATATTTCCTTTCTTCCCAAATATACATAAGTTACATAAAGCATGCATTCATTATATGGTACCAGAGTTCACTGTGATTTCTAAAACACTGATAGTAGTCTCAATGCTGTGGCTTGACTTCTATTTCCATTTTTTTAGATCTGCAGTAAGTTCTGACGAGTGTCAATGCTAGGGTGGCCCAGGCTTTTCTGTCAACTCAAAATATACTGCAGCACCCTTGTTCCAGGGAGCCCTTGGCCACACATTTGGCTCCTTGTTGAGCAGTTTCTTGGCCAAAGGTTTCCTTTTGTCTTTGGTCTGTCCCAATGCAGCTGCATTGCTATGAATGCTTCATGTGTAACTTAGCCAACATGTCCCTCTGCACTCTGGGGAGCATCAAACATACCAAAGTGGCCAACAGCAGCAGAGACACAAGGACCCAACTTGTAAACCCTCCAAGCTTCTGCTACTTACACGGATCTTTCATACTTTCTGTAGAGCCAAGAAATCTTAAAGAAGATGTTTGGTTTGATGAGGAGAGCTTGCCATGCATTAAAATAACCCTGGATTTTTTTCACAATGGCACTTTCTGTTGAGACAAAAACAAGAAGAAATTCACTGAGGCAAACACAAGCCTACGAGCAGAACTCTGGACAGGTTCTTTTCCTAGTCACCAGTGATGATCCAGCTATGTAATACTATGAGGCAAATCTCTTATTAATTTATCTACTTGGCCTCTAAATTGGCTGAGTTATCCATAGAGTTTCCAGTTTTCAAGTTTGTGTTTCAGACCACAGCCTGGTCTCTCACACTCCCTTTTGGTTGAGCCCCCCCCCCCCACCTCTGACTTTTCTGGACAGAGGGGAATGATTAGTTGTTGCATCCCTGCTCCTGACACCTGGAGGGGTGTTATTTGGACAAGTGAGATGGCTTAGTGGGTGGAGGTTCTTGCTTCCCAATGATCGTAATTCAATTCCTGGAACCCTCATAAAGGTGGGAGGAGACAATCAGCTCCAGAGTTGTCCCCTGACCTCCACACGTACACAGAGTAGCACATGTGCCCCCTTTCTCTCTCTCTCCCATTAATAATAATGAAGATGTCATTAATTTTAAACCCCCAAGCCTGTTGTGCTGCTAACACCATCCAGCTGATTTGGGAGTCGGGTGAGACATTAACTGGGCCATGCATGTGCTTGGGTTACCCACCTAGTTAACAGTTCCTCAGTGTCTCACTTCTAAGCGCTATGCTCATTTCATAGCGCTCTTCACACAGCCTTCATACTGACCTACTTCTGGCCCAAAGTGCAGAGTTCATGTTACTTTCTCTAGTGCATTGTCCTGAGCCTCGTGCATTGTTAATAACAGATAAATGATAATGAGTTAAGTTGAATAATAAAGAAAAAAGTCATTGCTTATTTTTTTTCACATTACACCAGACCTATATACAAAGGAATCAAACATTTACTCTCAGCTGCCAAAATGCCAATCATTTCTAGGTTTGCTTTACAGAGCTTTTAAGTTTACTCCTTATAGTCTTGCCAGGGGAGTGATGGTGTCTTTGATTTGCAAATAAAGAAAGTACAACTGATGGAAATTAAGGATGCAGCTGGGATGGCCAGCAGGTCAGCTTAGGAGTTTAACAAATACCCAGTATAAAGGGAAACAAAGGTAATCCACATGGGTTATACAGTTGGTATGGCATCACACTCTGGACCCAGTCATTGATTAGAGGAGAGATCTACAGTTCCCTTGACACAACCCTTCCTGACCGTCCAGGCCTGGGGGAACCCAAGGAGCAGCATGTCTAGTTAACTTCAGCAGAAATGTATGCAGGGTGGTTAGAAGCAGAGCAGGCAAAAGGTGACACAAAAACTTCTCAGAGTAAATGCAGAGTTAGATAAAGTTTCTATAGCCCTCCTGAGGAACCGTAGACTAGAGAAGATAATCTCCTCCCGGCCATGGGAGAAAGGGAGGTCTCAGAGCTGACCTTGTTCAAATGAGGGAAGTCAGGTAACACACGGATGACTCAGAAGGGTGTCCTCAAATGCTAGGGCATAGGCATCATTCTCCTGCCTACACTGTTTTCTTTCAGCTCTGCATGTGGCTGGGACTTCACTTTGTTCAGGTTGTGTTTAAATGACCTCTGTGAAGAGATCTTTCCTGACCACTCAGCTCCATAATGACTATGCCCACACTGCTATCCCGCCTCAGTCCCTGCCTTTTACCCTGATTTGGTTTTGCCTCAAGGCACTTATTATTGCCTAGTATGTAATCTGGTATTTACTTGTTTTACCGCCCATACGCCTCTACTACAATATAAACTCCTCAAAGGTGGAAACTGTACCCATCATCCTGGACCTCCTCAGAACCTAAAACATTAAGTAGCAGCCAATACATATTGTTGAGTGAATGAATGAACCAATGAACATAGTTATAAATTAATTTAGAAAAGTCTCATACTAATGTCAATGGCAGAATGGAATTTATCCAAATAACTGTTTGCTTTTGGGTGGTGGTAGTAATGTGTACATTTACAAATATTCATCGTTTCTAGCTTAGTGGAGAAGGCGAGATGTCAGATTGGTATAAATATTAAATGGCAGACATGTACATAAAGTGTCTTTTCATATTGTTTGGTATATAATAGATACTAAATTACTGGCAGCTGTTATCATCATTTCCGGCATTATAGGCAGCATTGTTACCTCATTTTATCATATATAGTCAAGTTCTCATATAGAGTAGCTTTGAGGGAAGGAGTATGTACACATATAAATAAATAGTTGCGTGTGCATGTATCATGCCCAAAAGAATAAATGGAAATGGTTAAATACATCCAATTTTCCAGCTCTATGTTAATGAGCACACTAACTGATAATCTTTGCCTACAGTAGAATGTTGTGTCCTAGAGCAACACAGGAGGCAGAGAAGAGATGGAGGCTGACCTCTACTTTGAAAGTTTATCGCCTAGAAGTGAACAGGAAGAAACACTCCAGGGAAATACCCTACGGAATACTTAGAAACTCTCACTTAACCATGAGCAACGTACAAAGTAGCACTTTGCTTCAGTGTGCTGTCCCCACGTGCCCTGTTTAAAAGGGGGCAGGAGGCATGAGAATTCAAAATGCAGTACCATCCAGGGGGATCCCCAGGAAGAGCATGTTAGAGGTGTCCAGCATGATGTGCCGCATGAGGGTCAACACATCCACGCAGCCTGAGTTGTTGGTGACTTCGTCCAGCCTGTCCAAATGCTGCTTGATGGAGTCCGCACACACTTCCACCATTCGGACGAGGCCGGGGCCGGTCAGAGCTGAAGGACAGAGATTTGGCCGTCACAAACACCAGGACACACACACACACACACACACACACACACACACACACACACACACACACACGAACAGGCTATCTTTTCCTTTCTATGTCAGGAGCAATTGCCTGCACCTTTACATTCAACAACAGGATGAGAATGTCCATAATCGTCTCCGGACCTTCTTGTGTTACTCTGATTTTCTGTAAGAAGTGCTTATCGTTTTGACTAAAAATTAGTGAATATTAACTTTAAAAGATGATTCAAATTCAAGCCCTTCTTTAAGCCCTAGTTAATCATTGGTGAGGTTGCAGATGAAACTGTCATTTTTTTCTGGGTACAATAATCAACAGTGCTTATTTCACATTTACTGGACGTACTTCCCTTGAGATCAGGGTCACATTTCTTTTACATTTTAGCATGTGGAATGATAATACTACAGAACCAGTGAAATGGGTCCTTAACCATTTCACCTAAGGTGTGTCCTAGTTGGCACAGAGGGCAATGTGAGTCTTAGAAACACTGACTGTGTGCCCTCCTCTTACTCTGAGCTGCTCTTCAGATTAGCCCCAGATTCATTTTACACAGCAGAGGCAGGCAGAGCAATTGTTCACTTGCTTTGCGGGCTTCAGTGACTGAGGAACTCCTCAAAGAGGCTGACACCTACCTCCTGGCATTGTCCTCCAACCAATCCTGCATGAGGGTCCTTGACATGTGTTTGTCAAATGAATGAATGAGTAAATGGATGGACAAATGAGTGGGTGTGTGAATGAATGAATGAATGAATGAATGAATACAGGTAGAGGGACTTGGCTCTGCCCTCCCTTTGCTCTGCTCCTGGCCCTTTGGGTGCTGGCTCTGGAAGCCCACCATCGTAGAGTTTCTGTAAGTTTCCTTCTCTATTTTTGGAAATTTTGGGGTACCTCTCAAGTCAGGAGATCATTCTCTCAAAAAAGAGAAACATGTATCAGAAGGCCAACTTAGCAAATAAGAAAGGAAGCTTGCCAGCATGGCGGCTCACGCCAATAATCCCAGCACTCTAGGGCCTGTGGCAGAAGGGTTCTTAGAAGTTCAAGGCCAGTTTGGGCCCCATAGTGAGTTTCAGGCTAGTACAGGCTACAGAGTAGGATCTTGTCAAGAAAGAATGTGGTAGACAGTGTGTGTTGGGGGTGGAGGATGGAGAGAAGGAAGGAAAAGGAGGGAACATGGAGTAGCAGAGATCTGGGGATACCAGACCAAGAACACTCTCCAGATTCCCAAGTGTGTTAAAGAAGGCTGAAGTGGGAGCCTTTCTCCAAGTGGTAGGAAGGACTACCTGGGTGTTCTCTGTTCTCTGGGTAATGATCACATTCAAGAGAGGGACAGATCATCCCTTAATGACTCAGCTCTTGGTATGGAAGGGGTGGCTCCACATGTCACCCACAGTTTCCTTCCAGGTGAGTGCAGGATTTGCCTCTATGACCAAGAGCTTGAAGCCATATCTCACAGACCAGCAGAATGCAATATTATGGCTTATGGGCGTTAGTGTATGTAGATATAATTTAACACTTAAATGTACTTAAAAGTACTCTCATCTTGATCAAGAGAAGAATCAGCAAGTAATCAAACTTCATCTATAAATAGCTCTTTTGGCAGTTTCAGCACACAGCTTCTCCATGCTCTTACCTACCTCTCCCTGCTCTCCCAAGATGAACCATTTCCACAGCTATGATTACCTGCTTCCCTACACCCCCAATAGATTAACACTTCATAAAGTTACTGGCTTAGACTCCAACATGCATCCCAAATTTTCTACTTTCCCAGGAAAACCAAAAGACTCTAACTCCGAAAGAAGAGTTATTGAGATGCTTAGAACTCTCATTAATGATAAAAATGTCAGGCACTGCAGTATGCTTTTTAGTAAGTAATTAGCTTACTGTCTTTAGAATTTAATTGGGTCTAATTTTATAACATTTTATTAGAAAGTCTGATCTCAGATATACAGGGCTAGTCTAAAACATTTACGAAGATATGTTGACAAATCTCCAAGTCCTGCTAAAATGTCCCCCTTTCCACAGTTCTTGTCCCCATGACCCCTCCTCTGTCTGCCCCTTGTCACTGCAATAACCCCCACCTGTTTTTATCTTCACGGTTATGTTTTGTTCTCCTTAACTGTTGTCTGCTACCAGAGGACAGACACACAGACAAATGTTCATATCCTTTTCCTTGAAATATTGAGTGAATCCTTGTAACTCTTGAGATTTGCTCAAGTCCTTGACTTAATAAGAAGTGTCTTGAGTGATTTGGACCTGCCTTTCTCTTGCCTGATGTCTGTCCATGAAGGGTTCCTGGATATGTCTTGATTCTCTCTTTCTCAGCTGTCCAATACCCCATTCTTTGCTCCTACAGTGTCTTTCTTTCTTACACTTCATTCGATTTTACTTCATTCAAAATTCATCATAAGCATCCACTGCCCTAAAGTGTCTTTCCTGGCCCCTTGGTGGCTTCTGGTGGCCTGTGTGTCTAGTCTCTGCAGTCTGGTGCAAACTCACCTAGACAGTATTTGCTGATACACAGACCCACCTTACAGCCTTCCCATTGCATGGTCCTCAGAGGGCAGGACCAAGTCTTTCTTATCATTGTATTATTAGTACCTAATACAATGATGAGAACAGTAGTTTGTTAAATAAACAGATGAATTTAGAGATTCTGTTAATTCTTGAATGTCAAGAGTACAGGATATTGGTGTGTGAAAGTTAACTACTCCTATATGCTAATTGACATAGTCCTAGTAGACCTGGGTCAAATGACCAAGTAGAATACAATTTATGTTTCTATGGAGTCAGACATGTACATTTGTTCTTTACAGCAGCCCGTGTCCCAGTTCTATAATATTCATCAATTTCTGTGGATAAAGAGAGCACACAGATGCTGACGACTTGGCTGAAGTCCTCCTGTAAGTAGTAAGTGGCAGTGTTGGGACATGAGCCCACTAGAGTCCTGAGACATGTACCGTTCCACTAACCCAGTGGCAGTCTTGTAAGGCACAGGAAGATGGATATGCTTCAACATAGTAGCACACACACATAAAAATCCTCCAAAGTTGTCTAGGGTCCTAATCCCAAAATTATTCAAGTGTGTATCCTCAAGAAGAGGAGAGTATGGCATGTCATCAAGGTAAGCCCAAAGCAATCCCAAGAGTCGTTTTGGTGAGGAAACTTTCCCATCTGAGGTCATAAGCGAAGGTGGGGCAGAGATGTGCAGTGTAAGGAGTGAACCTGTCCCAGCACACAAGGAATGAAGGTGGGGCTCCAGGAGCTGGAAGGGTTGGGATCAATGATGCCTCCTATCCACAGGCTTGCCATCGCCAACTGAGACCCACAACAGACCTCTGACTGGCAGAATTTTAAGACAGCAAGCATGTCATTCACCCCAAGCTGTCTAGTGTGTTACAGTAGCCAGAGGAAGCCCTTGGCTTCCTATAGCAGTGTGGCTGGGTCTTAGAGACCTGCAGAGCTTGCATGGAAAGAAGAATTTTGATGGAACGTGGTCATACCTAAAATCCATGTAGCTCCAGATGCCATCTCTGACAAGGTTGCCAAGGCATGGCTTTTTTTTCTGATGCTTGATTTAGCATCAAAAAATGGCCTTATATAGTCCCCAACAGCATCATTTTCAGAATGATATAGTAAGGGTTAAGTGCTGGATAAGGAGGCTTGGATTTGAGTCTCTGCTCACCTCTGACTTGCTCTGCTGGTGCAAATCTCAACCCTTCTAGGACTTCATTTCTTCAACCATAAAACTCAGAGGTCAGATGAAGTAACATACAGAGTCTTCCCCTGTAAGATTCTCTCATTGTTCTCTCTTAAAATGTGTGGCCTGTCAGAGAGTGGGTCTGCCAGTGTGTTATGTAGTCATGTTTAGATCAAACACTGAGCTAAAACACTAAATTCTTAGTTGAAATGACCCTCAGATAGGTCAATCTCTTCAGTTTGGCTATAATCATAGACTCTGGGGTTGTATTCTGGGGGCTAATGTTGTAATCTTGGGCAAGTAATTTAACCTGTTTGAAACTTGTTTTCCTGCCTATAAAACGCAGGTGATATAAAATTTCTCCATATGAGGTTGCTGTGGAATTACAATGTCAAGTGTCTATGATGATGTTTGATGCATAAGCAAAGGTATAAAGAAGCTTTATTCATATTATTCTAAAATTATGTGGCAGCAAAATTTAAATCATATATATATATTTATTTGTTTGTTTGTTTGTTTGTTTATTTATTTGCTTTTTAAAGACAGAGTTTCTCTGTGTAGTTTTGGTGCCTGTCCTGGATCTCACTCTGTAGACCAGGCCGGCCTTGAACTCACAGAGATCCTCCTGACTCTGCCTCCCAAGTGCTAGGATTAAAGGCATGCACCACCGCCACCGCCCAGCTTAAATCATAATTTTTTTTTTTTTAAAAAAGAAGTACATTTATAGACCTGAGAAAAGAATGTAGCATTCCTGTTTACCTTTCATGAAGAAAGGGCGAACTGTTTTCCAAAGGTCAGGATTATTGTTAAATATGATGCCATTCTCATGCATTCCAATGCACTGCAGTCCACGTTTGCTGCCAAATCTGGAGATGTAGTTACTGTGCTTCATGACATGGAACATACTTGAGGACCTGTAAAGAAAGCGAACCTTGGTGTTAAACCGACAAAAGGGAGGGGATTTATGGCAGTTCATTCAGACTATGTGGTGACTGCATGTTGATCCAAATGCAAAGTATGCTAGCTAGTATTCAGGTTGAGTAAGCATGCTGGGTAGCATGAGAACATCCTAGTTCAATCAAATCATTTCTACTTTCTGATCCCTTAAGTATCACTGTAGGGAGAGGGAGAAGCCCTGAGTGGAGTCCTGAGTGAATATGTGCTGTTGACAAGGGCTCCACCATGTCAGTGATCAGAAGAAAACGACAGAGCCTTCCCTTCTGGTCCATGTGTGGATGTTGACAGTGCACACGGAAAACACCCACCATCACGTTCTCCCCCGGATATTATAGCCTGGAGACTGCTCCCCTATAGAGACTGTTCCCAGTGGGATTAACTAAAGCTGCCTCCTTATCTGTATGTAACAACCCCAGTCCTTGCTCAGCTGTGTGCAATGACCCTGCCTTCTCGCTCAACCCTACATCATAAACATGCTGAGTTTGGAGGATGAGGGAGATGCCTGTGGTTTATTCCACTGGAATTAATGTAAAAATAAGAAAAAAAACCTCTAAAATAATAATAATGCTAAGAAATAACTTATTTAGTTGACATTTATTTCAGAAAAACTTAAATAAAAAGTATCAAATAAAAACCTCTAAATTTAATTCTCAATAATATTCTTTAAAATAACTCGAGTTTTTGACAAGTTTTTCTTTCTAAAAACAAAAGCAAAAATTCAAATGGTTCAAACTGAATGCCAACAAATTAACCTGGCATTTCAAATTTTACTTAGGTAGAATTATCACTCTATAAAACAGTTTGAAAATACTGACAATTAAAATCAGACCTATAGCTTCCCTTACCACTTCCTAACTTACTCTACAAGTAAAGAGTTCTTCATTCACAACCTTTTATCTAAAGATTTTCAGTACCTGAGGGATGGACAGAGCCATGCTTTTTTTTCTGCTCTGGCTCCCAAGGATTATGTATGTATACTACATTTGTTTTATGGACCCTACTGAGCGTTAGCTACCGTTTAAAAATCCATGTGTCCCTTAGGGGGCGCTATCGTCTCAGTTATTTTCAGTCTGAAGTCGTGCCAAGCAGAGAAACCATCAAGGAAAAATGCCAGCCGCAGAAAAGTAGTTTCAAGCAAGGTCATTTCTCAAAGTGAGGGAGAAGACTGTTGAAGGACAAGAGGCCCCAGCCATGCTCCTCCTGGCCATCAGAGACCTGACCCTGAAGCCAATCCAGGCTGAGGGAAATGTCCTGTTTGGGAGAGTGAATATTTGTCAGCAGAGTCCCCAAGTTCAGAAGAGACAGTGAACAATGTAATGCCACTGAGGTCAGAGGTCACACTTTTAAACATGACTGAAGTTAAGACATCACCAAAATGGGCACCCCCCCCCCAGCTTTGTATTTCTTCTCTGTCTCCCTCATCTGTCCTCTCTCTCAATCTCTGCTGTGAGTCTGTCTCCAAAGTAAGACTTTAGAGATTTTCCTGAGGAAAGAGTAGTAGCTAGAAGACAATCCCTGGGACCCGTGCTACACACTCGGCCTTCCTTCCTATTGCTATGGTTGAAATGTTACGTCCTTATTCAAGACTAGTCCTCTGGCATGTTCCTGAGATGGCTTCACATTTCACGTAGCACCCCCCCCCCCATTTTCTTCCTTAGCAATTCCTGGGTAGTTCACCATTCCTTCCACAACTCCCAGGCGCAACATGACCAGATGCCTTCTTATCTCTGATCCAGTCTTTACCACGATGTATTTGAAAGATGTATTTTATCTTTCCTTTTGCCTGTGTGTGTGTGTGTGTGTGTGTGTGTGTGTGTGTATGGGTACCTATGTCTACTTCTATGTAGGCAGACATGTGTGCGTGTATACACGGAAGCCTTCAGTTGATGCCAGGAATCATCTTTGGTCAATCTTCTACCTTATTCATTGGTGTACTCCCCAGCCCTTCCTTGAAGCCTGCCATCAATGAGGCCTGCCCCAAACTACCAACTCACTCACAATTATACATACTGTGCTCCCCACAACAAGTGCTCCCCTAGCCTCCCCACACCCTATATAGAACATAGCTACTTGGTTTCCTTGAGGCTGTCTCAACTTTAGCACTAGAAGTTCCCTAGCTTGGAGAATCCCCTAACCTCAGGCAAACAGTTCGCCACCATGTATCCACTGCATAATGACACTTTCATCACAGATGGACTGCACAGTTAACAGTGTGGCCCCGTGAGATTATGTCACCTAATTACTATAGTAACCATCTTATATACTGTATGATGCTCATACACTGACAAAATAGCTTAAGAATGCATTTCCCAGAATGCATTTTGCAGAATGCATCTATCATTAAGGAATGCATGACTAGAGCATACATTTCATTTGTTTAGTCACAGTATACTAACAGTATGTTGTCCCATGACGGTGGGAACTCAGCCATTTTCATTCTCCAAATATAATACTGCTGTTTTCCTAGAGAAAACCTGCTGTTCAGTATCTTCTCATTTATCAAAAGAATGAAAAGCCAATTATTACTTTTTTGTTACTATTTTTGTTAGTGTTAGGTCTCAAACCTGGGACAAATGGCTAACTGAGGTGCTTATTTAACATACTGCTCCTAGGCATGTTGGAGGAGAAAGCTTATTGTTGATATGAGGGAGAGCACAGGCAGAGATGGAGAGAGAGACATCTGGGAGAGTCCAGGGTGAGCTGGGCCATGTGAGGAGGGGTGGGAGGGGAGAAGGGAGGCTGCTGACCAAGATGGAGGGCCTGGACCAAGAGACTGGCCAATAGGGTAATGGAGAGACTAAAAGAGCCAGGTAACCAAAATGGCTGATTATATAAGGAAGGGCAGCCCAGCCCCAGGACTGGAGAAGTTTAAGGTAGGGGGCAAGGTTTGCCAGCCATACCCTGTAACAGGTAGGGGCTGAGGGATGCTGGGAGAACCTGGCAGCTGGGTCCACTTTGATAGGCACCTCAGTTAGCCATTTATTCAGAGTTGGAGAGCTAACAGTTAGTACATATGCTTTTAATATAAGTTGAATGAATTCCTTGTAAATTTACACATAATTAAGACAGGTATGCAAATAAAACTTTCCTTGCCATATTAATTGTGAATTATCCTTTATGAATGTCATATTTTATTTTTGTATTTGTGACAAAATGAATTGCACACACATACTGGACATATAGTATAGCATCTGTAGGTATGGAGCGGAACTGCCCGAGGGCACTGCGCTTATTCTTTGGCGGATTCCATAGTCACACACATCTCAGAGCCTTACCTCAAAGTCCCCAGGATGTCCAGGCAGCATGCAAGCAGCACCCCTCCTGACTGCCTCCCCTGAAATTCTGCAGCCACTGATCCTTTGGGACAGGGCTGATTGGAAAAGATGGGCTGCAATCACTCCACAGTAGTAATGACTCTACACCTCAAACTTTTCAAAAGGAAGGGAGATCTGGCGAACCATTCAAATCAAAACAACAATCTTGCTGAGGTCCAACTGGTTAGTTTCAAGAGGTACAGGTAGTTCTGGAAAGGACTTGAAGAGCACGCAAGGGAGGGAGATGCGGACAAACTCGTCCTATTCCAGAGGGGAGCTCAGCCCTTAACAATAAAATGGAGGGCTTGGAGGCAATTAAGGAGATCACAAAGGCTCCAACAAGTGAAAGGACTTCGGGAACATAACAAGAAATGAGCTAGAGGAGCTGGGGGGAGGGGAGGTAGGCTGTCTCCGTGTCTCCGTGACTGTGCTGGCCAGAGTCTCTAAAGTTGCTTCCCTAATGGAGAAGGAAGGGCAGGATGGTCCTGACTGTGACAAGGACCCCACTTTAGGAGTTGTATGTGGACATCCAATGGATTTGTCTGGTGACCTAAGTTTCTAAATGTCCACTCTCTGGGAAAAGACTTGGTTCTCAAATCTATCACTCTTCATTTCAAATCTAGTCTTAGATATGTCACCTTGGCTAGCCTCCAATGTAATGCAGTAAGAGGAGAAATACTCCAGAGCTGCTTAGCTATTTGCCCTAGTCCCAGAGAAAGGCACTTTGGCCCCAGGAACAACGTTTTCCTCCTTTCCCAAGCTCCACAGCTCTCTGGAATCACCCAGAGAGCTTAAACAGCACTGGTGTCTGTCCACACCCAGGCTTGATCTCAGAGCCCAAGCTTTAGGGTTCCCACTGCTCCCTGGCTGGCTCACCCATGACAGAACCAGTGCTCAGGTGGGTGTGCTTCTGGATAAATATCCCCAGGCTTATTTCACCCCCTTGCCAAGGGAAAGGGGAAAGGAAGCCATGCTAAGCAGCGTAGAGCTATCAGGCCAGTCAATGTGCTAAAAAGCAGAAGTGACTGTCCCCGTCCCCAAACCTAAATGGCATCAGTTACAAGACATTTTTTAAGACGATAACCAAGTGAAAAGCGACTAAAACACGGAAGACATAGCGAAAATGTATCAAATCGGCTTGAGTTAGGCTGGCCAGAGTTCAGTAGACCATAACAGAGCAAATCAAAGCGTAATTGTGATCCCAGCGTTGGAGCAAGGCCTCTGAACCATCTGAAAACTTGTCAAAGCAGACCATGGGGTCCTGGTCCAGATTGTTGTTTAGTAGGTCCTGGTGGAGTACAAGCATATGCATTTCTAACAAGTTCTGAGCTCTGTGGTGGTTGCTGCTGAAGGAATCCTGCCAGGAAACCTCAGCGTTGGTCCATGAGGAGCCTGACACTCCCGCCCACAGCTGCTCAGGACTGTGTAGATGTGGTCTGCCTTAGCCGTTCTTCAAAGTGCTATAACACCAGACTAAATGGAACAAGGAAACCTCAGGCCAAAACTAAGGAATTGGACAGATCCAAAACAACACCACTGGGGATATTGAAATATTTGGAATTATAGGATGTTTTTCTCCCTTGTGTCCCTTCCAGTATTTACTTCAAAGAACTGGGCTGCAGGATATTATTAGATTCGATAAAATTATATATATATACATATAATTAAATGAATCAGTCAAATGCCTCGGTAGATTTTAGCTTGTGGTAAAAGTTCTATCAGGGCTTATAAATACTAAACTATCTATGATATGGTGGTCGTAGATAACTTTGCTAAAAAGTGAACTTGACATAGCTGGAAGTCTAGTGGGATATGCCTTCTTTAATTCCTCCATCTTGTCAAATCAATAGGCAAGAAAACAGTTCATTTTGTTTTGTTTTGTTTTCATTCTTAATAGTCGATTGTATTTAGTTAATCCTCGGATGGCTGCAATCCAGCAAAGTACCACAGTGTGGGAGGGAGAGCTTTGGTTTTTAATGGGCAGTCCTGATCCTGATTGGCTTCAGGTGAATCAGCTGTGACACCAGTGCAGAGCCAGGGGGCAGCAGCTCGTGGCTTCCATCTGTGCTCTTTGCTGCCTAGGGGTGTCCAGGAACCAGCAAAGTGACCATGCTAAGAGCAGCCTCTCTTTTGCCGCTGTTTAAGGATTAGGGGGATTGTTTTTGGTTTGGTTTTTATTTTTTGTACACTGATTTGTAGAAATAATCTCAGGAAAGCAGGGGGAAAAAAGGTATCTTTTCCCTAAAGCATGCTTGGCCAAAACCATCTGGACCCTGAGTTTCCACATTCGCTACTCAGAAAATTTTTCAATGACTTCCCAACTTTCTTTGGTTCTACGTGTCTCTGGCTTCGACTCAAGAAACTTTCAGTTACTTTGCTTTTCCATGGTATCAGACTGCTACATGGCCATTTTTCTGTCTTCATTTCCACGGTGGGGGTGGGGGGAGAGCTTTACCAAAATATGGGTTTTTTAGTAGGAAAAACTCAATATTGTTTTTAAAAACTAGGAAAAGTTTCGGCCTTGATTTCAAGGGAGCAATAGAAAAGTATTGCCATTCCAGCTCCATTTATTCACAGACTCACTTGCTGATAATGAGTGTTTCCTCTCCGCTGATCCAGACTCTCATGAACTCTCCGTACATTTTATTATAGTAATTGCAGGCACTTCCAATCCCCATCCACAAGAATCTGCCATGGGAGATGAGGGGTCCAATTCCCAGACAGTAGCCAGGACCTACAATAAATCGTGAGACAATGGTGAACTTCTTAATAATGCCAAAAAGAGTTGTTCTTCCTATTTTTAAAATAATATGTATTTGTATTTTATGTACATTGTGTTTTTCCTGCATGTAGGTCTGTGTGAGGGTGTCAGATCCGATGGAATAGGAGTTATAGACAGTGGTGAGCTGCCATGTGGGTGCTGGGAATTGAACCTGGGTCCTCTGGAAGAGTAGTAGCCAATGCTCTTAACTGCTGAGCCATCTCTCCAGCCCCACAGTTGTTCTTTCCTATTTAATTTTTTTTTTTTAACATGGGAGTTCAACATGATTTAGAACAAAACACGAGACTCTCCACCTCTTCATGAATGAGAAGCACATGGCTACACACTAATTCCTCTTGGTCTGTCATTTTGGTCCCACTAAACAGGAGGCTCTTTGCTAATTTCTGAGAGTCATGAAGAAAAATCATTTGATCGGTCTGCTAATAAGCATAGAAACTGTAGTAGATGACAAGCTGAGGAACTGTATGGCTTCCTGCTGCTCTTGTGTGGAAGCTCTTGGTTGTGAACAGCCCGGTTGACAGAATGAATGGGTTAGAACTGAGCATGGCTTCCTTTCATAAGAGAGAAGGTCTGCAAGGATAATGCCCAATCTCAGAGCATCCACTGCCTGGAAGGCTCAGTTTATAAAGAGGAGTCTTAAGCAAAAAGCTCATGAGATAACACAAACCTGAGAACTCATTATTTATGCCAGAGCTCATGTACCAGGATCCAGTTTCAGCTGAGAGCAACAGCCAGCTTATAGCCTTGCTTACAGGGACAATGGCGGCAGTGTTCAGAGCATGAACTCAGGGAAAAGGTAGGAAACGTCATGTAGTTTGTATCACAAGATGAACTTGTAGCTTGAATTTGTTCTGTTCAAGTTTTAGGTTAGCATGCAAAGTTAGGGGTTTCATTATGTTTCCAGCATTTTTACACATATGCTCCATATACTTCATTTATTTATTTATTTATTTATTTGAGACAGGGTTAAACTACTTAGCTCAGGGTGTCCTTGAACATCAAGATTCTCCTGCCTCAGTTTCCCAAGTAGGATTCCAATCAAACCTGCTAGACTTTATTTTACTAGTGATTGGTAAAAAGTTAGATAAAAAGAATTCAATATTTAAAAAATTGCCATGTAAAATAATTTTTCTAAATCTTTTTAGAAGTTTCGTGTTGTCAATGACATTGTTATAAAGCCAAACGTGTCTACTTGTATGAGACAGCAAGAGCGATGTGATGACCTAGATGGTGTAAGATCTCAGTTGAGTTGTCTGACCTGGATGCTTACTGCCAATTTAGCAATTTTAATCCTTCATTTTGTAGTAACAAGTTCCTATTAACACAATTATCAGACTTCTTCCCAGATCTTTGAATCAAAAGAGAAATAGAATCAAAGGTTTTCAATCTTCTAACTCTAATAGCTCTACATTATCTCATAGATGACTCATATTATATTAAAATAATTCCCTTGTGTTCTTTCAAAGATGTAAACAAGCAGATTTGATTGAATATATATTTCTTCAAAATATCAGATGTATCAACTTTCAATCTATTAAAATATGTGTTATAAACAAAATACCATTTATATTATAAATTAGTACATCACAGATGCTTAGTAAATGTTTTCAAATAAGCAAGGTATGTGCATATAAAATAAAGAGTGAACTTTGGAATGTTGTTCTTGACACACACGTACACACAGAACACACACATATACAGACAGATACACATGCACATACAAGTAAATTTTTTAAATGCAATAAAAGCAATTTTTATTCTTTCTTAGTGTGCTTTAGATTGTATTTACATTTTGATCAAAAATGGAAGACTCGCCCAGCAGCAGTGGTGCACACCTTTAATCCCAGCACTCGGGAGGCAGAGCCAGGAGGATCTCTGTGAGTTTGAGGCCAGCCTGGGCTACAGAGTGAGTTCAAGGACAGGCACCAAAACTACACAGAGAAACCCTGTCTTAAAAAACAAAACAAAACAAAAAAGGAAGACTAACACACAAAATCTCAAACTCACTGAGATCTGTCTGCCTCTGCCTCTGCCTCCCAAGTTCTGGGATTAAAGATGTGTGCCACCTTGCCTGACCAAAGTGAAACGTTTGTTTAAAAATATGACAATGGAGATTTTTATCTACTGTAAAATGAAGATTGCCAGACAGTATGTGGGTTAAGAACCTGAGGATTCTATCAGGATGAGAAGCAGAGTTTGGGGTCATTAATGACCACCTGTCTACCACCTTAATTTATCCAATAAACACTTATGGGGGCCCTACTGTAGACATTTGTTCCAATGTTCTTCAGGGTAGTTTAGAAGATGTGAAAACTATAAAGGCAGATAAATATAACACTCTGTGTGTGTGTGTATGTGTGTGTGTGTGTGTGTGTGTGTGTGTGTGTGTGTGTGTATTCCTTGCATCTACATGTAACTCTTGTACTACACCCAGATGGAAAAACTGCTTTAGGAGGTAAAATATGAGGGAAGTATTCTAGTCACTTCCACATTGGGCATCTCTCTGCTTCTCAGATTGGGAATGCTTCTCTAGGCATAGGATGATTGTGAGAGACCCCTGACCTGCTCCAGGAGCAGTAAATACTTCACTGTACACTGATATGCCCAGATGGCCCCCAAAAGCTAGTGGCTAGGAATATTTACCAGCTCTCCTAGTCAGAGGATGCTATTCACACCTATGAATATTCACACCTAGGAGCCCCAGGCACACACTGTTACAACAATGCTGTCCACAGTAACCCAACTGGACACATTGTCTGACAATAAACCATGAGATATGCATAATATCCAAAACTATATGATGGTGAAAAGGAAGCACACTGATATTACCATCATGGATGGATCTTACATACAGTAATCAGAAGGGGCAAGAAAGACAAGTAATATACAATTTATTGCTAAAATATTTAAAACAAGACAAAACTATATTGTCTGGGGTTATGAAATTGGGCCCCAAACTGTAACTTAACAAGGCAGTAACTGTTACAAAATCAAGCAAAATGTTTACCTCTGAGAGAGACCAAAGGAAAAAGAGGAGGAGGCAGAGAGGGAGAGAGGGGAGAAGAGAGGGGTGGGGGAGAAGGGAGAAATGGAGAAGGGAGGCGGCAAGAGCATCTGGAGCGCTGTTAATATCCTATTCCTTGTGCAGGACCCTGACAGCAAATCTGTCATCGCGCTGTACATTTTTTTGTGAATTATTCTCTTAAGAGAAAAAGAGGGACATGTTGTCATGTCTGCTTCCTCGTGTCTTTTTCTGGGTATGTGATGCTCAGGGAAGAATGTTATCTGGAGGGAGAAGACCAATGTGAAGATGGGAGTGGCTGTGTGTTCTCCAGGTGGGGAGGGTTGCCAGGTGGCTAACAAAAAAGAAGTCCTGACCAGAGATCAGAGGACCTGGGATATTTCTCAGAATTGAAGTGATAGCACCTCCCATAGGAACCAGTCTTTACTCCTTAGCACTTGAAGCCCCCTCCCCCTCCACATCAGCCGCTCTTAGCCGCTCTCCAGGTCAGGACCCACACCTTTCTTTTTTACACAACCCTTGCTGCTAAGCACCAGGTTTAGCCAGACTTTTCAGCAAGAATAAATGACAAAGCTTACACCTGAGCCCCTGAGCCATGACACGCTGGGTCAGATCTCTCCTCCTCTAGACTACTTTCTTCTCCAAAAAAAAAAAAAAGCGCAGTCACCAACCTCACCTGACGGAGAGGAAGCTGCTGTAACTGGAACTTACTAAGTAAGGGCTTTTAAACATGACACCTTTTGAATTCCCTTAGGGTTTTTGAGGACCCAGAGTACCCTAAAACTTGTGAATCAAAGAGCCCAGAGAGCCATGATTCAAGAGCAATGACAGAGGAGCTGGGAGAACTGCCAGTTTCCTTATTTCCTAGGCCTGACAGGAGCTGGAGAATCCTGGGCTGTGCCCCTGTATTTCCCAGGCAAAGCATGAAAGTAGGTAGAAACTCACAGTCTGAGACTTGGGACTCCGGGCCCTTTGCTGGGGCTCCTTCTAGCTTGCCATCAGCAAGTCATTTCCCTCTTCCAGGATTTAACCCTTGGTTTTGTTTGGACTTTCTGCCTTCTCTTTCCTGTCATTACACATTACCTGGCAATACAGATCATCTCTCAGGGGTTTTCCCCTTCTAGCACGCGGAGGAGTTAGACTTATCTCCGTGGCTCTCAACCTTGGCTGCTCATGAAACACCAGGGAAGGTTTGAGAGTCTCACCCGGAGGCCCTACCTCAGACAGAGTTGAGGACCACTGCAATGTCTTGGTGGCTGCCACTGGTGACAGACAGTACCATGTCTGTGGCCCAGACGTGGTAGGTACAAATAAGTGCCACCTAGCTTCCTGATTCAGGCCTGGGGTTGTCGGTTCTCACTCTGCTTCTTTTCAAAGTACATGTTTTAGCTGGGTGTGGCGGTGCACGACTTTAATCCCAGTGCTCAGGAAGCAGAGGCTGGCGGATCTGAGTTCAACACAGGCCTGGTCTGCATTACGTAGTAAGTTCCAGGCCAGTCAGATGGCCAGAGCTACACAGTGAGAACATTTTAAGGGCATTGCAATTCAAACACTCCAGGGAAGGGCTTGAGGATCAGCTAGCAAACTCCCACCTTCCAGGTTGGTCTTATACTAAAATGTGGCAGTGTGTGGCTTCCTTGATTGATGGCCAGTGCTGACCTGTTTGAAGATGCTCTTATAATACAGGTGACTTGGACTTGAGCACCTGAGCCTATGACAGGACAAAGAGGGAAAAAGCATTGTACTGCACCCTACCTCAGTCTCAGCTTCAACTTCTTTACTCTGACCAAGGATGTCCCCATGGGAAAGGAAATCTGTGGAAGGCGGCATCCAAGCCAAAGTCACGAAGGAGTTTCCTTCAGCTCCTAGACTTTCTCCTCCAGAGGTGACCCCTCCAGGGAGAAGAGAACAAACTCAACAACGCTCAGCTAAATTGGAAGTTCAAGTAACCCAAAGTGCAAGGCTGAATCAAAGAGATGGGCAATTCTCTGGAATACTTCCAAAAGAATCCAGACACAGCGTTTTGTCCCGATCTCCACAGCCCAGTTGCCACTTTCAAGCACCCTGTGCAGAGCCTTGACATGTTTGTGAATGGGTAGTCACTTGGGTGTAGAGACAAACCTTGTTGGATATCTTATGGCATTAGAAACTAGTGGTGACTGTGAGGTATTTGCACTCAAATTTAAAGGCATTGTCTGGGCTTTCTGTTTATTCTGAATTAATTTGATAATTGATCACTTCAGCAGCAGTGGCAAAAGTTTTCACTGGGATTATCAGAATAATCCTATCAGTCTCTACTTATGATTGACACACAGACCTTGTGGACAATTCCGTCAGGATGCGATGCTCCCAGAGGATGGTTCCAGTCCCTATCCTACCACTACTCAGCTCCCAGTCAACCCTATGGTGACACCACTGTCACTGTCTCCGTGATGCCAAAAAGAGAAAGTGAAGGATAGGATTAAGAGAAAGAAGAAATACAAGGAAGGGAGAAGATGTGCATGAGACAGAGGGAGAAGACAAACGGGGGCGGGGCAGGGGGAGGCACAGAAACACCTCCACCTGCAGAGCAGAACTGGAATGAATTTGAATCGGTTTTTTTTTGGTTTTTGTTTTTTTGTTTTTTGTTTTTTTTAATTAACAAAATCTCTAGAATTTTACCTTGTCCCACTCCATCGCAAGCTTGCCTTTAAGGTACTTTCTGTGCCAAATCAAACCTTCCAAAAACACCGTGCAGACTGGAGGAAGCGTTCATCTGCACATGCAGATGATCAGTTCAACAATTGTCATCTTACTGCTCACTTGCTAACACTGCTATGGTCTTCAGAAACCTTCCGAGGTTTGCTCTTTATCTCTTTACAAACAAATGTTTTTGTTGCCATGGACCAAAGAGCCCAGTGAAACATTCTGCTTAGGTATAGAACTTAAAAAGTGGCTCACCTGGTATTGAAGATGCATTCTCACAATTCCAAATCAGGAGGAGGAGGCCCATGATCAGCAGGAGTGGCATGGCACTGACTGGCATAGCTTCGGGGACCATGTTGGTGACATTATAGTGCATGGGGTTCAGCATTTCCAGGAACATCTTGTGATCTTGGGCCTCAGAAGAAAAAAATTCACAGTTCTATAGGAAAAAAGCAGTGGCGAAGTCAGAAACTAAACCACTGGGTTTGGCTACGGCTCCTGCCTCTTCTGGGGGTACTAGAAAGGAGAGATGGGCACTTTGTTTTATAGTGAGTGGACATTTAGACAAGACAAATTTGTGGTTACAAGTCAAAACAAGGATGGCCTTGGTGGACTCAGGTCCTGTTCAACGGTTGGTCTGATAGAACTTTATCATCTTGCCCTTGAGTGTGTAGAAATGACGTACATGCCCAATTGAGAGTCAACTCTCTGAAGTTCATTCCAGAGTAACAAACACTGAGTTACTTCAGCAGCAGCTTAGGCAACCCTCTTTCTTTAAAGCAGACTCAATTAATGCAACAAATCAAGGGCAGGGGAAGGCTCCCACCACTAAGTCTAACACCTGAGTCCAGCCCCCAGGACTCACATACACACACACACACACACACACACACACACACACACACACACACACACACAATGTAAATATATAAATACAAAAATAGATAAAATTAAACCAATACAAGCAATGTCCCAGTCCCTTCCCTTGATCAAAATTACTTTCCCAGGTTGTACATTTCTACAGAAAGAATGCATTTCTTAGACACCATGCAAGTGTTCTGGGTCTTCATTAGGGTGTCTATGAAATTCAAGATGTGCTACACATGACAGTCTTTCTCTGGTGGCTTTAATGGGGATCTAAAGAAGTAGAACCCCAGACAAGTTAAACAATGTTCTTGGGGGTAAGCATGAGAGGTGGGCTGGGGGTGGGAGAGGCAGATAGGAGAGAGAGAATAAAGAGAAGAGAAGCAAAATGAAGGGAATGGAGAAAGAGAATCAGCAGAACAGCACGCCCTGGCAGTAGGCTTGGGTGCCACCCAGCAGTCGGATCCCAGTGATGGTGTGTGTCCTGTGCAGGATAATTCCTTTTCAGGCTGAGCTGGCTTTCAACTGCAGTATGCTGCTGGGTCTTTCAGTGGTGTTTTATCAACTCTACTCACAAAGAGGCTCTTTAGGGATGGATGGCAGGGGCTCCAGAAACCAAGCTGAAGAAACTCCTAGTTTCTTCAAATGGATTTTCCAGTGGCTGATGACACTCTCCACGTTTTGCCCTTATGTAGAAAGTGACAGAGGTTTAGGAGACTCATTCTGGCTGGGTGTTACCTCATACTGAAACTCTGAACTCAAATTGGATGTCAGGAATGGTGTGGACCCCCTGATATACTACAGAAAATTTTGTATGTACTAATATACACTTTTTTGTTTGCTTTGTTTTTCAAGACAGGGTTTCTCAGTGTAGTCCTGGCTGTCCTGAAACTCACTCTGTAGACCAGGCTGGCCTCAAACTCAGAGATCTGCCTGGCTCTGCCTGCTGAATGCTGGGATTAAAGGCATGCACCACTATCACCCAGCTATACATGCACGTTTTACAAAAGATTTTATTTTTATTTATGTGTATGTGTTTGCATGTGTGTATGCACACATGTGTGCAGATGCTTGAGGAGGCCAGAAGAGGGAGTCAGGAGCCCTGGAGCTAGGGAGACAAGCATTTGTGAGTTGCCTGATACAGGTGCTAGGAATTGAATGTGGGCATTCTGTAAGAGGCCAGGACTTTCAGTCCCTGAGTGGCCTCTCCAGCCCTCACATGCACTCTTGAGAAGAGAAAGGCCATAACTTTCACCAGGTTCTTAGGCACTTGTGATAATATTTCTCCCATGATCGCTAGGCAACCTTTGATTTCTAGTAACTATAGAAATTTCACAATTGAACTCCTTCAGTGCATTCATCATTTTGCTAACTCGTTATATTACCCTATCATTTAAATAATAATTATGTGCGTGACACTGAAAATGCCTGTGCATATGTTGAGCAGCTTAATTGTTATAGGTTCCCAATTGATCTAAGTGGAGAATGAAGAATCGGCCACTGTTCTTAGCTGCTTCCTTTGCTAGTGAGCAGCTATTTTGAACGGGTTGAGGCTTTTTATTTTGCAGAGAAAAAGATGCTCGATAGAAAAAGAGAGCAGGCCAATGCAGTGGCTCAGCAGGTAAAGGCACTTACAGCCAAGCCTGACAACCTGACTTTGAACCCTGAAACATACATGGTAGAAGGAGAGAACCAACTCTCACATTGACCTCTGACTTCCACAATGGCACTGAAGCATTTGAGCACACACACACACACACACACACACACACACACACACACACGCATGCATTAATTACAAATTAACAAATTAAATAATGAAAGAGAAGGAAGAAAGCAATGTTCAAATACTTTTGATAACTTTTTTTTTAATAAGAAAGGTTTGAGTTATATAGCTCAGGTTGACTTGGACCTTGAACTCACCTGCCAGTACTAGGGTTATGAGAATGCACCACCATGCCCAGCTTACGAACCTTGCATGGGTCAGGCAATGTTCACAGACAACTTTAATCCCAGCACTCAAGAGGCAAAGGCAGGTGGATCTCTATGTTTGAGGCCAGCCTGGTCAACAAAGTGAGTACCAGGACAGCCAGGGCTACACAAAGAAATCGTCTCAAAAAAAAAAAAAAAAAAAAAGAAAGAAAGAAAGAAAGAAAGAAGACAAAGAAAATCACTTTAAGACACGAACTGTTTTAAATTATTGTGCACAAAAATATTTATTTTGTTATTTGTTTTCTAAGAAGTATAAGTTGTGATAAGAGTAATGTTTTGGCAGGAAAATTTAAAGGTCATAGAACAATAACAAATATTCTCTAAAGTTTCCAGACTGTTTTGTGCAATTTCCAATTGCATGGCTGTGTTTACAGTAGTTAACCACCACTCAAAGTAGAAGCTGCTAATGTCTATATTCAAATGGGACTCAAAAGCCCGGCTTCCCAAAAGTATGCCAAACCCCCATGGGAGCATCACATAAAGAAAAACAGAATAAGAATTTTTGTAACATTTTCAAAACATTGGCTATATGTCAGATACTATTCCAACATCAACCCTGTGAGCAATGTATGATTGTCCCCATTTTACAAGAAGAGATAGAGCTGTGGGAAGGTCAGGTGACTTGTGACTTGTCCCAGGGTACCCAACTTTTGTATGGCAGAGCCTGGATTGCCACCCATGTGGTCTTCTCCAATGCCCATGTTTTTATTTGTGTCATGTTGTTGCTTGTTATGGCAGTCGTGGGGTCTCTACATTTGGACACTTTCCCATCTTTTATGGGGTAGATTATTTAGAGTGAGATTGTTTAAGGATTGAATTTTTCAGATGTCGGGATGGCACAGGTGGAGAGTTCCCCTGAGTCCTGTCTCACGAATCTTTGGTTTTTGTGTTTGGCAGAACACTCTGATGAGCTGGGTTGGTTGAACAGAATCTTTTGAATAGCAGTACAGGAATGTAGACAAGTCCTGGAACTTCAAAGAGGTAGCTTCAAGTCCCCTGACAGTAACACCATGCTCTCATCCCCAAAACACACGTGCCCAGCTGTTTCCCATGAGTTGAAATGTTTCCTCCTGGAGGCAGACGGGAGGCTCAAGCTCAGAATCTTCAGAATCTTGCAGGACTCATAAGACCTCTCTCCAGCATTGTAGAAGTGGGAATAATTGCTGTGGAGAAGAGACTCTCCCCTGGCACTGCTTACAAGGTGGTCAGAGAGCTCCTGGGACATCACACTTGTGAGATATAACCCAGGATTAGGTGGGCCTTTGGTGAAGCACCCGCCTTTGATTCACTGATGTTCCTGTGACACCAATACACTCATTGTTCCACTAAACTAGATTTGGGAGGAATTATATCTGTAATCTGTTGTCAATGGCCTATTAGCGATAAGTAATTTTTTTGTACATTTCCTCAGGAAAAGACACACACACACACACACACACACACACACACACATGCGACTTTCAAGTGCTTAGCGCTGTCAAGAGCAATATTACTACCTGATTCTCCACTGGCTTTCTGAGGATCAACCCTTTGGAATCTTCTATTGCTATTTTCAGGTAGTCTTTACCTATTATGGCATCCCATGCTTGGGCCCGCCTGATACAAGGCTCCAGATACATCTCTCCAGGCCTCCCTCAGGTGTCTTGGCTAATGTCTATTGAAATTTTCCTAGGGGCCTGCCCTGAGAAGATTTCTCCCAGAGTCCTGGGAAAGACACTACGCTGGCATGGGGTAATCTGGGGGAAAAGAATCTATGTACACCGGGCTCTTATCTCCATTTACTGTATTCCTCTGAGATTAAATTCTATCTATATGGCTTCAGTTCTGTTCTCACACTCAGCTTCTCTCTGTCCCTTCTCTTCCTGTCCTCTCAGAGCCCTAACTAAGCTCTTCTGCTATCAATCTCTTCTTCATCCTCAGTTCCTCCATCCATACTCATTCCTTCCTTTCCTGCTGTCCTGATGTGATCCAGTCCCTACCATCTACAAAACTCTGCCTTTCTGCCTTTTACTTTCTTCTCTGGCCACATGGCTCTGATGGGAGTTAGGAATTCTGCCTCAATCCCCCTTCACCCAGTATGAAAAAAACAAAAACAAAAACAAAACCAAAAACAAAAAAAAACCAACCCTTTTGTTCTGAGTCAATTGCTCTGGAATGCCATTTGGCCTGTCAGAGGAAGGAGAGCCTGAGCTTCATTTGCACAAGAAACAAAACTATGCCTCTACACAACTGCCTGTCTCCTAGGCCTAGGAGACAGGCATTGTCTCTGTAAGGATGTTACCTTAGTTCAGATCAGCAGTAGGTCTGAGAAGCTTATACAGTTTGCCTTTGTGGCCTAGGAGTATGAGCACACAAGAAATTGATAGCAGGAAACAACTGATACATTAAAAGCCAAATAGCATCAAATATTCTTTGATATTTGACTTCTCCTCCAGAAGGATTCCTTGCTCCTTCTAGGTATAGCTTTATCATATATAGCTGAATCTATTTCATATTCTTGAGGCCTGCAGCAAATGCCTTTCTTTAATTCCCTGCCATCCTTAGGGTAAGGAAATGTCAAGACTCTATGCAAAGGCCTCAGCTTGGAAAGACCTGAAGGAACATAGTACAGTTTTGGTGTCCTGGCAACCTTGGAGTTAGGACACAGCCCTAGGTCCCATTGTGCCAGAAGGGATCCCTGGATGTCCTGGTTAAAGCCTCTGTAGGGAGGGGTTGCAGGTCGGGCCAGACCTTATTACATCCTACCTTTCAGCTGGCTGTCGTCTGTCCACCAGGGAGACTATCTGGTTGTTCTGAATCTAAGAGATGAGTACAAGTCTCCCTTCTTTCTCATTCTCTCCAGTATCCTATGGCTCCCTCTTTCATGTCCCTCATTCCTGAAGAAACATCACCTAGCCACGTTAGTTCCCTTGCTGCACCCTTTCTTTGGACTCTTCCCAAGGGAATGGCTCCTAAGGTCATTACCACTAGAAGCAAGACAGATGTAACCTTGGCTCCCTGGGGTTGACAGTCTTGGGAACATATACTTATTGGGTGGTTTTTCAAGAGTGACAACTTCAAGTGGAGGGCAATTTTTTGGCTGGAGGACATTCTATTCTTAGAAGTAAAGGGACTGTTGCGTAGACAGGGTAGAGGTGGGCAGGAAAGCTCGATGCTAATAAGAAGAAATAACCATCAGTTAAAACAAAACACACCGAGAAAGCTAGGAACCTAGAACTCCCAAAGAGGGAGGCTGGTGTGAGGTGTGCTGGGCTGGACACATCCACATAGACTGTGATAAAGCTGCTGGGATTTGAGACTCTGATCAAGTGTGAAATGGGAAGAAATGAAGGGTGTTGTCAAAATTTCTTCCCTCCTTGGATGGTCCTGAAGACAATGGAGGTGTGATCCCACCACAGCTCACTCTGGGGAGCCAGTGAGTTAATTAGGCTTCCTTACAGAGATATGGGTGAAAGACTCTGGACAGGAGCCCCAGTGACCTCAAAGCAGCCTCACTGGGAAGTCGGCATGGCTCTCCACTCCCCCAGAGACACGTAGATTTAGGGTTGAACCCCCTCCCGAGTCCTTCCCACTTTATATACTGCAGCCCCTCCCTGGCTTCACAGGCCATCAGGGCAGAATTGCATACAACTGGTTAGGAGGAATGCTCGGACACTCAAGTGAGGGTCCTACAACCCTCCTGCACCTCCAGACTACAGGTCCAGCTGTGGTGAGCATTGGCAAGTGGACACAGCTGCACTCATGAAGATGGGGGAGGTTTGGCTTGAAGGATTGTCCTGTGTATCAAAGGACAATAATAGAAATAATAATAGAAATAATAGAAATAATAATAGAAATAATAGAAAATCAGTAAGATCACATTTTCAGACATTTTAAAACACTCTGGCTGCAGCAGAGAGGATATTATGGAGACAGTGAGTGTTGAAGTTGACAAGAGACAAGCTGGTTATCTTCCACAGTTTTGTGGGCAGGAGATGGGTGGGAGAGCTATGGTCGCAGTGGCAGAAACTGAAGAGAAATACAGTTAATTACTGCCCCTAAGCTGTCAGACTGGAAACTTCTACATGAAGGGATGGTGGTGCCATTCCCTGAGAAGGAAGCAGGCTTGTTGTTTATTTTTATCATCCTCTCATGACTGACTGAAGTCTCCCCTCCCTCCGGTCCTCCTCCCAGTCCCCCTCCAACCCCCGGCCCCGGCTCCCTTCTCCCCCAGGTCCACTCCTCCATTTCCAAGGTGTGGGAAACTCATCGATGTTTAGAAAATGTGAGTTCTGGGAACTGCTGAAATACTCAAGTGCTAATGGCTAGTAGCTCGGGGTTCGGAGGGCAGCAGCTCTGAGCCAACCAGAGACAGAACTGCGGTGTAGGTCCAAATGAACCCCTGGGCTGTGGAAAGCACCGGACAAGGAAGCATTCAGACTGAGACATTTAAAGGACACCAATATTTAATGGCAGAATAGGGAAGGGAAGACCACGGGGAGAGAAATGATTGTACAGAAGACACGTGGAGAAGCTGGGGCCCAGTGGAGGCAGATGAAGTACCAGCATCCTGGATGAATGAAGAGATGCCACGGTTGCACAAGAGTTGGTGTGTGTCCAGAAGCATGCATGAATCACCAAAAGAGATAATTAGAAAAAAAAAAAAAAGATAGCATCTTTTCCTCCCAGTTTTACTAAAGGAGCAAATGGTGTTGACATAGTGTCACTGGTACCCTGATATGGCCAATCTCTTTTCTGGGATGTCCCATCAATTGGCATATGAACTCTGTTTCGATAGTCACAATGGCCTTACAGAATATACTCAATGCTGTGCCTCATCTTGGTTTTTGCTTGTTTTTGAGACAAGGCTTCACTGTATAGTCCGTGCTGACCTTGAGTTCATGCCCCTCTTCCTTCAGTCTCCTGAGTGCGGGGGCGGGAATGAGGCTACATGGGAGCCAGCTGTGAAGGCGGAAGCTGAGCACCAACCTTCCTGACTTGGAAGTTCTCTAGCCTAACTACACTTTTGTTCTTTCTACTACCTGCAACTCGTTATGATTTTCACAACACCAGCTTCTCCTCCCTCGCTTTCTTCACCTCCAGCTTCCTCTCTCTTCTTTGCCATAATTTTTCTTCATGACAAATAACCCATGCCTATTGCCTCTCTTTTGACCCATTTCCTGATTTCTACTTCACACCACTGATGCCTGCCTCTTAGTGACGGCACATGACCACCTTCCTACTGTCCCATCAGTGCCTTTATCTACTTTTTAAAAGGATTTGAAAAAAAAAATGTGTGTGTCAGTATAATGTGAGGGTGACCTTGGAGGCCAGAAGAGGGCACTAGACCTCCTTGGAGCTGGAGTTGGGCGCAGTTCCGAGCTGCCCAACATTGGAGCTGGGATCCAAACATAGGTCCTCTGGAAAAAAACAGTATTGGCCATCACTCCCGCCTCCTGTGGCACTGGATTTGTGTACCACTCATCCTTACATCTGCTCTATGACTTGCAAGCTTTCCCGTTTCTTCCATTGCCCTCCTCCTCTGTGCCTGTCCTTCAGGCCTCCAAACAAGAGCAGCCCCAGCTGAAGTGTGTGTCTGCCATTGTGTTTCCCAGCTGTGGCTTTCACCTCTGTGGGTATTGCCTCCATTTCCCGTCTGTCTCTCAAGCCCCAGCTGCCGTGTACACACAACTGTTTGGATGAATCCACAGTAGTGTTAAACCCAGACTTGTCAAGCCTCTTCAGACCTTCAGACCCAAACCTCCTTGTGTTAGCTTCAGAATCTTGGTGTCTCTCATCCTCTCCTCCCCTTTGTTTTGAACCTGTATACCCTTCCTAGCCTAGCCCCACCATGTCCAGCCACTGTGAGATATTTCCCCCAAAATGCCCTGGCCCTAAATCAAGGTATTCTCCTTCATTGCCTTGGCCTTCTGGACCATATTTTACTTTTTATCAGTACAGACATGTTTAATGGTTGAAGAGTTATCACTGGCTCTGACATCTCCAGAAAGGCAACTTCTCATGTTTCAAAAACAGATTTGACAGATTGCTTTATTCCTAAGTAGGTAATAGTGATGGAGTCCCCCAACGTACAGGGCCTCGTTGGGCTGGCAAGTGCTGCTTGGCAAGGAGGGGAGTCTGGCTGGGACCACTGCCAGCATCCCGGGAGAGGGAAACCAAGTCAGTATGAACCAGGCATTCCCTGTAGCTCCCGTCGTGGACCTGGGTCCTGGGGGTCAGACCCCAGACCCATGGGGATGTGGAGTGCCTTCTCTGGTACTTTTAGTGGGTAAGACCCGAGTCTCCGCTCTCCTGCAGCACTCACGCTGGAGTCTTTCAACCTATGTTACCCTGGCCCTCCCCAGCTTCTTTCTATAATCCTCTTCTCCCTAGCACTCAACCCCCACCTCCTCTGTTCCAGGGAGAGATTCAATTTCTAATGCCCCAGGGGTCCTGGGTCTCTGGGACCCAGCCAAGCTTGCTCAAGGGAAAGATGAGATGCTAGTTTTGTTTTCTATCCTCATGCTTGCCCATTTTCTGGTACTCAAACCCAGGCCTCCTTCTGACAAAGACCCAAGGCCCCGAGCATCAAAGATCCCTCTGAGAGAGGACACAAATATTCAACTGTGGTTCACTGTATAATAACTCCTCATAGTGTCTTCTGCTCAGTTCATGGTGAACAGGTATTCTCAGCAGTCGGCTGAATGCAATTTGTATCCTCCCTCATGATTCTCTAGGATTTGTTTTTTGTTTTTTTGTTTTTTAAAACCTCCTGTGAAAACTCTGAGGGCTCCTGGGAGGCTGCAGGTCTCCAGGGGCTGCGCAGGTGACATGCATGGTGGGGGGCATGGACTGAGAGCCACACAGCATGATAGCACAGCCTTCCCCTAAAATACCAGGTACAATGTCAAAGTATCTGTCCGTGAGTCCAACGCCCACTCTGGCCTACCTGCAGCTTTTCCTCATGCTCAGTATCTAAGTTAAAGACTGCATCCTTCACAGAACCACATGATGGGGTCTAATTGGTGATATCTTTTCTGAAACTCGTTTAGTCATGCTTGGCTGCCAGATGGTAACTGACCCTCATAAGATCAGCTCTGTGAGACAAACCTGCAAAGAAGACGTTGAGAATAATAAAATCGTCTGTACTTAGCCTTCAGATTTATGTATTTTACTATAAAACTGCTTAAATCTCTTAAAAGTAAAATGGAGTGTTAACTGATTAAATTTTATGTCTTTACTTCTGTTTCTTTTCGAATGTGAGTTCCCCAATGACAGGAGTTGGTGCCTCTCCCCTTCACACCTATATCCCACTTCCTGAACCACATCCAGGGCTTCAGACATGCCCACAGTAAACCTGCAGTGGTCTGAGTCTGTTCCTGTTTCACTCCCCACAGTCACTGGGGGCCTTCCTTTCAGGCTCCCCCTCATTCTGTCCTGCACACTTGAGGCTAGATTGTTTCTGGCTCAGTTTTACTTTTATGCGCTGGTAAAAATCCTTCTCACTTCTACTTGGCTGTAAGGGTGTCAAAGGCGTCCTCATCTGGGTTATCGCTGACCTCCACTCACTGTCAGAGTCTCAGTGACTTATAAACATCCCACCTGCTGACTCCTTCCCTCCTCCCCTCTCCCCTTCCTCTTCCTCTCCTTTCTGCTCCCCTCCACTTCCACCTCTGAGCCTCCCTGCTCTTTCAGGTCTTCCCTCCTCAGAGAGTCAGCTTCCTCCTTTCCCAGAACTATATCTCATCAGCTACAAATCTCTCCCTTCCTTTAACTCTCTGAAATGGGCCCTGGGTCACTCTTGCTTTAAACTAGAAAGACACTACATAAAAAGTCTCATAGGGTTTCATTGAACAAACGTTAAGGAGTAAAGCATAGTTAATGGTTGCCGGGGGGAAGAAGCATCATATTCCTCAGTGATATGGCCATTGTTAAGTTACCCATGCTCAAGAGAATAGCCCCCTCCACCCATGTTCATACAAGCAATCCTCATCAAATGCAGTGGGATGGGCACGCACACACACACACACACACACACACACACACACACACACACACAGACTTAAGAAGGAACTTTCCTGGAGAGGGAGGGGATAAATAAGAACAAAGAGGAATGACCAAATACATTATCGGATATGTCTGTGCTTATACTATTTAACAAGCTGCTACATCCGGTTCTCTATCTAGAGATGAAGGAGATGAAGGCAGTAAGACAAGCAAGCCAAAAGTCCTGGGCCTGGGTCATCTTGGTGCAGCCAAAATACTCTAGAGCCAACGGCTTGGCTGCCCAAGATCTCCAGTGAGGAGTCATGAGGTTCTCAGCGGTGGGGAAATGCTGAGGTGGAATAATCTTTTCCTTTAGAAACAAGCAGCTAGAGGGGCCTCAGCAAAGTAAGGTCCCTCATTCATGGTCATTTAAAAGTGGAGACGAGTTAGCCAGGGTCCCATCCTGCCACTGCTCTGGATCGCCTGACCTGGGGGCCCTGGTCATCCTTCTTAGCAAGCTTCCAGTTCTCTAACAAGAGAGAAAAAATGAAGACTTTACAAGGGAAATTCAGATCAATATGTGGTTGTCTTGAACCAACTTCCGGGCAAGTGTTTGACCCACTCAGGGTTTCCACTGAAATTTCAGACTGATTAGACATGCAGAAAGGGCATGGGGGGGGGGCAAGAGGCACACTGAGACACCCCACCCAGTGGGTTCCTCACACAGGAGGACTTGACAGTCCCTGAAAGGCACGTGCTGCCCACCCCACATTTCAGTCAGCTCACAGTGCCCATCAGTTATCACTGGGGGTTCCCTCACTCGTCTTTGAGGCCTAGCACTAGCTAGCAAGAGGTTCACTGAAGTCCTGCTTCCTTCACAACTTGCCCATCCACCTCCAGCAGGCCCAGGGCAAGGACATCTTTTGCTCCGACTTCATCTGTGCCCCTGATGGTGCCTCTTGTATCTCAGTGTATGATCCACTACCTTCCCAGTGTGGTACCTAATGTTACCTCCCCTGGGTGTCAGCAGTGACTGACCTAGAAGTCTTTTAGACCTTGGCAGTTAAAGGCATTTTGAGCCATATGACAAGGCTGGTGATTATTTGGGGGACCAGAGGCTTAACAAGGGCCCTAGGATCCAACTGGGCTTGTCTGACATCAAAACCGTATTTTTCTCACTGATCCTGTCCCTGAGAAGAACAGTTAAAAAAAAAAAACAACAACAAAAAAAAAAAAAAAAACACAGTTGTTTTTCTCCTGGCACTTCAGGTTTTTCTGTTGCTTGCCTCATCAGAATTTTTCAAATTTTGGCTTTTAACGTGAAAGAGGAAAGGGCAGAAGGGACACTAGATGAAGATTTTGGGTCAGAAGACCCGAGTTCAACTCTGAAACTAACTAGCCCCATGACCTCACTCACTTCCCAGGTGGCTTCAGCTCTGGCCAGGGAAGTGAATTCTCTATTGCGTGTGTGTGTGTGTGTGTGTGTGTGTGTGTGTGTGTGTGTGCGCGCGCGCACGCGCGCGCGCGTGCCTTGGTCTTTAGTCTCCATGACAACTAAAGCTATATGATCCTATGATAGCAATGGTAAAAGGTCCCCAAGAGAATACACATTTCTTAGGGTGGTCCAGATAGCACTGAATCTGTGTATGGCAAGATTCATACCCATACCTGAGCCTTGGTAGCCAAGATTTATCACCTTGAAGTCCAGGGGGCCTTGCTTCTACTCTTTGACCTGAATATGATAGGTTCTTTTAAGGGCACTCCACCCCATTCAAATAGCCAGTTACCTCTGCAGTATTGTTTCTCATCATAATCATGGCTTAGTCCCTCCTTACATCTCACGTTTTCTGTCCTTAGCCTCCACAGAGGCTGCCACAGGTGCTCACTTAATGTTAATGAGGTGACTGAGTAAATGGTTAGCATCTTAAGCTTTTTAGGTCAGGTGTCAAAAACAACAACAACAAAACCCAACTCTAATACACTCACATATCCCCAGGAGAATGTTTTTCTTGTCTTATCTGTGATTGCAAATGCCAAGTCCCAATAGTGCAGTGGTCTATAGCTACCACCCAAACAGTCAGATAGCGGCAGCATTATTGGTCTTTGCTCGTGAGCTTATCTCTTGTTTAATGAACAAACAGTGAGGCCACAGAGATGTCCTAGAGCAGGGCCACTCTCTGGCAAGGAAACTACTGAATGACCCCAGCACTGGGGTTACTTAACCTCCCTGGACCTCCATTTCCTTATCTACTAACAAGGGGGTTGGACCATGAGACTCCACAGTCCTGATGCCCAACATTCTCAACCTTGTCCTAATTCTCTAGCTTCTGCAGTCCTTCTCAGTGCCTTGGCCCTCTCCATCTCTGTTCCTTCTTCTCTTCTGAACGACTACTTTATACTAGACAGTGGTACCTGAAGGCCTCGGTAACCAGAGCTGGAAGCTGGAGGTGGGGAAGGTTAGGGTGATGAAGCCTTAGCCGCCATCTTTCCTTTACTCTCATTGAAGCCCCAGGCCCATTCTGATGCTCTGAAGACTCTCCGGAGAAACAGTCAGGAATCAACATGCCGTGCTAGGTTCCTGAACTCCCTGAGGCCCATTAACCAGCCTCCATTGAACAACTTCTTAATAAAGGTTGTTTTTCAGCTTCAAATGTCCAGCGTCCTAGAGGCTCTTTGCAGATCCGAACCACCTCCACTGACCAACTGAGTATCGCTTCCAATTTGTAAGTAAAGTCCCCTCGAAGAGTGCTCGTTTTTTAACTGGATCCCAAGTCTGCAGAGGAAGACTTGATAAAATTCCAGATTGTTTGACCCATGGAGTCAGTAAAGTGACTTGAGGATAGAGTAAAGGGGATGTCTGAAACACCAAGACCCCACCTGTGACCCTGTGACCCATCACAGTCTGCCACTGCCCAGGGCTAGGGTCCTTCTCATTCACAGAATGCCCATGTTGGCTCAGACTATTGTCTTCACTCCAAAAAAGCAAGTGATCTGCTACATCCTACTCATTATTCTAGACTCTAAGCACACAAAAAAGTTATACCTCTAATGAATTAATTTAGTCAAGACAATATCCCCTCTACAAATACAACAAAAGTCTGGTTGCACGTGTCCAGTAAGGTAGACTAAGTAAGTGTGGACAGATAGGAGAAGGTCATGCTCCTACAAAGGTGGGGCACGGCCTTGTGAGCAGATAGCCAAGGGTGTTATTTTCCCAAGTTACCAAGATGGGGGAAAGGTGGGAGAATGGGAAAAGAATTGACAAGCAAAACTCACGGCTGTTCCTGTTTCTTCCGCTTCCCACCAGCTTCCCTGTGTTCAAGTGCATCCTCTATACTGTGCTTTGCCTCAGTTTCCTCATCTAAGAAAAACCAGGAGGGCAGGGTGTCTCCTAACAAGGGTACCATGAGGAGGAAATTAGGTAAAGCATTACCAGAGTGCCTGGCACATAGTAAAGAAATCCATAAAGGCTACTATCAGGGGGCTTCAGTGGTTAAAAGCATTTCTCTTGCAGAGGACTGGATTTCCAGCACCAACTGGAAGTGTGGTGGCTCACACTCGTCCATAACTCCAGTTCCAGGAACCTGAAGCCCTCTTCTGACTTCCTTGGGCACCAGGCACACAGATATACATGCAGACAAAACATTCATACATATAAGTCTAAAAAAAAAAAAATGTCAGGTTAATATTAGTCCTCTGTCTTCAAGGAGGGTGTAGGTGATAATGACCAGTCCTGGGAATGGCCAGAGGGAACAAACCTTCAGTCTGGAGTTGTGTCCTCGGGGGCCACTACGCAGATGTGAATTTTGGGACGGGTCACATGCAACCATGCCTCACTTGGGAACCTAGAAGGACCCACAGACTGTGGCAGTCTCCAAGTTCCCTGCAGCTCTGTGACTTCATATCATTAATGTACTGAGGATGGATACCCGGGACACACTGGGATAACCTGAACAGAATATGGAATCATTGATATCTGCCTACAGTGCTCACCTTCACTTATACTTACCCACACTTGGTTTTCTGGGTCATGTTTTCCACATTTTTTGGTGGTGCCAGGGATCAAACATGAAGCTCTAGGCATGCTAAGTAAGCTCTGTCACTGAACTGCATCCCGGGCTGGTTCCCAGAGCTCTATGTGAACCATCTCATCAGGAAGGCCAGAGCTGGATCATCTGTCCTACCCTCGCTGCTGGCTCCAAAGGACACTTACTCTGCCTGAATCAACTCTCCCATCACTGAATGCAGAATGGACCTACTGAGATCTCCGTAATGAATCACAGTCCTTTTCAATTCTGGGAAATTTTTGGTGAATATTTCTTTAAATGTGGCCACCTTCTCTGCCCTACTTTCTTTCTTCCTGATACAAACATCGGGGCCACATGTACCCATTCCTATTTGCTACTTGCATTCCCCATATTTTCTCTTTGTACTCTATTCTTATTTGATTTCTTGTTTTGCTAGTTGTTATTTATTGGGCCTTTCTTTCAGCCTGTCAATTCAGATATTTTACTTCGAAGATCACAATATTAGCGGTGTCCACTGCTCATGTCTTATGGATGCAGCATCTGCTGGGGTGTCACTAATGGTGAATCAGTGAATTCTACAGGCTTAAGCTGAGGGGTCAGTAAATCTGTATCCTCACAACTTTTCTCTTGGCTCGAATCAAATATGTGGTGATGCCTAATTATGAGATCATTTCTTGTCAGGAATTGCCATTGGCTGCCTCTGCTTGCCTGCTTTGTAGGAAGGAAGAGAAGACAGATGATGTCCAGTGTGTATCCCAGTCTCTTCTGGAAGGGGCAGCAGGCACCACTCATCAGAATATTTTAGTTAGAGCTCTGGGCTTGGGTGTAGCCTGTGTCTGCAGCTCCACCATTCCATACCCACAGTTTCTCTGGCAGAGTCCCACTACAGTTGCTTGGTAAGGGAAGGAAGATGGTCAGGAGCTGCTGTAGTCACATCTCCAATCTGGAAGTTATCTCTGGTTTCCACCTACTCATAAAGCCACCGTTTCCAGCACCTGTTTGACTTCTGTCCCACCCTTTTGGGGTATCCTATTTTCTCCTGCGTTCCTGTGGTTGACCGAGTCCACTTACCAGATTTATTTCAGCTACGGTTATGCTTCCAAGATTTATGCCCCAAGGAGTGCTCTTTTTGTTTTAAGGGTCACTAGAGGACTAAACACACACACACACTTCACCATAATGGTGCAAAAGTTCCCCGAAAACATTAAGTTTTCAGTGCCACCTATTCAAACAGCAATTCCAAAGTGGCTTTGATGACATCCTTACAATAAAGACTGAGGTGCTCTGATCTCTCCTGAGTGAGGGTCTCCTGTGAGATCCAGAACATAGAGATGTTCAGAGATCAATACCAAGGAGAGACACTGTCATAGACCCACACAAGCAAGCATGGCCAGCCAGGGAGCCAGCCGGGAAAACAAGATGGAAACAGACATACAAACATATAAACAGTTTCCCTGAGAAGAGACCTGGTAGAGATTTTGGCCTCAATAAAAGAAGCAAAGTTCTACAAAGCCGAGTGTGCTGGTTGGTTAGTTTTTGTAAACTAGCCCAAACTAGAGTCACTGGAGAAGACAGGGTCTCAGGAGAACTGCCTCCATCAGATTGGCCCGTGCACATGTCTGCGGGGCATTTCAATGATGACTGATGTGGGAAGCCTACTCTGCACAGCCCAAGTTTGTCTTTAAAAGTAGCTGAACCAGCCATGAAAACTAAGCCAGTAAACAGCTTCCTGCCAGTGTTCCTGCCTCTGGTCCTGCTTCAGTTCCTGCACGAACTCCCTAACCAGATGGGTGGTGATGTGACGTGTAAGCCAGACAAACCAAGTTACTTTGGGCCTGTGTTTTATCACAGCAACAGAAAAGCTCAGCTGGAACACAGGATAAACATGCAAAGAGGCTAAGTCTCAGGAAAGGGGTGGTTAAAACTCTGCATGCCTTAGGACCAGCCTGAATCTGGAAGTAAGACACAATCAGTATTGCTACAGGTTTATTACATTAGGTATTAGATAGCACAGTGGGGAATCAATCCATATTGTTGCTCCATGTTGTGTGACTTTAGCACTCTGACCAGTTTCTCTGCAGGAAAAACTTCTTTGCCTTGAGAAAATTTAGTTGAAATAGTCACAAATAAAACCATAAAGTGATATAAAAGGCAGGCAAAATTTTGCCTAAGGCTCACTCTTCCAGAGTTTAGGAGGAAAAGTTCACCACGTGTTATCCTCTGGAGGACAGCATCTCCAACTCCAGGCAAGCAACGCAGGGACTCCTGCTAGGCCCTGCCTGTCACAGCCAGTGGGCCAGGCACAGTCCCCCAAACCATCCATCCGTTCACTGTTCACTGTGAGCCTTCAAAGTCAGGCACCATGCTCAGCGCAGGGGAATGAGTAACGGAGAGCCTAGATGCTGGAAATGGGAGCCTTAAAGGCGAGTGTGTACCAGAAGGGATGACAAAGAGCTAGCTTAATCCATGGAAAGAGACCAGAACATGCAAAGGGCCTGTTGGTGAGGGAGGCAATGCTCTCATCCGATGCAGGAGCATTCCCCACTTCAAAACTATACTCCAATTAGAGCATATTTCATCTGTCCCAAGTGTCCCTGTGTTAGCTGGACAGTAACACAGGGTTCGGTGGCCTTGAGGGTAAAGAGAGGGTAGCCTTCTGTGTGGAGAAGCTGGCCTGTACTGATACCATCAATTTTTCACTCATAGGTATGATATGGGAAATAAAGAGAGACCATTAAAAAAAAAAACCCACAGAGAAGGTAACTTGAAGGAGTCTTTACTCAATAGAGTATTGGGAGGCTTTCCCATGTTCTACTACTCAGAACTAGGTTCAAGTTAGGTCACCGATCCCCTGGAATGGAAACTGTCTCCGATATCTAACTTGAACCAAAGTCACAACTTTCAGACCAAAGTCGAGACTTACTGGCTGCTGATCCCACATTCTACAGGGAAGGCGTTATCCATGGACTTGAGAGCCTGGGGGTGGCTCAGTGGTTAAGAACCCTAGCTGCTCTTGAACTCCCGTGGCCAGCACTCATATGACAACTCACAACCATCTGTAACTCCAGTTCTGGGGGACCCAACACCCTCTTCTGGCCTCCACAGGCACCGGGCACACCTGTGGTGCACACACAAAAATGCAGGCATGTACACAGATGGCAAAAAACACCCATAAACATTTTTTAAAGTCACTATGAAAGAAGAACCTGCTGGCGATACAGAACATCTGCCACCTGGCGGGGAGGATGCGTCTGAAGGAATAGGGGTCACTTCGGGTGGGTACTGGGATGTGACAGGCTCTTTAAGGATGGATGGGCAGTGTGTTTGTCAAACAGTCTCCTTTCTCACACTTGCTCTGGGGCTACAGGATGCAGCTGTATCTCTATTATGAAAACTGCCATGCTAAACGTTATGGCTCCCACAATGAAAAGGGTGCCAAACAGTTCATCTCAATTCACAGTATCACCATCCAGCTCTATAAGAAATTCACAGTATCACCATCCAGCTCTATAAGAGCCCTATCTTTGTTCACACACAACTAGACAGAGATAATTCCCCAGCAAACACAAGGGCAGAGTCAAAGTGGGCATTCTCGCACAACGATCTGTTTCTGCACAATTTATCAATACCTAACATATCAAATAAACCAATCACTAGCTCTTTGAAATCCGGTTCCCCATCTGTCTTTTACCTTGGGCAAAAAAATAAAATCATCTTAAGATTCCATTTTCAAAGAAACCAGAAGCAGGTCATTTTTAAATAGCCTTTGTTTTATTTTGTTTATTTTTAGACAGGGTCTTGTATACCTTGGGACTGTCCCAAGTTTGCTATGTAGCTGAGGTTGGCTTTGAGTTCCTGATCCCCATGCCAAGTGCCAGGATCACAGGAATGGGTAACCACATCCCGCTCAATAACATGCATTTGTGAAGCTGTCATTCCCTATTGAAATTATATAGGGTATCCAATGATCGTTCATTGCCTCCCTAACCTGGGGGTTGGAGAATTGGTATACACAGGGGAGAAATAAATACTGGCCCCAGCTTCATGAATACAGCAGTGAAAGGGTGGGGATGATTACCTAACATAAGTCATTCTGGGCTCATCTCTAGACATACTGATCCAACCAACATATGTCTATATAGAACTCGATGTATTGAATAAACACATAATTTAAAAAACACACCACTTAATAGATCTATAACTTTTGTTGGGCAAGTTGCTAAATCTCTAGATCCCATTGCCATGTAATGGAGGAGCACCTGGCTCTCTCAACAGGGTGAGGATTACCAAGCACAGTGGCTCAGATACTCCCTCTCCAAGGACAGTGGTTAGAACATTTACTCCCCAATAAGGAGCAGCTGACAACCAAGATAAAATAATACCCTTCAAAAGAAAGATAATGAGGTAACAGTAGGGCAGCACTCAGGAAGATATTGAGGTAAGGTAAGCACTCAGGAGGCAGAGGCAGATAGATCTCTGTGAGTTTGAAGTCAGCCTGGTCTATAGAGAGAGTTCCAGCACAGCCAGGGCAACGCAGAGAAACCCTGTCTTAAAAAAAAGCAAGCAAATTTAAAAAAAAAAAAAAAAAAAGATACTGAACTGGGAAAACATTTTTTTCACCAAGACCTTTGAAAAAAGGAGATCAGATGAGGTGTGAGCATCGTGTAGACAAGCATGGATGGTCTGCAAGACTGCTCATAATGCTTCTCCCTTAGATCTCAAGTGCCCCGGTTCAGACAATTTCTTGTCACTGAGTGGTTAGTCACCAGTGTTGATTCCACAGTGGCCAGCCCCAGCTCTCCCCTTGCAGTGGGTACTACTATGGGTGGTGAGCATATTGGCTTTCATCAACCGAGTTTACAACCACACCTCATTACCTACACCAGAGGCAGCGTTTCTTCTATGGTACGGTGGTAATTCTGTGATAAGACCCACTCTGCAAATTTCCTATAGTAAGGAATCCAATTGTTTCCCAGGATCCCAGAGCCACGAATGCAGAATTCCCCTAACACCTCTGGCTGAGGCTCATAGGCCTGGGAACTCTTGGCTTGGTAGCCAACAGAAGCATTACTTCTGTTTCATGCTTCACGTGGGGATCACAAAAGGCATTTTGTGTGTGCATGTGTGTAGACAGTGGCAAACATATACACACCCATGTACTTCCATGCATCTGTTTATTGAGCACTTAATCTGTGCCATGATTCTAAGCAGTTTTTCTCCATTCATTCTCACACTGACTTGAGGAGGTGGGTGGTAGGATATCAGGCCAGCTTGTCCAAAGTTGGCCAATGAATAGCAGAACAGGACTGACCCAGAGCATCTGCCTTGGAACCATGGTCTTATCTTCTCTGCAGCTTCTTGACATTTTCCTGTTCTTTGTGCACTGTGGCCAACACATATTCACATCCTTCCTACCTCGGAAGGACTAGAGGCTCCCCAGACAGGCCCTAAGTAGTACTCCAGGGACCCTGTCTCCTTTCAGGGAAGGTTGCCCACTTTCCAAGTCACAGTCTCCTTTCCACAAAGCTTGGCATTCTCTCAGCCTTCCAACAGCTTCTCCCAGGCCATGGTGCTTACATTCTGTGTCCACAGTTCAATTCAGAACTTGGTGTTTGTATCCTTAGTGATATTTCAACCATGCCTATATTCCTATGCGGTCTAGGTACTTACTGAACTTGTTTACATGTGGTGCTCATAACGTGTGGCACTCTCTGTGGAAACTATAGAACCTTTAGGGGGTGGAGCCTTGCTAAAGGAAGTATGTCACCCGTGTGTGCCTGCAATGTGATCAGCTCCTCACTCCTGCTCTAACCCTCCGGGATCATAAGAATTCCCTTAAGTTGCTTTTGGTTATGGTATTTTATCACAACAACAGAAAACTAACACTATCACCAAAGCCCCCAAATTTCCCTCCTTGTTTTTATAAAAAAAAAAAAAAATGGTGTGTTCATTACACAACTATGGCTTCTCAGAGTACATTCTGTTTAGAAATACTTAGAGATGGATAATTTCTGTTGGCTAAGTGCAAGGAAATATGATGTAATAAGAGAACTTGAGAGACATCTTGTGCCCCAGTCCCATGTCAGGGGAGATTTGGGGGGGCAAGTTGGACAGTACACATAGGTTTGTCAGTCCAGGATAAACAGCTCCTTTGTCAAGGAAGCAGCTCTTAAAAGGCTTCCTCTTGGAGGTGCAATGGGTTGGGTTGGGAGAGGGAGACCATAACAGGCCAAGAAACACAAAAAGTAAGAGGACAATTCTGCAAACATGAAGCACGCGACCCTGGAGTTCGCCTGATTCACTAGCTGCAAAATGAACCAGAAGCGGGAAATGATGGCGCAGGTGCCAGGGCCACAGGAGCCTGGAAAGCTCTTTAGAGGTGGGAAGAAAATGCCAGGCAGATGGGGAGAAACCACAGGAAGCCGGGGTGTGTGGGCAGAGAGAAGGATGAGGACTTTCAGTGTGAGCAAGACAAACGATGCATTTTGTCAGAGAGAAAAATAGCCCAAACCACGTTTGTGATCCATTGATTCACTTCTTGAACTCCAAGCTCCAGCCAAGTGCAGGGTGTCAACTGTCTGGTATTGAGGGAGGGGATAGACAGGAGAAACACAAGACAGCCTTATTTCTGCTTTAAGGCTCAGGGGAAATGAACAGCAAGGGTTATGTGATACACCTCCAAAGAAAGGAAGCATACAAATTACCAAAGAGCGAGTAACAATGGACGGGTTAGGCCTGCTCCAAGGAGGGCAAAAGGAATCAGAGTCATTTCCGGAGCAACTTTCTACCTAGTGTACAAGAACTAGAAATCTGCTCAGAGTAAATGCTGACGGTATGGAACAAAAGATGAAAACCTATCTTGAGTGCTGTCCCAGAAACATCGGTCCTGAAGAGTTGCTAAAAGTCAACAGTGGGAGGGATATCTAAAGAAAAGTGAGAAGTGAAAGGACCAAACTTGTGCCTGAAGTGTGTGTGTGTGGCGGGGGGGATCTGCTGGGTCAACCCAGAGCATATCTGAATTGAATCATGCTACAGTATACATCTGGTGTGACTAAGTGTCTTGCCCCATTTCAAAGGCTACCCAGATTGCTGCAGCATGAATACACAGATGGCTTGGGAAGAGGTAAATGCGCAAACAGTTGAGCCTAGCAAGATATAAAGTGATTTAGACACTCAGGGGTAATATCTCAGACTAGTCTGGAGTTGGTTGGTTTACTCTACAATCAGAGTAGAAGACCAGGATCACCCAGGGCCTTTATGTGAACCTCACCCGCGTTGAGATCAGTCTGTGGCCTGCCCTACATTACTTCATAATGTGTAATGTACTGCTTTTTCACACTGGCTTCTGTCTAACAGATCATCTTAGAGGCAACTTCTGTCTCCATTTTGAGGACATACTTTGACTGCATACCTTGTTGGGCACATAAAATACCATCCATCCAGCACCACCCACATGACATTGACTGGTGCCTTATTCCTAAAAGTGGTAAGGATGCCACCCTATAAGTGTATCAAAATAACATGGGACTATCGGAGCTCATGAATGTACCAAAACTAGATCAGAAAAACCAGGCCTGAGGAAAATGTGTAGCTCCCTCGCTTGTACCCCATAAAGAGAGAACACATGCCGTGGCAATGACCATAGCAGCTGGTATGCACACCAGAATATTGACGGAATTTCTTACTATCCCGGGGCTTCAGCTCAGCGAGCTTCCCTGATGTTGATACATCCAATGCAGATTGTCATCCGCCTGTCTGTTCATCCATCTATATCTCACTCTTTGGTCCACTTGCTCATTTGCCAGGTACCAGCCCTGCCCTTGGACTCCCCTGCCTCCAAGCAGACTCTCTTGCCTCCACTGCACCTCTCTCTAGCAGCTCTAGTCTGAGTCTGAAAGGACTCAAAGGCGGCATCAGCATCAGAGGTGCTTACAGCAGAACCCCCCTAGAGGTAGTTCTCTGACTGACCCTCACCCCCTGAGATGCATGCCCTGCCCCACACCCACCACTACTCTTTTGCATCTCTATGGGTCTCCCAACTTTGGCCTCCCAGGCATCTTTGAACTCTGCTGTGACCTTCTAGACACTTCGTAGCTATTCTATAACTTATAGCCATAGATTAATATATTTACTACCCTTAAAAGGTAATTTTAAGATTTGGGAGTTAATTTTAGTAATTAAGATTTGAACAAAAGAGGACAGGAGAGAGGGCTCAGTGATTAAGAGAGATACTCTTCTTGCAGAGGACCAGAGTTCAGATCCATCTGAGGCACCCACATCGTGTGGCAAACAAATACCTATAAAGGCTACCTCCAAGGATCTGATGCCTCTTACCTCTTTAGGCACCTGCACACACACACACACACACACACACACACACACACACACACACACACACGATTTTAAAGATTTGAAAAAGAAGAATCTATGTTTCCCTTGACCTATCAAAGAAAGTGGTACTGCTTGGCACATTGCTGCCCAAAACAAACGTGGCTTGTGAAATTCTTGTTATTCAACAAATTCTGACATTGTAGTAGGACATAAACACGTTTATGTCTCTGACATAGCATGTTCATGACAGAGAAATGAACAGTAGGCATTATTAACAGACTTATCTGAAGTTGTGTTAAAATCAAGGGAAAGAATACATCTATCATCTGCTTACTGTCATTTACTAACAACAGTGAGCATCCCTTCTTAGATTTACAAGATGTCTTTTCATCAGGTCCAGTTAGGGACAGCCATTTAACTTCTGATATTAGGCACAATGCTTTGATAAAGTCAACAAAAAATTATAGTGATTCTTATTAACCACTTGAACAAAGTGCTGGGAGGTGAGGGAGAGCTCTCTCTCTCTCTCTCTCTCTCTCTCTCTCTCTCTCTCTCTCTCTGGAAACATAGAACTTCATAGAGATATGAGAAGGACACAGGATTCCAGTAAGAAAAGGGTGTGGAGCTGGCCATTGCAAACAGAGAGAGCAGTGTGTCTGGACGACCTGGAGGAGGAGGAGAGGTAAGAGAACCCGGTAGTGTATCACTGCCTACCAACTCACTCCCACACAGAAGCCTGCTTTTATCTTGGAAAGTTTCATCTGTCCCCTTCTCTACTACCAGTCACACTTGTAACCTAAGACTTCCACCAGCCCTCTTTGGGAACAGAACCACAGACACTCCTGCTACTGCTGACAAGTTGTCAAAACTGTGCAGCTCCTCTTGGTGTCCTAAAACTGAAAACACACACCGCCAATTGATAGTGATGTTTTCTTAACATCAATATAGAATGTTCCCCACTTCTCGAAAAAGGAAATATCCAAATGTCTGTTCTACAATTAAAAACAGCCGCCCACTTAAATCTAGAGAAAATACAGACGTGCCATCTCCTAGGTTAGATAGTGCCATGAGACACACACGGGTCCACCAAGCACAAGTTAGTCGTCAAGCTTGGTCACTTACTTTCTAAGTTGATCTGACAGATTGCAGTAGTAGTGGATAAAGAACACAGTGCATGACCTTGGCTCTAATAGTCTAGAGGAGAGAGAAATACTTCACAGATAAACAGCCAAGTAAGTACATAACTGATACAATAAGGTAATATTTTAGCCAAGATTAAGCCAAGTTCCTAACCTCAGTTACCGCAGAGATGGTGCTTGCAGCCATGGGAGAAAATGGAATTGCCAAAGAATTTAAGGGTTTGAAATTAGGAGGAAAAATGGGTGGACAGGTGAGACGCCATGTCTTATAGTGGGAGGTAAAAAGACAGAGTGCTTCTAGAAGGAAGGTGTGATAGGGGATGAATGCTTCGCAGAAAGCAAGTCAGATGAAGGCTGAACTGAAGCAAATTTGGCTAAAGCAAGACGCTCCACGTGGCTGCAGCAAGATCAGCTTCTTTGATATGGTGACTTGGAAGCCAGAACTGACGGGAGGAAGGAGGCCAAGAGGAATTGATTTCTACCCAAGTCTCAGAAAAGTGGCAACAGCTGGCAGGGCAGAGTGTGACAGCTGGCAGGGGATGTGGCATTGGTGGGGCCTATTGGCTCAAGTTTGTTGTAGAAAGAAGATTTGGGTATATATTTAAGAGCTGAAGAGAAGAAACCAGTAGTGAGAAAGAAGTTGGAGATTTACAAAGTATCATTACCTGAACAAGCCTCCAGCCAGGGAGTGAGGGGCAGGGTGTCAACTGCCTGGCCTTAGCTAGAGGAGGGACGGAGAAGGCATTGTTATTTTCTTGCCAATCTTTTCTCTGGGAGTGGAGGGGTTGGGAGCATTCAAACTCTAAGAGTGATTGTGAAAGAAGGGAGCTTCTGAAGGTGGAGAGAAGGAAAACATGATCAACTCCTGAGTAGTGCCAAGGACACTACTGAGTGCGGAGAGTATGACGTTCGAGCCATGGTGTCCATTTGTGTCGTGTCCTCTAGTAATTCTTGCAAATGCAGGCCCAGATGTAAACAAAGCCAGGAAAGAACATGCATGGGGCAAACAAGAGGCAGACTAATATTTTTAGAACTAGGAAAAATCATGCCCTCTGATCCAGGTAAAAATGAAGATAGGCGGTTTCAGAGCATAGATGGAGCAGAGAGGCTATAGGCTGTTGGAAAGCCTGGAGAACTCTTCCAGCAGGCACTTGGTCAACCAAACGGAAGGCGAGACTTTAGGGGAGGAGACAACATTTCATGTTTCCAAGCAAGATTCCTACTTGGATAAGCACATTTACAAAATCCAAACTTTGAGGGCAAATATGCTTACAATTCTACCCAAACAGGTAGCAAACCCCACATTTCTCTTTACATCTGGTGATACTGTCATCTTCCAGTTTTCTTCCCTCTGTCCAATCACGATGCACCTTCCATTGCTTTCTCAGTAATTAGTCTGAGTCAGGAGTATCCCCTGTAACTAGTGCAGTTCTAGGTTAGTCCAAGAATTTCAAAAGTTTGACTTCAAATATTTAATTTCTAAGTTTGACTCCTTAAGCATGGTACACACCTTTGATCCCAGCACTCTGGAGGCAGAGGCAGGCAGATGTTCCTGAGTTTGAGACCAGCCTGGTCTACATAGTGAATGCTAGGCCAGCCAAGGGCTGCATGGCAAGATCTTGTCTCAAAAAAAAAAAAAAAAACAAAAAAAAAAAAAGACTGAGTCCATGCTTACATAGATAATAAGACCATTTGCTCTGCACTCTCTTTAAATAGGTATACAACAGGAGCCGACAATAGCAAACAGCGTTATAATGTGTCCCTATTTCCATTCACCAAATTCAAACTGCTGCTTTTTTAAGTTTGCTGTCATAGTTATAGATTGCCAAGTGATGTGATTACCTCCAAGAAAGACTCCAGGAAGTAGCGGAGAGGGTCAGTACACCCTTCCTAGAGACTTCCAGCCACTCCCTTCTACAATCCCCTCCCAACCTAGGTAATTCTGCCCCAGCTGCACACGTTCTCTGGAGGAGCTGGAATGTATGGAGGGTAGAGGCTTGTCGGGGGTAAAGACTCCGTCTGTGCAGCCGTGGAGAAGTTGTCCTTCAAGCTGGGGTGATGCAGGTCAAGCCTCTTTAATGATGAGGTTGTTTGAGTGCCGCCATCTGCACTCAGGAAAGTAACCTTGGACACTCTTGCCCATGGTCGAGCCTAGAAAACTACTCATGAAGCCATGCTTGATTGTCTTCTCCATGTTCTATCACCGGTGCGCTCGCTATCTGGGCTAAGAGATGCCCATGCACGCGCACACCAGGAGATGCTAACCCAACACCATGCTCATTGTATTACCCTTCTGTGGGGACTTCCTTCAGCTGACAGAAGACCCGAAAGGCTTCCTAGTCCTCTGTGTGTTATAACTGCCTCTTCCTCCATGTCCCTTTCTCTTCTTTTGTTTGAGGCAGAATTTCACTATGTATTCCTACCTAGCCTAGAACTCACTAGGTAGACCAGGTTAGCATCAACTTGCAGCAATCTTCCTGCTCCTGCCCACCAAACGCTGGGCTTGCCAGCATGTAGCACTGCACTTCTCTTTTCCATGCTTTTGCCTGTTTTATTTTATAGGCCCTACACAACCCTCCCCCCACACCTTCTAAAGTGTAGCTCTACCTTTTTATATTCTGGTATTCCTTCTACCATTTCCAACCTTCAAGATGTGTTCCAAAATAAACGTCTTAGTATCTGCTTTATTAAGTACTTCGTTATCAAGGTGGATTCTTAAATCACATGCATCGCTAAGTTAATTAGAATTGAGCATCATTTGAGGGTGAGCTTCTTCAAGACGAGGACCATGTCTTATCTAGCTTTATATCACCAGCTTCTAGCCCACTGCTGGGGACATCGTTTCAGTGCACTGAAGACTTGCCGAACAAATATCACTCTATGATGCGGTCCTCTGTTCTTTAAATGCAGAAGACTCTACTTTTTCACGTGGGAAAAGGATGCCCAGAATACCAATATGCTAGGTTATCAGTGTCAAATCTGCACAAAGGTGTTAGCACAGAATGTGACCCTGGGAGTTCAACACGATGAGTTCACCGCTCAAGGTTTGGACGCCGTCACCAGCATTTCGCAGCCGCCCCTCTATGACAGGATCTCTTTGATGCCTCTTCCTACAGGAGAGTCGGACTAAAGCACGGGAATCATGGTCTGTAGGAAGGAAGCGTGCTCCAATAGGAGGACAGTGTGATGGCCACCTCTTCACAGCGCCCGTCGCTCTGTGGCACGGGCTGTGGCTCAGGGATTTATCCATGCAGACATACACTTACTTCCTTTCTGAGGAGTGTATAAATGGATGATCATAATGGGAGGGAACATTTCCCCTCCTCTTTTTCTCACTAGCCACACAGGGAGGAACTGTGTGGTTTTAATAGGCTGAAGGGCTCTTGGGCACTCCAAGTGTCTTCATTACAGAAAGAATAAAGATGGTTAATTACGGGGGGAGGGGAGTTGCTAAGTCACTTTCATGGTTTTAACAGTTTGCATATATTTTTGCGTAGCCGTCATTGTCCTTAATACACTTACTCACACCTGCAGCTTTTCCTGTCTTTAAAACTGGGGTTGTGGTCTGTGCCATTGCATCCTTCACAGGAATAACAATTGCTGTCACACAGCGGAAAGAGCACCGGACTGGGAGTCAAGAGAACTGGGTTCTATCTTCGGCTCTAATTCAACACTTGAGAACATCCGCTCAGCTCCCTCAGCTCTAAAATGGGAAGCCCAAATTATGCGATTTCCAAGTCAGCTCCCAGACCAGTCACGATTATGCATTTCTAAGAACTAAAGTGAGTTCAGTGGCCTTCTTCTGCCTAGAGTCGTCAGGTTCAAGGAGACTTGGTGTACACGAAGCAGGGACTGGGTTGCAGCATACAACACAGATGCTAAGTTCACAGGGTGTCGGCACACATGCAGCCTATATGTCATAGCACCACACACCAGGCAGGAACACAAAGAGGGATGGGGTGTCTCATCAGACACAAGAGTCCTAGGAAACTGGAGGCATAAAGACTTCTTGTCCAGTTTTGCACAAGGATTATTCTTATTCAAAAGTGAAAACTAGCTGTAAGCAAGCGCTTCAGACTTCCTAAGCTATCTGGCATATGAACAGAGCAAGTGTCCATAGGCGTAGCTCAGCAGGGAGGATTGGAAAAGGGGCGTGTTGTTCCCTACACCTTTTGGAAGTACTGGAAACCCTTCTACTGGGATGGATTTGAATGTGGTAAGTGAGGTTCTGCTTCTATTAAGTTCACTTAATGATCATGACAAGTCCAACCCCCAAACCACTGTGGATCCCTAGAACCCTACTGTGTCTTTCTGCCTATATGTACCATCATCTTTCACAGACAGAAGAGAGACCCATAGCAGTCTCACATTCACACAAGCCATCTGTGGCTTTCAGCAAGACTGCCCAAGCAGTCTCTGAGTTGGTTGATGCAAGACCAGAAGAGATCGGGATGCATGGATGGTTGTCTTCTGGGCCATTCACAGCCGCCCTGTCCTGCCTTCTGCCATCTAGAAACCATTTCAGGAGAGTGTTGTTGAGGGAACCTTGTTAAGATGGAGCCCTTCGTCAGAGACATTTGAATTGGTTGCGCCAGATGAGGACAATGTTGTAAGCCCAAGGAGACGGGGTAAAATAGTGACCTCACGAGGAAGCCGCTCTTTCTCAGTTCTCTCCACTGCCGTGTCTACCCAGCCCCAGCTCTTCCCTCCAGTCCTACGCTTTCCCTAGATGGCGTGCCAACTTCACCTATTCTGCATCTTGCTATGGCTTCTTCTCGGTAGGAGAAGCCTCCCACCGTTGTGGTCCAGGAGCGGGTTCCCACCAGGGAGGCCTGCCTCAGACAGCTCTCACAGAGAGTGTACGTAAAAGAGTCAGACTCTGCTTCACTTGAGGCGTACAGGGAATGGCAGCATGCTCTGGGGCAGCCGCTGCCACAGCCTGACTGAGTGTCCACCTCCAGGTCATAGACTGAGGCAGCCCTGGAAAGCACAGGACCTGAGTCTCTCCCAGAGGAACGTCGTCTTTGTGAAGACGCCCTGCTCATCAGCTCCAGCCCAGTTCCTACAGCCTTTTCTTTATAAAGGGGGGCTGTCCCAACGGCCTTGAGAAGCAGCGTGTGCCATTGGCACAGGAAATCCCACGGGCTTGGGAGTCAGACTGCCCTGAGTTTAACTCCCAATTTTGCCATTCACTCCTTGGCAAACTGCTGAACCTGGCTTACTTAACATGTGCGTAAAATAGAGACACCGTTACCTATGCACAATTGTTGTGAGGATTAAACAAAACTGTAACGTCAGCCACTGTCCGGCATTCATTGGGTACCTCGGCCAAAGCTGCTGCTCCGGTTTTAACTCTTGCTTCTCTTGTACCACAGAATATCACACCAAGTATGTCCCATTTAGGATGGCTAAGACATTGCTGCCCAAGGCCCATTGCATAGCAATTAAACAAGTCTCAGCCTGATTATGTTCATTTGGGCATTAAGGTATCCTGTGAGTAAATCCATTGCAGCATATGGTACTTTCTCACAGCAGCGCAGCAGTGGACCCACTAACTGCCACCTCTATCTTCTCACCTCATGCCTGACTCGAACCTAAGGTTTGCAGGAAAGTGACCATCAAGTTTGTCTAGGGTTTTTAGGCACTAAGATTGTGATGCAAATTGTCTTTCCTGAAATGAAAGCTCTCCTGGCTGGGGCCCCTCTCCGACATTCTCATTTCCACTGAGACCATTCGTTTGCATGCCTGTTTGTGTTGGAGATGGCTGATCTCAAGACTGCAGAGCAACAGCTGGCTTAGTCTACAAGGCCAATTTGTTCAGAGTGTTTCAATCGTATATCTCAAATCCTGCCGTTATTTGTCCATCCTCATGAATTGCTCATCAAGTCAGCCAAAAATGATAAGCTCTGCTCTACCTTGGGCCCTTTGTCACCTTATGCATAGACAAAACTCAGAATATACGACCCACACAGAAATGGTTTCACTTGAAAAATCCCAAAGAGCCACAAAAAATGCCCCTGCCACCTGCAATACAAAGGTTATCGGCTCTTTGCTTCTCCTCTACATCCCCTCTGTGTCTAGACTACGGAAAACTGAAAACTGAAAACATACCCAGCACATTATACAATAGGATTATCTGTCTAATTTCCTTAACATGAATGCCTGCAGCTTTACAATCATCACCACACTGCAGTAGAAATCCAGAGAATATTTAGTCCTAAAAGACCATGTGCTCCTCTGTATGTTCGTAGTATACTGCTTATTAAAGTTTCTGCAACTCAACTAAAAATTCATGCCTTACTAACTTCCAACCGCAGCCAGTACAAGAAGGAATTCTGCCTGGTGTTGCTAGCAAGAACAAAAACACAGCCATCAGAGAGTGCTCTTGAGGTGCGTCTTAGGGGAACAGTCATCCGTCCCAAATTGTCTGGTATTGTCCCGATTTGGAATGCCCTGATCCAAGCTGTATATCCTCCCCCAACCCCCATCCTACCCCAACCCCCGCCTTTTGTTGTTTCTAGAGACTGTTAGCTAGTGACTTAATTTGGCGCCCGGTGCCACAGTTCATACAGAAACCAGTCACTGTCACTATCCCGACTCATCTCCCCCGAAGCTGTGACACTCTGTTGTCTGTGATGTTTCTGAACAATGCTGCTTCTGAGCGTTCCGGGAAGATTCTTTTGCTCCCCCACTGCCCCCCATCAAGACCTCTTCTCCCTTTCCTGTCCATTGAGTACCCCCAAAGTGGGTTGATAATTATACAATCTTAATTAAAGGATTACAGATGAAATAACTGTTTCTCTTCTCTAACTCTAATTTTCTAGAGAGAATTTCAAACATCAACTTTTGGGTACCTGAAAAGAGCAAACAAGACACAGAAGGCTATAATTTCTACTATTTTTAGTTTGGGAATGCACCTTTTTTTCATAACACTAATGAAAAAATGCTTTTGTGTTATGAAAGGGAGGGAAAACAGTTTCTACTATCTGCAACAAATGGAATTGACACTGGATTAAACAAACAGCTGAAGTTTAGAAGTAAAAGAATTTTGCTACTCTTTAAATATTTTGAGAATCTAAAAACACACTTATTTCCCTACAATGTGCACAGCTTGGGTGAGACATCCTGCACATCTGTCTTCCCACACTATAGATTATTTGTCCCTTCAAATGAAAATCTGCAAAAGATAAAATGCTCCCCTCCTCTGTTCTCACGTCAACGAAATGTTTTGAGAGAGCCGTTTTCTGATAACAAAATCCACGTCCAACTTAATTTTTTTTAAATCAAGAAGCAGATATTTAAAAGAATACATTCGCTTATCAAAAGTTAGACAAGATCAACAACTAAGACTTAATAAAATGAGTATATTTCAAAGAATTTTGTTCTCTTCTATAGTTGCATGAGGTTTTTGGTTTCTTTTTTTTTCTCCAGGAAAATGTGCAAATAGCGTGGTTACCTTGGTCTGCTGGTCACTTCTAGTTTTGGACTCTTGAAGATGGTGAGTTTTGCTAATGATGCGCAGCCGTTTAAAAACCGGATAGCTTTTCTGGCAGTCACTCTTTGTGTGCCATCTTTTATAAAGGTGCTTCTTGTTGCTAAGAGATCAGTTGCTTAGAGACCAAATCATTAAAAAAAATATATATGTCAGGGGCCAACATAAATTATAACCAAATTGTGTCATTTCATCTCGGCCTCTGGATGTTTGGCTTTGTAATAGATCTCAGCGTACCAAGAGAAGCCAATTACTGATCACAAAGAAAAAAACTGACCACGAGGAGGGAAGATCTGTGCGTACTCTCTGTGAACAGCGAGTGGTGTCCCCGCTCCTTTTGATGGGGTTACACTATCTAAGGACTGAAAAACTTTTGCTCTTCATGGGATCCTAGACAGGTTCTCTAAATGTACTGGTGCAGGTGTACGTGTACATGAGTATACATATACATACATACCCACACGCACGCACGCACGCACATACACACCTGTCAGAGCAAACTTGAGTGCAGTTTTGAGTATGCACATGTGTGGGAATTGTCAGCTACTTCAGTGCTTTCCAAAAGAAAATTAAGAGAGAAATTCTACACTTAGGAAAATATAAGTCAGATCTTCAGCCTTTAGCCAGGTGTTTTTGTGCTGTACTGATTCAGGTCTGGGAATACATATATGAGGAGGTGAAGGCTAGCCTTCAATGTAAAAGACTCCACCTGTTCTTTTCTCCCTTGTATTCAGATTTAGGTTAGCTGAAGTTATAGGTTAACATAACTGGTTAAGTTGGTAAGTTTTGGGCATTGGGGGGGGGTCTCAGTCAATATTTCTTCATAGTAACTTTGCTCAAAAGAGACTGCTCCCCTCAAGTTAACTCTTAGCTAAATGTAACACACACACACACACACACACACACACACACACACACACACACACACATACACACATACCACACATCTGGGGAATATTTACATCTCAGGAATAATGCTAATAAGTGAAAATCTTATTTATTTATTTATTTATTTTTGGTTTTTTGAGATAGGGTTTCTCTGTGTAGCTTTGCGCCTTTCCTGGAACTCACTCAGTAGCCCAGGCTGGCCTTGAACTCACAGAGATCCACCTGGCTCTGCCTCCTGAGTGCTGGGATTAAAGGCATGCACCACCACTGCCTGGCAAAATCTTATTTTTTTTAAACATTGAAATGAATGTCACTACTTCAAGCTCCAAAAGAGGTAGGACTAGAGATGTTTGGGGCAAAACAAGCCGTCACTGTTTAGCTGCATAATGTATCTCTCTCCTGAATCTCGTCTACTTTCATTCTTAAAGGTCTCTTTGACCCCCATGTCATAGGTGGAAACAAAAAGTACATAAGACATCAAAGTCTTGGAACTGAAATCAAGGTAAGAGATAAATCTGTGCATGGTAGTTCCTTACTCCCAGTGCTTGTGAGGCAGAGACAAGTAGATTATAAGTTCAAGGCCAGCACAGTCTACCAAGCAGTTCCATGCCAGCCAGAGCTACACAGTGAGACCCTGTCTCAATAAAGAGAAAAGGAGGAGGAGGTAAGAGATGAAAAGAATACCTTAGCTCTTGACTTTGTTTTCTTTTGGCTTTCCCTCTTAGCCTCCAACAAGGTTACTGTTACAGACCTTCATGCCCTGAGCTTTTTCAGTGTACTACAAGAGTAATCAATGTACTCTAAGAGAGATGGTGAGCTGAGGCTAAGGGATGGGGTGGGGGCCTACACTTAGATGATGGGGTCCTGTTCTTAGCTCAGACCTAGCCATTGTAATGGCCCGTTGTTAATCCACAAAGTAAATGAAAGGCACACAATGGGTTTCAATTTGTTTACACAGAGATATCTGCCCCCCGCCCGGTAAAGAATTACCCCTGTAAAAATGTGACACAGTTAACACCCAGCAAAAAATTAAAAGAGGAAAAGCCTAACTTCTACCAACCCACACTATAAATGGACACAGCATTTGAGAGTCACAGAATGAACTCAGGTGTGCCAGCCAAACAGATGTTCCCTCTTTCTAGTCCCAGATACTTGCCTCTGCTGCTGCTACTTTCCAAGAGGCATGGAAGTAAACAGAGATCGGAGACAGGAGGGACTAGGGCTAGAAAAAGACAAGAGAGACAAAGTATCTAGAAAACGCTAATGAAGAAAAGAGCGGAGGAGGAAAATACTCATGAGCTTGACTGTGCACAGTTCCTTGAGGGCAGAAATCATCTTCCCCTTCTCTCTCTCCAATTGCATGCACTTTGCAGGGGACATTGCATTAGAATGCAAGTACACATTACTGTACAAATCAACTGAGAAAAAGAGAGAGGAGACTCTGAGAAACTGCAATACTTTTTAGCCCTAGACCTTATGTGAGTTGGTCTGTAGTGGATAGCCATCCCAGCATTGGCCTGGAAGTTCCAACCCCCATTGAGGCTTCGGTAATGGTCACGCCCACAAGGCGGGGTGGAGGAGGAAGCAGAAGACCCAAGATAGAGAGGAGGTCTCTCTTGGCTCTGGGACGCTGGACGCAGGAGGTAGACTGAGCAGAGTTCTTCAGAGAACACCGCCAGACTGCGCCATACCTTTGCCAGACCCTGCAACCTATCCCTTCACTTGTAAGTTACCCCACAAAATAAACCTCCCTTTTAACTACATGGAGTGGCCTTAATAATTTCACCAATATTGGTCCCCCATTTAGAAGAAGGCTCTACAGAGACATTCGTGTTTTGGACCTAAGCGCATGCCCAGCCTTCTTGTCCATCCATTCTGATTTCTCTATTTGGCTTTGGTTTGTCTTTCCCTATCCCGTGGCCATTCACTTCTAAATCTCAGCTTCTATCTCTAGAGCACCTACCTGCCTTTGGCTGATTCCTGCCCATCAAGAGGTAACTGAGGCACCATCCTGGATTTAAGACACTGGCAGGCCAATGCCTGGGTGTAAGTAGGAAGATGCAATGAAAAACCCATCCAGGTGCTAGTACTTGAGATTACTAAAGGAAATAAGCTTGGCAAAGGTTCCAAACTTGAAGCTTCACAACAAATGTTTTATTACCCATGTAACTTCATACTCAGAAGAAGTATAATCCATTGTCATTTCAATTATTGTTGTATGGCAGGCTACTTGTCCCTGGGTGCCTGGACCACAGGGTCCCCACACACCAAGCACACCACTGCTGAAAAATCTGCCCAGCCTCTGTAAGCTGCTTCTCCTAGTCTCAGGAATGGGCTAGCTGCTCTATACCTCATAGGACCCTGGAACAGTAAGCACCTGTCTCCAGGTCAAACAGATGGTACATGCAGTGACAACAAGCACCAAGGCATCCTCCATAGAGATGCCAGGCACTGGAGAAGCCAGCAAGCATTCCCTGATGCCACTCTCAACTCAGCCCAAAGATCCTGGTGCTATTTCCTACTCCTCAATTGCCAGAAGTCCCCACCCCCAACACCAAAGTCTTAACATTTCTTGGCTGCAACCCAACAGACACCATTTCTAGGAAGGATCAGACACTTCCTCATTAGCTAGAAGGAAGGATCCTTTGTGCCCTGGGAAGGTTCCCATGTAGTGACTCTTCCTATTTATCCAGGAAGTGGATCCAGGAAGAGCCAGAACAGCTTCAAGAGAAACATGATCATCCGGTTAAGGATAGAGAATGTTTCAAAGGACTAGGGTTCCCCCCGCCCTTAAAGGCTCTAGAGGAACTAATAGAAACAGAGTCCCTGCTAATAGAAGGCTGCTTGTTTCAAGCAATCTCGCCCTCCCAGATGCCTTCACTGGACAGAAATTACTCTTAGAAGCCAAAGACTGAGGGAAGAAAGGAAAAGAGGGCCTGCCCAGGAGCAGTCCCACCTGACCCCAAAGCGACCAGTAGAGCAGGGTTGAGGAAGTGTGGGGAAGCAAAGCACAGCGGACTCCTCTTGAACTCTAGGCCAAGAAGAGGAGGTCGGGAAGGAACATAGTCTGCTCTTCCAGGGGTTCACTGCTCCTGCCAACTAAAGGTCCCCTAGCAAGTTTCTGCCTGAGCTAATTGCCTCTGGGGACTCTGCAAAATCTTTGTCCAAGTCCCCAGAAACCTCTAGTGTAATCATTCTTGAGAGAAAGAGCCTGTGGTCCATGAGCAGCGGACTCCCAGGACATGTGGTCAGAGCTACCTTCTCTGATCTCAGCCATCTGTCAAAGACCACGCACGTCATCCTCTTTCTGGTACTGTCCCTCCAGTCTACCCAGCAAAGGCCTCTTAGGCCCTCGATCCCCACCCAGATTCTTCACAAGTATGCCAAACTCTTCTGCAGAATCTATCTCCAGGGCAAGTCAGATGGCATCCCATGGAGTGTGGAGCCTGATGAACTCCTCAGGCAGGTTGACCTGTAACCAGTACCCACCTCCCTTTTCCTTTTCCCTCTCCACTTCCACCATAGAAAATGTCTTCTGCTTCAATCAAATGCCCCAGACTTTAGCCCACTAACAGTCTGGCAGCAGACCTGCCATCTGATGGCTCAGCAGCACCCTCTGTCAGGAAACTATCGGAGACAACCTCCAAATATAGAAGAATGCAAAGAATACACCAACTGCCTTGAGCTCCAGAATCATCATACACGTCCAACTTCTCTAGTTAGATACTGGACATTCAAGGTAGGAAATCTCTTGTGCTGCGATCTGTGTAATAATTACTATAACAAAAGATCAAAGATCAAAGAATAAGCACCCAGCTTCAAGTTCACCACTTTTCTTGGAGAAAGAGCCCTGGTGTTCTTCTCAGGAGATCATCTGGCTCTGGATGACCCTCTTCCCAGCTGGTAATTTACCTACAGTTACCAACTGACAATTCTCAGGGGTTAATCGCTCTCACACCAAAGTCTTGCTTAGAGGAAAAAAAAACACAAAACATGAGGTGGGAAATCAGAAAGACTGTGCTGTGGTAGTGAGGGGGCCTTGGAAAGAGAGAAACCAAATGTCCTCTTGAACCTATGAGGGGTCTTTCCCACCAGACACGTGCGTGCCTTGTCAGTCCTGTGCATATTCAACCGGAACCAATGGACTCTGGTACCTTGTAATCCTCAAGAGAAAAACCTGAGGCAATTACTAACCATGACACAATTCTTAGCCAACAATGGTGTTTTAGCAAAGTGCAGTAACTAAAACTGGCCAAACCCCCATGTATTCACCAGCGCTGTCTTCTTCTCTATCTCCTGACCTCAGCAGCTACCTCTTCCTGTCTTCCTCCACTCTCTACCAGTGTGTCCCTCTCAGTCATGGCTCATCTGCAGATATGCAACACTCCCCAATCCCCCCACCACACACACACACACACACACACACACACACACACACACACACACACACACACCTCCTCCAAACATCAAGGTACCAAGCCTGGGACAGACACTCATCTTTAATGAGATGAACAGAAACGAAAGCCGAAGAGCAGCAAGTTGAACTGCCCCATCTTTGGACACTTGGTTTTCTTGTGTGTCATTTGGGTCTTGCTTTTCTCTTGGGAAGACTGATTCTTTTGTGAATCAGTCTTTAGCCAGCAGGGTACAAAATACTTTCACACGGCATAAGGAGTACATTTCAAAACCACACATATCCTGACCAGGCTTGTCCAAACACCCCAATATAAGAACACTGTCCTTAGAAGAAAGGGAAGACTCTTTCGCAAGAAAAGCAAAGGATCTGGCCTGTGAGTGCCTGCTTCAGACAGGACCGCCTTTCCTGCCGGATTCTAAGCCCGGGGCTCCCCCATGTTTCATTCTTCAGAGTTAGCCCTTTTGTAAGCATGCAGCATACTACTGGACGGTTCATCAAAGTCATGCAGAAGGCAATAAAAGGCAGGAGCCCATGCACAGGAGAGGCATAACTATAGGCAAGACCATTCACCCAGGATGTTATGAGAAAGAAAGTTCCAGCAGGTTCTGGATACACGCCTTGGAGGCCTCTGGAGGGCACAGAAGGCTTTGCTACCCCAGGCCTATAAAGCTGATTCCAGCAGAGCCTTTTATTTATCCCATCCAACACTCTAATCCCTGGATTGGTACCTACGGGAGCAGAACCAGCTGAAGGGGTTTGTCACCATATATTCTACCCATAACCATTCAAACCATTACTCGCCCAGTGACACCAGCTGTACATAGGCATGGGCTCCAGACTAAGTGGAGTCCTTTGGGGGTGAATATGATCAAAATACACTATATACATGTACGAAATTGTCATAATGAAATCTATTCTGTAGGGTAAATATATACTAATAAAAATAAAAGGCAAAGCCAAGTCCTTTGGGAATTAACTAGGAAACTGATCACAGTTTCCCACTTTACTCCATGATACTCGGTCTTTCCCAGACCCCAATGCCCAACCGGAATAAGGAAGGTTGTATCCTTCAAGGAAAGAGAATAATCACTTTCTAATTAGGAGACAAGGTGGCTGAAGAAGGCCACCAGATTAACACCATCATTTCCTCCAAAAGGCAGAACTGTGTGAGGGAGCCCATGGTGCACACAGGCCCATCCTCTGGCAGACCCGGGCTAGTTTGCTCAGAAGTGGCTGGGAAGCAGGAGGCTGAGCCTGCTTGAATTCAAGGTGTCTCCCAGCCAGGCCCTCTCAGGTTCCGCAGCTGCCATTCTTGAGGATGGTAAGAGCCTCTCCTGTGCTGTGGGATAATGCCCTCGCACACTGGTTTAATAAAACGCTGATTGGCCAGTAGCCAGGCAGGAAGTATAGGCGGAGCAAGCAGACAAGGAGAATTCTGAAAAGGGAGAGACAAAAAAAGGATAGGGGAGATGCCAGCAAGCCGCCCAAGGAGCAACATGCAATGGGATGCAGGTAAAGCCATAGAACATGTGGCGACTCATAGATTAATAGTCATGGGCTAGTTTAAGATAAAAGAGCTAGCTAGCGGAAGCCTGCTGTGGCCATAGTTTAAAAATAATACAAGCCTGTGTGTATTTATTTGGGACTGAGTGGCTGCAGGACCAGTGGGTGGGAGAGATTTGTCCTGACCGCAGGCCAGGCAGGACACAAGAAGACTTCAGCTACACACCTGGGGATCTTTGAGTCACTGCTGTTGAACTTGGCGCCTCCAGCTGTTACTGAGCACGCTCTCTGCACCCAGCCTGTGCCATGTCTAGGACCTAACCTCTCTGTCCAGCTCTTCTCTGACCAGTCTCTACCTGCTCTCATACGCCCTCCGTCCTTCCCTCTCCCCTTCCCATTGTCCAATAAAACCCACAAACCAATGATTACAGCACAGACTCTTGGTTTTCTTCTGGCTAAGGCTATAAAATGTAGCAGAAGCCATCTCTTCCCTTAGAGATGGGCCAGCGCAGCACCACGCATCCACTTCTGCTTCTGCTTCTCTCAGTGGTAAGAGGGATGGAAGGTGATGGCTGTGCATGAATGAAGTTGGGTTGCTGTTGCGGAATTACAGATTTGGCACGTTGCAGTCATTAGAAAATGCAAGTTTTTGTCAACCAGACATGCTGACTTGTCTGGGTCTAGCCTTCCTGTGACATTTTCTTTTTAATTAAGTAGTTTAACATCTCAAATATCTCATTAGATATTACACAAAATTCCAAAAATCACTTTCAAACAAATATTTTCTAACAACACCAGCTCAATGGGAGCCAACCAAAGCCTGTGTACACCCTGGTGGTGGAGTTGAGGTGTGGAATGTTGAAAAGCTAAACGTCTCCATGGAAGAATAACATAATGGGTACCACTGGAAGAAAAAAATGTAAGGAATTCAAAGCTGTCTGTGTGCAGTTATGAGCTGGACTAAATATCTTAAGGCCTTGATGTTTCTCCCCACCACCCCCGTCCCCCATAAAAAAAAAAAAAAAAAGAGCATAGCATGGCCCTCTCTCAAGAGTAAGAACCACGTCTTACTCATCTTCCTAACCCTGGGCATGCCAAGGGTAGTGGTCAGTAGCTCTGCCTTGCCTGATGCTGACAGCTGAGTTCTCATCATGTTCCGCCCCGACACCTTCCCAGACCACTCATATCTGAAAGACCAATTCCTACTCAAGCCCAAAATTCAAAGCTCTACCCACTATCCAAAGTGGGGTCCTACTACCTGGCACCCATGACACGAGTTGAAGCCTTGGTCCCTAGAGCCAAGCACTAGTGTTCTATAGCGAGTCCCAGGCTTTCCACAGTCCTGCTTGAGAACCTCTGCTGATACCTGGAGTTCATCCAGAAGGCTGGTTCATTCCAGCCCCTCTCCTCATTCCCGAGGAGCCATTTAGTGAGCGCCCTGGCTTTGCCCTTTCATATCCCCTCTTATTTGACCTTGGCTCTTGTCCTCACACTCAATTCCTTATTTCCTGGAAGAAATGCCTTGATTTGAACCCCTGGCCAACATCGGGCTCCCAGCTAAACTGTCCTTCCTGTCTCTGCCCCGAAGCTAGGGTCTGCTTTGCTCCTGGGATGACATGGCCTCACAGGTCTCACCCCTCTTTCTCAGCTTTCTAGTGATGACAATTTGTTTAATTAAGATGGGGGTTGCTGTGCCCTTTGCCCTCTCAGCCAGCCCTACACTTAGCATCCAGCCCACTTCAACAAGAGGCCCTAACATCTTCCAGGCTTCTCTGCCAACTCTTAGTGTAACCCCAAAGGGGCTGCATAAAGCAGTAATCCCAACACACACATAATTTCCTTTCTGCACTGCCAAGAGAAACAGAAGGTAAACTCCCCCCCCCCCCCCTCTCTCTGTGTGTGTGTGTGTGTGTGTGTGTGTGTGTTGGGGCAGGGGTTGTTCTGAAATGGAGTTATTGCTAATGAACTAGAGGTTTTGTTTAATTACATTCTCTGTAAGAGAGTGGGCGACACAAGTTTCTGACAATGAGAAACACTTAATTGTCTGGGATACGTCCTACTTTCTATGGAATTTCATTCTTTTTTGGTGAGGGAAATTTACATTTCAAATACCCTGCTAGACACTACCCAAGGTTCCAAAACATTTTAAAAGAATTCCTTTCCGAAAAGTCATAAATTTAGAAACGAGTCCCTTAATGAGAGGTTGGCCAACTGAGTGGCCATTGCCTGTGTCACGTCCTGGGACAAATCTAGGCACAGAACAGACTTTCCCAGGGCCACTGCATCTGCCTGCTGCCCTGAGACTCATGATCCAATGGTATGCTTTCCTCAATAGGGACACTGTCTCAAACCCGCTAGGCATCACTCTCCTTCCTCCCTTCCTTCCTTCCTTCCTTCCTTCCTCCCTTCCTTCCTTCCCAAGAAAGGGTGCAAAGGGCCATGCTGTTGAAGGTCGAGTGAGACCTTCTGCCTTGCTTGCATAGGAAGGACTTAGCCCCTAGGGCTCTTGGCTCCCCTTTTCTCCCTACCCTTGAGTCAGGCAGGCACCCCAGGCATCCTTTCTTCATCCCTTACAGGAAAAGTCCCCAAGTCTTTTATCTCTTCTTGTGAATGGGAGACAGAACTGTTCTCTATCAGTATTTATTTTTTTAAAAAAATTAACATTTCGCCCTGGGATGGGAGTATAGAAGATTGTGTTGAAAGGCCTGGGGGTAGGGGTTGGGGTCCTCTTCCAACTCCAGGTCATACACAATGTTTCTGCCACCAACTCAGCAGAGGCTGACAGAATGGAGCGTGAATGATCCGTCTATTTCTCTTCTCGGATGCTCCTGCTCATCACTGAACTGCAGTCTACTCCTGACCTAGAGGAGGGCAGGCGTAATGCTGAGGCTGAGCTGTACATGCCCTGGCAGGTCCCAGACACCAGGAGTTCACATACCCCCAATCTCTCAATTTCTATTTCCATTAGGTTCCTGCTCAGTTTCCCAGAAACCACATAGAAATGAGGTGGTATTTCTCTTCCTCAAGTGCCTGGCACATAGTAAGCACTCAGTAAATGTTAGCTATTAAATAAGGATAGATCCAGTGTGGAGCCATGGTTGGTGCATTGCTAAGAGTAAGCAGAAGACCTAAGTAAGTAGCAATGAGCAACTGAATTCTTAGCGCATACACATAGAATGAACCCCTGCACTTAATATTTCAGAACTATTAGGAGTTTCAGCTCTTTAAAATGGAAAAAAAAAAGCCTTTTAGCCAAAAGATAATGGTTACTGGAACCCCTTACTGTTTCTAATCTCCAGGAGAATCTAAAGGTCTCCCAAACCTGGCTAACTGAGGTGTCCATTAACATATCAAAGTGGACCTGGCTTCCAGGTTCTCCCAGCATCCCTCAGTCTCTACCAGTTCCAGGGTCCTCCTGGCTGGCATACCCCACCCCCTACCCTGAACTCTCCGACTGGCCTTCCTTCTCTCCATTTCCTCTGGCCCCTATATAACTCAGCCATTTTGGCTATACCAGTCTATCAGCTAGTCTCTTGGCCCAGGCTATCCACGCTTTGTGAGCGGCTCCTCTCTTGCTCTCCCCTTTTCGCCTCACATGGCCCAGCTCAGGTTCATGTTTACTCTGGACTCTCCCAGCTGTCTCTCCTCTCCCCTCTAGCTACAATAAACCTTCTCCTTCACCCAGACCTAGGAGCAGTCATGTCCTTTCCTTTTCATTTCTTTGTTTCTTCAACAACAAAAACACCAAATGCTACCTCTCGGTCTTCTGTCTTCAACATCAAGTTTCCAATTAGCCAGAGTTAATGAATTAACTTGGCATCTTCTGTGGAAAGGGGTCATTCTAGTGACCTCAAACCAAAAAAGCAAGCATGCTTTTCAAGGCACATATTGATAATAATGGAAACGGAAGTGGGTTCTGGGAGCCTCCGAATCCAGAAGAAACCTGTCTCTTATGCACCAAGGACTGCCATGTTGCTTCAAGTCCCTCCCCACCCCTTGCCTACCCCCATTATGTTCCTTGATGCTCAGAGACTGGAATCATCACCTCCATTTTTTAGGGCCCCCTGGATTGTCACTGGCCTTTCCTTACTTCCTCCAGGGCTAGACTGCCTGGTGAAGTCACCGTTCTGACCTTCTCATCTGCCTAGGACTGCCTGTGCCTCACGTGCCCTGAGGACAGGAGCCTAGCACCTACGTGCAGATGAAGACTCATTGGACTTGGAGTACCATTGGAGAACCAAGAGGATGCCCCCTAACCTCCAGCATGGTTACCTTTGTATAGGATACTGTCTCTCCCACTCCCCAAGGTCCCAGGATGCTTGGCTGACCCAGCCCGCCTAAGTTTGGCAAAAACGACAAAAAAGGAAATTTGAAGCAAATTATTAAAAACAAAAACAAACAAACAAACAAAAAACAGCCTTCCCTACCCCCTCCCTAACCCCCCCCGGAAAAAAAATCTTTGAAAAATATGGAATCAAAAGTAAAGGCACTGAGGGGTTTCTGAGCAGCAAAGGGCTCTAGTTAGAACTGTGCTATTTTAGTAAGGGGTGGTAGGCAAAGGGGCTAGATGGGCAGGCAGAGTCTGGGGCTGGGGACCAGGGACATGGGCCTAAAGAACTTCCCTTCAAGATGGGAATGAGGTACCTAGGTGAGAGGTACTTCCAAAGAACTTGCGTGGACTTGGGGAAGTGTAAGGGAAGGGAAAATGTCCTGTTAACCAGCTGGGTTGTGCCAAGCCCACTTCAGAGGCGCCATGTCCATGCAAACGGGAAAAGGGGACCAGCATTTATCCCGTGCTTACCACACAGTGATGACCATGGTGGCACATGCAGAGCATGAGGAAACAAGAATTTGCTTCTAGAGACTGCATAGAAAAGTGCCAAAGCAGGATTCGTGCCTAGGTCATGTTCCCCCACCCCCCCCCCCACACCCCCTCAAGTCCTTCATGTGTCTCTGGAGAGGCCAAAGGACTAGCAAACTGCAGGGGCCGATGATTGCACTAAACACAACTGAGGGACTCCAGGCAACCTTTAGATATGTGGGCAGGAACAGAAGACACAGATCTGGAAGGCAACGGCAGGGCTGTCCTACTGGAGTCCCCGGGCTCAAATAAGTCAAATCTCAGGGACAGTTCTCTGACCAGAGCCAGGAGGGATATCCTCAGCTTAAGCCCCCATAAGGAAGCACCAAGGGAGCCACAAGAGTCCAAGGAAAATCAGGAGTGGTCATTTAACGGGAGTACCAGAAGGACAGCATGAGAAAAAAAAACAGATGAGAAGTGAGTGGTCAACTCGGATCTCTTCACGCTGGTGTGCTGGGGGCGGGGAACAAGGCCAGCAGCACCAGCAATCAGAAACACCTTGTTTTCTCATCAGTAGGATTCACCTGGATGATGGGGACAAACTATTGAAACAGCCAAGTATGGACTCTTCTTTCGAGATATTTGGTAATCAGAGGCTGAGGGGAGACCTGAGAAAGGAGAGCAGGGCAGGGAAACCTGCTTCCAGCCAGGCCGTAAAAACAATTGCACAACTCTTCATTACCTGAATGTTCAAGATCACACCCAACCGTATTGATTCCTGGCGCTAGCCAGACCATACTTTCAGGCTCCCAGGCTTAGAGCACCTCGCCTTTGACCCCCAACTCCTTGCCGATTGCAATTTTGCAAATGTTACCAGCCCCCAATTGATCTCCAACGTCCCAGTTTCTAGAGTCTGAGAAACTGTTGTGTCTGACCCTCCATGGAAGTGACTCAGCCTAGGGTGGCAGGAGCCTCGTGGAGCCAAAGGTCCATCACACAGCTACTTTTATGGACTCAGTCTGTCACCTAGCCTCAACTCCCTTGTCTGAGTTTTAATTGCCTAGGAAGAACAGTACACTGTCAACAACACTCATGAGGGAAATCTTGTCTCTGCACTCTTGGTCAAATTTTGTATCTATTCAGGTGGGATGCCTTTCTCTAAATTGCTAAAACAAAACAAAACAAAAAACATGGGCTAGTGGGTACTCTGTCTATACATTTATGTTGGGAGAAAGGACAAACCAATATCCTTCTATATGGTTTGAAAGCAGTGTCTCCCCAAGAGACCATTTTTCTCTCATTGGGGCCTGATCCCCAAGACTCTAGCTATTATGGTTTTCTGCCCTGGGTGGAGAAACATGCCCAGAAGAGCTCAGGCTGGGCCATCTATGGGCAAAGATGTAGTGGTCTTGGGTGGAAAAGTCACCCTTGGAGGGAAGCACTGGTTAAAACATAGAAAGAGGCTGAAACAATTCTGCTGAGCTGTGGGAACAACCCTTGGAGGTCCATCCTCAGTGCCAAGTATCACCATTTGTATAAATGATTTTAAATGTTCTATCAGTCTGAGCTAAAAACCCTACCTGAATGAACCAGGCTACAAGAGGTTAAATCATGTGAAAACTCTTGTTTTTAAATGGAACTACATTCAGCTAAGAATTGCTTGTGTAGGATAGGTCTCAAATAGTGTTGCCATTTGCCAGGGAGGGGAGAAGTGCTTTGATGCCTGGATGCCAAAGAATGCCTAAGACATTGTATAATGCGACTAGAATAATTGAGTTATTTGTTTATTACAAAGATCTCTAGCTGAATACTCAAAATTCTTCAGCAGCTGAGTGGGTTTGGAGTGAATTAACAAGGCTCTTTAAAAAAAGTAATAATTTGGAGGTAGAGCGCAAATATTACGATAGGATTTTGTGAAGCTCGTTGGGTGTCTTTTACTCCAAGAAGCCCTGTGCACTGTTCTTTGTTGATACTCCTGGGGTGATTCAGAAAGACAAGTAAAAAGTTAGCCAAGAGTCTTCTATACGAGTGCAGATGCACCACACCCCAGCCCACAACTCCGAGTCTCCTCGAGACCCGCCTTTACCTCCAGCCTTTGATAGCTAACCTGTGTGGTTCCTGCCAAACTGCCTCCCTTTGCTGCAGAGGGGAGCACCTCTGTGTTCAGGATCTTGTGAACCCTGTGAACAGGGGGCCTATCCTTCATTAGCATCCCAGCTCCTCCAAGCAGGCAGTAGTCGGAATCAAGAGAAGGGAAAAACCAAGTCCACACTCAGGAAGACACATGCTTCCCCCACGCAGCCAGCCATTACTAAGGCACGGCCCCACCCATCTCTTCCGGGAGGATGAAGTCCAAGAGGGTGTCCTTCTTGTCCCTGCATGGCTGGTTTGGGAGAGCTGGCTGAATCCCACGACTATGCTTTGATAGTGAAGGTAACTGGGGAGCAGCGGAGAGGAGAGTAAGAAAAGAGAGGCCTGACACAGTCCAAGGTGGCCCGACCCAGAAAGGCAGGTGAGAGAATGTTGTGAGGAGCGGAGTGCGTCCATTTTCGAAAGGGCTCAGTCAGGTGGAGGACGATGACAGCCAAGAAGGGGCTCCTGAGCTCCCAAGAGGTTGAGGTTTTCATTGTTTCTGCTGGGATGGGCCTGGGAGGCAAGGACTTGGGGGCGGGGCCAAAGCTGGCCCTGGGAAAGGTAAAGTAGAAGAGGCCCCAAGTTCAGACTTCAGCTGGGCTGGAATGCCAGGGTTGTGGTTCTAAACAAAGAAAGAAAGACAACTTCTGGGCTGCTGTTACAATACGGTAGAAGAAGAAGCCTTGACAGAAAAAATTTGCAGAGCGCGGGGGAAGGGTATTCTTCTAAGTCTGGAGGCACATGGAAAAGAAAGGCTGTGGAAGACACACACACGGGCCTCTCTTCCCCGTGGGCTCTGTGACTAACCCACTCCAGGTCGGTGTGGGACATGGTTATGACGCTCACTTGTCCACAATGAGCACACATTCTAGAAAGAACAAACAGTAATGCTGGCCTTCCTCCTCAGATGGCAGCGTCATTTCCAAAGTGACCCCCACACCCCAGGGTCAGTCCGGAGTAAACTAATCACTAATATGGATAGGGAGGGCTTTTTCCATAGGGCGAAATTAAGTGCAAAGGCTGTCTTTCAGGCTAAGGTCGCATCTTTTTACTTTTTTTTCTAAGTGTTTAAAATGTCCTTTGCTGGTCATGATATATAGATCAGAGTTGATAGCTCCCCTCTCACTTCCGTCTAGAAAAATCGAAAAATGGTATTCCTAGCAGTCTTACCACCACCACCACAATTTTTATAGCCCTGCTTTTAAAATTATTTGCCAGCCATAACTAAGAAACTAGTGTTTAAATCATTTCCAACATACGTATTTTTGGAAACAATTTTTTTTTAAAATCAAGTTATTTTTGAACATACAAGAATATTTCTGGTGTGGTGGCCTAGGCTAGATTTTACAGCTTCATCCCAATATATCAGTTGGGTTGTGACCTGTCCTTTATGAGATGTAATTCGAAGATGATTGAAAAGGACCGAGCAGAAGGCATTCTGGAGACACCAGTGAGCAGGTCTATGCTGGTGTCATCTAGCCTGCAATCCCAGCCCTTCCCAGCAAAAATAACCATTAGCATTTATCTCTTCCATATTATCTAAGGCCTTTTCAAAGGGAACAGATTCACCCAAGACCTCACAACCAACTGACATCAGGGCCAATAGAGAGAGGCCAAGTCTCTAACATCCTTTTGGTGGCCCATGAACCCAATTGAGGATTATAAAATATCAGCCTCTTCCAAAGCAGACAAACCTTGTGCCAAAGTGGCGGCCTTCACATAGGATGGGGGCGATGGGGAAGGAGACCTGTCAGGGACTACAGAACCCCCTGGGGTAGAGTGCACTTTCTCTTTGGATGGCGCCCTCCTGACTGTATGCTATAGCTGCCGTGCCGCCACCGCCACTCAGCCCTCCCCAAGAGCAGCTTCTTTCTAAGGGTCAGGTCCAAGGCCCAAGCTTGTAGAGATCACCACAACCTTCACAATTGTAACAAGGCTTTCCTGCAGTGCACCCCCCAAGCCCAGGCTCTGCCCCTCAGGCATTGCATCTCCCTTCCTGCTTGATACCTCCCCCAGAACTGGCATCTTGTCACTAGCCAACTCTACTTGGTATGTGGCCCAGTTCTCCAATATGGACACACAAATTCTCTTCAGAGTCTTTGAGGCGGAAGGATCAGGAATTACAAGTATACCTGCAGGGCCCTATCCTCATGACGTTGCATTGCAACCAAAGGAACATGATGGGCTGGGTGCCATGATGGCTTTTAGACAAAGGAAGGATTTGGGCCACTCAAAAGAATGAGAGAAGACTGGGGAAAATGTCACGGAGAAGACATTTGAGCTGTGTCTTGGGGCAGGAGTTAGAGGTGCAGAGAGGAACCTCCATATCCAGTTCTCCACCCCTGGCTACAGAATCAACCCTGGGTACAAAGCAGGGAGAACCCAGCAGAACAGGACTGTGTCGTGGGAACTGGGTAGGAAGCAATGGCTCTCCCCCTTGCCCATTCAGGATAGCCCCACCCCCCAGTTGGTGTTAGAGAGTTGTCTGTCCGCTGATACAAACTGAGATTTCATATCAGGGTCTCATTTAAGTCTTCTTCGTTTGTAGAAGATTTAGCTTTACAAAGGCTTCGCCATGGAAGAAAAGCACAAAATACAGCTTATGAAATGTACGTTTTAACTGTTCAGTGAACAAGGTCAACGAGTTCTAGTGTTATGTCACCAGCATTTCAAACAATGCTCAGCAGATCCAGTCATAGATCACGAACCTATGCTATCAAGAGCTTTCTAAAATCAAATGACAGATCTTAGCTGTCTTGGTCTAAAGAGTGTTCGTGTGAGAAGCAGGAAGACCTGGCTCGGCTCCAAACGCGAAGCATACCACCCCTGTGTCACCATCTGCTTTCCTTTCTAGTCCGTAGACTGGAAGCAGTTGCCTAGGGCGGGGGGGGTGGGGGGGGGGGGGGGGGATGGAATCGATGGTTTCTAAGGGACTCTTCCAACTCTGCCATTTCCAGGACTAAATTCAAGGAATTCTTTTGTTGAGTAGAGGCCCAGAACATTCCCTTCATGCCCATCCATCATGGTTATGGTTGTGTCCGAAACACTGACTCCCCTTTCTTTCAGGAACTCTTAGCATTGGTGACACATTCACTCAAAAATTGCTCTACCGCCAGTAATCACGCGCTTCCTGCCCCATTTCAGCTGGAGGCTTGAGAAGCTAGCTAGCAGGACCAGGGGAAATGAGAGAGGAGCAGCAGGTCCTCAGACAAAGAATCACCTCAGGGTAAGGGGCTGGCTGCTTTGCTTCGAATTAACAACTGTTGGCGGAAGCTTTTTGCACAGCTATGGAAAGGAGGGAAATGAGGAAGGGAGAGGCACAGGGTGGGCAGTGAGGGAAGCGGAGGAGGCACAGGGGGTGGTGCGGGGGGGGGGGGGCAGACCCCATCTGACAGCTCAGCAGAGGTTTGCTAAAGCCTCTTTTGTCTTCCTCAAATCTCTTCCTCAGAGACCCTCAGAGTGAGGTGAAGAGCTTTGGGCTCAGGCAGGGCCCTTCCTCTTTTCCCAAGCCCTGTCTATGTCTGTCTCTTGTGGATGGCTCTTCCATCTGAAGGGTAGCTGGGCTTCTGGCCACCACTACCACCACCAGACTTCCATCTGGTCCCTGGTTTACATGGCTCTCTACTGAGCAAATAAACACCCGTTCCCACCTCTAAAAAGACAAAACGTCCATTCATTGGAGCTGCTGCCCAGCTGACAGCTGCCCTGGCCTTCTTGCTGTGTGGCCAGGCATGTGCTGACCTCAAAGGTGAAAGGCTCTGTCACCCATTCTCATCCCCCAGTTGGCCAGTTGCTACCAAGGATCATCCAAGAATTTTGACATTTGTCTTTCCTCCTCTACTCCCGCCTCCACAGCTCCCAGTGACTCTCAGGACAGAACTGATTCCAGTCTGGCCTTTCATCAGGTCAGCTGGAAGGAGGAAAAGATGACTCTGGTCAGGGAGCTTGGCCACCGTGACTCCCAACGCGCCATCTGCAGCCCTGAGCTGTGCCTCTCTAAAGGCAAGCCCAGTGGAAGCCTTTTGTGTACTTCCTTCCTTCAACAGAGAACAACCTCAGTGAGAAGTCCTTTGCAGGAATTTAACCGTTAAGGGAGAAAAAGGTGTCACCTTTTTAGCTTAGAACCTGGGTGTTCAACAACAACCCCCCATTTACTCCACAGCTCTGCTATATAGCTTTTTTGAAGTTTAGGAGAGCCCTCAACCAAATGGTTATTGAGCCCAGGGGTGAGAACACTGAACTTCCATGGGACATTCATGAGAGGCTCTATGGAAAAGTTAACACTTGAACTATGCCCAGAGAAGATGAAATAGAAGTGGGAAACTTTCATAGTACTGTATCTGTGGGAGGGCAGAGTGTAGGACCAATCTAGGCCACAAGATAGTATGATCCCAACCCAGAAGGCAGGGCCAGGTACCCCCAAATGTGCTCATCAGTCTGTCTGGAAGACCCATGCCACTAGGCAGTACCTGGCCCCATGTGAGTAAAAGTCACATTTGGACCATTTTCTTCCTAGAAATCCAAACAACGTTTGAGGTAAAATGACTCCTAGGGAGTCCTAATAAGAGGTAACTCCATGACCTCAACTCGGCTTCTTGTCTGGGCATCTTTGGAGTCTTTAAACATTTTCCCACACAAGCTACTGAGTGTAGCATGCTTCTACCACAGACCACACTCCTAAAGAAGGCTACTACAAGCCTGTCACCTTGCCCCAGCATTCTAAAAGTCACTTCCGTTCTTCTAGACTGCTTGCGTAAGAGATTGTCTCCATGGAAGGTGGCTGTGGCAGAAAGAGGTTTGAGTTGCTCAGGGAATACGGAGAGGAACTTGCTAGCCTGTCAGCTGACGGGGCAGTGTTGCAGGAAGAAGACCCCCTATAGGGCCTACTCTTACCACAGCTGTCCTTCCTCCGAGCTCTGGGATCCCCTGGGCCCAAGCATGGGGGGGGGGGACACTGGGGAGGGAGCTAAGCAATAATACCATCACCAGTTCCTCTAGGCCTCCCCTGGGAGCTGCTCCCACTCTTGTCCCCTGAAAGCAACAGCCCTTTCCCAAAAGTGTGCATGTGGACTTCCTATCCATTTCTTATATCAAGTGTTTGGTAATCTCTGCTCATGTCATGTCTTTTGGCTGTTGTTAAAAAATACAATAACACATTCGTCTTAGGAAAATTAGAGACAGAAAACAATAGCAAGGCGTGAACTGAATTGGACAGCAATGAGAAGCGCCAAGAAGGAGAAAGAGGGCAAAGAAAAGTGAACAGAAAGCCAAGAAAGGAAACCACCTTATATAGAGAGAAAGTAGCTAGCTGTGGCTAGGGGACAAGAGAAGTCAGGTCCGTAGGAGCCTGCCATGTTGAGGGTTAAAAACGGTCCTTTGCTTGGGCTTGAGAGAGATGTGAGAAAACTGGACTTTTCAGGCAACTTCCTGGAGTCAGACAGAAGCTGGGAAGTGGGGGAAAGAGCAGGCATGGAGGGAAATTCTAAAGGCAATTTCTCCCAATGTCATTAGTCACTTTGCCTTCCTGATTTCCTCCTCTCCCTGGTACCCTGAGATCATCTGCAATCTTCTATGATCATTCTTGTCCCACAAGGGCAAACACTGAACATAAAACTGAGAGTCCACAAATCTTCCTTCCTAAATTAAAGCAATTTCTGCTCCAGACTTGACCAGAGGAAGACTTTACTTCGTTTTGAATGCAAGAGCCACACCTCCAAGGCCAAGAGCCACACACCCAAGGCCAAGCTCCCCCCATTGAACTGGGTATATAAAAACCTTCAGAGACTGCTCCTTTCTCATCCAAAGGTTCTTAGGATCACAGGCCATGGCCCCTGTGTTGACCTCCTCTGACTGATCTGCTCTATCTACCATCCCTCCCTTATTTTGCTGTCTAAAACACACTACTGCTTCCTCTGGCCTGAATCTTCGGCTCTTCGTCCTTTGAATGACTAGACCTCATTTATCTGTCACCTTCTTTCTTTAGTGGATCAGTGAGTTGTCTTTTTTGAGACTAAGGTTACTCCTAACTAAATTTGGTCCATTGGGATGGCTAGAATCCTGGAAAAAAATATCTTGGGATTTAGAAATAAAACCCAGGGATTAGAGATGGCTCAGTGGTTAAGAACACTTGCTGTTCTTGCAGAGAACCTGAGATTGGTGCCCAGTGCCCTCATCAGGCAGCTCACAACTGCCTATAACTTTAGATCCAGGGAGATCTGACACTCTTAGGACTCACATGGACATCCACACATATATGCATATACAGACTCCTGCACACATACACATAAATAAAAGTAAATCTTTTTTAAAAATCCCAGGGGGAAGGATGTCACCATGGATTAAATAAAAATGAAGATTTCTGGAATGATTTTCCTGCCATAGAAAAATCTTTATAAGATCTTTTATGTATTCACAAAATAAGTAAAGCTGCAATTCCAAAATGAAGACAAAAAGAAAAAAAAGAAATGGTCTAAACTTTGTATGGTCCTCCCTTTTATTGCCCAGTTTCCCCTTTAAACCCTGTTTTTGAGTTCTTACCAAGAAACTCATTATCAACTCTTCCCCACCCAATGATACCACTCCTCTTGCGTATTTTTTGAGCCTTCTCATCTTTTATTTATTTTTTTAAATTTTATTTGATGTATTTGGGTGTTTTGCCTGAATGTATGTCTGTGTGCAAACATGCCCAGGACCCACAGAGGCCAGAAGAAGATAGTTTAGAGCAGGAGTCACAGATGGTTGTGAGCCACCAGATGGGTGCTGGGAATTGAACCCAGGTTCTCTGGAAGAGCAGTCGGTGCTCTTAACCTCTGAGCCATCTCTCCAGCCCCCCTCTCACATATTTCAATTGTATGTCCACATGGTTCCCCTGGCAGACCAGGTCTACACACTGAAACCATGGCAAATTCAAGGGAACAGTTCTGATTACATTTACTCTTCCAGTTCTCATCTCCCACTATTGGTCACCCAAGAGAACTGAGAGCCCCCTGCCCAAGTTAAGGTGTGCCACTAACTCCCCCATCTTCCAAATCACAGATTCATAGAGTGCAGGCAGGGTCAGGGGTTGGCCTAAGTGCCCTCGGAAGGGCACTTTTTCAAATCTAGGTCTCGGCTGACAAGTTGAAGTCATTTACTCTAAATTATTACCTATTTTTGTCTGGGAAAACACTGGGGGAAAGTGTCAAGGCAGCCACATTCCACTCTCCTTATCCTCTATGTATTGTCTCCTTGGCCCTTTTTCTAGGCAGCCCCCAGCCCCAACACACACAGACCACAACCTTGGCATCATAACTAGCAGTAGCCCTGATCTGCACATATAGGTAGTCTTCTGGAAAGTACACAGAGGTGAAGTTGAAATGCAGTCTCCTTTAAGGCCTATATATATATATATATATTTTTTTTTTTCCCCCTTTTCTGAAGTCACATGACCCTTATGGCTGCCTTTGCTGTCTACTTGGTGGCCCCATTTTTACCACTAGAAAGTAAGTTCCTTGAGGGCATGATCCACGTCTGATTCATCTCTGGGTCCTCCTGCAGGGCTTACTAAACCCAGGGAGGCCTGCAGGAGGAGATGGGGATGAGCAAAGCCCTAACTGTGGCACAAAATGCCAGGAAGGTAGGAGGAGCATGGGATGAAAATCTACTTCCTTCTAAGGCTGGCCATGACCCTTCTCCTGTGTTCCTGCTTTCTCCCTACAAGCTCCTGAAAGACGTCTCTCTCTTGCCTGAGCTTCTGCCAACTGTCACCATGGGACAGAATCCCCTGGGGAGCCTTCAGCTGTTAACGGCTTAGAATGCTGCTGTTCCCAGGAGTCTTTGCACTGAAGGGCAGAGATGGTTTAGGGATGGGGGATTGGAAGTAGTCAGAGTGGAAACTTCCGCTCCTGAAGGACACGTTCCCCTGTTAGAGGGTTTAGGTGAGACAGGATGAACAGAACATTGTTTTGTTGTTCTGTTATTTCTTAGTGGAAAGAGTCAGGTTTATTTAAGGCTTGCCCCGAGGATCAGAGAAATGATTTTTCCATTTCAAATCCCCAGGTTCAGGGATGCTCAGAGTTGCAAAGAGCTGTGAATCATGCAACAGAAGTGCAGTAAGGTAATAGGCAACAACACCCTTGCAGCAAGGACTCTTTTCTTCAAAATTAAATGTGGACTTCAGACCTTGACCTCACAGGCCGGCATCTGTATTTTCAAAAAAATACGGTACTTCTGCAAATCAGTTCCACAAGCCATGGAAAGGAGGATGCATCACAGAGACCTCTCTTTATGATTACAATGCCAACTAGAGAATATGAGCAGTTAAAGAACACACACATAAGAAAAGTAGTTTTAAAATAAAATAGAAGCAATATTTACACTGCCATATGCCTTACATACACATTAACAAGAATATATATATATATATTGTAAAAGTAAGGGGCCTGAGAGATGGCTCCATTGTTAATAGAACTTAACTACTCTTGCAGGTGTCCCAAATTTGGTTCCCAGCATACATGCTGGGTAGCACACAGCCCTGTGACTCTCACTCCAGAGCTTGGGTAGCTGCACACATATGCACATTCCCTCATGAATACATATACATAATTAAAAAAAATAACGCCATTAAAAGATACTTAAGATAAAAATGTCCACTGGGTTAGGGTTGTATTTAAAAACAGGTCAGTTACTGTACCTTAAGTGGCAGCTGCTGTCAGAATAAGAGACCGTTCCTCCATGTGTTACAGACAAATGAGGACAGAGCTGTGAGGGTATGACCTCTGCCTGGGAAAAGCTCAGCTACTAGGAAACAATTGAGGGAGAAGTCCCATTATTACATATCCTGAAGCCTAAAGCTGTCCGCTCACCTTTACTTCCATCTTATTTTCTACCTTGCCAGCATAGTCTCTGTTGGCCTGCTTCTGGGCTGTCTATTCATTGGCCAATCTCTACTGGGCACCTCAGATGTGCAGTTCTCCTGGGACTAGATGAGTTACCTCAAGAGAGGGTTCTCCACTGAGGCAGCCTATTTCCCTTCAGCATGCGCTCACTTCTCATCCACTTTCTGCCCTGAGTTGAAACACCAAGCCTTTACCTCTACCATGCTTTTGGCTTTCTAAGCTTCTAGAACCCTAAGCCAATAAATCACTATTCATTATGAATTACGCAGTCAAAGAGATGATGCAGTGCCCCAGAGCACTGACTGCTTCCAAAGGACCTGGGTTCAATTCCTAGTGCCTAGATGATAGCTCACAACCACTGGAAAGTCCAGTCCTAGGAAATCTGATGTTGTCTTCTAGCCTCCAAGGACATTGCATGCATGTAGTGCACTGGCATACATGCAAGCAAAACACAGAGAGAAATAATATTTTTAACGTCATTACCCAGTCTCGGGTACTCTGTTATAGCAAACAGACTGAAACAACTCTTGCTACTTCTTGAGGGAGGAACTGAAGAGTTGGAGGGCCACAGAGTAAGACACATTTGCATTGGTTTACTAGGAATGCCAGGGAGACAGGAATAAAAAGAAAGAGGGACCACATCGAGAACAGGGTGATGTAGGACCCATGTTTTCAAAACATTACACAGAAAATTAAGCTCTACAGACTTAGGACCCATTAGCAGGTAGAGGTGTGTCAGGAAGAGTCCTAAGAAATTCAAGATTCTGCTCCCTGACACACACACACCTGGATAACCAATCCCCTACTCTTGATGATGAGTTGGAATACGATGCAATTCTATGCCTTGTCTTGCCACATATGTAAAAGAGATTTTGTAGATGTAGTCAAGACCCCAATCAGCCGACTTGGAGTTAATCAATGAAAGGATTTTCCTGGGTGACCCTGACCTAGTCACAAAAGCATTTTAACAGGAAGTGGTCTTATCGGAAGTCGACGGGGACAAGCATAGGCAGGGATGCCTTAAGGAAGGAACTTGTGCAGAAGGCTGTGCTCCAGAAATGGCAGGTTGCCTGTCATTGTTGGAATTAAATTCTGCTAAGAAGCAAAGAGGTTAGAGGACAACCTATACCTCAGAGGAAACTGTAGTTGTGACCAAAACCTTGATTTCTCCCAGGGAGACCCTCAGCAGAGGATATAGCCTACCTGTGCTCCTGATCTGCGTCAGATAAAAGCACAGAGTCTGTAACAAACTTCAGCACTGGAGGTCACTAATCGCATAGCAATCAAACAGCAATATGCTCGAAGGAGTAGACGTGAAGAGCAGAAGCAGTTATAATCGATAGAGCCCTCACGAAACTAGGCAGCAAGGAAACCTTCCAGCTCCAAGACTCTTGATAAAATCATGAAGCAGATTGAGTGCCTAAGGTGAGGCAGGTGACTGGGGCCTACCTGGAATATCAAGTCTGGTAGCGGACCTCCACCCTTCTCCTCAAGTGATAACCCCCAAAGGATCAATGATGTAGAATATTAGTTTAAGCTGTGTTACTTTTGTTCATGTTGCATTTGTTTAACTCTGTGAAGCTGTGTTACTGTGCCTATCTAAAACACCTGATGGGCTAATACAGAGCTGGACAGCCAATAGCAAGGCAGGAGAAAGGATAGGCGGGCTGGCAGGCAGGGAGACGATATAGAAGGAGAAATCTGGGAGAAGAGAGAAGAAGCCAGAGGAGGAGGAGGACTGCAGGGGCCAGCCACCCAGCTACACAGCAAGCCATAGAGTAAGAGTAAGAGTTACAGAAGTAAGAGAACAAGAAAAGCCCAGAGGCAGAAGGGAGGTGGGATAAGTTAAGGAAAGTTGACTAGCAACAAACCAAGCTAAGGCCGGGCATTCATAATTAAGAATAAGCCTCCGTGAGTGATTTATTTGGGAACTGGGTGGCAGGCCCCACAAAAGAGTAAAACCCCCCAACAACAGATTCAACCCAAAGTCCTCCCTAGAGGACGGGAATGGTAGTGCTCAAGGAGCCCCTGGCTGGAGGCCCAGCTCCTGCCCAATAAGCACAGCGGAAAGGGAGTGGGGCTGAGCTAAGAGCAGCGAATGCTTCACTGCTATCGCAGGAAACTCAATTACAGAATTGTTTTCTAGAACTTTCCTTGCTCCTGGTTCACAGTTCTTTCAGAATACTGAAAATTTTACTCACAGCTAGTTTTTTTTTTTCTGTTCCTTCTTTCCTCCCTCCCTTCTTCTCCCTCCCTCCCTTCTTCTCCCTCCCTCCCTTCTCCCTCCCTCCCTCTCTGTTCCCTTTTAGAAGGACTCACGGGAGGTTTCATAGCTAGTGAATCATTTCAGTGTTTGAATCTTTTTTAAAGGATTCAGAGAAACTTTTTTTAAACATTAGGAATAATCAAAAGTTACATAAGATGCACAGAGAAAATACCTTTAGAAAGAAAATCTTCCACCTCCTCTTTTTCTATGATCTCAAAGGCCCTAAATCTTCACTGGAAAAAAATTTAATGTCAAACTTTATGAAATTTCAAAGTAGACTGAACAATAGAATGCTTAGCGCCCATTCTAAGGGTGACTAGACTAGAATAGTCACTGTCACATCTGTAGGTGGAAGTAAACTACAGGCCGACAGAGACAGGAGTCCAGAAAAGCCATGTGTGGATGAAGAAGCCAAAGAAACCAAACCACAAAGTGTTACTGCCTGGGCGACTGGAAGTCAAGCAAGCCCAAGGTGACCAGACTGTGTCCTGGACCCTTGAAGCAAGGGTGATCTTTCCAAGGGGAAAAGAATGAGACATGGCAGCTGGAAGTGGGCAGGTGCGAATGTAAGGAAGTTGGAAGAGTCTGGACATGTTTGTGTGGCAATAAGCCAGTTGAGGAAGAAAGGGGCATGTCCAGAAAAAGCCACTAATGGAGAGGCTTTAATTGCGAATGTCCAGGCCTTTCTTAGCGAGGAAAGCTGCTAGGGACTTTTAGCGTGAACACAAGCAAAAGTTTCATGATTCACAGTATTGAGGTTGTTTCCACGGCTGAGGGCCTGACTGAAGTCTATGACAAAGTGACAGGGATGTGCGGGGTAATGGTAGTGGAAACGGAGGGGATATAGTGATGTCACTTGGGAATCTAACACCACAAGCCTTCAAAGGTTTTGGTGGGAACCCCATTGTTTGGGAAGGGAACCACTTGCCTCAGGCAGCTACCTTTTCTCTTTGCATGATTACAGGATGTTCATGCAGAATTCATGACTGAGAATTTCTGAAATTAAAATATGAGTCACCTCCAGGACAGAGCATCTCAACAGTGAAGAGCCCACTCCAGGTAAAGTGTGATGCAATCTTAAAGATTCTCCTTGGGTAGAAACGGGCAACAGAATGTGCAGCTGTGGCCCAGGGATCTATAGTATATCATACATCTACTAGTCCCCAGGTCAGCTGCCAGTTCTCGGGTGGCCTCAATTTCCTCTCCATGGGAATAATGTCTCTTTTCAAGAGGCGCATCCTAAGATGTGGTTAGCTTCCAAGGTAGTCATGTTTCCACTCTTATCCTTTTACATTGTTTTGGCCTCTCCTCACAGTTCCTGTGAACTTGAGCAATCACCCGATGCCTTGTACCTAGAGACTAGGGAAATGGCAGTGGAGACAACAAGGGGCAGGGTGGCCACCCCCAGAGTCCTCTGGGTAGCAGGCACTCCACCACAAACCAAAGGAATATACAGGATTACAAGACTTAAGCCAGGTCCACTCTGTCCTCCTTGTTTAAACGAGAAGATTGGCAGGAGGAGAGAGGAGGAAGGGAACTAGAAACAGGAGGTAAGAAACCGACAGGATGTAGCCTCAAATGCAGATTCAATCCCAGCACCGGGGAGACAGAGACTGGTAGATCTCTAGCCACTCAAGGCTAACCTGGTCTACACAGCTAGCTCCAGGCCAGCCAAAACTACATAGTGAGAACCTGTCTCAAAATGAAATTCCCACCCCATCCCCCAGAGGAGGAGGAAGAGATGCTGCCCCTCTTGTCTACGAGAGAGAGAGAGAGAGAGAGAGAGAGAGAGAGAGAGAGAGAGAACCGAGAGACCCTCTGTAGCCATATGTAAATATTCCCAGTTCTGCTCTGAGCCACAGCCAGCAGTGATGGTGAGTGGGGAACAAGGGAACAGGACCCTGCTACCCTGAAGCTGTCTTCTCTGATCCCCACAAGTCAGTCTCACACTCCTGACTCACCCTCCTGGTCAGAGGGACATGTTCTAGAAATGATCCCTGCCTTCCCTGGAGCCCAGGTGGCAGGCCTGAGCCCATCTTGAAGCAAGGATGAGTGAGGGAATGGGTTAAAGGACTAAAAGAGGGCAGGCGAGAAGTCGCAAAGACTGGAAGGGTCAGGTGCAGTGACAGAAGCAGGAAAAATCATGGGGAGCAAGGCAAATGCTAGGGGAAAGCACCTCGTGATGCTGGGTTTTCCATGTCTTAAGATCACATGCTGGCTGGTTTTATACCAACTTGATACAAGCTAGAGTCATGGGAGAGGAGGGGCCCTCACTAAGAAAGCGCCTCTATGTGATGTGGCTGTAAGACATTTTTCTTAATTAGTGATGATAGGGGAGGACCCAGCTTATTGTGAACGGTGCCATTCCTGGTCTGGTGGTCCTGAGTTCTCTAAGAAAGCAAGCTGAGCAAGTCAGTAAGCAGCACCCCTTCATGGCCTCTGCATCAGCTCCTGCCCCCGCCCCTGCCCCCGCCCCTGCCCCTGGATCCTGCCCTGTTTGAGTTCCTGTCCTGACTTCCTTCCAGGATGAAAAGTGATGTGAAAGTGTAAGCAGAATAAACCCTTTTCTCCTCCATAAGTTACTTTGGTCATGGTGTTTCATCACAACAATAGGAACCCTAACTAGGACAGATAACTTTCTGACTGTCTTAGTTTGGGGAGAAGGAATAAGTACTTGCTTGAATTATGTAAACATGGTGGGGGGGGCACAGAACTTGAGCTTAGCTTCCCAGCAGGCATCTTCCTGTCTTATCCGTCTCCAGGCCTCAGTGTTGATTGCAGGTTCCCTCTTGCCCTGGCACCCATACGACCAGTACATGACTTAGGAAAATACAGTGACTTTATTGGCATAAGGATGGAGCATAGTCAGATTCCTAATAGCTGCCACAGTGGAGAGAGCAGAACCCACACTCAGGAGACCTAGACCTTGGTCTGCAATCTACTGGCCAAGACATGGAGAAGAACCAGGTGACCCCTGAGGCTCAGTCTCCTTGTCTATCAATGGTGGCAACACTCGCTGCACAGGCCTATTGAGTTGTTCTGAGGGCAGTAGGCAAACCAAGGCACAGAACACCCTTGCTGGCACAACTTACCAGCCATTGCTAAATGGCCAGAGTTCTGCTCCTCCTACCTTCAACCTCTGTTCCAAGACTCAGTGCTCCAGTGTTTCTTCAATGTAGAAAGTGAGTACAGAAGAAGCATGGAGGAAAGTCCTAAACTAGTAGCTTTCATGTTCCCGCAAATGCACACGTTGATACTATCCAATGTGATGGTGGTATTGGGAGATGGTGGGTTTTGTATGTAACTTGATCATGAAGATGGAGCCCTTCTAAATGAGAGAAGTGTCCTTGCAAGAAGAAAGTCCAGAGATTTTCAGTTGTCTCTCTGCCTCCCGAAAATACAACTTGACAATCTGGAAGAGTGTTCTCACCACAGCCCAGCCCTACAGGAAGCTGACCCCAGACTCCTCATCGCCAAGACCATAAGAAGTAAATGATTGCTGGCTAAGACATCAGTCTATAATCACCTGCAACAGCAATCTGACCAATTACAACAAGGATGTAATCTTGTAAAGACCTAGTTCCTGGGGCTAGAGAAACGTCTCAGTGATTAAGCACACATACTGTTTTCACAGAGGACCTGGGTTAATTTCCCAGCACCCACATGGTTGGAGTCTCAACCTACCCTAGGTCTGTGGGTCAGACCCTATTTGGAGTCTCATATCAGATATTTATATTATGATTGATAACAGTAGTGTAATTATAGTTAAGACATAACAATGAAATAATTTTATAGTTGGGGAGTTGCCACAACATGAGGAACTGTATTAAAGAGTTACAGTATTAGGAGAGTTGAGAACCACTGCTCTAGAGGATCCAACACCCTCTTCTAACTTTGCAGGCTCCTCAGACACACACATTAAATAAACCCTTAAAAAAGAAGTCTCCTTAGCAAATGGCCACAAATTCCTCTACTCTTTTCAACTTTAAATTTTATTTTATTATTTTATGTGTATGGATAATACATACACATGAGTGGATATGCCCTTGGAGGCCAGAGATGTCAGGTCCCCCTGGAGCTGTTGTTACAGGCAGTTGTGAGCCCCTCAACATGGGTGCTAGGAACCAAACTCAGGTCCTCTCAAGAGTAGCATGTGCTCTTAACTGATTACCTGTATCTCCAACCCTCTTATGATGCTGGGGTCCCCAGCCTACTGTGCATGTTGAGACCTTGTTTAGTGGGCAGGGAGTGGTGATAGATACTGAGGCATGTTATAGAGTTCATAGAATCAAAAGAGCACTTTGAACTTGGTTATTTCTGTTTCTTCTTCTTAGAAGGGAGAAGCAGTCAAAGACATTTTCAGGAAGTCACAGCTCCAGAAACAAGCTGGGAAGTACTTTTGGGATTCTGAGGCCCCAGAAGCAGGTTGGGAGGTTCTCTTTGGATTCTGAAGCCCCAGAAGCAGGTTGGGAGGTACTCTTGGGATTCTGAGGACCCAGAAGCAGGCTGGGAAGCATTCTTTGGGGTTCCAAGGTCCTAGAAGCAGGCTGGGAAGTACTCTTGGGATTCTGAGGACCCAGAAGCAGGCTGGGAAATACTCTCTGGGATTCCAAGGCCCCTAAGATATCTGGGGAAATAGACCTGCAGAGGTGAATCCTAAGGTTTTGGTTCAAATTTCTGCTATTCCCCACTTGTTGTTTTAGCCACTTTAGCACATGGCAGACAAATATATATATATACACATGATATTAAGAGTGAATATCTCGTTTCAAGTATCTACCCAGAAAAGATAGAAAATTTGGAACTACACACACCTAACACCAGGCACCACCAGGTCTGGGTATACAGGGCTCCAAAATACAGGTTCTCAAAAGCCTTAGGGAAGCCTGACCAGAAGAGGTTATTCTGAGTGTGTTCTGGACCTCCAGTTCCCACCAAATAGAGGGTGTGTGTACTGCATTCTGTTTCTCTTATTACAACTCTCCAAACCAGGTACAGAAAAAGCAATTTGCTGAGGACTCTGAAAGGAGAAGGAAAGCATTGGAGGGAGAATAGTCCCACTGTCACTCCCGACCACTGCAGCAGTCATGAGTGTCTTAGAATTTTCCTCCTGGCTTTGAGTGGTACAAGTGCATGCTGCCTGCCACAGCACAGAAACAGCCCAGGTTTCTGTCCAAGTAGCCTGCAGAGGAGACTCAGGTGGAGCTGAGGATATACTTGAGCAGTACAGAACTGTCTCACAGGTATATGGCCTCATGTTAAATTCCTAATGCCACCCCCCAAAATAGAGGCAAACCAGAGAGTGTAAGAAACATCTTTGTCATGTTTTTCTCTTTCCACTAAATTCAGAGGCTGCATGCAGCCCCCAAACTGCCCTGTCATCACGAAGACATCAGCTTAGGTACAAAAATCCCCCAAGAGAAAAATTACCCCTCTAAATAAAGTCATAAAAAGGACCCATGGGAAGAAGAGGGCGGATGACTTCTCATTTTTTTTCCAGATTTTTTAAAGTACGAGTTCACGTGTTTGTGTGTAGGTATGTGCATGAATATACACGCAGAGGACAGAGACATTGGTCCCTTAGAGCTGGAATTATAAGCAGTTGTAAGCTGCCCAGTATGTGTACTGAGACTCAAACTCAGCTCCTCTCCAAGAGCAGTATGTGCTCTTAACCTCTGAGCCATGTCCCAGCTCCAAGTCCTCATATTTCCCTCTTACCACTTTGCCCCAAGGGCAGGCCTAGTAGTGTGAAAGCTCTGGGCTCCATCTGTTAAGAAAAACCCATCTTGTCAGAAAACCGAGGATGGGGCTCAGGGTGTTGGAGGGCCTAGAGAATGTGAAGGAGAAGCCTGGAGAGATAGTTCAATGGTTGAGAGCCCTTGCTTCTCCCTTGTGAGGACTAGAGTTTGGATCCCAGCACCCAGCTTGGGCAGATTGTAAATGCCTATCACTGCAGCTCCAGGGGTGATGCCTTCTTCTGGTTTCTGTGGGCATACACTCACACATGCATGTGTACACATGCATATGCGCGCGCATGTGCGTGCGTGCGCGCGCGCACTCACACACACACACACACACACACACGCACACACGCATATGCACACACACATATGCACACACACACACACACACACACAGAAACAGAGAGAGAGACAGAGAGAGAGAATCTGCATAGGAAAGGGAGAAGATTGCATGTGAAACTCGAGTCTTCTACTTAACTCCAATTTTCACATGTAACACACTCAAATAGCACACCAGAGGCTTTGAAAAAGAGTGATATCAGAACAACTGGTATTGAACATGATAATGCACACTTATAATCCCTGTACTCAGGAGTTTGAGGCAGAAGGGTCACATAAGTTAGAGGCCAGTCTGAACTAGCAAAACCTTGCCTCAAAAGACTGAACAGTAAAGAATGAAGAACTTTCAATGGGAATATAACAGAGCAGAATGTCTGCTAAAGCAAAATGAAACAAATACCAGGATTTTAACAAGACCCAAGTCTCATAGCATGCTATCCAAAATACCCAGGATACAATCTAAAAGTCTCTGGAATGGCAAGGACCGGGGAAACTTAACTGTTTCTAAAGAAGAAAGATAATACGGGAGTCATTAAACCTATTATGACAGCTATTATAGCCATTCCTTTAGAAGTAAAAGTTATTCTACAAACACTTAAAGAGAACAAAAGAAATTAAACATCCTATCACTTCCTAGTGCCTTACCCACTTCCTTACCCAGCTGGGCCCCAAAAACATGTTTGTGACCCTGAAATAGGAAAAGAAAGGGTCAGACCCTGTATAGTGAATGTTTCTTCTCTAACTCAAGAGTTAGAGCCATAGGAAAGAGAGTTAGCTTTTAAGAATACATACTGCTCTTCCCAAGGACCAGAGGATATTTCCTAGCACCAGCCACAGGCAGCTCAAAACTACCAGTAACTCCAGCTCTGGGGATCCTATGCACCTACTCCCTCAAAAAAGAAACCAAAATCCAATTTTCTGGAAAACATTCTAAAGTAAGGTAATCCCAGTTCAGAAAGACTATGCTGTATGTTCTCTCTCATATGCAGAATCCTATCTTTCAATATGTGTGTGTATGTGTGCGTGTGTGTGTTTATATGGGAGTAAGTGTGAGTAGAAGCTAAGAAAGGGGCCCTAGAGAGGAGAAAAGGAAGAGAGTAGGACACAGCTGAAGTCATGTAAGACTGAATGGAGGAATTCCGGAGGCAGAAGGGTACAAGCGGGGTCAGGGGTGGGGTTAGAGGAGCAGGCCAACCAAAACTAAGTGTGAATTAAAATGCCAAAAGGTGGCCCGTTGCTTTATATGTTTATACGTATGCTCTTGAAAAAGTCAAATTCCTCTGTCAGGGTCTCAATCTGAAAATATAAGCTCAGGATTAAACCAAATGCCCTTGAGTTCAAATGTTTCAACCCTCCTCAGCTCCTGTGTGGGATACTGACGAAACAATTCGGAGCCCAGTGGTAGGGCCTTTTCTGCCAAGAGTCTTACAAACCTCCACAACGGTGCAAATGACTGAAATGAAAACAGTTATGGAACAAAACACAAAAAAGGAGGTTCCTGGAAACTGGTAGCATGGGTGTGCCCTTTCAGCGGCTTATTGCAGAGTCCTGCACATGCTGTGGGAAGCCTAGAACCCAAGAACAGGGCAGGAAGCTCTGTTGAAAATGTTCCTCTCTTGGTAAGTGCAGTTCCACTTTCTCCATGTTTTGAAGATGCTACAGAATGGACTACCCTGAAGAGTCACATTCTGAGTTTGTCGCCAAGTCTGAGAGTATTTCAGTGTGCCTCTGTCTGTAGTGGCTCCATTTGGATCCCTTCTTACACTCTACAGAAGTGCCCATGCGCCTTGTCCTGCTTCTCCCAATGTGGTAGCAATCATGTGTCTCCTTAGAGGAAGCAGTCTGAGTCAGGGCGGAAGGTTTTACTCTGAAAGACCATCCAGAACAAAGCTGGAGAAAGAGCCAGTCTTTCTGGCTTCCAATTTTTGTCTTGTTTTCAGCAACAAGATCAGGAGTCCTGAGTCCTTCAGCCAAGTTGTGAGTCGCAGCGATGGGCCAGGGACCAATCATCTCACATCTAAAGAGCCAGCTGAGGTAGACTCAGGTTAGAGAGAACAGCATGATTTGAAGCCAGCTCCAAGAGTTTTCCATCCTTTTGCCATCTTATTTGTCCCATCCAGGGTGCTTGAAGAGACTCCTAAACACAAATGTTCTGGACTCCCACACCCTACAGATGAAATATCTTTCCTCTTCCCTCTTTGACGCTAGAGAACACACTGGGGCTTTGGTCGCACACATACGCAGTGTGTGTGTGTGGGGGGGGGTCTCAGGACTGCTCTGAAGGTTTGGCAGCCCTGACAGGCTTTCCTGATGTCCCCACATCGGCTTTCCCTGCACTTCCCTCCATCCCAGCAGAGTCACTTGGTCCCACTCAGCTCTGCAAGAGGTCATCCCCCACTCCATGAGCCATTCTCCACTCACTTACTTACAATGCTGCCTTTTCAAGAAAACTACAAAGACTGTGTTAACTATGAGTCATTGTGTCATCTGTCATCTATTTAGAACAAAAAAGAGTTGTTAAAAAAGTGACAGGTTCATTTTGTCTACACACCTCTCTCTGTTTCACCCTTTGTGAGTCATCCACCCAGGCCAAAACTTAGAACCGGACATGGTGATGCATACTTGGAATCCTAGCACTTGGTGGAGGCAAGGGGATCTGTAGCTTAGGGTCAGCCTCAGCTACATAGTGAATTGCAGGCCAGCCTAGGATACAGGAGATCCCGCCAGAGATACGTGAGATCTCAAAAACAATACTACCCCAGAGTGACTGTGCTTACCAATTCAGGATTTGGAACCTTCTATCTTCTCCTGGCTTAGGTAGTGGGAGAAGGGGAAAAAGCAAAGTTTGATGCTAAGTTTGGAAATTGCCTTGGCCATATGACCTTGGAATAATTTACTTCTCTCAAACTTATTTTCTCATTCTTCTGTTTATGTCTGTTTATTTAAATTTACTTCGTTTTTGTTTGTTTGTTTGTTGAGATAGGATTTCACTGTGTAGTCCTGACTGTCCTGGAACTCACTCTGTAGACCAGGCTGGCCTTGAACTCAGAGATCCACCTGCCTCTGCCTCCCAAATGCTGGGGCTAAAGTTGTGAACCACCACTTCCTGGCTTGTTTTCTCATTCTTTAGGAGAGAATAGTAGTACTTATCATGAGCACATTGTGAAGACATACTGTCTAAAGTATCTAATACCTAGATTGCCCTAATATCATAGATTGCCTCCAGTTCATAGACAGGATAAGCAGGACAGTGGACAGGTAATTCCAGGTAGTTTGGTACATAGCCTTTGGATCATAGTTATGTCATTGATAAAATGGAGGCAGAAACATGATTTTTACAAGAGGGCTGCGTATTGGAGATAACATGCTAAAGAGTTCATCACAGCATTGAGTCATGATAGCCCTTGAAGGGATGCACAGTCATAATTACACATATCTTAGAGGTCTCCAGCAGGGGCCAAGATCTCTAGCAAATGGTCCCTAGGAAGGTTGTAGAAGTCCTTAGATCAGAACCAGTGCAAGTATCGAGGCTGGGGGACAAAATAAGACACAACACTGAGTTCTAAGCCGTTAATGGTCAAGCAAAGACCAGTACCAGGTGTGGAGCAAGGTACCTAGGCAGCACATGGGACCTGGTAGGAACTTGCCCCTGGAACTGCTACTAACATACGCCCAGTCATATGGTGTGCCTTCCACAGCCTTGTGATCATGTAGTCACCCTGATGGGTCTGATGTCCTTCCTCATCAATGCAGGCTACTAGGCAAGGTTCTGCAGAGGCAAGAAGTCATGAAGCTAGACCCTGGAGGAGGTCCATGAGCTTATTTTTCTCACAATCGAAGACAGTTTCTCCGGGGTACTATCACAAGCTGAGTAGTGCCCAGAGGCTCCTTGAGCTTTCTACACAGGCGACCAGGGGAAGAAGTCTGGACCCAGGCACCCTGGGAGAGCAATGAGCTTCATCTTTCCAATCCTACTTTACAACAAGACTTTTAGGAGTCTCCCTGGAGAAGCAACCTACTCTCCCAAGACCACATCTCACACTGGGTCATGTATAAGAAAGCCTAATTCAGGATAAAAGAAAAAGCAAGCAGGCTTCAGACACACAAAGGTGTGGGAGTGCAGGCTTTTTCTGAGGGTGAAGAAGCATCAAGAGGAGAATGGAATACCATGGGCATAAGGGAGATGGGGCATGTGGATGTGTGAGAGATGGTGGACCACTAGGCTGGGGAGCTTTGACCTCATCCTGTGGCAGACAATCAATACAGGACTTCCCCTCAGACAGGGCTGCCCAAGGTCACCCAGCAATCCTGAATCATCCCACAGTTCTAGGCGGCCTCTGGGAGAACTTGGAACTGAAGGGGGATTGGAGGTTTTGCTTTTTGACTCAGAGCACTGGACTTGGCTGCCAGCTCCCATTCCCACCCTCACACCTCCAAGAGGAGGCTTCAGGGTCTGCCAGCAAGCTAAGGATCCAGGCCTACCATTAACTCAGAGGACCCCTTCTAGGCCCCTGCTCAGCCATACTTGGGAAGTTTAGTAGCCATGGCCTATTTAACTCGGCCGTGCGTTCAGTATGTCACGCGCCATCTGGTTGCTTTATGATACAAAATACTCTGCTCTGTGCAGCCTGATAGTATCACCACCCTGTTGCATGAGTGAAGAAGTCAGATCTCCAAGAAATGAAACCATTTACCCAAATCTACCCAACTGATGGTAAAGTTGAGGTATAAAACCATGTGTGTTGTACCCTAAAGACAACCTCTTCATACCACATCCTAGCAACTTCTCAAGCCCTGCCAAAGCACCAGACAGTCTTGTCACAGCTCAAACTGCCAATTAAGGAAGCACTCAAGCTCAACAATTCCAACAGATAATCGCAACTTTCCCCCACAAACTCCAGGCTCTGGGTGCTTACCTGAGTTGCTGTGCTGACCAGAACAAAGACTTCCTGTCAGATTCCAGCTCTGTGTGCCCCCTACAGCCAGACCAGCATCCCACCCTGCAATTACAGCATCCCCACCCTGGCCTAGCATTAGCTAGTCATGGGGCTGGGCTGTCAGAGTCCTCCCAGTCTAGGTTCTAGAGGTCACAAATTCCAACAGGCTGTTCCATGGAATTAGAGACACTCCGTTCTTCATGTCCTGTTGTAGTAGACAGGGAGGTCCTTGTGCTCACAGATAAGCACTAGGGGAACCAGGAATGTTAAACACACAGGCTTATTCCATCAAAGGAAGGGATGCATTACCTGTTATCCAGCCTGAAGGCTAAGAGAAGACATGGTTAATAGCCTGGTGACTTCTGTGCTATCTGTGTGGGGAGACCACACCCAATCCTCCTTCAGACGCTTATTGTGAGCTTGTCTATCTATGGAACCTACCTTTATGGAAGGTATCACATGTAGTCAATCTATAGAACCCATCTTTATGGAAGGTGTCATATGTAGTTACTCTATAGAACCCATCTTTGTGGGGGGTATCACATATACTTTACAAAGAATTTCAAAGTAGTCACATCTTAAGCTTTATTTTGCACATGGAATTGAGTTATCACCAGGAAAAGTTTCACCAATTTAAGTTTACTTAAATATACATAAAATAAATAACTCAGGGCCAGACTCCCGAAATTTGAACAAACACTGGCTATTTTGACATTTCGAACCAAACTACCTTCTCACCGAGATCACTTTACTCTGATGTCTATGTTGGTCATGGAAACCCCAGCATATTTTGTGGCTAGCATAGCTAGAATGTATTTGTTATTCATTATTTGAGCCAAAAGTCTCAGGAAACAAGTGGTCATTGGAAATGAAAATTTTCTTGTTACCAACATTTGAAAAGTTGAGTTGCATTCTGTTAAGCTTCCAGGGGGCATCTTTCCAATAATGTGGTACGTCCAGCATTCTAACATGAACCACATATTCCCCCAAGGTCATTTTCCTGCCTTCTTCTGGAAGGTCCACAGGGAAGACCCTGAAAAGCCAAAGGGGGTGGATGGAACCCTCTTGTACAAATGACCTCCAATTATGAGGGGACAGCCCTGTGCCAGGCTCTCTCTGCCTGGGCTGGCAGCTGTCCACATCATTCATGTCTATCTCAGCCACCCTTCCAATCCACTAAATTCTTCACATTCCTTTCCAACCTTACCTTAAGTGTCTCAGTCCAATACCCCCCCCCCCAAATCAGGGAAAAGTCAAAATGTGTTCATGTTTTATATTATAAATATATTGGACTTAACCAACGTTCTAGCAGATTTTAATTTGCTAATAGAATATTAATCCATTCCCTTAAAATCAACATTCCCATTCTCAGAAATAACTCTTAAAGCACCAGAAGATCATACTGGAAATAATTCAGTTGTGTTTATAATGAAGAGATAAGCCGATACAAGCAGATTTTGGTGCATGCTCTGTCAGATGTGAAAGCAAAATTCTTACGAATACTTTCAGTCCCTAGTGTGGCCAACAGAGCTGACTACAGCTTTCCATTAACCATGTAGACATGGTTCTACATGGTTCTCGTTCAGTTTTCATAGCTTAATGGCTATCATTGTAAGTGACATCCAGTGAAACAGCTGGATCTATATGATTACTAAAGGTTTCTTCATCAGCTGCTGCAGTCTTATGTTGCATGTGTGCCTTACATGCTTTATACACAGTGATGTTACATGTTGACATATCCAGCCAGGGTAAGCAACTGGTGTTCATGAAGGGCCTTTGGGCCCTGAGTATCACTGTCCACATCCATACTCTGCTTTTAGGCAGGCCAAGGATAGTGGGAACCAGCTTGGGCTGTAGACCCAGTTCTGTCCTGAATGGCCATGGGATCTCTATAAAGCAGTTCTTGTAGGTCATTTGCACTGTCTGCACCTCAGATTCTCCATTTGTAAAATGGAAATCATAGTAAGGCCTGGCCTACAGTGGGGATAATATGAGATAATAGAGATAAAAACACTGAGTCCTTGAAGCATCTGGAATAGCACCCTTTATAACCTGTCCATACATGGCAACTTTGTCATAGTGTCTCACCTTTCACAGACACAGAGAAGCAACCAAGCAAGTACCAGAGGACTAGAGGCCCTGAGCAGAGAAAGCAAACTCAGTCTGCTTCTCCCAATATTGCCCCCCACCCACCTCCACCATGCAAGTCACTTCTGTGATTCCACAGTACATGAGAGTTTCTCCCTAGCATCCAACAGGCCATTCTTTGGCATACAGCACCAGCAGGGCGTCCTCTAATTCAATTCATTCTGACACTATCAGCCTGGAGGTAGCAGTAGATTCCACAGGAACTGGGTGGGCTCCCAAGACTGCCTCCACTTCAAATCCTGTACTAGTCTAGACTTTCAGAATTTCTGGTGAGCTGTTAAAAATTGGGGTTCCTACATTCACCTCCTCAGTTCTGATTTGCCAGATAGGCTCACAGAAGTCAGGGAAATACCATGCTCATGATTCACCAGTATATCAGAAAAGAAGCTTTAAATGATACATTAGCAGCCAAATTAATACCTAGCTGGTGTGGTAGGTAATGTGGGCTTCTAATTCAAGAACTTGGGAGGCTAGAGTAGGGAATTGTCATGAGCTTCAAGCCAGCCTTGGCTACAACAGAGTAGGAACCTGTCTAAAAGAGAAGTTGAAGGAGATTATCTAGAGCAAGTTCTAGAAGGGTCTGATCCCATGAATGGTGTCCTAGTTATTTTTATGTCAACTTAAACCATAATCATCTGAAAGAAGAGAATCTCATTGAGAAAAATGCCTCCGTAAGTTAGGGCTGTAGGCAAACCTGTAGAACACTTTAATAGTGATTGATGTGGGAGGGAGGGCCCAGCCCACTGTGGGAGGGTCCATCCCTGGGCTAGTGGTCCTGGGTTCTATTAGAAAGTAGCAAGCCAGGTCTTGGGGGAGATTGATTCCCAATTTTCTAAGGAAGCGCCATATTGATTTCCAAAGTGGCTGTACAAGCTTGCATTCCCACCAGCAGTGGAGGAGAGTTCCCCTTGCTCCACATCCTCTCCAGCATAAGCTGTCTTCTGTGTTTTTGATCTTAGCCACTCTGACAGGTGTAAGGTGGTATCTCAGAGTCGTTTTGATTTGCATTTCACAGATCATTAGGGATGTTGAGCAATTCCTTAAATGTCTTTCAGCCACTTGAACTTCCTCTGTGGAGAATTCTCTGTTTAGTTCTATAGCCCATTTCTTAATTGGACTGTTGGGCATTTTGTTGTCTAATATCTTGAGTTCTTTATATATTCTGGATATCAGCCCTCGGTCAGATGTGGGGTTGGTGAAGACCTTTTCCCATTCTATAGGCTGTCACTTTGTCTTGTTGACTGTGTCCTTTGCTCTACAAAAGCTTCTCAGTTTCAACAGGTCCCATTGATTGATTGTTTCTCTCAGTGTCTGTGCTACTGGTGTTATATTTAGAAAGTGATCTCCAGTGCCAATGTATACAAGACTACTTTCTACTTTCTCTTCTATCAGGTTCAGAGTAACTGGATTTATGTTGAGGTCTTTGTTCCACTTGGATTTAAATTTTGTACATGGTGACAAATATGGATCTATTTGCAGCCTTCTACACGTTGACATCCAGTTATGCCAGCACCATTTGTTGAAGATGCTTTCTTTTTTCCATTGTACATTTTTGGCTTCTTTGTCAAAAATTATATGTTCATAGGTGTGCGGGTTAATGTCAGGGTCTTCAATTCGATTCCATTGGTCCACATGTCGGTTTTTATGCCAGTACCAAGCTGTTTTTATTATGGTAGCTCTATAGTAGAGCTTGAGATCGGGGATTGTGATGCCTCCAGAGGTTGTCTTATTGTACAGGATTCTTTTGGCTATCCTGGGTTTTTTGTTTTTCCATATGAAGTTGAGTATTATTCTTTCCAGATCTGTGAAGAATTGTGTTGGTAATTTGATGGGGATTGCATTGAATCTGTAGATTGCTTTTGGTAAGATCGCCATTTTTACTATGTTAATCCTGCCTATCCATGAGCATGGGAGATCTTTCCATTTTCTGACATCTTCTTCAATTTCTTTTTTCAAGGAATTAAAGTTCTTGTCATATAGGTCCTTCACATGCTTAGTTAGAGTAACCCCAATGTATTTTATATCATTTGTGGCTATTGTAAAGGGTGATGTATCTCTGATTTCCTTCTCAGCCTGTTTGTTTATTGTATATAGGAGGGCTACTGATTTTTTTGAGTTGATCTTGTATCCTGCAATGTTGCTGAAGGTTTTTATTAGCTGTATCAGTTCCTTGGTTGAATTTTTGGGGTCACTCATGTATACTATCATGTCATCTGCAAATAGGGAAAGCTTGACTTCTTCCTTTCCAATTTGTATCCCCTTAATCTCCTTATGTTGTCTTATAGCTCTGGCTAGAACTTCAAGTACTATATTGAATAAGTATGGGGAGAGGGGACAGCCTTGCCTTGTTCCTGATTTTAGTGGTATTGCTTTGAGTTTCTCTCCATTTAATTTGATGTTGGCTGTTGGCTTGCTGTAGATTGCCTTTATTATGTTTAGGTATGTTCCCTGTATTCCTGATGGCTCCAAGACCTTTATCATGAAGGGGTGTTGAATTTTGTCAAATGCCTTTTCTGCATCTAGTGAGATGATCATGTGTTTTTTTTCTTTGAGTTTGTTTATATGGTGTATTACATTGACGGACTTTCATATGTTGAACCACCCTTGCATCCCTGGAATGAAGCCTACTTGATCATGGTGGATAATTGTTTTGATGTGTTCTTGGAGTCTGTTTGCCAGTATTTTATTGAGGATTTTTGCATTAATGTTCATGAGGGAGATCAGTCTGTAGTTCTCTTTCTTTGTTGCATCTTTGTTTGGTTTAGGAATCAAGGTAATTGTAGCCTCATGGAAGGAGATTGGTAATATACCTTCTGCTTCTATTGTGTGGAACAATTTAAAGAGTATTGGTATTAAGTCTTCTTTGATGATCTGGTAGAATTCTGCAGTGAAACCATCTGGTCCTGGGCTTTTTTTGGTTGGGAGACTTTTAATGACTGATTCTATTTCCTTAAGGGTTATTGGACCAAGGAATGCTCAATCATACCACAAGGGCATTTGCTCAGCTATGTTCATATCAGCATTGTTTGTAATAGCCAGAACCTGGTAACAACCTAGATGCCTTTCAACTGAAGAATGGATAAAGAAAATATGGTACATGTACACAATGGAGTACTACTCAGCAGAGAAAAACAATGACATCATGAGGTTTGCAGGCAAATGGATGGATCTAGAAAAAAAATCATCCTGAGTGAGGTAACCCAGACTCAGAAGGACAAACATGGTATGTACTCACTCATAGGAGGATACTAGATGTAAAACAAAGATGACTAGACTGCTACACAACTCCAGGGAGGCTACCTAGAAAACGGGACCCTAGGAAAGACACAGGGATCACCCAATGACAGAGAAATGGATGAGATCTACATGAACAACCTGGACAACAGTGGGAGTAATTAAGGGCAAGGTTTGAGGGAAAGAAAACTTAGGGGAGCAGGAGATCCCAGCTGGATCAAGAACAGAAAGGGAGAACAAGGAATAACAGACCATGATAAATGAAGACCACATGAGAACAGGAATAGGCAGAGTGCTGGAGAGGTCCCCAGAAATCCACAATGATACATCCTCTGTAGACTGCTGGCAGTGGTTGAGAGAAAGCCTGATCTGACCTAGTCTGGTGATCAGATGGCCAAATACCCTAACAGTTGTGCTGGAACTCTCATCCAATAACTGATGGAAGTGGATGCAGAGACCCTCAGCCAGGACCCAGGTGGAGCTCCAGGAGTCCAATTGTCGAGAAAGAAGAGGGACTGTAAGAGCGTGAATTGTTGAGACCAAGATTGGAAAAAGCACAGGAACAAATAGCCAAACGAATGGAAGCACATGAATTATGAACCAAAGGCTGTGGAGCCCCCAGCTGGATCAGCCCCTCTGGATAAGTGAGACAATTGAATAGCTTGAACTGCTTGGGAGGCATCCAGGCTGTGGGACCAGGACCTGTCCTTAGTGCATGAGCTGGCTGTTTGGAACCTTGGGCTTACACAGGGATACTTTGCTCAGCCTGGAAGGAAGGGATTGGACCTGCCTGTACTGAATCCACCAGGTTTAAATGAATCCCCAGGGGAGTCTTGGCCCTGGAGGAGATGGGAATGGAGGGGAGGGGATGGGGGGAAGGTGGGGGTGGAGGCGGGAGGGGGAAGGACAGGGGAACCCATGGCTGATGTGTAAAATTAAACACAAATATAATAATAATAATAATAATAATAATAATAATAAAAGAAAGTAGCAAGCCAGCAAGCAGCACCCCTCCATGGTCTCTGTATCAGTTCCTGCCTCCAGATTCCTGCCCTGTTTGAGTTCTTGCCCAACTTCCTTCAGTGATGGCCTATAATATGAAAGTGTAAACAAAATAAACCCTTTCCTCCCAAGCTTGCTTTGGCCATGGTTTTACATCATAGCATAGCAACCCTGACTAGGACAGATGGACATGGGTTCATTAATTTTTTTCAACAAGTGAGCTTTGTCCGCCTTCCTACAAGCTTTGGCATCCAGAAGTGTCCTGAGCCACTTCGTCATGGGTTTTGATAGACTGTATTGCATATACACGACCAAACACATGGGCACACAGTGGAAACATGATTGGACAAAAGGGTGTGATTGCATGTGAATATTCTGAGTGGGGGCCTGGCAGAGCCTATCTGGATTCTTCAACATTTCTTTCTCAGAGAGTGTGGGATATTATGGTCTCCCATGAGACAAAGACAGAAGGATGCTTTAAGGCCAGTTCCAGAACACAAAGGCAGAAAAAGATGGGTATTTTAAGTTTCTGTGACACCTTGGACAGGAGAAATTCTACTGTCTATAACTTGCCTTGGGGGAAAAAGGGACCAGGGCAAAGGGAGGAAAGGAGGAAAGAGCTTGCCCTTTTTGGTGCCCAAATAGGCATTTGTAAAACACAGCAAGGGCTGTGGGAGTTATGAACCAGAAATTTGGGTGTATATGGGGCATCATAATACAGCAGTTACTAACTGAAACCTCCCAGTCCGGTGCTTTTTCCCCTACCCTCCTCTACCCCCCCACAGCTAAGCATGATTCACAGCCCCTACTCTGGGGCTGTGCACTGCAAATTTCAGTCATCAAGCCCTTGACCTCAAGTCTGGAAAAAAAATCAGTTATCCAGAGCATTTGGGCAGTGGCAGGGGTGGGAAGAGGAGAGGCAGAGGAATCCAGCCAAGCCTCTATAGGCCACAAGCCTGAGAAGCCTAACTCTCCTCACTCAGTCTGGGCACATTTTCCATCCTCTTGCAGAAAACCAGAACCCAGAGCTGCCTACCACATCTGGCTTTTTTTTTTTTTCCCAATCCTTTCCTTTTCCTGCCTGCTGAGAAGTACCTAGCTACTACCAGGTAGGGCATAGTCATGCTTCCTGTAGTGCTTCCAGAAGAACTCAAATGCAGATGCTCCAACAGGGGGCTATAACAACTCAGTTCCCAAAAACTAACTTTAAATAGCAGGACTTGAGGCATCTAAGAGAAGTGTTCTGAGGCATGGGAGCTTTCCAACACAGGGCTGCAGATTGGGAAGGAAGTGCTTTACCTTCCTCCACCCCAACTTTGCAGTCTTGGGAAATGTATTTGACTTCTTCCAAAATCCACTTCTATGACTATAAAACATGATAAACCTCTGGTGTTTCCCTGAAAGATAATGTAGAAAGAACTTGCATGCTGTGAAGCTCCACACAGATCCCAATGCCCATGCCCACAGGCCTGTACCCTTCCTTTTCTGCCAGTGGCCATATCAGAGGAGCAGCAGATGGCAATTGAAGTTCAAGGTGTAAGCCCACCAGGAGGAAATGCTCTGATGGGTGAATCTCAGTTAGTCAAAGCCACAAGACCACAGACCCTAGAATGTCTTTTGCTTCTGCTGTGCCTTTACATGTTTGCTGCTTCTATCTTTCCCTGGTATCTGGCATGGTGTGAATGGGTGTGGGGAGATCCCCACTGCCTATGATGTAGTGTGCTTATCTCATGGAAACATCCTGTTCTACTGGGCATCTTATCTGTGGATTGTCATGAAGATGATTCCTCCCTAGGCTGTACTATCTAATTGATAATAATAATGATAGCTTACACAGAGTTTTGATGAATAAAAATAATACAAGGAAATGTTACACAGCTAGAGCCTATGAGTTCCACGTAAGGAGCTGCATTAGATCACAGTTCAGCTTAATGAATAAGGAAAACAATTGAGTCCTCAGGAGCCAGGCTACCTCTAATTCTCTTAATACTGAATCACAGGTTTTAGCATGCACCATTAGCTGAAACAAAGCTTCCAAATAATTTCAAGTTAGATCAGATGCTTTAATAATAGTTTTAAGATGAATAACCCCAGAAAACAATCTAAAATTCACAAGGACACATAGCTGAGTCATAGGTTCATTAGGCTAGGGACAAAAATACAAAGCAGCCTGATTGTTGCTAGCTGATGTACTTTTACTTGCTAGGTCTGATTGAAGATCAAAGGTGATGATTAATTCCTTATACCCATTCCTGACCTCAATTTTCTGATATAAACTATTGGTGAATGGTACATATCCATGTACCATGAAGATTCAAAGTTCAGTTGACAGATTCCTTATAAGATTAGCTTTCAAGATAATAATGAAGTGATTGACTCTTTCTTTGTAGCCACAAAATACAACTTGCCAACAAAAGGGTTGTCTGAGAAAAAAAAAAATTTTTTTTTGCTTGCTCGTGATCTGTTAATATGAAACAAGTTACTTAGATGTAAATGTATACAGGTTATCAGGGTGACTCTGTTTTTAATCATGCAAGGGAGATGAAAAACATGGTTTTTACCTGTATTCATTATAATCATTCACTTGAAAAATGGGACATAACCACATTGTGATTCCTGTATTACCTGAAAGATTTTGTTAGGGTATATAAGCTATAAAAGGAAAAACAAAGTATGAATAATAAAGAAGGAAATCATCAAAAGAGTGTGTCTTTTTCCCTAACCCCCTCAGATAGCAGTGGTGGCACACGCCTTTAATCCCAGCACTTGGGAGGCAGAGCCAGGCGGATCTCTGTGAGTTTGAGGCCAGCCTGGGCTACCAAGTGAGTTCCAGGAAATGGTGCAAAGCTACAAAGAGAAACACTGTCTTGGGGGAAAAAAATAGAAAAGTCTAGTACACGCTGAGGCTGTGGGTTTCCCTTGAGCCCTGTACTGCTTAGAGACGGGCCCCACCAGGCAGCAGCACTTCCTCCTCCTACCCCAGAGGGTGTCAATCACCAGATAGTATGTCATTTCTAACTAAGCTCCAACAGGACACCTAGAAGTCCCTCCCGCTGAGAAGAGGCAAGGAACAGGATGTTCCCAGCAGTTTTCTTCCAACTTTACCCACCTCCAAACTCACCACACAGAAACCAAATGCTGTTGTACTTAGATGAACTTTCTTCTTCTTTTTTTCTCTTCAAGAAAACACTCGAGCTGTGAGTGTTGGTACACATTTGTAATCCAAATCCTGGGATGGATCACAACTTCAAAGTCACACATACATATGTAGAAAGTATAAGGCCACCCTGGAACATGTGAGATTCTATCTCTAGCACCAGCAAAAACACGGGCTATATGTTACCACAAGATAATGCCTAGGGCAATAGGAAAGTGAATGTGTGCCGTTTTTTCTACATCATGGATAAAATCAGGAAACAGGAAGAGCTGCCCAGCCCCTGTCTCTTAACCTATATAAAATTATGTCCCTCCTGACAACATTCACCCCCATCAATGGCTGAGCAACATGGTGGGCTAGGCCTTACTTTAGAATTAGACACACATAGATGGACTATTCCCAACACCAGCCCCCCAGCCCCCAAGGAGAAGATAACACCTACTTAGTTAAATGTGGGCATTATGGTCATTTCCAAAGATCAGTAAACCCATAACTTTCTAAAAAGTGCCCTAGATATCCCTAGTTACCATTAGGTTTATATGACAACAATTTATTCCTAAATAAGTTTTAATGCACAAAGACAGAAGAGCAAATAAAATAGTCAATTTAGAGGCCACTGGGACACTTTGAGGAGAGGCCACTGGAATATTTTGAGGAGAGGGTCTATCTAGTACACCTCATTTTGATGAGTTAAGTCACACATCCTGCATGACAAGGTCTTGTGCCAACCCAAGCTGGGTTAGACCTAGTAATCTGAATCCTTCTTTCTTGCTAATAAACAACACAGTAGTAAAACTAAACCCACATGTACTTTGAAAGTTTGGGGGTTTTTGGTGTTTTGTTTGTCTGAATCCAGGGTAGAGAATGGTATGACAATAAAATAATAAAAACTCAAACATAATTATGAGCCAAGAAGGTTGGTTACATAGTAAATTCCCATTTAATCCAACTAATGAACACAAGAATTAAATGATAATGCACACACACACACACACACACACACACACACACACACACACACACTGACCAGTAGAGTAAGCGTTAAATGAAAATCCTTTTCAGCTGTCTACTCATGTGTTTTACCAGGTCTCAGGATTCTAGAGGACTTTAATTCTGAAATGGAAATGATGCTACATTTTGAAAAATGCAAGTTGGAAATGCAAGTGATTCCTTGTGCAGAAGGGTTTAAGGAGACCCAACATGACCATCCTCAGACTGGACGGGAAGTCCACTTAGTTTGCATCACCAAGCAGGCAATGACTGTCTCCTCCCCATTGGCTGGAGTCAGACCTCACCATCTTTTGAGACTGGCTAGTTTTAAAAGAATACTGGAACCCCAACCTTCAGCAAAGGCCAATACTTCTCACTTCAACACTTCTCACACAAGGCAAAGGCAAACAGTAGCAAAATTCTGGGATTTGTGTTTGATGTCAGTTGAAGTAAAAAACAAAAAATAATAAAAATAAAGCTATAGCCTCATTTTTGGTGAAAATTACCAAGAATAAATACAGAAAGAAGACATTTCCTTCTCCTCTCCCCACAAAATGTAATAAAATGTCAGTCTCTCTCTCACACATACACACAAGCTCACACACACACACACACACACACACACACACACACACACACACACACACAGTATTCTGGATGATGTGGAAGGGCACACCTATAATCCCAACATTAAGGAAGCCTCTAGAGGTCGGGCAGTGAATTTAAAGCCAGTCTGGGACTGTTTTGAGACAGGGAGACTCTATTATTTCAAAAACAGGAAACAAGGTGGGCACAGTGCAGAGGAAGAGGAGAGGAGAGATGGGGTGGGGGCCGGGGGGGGAGGGAAGGGGAGGATAGAAAAAGAAGGAACTAAGAGAATTCCTGCCCAGACAGCATTTCCCTCTTGATAAGGAAGGTGACCAATCCGGGCTTAATTTCTGAGTTGCTACTTGGGAAGGGCTTCGTTGCAGATTTCTATCATGGATACATGGATGACTCCTGGACCTCCCAAAGCCAGATGTCCAGGAGGCCAGAAGCAAAATTCTTTAGAAAAATAAAGGAGGAGCACTCTGACCAACAAACAGCAACAACAAAAGTGCTCCAGGACAAGGCTCAAAGCAGCCAAGGTTGACCTGAGTTCAGCTGGATCCTGTCTCCCAAGCCCTAGAATTACAGGAGCACACCACCACACCCAGCATTTCAAAACATACCTCCAAATCATGCTAAGTACCTATGGAACAATGTTCATAGAATACAGTGGTACTCTTAAAACTCAAAAACTGCCATTTATGAAATAGAATACAGGGGTATAATAGAAAATGTCCTCCTTTTGGCCTCTTGGCTAGAACTTAGAGTATGAACAGGTAGGGTGGCCATGTCATCTGGAAAATGAGGCACTGGAGGAGTCCACGCAAGAAGCCTGAAAGTGTATGTTAGTTTCTTGGTCAGTTGATCATGAACACATCACCACACCATTTCTTTAAATAGTTGCATACTGTACTTCACTGATTTACAGACTTTAAAGCCTAGAAATATAAACCAGCAATGGCCACCCAGACAGAAAAGTTGAGTCTAGTCTTTTTGACCCAGCTGTGGTACTGTTTCCCCCAGATCTAGTGTACCCAACTATTTTGTATATACCACTAACCATCCAAAAGTGTTCATACTTTTGGCTTGGGTAGTCAATCAAAAGTCTCAGTTATCTAACATCTTGTTTTAAAAATTACTTGTAGCATTTACAACTCATCTGCCATTTAGTCCAGCCTGACTCAGAAGCCATGGAGTAATACACAGCACCACATGACAGTCAGGAACTCCCCTGCCTAAGCTCACCATGCATCAGTCAAGTGCCAGGACTAATTAAGCTTCTGATTAAAGTCCAAAGAACCACTAGGGGCTCAGCTAGCAAGCTGCTACAGCTAGGTATGATGGCATAGGTCTGTGATTCCAACATTTGAGAAGGAGAGGCAGAAGGATTGGGAGTTCAAAGGCATCCTACAGAGATAGATCTGTCTATACTTTTTTAAAAAACTGATTCTGAGCTCTGAAGATGCTGAGACATCATCATGTCTGAGCCAGCTTCTCACGCTGGCCTGCCTCCTGATCTCTAACTCTAGATAACTCTACCATCTCAGCTTTTCGTCCACCCTTAAACAACCTGAGCACCAAGAGTATCAGTGTGGTACAACTTGGGTCTACCAGGACCCAGGCAATAGCAAGTAGGGTATGGGAGGACACCAGCAGACATCCTCGGAGAGCCAGTCTTTCTTTGGACCTTCAGGCTTGGGCCTCTTGTGAAACAGAATGGGACTTTTGGGTGAAGTAATTTTCCCTAATAATGATAATAGGGAGATGGACAAGGCCAAGTCCAATGGCATGGGGAAATCTTACAAAGCAAGTAGATGCTGAGACTCTCCTTCAAATCTACCCAAGGCAGGGAAAGTTCTCAAGGAAGCCCCATCCTATCCTGAGCAGTAGGAGTGCTGGGCATGAAATTATGGACTCCCCGTTCAGTGGGGGAAATCCATGGTCAAGAAAAGTCTCAAAAGGAAGTGTGGTAAGGCTCTTTCACCTCATCCCATATTTGCTCCTTCAAAACTGTGCTGAATCTCTACCATATGCCAGGTGTGCATCAGGCTCTGGGAGTGTGATGAGATGCATCTTAGCAGGGTGACAGACAGGTTAAAATAGCCACTTTAAAAGGATGGGATGTCAGTGGGAATACATAGTTGGGGCAGCAGGCGCCCCAGGAGGCGAGAGCAGAACACAGGAAGATTCCCTAGAGAAGACAGCAGAGATGAGTTTTAAAGAAAGTTTGCCAGTCAAGGAAAATGAGTGGAAGACAGGCAGAAAGCTGCTGCTGCAAAAGGGCACGGAGCAAGGAAGGAGCAGCACACCCCAGGGGCTGGAGGAACTGGGAGGCACAAGTGAGGAATGGTGGGAAATGGGCCAGTGACAGGAGGCAGGGGTTGTGTCCAAAGAGCCTTGTGGGGGCCACCCAGAAAGGCTTGGGTTTCTCTTTAAAGGAAATGAGCTGCTGAAATACTGTAAGCAACAGAGCAACATGATCAGATCTGTGCAGTAAGCATACTGCATGGACCAAAGACCCAAATGTGACTGTACAAACTAGCAGACCAGGAGCAAGGAGAACACCGGAAAATGTTAGCGTGATTTGCTTGAGGGAGGATGATGACCCAGATTAAGTCATAAGACAGGGAAGGAGGGAGGAACATCAAATAGGGAACACACGTGCACATACATGATTGATCACTAAAATAGGAAATGGAATCTGCTATTACTACTAGAGTCATAAAAAAGTAAACAGTACTTTCTACTGTCAACTCAGTATGGTTCTCTCCCTCCCTCCCTCTCCCTCCCTCCCTCCCTCTCCCTCCCTCACAGCTCTGACAGTAAGTGATGAAGGCTGATGAACAAAGGAATCTCCTCCCTCCCTCCCTCCCTCCCTCCCTCCCTCTCTCTCCCTCCCTCCCTCCCTCCCTCCCCCTCCCTCTCAGTTCTGACAGTAAGTGATGAAGGCTGATGAACAAAGGAATCTGGGGAGGAAATTCGAGGAGAAGAAAGCCAGGAATATGAGAGAAAAAAAAAAAAAAAACAAGATAAAGGAGTGTTCCAAAGGCCAACATGGAAAGAACTATCAAGGAGAAAGTTCCAGTGCTCAGAAACTGAGACATGATTATGAGTTCAAGGCCAGCCTAGGGTACATGGAGAGATCCTGTCTCAAAAGGTGGGCGTAAGATGGGAAAATGAAAAAAAAATATATATAATGAGATCTATGCATGAAAATGTAATAATAAAGTCGTTGCTTCGCATGCCATCTTTAAAGTCAAGTGCAAAAGACATTAAAGGGGAAAAAAGAAGGGCCTGCCAGGAGCATCTAAGGCTGCAGAGTGACCAAGAAGCATCATCTTTCTGACTAGAAAGTGTCTGTTGTATTTAGTACAGCATCCCCCTGTGACCTTAGCAAGGCCGTCTCAGTGCCTGACTGGGATTAGAGGGATAAATGAAGGTGAGGAAGTTGACATCAGAAGCAAAGCTGCCATCAGGATGGATGCTGGCTGCCCATCCAGCAGCATTTTAGAAGAACAGGTGGAGTTATGGTTTTAAGGAGGCCCTCAAGATTCATCTTCTATCTTTTTCCACCAAAATTATAGACCAATTAAGTGTAAGGAAAAAGAGAGCGAGGCAGATGGAAATCCAGGCGCCAGCCACCTTTACTAGAGATGAAGCAAAGGTTGTGGAAGGTAACATCAAATGACCAGCGACTATTTTCTAAAATAAGAAAAAGACCCATAGATCCTGGCAGCCCTGGAGCTCGCAGCCTCCTCACACAGAGATGCCCTTGGAAAACGTGGGAACAGAGATGGAAGGAGCTGGCTTAGGCAGGCTGACTGTCTAGCAGGAGAGAGAGGCACAGGACATCTTTTTCCTGGTGGTTTGGATCTGGAATGTTCCCTAAGGCTTGTGTTTCCCCCTCAGCCATCTGCTCTAGGTGGGGAGAGGTGTCTAGAGAAAGGATATCAGGCTATCATCAGGACTAGGGCCATGACTGGCACATTGAGTTGGGGCTCCGGCTTCTTCCCCACCCTGCCACCATGAGATGCACAGCTTTGCTCTACCACGCTCCCCACTAGAACACGGGGCCTGGTACAAACGGAAAGGTCGCAAGGGCAAGTGATCTGAAATTGTGAGCCAAGGTAAGCCTTTGCTCTGTTCTTTATCTCAGGCATGTTCATCACAGTGAAGGGAAGCTGACTGGCACACTCCTCTGTCAGTGGAAGCAAGGCAGACACTGAGCAAGAAAGAGCACACCAGTGTTTTAGGGAGCACCTTCATTCCTTGTGGGAGTAAAAAAAATGCAGAACGCTGTGAGTCCAAGACCAGCCTGGTCTACAGAGCTAGTTCTAGGGCAGCCAGGGCTGCACAGAGAAAGCCTGTCTTGAAAAACCAAAAGGAAAAAGAGCGCAGAATGCCTCAGCAGACAAACTAATACACACCGAGCCAGAAGGAGGTAAGCACAGATGGACTCTTTCCAAGAGTCTTCATATGCGTATGACTATGCACTACTTGTGGGGTTGGATTGGAAGGAACAGGAGGAACGATTGTGGAGAGGACACAACGTCTCATTTGAAAAGGGAAAGGAAGTCCGGGCACTCGTGAGGGTTCTGCTGTTTTCTCCCATTTGAACATTAGCTCGAAGGGTCACGGTCACAACTTCTGTGTAAGTGGCTATCATTGCAGGGCGCTTCCCATTCAGTGCTTCCAACTTCAGACTTTGCCTTGTCGGCAGTTAACCTGTGATTCTCTCTGCTGTGTCTGCCCAGTGTCTTTTGCTCCCCTCCTTTACAAGTCTTCAGCTTGCATTTTGATCTTGTTTTTAGAAAAAGGGTCCTGCTGTGCAGTCCTGGCTAGCTGGAAAACTCACACTGTAGACCAGACTGATCTCCAACTTACGGCGCTCCTCCTGCCTCTGCCTCCCAAGTGCTAGCCTTACAGATCTGTAGCACCACGCCGACAGCTATTTCTCCTTCTGTTTTAGAATTCATTAACTCACCCATCCTATGTGTGGCTTTTGTGTTTATTAGTTAGATTGCTTCGCCTTTTGTTTGTTTTGTTTTTTGTTTTTGTTTTTGGTTTTTTGGTTTTTTGAGACAGGGTTTCTCTGTGTAACTTTGGTGCCTTTCCTGGATCTCGCTATGTAGACCAGGCTGGCCTTGAACTCACAGAGATCCACCTGGCTCTGCCTCCCGAGTGCTGGGATTAAAGGCGTGTGCCACCACCAACCGGGGCTTTTTTTTTTTTTTTTTTTTCAATATTCATTTGAAGTCTCAGCTCTGTTTTTCAATTCTAGCAACCGGCCTCTTCTTTGTCACTCACAACAAAACTCATAGAATGTGTTCATTATGTGAAGATAACAAGCCATGGCCCACATCCCCTACTCCCCCCTGCTCCCCCACCATGGGCGCTTCCCACTCTTACACAACAGGAGAGGCCTGTGGGAACTTCCTGTGAGCCCTTAGCTTTTCCTCCACTTCAGCACTTCCACTTCCAGGCTAAGTTTCCCCTGAAATATCCCCCTTGTATTTTTAGCACTTAGACATTTTTATCCATCAGAACCTAACTGACGAGGTCTTTCCTCCCCACATCTCTTCACCCTCCGTCCTGAGTCCTCTAAGATGACTTATTGTTTGGCTGGCACTTATCTGAACGTTTTCCCCTCTCTGGTGGGAACTACGGTAGCTCACCCTTCCTTGTGTTACTTTTTGTTTTGTTTAACTTTTAGAGACCTGGATCTCAGCTAGCACAAAGTGACCTTGAACTCTTGAACCCATCTCATCCTCCTGCTTCCCTCTCCCGAGTGCTGGGAACACAGGGAGGTGCCTCCACGCCTGCCTTGCGGCTGGTCCTTTACAAGCTTTTATACCCTCAAATGTGTGTCTTTCACCCTGAGAGAGACGTGGTCTTGCTGCGGGATTCTCGGGATGCAGTAGTCTCCACACAGCTACCCAATCTTTTTCTGTTTGGAGTATTTTAAAAAAACAAAAAAATCAAAACTGACATCCTGTGACCCTTCTTCCTCTGTGAGCAGTTTGTATTTTCTTTCTGGAAGACTGAAGGATTTTCTTTTTATCTTTACGACTTCAAGACTGCCAACCTGTGAATCACTTTTCCTGCCTGAAACATACCAAGACTGTCCAGTCAGTAGTCAGACCTCCCGTTAGCCTGGGGACTTCTTCATTGCCTCCTTTTCTTCCTTCTACAGAGCTTGTTTGCAGGTCTTAGCTTTAGTGTCCAGAAAAGCAAAACAAAACAAAAATGTAATATTCTCTGAGAAATAAGCACTGGTGTCATTATTCCCAAACTCTGGAAGTTACTCTTTTTAAATGTAGTACTGATCTTTATTGCCTTGCTTTCACACAGAGTGTTGCTGGGCCTGAAGAAAGGGTGGTGATGCTTTCTGTCCCCTTTATGCTCATAGCCAGTGACTGGGATAGAGACTCACAACAAGAGTGTACTCTCCTGCTTTCTTTTAACTCTTGGCTTCAGCATTCTTCTACAATACCACCCTTGTCTAGCTGGGTCCCTTTACCAATGCCCAGGGGTTTGGGGGCCAAATCTGGGCTCCAGAAGACCCAACAAGCTAGGCTCAGCCACCTACCCTGGTGTGCCAATTACAGAAAAAAAGTAAAAAGCAGGAACAAAAGGAGATTTAGTCACTGTGGCCACACTAGAAAGAGGAACAAATAGAGGGGTCCAGTCATCCCAAGTCCGTTGGAGGGTACTAACATGAACTTTAGTCATGAACACAGGAAGTACTGAGGCAGCTGGGCAAGCAGTACACATAAATTAAGAAGTTCCTTTACTTACTCTGTAGGCTACTAAGAGAGAAAAGTAAACACCAACCTAACTACAAAACCTTTGCTCTACAACCTGTCCTGCCTGCAAAATATGCTAGGGCAACGGTGGCACAAACCTTATGGGAGTAACCAACCAATGTCTGATGTGACTTTAGGCCCACTCTATGAGATGGAACCTGTACCTGACACTGCTTGGGTTCTAAGAACCAGAGTCTAGATAGCCCAGAGACCAGGGTAGAACCAAATACTACTACTCTGAAAAAAAATAATGTTAACAATAAAATGACTCCTAATGATATTGTGCTGTGCTCACAGATCAGTAGCTTGCTCAGCCATCGTCAGAGAGACTTCATCCTGCAGCAGATGGGAGCAAATACAGAGACCCACAGCAAGACATTACATAGAGAGAAAGAGACCTTGGAACACACAGCTCTAAACAAGATGTCTTCATAAAATCTCTCCCCACAGAGCTCTGGGAACCCCATGGAAGAGGAGGCAGAAAAATATGGGGAAAGAGAGGGGATGGAGGACACAGGGAGAACCAGGCAGATGCAGAGGGAGCAGGAGATGAACTTGCCATGCTGATAAATGAACCACCACATGGCAGAGAGTAAATAAGGAATATGGGTTAACTTAAAGTACAAGAGCTAGTAAGTACTAAGCCTGAGCTATTGACCAAGCATGTATAATTAATATAAGCCTCTGTGTGTTTATTTGGGATCCAGCAGTTGGGACAGGAAATGTTCGTTTACATGTGTGGTCATTTTTATGTCTGGTGATGGCCATTATGATGAAGCAGATGGAAATGTAGAATGATTTTGATCTGAATTTCTCTGGTGGCTGAGGGTGTTGACCACTTTGAGTGTTTACTAAGTATTTGCATTTCTTTTTTGAGAATTTTCTGTTAAGTTCCATATCCCATTTTAAACTAGATTGTCTGGATTTCTGATGTTTAGGGTTTTTTTTTTTGGTTTTTTTGTTTTTTTTTTCCAGTTGTTTGGTTAGTCTGGATACCAATTCCCTGTCAGATGCACAACTGGCAAAGTTTTTTTTTCACATCCTGTGGACTGCCTTTTCACTTAATTGGCTGCTTCCCTTGCTGTACAGAGACTTTTTGATTTTATAAGTTCCTGTGTTGTCGACTGCTGGTCTTATGTCCTGTGGTGCCAGAATCCTATTCAGAAGGTACTTACTGGACCTATAACTTAACGTACACACTATGTTTTCCTCTAGAAGTTTTTTGGTGCCAAGGTTTACACTGAGGCCTTTGACCCATTAGATGTCCATCAACTGATGATTGGATAAGGAAAATGGATCCTAGCTTCAAATCTTTTGTTTCATGTGCTAAATCTAGAGTTATGTGCAACCCAGGAAACTAGAAATGGGACTGAGCTCCTGGAGTCCAGTCGAAGAGAGGGAGGAGGGATTATATGAGCAAGGTGGCCGTTAAGATCATGATGGGGAACCCAGAGACAGCTGACTCAACTAGTGGGAGTCACGGACTCTAGACTAACAGCTAGGGAACCTGCAAGGGACTGAACTAGGCGGGTGACAGCTTCGTGGTGTGGGCAGTTTGTGGGGCCCCTGGCAGCGGGACCAGGACTTGTCCCAGGTGCATGAACTGGCTTTTTGGAGCCCATTCCCTGTGGTGGGATACCTTGCTCAGCCTTGATGCAGGAGGGAGGGGCTTGGGCCTGCCTCACCTAGATATGCCAGACTTTGTTGACTCCCCATGGGAGGCCTTATCCTCTCTGAGAAGTGGATGGGGGAGGGGAGGGGGGTAGTGGGAGGAGGTGAAGAGGAGTGGGAGGAGGGGGAGGGAGTGGGGGATTATGGTTGGTATGAAAATGAAAAAATTTAAAATTAAAAAAAAAAAGAAATGGGGCCATGAGGTAGGGGTTGAATCAAGGGATGGGGTTTAATAGAAGAGAAGTGGAATCCTGGGGACAGAGAGATTCAGTCAGGAAGTGAGGTGGCAGGGTGAAGAAATGAGATGGTTAACCAAACTGGAGTAAGAAAAGCTGTGTGAAAACCTATGATTTTGCAACCTAAGTAAAGATAATAAGCAGAGTGGTTATAAGATGCTCTATGAAAGAACCGGGCAAGAATACTGGAGGGTGAAAAGCAGGAGTGGGGTCAGGGAGACAGGGGAGAGTAGGGGGCAGGGATGAGCTAAACAAAACTAAGGATGTATGAAAGGAAAAAAAACCCCTTAAAACCCCACTAGCTTGTGAGCTAATTAAAAAATATAATTTAAGAAAAGGAAGTTGAACGGAGGTATCCTGCATGGGTAGACACCGCTTTCCCAGAAGACATGATTATGAAGTTAAAATCTCAGTGCCAGTCAAGCTATTGGTCAGGGGGCCCCAGAGGTTCCCAAAACAACACAGGCTGTTGTCATTGCTCTGGGTTGTCTACCACAACTAGATGGTAAGAACTTCCTGATGAAGATATCATACACTTTGGTTGCAATACCTCAAGAAATCAATCTCAAATTGACCTGGAAACTCTTTCCCTGCTGACTAGTTTTCATGATGTCAGAAGATGTCATTGCAGGCCTCTGGAGGAGAAAAGACATCAATGGTCTAACCCAGCACCGGACCCTGCATGCTACAGGATCAACCTGCTAGGCAAGAGGTGTCCACTGGTACCATAGTGACATGACTGTTATGGGTGGCAGCAGGTCATCAACTGCTTTCTGTTTGGATTTGAGACCTCCTCCACAGGAGGTGAGTTCATGCCTGGCACTGCAAACCTGGCCAAAAATCCGTGGCTGGGAAGTCTTAGGCCTGGAGGGAAAACCGCTACTGTTGTTTGTTTTTTTCTCTTGTGTGGGGTCCCCCACCTAGTTCCCAATTAAATCACACACAGAAGCTTATTCTTACTTATAAATGTCTGGCCTTAGCTTGGCTTGTTTCTTGCCAGTTTTTCTTAACTGTAAATTAGCCTGGCTATCTTTTGCCTCGGGGCTTTTACCTTTTTCTATTAATGTATCTTTCTTACTCCATTACTGGTTGTGTAGCTGGGTGGCTGGCCCCTGATGGTCTCCTCCCTTCTCTGGTTCCTTCTCCTCTCCTTCCAGATTCTCTCTGACTGCCAGCCCCAACTATCCTTTCTCCTGCCTCACTATTGGCCGCTTAGTTCTTTATTAGACCATCAGGTGTTTTAGACAGGCACAGTAACACAGAGCTAAACAAATGCAACATAAACAAAAGTAACACACCTTAAAATAATATTCTACAACATACTACTGTTGTTTTGCTAACTGGACATGTTGTTAAGCCACCTTCTAAATGTTTACATTTGTATTCATAGATTCATGTTGCTCCCAACCTGAATCAGGGACACTTCTTTTCACAGTAGGCAGTAGTTAACACAGAGGCTCCTAACTGTTCAGAGTCTCGAGAAGAAGTGATTTTTGAGTGCTCACCCAAAGATGGGACTCTGGATGGGCGAAGTTTGTCTATCAACCTCCCCACACCCCAAGGTTCGGGAAACTTTGGAGGAGGAGAGTCAGGAAGAAGGGAGGAGCTGGAGGATGGGGAGGCGTTGTGGGGAATGCCGTATTCATGGCTGATGCACACACAAACTCAGAACAGTTGTGGGAACCACCTCTACAAGACCTGCACATGTTCAAGCTAGTCAAAAAATCCAGCATGGATAGGACAGGGGCTACCATCAACCCCTCGCTAAATAGCTATTGGTAGTTGATAGTTACTAAGGGAAAGAGTCCCTTTTCTTTGCAGTGTGGTCTTTGGTAGGTTGTCCATGCTGCAATAAATGGCCCACACCTATTGGGATATAGACAGCATTACATGGACTTAGTAAATTATAAAAGTAAAAAAGCAAAGGGACATGAAATAGGGAGAGAGAAGTGTTGGGAGAAACCCAGGGGAAGTCAGAGGGGAAAAAGGGGTAGATATGCTCAAGATACATTGAATACATATATATTTTCAAAGAATAAAGTTTATATTTTTTTAAGTTAAGAAGTCCCAGTCTGGAAAGATGGCTTAGGGGATAAAGATACTTGCCAACCAGCCTGATGATCTGCATTTATCCCTGGGACCCAAACGGTAGAAAGAAATTTCGTCTCTGACCTCTACACTTGGGCTGTGGCAGGTGCACGTGAGTGCACACACGCACATGCACACACGTGCACACGCACACATCAATAAACAAATATATATTTTAAATAAGTCCATACATAAGACCTACATGGTTCCTACCTCCAATGAGCAGGTGTGTGTGAACGTTTTTACCACCTGGACTGTGGACACTCAGGCTTCCTTGAGCATTGGATTCTTCATCTGTGCAAATGTATAAATTGTACCTCGAGGCTGGGTGAATTGCTCAGTGATAACAAATGCTTAGTATGTGCAAGGTCCTAGGTTCCACCCCAGCACCACATTTAAAGGCCTATCCACTTCACAAGCCTATTATGGGACTCAAAGGACATAAGAAAGACCTTTAAAAATGGAAATGCCCTTATCCATGCGAGGCTTTGTTTGAGTTTTGTTGTTTTAAGTTGTATTTCATTTCATGTGTATGTGTATGCCTGAGTGTATATCTGTGCACCACATGTGTGCATGAGCACACAGAGGTCAGAAGAGGGTGTCAGATCTCCTGGAGCTGGAGTTGTAGGTGTTGGTGAGCCAGGAACTCCAAGTGCCTTTCCAGCCTGATAAGGTTTTGTTTTGTCTTTTCAAAAACAATAGCTCAGGTTTTGGAAGTGGAGCTTTGCAGTATTAACTCACGCCCACGGATTTAGCAGTTTCAAATTCATGAGTGATCCTCACAATCTCAAAGAATCCAAGCCTAAAGCTTCTTATTCTAAGCTTCTGAACACAACTTTTGTTATTCACAGAAAAGCCACATCTGCACATGAGAAAGGAAAAGGCTCCTCTCTAAATCTAACCTGGTCAAAATTCAAAGTCCCCAGTAGAACTGGCAGCCCTGTGTCCAACACAAATTGGATGGTTGATGCAATAGATATGGGGATGCCCCAGATTCCCCTTCAGGGAAAGTCACGCTTCCTGGCTTTGGCATTGAGGTTAAGACCTGCCTCAGTGGCAGGAAGCCACCTGACCCAAGGTCTCACCCATCTGGGTACAGCCTGTATCTGCCTTGTGACCAACTGGGGCAGGGTTGAGAACCCAGCTAGCCAATTCCAGCCTGACACACAAAAAAACTTTCTTTTCTATACAGGGTCTTACATCATAGCCCAGGCTGGCCTGAAACTCATTATGTAGCCCTGACAAATTTAAGGACGGTTGCCCTGCCTCAGCCTCCTGAGTGTTGGGATTACAGGTGTGAGCTCCCATGTCTGGCATAGCACAAGATATTCTGATGAACAGTCCCAGAGTTCCCAGTTCCCTAGTGGGCTGGCCAGTTTTTGCAGAGTTGAATTGAGTTATAGTTTGTGCTAAGTGCTAATTCCCCACTCCTGCCTTCACACATGCTGATCTCTAAGAAACACCTTGCACCTCAAATTCCATCTCAGCATTGTCAGTAACAGCTGGCTCCAATGTGCTATGTCAGGATTCGAGGGAGAGTCTATATGTCTGTCACAAAAAAGGAAAGAGCACAATGGGTGATGACAGGGAGGTTGGAATGGCCACTGCTCTAACCACAGGCAACTTTGCATCTAACAATAAATAGGTGACTCAAAGGTCTGAGACACTGAACTGTATGGTAGGTAGAAATCTGTGGGTCCCTGCCTAACTTGGACCCAAATCTCCCAAAGGAAGCAAAATCACCAATTCTTATTCCTAACTCCAGAAACACCCTGATTTAATGCTGTCTCCTTGAAGTTCCAAAGCTGATTCCTTGGAAATACATGCCATACATTGTGAATAAGTCCACTAGAAAACAGGGTATAATAGTTCATGCCCAGAATCCCTGCACTTGGGAAGCTGGGGCAGGAGAATTGCAATGAGTTTGAGGCTAAACCTGGGCTACATTGTAAATACCAGACTAGTTAGAGCTATGCAGCCAGAAGTGGTGGTATATGCCTGTAATCCCAACACTGAGAATGTGGAGGCAGGAAGATCAGGAACTCAAGACCATTCCCAGTTATGTTGTGAGACCTGGGATTGTCTCAAATGATCAATAGTAAGCTAGGATCATATTAGCTAACAAATACCTAACGGTCAGTCATAGGTCTGTTTTTCAGTTATCTTTATACCTGTAGCTGATGTTGCTACATTCCAGAATTCAGCACTCCTGGTTCATTTGGAAGGAAGGGTAGAGAAGCCAGTGTTAACCCTGGTGAAGGGAGAGCTCACACACAGTTTCTCTAGTGGCTACAAGTGCTGGTGATAAAAGGTTCTCTTTCAGCATGCAGATCTGTCATCTATCAATCTTCCCCTCTGCTCCTTGACCTTTGAAACTCCTCATGTCTTGCCATTGCATTTACAATAAGGACCCCAGCCCTAAAGGTTCTACCTGTATAGTCTGGCCTCCAATTCAGCTCCTGCCTCTTCCCTTTGCTCTCCCTGCTCTGAATACTATCCATGCTGCCCCCATGCTGCCCTTCATGTCTTTTCTCAAATTAACCAGAACATCTGCTACTGTGGAGCCCAGAACATGCTCTGCCTGAGACTCCAGCCCCACCCACCCTTGTTTGATTGGCAACTGTTCCTGGCAGTTTCAGAAGGGAAAGCCTTTACTAACTCCATACCCTTAGGTCTAGAACAGGGTCTTCAGCCATGTGATTTTACAGAATTTCATTCCTTTCATCATAGCATTTACCTCACAGTCTTGTTTAGAATTCTACTCCCTTGGAGCCAGTTCCTGGCACAAGCCTATAATCCCAGCAGTCAAGACACTGAAGCAGGAAGATAAGAGTTCAAGAACAACTTTGGCTGCATAATGAGACATATGCTCCCATTTGGAATAACTGAAAGAAAAAAAAAAAAAAAAGCCAAGCATAGAGATGCACGTCTATAATTGTAGCATCTGGGAGAGGCAAGGTCATCCTCAGCAACACAGTGAGTTTGAGGCCAGCCTGGGCTTCAGGAGACCCTGTCTCTAAAATTCATTAAAGAAGTAATGAATGTTGAACTGAGGTTGAGTGAAGGCTATACAGCTTTCAAAGAGACGGCCCAGTCACTGATGATGGGGGAGACACATGGACAGATGGACGGACAGACATATGGAGATGGAAAGACAGCAAAGCACCAAAGTCATGGCATAGTGCTGATCCTTATCAAAGATCAAAACACTGAAGTGCCAGGCCTTCTACTGAATACAATTATTGACTTCATAATCAGGGAAACCTGCTATGGAATGAGCTGGAGAATATTCCTGTTCGATTTTATTTTCCAGAGCCCTAATGTTAGCTAGGTAGAACTCATTTTAGGGACTACTATTTAACCACTGGGGAAAAAGAATCTTCTTTTTAATGGAAAACTTGTTCTTCATTGTGAAGGTGGCACATAATATTCTTTGCTTCTTTGGTCTTGAAAAGAGGGAATTCATGTAGCTCCCTGCTGTACCCCCACTGTGTCTTGAATCTCCCACGTCAACAAAGAAAGCCAGACTGATGGCTAACTTTAAAAAAAAAAAAAAAAAAAAAAAAAAAAAAAAAAAAAAAAACCTAATAAGTAGAAAGTACCAGCCCATCAAGAAGAGCACCAAGCAGGTCACATTGTGTAAATGCATCTGCTCTCAAGAAACCTGAGGCTTGGGAATTAACAGATGAAGGGCACCACAGAACCAAACTCAAAGCCAGAATAGCTCAGGCAAAAACTCAAGTATTTCAAGCACTCAGAAGTTCAGTTTTAAGCCAGCAGAACAGCTCAGGGCAAAGGCACTTGCCACCAGGCCTGATGGCCTGAGTTTCATTCCTGGGACCCACACATACTGGAAGAAAAAGAAACGAGTCTGGCAAGTTGTCCTCTGACTTCTATATTCATGCTGTCACACACACACACACACACACACACACACACACACACACACACACAGTCACACAGTCACACACACACACACACACACACAGTCACACACACACACACACACACAGTCACACACACACATACACTCACACACACACACACATACACTCACATACATACACACACACACACACACACACACACAGTCACACACACACATACACACACACACACAGTCACACACACACACACACACACACACAGTCACACACACACACATACACACACACACACACAGTCACACACACACATACACTCACACACTCACACACAAAATAAATACAATAAAAATGACGAGAATTTTAAAGTGCAGTCCTCAGAAAGCATCAACATATTTCTACTCAGCACAGATCTGAGCTGAGAGGCAATGATGGGGCCTCCCTACCCTTGGCACACTGTAATGCAACTAAAAGATCGCAGCACTGTTCAACAACATGGAGCCCAGTGTCCACAAGTTCGAATAGCCCACAGCAACAACACTAGGCAGACACAGCCATTCGCCAAGGACTGTGTAAGCACGGTCTCATGAAATCTTAACAGTTACAGGATCTTTAAAGAGGTTTGGTTAAGATCCCTACAGTCACAGTCCAAAGGTAGGTCACCATGGTGTCCCCACTGCTCACACGGCTTGCCTTGCTCACTCCCTGTATCTTCAAGGTCCGTCCCAGAGAGTGGCACACAGAAAGGGCTCCATAAATGGCTACTGAATTAAGCAGAGAGCCTGAGAGAGCTGAGCCCCAACTCATCTCCCAGCGCTTTCTCTGTAGCCCAATCCCAGCATGGGTTAGAAAAGAAGGGATACGCCACAGTCCTTCCAACAGGTGATAGTGTGTTTGAGTTGGGAAGGACCGGACAAAGTCATGGGCATCGTTGTCTTTCCCTCCCAGGTATCCCGTCTGCCTTCCCAACGCCATCTTCTAAGAGCGCTCAATTAGGTCAGAGTTCCTACTGAAGCCGAGGAGTCTAAAGCTGGATTCAGGGCTGTGGTGAAGATGGAGCTTCACTTGTCTTGTGTTTTCCCAGAGGCTTTGCCATAGCTCACCCTGAAAATAAGTGTGGTCTCATCTCCATATTCTCCCCTGTTTCAGGGGGCCAACAGCAAAAAGTGGATTGCGGTGGCTGCAGGGGCAGGTATAAAGCTCCATCGCCCCTTGCTGCCCCACCTCCCATGTCTTACTGTCCTACTGCTCTCCCCCCAGGAGTTCAAAACCAGCCAGACCTATGTAGTGAAATCCTAATGTGGCTCAGAAGTAGGGCTCTGGCCTAGCAATTGCAAAACCCTGGCTTTGATCTCCAGCACTGAGGGAAGGGGGGAGTAGGGGGTGGAGGGTGAGAAAACCACATCTCTCCCAGATGTCTGGCATTGGCTGCTGGCTTTAGAACCAGGTCTCCAAAATCTTTTTCCTCAGCACTCTGCTGCCTCTCAGGTTTGGATCTCATGGGAAAGTTCTTAGCTTAGTCCTAAAAGCCTTCTTTGGTACGATCCCTGCTTTTCTGGGCCTTTTACCCTTCTAAAGCCAACCATCTTCCTGTCTCTCACTGTCCCTGTTCTGGGGAAGATCTCTTAGGGTCTTTCGTGGCCACACGATGGATTTGAGGATGGGCAGTGGGCAGCCTGGGCCAGGGCCCAAGCAGCAGACCTCCCAAGAACAGTGACACATGCCTTTGGGCATGCCTTACGGTTTTCTCCAGAGGACTGGAGAGAGAAGCGGGTGGAATCTAGAAACTTCTCAGGCTTTAAGAATTCCTGCCCTCCTCCTCTGTCCGACCCTGACTATGCCTGTCTGGGTCCTGGCAATGCCCACGGGCAGGACAGCAAGAAAAAAAGGGGAGGCCTGTTTGTCATTTGCTTGGTCACCCCTCCTCCGCACTTGTCTCCACTGGCTGCTCACCCCCTTGCTGCCCGCCTGTCCCTCTGGGCTGCTGGGGCGCCACTACTACTGTCCCCATCCCGCTTTGCCAGACGGGTCTAAAGGCAGCTGGACTCACTGCTCTGCCAACAGCTCACGGTTTGCGCGAGGCTATAAAACCTGCCACCCAGGGAGGAGGCCCGGTGCCGCCCTGCATTGCCCAGCCGGAGCGCGCAGACATGACCCGAGCCGTAGAGCGGGGCCAAGGGGCGGCGGGCTGGGGGCTGCGCGGTGCCCTGCTGGCCGTAGCGCTGCTGTCGGCGCTGAACGCCGCGGGCACCGTGTTCGTGCTGTGCCAGTGGCGCGGGCTGAGCGCGGCGCTGCGGGCGCTGGAGGCGCAACGAGGCCGGGAGCAGCGCGAAGACAGCGCCCTACGCGCCTTTCTGGCCGAATTGAGTCGCGCACCGGGTCGGGTCCCCGAATCACCCCAGGACCCTGCGAGCGCAGCGCGCAACAAGCGCAGCCACAGCGGAGAGCCTGCGCCACACCTCCGCGCCGAGAGCCAGGACATGATGATGATGATGACCTACTCCATGGTGCCGGTAGGCAGGGGCTCGTCTCGGTGGCGCTCCCCGTCGGTCAGGGCAGCAGGAGGTGATGGGAACTAGGATCCCGTGGCCAGGGACAAGGTCTTGGAGAGAACCCCGGGTATAGATGTGGCTAGGGAGGTCATCCTGGCAAGCTGCTTTAACTCTTTTGAGATCAATCTCTTCATCTTCTGGGACGGGGCAGGGCAGGTCTTCACTTCTGACATCTTTTGAGTCTGCAGGTAAACGAAGGGCGTGGGCCGCCTTTCCCAACTTTTGACAGACATTTTCTAGGTGTAAACTGACCCACAGCCGCAGCTCCCTGTGGCAGTCTCCGAAAACAAAGTGACTTTTCTTCAACAAGGATCCTTTTGCTTGGCACAATCTAGTGGTTAGGTTTTTTAATCTGGCCTGGACTCATCCCCGTGAGATCGCAACCAAACTGCCCACCTAGATGCTGAAAATCATTCCTGGCTCTCAAGCTGTTCCAAAAGGGAGAAATTGATGTGGTGTAACTTTTATTAGCATGTGACTAGGCACTGACAAAGCTGAGGTTCTTCAGGTGGGGCCTGGGCTGCTTCCCACACAAGCTCACAAGAGTGGAAAGCCAGAACTACTGGCAAACTGTGCATCCAGAGAAGGTTCCAGCATTCATCTTTTTTCTTTTAGTCACCCTCCTGCCTGCCCTTCCTCCCTCTCTCCCCACTTCCTCCCTCCCTCCCTGCCTCCCTCCCTTCCTTCTTTTCTTCCTTCCTCCTTCCTTCTCCCTTCCTAAAACAGTTTCATGTAACCCAGGATGACCTTCAACTGGCTGTGTAGCCAATGATGACCTTGAACTCCAGATCTTCCAACCACTTAGGTGTGGGATTTCAGGCATGGGCCATAACACCCCTGAGCCTCTGCATTTTCTAAGCTATCCCACTGTCTATTCGCTTCCTGAGATTTAGGAGACACCTCTCTAAAAGAAAGACTGTTAAAGAAAACAAAATCATCTTTATTCCAGTTTCCAGGGGTTCTGCTTTTGTGGATTTGAACCCTGTGGTTCTCAGGCAGGAGCACTGAGATGCGTTCCCAACCCCCTTCCACTTCCCGGTCCCCCTCACTCACTGCAGCAGCAGCTGTGGGCTGCTTCCACTCTGTAATTAGAAAATTGTCAATTGTCACTCCAAGTCCATACCTAGGAATCTTACGGATGTGATGAGAAGTCTACTTAAAACATTTGCTATTCTCAGAGAAGCTTTCAAATACTGCATGTGAGCTTAAATGCTTTTAAAACTACAAATATCACACACTTCAAATCCATAGTTTGAGGAAGTTCAAGCTCTCCATTTCTGGCTTCGCTTTTTTATTCACGTAAACATTAAAAAAAATCTATGCCTAAGCAAAAATTTCAGAAAATACAACCTCTGTAAGATGGAGAGGACTCATTAGGGAATTTTAGGGCATTCTCTTGGCTCTCCATTCTGCATTTTAAGAGGTTAAAAAAAAAAAAAAAAACCTTCAAAGAGAAATCCATCTGAGCATCAACACTTTATATCTTTAATCCTGCTTTTAAGGTAGAAGGTTTAGATCCAAATTGCAGCCTATGCAATTACTGACATAAGAGAATGAGCTCATTTTCATGTCAGAAAGCTAGATTTCAGTGCAGGGGACCTGGCTATGCAGCCACCTGCTAATCTTACAGATTAGCACAGAAAGTACAGTTAGGACATTTATAGATCAGCACCCACTGCCTCACATCCACAGGGCACATGCTGTGAGCCTTTCGGGTCACTGAAGGAGGTGCAGCAAGACCAGAAGGCACCTATCTATCTCCCTGATGAGTGATCCCCTCATGCAAGTGTCCCCTAAGAACACTGCAACTCTGTCATGTGTCAGGTCTCAAACCCAGAACAAACGGCTAACTGGGGTGCACACTAACATCTCAAAGCTGATGCTGGCCTGGCCGCCAGGTTCTCCCTGTATCCTTCACTCTTTACCTGTTACAGGGTCCTCCTGGCTGGCATACCCCACCCCCTACCCTGAACTCTCCAGCTCCAGGGCTGGGCTGCCCCTCCCCCAGCTCTCCCTTCCCTATATAATCCAGCCATTTTGGTTACCTGGCTCTTTGGGTCTACCCTTTACTCATCTTGGTCGGTCTCTTGGCACAGGCCACCCCTCTTGGTCAGTGTCTGGCTCCTCTCCCCTCTTCCTGTGGGCCAGCTCCTTACTTTGCACTGCTCAGTCTGGTCATGTCACTGTGGCTATGTTCTCCCTTTTATCTACAATAAACCTCGCTCTCCTCCACCATGCCTAGGGGCGATCATGGTCTCCCTTTGTTATTTCTCTTTCTCTGTCACCATGCATGTAAGCACTCAGGTGCCATACTCTAAGAATGCTATGACTCTGTTGTGCCTGTCTTGGGGATGTTGTGCAGTGCAGGCTTTGATTCAGACTCTCTAAGATAGGAGATTCTGCATGGCTGCAAGTGTCCACCGATGCCAGTGCTACGGATCTGAGGGTCACATTTTGAGGAAGGCAGTCCTAGAGCACCAGAGTCGTTGGGGAAACCTGAATACAGTGATGCCAGAATCCACCCTAGATATTATTCCAAGTGCATCAGTCTGAGGTGTGGCCTGGGATGGAGAGTTCACTTGCTAGCAGACAGGAGATTGACATGAGTTCCTAAGGATGGTCAGCTAGCTGAGTTAAGCTCTTCCAGTTCCCATCAGGCCTTGCTTTACACAAAGGAACCCATTTCACTGCTAAATGCCTTTCCCTCCCACTCCCCCTACCCATCAATACACTTCTCATCCTCACAAAAATTTTTTCTTTACTCTTTGCTTTTCTTTGAACAGGAAATTAACCACATAGGAAACCAATTTTTTTTTTTTTTTAAAGAAGCCATCACTGGATACCTCAAGTGGAAACATTCAGAGAAGGATCTAGAATAAATCATGGTGGTAGACACATCTATTCATCCACCCCTGGCCTTTTGCTATAGCATCAGACCTTGAATGAGTGTCAGATCCACGGGCCACCCCAGAGCCTCCCTTGAGACTCTGTATGGGAGATCTACAACCAAAACGCAAGCTTTACCAGATTAGTATCAGCATTTCAAACAACCTTCCAGAGTGCTCTCTTTATGCAAGATGAGCTTCCTTGTGGTTTGTTCCTGCACTTTTGGCTAAAACAAAAAGTACCTCCCTTAGTAGGGGAGTTCTAACTGGCACATTCTGGTTAGTAGTTCTAAATGACTTTGTTGGGGGGAAAATGAGCAATTATTACTGAAGTACAGTTAATTTGGTGCAGAGAAGCATATTTTAAAAAATTAAAAGCAAGTGAATGGGGGCTGGAGAGATGGCTCAGAGGTTAAGAGAACCGACTGCTCTTCCAGAGGTCCTGAGTTCAATTCCCAGCACCTACATGGTGGCTCACAACCATCTGTAATGAGATCTGGCACCCTCTTCTGTATACATAATAAATAAAACTCTTTTAAAAAAAAAAAAAAAAAAGCAAGTGAATGTTTTGTTGGAAAACTGTTGAGTAGGACAGTGGGCAACATCTGGGAGCACCAAACCTGGCCAGAAAGGGGACTAGGGTTCTGGAAGCCATGGGAAGGAGGGCAGCTTTGGACCTCCCCCCTCCCTTCCTGTAAGGCACACTGCCTCAGTTGTTCCCTTCCCCACAACCTTTTGCAATCCTCTTCTTTTCTCCCAGCAGAATTGATCCGGCCCCTCCCCTCCCCTCTCTCTCCACCCCCCTCCCCCTGTCTCTCCAGACTCCTCTCCTGCCCTCCCTCCTCTGTTTCACGTCTTATGCTGACTGACACTCTGGCCGCTCTGCTCTGCCATCTTTTCTGACCACGAATCTACAGCATCCAGAGGAACTTTAATAATAAAATCAGTTGGGTAGAAACCCTGCAATGCACTAAGGCTGGTGAATATATCTCCACAGCAATCATTAGCCCCGGGTACCAAGCACACTCCCACACTTAAGATATCATTTGATTAGGTGTCTGGGCACCTCTCTAGCAAGAAAGTCACCTTTTCTATTTTTAGGTAAATCCAAATGCGTTTTCAAGGAAGACAAATGTGATTAAACACCTCCCAGATACTACCAAGGCCATGTGATAGAATGTAAGGCCTGTGCCAGGCGGTTACTCTAGACAGGGTTTTACCATGATATAGGCTAGCCCTGAACTCCAGTTCCAGGGGATCCAGTGACTTTTTCTGGACTCTAAGGGCACTGCATGTTCACGGTGCACAGACACATATACAGAAAAAATACCTATACATATCAATTTTTTAAAGTTTAATGACACTTGTCTGTCTAGGATTGAAAGCAACACTAAACTATGGATATAAACATGCGTGTTTAGAAGGCAACTTGACAACATGTCTGTTTAGCAAAACAACAGGTAGTAGGTTCACGACCTCCCGAGTCAGGGGCTTTTGGCCAAGTCTACAGTATTAGGCACGACTCTCTTTTTTTGAGCATGTCTTAAGTTCAGTCAGAAAGCAGCTGGTTTATCCCCACAACGTTCACACCAGTGTTGTACCAGTGGTCACATCCTGCCTGGCAGGTTGATAGTGTAGTGTGCAGGGCCTAGTGCTGGGTAAGACAGTGAACAAATGACTCTTTCGTCCTCCAGTGTCCCCAGCACTAGGAAAGCTGGCCAGCAGGTGGGATGTTGCCAGATTAGTTCAAAATTCATTTCTCTGTGTCCCCAAACCAAAGCAACAGGGTCTTGTCATCTAGTGATGGTGGGAAACTGAGACTAGTAACAACAGTCTGTGTTGTGTTGAGGGCCTCTGGGGCCTCCTTGGCTAATACATAGACGTACCCCATAACCAGCACTGAGATGTTGTTCATTTAATAACCCGTGTCTTGGGGAAAGCATTGTCTACCCATGCATGATAACTCCTATTTAAAGTTTTTCCATTATTGTTTTGATTAGCGTATGAAGTACTGTCTGCATGAGGCTTTTTCGACCATCCTTAAATTTAGTAACCCACTCGCCTCAGCCATTATCTCCTCTTTCCCCTTTTCTCCTATCTCTGCTTAAAGCATTTACCTCCAGTTTTCCCCCACAAATGTCTCTTCAACATGTGGGGAGAAACCTTTTTTTTTTTTTTTTGCCGGAGTTTAGGATGGAACCCAGGGCCTTGCATTTGCTAGGCAAGCGCTCTACCACTGAGCTAAACCACCAACCCCTCATTTTTTAAATACAAGATTTATTTGTTTTGTGTAATGTGTACGAGTACTTTGCTCACATGGATGTCTATGCACATGTGCACGCCTGGTACCCAGAAGGTCAGAAGAGGGCATTGCATCCCCTAGAACTGGAGTTATGGCTGGCTGGCTGTTACCATGTGAGAGCTGGGACCCAAACCTGGGTTCTCTGCAAGAACGACAGCTGCTCTTTGTCACTGAGCCATCTTCCCAACCCTGGATATTTTCATTTAAAAATGCAAATTTGAGACGACCCTAAAATATAAATTTTGTCTTTTGCCATGACTAGAAGATAAAAGTTTGACGATACACTGAGCCAGGGAAGCTGGTAGGAAATAGCCAGGCTCTTGCTCCGCTGTTAGCGTGCAGCATGTGGAAATTAGTTTGGCAAATCTAGAAAAACTGAGACTACACTTCCTCCTTTACCCTACAGTCACATTCATGGGGGTTTGTCTTGAGTAGTAGACTGTCACGGCCATGAGTGATGTGTTCTCGGTCGCTCATTGCAGAGCCTGTGAGAACAAAAACCTGTGACCGACCACACTCTTCCATCAGCCTGACTTATGTCTAGTCACTGACCCTACACCCCTGGGAAGGAGTGAACCAAGAAGGAGCGCATTCTCTGTGCTTGAACTAGTTCCCAGGATACATTCGAAGCAAAGGAAACAAGGTGGAGGAAAGCATGTATTGTAGTAGCGTGTACCTAAGAAAGTAAAATAAATGAAAAACAAACAAACAAACAAACAAAAAAAAAACAACTGATAGAGGGTAAGCATAATCTTTTCACTATTACTTAGCTTTTTCTTTTGAGTTTTTTACTGAATTACCCTGGTTTTGGGGTGTTTTTGTTTGTTTTTGAGACAGGGTTTCTTTATGTAGCTATGGCTGATCTGGCACTTTCTTTGTAGACCAGGCTAGCCTCAAACTCACAGATACTGTCTCTGACTCCCGAATGTTGGGACTAAAATGTGGGCCACCACCGCCCAGCAAAATTACTCTCTTCTTACTCTGAGTAAAAAGGCCCAGCTACCACAGGTGACGTGGCTGTGAATTTGAGCATGTCAGCAGCTATAACAACCCAGGGTTCTTAGCTCAGCATCTGCTACTGTAACAAAAATCCCGGCATCAGGTAGTTTGTAAATATCAGTTTTATTTGACTCAGTTCTGAAAGCTAAGCAGTCTAAGAACATAGTACTGGATCCAGAGGACTCTCCTGATGGGTACCATGGCAGAGCACCACAGTTCAGACACAGGTTTGTTAGCTCAGGTCTCTCTATTATGATGAGGCTAATGCAGTCACGGGAGACCTCCCCTCGGGGCTTCATTTAATTCCAATCACCTCCCTAAGGCCCCACACCAAAATGCTAGTAACGTATAATTTGAAGGTCAAGTTTCCAATATATGACTCTGGGGAACTCACTACAGCACACGCCCCGAATGAAGGAAGCGTACAGTGTATGTTCTCATTGACGATGTCTGCACAAGAACCAGAGCCTACTCTGAAATTTTTTTTTCAGAAGAAGTAAAAACATCTGACTTTTCTTATGAAATATCTCATCTTTTAAATATTGACAGCAGAGAGAAAAAAAGAAGAAAGAAAAAATAGTTGGTTGGCACAGTTTTGACTAAACAGCATTCACATTGCCTGAGGCCATCTTAGGACATCCAGACAAGGAGTATGTCACAGTTGTGTCTTGGGTGGTTTTGAACAAACTTGTTTTATTTAGCTAGGTCACAACCTTGTATTTTGCAAGCCTGATTCTGAACACTAATATGTTGTTGTTGTGGTTGAGGTAGAAGTGATTTTTGGCATTTTCTTTGGTTTTAGTTGTATTTCTACTTGATCTATTTGTATTTATTTACTTATGTATTTGTGTGTGTGTGTGTGTGTGTGTGTGTGTGTGTGTGTGTGTGTGTGTAGGTTTTATGTGCACATGAGTGCAGGTTCCCACAGAGGTCATCAGAAGGCGTCAGATCCCCTGGAACCTAACATTTCCCGGGTGTAGCTTTACTGAAGTTTGCTGACCCCATGCATACTGTCCTCCCCGGAGGAGTGCTGGGGTTGGTGAGCCCAAGCTGCTAAATCAGCATTGTTCCCTGAATGCAAGACAGAACCACTGTGAGGGTGTGGCTACACTCTGGAGCAGGAGCCTGTAGGCTGAGCCAAGCTACCCAATTCCCAAATCAAAAGCAATGAAGGATGAGACAGAGCCTAAACCCCCACCAACCCCAAACGTATGCCCTCTTCAAATTCTGCTCTGTTCAGTTGGAGGGGATAGCAGACACCTCAGGAGCTCCTGTCATATGGAATGGACCCTTATAGAAGATTAGCCTGTTAGCAGAAAAAGAGAGTAGCCAAAAGAGAAAGCCATATGCAGACCTGGGAGGCAGGTTTCTTTATCCTTCCTTGTGGCCTCACAAACTCATTTCTGCTTGGGATCCAGGGCAGTGTTCTCAGAGCACAGCTGGCACTATGTGGTAGTGTGGATGTCCGTCCTAGGTGTTAAAGGTGGAGTGAGAACTTGAAATGACGTCTCTGCTAGGATCTTGTTTGGTGGTCTTGGTACTTCGAACACCCTCAGAAACGTGGTTGTGTCTCAGACAAAGCTGGTTTGTTGAGGAAGACAGGAAGGAGGTGACCCCTTCACTCCAGTTTAGGCCCTTCTTCAGGAACACCTAACTTTGCATACACACTAAGAAAACACTTCAGGTCGGTACACTTGATTCTTCTATATCCATTAACTCCACAGCTACAGATTCAATCCAGCACCCATTAAAAATAATCAGAGTGAGTTCCAGGAAAGGTGCAAAGCTACACAGAGAAACCCTGTCTTGAAAAAACAAACAAACAAACAAAAAACAAACAAAAACAAACAAAATCAAAGAAGACTCTCTCTCTCTCTCTCTCTCTCTCTCTCTCTCTCTCTCTCTCTCTCTCTCTCTCTCTCTCTCTCTTTCTCTTTCCTCCGCCTCAGTTGCTGTCCAGCTTACTGTGTGTCTGTGTGTGTGCAAGCACATATTGCACACACATGCGCGTGCAAATGCATATGCCCATATGTGGAAGCCAGGCTGTCAAGCATATTTCTCTGCAACTCACCACCCCCTGTCCCTTTGAAGACAGGGTCTCTCCCTGAGCCAGAAGCTTGCTGTTTTGACTAAACTGACTGGCCAGCAAGCCTCAGGCATCCTCTCACCAACACTGGCCCTGCCCCACACCATGCTGGGATTATAGCTTTGTCCAGCTTTTTATAGGTGCTGAGGTTCCAAAACCAAAGGCCTCACCTTCACTCAGCCGTCACTCACCCACTGAGCCATCTCCCCGGCCTCAATCATTTCTTCTTTGAGACAGGTCTCCTGTAACAAAGAGGGTTTCCAACCCAACCTTGAGCTTCATGATCCACCTGCTTCTGCCTCTGAAGGGCTGGTGTCACTGGCATGTGTCACCATACCTGGCTGAAAATAATAGTCTCCGTATTAAATGTGTGTAGATTTTTTTCCTTGTCACCAGTTACCTAGACATGGTTTCAAGTATATGGAAGGTTATGCACATCTTAGCTGCAAATGCTGTGCCACAAGAAACTTGGGCATCTGTGGATTTGGTGGCAGGAGGTCTTCTGTCAGCATCTGTGGGACAGCTGTATGAAATTGTCTTGATCCTCTGAGGATACATGGAAGAAACAGTGGGTCAGGACTGGGCATCTGCAGCCATGAGAATAGGAAAAATAGCCAATGAACGGCAGGAAGCCACGTGGACCTGTTCCCACAGAGCTATTAAAATGAAGTTAATAAAGCCTACCTCAGGGCTGGTCTAGTCTCTTTCCAGCCAAAGCAGCAGAGGCAGGAGGAATAAGCCTGCTGAGCCCTATAACCGGAGCAGGATGGTGCCTTCCGGATCATCCGCTCCCGCCTTTACCCCACCGTTTCCCTGCTGTTCCTTGGTCATCACTGTGATCATGCTGAGAATGCATGGATTTTTGTCTTGGAACTCAAAGCCACATTAACGCCCCACCCCCCAGAATGCTCACAGATCAGCCCACCTGGAACCACACAGTGCACTAGGTCACAGGCTGAGGGTCTTGATGAAGGACTCTTTCTGGGTGGGTTCTCAGCCCACAGATCCTCCCAGTGACATTGTCCCAGGATCTCTCTGTGATGGGCTTAGGCTCCCTGCTGTGACTTCAGCCCCTGTGTACCTGTCCTTAATTTAAGCAGTACAGCATCCTTCTTTCCATATTAGGTCCCCATCTAAATTATATGCCTGAAGTGTATAAGAGTGAACACAGTGGCCATGGAAGTCAAATGGCTGGGTAGCTGGGTGACCTTGGGCATCTTTGACTTCTCCAAGACCCAGTTGCCTCCTCTCTAATGCCTGTCTCGTGGGGTTCCTAGGAATTTTGAAGATAATATAAGAACAGTGCCTGCTATCATAGTCAGGCCTTCAGTAAGTAGTCATTGTTGATATTTTTAAATCCTGGGCAGGGAATGAAATCCAGTGTTAGAGCTCATGCCAAGCATATGAAAAGCCCTATGTTCACTTCAATCCCCAGGACCACAAACAAGCAAAATCAAGGCACTGTCTCAGTCTGTTGAGGCTCCTGTAACAAAATACCAGAGACTGGTAACCTTTAAGCAACAGAAATTTACTTCTCACAGCCCCAAGTGGTGAAGTCTAGGTTATACGTGAAAGCATACTCAGTGTCTGGAAGACCATTTTCCAGTTCATGGCTGACAACCTCTAAGACAGTAGAAAGAAGTAAGCGTTCTGAGGCCTCATTTTCTATCCCTGCTGGATGTGGTGATGCACACCTTTCATCCCATCACTCAGGAGGCAGAACTCTGAGTTCGAGATCAGTCTGGTCTACATGAAGAACTCCAAGACAGCCAGGGCTACATAGTGAGATTCTTTCTGAAGCAAAACAAAGCACTATTTTATTTTCAGAAGACATCAAGCTCACTCTTGAAGACTTTGCTTTTGTGTTCCCGCTGTGTTCCTGCCCAGCGCGTCCACTGCACCGCTTATCACTTCCCGTTGCCACCATGTTGCTTCAACATAATATCTGGGGGGCAGGAGACTAAAAATTAGCCATAGTGTTGTGTAACTGTGAGTCCTCTTGCCCCAAGCTCTGGGCTTACTGTTTGCTCCCAGATTCCTTCAGCGTTCTAGACATCTGGACTCTGCGGTATTTTTATCAGCTGCTACTTCAGGAAACTAGATTGTGTGACCTCTAGAAGCCTAGATTGCGTGACCTCTAGAAGCTTAGATTGCCATCAAAATGACCTAACTCTTCATGTCAGTGAAACAACACAGGGCCAGGGGTATAACTAAACGGTAGAGTGTTTGCCTAGCAGGCACAAGGCCCAGGGTCCATACTCAGCACCACCAAAAAATAAGCAAGTGAACCAATAGCAAATCCTAATTAACTAGACTTCATCAAGGTGCAGGACTTCCTGGCTCCCCACCCTTCTGTATGCCACAGTGACAAGTGGGACACCTCTGAAAGTCCTGTTAACTTCTGCTGATTCCTGTTAGTGGCATTCCAAAAAAACAAACAAACAAAAAAACAAACAAAATGTCATGCTATCCTGAAGAGAAGACAGCAAAAAGTACCTCTGAAAAAGGAGAACAACTTTCTTGAGGGTCTTGTGTACCCCAGGATATGATTGGTTACCAAGGTGGGAGTCGCCAGAACAAGTCATTGAAAGAACACTCTTATGGGGTTAAAAAAAATATTTTTGAAGTCTAAGACATATTTTCCTTCTGCATTCCTCATGCCTCACCCCACCCCCACCACCATCAAAAAAGAATCGCTGGCTAAATCTAGTTGACATTCAAGCTTAATTTACATGCATTTTATCGGCAGACTAAAGGCCACTTGTGTGACACAATCTGAAGCTTTTAGGTTGCGATTCTTCCACAAAAAGAGCATTTTTTTTCAAGCTCATTAGTTGCTTTTATGTAGCTCTCTGAGTTTGAACAGCTTGCTCTCTTAAATAGATATAATTTGCTTCTAGTTTAACTAAAGTTCAGGACACAATTTCCTTTACTGAAAGGTAGAGTTAAAACAAAAAGACCTGCTGAAGAACGTTCAAAATGCAATTTGTGAAGTTTGTTCCTAATGCAGTACAGTAATCTCTTCATTTGCCACTCAGAAAGTTCCGTGTGTCTGCAGAACTTGTGAGAACTTTGGGAGCTCTTCCTCGACTCTAGCTAAGAACTGTAGAGGACCAGGAGTCAGTTATGGGTAACTGTGCCAAGGTACCATGATGATCAGGGGCTGCAAAACACTCAACACTCGGTTGGTTGGTTGGTTGGTTGGTTGGTTGGTTGGTTGGTTTCCAGTAACTCGGCAGGTGATGGGTGCCATCTAGAATCTCACTCATTAGAAGGAAAAAAAAATAACCTCTCTCCCTTTTAAGGACATTGAGACCTTTGAAAGGAAATCTTTTATGGTTGTGTGATGAGAATGGAGACCACAAGGAAGAGAGGGGCTCAGAGGTCGGGCATGTAGCTAGGAACAGAATAATCATGGGTGTGTGCAGAGCCCTGAGTTTATTCTTTAATACTGAAAGAAATCACTGCTGTCATAGAAGGGCAGTTTTATAAACCCAGACAAGCCAGAGGGCAAAGTGTTCTAAGTGCCAATAGTGACTTGAGTGTCCGGCTGGAAGGGCGATTGTGCGGGAGACAAGAAGACCAACGGGACCTCCCTAAACTGGAGACCGTCAGCTGGAGAAAGGGAATCAAGGTCGGCCCGCCAGGCAAGAGGAAACTTGGAGTTTCCACTTTTAAGAAGTCGAGAAATTGGGAGCCACTGTAGCCCCTTTATGGAAGGAAGTCATAAGGAAGATGGCTTCCCAGGAAGAGAGATGCTCTGGCATTAGGTGTGGGAATGAGCACAACCAAGAAGAAGGCTAGTGAGTTGTTCATTGATTTAGGCAAGAAAAGACTCACGTGTGGTCAGGGTGGTGACATTAGAGTGGAGAGGAAAATCTGCGTTCTAGAAATATTAAGAGAAAAGAGTGTGTTGAAGTTTGTGACTAATCACACAGAAGGGAAAGGAGTCACTGCTCCAGATCTGGTTAGGGTCGTCAGGAGTCAAAGACAAATGAAGACATGCAGAGGCGTGCCCAGCTTGGAAGTGGGGGGATACTGGCTATGCTTGCAGACTGAATGTGACCTGAAGGAAAGGGAAAGGTGCACAAGAAAATATTCAGGGAAAGGAGAACTCTGTCCTTTCCATGGGAAAGATCTTTACAAATCCAAAAATTATCTCAGTGGAAGTGGACTTGATTGGCATGCATATACCCCAGGTTCAATCCCCAGCACACACCACACAAAAGTCTAAACATTAAAAGACAGGCTTCCCGAACTTCTGCCCTCTGGGGTTCTCCATTGTGCTGTAAGCCTGTATTTAAGACCTCCTCCCTCCTTCAATAAATGACATTCGGCATTAAAAGAAGGAGAAGGAGAAGGAGAAGGAGAAGGAGAAGGAGAAGGAGAAGGAGAAGGAGAAGGAGAAGAAGAAGAAGAAGAAGAAGAAGAAGAAGAAGAAGAAGAAGAAGAAGAAGAAGAAGAAGAAGAAAGGAGGAGAAGAAGAAGAAGAAGAAGAAGAAGAAGAAGAAGAAGAAGAAGAAGAAGAAGAAAGGAGAAGAAGAAGAAGAAGAAGAAGAAGAAGAAGAAGAAGAAGAAAAGAAGAAGAAGAAGAAGAAGAAGAAGAAGAAAGAAGAAGAAGAAGAAGAAGAAAAGAGAAGAAGAAGAAGAAGAAGAAGAAGAAAAGAAAAGAGAAGAAGAAGAAGAAGAAGAAGAAGAAGAAGAAGAAGAAGAAGAAGAAGAAGAAGAAGAAGAAGAAGAGAGAAGAAGAAGAAGAAGAAGAAGAAGAAGAAGAAGAAGAAAAGAGAAGAAGAAGAAGAAGAAGAAGAAGAAAAGAGAAGAAGAAGAAGAAGAAAAGAGAAGAAGAAGAAGAAGAAGAAGAAGAAGAAGAAGAAGAAGAAGAAGAAGAAAAGAGAAGAAGAAGAAGAAGAAGAAGAAGAAGAAGAAGAAGAAGAAGAAAAGAGAAGAAGAAGAAGAAGAAAAGAGAAGAAGAAGAAGAAGAAGAAAGGAGAAGAAGAAGAAGAAGAAGAAGAAGAAGAAGAAGAAGAAGAAGAAGAAGAAGAAGAAGAGAGAAGAAGAGAGAAGAAGAAGAAGAAGAGAGAAGAAGAAGAAGAAGAAGAAGAAGAAGAAGAAGAAGAAGAAGAAGAAGAAGAAGAAGAAGAAGAAGAAGAAGAAGAAGAAGAAGAAGGGGTCAAGATCATGATGGGGAAACCCACAGAGACAGCTGACCTGTACTAGTTGGAACTCACTGACTCTGGACTGACAGCCTGGGAACCTGCATGGGACCAAACTAAGCCCGCTGAATGTGGGTGACAGTTGTGTGGCTTGATCTGTTTGTGGGGTCCCTGGCAGCAGGACTTATCCCAGGTGCATGAAGTGACTTTTTGGAGCCCATTCCCTGTGATGGGATACCTTGCTCAGCCTTGATACAATGGAGAGGGGCTAGGCTCTCCTTCAACTTGGTATGCCAGACTTTGTTGACTACCATGGGAGGCCTTACCTACTCTGAGGGAGTAGATGGGGGTAGAGTGGGAGAGAGGTGAGGAGGCAGGAGAAGGGGAGGGAGGGGGAACTGAGGTTGGTATGAAAAAATTTTTAATAAATAAATATATTTAAAAAAAAAAAACTTGACTTTAAAAAAAAAAAAAAAGACAGGCTTCCATGTGACCCAAACTTTCGGGATTGTGTTAGCCCTGACTACCTGGTTCAATGAGGTCGTTCAGCCTCTGAAATATCTAACCCACAAGTTAACAAAAAGATTCAATAATATATATAATTCACGCAAGGACCAGAAGTGTTCCCTGGAGCTCACTGTGTGTCCACTCCTTTTTTTTTTTTAATTTTGTCTCCTTAAAAGGAAAATAAGTTTAGTTCCGTTTCTCTCTTCTTCAATGTCCTTCCTTTAAATTTATGTTTCTGTCTTACATTGTTTTTCTCAATAGTTCCTTCTCCTGCATTTTACAAAACTGCTTTGAGTAAGAATTCTATATTAAGCTCTGTGTGAGGTGTGTGCATGGGTGTGTGCATGTGCGCGTGTGAGTGTGTGTGTTTCCCCCCTAAGCTATCCTGGAACTCAGCTTGTGATCCTCTTTCCTCGCCCTCCCTCATGCTGGAATTACAGTGTGTTCTACCACCCAGAGCCACATACTCTCTCGGAAAGCAAGGAGCTCTTTAGGCTGACTTATCTGTAGCTGCTTTCAGATGCTTTGTTTAACTTCATCAACTTTGCTACCAAGGACAAGGTACTTTGTCTTTCTGTTTAAGGTTAGGTTTGGAGAGGAAGGCCTGAGTTTCCATTAGGTGGCTGCAGGTGGTTGGCCTGGAGTATCTTTAAATTTTCTTTTTTAAACAAAGACAAGCTGCATGCTCCCTTTGGGATAGCAAATTTTCTTCACACAGTGGCCAGGTGGAAGAGCCTGCCCTTCATGGATAAATCCAGAATATCTGACCACAACTTCAGACTTCTAGGTAGTCTTTCAACATCTGTGCTTTGAACCTCCAGTAAGAAACACTGCATTCACATAGCCTTTTGTCTCCAGCCCCAGGAGTCTGAGTTAATGGCAGTCTATGTATTGGATGCTGGGAGCTTTTGTAGTAGGGTCGTTTACATGCTCATAATAGCAATTGACACCATTAATTAAGGAGAGTCATAAAGAATGTCTATTGTCTAAGAAGCATAGGACTAAGTTATATTTATTGACTTTTTATTTTTATTTTGGGATTGGAACAGAATCTGATGTAGTCTAAGCTGTTGGGATTAGGAACCTGCTCCAGTCTGGTTTTGTACAGTTCTGGGCATGGAAGCCAGGGCTCCTGCATGGTGGGCAAGCACTCTACCAACTGAGCTGCATCTCCAGCCCCTCAATTGGCATCTGAACAATATTCCACTGAGTAAAGAGAAGGTATGCATGGGAGAACTTGAGATACCCTGATGGGGCCCATTGTCATGTTCCATGGCTTGGGCTACTCTTTGCTTTTCTTACTTAACAGTATGCCAAAGCTATGTTTCCAGAAAGTATATTTGGATCCAACACATTGCATTTTAATATAACAGGTCTCATATTGATGACCTGTCTTATTGAAGTTGTTTGCCTCATCTTACTGCAAAACTATGTTGAAATGAGAGCATTACAATCTGGAAATCCTTGTACACTTTCCTGCCAGGAGCATGTGATGACTAACTTCATCTATAAGCAGCACCGGGCAATAGTAAGTGCTACCTTGATAAAACAAAAGCCAGGTAAGACCACAGGAGTGGGTCCCTTCACCTAGGAGTTAGGAAAAGGCGGACAGAGCCTTCAGTGGGGCCAACCAAAAGTTGTGGTAAGACAATATGACTGGCACAGAGCAATGAGGAGTGTGACAGTGATGGGCAGGAGGGACAGGGATGTCCTGTAGATAGAGGCCGCCGAAATCCCCAGGAGGGTGGCTTCAAAGGTATCTTCTATTTCGACACCCCCAAGTTCCAGATCGAAACCCACGAAGCCCCCCATACCAGTGTAACTCTCTAATTTGACAAACCAGGTTTTGTGACTTTTGATTCTTAAGTTTTAAATCTTCACCCAAATTCCTAATCATGGTGACAGGGTGAGGGGAAATCACTCCTAGCTTTATGAGCACACGTTGTCACGAAGAACGTTTTACTTCAATACAGTCTTATGGAGCCTACGTTTATTAAGAGAATATTTCTGAGAAGTTCCGACCAAACATGAAAAGTGACACTCAGCGCATAAATGAAGCTAACAGGTCAGGAAATGACAACGCTCTCCCCACAGTTTCTAGCTGTGCCTGTCCCGGACCGGTAATGAGGAGCAGGAAGAAAGACTCATTTTCCCTATTGATGCTCTGGCTTGCAAACCGCCTCCACCTCTCCTGTGATCCCCCAGGCAACAAATGAACCATTGTAAAGTCTTTTCTGGACCTCTCAATGGGCAATTAGATGTTTTTTAAAGACAATAAATTTTGTCATGGTGTAAATGATTACATTCATTTACGAAAATAAAGTGCAGTGAATCCATTTTTTTGGTGGGGGGAGGAGGGGTCTGGTCATGTTAAGATAATTATCAAAGCCATACTAGAGTACAGTGGGGCTGGAGTTGAGCCTTGTTCCCGCGAGCAGCCTGTGTGCCCTTGAATAGACCGCAGAACTGTCAGAAACACACATGGCCCAATATGAATCCATTCAGAGAGTTGTTGGGTGGAGGAGGTACCTGAGGCATTTACAAAGTATTGGTTAGTTTCCAGATCTTAACCTTGGATGGAACATGTCACACACACACACACACACATACACACACACACACACACACACACACACACACACACACACACACACACCTGCATCCACAGGGGATTTATTCTAGGATCCCTCTTAGATATCAAATTCCTAGGGTGTTCAAATCCCTTATATAAAATCATGTAGTGTTTTAATGTAACCTAGGCACATCTTGTCTACTTTAAATCACCTATAGATTGTTTAAAATACCCAACACAGGATAAGTGCTGTGCACATGGTCGTAGTGAGCTATTCAGAGAATGACAAGAAGATAGTACATGTTCCGTACAAATGTGACTCTTTTCAGCCTGTGGTTGGCTAAATTTATGGGTGCAGAATCTCAGATATAGAAGTCCCACTACCTGTGTTTCTTGCACAGTTCAGTTTTTCTACATTTGTGCAGATGTGTGGTGTGCATTCAGTATCTCACAAACCTCTTTCTACAGCAATCAACCACTGTTGTTGGCACAAACACTCAGGATGAGTTTCCCTCTGGCTCCCCTAATGAACAGACCTGTCCCATATGAGAAACTAAGTCACCTTTTCTTCAAGGCAAAATGGGATCATTTTTGTTTCATTTTGTTTTGTTTTTCCAGACGGGGTTTCTTTGTGTAGCCCTGGCTGTCCTAGAACTTAGTCTGTAAGTCAGGCTGGCCTCAAACTCACAAAGATCCCTTTACCTCTGCCTCCTGAGTGCTGGGATTGAAGATATGGGCCACCACCACATGGCTAACAACAACTTTCAATTATGTGCATCTGCATGTGTCTGTGTGCATATGTGCACCTGAGTTCAGAAGCCTGCAGAGGCAAAAGAGGGTTTTGGATGCGCGGGAGCTGGACTGCAGGCAATTGGAAGCCGCTGGACATGGGTGTGGGGGACTGAACTCCAGTCCTTGCAAGAGCAACAAGTGCTCTTGACCATCGAGCCTTCTCTCCAACCCAAAACATTATCTTTTTAAAAAAAGCAATTTCAATGAAAGAGCAATCAGCTTAAAAAAAAAAATAAATGACATATTAAACTTAATGCAGATTCTTCCACCCTGGTTCTCCAACTCCATCCTGTGCGAATTTTGATGTTGTTGTTCTGTGTCCAGACATGTTCTAGAAGAACTAAAGGAGTGTATCTTAAACTCACCAGTGGAATTATACAAAATCTTTCGCCTGTGCACCACTGTTCTAATGCCGACCACTACTCTGCGTTTTACCATTTACGCTTCAATATATCAACCTGGGGATCTGAGATCATCAGATGGGGTTCTGGTGAGCAGTGCAGAGAATGACAGGCGAGCAGAGGCAGACAACCAGCTCATCCCTTGTGGTAGTGATTGTGACATGCCTGGCAGTTGTCCAGTGAGCCAACAGCATCCAGTGGTCTAAGGAACACAGCCAACTAGGAGTATTTCCATGTGCCAGGGCCTGAGTTAGCTCAACCCTCAAGGTGGGTTATTTTGTGGATGACTAGCTTGTTGAAAGGTTAAATACCTGTCAGTGCTTACTGGCCTGGTCACCTGACCACTAAGCCCACATGTCAACCCTTTCAGACATTGGAGTCTGATCATTACCCTAGTGAAGGCTCGCTGAAGGAAATCCAGAGAATTCTCTAGATAAGCACTCATATCAAATATACACGGGTCTTTGAAAGGTTTCTTAGCAGTTTGCTGCTCTACTAAGGACTGACTGTAGGGTTTCAAGCACTGGGCAAGTACTGTACCACTGGGCTGTATCCCTATCACTCTAACTTTAGATACAGGGTCTCCATATGTTGACCACACTGGCCTTGAACTCACTCTATAGCCCAAACAAAGCCATGAATTTGTCATCCTCTTACTCAGCTTCTGGAATAGCTGGGATTGACAGCCTGTACCACCATGCCTGCTCTACGGTTTTGTTTGTTTTTTCATTTGTTTGTTCTTGACCTTATAATATAATTACATGATTTCTGCCTTCCATTTCCTCACTCTAAGCCTCCCATCAACCCCTCCTTGCTCTCTTTCAAATTCATGGTTTTTCTTTTCATCAATTGTCATTACACACACACACACACACACACACACACACACACACACACACATATAATTTTTTAAAAATAATTTATTTATTAGAATGTTTTTGTACATTGGTGTTTTGTCTGCATGTATATCTGTGTGAGGGAGTCAGATCCCCTGGAACAGGAGTTATAGAGAGTTTTGAGCTGCCATGTGGGTGCTGGGAATTGAACCTGGGTCCTCTGGAAGAGCAGCCAGTGCTCTTCACCGCTGAGCCATCTCTCCAGCCCCTGCATATATATTCTTAAATACATAAGCACACCTGCTCAGTCTGTATACCTTTACTTGCATGCATGCTTTTAGGGCTGTGCCTTTGGAACTGGCTAACCAGTTGGTACGCTCTTCCCTAGAGAAGACTAGTTCTCCACTCCCAGCGTTCCTTAATTAATTGTTTTCCTCAGACCTGTGGATATTGGCCTGAATTCACGTGGTGGGTTTTCCGAGCTGCTTTCTGCTTCTCTGAATGGAAGACATCTTCCAAGCGCTCTGCCTACTGTTTGCTAATGATCACCTTGTGTCTCCTCAGATCCGAGTGATGGTAGACCTGTGTAACAGCACCAAGGGCATCTGCCTTACAGGTAGGTCTGTGCTGCTCACCAGGGAGCTGAGTGCAGCCAACACCAGGGGCTAGCCAAAGACCCAGGGGCAGAGAGCACACCTAAGGGTACTGTGTTACAAAAATGCAGCCTCTTTCTTTAACAGATGTTTTTAATGGGAATAAAACCAATTGTAATATGATTATGACAGTGTTATTTTCTGGTATTGTCACAGAAATGTGGCCATGGAAAATAACTGGGACTTGAGTAATTAGAAATGTGTGTGACCCTAAACTAGGGCCAAGGATGTTTTCTTCATTCACATGAGTTTTAAAGAGGAAAATGAAGAGGTGGAAAGAACATCTCTCTACACAACAGAGTTCTCTTCCGTGAGATGTGCCATGCTGCGTCAGATGTAATTAAGTCTCTATGCCAGATGTGCAGCATGAGCGGACAGCTCTGGGCAAATTTGGGGGGCAGTCGTGAAGTTCTGTTCTTCTGTTTTTCCTCATTGTGTCTGCGTATGATGTGGAGGAGGGGTGTGTGCATGCCGTGACGTGCGGGCTGGTGGTCAGAGGCCAACTGTACGGAGTTGGCTTTCTCCTTCCACCTTTACGTAGGTTCTGAGGATCAAACTCAGGGTGCCAGGCTTCACAGCAGGCACACTGTTGGCTGAGCCGCTGTTTGAAGCATTTCTTGGCTACATTCCATGTGCTAGGTAGGCTTAGAGGCTGACCGTATGCCTTATCCCCATTTCTTAATGGCTCAGGACACATGGAAAAGAACTAGCCAGGAGATGTATCAAATCTTGGGTCCAGGAATGGCTGATGGAAGGGTGTATGTGTGTTTGTTTTGGGTTTTTTTTGGGGGGGGGATCTGGGGGCTTGGTTGAGTTTGTTTGTTTTTAAGATAGGATCTTACTGTGTAGACCAGTCTAGCCTCAAACATGTGACAATCTTCCTTTCCCAGCCTCTAGGGTACTGGGGTTACAGATGCACACATGCCCAGTAGTGGTGCGGTTTTCTGTATGTGAGCCTGACAGAAGCCACCTCTCACCTTAATGGCAGGCCCCATGACAGGAAGGGCAAAGAAGAACCAGGTTCAAAGCAGTCACCCTCAGTGTCCCCTAAGCCAAAGGACACTCTGACCTGTCTATAGAGAGAGCCTTGCTCTAGATAGTCTGTTCCCTGCCTCTCCAGAGAAGGGTAGCATTCTGGGGAGAAAGGAAATTATGTTTCCATTAAAACAGAACAAATGGAGTGAACAGACACCACCGTGGACTCTAAATGATGTTGTGAACTTAGGCTGAGGTTTATTGCTAGGACTCTGGGGTTGCTGTCTCTAGGTGCTGATGGGAATAGTTGGCACCTCACAGGGTGTGGAGGGTACAATCAACACCAGGATGGCAGGAACCTGGCCAATTTCTACAGCATTTGCCTCAGTTTCTCTCTCCACTCAGAAGTTAGTTTGTCAAAAGGATGAACTTGTGGCTTCCGTGAGTGAGTATATAAAAGGTGGGACCTCGATCCAAGGCTATTTCTCATTCCCTTGTTTGGGCCTCAGAGAGGCCAGCTCTAATCCTGTGGCTTCTTGAGAAATGCTAATTGAATTGCATAAGTGGCGTTCTGCCCTCACAGAAAATGAAATCTCTTCAGTAAGCCCAGTCCTTTGTCCTGAAACTCTAGCGGTGTAAGTGCCTTCCTTCCGTCTGTGGAGGTCCCTCTTCAGAGCTCCCCTGTGCGACGGGAATGAAGGCTACAGAAATGCTCAGATGGAGGGGTGACAGGTACAAAAGCCTGTTGAGAGGCACAGAAAAAGCCTCTTTCTGATTCTTATGGAGAGTCAGGCTCACAGTGAATGCAGGATGGAGCTATTGAGACCACTTAGAAGGGAGCGGGATGGCGGAACCGGCTTGAGTAGGTAATTCTTTCTCACCTCAGAGCACGCTTTCGCAAGCCAACACTTTCTTCCTTCATGTCAGCTTGAAATTGGGTCTCCTTTCACACAGAAGCTCTTCAATTAAAAACTTAAGTACGAAAAGCGTGAAGTTGCTAAAGCAAGCTTTGGGATGGACCATCCCGTCTCTGGTGGGGGTGGGGACTGAAGGGTGAACAGGACCCAGGACTGAACTGGACAACTTTGGCAGTAGGCAGAGAGCCTCGGTCCACAGACTAGCATGGATTCTGGGCAGGAGAGTGATCTAGGCAGAGATGGTCTTGGGCCCTGGAGAAAGGCCTAGTTTTACGGTAGGTTCATCTTTCTAAGAAAGGTTTTTAAAAGTATATGGAAGCTGAGGAGTAACTCCACAGATAGAAAAGCTGTAACCAGGGAGTCCTTGCTGGAGAGGAGAGAAAGCCAGAGCTGCAGACTCCCCCCACGTTTCCTCAGGTCTGTGGAGTTGTCTTCCCTCTAAAACAGCAGACCCCAGCCTTGGAAAGTGTGGGGCCTTCCTCTATGGTCATGCTATGCTTTTGGGTGCCTCAGGTCAGGTGAACAGGGAGATCTCTGGAGGGGAGTTACAGACAATCAGGGACAGTTCTCTTCCCCTTGATTTGAAATGGCCATTGTGGACAAAGCCAGGTAGTTCAGCAGCCTGTAGTGTTATCCTTGACCAGTGCCAAATCCCGAGGCTATACTTCATTATTATTATTATTATTATTATTATTATTATTATTATTATTACTTCCCCATAACTGTAAAGCCTGTATTTCTTGCCTGCATTAGGATTCTTCTGTGTCTGCTAATAGAAACCCACTTGAGAAATAGCACCAGTGTGGCATGTGCCAAATCATTACACAGCGAGAGGTATCCATTTGCCAATACAGGATAGATCATTCCTTGGTTAACAGACAGGAAAACCTCAATGAGTTAACAACACACCAGAAGTTTTCACCTCACAAAGCCCAGTGAATCTTGGATGACCCTCCTAGGAACCCAGAGCACCATGCTGTTGCTACCTCGAACCTCTGACATCTCAGCATAGGCCCTCAAGAAGAGGGTGCCAGGATACCTCTGAGGTCCTGGAGGCCGAGCTAGATGTGCTGTTGTTCCTAACAGAAGCACCACCCTCCAGGGACCCTTTGAAGGATGTGCTGATGATGACTAATTATTTTTCTAGGGAACTGTCACCACACATTAGGGGAGCTATGAGTATGTGCATGCCATTCACCAGGAATGCTTGGTGAAAAAAAGTGCAGGGTCTGGGCCTCACTCTCAAGTCAGAATGAATCAGGCTCTCCAAGTGGCACCCAGACGTTTGATTTTAAGAAGCATGGTGGGCCAGTCTCTGGATTCAAACAGAACTGCAGCCAAGGTGTCAGTGGGGCTCGGGGAACTGTAATAGAAGTGCTCCATTAGAAGACTATGAAGAGCTAACAATCCTAAACACACAGCGCCAGGAATCCTCACTAAAGCTCACCCCGACATGATTGTCGGGTTCTCCTGGAAGCTGCCGACGCCCATTTGACATTCAGCTTACAGAGTCTCCTCCCATTATCCCATGCTCTGCTTGGCTCCATCCTGTAGAGAAGCTGATTGCTGACATCTTCTGCCCCATGTTCCCTGTTGGTGTGCGCGCGCGCGCGCGCACACACACACACACACACACACACACACACACTGGTAAAGTCACAATACTGAGAGACTCAAGCCTTTTCAACAAATCATTGCATACTTTTATAATTGAAAATAAATCTTTTCTCTTCTTCTTTTTTTTTTAAACAGAGTCTCTCTGTATCCCTGACTGTCCTGGAACTTCTATATAGATCAGGCTGGCCTCGAACTCACAGAGATCGGCCTGTCTCTGCCTCCCGAGTGCTGGGATTAAAGGCGTGCGCCACCACCGCCTGGCAAGATTTATTTTTAATGCCCAAACAAAACTACATGACATAAACACCACCAACAAAAAAATCTCCAAAACATGCCACTGATTTCATTTTGATAGCCTTCTACTCTTGGGCATGGGGCCTGCCATTAAGTATGATTTATATACCCAATGGCAGTCCATCAGAGAAAACTAATTTCTCTTGTGAAATCCCCTGTCAGTTGGAGATAGGTTCTTGGTTAGGGGTAGGAGCCTGTGTCCACCTCACACCCTCAGCACTGGTATCTTATCTAGCCTGGTACCAGCGCAGGCCTGTGCATGCTGCCACAGTCTCTGTGAGTTCATATGTGCATCAGTCCTGTTGTGTCTGGAAGACACTGTTTTCTTGGAGTCAAACAACCCCTCTGGCTCTTCTGTTCTTTCTATCTCCTTGTTCACATAGTTCCCTGAGCCGCTAGGGAAGAGGGTTGATGGAGACGTCCTGCTATGACCGAGTATTCCTAGGTCTCTGACTCCCCGCACACTGTTCATGTGTGGGTCTCTGTATTAGTTCCGTCTACTGCAGGAGGAAGTATCTATGATGACGGCCAAGCAAGACAGCGATCTATGGATACAGCAGAATGTTGTTAGGAGTCATTTTATTGCTGTGGTCCTTTAACAGAACATAATTTGGTTTTCTCCTAGTTGAGCAAGTGTCTGTACAGTACGATGTAGAGTCCTTTGGCTATCAGTGAAGGAGTGGTAGATCTTGAGGTAGATCTATCCCAGTTTCCTGAGGACTCTCCACACTGATTTCCACGGTGGCTGTACAAGTTTCTATGAATCTTCACCAGCATGAGCTGTCATTTGTTTTATTAATTGATCTTGGCCATTCTGACAGGTATAAGATGAAACCTCAAAGTAGTTTGATTTGTATTTTCATGATGACTAAGGACGCTGAACATTTCTTTAAGTATTTCTCAGCCCTTTGTGTTTCATCTTCTGGGTTCTCCCTGTAGCCTGCTGCGTTGTCCAAATGATGGTGTACTTTGCCAATACAGAAGCTTTTCAGTTTCATGAGGTCTCATTTATTAATTATTGTTCTTAGTGCCTGTGCTCAGTGGGTGTCCTGTCCAGAAAGTCTTTTCCTGTGCCAACGAGTTCAAAACTCTTCCCCACTTTCTCTTCTATCAGATGCAGTGTATCTAGCCTTATGTTGAGGTCCTTGATCCATTTGGAGATGAGTTTTGTGCAGGGTGATAGAAATGGATCTATTTGTATTCTTCTACACACAGTCATCCAGTCTGACCAGCACCATTTGTTGAGAGACTGTCTTTTTTCCAATGTTTATTTCTGGCTTCTTTGTCAAAAATCAGGTGTCCATAGGCATGTGGGTTTAAGCCTAGGTCTTCAATTCAGTTTCATGGATTGATGTGTTTTTATGCTATTACCATGCTGTTTTTATTACTATAGCTCTGCAGTACAACTTGAAATGAGGTATGCTGATCCCTCCAGCAGTTCTTCTACAATTCAGGATTCTTTTAGCTATCCTGTGTGTGTGTGTGTGTGTGTGTGTGTGTGTGTGTGTGTGTGTGTGTGTCCATATGAAGCTGAAAATTGTCCTACCAGTTTCTATGAAGAATTGTGTTGAGACTTTGAAGGGGATTGCATTATATCTGTAGATTGCCTTTGGTGAGATGACCATTTTCATGACATTAACCAATCCATGAGCACGGGAGACATTTCCATCTTCTGGTCTCTTCTTCAATTTCTTAAAGTTTTTATTATACAAGTCTTTCACTTGCTTGGTTAGAGTTACCCCCTCAAAACTTTCTGGGGCTATTGTAAAAGGTATTGTTTCCCTGCAAATCACTGCATTTTAAAAGCTAATCTCACCTAGTCTTCCAAGAATTCTGTGTCCCTAGACTCTACTCAGTGTTCTAGGATCCATTTATCTAAAATCCCCCTCCTCCTTCCAACTGGACATGGAGTCTTCCCCACTCCACGGAAACACTTTGTGAGTGTTTGGCCTTTGATCTGAAACTTAAAGTCAAATTTATCTACAGCTTTGCCCGACTTTCACCTCAGACGTCTCTCCGTATTCCCCCTGCCACTGTGGCCTCCCTGTTTCTCTGTGTCCCCCGTCTCTGTCTCTATCTCAGTTTTTCTCCAGCTGAAGAGAGAAGCTCAGCCTTAGCCCAATGTCCTGACAGCACACCCTGCTTAGGAACCACCTCCCAGAGTCTGTGCATCTTGTTTGGACTTCTATCTGCCCAGCCCATACACTGCCTTGTCCAACTGCATCTCTGTCCACACAAGTGTGGCCAGTTCTTTTATTGTTTCTTCCATCCTGAACCTTAATACCTCCCACTTCTAGACCTTAGCTTCTGTCTGGACCCATGTATGCTGATTTCTCAGTCCCAATGTTTCTTTGGGACCATAGTCCAAAGATCACTTTCTCGGGAGCTCTTCCCAGAATTCAGTGTGCCCAGAAACTTCCCCAGTAACCTGGGAGTTATTTCTTTACTGAGCTCTCATATTACCCTGTGATGTCAAGAGGTCTCCTGTCCTCATATAGACTATGAACATAGCAGATACCAGAATTGATATTCCTTAATGGAATCAGGTGTGCATGATATATGCTTAGAAATGCTTGCTTTGTGAATGGTCAAAGGCTCAGATTGGGGATCATTATGTATGCTCTAGAGAAACAGAGGGAATTCAGTCCTCTCATGTGCCAGCCTCACTGGCTCGCCCAAGTGCTCAGTCTAGCTGACAATAAGACATGCCTATTTCTGGAAGCAAAATCATTTGCTCAGTGTGTAAATGATTCATCCAAACCACTTAGGTCTTTGGATCATTTCACACTAAAGGAGGTATTTGTCACCTGACCTGATCTCTCAGACTTTCTCAGGCTATTTCATGCAACAAAATACAGGTCCATAAAGCCAGCCTGTGCTTGGGTTACTCCTCAGTGGCCTAGAGGAGACAAATTGGCTGGGGGAAGCTCTTGGAAGTGTTCTGGTGATAGCCAGTTTTCTGCTCTGAAATGACAGAACTTCCATGTGTGACCCCTGTCTGCCCTGTTCCGGGGCTGCACAGGGCAGTCACCTTTCCATTGGTCCCAAAATAATTAATTTGACCTCTTCTAAGATAATTGATATATGAATCGACAATGAAACCAGCTCAGAAATTATTAAGGGTCTATTGAAATGGAAGCAAAATGTCTTGATTATCCAAGGGGTCTTTGCTGGGTTGCTCGTTAGGCCCTTTGTGGGAAACCTAATAAGCTGTAAATAAATGGTGTGGGATTGTTTCCTTAGCAGGTATTTAAGACATTTAAGGAAGGTGGGAGTTTGTGGTTCTGGTTTCTTTCTACCTCATGTGACTTATCATTTAAATTCCTTTTTCTGCTGTAGGACCACCTGGCCCACCAGGTAAGTACCCATTTTGTATTTTCCTAGCTCAAGGGGCAGCTATGGGTGGCTAGAGCCTCAGGGTCCAAGGACCAGGGGTGATAGAGGGGAGGAGCGAGCCAGCATCCTGCCTGTGTCCATATTTTTTTCTGTGTCCCTAACTTGAGAGCCGCCCTCCCCAGACCTTCCAACTGTCCTTACCCTAGAAGCAGGTTCAGGGGGAAAGCGGGAAGATGTAGAAGACGCCATAGATGCTGCCTGTCTCCCTGGCTAAAGGAAATCACGTCACCTGCAGTGAAGATGTCTTTAACTGTCCCTATTCTATGCTTTGCCACAGGACCCCCAGGAGTTGGTGGGTTACCAGGACACAATGGATCAGATGGACAGCCTGGTCTCCAGGGACCCAAGGGCGAAAAAGGAGCCAATGGGAGGAGAGGAAAAATGGGTAACTGGGCAGTTCTGCCAAACAATTCGCTTGTGTCTTGTCTCTGTGACCCTGTTCAGATGGGAAGCGCTGAGTGCCGAGGAGACAGGGCACTTCCTGTTCTCCTTGGGGCACTGATGTGACTCCCACCTGGAAGTTGTTGTGTTAAGACGCCAAGAAGCTTCTTTTTGGACCAAATGTTTATGTCACAACAAAAAGGACAGCTCCCTAGGGAACTGACCTCTCTTTCTACAGCTGGAGATGTATGGGAGCGGGCTGTGTCGTCACCCCCCCACCCCGTGCTCATACCCCCCCTTGTGTTCCCATCCATCCCCACCCCCACACCACCCCTGTGCTCACACACCCCCGTGCTCACCACCACCCCTTGGTCACACACAACCCTTGTGCTCACATCCACCACCACCACCGCCTGTGCTCACACCCACACTTAGTCAAGGCTTTCTTTCCAGCTGCTCCCTGTGTTTGGTTGACCTCCAAGGAACTGATACTGGCCTTTGCGGAGGATTTCCCTGACTAGAAGAAGAGTTCCCATTGCTTGAGTAGGAAGACAACAGTCTGGCTTCCTAAGGCTCAGGGTCCTCTCTTAAGGAAGCTGACAGAGCTTACCATCTCTAAAGCAGTTTCTCTGGGCTGTTGTGTGTGAGCACAGTGAAGGCCCAGAGACGCCAAGGTGTCTGTTGTGTTCAGGGAGAAGTGGGGCTGGGTGGGGTCTGTCATGAGGCCTGGCCAGGGTGAGATAGGGTCTGAAGATCTCTCAGCGCCATCATGGGGGCTGTGGAGATGGACGAGGAAGACTCCTTGGAAAAAAGCGGGCACATGGCAGGGTGGGGACTTGCACACAGAAGAGGGCTTTTTTACATTGGACAAGGCCACTAGTGAAAAGGCAGAGAAAGAAAGGTAGAGCTTAGCCAGAAGCTGTATCACGTCCTCTGTGTGAAGTCTCTTAGCTCCACAACCCTGGATAGGTCCTGGGCTAGGAGAGGTAGTAGGCGCTTCTTTCAAATCAGCTCCCCCACCACAGTGCCTCTGCTGTCCTCATCAGCTTTCTAAGTGAGAGCTGGAAGAAAGGAAGAACCCTGTTGAGCACCTCTGCCCCCTGGGAGGCCCACCTGCTTGTGTTTCCAGGGGCAGCCATGCAGATGACAATGGGCACACATCATCCCAGTCAACTGGGACCTCAGCAGGCCAGCAATTACAACTGGAATTACAGAGCAAGATAATAATTATAACTGTTGGTGCTGATTGGCATAGAATAACAAGAATGTGCAGCCATTTGGTTTATCCTGGGAAGACATCGAACTTATGATCAAGGCTAGAAAATTAATATTCCAGCGGCAGGCTTGGGTGGGGAGCACCATGTGGGAAGTGGATCTGAGGCAGATAGAAAGGGAGTACTTTCTGGAAGATTTGAGACAGAGCCCTGGGCTTGAGGACATGTAATTAAGCAGTCACGTCCTCATGAAACCACAAGAAGGACAGAGCATTTCATTCACTTATGGAAAGCATACTTATGTGGCAGGTACTAGTCTTAGACATTTGTTCAGAAGTGATGAAGCTGATTAGCCTTTGGAGAGACAAAGGGGTTTCCTTCTTCCCTCTGAAAATTCACTGAAACATACTGACCAGGACAGCTAACAGGAAAAAAAAAAAAAGGCATTAATATTACTCCCATGCAGAGAGTCATGGCTCAGTCCCATTCAGATACCTGTGAACCTCCCCCCTTTTCCTATAGATAAGGATTGTCAGTGATGACCATGATGGGATCTGAGGTAGAAATAAGCTTGCATTAATAATGATTCTATCTGGAGTTTGAATGAGCCCAAGGGACAGCCATGATCTTGTGAGGAAAGATTGTGAAGGATAATCTTTTCTGAGATAGATAACCATGCCAGCCCCCAGTCAGGTGGGGGAGGGCACCTATGTCTTCTCTGATGCTGTCTAGTCTTCATGCAGGTAATAGGAACTCCAGAAACCCTCTCCTTAAGTGGGGGTGGATGGAGGACCTTGATTCCAAGCCTGGGTTGAAAGTTTTTAATTCCCTTTTATCAAGTCACTCATGATGCAAAACTATGTCATACTGGAGGAGATGGGTGAAGCTGGCATTGTGACTGGGAGAGATGGGAAGCCAAGCTTAGACTGTTCTGGAGACAGAAAGACTGAAGTCATCTGAAGAACCAGGCCCTGGGGAAAGAGCTCACTGGATGGCTGCTCAGTGCTGAGCCAGCTAGTGTTTGAGGGCCAGGGAGGCTTTGCCCAGGTCACCCGGAGGAAGCAGATCCTGAGGCCTGCCCTCTTCAACTGTTCCTGAGCCAAAGGAGGGCTTAGGAGAAGAGAACCACAGGGCCACAGGGGAGTCCGGCAGTATCTAGGGAGCAGTGAGGAACCCCTGAGGGGTCTCAGGGACCAGACCTACCTTTCCAAATACCATGTTGGTTGCTACCTGGAGAACACTGTGGCTCCATCTCAGGAGTGGGAGGGAGCTGAGGCAAAGGATAGCAGATGGAACAATGTTGGAGTGTGACTTTAGCAGCACTGACATGGTATAAAAAGAGAGAGTGGGGGACAAAGGAGGTTCAAAGACTGTCCTGCCTGCCTGGACCCTGATGGGCTGCCGGTTCCGAGATGGGCAGACTGGCTTAACTCAGCCCTAAGGAAGAAGTCATGGGCACACCACGGGATGTGCTAAGCTGAGGTGCCTTGAGGTATTCAGGGGGCTTGGAGATGTAGGTGTCCAGTTGAAGGGAACCTCAAGATGCAAAGCATACCTAGAGAGTCATCCCAAGAGCCTGTGGGCAAGTATGGGGATGATCACTTAGGCAGGGAGCCTGGAGGAGAACCCTGAAAGACAGCAACATCTAATGACCCCTAGAAAGGGATCAAAAAATACTGGGAGCCTGGCGGTGGTGGCGCACTCGGGAGGCAGAGGTAGGCGGATCTCTGTGAGTTCGAGGCCAGCCTGGTCTACAGAGCTAGTCCAGGAGAGGCTCCAAAGCTACAGAGATACCCTGTCTGGGGGGGGGGAATACTGGGAAGGTGTTAAGCAGGGGAGGAGCTTTGCTCAAACAGGACCCTGTGGCAAAGACGGCTTCTGCAGGAGAACTAACCAGAAAGGATAAGCAAGAGAGAGGTGATTAACATCTTGGAATTAAGAAAAGGGCGGGTCCCAGTGAAGGAATTGTGGAAAAAGAATAGAAGACCTGGGCTTGCAGTTCTGAGCCCACCCTTGAGTGTTGGTGGGGACCCAAACTAGACAGGAAGGAGCCTAGGAGGTAATGGCCTTCAAAGCAGGACTAGGGTGAGTGGGAGCCAGTACAAGCTTATGTGTTTGTCTGGTTTTGTCCGCTGTGACAGAATTCCTAAGGCGCGTGCAGTGTGGAGGAGAAAAGGTTGACATCTGCCTGCAGTGTAGAGTTTTCCATGCATGGCAGCTGGCTATGTGTCACTGGACCTAAGTAAGGCAGAGCCTCATGGCAGAGGACATGGCAAGCGAAATCTCCTCACCTCATGGCGGCCAGGAAGTAGAGAGCAACACAGGAAACGGTGAGGGACAAAATGCCTGTCAAAGGTGTGACTTGAGTGATCATTTGCCCCAGCCAAGCCCCACCTACCAGCACCCCAATAATGCTATTCTGTACTAGTGACAGCAGAGCCTCGTGGTCCAATCATCTGTGTGTGTAGCAGAGTTGGGTGGCGGAGGAGAGGGGGAGCAAGGCTTCAATACACAAGCCTCTTGGGGACATTTCGTATCTAAACCATAGCAGCTGCAGAGAAGACTGATCCAATGAAGCAGAACTTAAGACTTTAACCCAAGTGTTTCCAGAACTATCAACATCCTTCACAGCTTCCAACTTCAGAAACAAGGAGAACAAAAGTGGACTTGGAGCCCAAAGGCTTGGTATGGTCCCTGGCTCCACATTAGCCAGGTGTGCGCCCTTGAGCAGGTTATATGATCACTGTGTTCCAGTTTCCCTCTTCATAAGATGGAGATACTGATCCTGTTAATGTCACAGTTTGTGTGGGAAGATGAATTAGTGCATATGAGGTGTCGGGGCCGGGCACACGGTAAATCCTGTGTTAGTATTAGCATCACTTCTTCTTCCATTCCCTTAAGACAAGGTCTGTGGCTCAGGCTGGTATCAGTCTCCTTGAGTAGTTGAGGGTGATCTTGAACTCCTGATCCCTGCTTCCATCCTAGGAAATGGAATTACAAGAGGTACCACCAAGCATAAATTTTAATGTTTGCTGGAGGGTGAATACAGGGCTTTGGTACATGCCAGGAAAACACTCTACCAACTGAGCCACATTCCCAACAGGCTAGCACCAGATTTTTCTTCCAAAAGTAGAAGAGAAAGTTGGTTTTAGTTAAATAAGAAATCCTCCCTTCACTGTCATATCCAAATTCAAAACTATGTAATTTATAATTTTTTTTATTTGTAATATATGTTTTATAACACTTTAATATAATATCTGTATTTAAACCATATATACTATTAATATGCTTTTAATTGACATATATAATTGTAATTATATTATGGGGTATAGTATGACATTTCAATACATTGAAACAAGATGTAATGGTCAGATCAGGGCAACTATCATATTAATTAGCGCACACATACACACACACACACACACACACACACACACACACATCTTCCTGAAAGCAGAATTGGGGTTTCAAAGCCAATCTCAGCCACATAGTGAGTTTAAGGACAGCCTGGACTACATGTGACTCTGTCTCAAATAGACTACATAATTTCTTTGCATTGAGAATATCTAAAGTCATTTCTGTTAGCTACTTCTAAGAATCCAATCCAGCTAGGCCTGTAATCCCAGCACTCAGGAGGCAGAGCCAGGCAGATCTCTGGAAGTTCAAAGCCAGCCTGGGCTACCAAATGAGTTCCAGGAAAGGCACAAAGCTACACAGAGAAACCCCGTCTCGGGGGGGGGGGGGGGGATCCGATCCAAACTCATGAACTATCATTACCCTATTTTGTTCCTATGGCAGTTGTTCCTCTGCCCATTTCCCTCTGTACAAATCAAACCCCCTTTCCAGTGCCCCCAAGCCTGTTCAGGTTTTGGCAAACACTGCTCTACTTCCTACTCCTTTGGGATCAACCTTACCTCCGTATACAAGTGAGTGCATGTTGTAGGGTCTCTCTGTGCCGAATTTATTTTCCTTTCTGTGATGTCCTGACCAAAAGGACACTCGGGAAATTCCCTGCATGAGGTGATTTTGAAGTTAGGAATGAGAGACTTGATGTTGTCAATCATGCACCAACATCCTCCGTGAAGCCTGACACCCCTGGGCTCAGAACCAAGTGTTTTCTTTCTTTTCATCCGTCTCTTATTTTTCTCACTTAGGAGTTAATGTTATCGTGCCTTCTCTGAAAACCAAAAAGAATGCCCTCCTCCAAATGCATGGCTTGAGATTGGGTTTTATATGGCACCCTCTGGCCCCTCTCCTTTGCCTTAGTTCGTGGCAGATGGTACTACCCAAAATAAATTGTCCTCCCTCACTCCCGGATGTGAAGACAGAGAAACCGACCCCAGCCTGGAGCTGTCATAGGCTTTGTGGAGCTATCTGTTTTGAGTGGGCGACCCCAGAAGAAATCAGGAGAGCCTCAGGAGTTAGGCAGGGATAAAATGGTAACTCAAAGCCGGTGAGGAGTCATGGGACAAATGATGTGAGGCTGCAGGTATATGCCATGTCACAGTGTCACTGTGCAGGGCTGGCAGCTCGCACCTAACCTGCATCAGGGTAGAAGATATTGCCCACGTAGTGAGTGGCAGTTGGGTGGTGCCAATGGGTGGCTAAGGTGAACTGCCAACGGAGGATGCTTTGTCACATGCAATGGTTGAAAAACAAAAGCAGGTGTGGTAGTGTAGTCCTGCAATCCTAGCTGGAGAGTGACAGGGACCAGCAGAAGGGTCCTTCTAGGGAGCTTGCCCACCAGCTAATCCAGATAAAACATTAAGTTCCAAGTTCAGTAAGGAGACCCTGTCTCAAAAAGTATGATGAGGCCTATCATATGGCGTAGTAGAGAAGATGCTATCTGTACAAGTCGGTTGACTAGAGTTCAATTTCCAGGACCCACATGGTGGAAGAAAGAACTACCCACTACAGGCTGTCCTCTGACCTCCACGTGTGCACACCCCACCCCACTCACACACACACAATCAATCTTTTGTTTTCTTGAGACGACGTTCCGATACATAGTCCTGGTTGGCCTGGAACTATATAAACCAGGCTGGCTTCAAACTCACAGAGTTGCCAGCTTCTGCCTAAATTAAAGGCATGGGCCAGCATTTTTTTTTTTTTATTAAAAGCAATATGGTGAAAAGTGGTAGAAGATACCTGATATCAGCATCTGGCCTTCAAATGCACACACACACCACAGACACAGACACACAGACACACACATGATGAAGACAGCCTGCATGTAGACAAAACATTCATCACTGTCTTTCACCAAAAGCTGAAAATGGCTACGCACACCCCAGCTATGATGCAAAATACACCCTCAAACAAAGGCTCAGATAGTGCTAATACTGCCTCTGTCAGGGCTACACTACAAGATGAGCGTTTTCCTATTACCCATGTAGCCTTTTTGAGAAAGAAAATAAAAGGCATACAGGGGCGGGAGGATAAGATAAAGGACCGGATGTCAGTGAAGACACACTCGAGTTAAAATAAAGGGCTGGAACGCCACGGCGCAAGCAGCAGATACCATTTCCCTGCGTGCTGCTGAATGTGGGCTGTACAAAGTCTTTAGCAGGTGTTGGTAGCACTTAGCACATTGTGCAGGCGGAACTCTATAGCAACCACCCAGTCTTTTGTCTCCTTCAGATAACATGCTAAACGGCTTATTTAAAATACTGGGACAAAGGGATACATTCTCACACCGAGGGCCCAGATAGGGGCTTTTGTCGCTCTTCAGCCAGAAGTCCTAGTGCCCCTGAGCAGGGATGACCCAGAGCCCTAAGTACTTATCAGTACTGCTGTGAAGATGGATTCCCGAACCAGGACTCCCTGCTCAACAGCAGTGTCACTGTATTGCTCTGACTGTAAGTATACAGCAGTGTCACTGTATTGCTCTGACTGTAAGTATACAGTAGGCAGAGCACATTTATGCTGGCGAGGGAGACCTGTCCTGCATGACTTCCTCCTCCACTGTGTCCCCTCAGTGACACCTGGAGTTCACAGTTTTTATGTAGATTTTTGTTGTTGTTTTCTGAATCAGGGTCATAGGTAGCTCAGGCTTGCCTTAGATTCTCTATGTAACCAGTGATGATTTTAAATTCCCAGTCTCCATGTACCACCAGGCCCAGCTCTAGATTTTTTGTTATGACTAGCTGGAATCTAGTTAGTAGCATTTTCTTCACTGCATTTTGATTTTATGTTTCTGTAATGCTGGAGACTGAACCCAGAGCCCAGTCCTAGACAAAAGTACTCTACCACTGACTGATTAAAGCCCAGCCCCCGTGATGCCATCTGAGGTGAAAACCTGTCACTGAAAAGCTCTGAGATGAGCCAGCTGTGGTCAGACATGGTGGTACGAATGTTTAATCCCAGCACTCAGAAGGCAGAGGCAGGAAGATCTGTGAGTTCAAGGTCAGCCTGGTCTACAGAGTGAGTTCTAGGACAGCCAGGGCTTCATAGGCCCTGTTTCAAACAAACAAACAAACAAACAAACAAACAAACAAAGCCAACTGAATAGCAGGTAGCATAGACAAGGTTGAGGATTGGATGGGAACTGATCTAAGTGAATTCTACAGCGCCTTCCAACCTGGGATTATTTTGTATTCCTTTAGAGCAGTGGTTCTCAACCTTCCTAACACTGAGACCCTTTAATACAGTTCCTCATGTTGTGGTGACACACACACCCTCTCCCTCCCCCCCCCCCCCCCCAACCATAAAATTTTTTCATTGCTACTTCATAACTTCAAATTTTCTACTGTTACGAATCATAATATGAATATCTGTGTTTTCCAATGGTCTCAGGCAATCCCTATAGAAAGGTCATTTGACCCCCTAAGGGGTTGTAACCCACAGGTTGAGAAATGCTGCCTTAGAACAATTATGATGGAATGTAACATGGTTGGCATAAAGTAGGATGTTCCAGATGTGGTTTTAAAACTAGAGGGAGTGCTGGAAATCTGACTCAGTTGGTAGAGCCCTCATCTAGCACACACAAAGCCCTGGGGTTAGTCTGGTCTCATGTACACCAGGTGTGATAGTGCACACCCGGGAATCCCAAAGGGAGGCGGGAGGATTGCTGTGAGTTTGAGGCCAGCCTGGGCTATACAGTGAGATCTTAAAACACAAACAAACCGGAGGAAAGACTTTGCTATCCCAGTGAGTGACTTATCAGGAATTAGTCAAATGAATGGGGCCTAGGGAGGTGGTGGGTGGGCGGTTACTTTGATGGGGCTCACAGAAGGGACAAGGAAGGGGCAGGTGATTATAGAAGGCTGAAGATTCCACATCATCTTGGTTATGGACAGTGAGAGGAATGACGTGCTTGCACTCACAGATGCTCCTGGCTCTTCCCTGATGTCTGCAATCCCACTTTGAGAAACATCACAATTAGGCAGTATCTTCAGGGGATGCTTATCAAAATGAACAATTATTTCTTGAGATAAGGAATCTTGTATATGGTCAATTTCTAACAATGTCTTTGTACACCCACTTTCCTCTCTCAGAACCCTGGATACTGTGTGCTTGTGACTTCAAGTCGCTCTTTTTAATAGATCTCCTGAAATTTTCTACATAAATAATTGGGCTAGCTTCAAATTAAGATAATTTTAATGTCCACTCTCCAAACAGTGAGCTTTGTATTCCTTTTTCTCTGGAATATCATGCTTTCTACATCCAGTAGAATGTTCAAAAAAATGATGAGCATGAATAACTTTGCCTTGTGCCTGATATTAAGAGAAAGGTATGTAGCCTTTCACCGGAAAAGATGATGTCAGCTGTCAATTTCTTATAGACTTCTCTTTTGCAGGATGAGGAAATTCCTTTTTATCCCTAGTTTGACGAGATTTCACTGAGACTGCATGCTGAACGCCACCAAATGCCTTTTGCACCCATTGAGATAAGCTTTTCCTTACTTGTCAATACACTGAATAACATTTACTGAATGACTCCAATTCTGGAGTCTATGGTGTCAGGCAGATAGCTTCAGAACACATTTAGGGTAACTTGGAACATGGTCGTTTATTTTCAGCTACAAATTAACCTTTAGAAAATTTCCCTGAAAGCTGAATTCTAGTGTGTTGCCTGGGGTATTGGGTGGAGCCCTGAAAAAGTCTTACCCTAGTAGTGGGACTAGATTAGTCCCAGGAAAGGTGGCTGTGGACCCACAGGGAAAACAGTAACAAAATAAAAAAATAAAAAAAAAACAAAAAACCAAGCCTAGAAGGGCCAGGCTGATTTGCAGTCAACATTAACTAACCATCACATGTTGACCTTATTCCCATATTTTCTCATAGTTTCTTGTTGTCACAACAAAATGGCTAACAGAAGCGACTTGAGGAACAAAAGGTTTATTTGGGCTGGCAGGTGGAGGTTACAGTCCATCATGGCGGGGAAGTAACAGGAAGAAGTGGAGGCAGCTGGTCATCCACTCTCTGGTGTCGGTTCAGCCTCACTTACAACCACCATTTCTAAATTTGGCTAACACTGCAGTGCCTGCCCAGCCTACCACGCCTTCTGTTGTGAGAAATAGAGAGCGCAGGTGCCAGTGGCTCACCTTCTGTGGGGACAGTGCCTCGCTCAAACTGTCCTCGGCTGCTCGCTCCTTCCCTCTCTTCACTCACTCTTCAACATAGTGGCTCAGCCAGATTCCCTAAAAGTCATCCCCCAGAGCCTCTGGGAGACACCATCCCATAATGAGCGTATAGGAGCATCGCTGGAAGGGTGGTGAAGGGTTTGTGGTTGTCTCACAAAGCTGGTCTACAAAAACACAATCATTACAAAGTGAACCAAAATTGTGTACACACGCCAATATGCCAACCCTCCTCCCCCACAGGGTTACCTGGAGCTACAGGAAATCCAGGTGAAAAGGGAGAGAAGGGAGACGCTGGTGAACTGGGCGCTCCTGGAAATGAGGGCCCACCGGGGCAGAAAGGTGAAAAGGGAGACAAGGGAGATGTGTCCAACGACGTGCTTCTGACAGGTAGGCTGGCCTGGGTTCTCTTGACACCAGGGCACAGAGACCTACCTACCTTGTTCAATCCATGGGCTACCCTGATGACTTTGATCTTCTCTGGCCCTCTGCTCTGCAGCAGGTTCTGGAATTCTTCCTTTCCTTGTTTGCTTGAAACAAGGTCTTCTGTATCCCAAGCTAGTCTGGAACTCGCTATGTAGCAGAGACTGACCTTGCCCTGTCCTCCTGCCTCCACCTCCCAAGTGTTGGGACTGTAGCTGTGTACCATCATGCCCAGCACGGCATTCTGTATTTTCAAAGCTGTGGAGTCTGTCCAGGTGCACAAGTCCGAGTCTGGTATTTAACATGAGTAATTGAACTCATTACCCTGGTGGATAGGGTGTGGTGGCTCCCGCCTGAAATCCCAAGCTTGGGGAGGCTGAGGCAGCAGAGTTGCTTCAAGTTTGACTACACGGTAAGACCAAGGTCACAACGACAGAGGCAGAGTCTGGCTAGGCTCATGGAGTTTCACTGCATTGCTTTCAAATGACAGGGGAGCGTCTCCTCACAGGCATTCTGATTGGCTCTGGGATTGGATGGTAATCAAGCTCCTTCGACGACCAGGGTGTAGCTCAGTAATAAAGTGCTTGCCTAACTCGCAAGAGGCCCTGGATTAAATTCCCTAGTACAAGGAGAATGACAGGGATGGGCACGGGGGGGGGGGGGGTACAGGAAAGGAGGAACGTTAGGAAGAAACAGAGGAGGTGGAAGGGGAGGAGGAGACGGGAGAGGAGAGGAAGAAGAAAGGAGTTCCTTCGGGATTCTAAGCAGTCAGAACTGGGATCCCCTGGAACTGCAGTAATGGAGGCCAGGCTCTGCTGAGAGACACTGGAGCTGGGATCCTGCCCTAGTCTCTTATGACCTTAAGTTAACCACTACTCCCTAGCAGAACTCTCCTGAGAGGACCCCACTGCCACCTCACAGAGGGACTTGGAAGAATGAAGGGAAGGTTGACAAAATTCTTGGCACAGATCCTGCATAGACTGGATCATCAGGACCTACTATGGGCTCATCTCTAGGAAGGGGTACACGGTGGGGGGGGGGGTCTGGTCCAGAGCTGCCCACTTATCTTTCCCTAATGGGAAACCATCTCCATGAAAACCTTTTCTGTTTCTCCCTTTCCTTCTCTCTAGGTGCCAAAGGTGACCAAGGCCCTCCTGGACCCCCTGGACCCCCTGGACCCCCAGGGCCTCCAGGCCCTCCTGGAAGCAGAAGATCCAAAGGCCCTCGGCAGCCAAATACGTTCAACAGCCAGTGTTCAGGTCGCCAAGCCCTGCCCCCAAGGAACCCACTCCTTGTGCTAATAATCCCTCTTCCAGACTTTGTGAGCAAATTTTGAAATCTAGAGATTTTGTTTAGATGAGATTCCTCCCTGCAGTATGCTCCCAGGAAGTCTGAACACCTACCCTGGGCGTGAGGACTGTGGACAGGCCAGCTCTGAACCACCACCCCTCCCTCTGCACTTATGTCCATGCCAGTTTTCCCTCTTGGCCATACAAACCTCTCCCTGCTCCCTGGAGCGTGTTTTATTTGGTTTGTTTTTTAATTACTGTTACAACTAAAGAACACAGTGTTGGGGGGGGGGGGTGCACGCCTGTAATCCCAGCACTGGGGAGGCAGAGGCAGGTGGATCTCTGTGATTTCGAGGCCAGCCTGGTCTACAGAGCTAGTCCAGGACAGGCTCCAAAGCTACAGAGAAACCCTGTCTCGAAAAACAAAAACAAAAACAAAAAAAAGAACACAGTGTCACCAGGTCATCTGAGGGCAGCATCTTGAGGGCTAAGCTGTTAACTATAACAACAAATTCCTGAGAGAGTGAAACACTGGAAGATGGTGGAGCAGTCAAACTAGTTAGCTCCCTGCAGAGAATAATTAAAGCATCTCCATCACTATTCTTAGTGTGTGTGCTGGGGGCAAGTTGAACCCAGAGCCCCATGTCTACCATGTCTAAGCTATATCTGCTGTCCTCTGCCACTCAGTGGCAGATAATATTGCCAGTGTTATATACCTAGTTCTTCTGATTCTTAGATGTAAAAGGGTGTTGGCATCCTTGTGTCTGACTTACAGATGGAAAACAGACAACCAAGGAGCTACCTAGCTCAACTCAGTTCAAAAGTTCCTTAGAAACAAAGGATCATAATAATGGAAAATACTTCAACAGTGGATTTAGAACTTGAGAGGTTACCCAGAATGCCTTTCCTGTCTTAAACCATGAGGGACAACTTGAGCTGTCAGCAGATATGGAGGAGGACCCTGACCTGGGATTCTCTCTGACTTTCTCCAAACAACCACATTGTTTGAAATAGTGTTCTTTCTAGATGTTTTCAGGGAATGAACCCAGCTGTCAGAATGAACCACTACTGGGCAGTGTAGGGCTGGGGATTGCTATAAAGCAAGCAACCAGGAAACATGGTGGATATGCTTAGGACTTTGCAAGGAAGTGGAGGTTATAGATATAAACACCATTATGACAACAGCTTCGACTGCTGCCATTTTAGGTGAGACATGTGCCATACCAAATGATGACACTTTGGTGGGAAAAGCTGATGAGAAAGTAAATGAACGCCATTCTTCACAAACAGGTACAAACCCTGAGCACGCTGGGCTGGGGTGGCACACTGGGCTGGGTGGGCCTCAGTGCTAGGGCACTTCACCAGCCTGCACGGACCCCTAGATTCAATCCCCAGCACCACACACAAACATTGTTTGGAAATTCAAAGCTGGAGGCCTTAATTGTCCTAACTGTCGGGTGAGCAACTTTCTTTTCTTCTAACAGAAGCCATGATCACTTCCATTGGAAACCCAGCCCAAGTACTAAAAGTCAGGGAGACTTTTGGGACTTGGATAAGAGAGTCTTCCAACAAGAGTGATGACCGTATCTGGGTGACTGAACATTTCTCAGGTACTCCCTCCAGAGATGGTCCATCTGGTGCTGTGATCTTATCTGTTGCCTATCTTCCTTTGGGCTTATTTATACCCACGTGTTTGAGCTCCCCACTAGGGTTGGTGTATGGCTCTTTATTTTAGAAAGTACAACTGAATGGGAAGACCACTTTCCTATTTTGGATGTGTTGAGTGCAAGCTTTGTAGTCCAGTCCCAGGGACATGACCACTGCAATGTAAACTATCCAGTTGGTTTTGTTTGTTTGGTGTTTTTGAGACAGGGTTTCTCTGTGTAGCCCTAACTGTCCTGGACCTTAGTCTGTAGACCAGGCTGGCCTCAAACTCACAGAGACTCACCTGCCTCTGCCTCCCGAGTGCTGGGATTACAGACGTGCACCACCGCCGCCCAGCATTCCAGTTTTAACATAAGAGGCAGAAGGAAATAAACAGAATGACATCTAAGGTTTGATCAAACAACTGTAGCATGGAAGTGATATGAGACAAATTACCACCACACAAGTACTAACCATATGGCTCTAAGACCTGGTGCGTTCAGGGTGATACAGCCTTAGATGTAAAAGACAAATTCTGTGTACACCGTCCATTGTTCTCTGAGTTTCATACCATCCTACGAAGAGTATTTCGGGCCAGGTTTCTCACATATTTGTTGGACAGAGCCCAAGGGAGAAGGCAAAGAGCCATCTCACAGCCATTTCCTTCCCATGTCTGAACGCTCCCCATGTCTGAACGCTCCCCATGTCTGAACCTTCCCATGTCTGAACCTCCCCATGTCTGAACCTTCCCAGGTCTGAACCTTCCCAGGTCTGAACCTTCCCAGGTCTGAACCTTCCCAGGTCTGAACCTTCCCAGGTCTGAACCTTCCCATGTCTGAATGCAGGACCAGTCATACTGTTCCCAAAAGCTGTGACTGAAGTGGCCAGTTGTAGCAACAATGGCCTCGTTCTGGAAGGGTCTGACAGTGCACACTGCCTGAAAAAAGCTAAGAGCTGCTTCTCTACCAAGCTGAGGGTTTGGGGCTCAAAGGAAAAGAGAAATGCTGACTAGGAGTAGCCATGGTCTTGGCGGGTAGCAAGGGGTGGGAGCCAGCCAGCATAGCTGAGCCAAGTATTTGTTCCTGGGATAGATCTGTGCTGCCTGATTTTATGGCTACTGTAGAGTGGGGTGGGCGGGGCGGGACACATGTTCTCTCAGTAGCCCGACTTTTCACAGGCAGGGCTGTGAGGGCTGGGGGGTGACAGCCTCCCCGTTTCTCTCCTGCAGGAATCATGGTAAAGGAGTTCAAAGACCTGCCAGCACTTCTCAATAGCAGCTTCACCCTCATCCACCTCCCACATTACTTCCATGGCTGTGGGCATGCAGTCTACAACAACTCTCTCTACTACCACAAAGGCGGCTCCAACACCATAGTGAGGTGAGCCCTTGCACCTCTGTGCCCCGCAGTGTCTCCTCACAGGTCTCATACCTGTCTTCTGCAGTTCTTTAGATGTGTTGGGGTGGTCCATCTATTCCTCCGAGTACTGGAGATTAGTCTTGCGCCACCACCAGGCTTGGGTGAGCTGATTGGGTAGGGAACCTGTCCTAAGCCTGGATCTATATCAAGCCACAAGCCTAGAGCAGAAAGAGGGCCTGCAGACACCTCCCCCAGCCCCATGGGGCTAGAGAGCAGTATAGAATTCCAGCACTCGGGAGCTGGTACTGCCAAGCCCCTCCCAAGTGCTTGCTCTTTTCTGGTGGCTTTTCAGCTCAGTTCGGGTTGTCTGGTCTGTTTCTGTTTGCCGTGCTTCCAAATGCCTGTCTCAGTCACACACATGCCTTGCCTTCTGCGGTCTGCTGCTCAATGGCGCCCTCTGGTGTTTTCTTTTAGCCTAATATTCTAGATAGACTTACTCCCAGATTTAGGTAGCACTTGAATCGTAATTCACTTTTTGATACTATTTCGGTTTGGAGTCTGAGAAATGAGACCCCCGAAGCTAAGGGACAGGGAATTCCATGCTGTGGTTGTATTTATCAGCCCCTATCGGACAAGAAAATTGTCTTCACAACCTTTGTTCTATCTCTTCTCAGCTGGTGACTTTTCTCTTAATTTAAATTGTCTTAAAAAAATGGACTATCCAGAAAACTTAGGAGTTTTAAGACCCAAATCTAGGAGTTAGAGATGTATCTCAGTTGAGAGAGTGACTGAAACTCTGGCTTTGATCTCCAGTAGTGCAGAACCTAGGCTTGGTGTTGCTGTGAATAATCCTAGCACTTGGCAGGTGGAGGCGGGAAGATTAGGTGTTCAAGCCATCCATCCTCAGCTACATCGCTAATTTGAGGATGGTCTTTAATACCACACTGCTCTCTCCCTTTGCTTCTGATAGCATAGGCTAGTCACTGGCTTTCACAGCCTTGCTGCCTAGAACAGCACCGAAGAGCAATGAGAAGAGGAGCTGCCTGGAGCTTTCTGGCCTGGGTCCGTCACTGATCATTCAATTTTATAAGGATCCTAACAAACCTCCTGTGCCCACAGACATGGCTACTCATCTCTAACTCATTTTTTTTTAAATTTTTTTAAATTCAGATTTGAATTTGGCAAAGAGATACCCCAGACTCTGAAGCTTGAAAATGCTTTGTATTTTGATCGAAAATACCTCTTTGCAAATTCCAAGACTTACTTCAACATAGCTGTGGATGAGAAGGGCATCTGGATTATCTATGCTTCAAGTGTAGATGGCTCAAGCATCCTTGTAGCACAGCTGGATGAGAGGACATTCTCTGTGTCACAACACATCAATACCACGTACCCCAAATCCAAGGCTGGCAATGCCTTCATAGCTCAAGGAATCCTCTACGTCACAGACACCAAAGATATGAGAGTCACGTTTGCCTTTGATCTGTTCAGAGGAAAACAGATCCATGCAAACTTTGATTTTAGAATGTCCCCAACTGTTCTTGCCATGTTATCATACAACATGAGGGATCAGCATTTATACTCATGGGAAGATGGCCATCTGATGCTTTATCCTGTGCGGTTTTCAGCAGCAGCATCAAGCCAGCGATAGGCCGCTGCCTGTTTCTTCATTACACTCCACGTGTTCCCTAGGGCTTGTTCGAGCCCAGCAGAAAGCTTGTTTGTAAAAGATATCCAGGTACTCGGAGCATAACCCCATGCCACAGGACTTGTGCAAGCAGCGACCCCCCTTTAAACTGGGTTGCTTAGATAGCTACAGATTGGAAGTGGAAATGGCTAAAATCTCGCGATTCTTCCTCAGACTTGGAAAGTTGGCTCTCTTCCTTGGGCCTTAGTTTCCCCACTGGTAATATGAAACACCTGAGTATGTTGATAACAATTTCCTCTACCTGCATGAAATTCTGTGATTCTTGGCTGATTATGTATTAGATTGCTTTCTGATTGGTTTTTTCCCCCTACATGTAAACACATTTATCTTCAGCTTGAGGGATGAACTCATCTGTAATGACTTACATTTGATATCTAGAGAAGGCTTACTGGCTCTTAAGGCTTCTAAGGTAACATATTTTCCATAATTTGATATTTTTCTCTGAAGGTGCACCTGTCACCACAGAATGGTCATTCTTTTTTGGCTCCTAAGTACAAATCCAAGATTAGTAAAACCCATGAATAGTTGCGGGCTCAGATCTCTGCATGAAACTGCATCAAGCCCTGCTAGGGGCCTGCCAATTTCTGATCATGCCTATCCCTTTGCTGGGAAGCATAAACACGCATTCCTCAGCTCATGGCCACTTCTGCCAAGGCTACAGGATTGCTATCAGAGTGTTAAACACTAAGTGGGCAATAACCTGGTTAGAACATGGTGGTTTTTCAGAAGCGAGGCATCATTTGCAGTCACTTTCTAGAATGAGGGATGACATCTGGCTCAAAGGCCAGAGCCAGTCTATCCCCCATTCCTGCAAGCGCATCGCATTCCTGCACCTAAGAATCACTCTGAGACCATGACAGCCATGAAGCATGAAAGTTCTAAAAATCCCACATTACTACCCAGTGCTTACCACCCACAGAAGTAAGTGAACCTCCAGTCAGCAAGGTATTCTCTCGCAAATGGTTCTCAAGGTTTGGTCTGTTCCTCTTGGACAGTAAAAAAAAAAAAAAAAGATCTAGTTTCATTGGCTCCTACACACCCTTAAACAGGCATGTTTCCTGCCAAGCCCGTCAGCCTGGCACTGAGTTCCAGGCAGGGCCATGGAGGTCAAGAAGGAGCTGAGAATTTCATTACCCCCTGAAGACAGGAAGAGAAACAACAGAAACTATCCAGGAAAGACTGGACAACAATTTGTTCCAGTGTGTGTGTTCTGAAACATCTTCTCTGGGCCCAAACCCATTCTCGGGGACCTGTGGCCTGCTTTGATCTTTTTAATAGAAACACTTTAAGCTTGGGGTGTACATATTTAACTATTTAAATTTTCCTGACCTCTGCAAACACCCAGGCAGCTGTTAGTGGGGCACTGGCTGAGTTCCCAAGCTAATGGGTCCCAAAGCTTCTCCACTTCTCCACTGGTTGGTCTGCCAGTTGTCACAGCTTTTGAAGATAGTCTCTCAGATTCAGCTGTTGCAATGAGGGGTTCTCCTGTTTTTTCATTGTCTAGTGAATGCTATTGTTCCTTTAAAGTACAAATATGTGATACTGTTTCTGAGTACAGTAAACCTATATATAAAAATAATTCCCTTACTATTACTTGGTAGTAATGCTGAAAATAGATACAATACTAACTAGACATATATCACAAGCAAAATAGTTTAGTTATTGAATTAGCTTACACAGTTTTGGTATCTGAACTATCAAATATTTTTGTCTGGTTCCCCTCCCCCACCCCCACCCCAGACAGGGTTTCTCTGTGTAGTTTGTGATGCCTGTCCTGGATCTCTCACTCTGTATACCAGGCTGGCCTAAAACTCACAGAGATCCACCTGGCTTTGCCTCCTGAGCACTTGGATTAAAGGCGAGTGCCACCACCTCCTGGCATCGTCTATTTTGGGGTGGTTTGTTTTTAACAGGTTATTTGTTTACCCAGGGATCAAGTGATCTTCCTGTGTCAGCCTCCTGAGTGCTGGCACCACAGACACAGTGGCTCTTTGTTTCTCTTAACTGTGGGTGAGGAACCATCCACTCACTATTAGAGAAGCTCAAACTGAGATTTTTACGTTTCTTTTTATTGTTATTTCTTTTGCTATGGTAGATAGTAGGATTAGAACGAGTAAGGTTGATTGAGGTTTAATGACAGTCTGTCTTTACAGAAGAAGAATTAAGATTTTTTTCTTTCAAACAGTACTTCATTCTATATCACTCAACATCTACATACGCACACACACATGCACACGTATGCACACACATATAGGTGTTTCAGGCTCACTGCTGAAATAGGAAGCAGAGCCTTGTGTTTTAAGTCAAGATATTATTCTAATCATCCCCACTGTCACTTAATGCCAGCGCTGTTCTAAAAGCACTTTGCTTCTCTCTGTATGAAATCAAATAATTCTTGAATTCTTCTCAAATCTAAAGTAGATACCGTCTCACTAGAAACCATACCTTCCAGCTTTGGAGCTAGGCCAGACACATCAAAGCATTTTCTTTGAACTGATATAGAGTCCAGCTAATGTTGCACAGGTGCCTTTGGCCTCAATGCATCATGAGGCAGAGGTGATGGGACAGGAGAAGGATTCTAGGCTGGATGCTTCAGGTCAGTTCTGGTCTTGGGTTCCTTCAAAGTCTCTTTACCAAAAGGTGAAAAGTCAAATGAGAAAGCACAGTTCTAGAAAAGTCAGCCATGGTCTTCCAGCCATACCAAGTCCACTCGACCTTTGCCTAGCCGGTGTGAAGCGCCCTAAAGGAGGAGTGAGGGACGAAGTTCCTCCGTTCTCACAGTGCCGGGTCTTGTTTCTCACACAATTCCCATCTGTAACCACAGATTCCAAATGACCAGCAGATAACAATTGTAATTAGTAAAATAAAATTATCCTGAACTTAATCACATGTAGAAATAAGTGTGTTGTTATTTTTATCTCTCTATGTATATATGTATGTATACATATATGTATAGGTATGAGGTAGAATTACAGCTGTTGAGTACCACAATGGGACTGTCACTTACTGCGCTTTTACAGGTATCTTGCCAGCTGGTCACTGTTGTGGTTCACAGGTGTCACAGCCCGGTAGGACTTACTTGCTTCCTCCCTTTGCAGCTGGCTTAGTAGTTTCTGGTACCATGGAAGTCACTGGGGAAGAGGCTTTCAGGTGAGGTACAGCTCAGATCATCCAACTCCTGTGTCCTAAGTATGTGGTATCCCAAGTAATCAGGACTTGCCTTCAACCTTGGAGAAGCAACTAAGCACAACAACAGTCTATTATTTGGGAGTCACTTGGACTACTTTGACAAGCCATTCAAAGGAAGTTTCTTGTGCCTGGTACTGGGATTGGTTCTTGTGGGAAGGACTGTCAAGCTGCATGACTTCTTTTAAGCTCTGTGTGTATCTACACACACATGCACGTACACCTATAGTATATAATTTTAGTGTAATATTCCTTGAGGCTTTACCAAACAACCTTAGTGTTATTTGTCCCTCCCCCACACCTCTGTATTGACCACATCCCCAGTTGGAGACCTCTGCCCATCTTTCCATTTTCCAATTCCTGTCACCAGTATCCTACTCTCCCCTCCCAACCCACAACCACCATCTATGGTCCTTTTATACTTTCCTGGTTTCTGTGGCTACTCCATGTTGTATATTCACATCTTAAGATTTGGAGCTAGGACCTGGAGATGAGAGAAAACAGGTGGTGTTTCTCTGAGTCTGGGTTACCTCACTAAATATAGTATTTTCTAGGTCCACCCATTCATGATTACATTTTTCTTTAGCACTGAATGGTATTCTATTGTATATATCTGCCACATTTTCATTACCCATTTATTTGTTGGAGGACATTTAGGCTGGTTCTATTCCTAGCTATTGTGAATACAGCGGCATTGAACATTGCTGAACAAGTTATCTATGGAATAAGACGTTGAGTACTTTGGGCATATGCCAACAAGTGGTATTGCTGGGTCAAAAGACAGACATTTTTTAATTTTTTGAGGATTCTCCACACTGATTTCCAGAGTGGCTGCACTGATTTTTATTCCCACTAATAGCAAATGAAAGTTGCTCTTTCCCACAACTTGGCAGAAACTGTCCATGGTTTTGTTGATCTTGGCCATTCTGAAATGAAATCTCAAAAGTTGTTTTAAATGCTAAAACTGATGGACATTTTTGAGGTATTTCTTAGAAATATTAATTCTATCAAGAACTCTCTGTTTAGACCTCTAGCCCATTTGCTTCCTTGATTCTATTTTTTTTTTTTTTTTAGTTCTTTGTATATTCTGGATATTAATCCTGTCAGATGTATAGCTAGAAAACAAATCTCTCCATCTATAAGTCTCTTGTTTCCTCAGCTATACAGTAGCTTTTTAGTTTTATGAGGTCCCACCTGTCAGTTGTTAGCCAGTACTATATTGTTTTTGTTTCTATAGCTCTATTGATGTATCTTGAAGTCTGGAATGGCAATCGCCCCAGTATTCATCTTGTTCAAGATTGCTTTGCTTGTAAAGGATCTTTTCTGGTTCCAAGTAAATTTTAGGATTTTTTTCTATTTCTATGAAGAATGTTATAGACATTTTGATTAAGATTGCATTAAATCTGTAAATTGCTTTTGGTAGGATGGTCATTTTTATAATATCATTTCTACTCTAGATGTTTATTTTCTCAATCTTCTTCTTTAAGAGATTTAAACCAGGCAGTGGTGGCACACACCTTTAATCCCAGCACTCGGAGGCAGAGGCAGGCAGATCTCTGTGAGTTCAAGGCCAGCCTGGTCTCCAAAGCGAGTTCCAGGAAAGGTGCAAAGCTACACAGAGAAACCCTGTCTCCAAAAACGAGAGAGAGAGAGAGAGAGAGAGAGAGAGAGAGAGAGAGAGAGAGAGAGAGAGAGATTTAAAGATTTCATTGTAGATCTTTTGCCTCCTTAGTGAGGCTTACTTCAAGATATTTTACTGTCTTTGATCCTGTTGTAAATGGGAATGTGTCCGTGACCTCTTTTTCAGGGTGCTTGTTGTTGGTGGATAGAAAGCTACTAATTTTTTAAAGTTGATCTTGTACCCTGCCATTTTGCTGAAAGTGTTTTGTTTCTAGTTTTCTGGTGGAACTTTTTGGGATCACTTATATGTATCATATCATTTTCAAAAAGTGTATTTATCAGCTTATGTATGTTGAAGCAACCCTGCACTTCAGAGATAAAGCCAGCTTGATTGTGGTGATCTTGATGCACCAGTTTTTCTGTTTGCGATTTTTCCCCTCCTATGTCTTTATCTATTTTAGGTATTAGAATAAAATTAAGAACAAATTTGGGATTGATCCTTCTTATAGTTTTTGAATAATTTAAGAAGTACTGGTTGTAGTTCTTTGAAAGTCAGGTAGAATTCTGCTGTGAATCTATTTGGGCCTGAGGGGTTTTTTGTTTGTTTGTTTGGTTTGGTTTGGTTTTTTAGACAAAAGGCTTTTTATTACTGTTTCAATCTCTTGTCTTATGGGTCTGTTTAGGTTGTTTTAATCTCAGTTTAACTTTGATAGTTTGGATGAACCAAGAAACTCAACCATTCATTTCAGGTTTTCCAATTTACAGGTTTTTAAAGTTTTTCTGTGTTTCTTTGGAGTCTGCTGTAATGGTTTCCTGCTCATTTCTGATCCTGTTAGATTTTTTTCCCTTTTGGTTACATGGACCAAAGGTCTGTTATCTTACTTTTCTTCTCAAAGAACCAGCTCTGAGACTTATGATTCTTTGAAACTTTCTGTTTCAGTTTTATTAATTTGTACTTTGTTATTCTTTGTTAGCTTCTCTCTCTCTCTCTCTCTCTCTCTCTCTCTCTCTCTCTCTCTCTCTCGTTTTGGAGACAGGGTTTCTCTGTGTAGCTTTGCACCTTGTTTTTTCCAAATTCTTGAGTTGCATCATTAAGTCATTTATTAGTAGTTTCTGATATTTTTTTAAATGTTAGGTACTTAGAGCTATAAACTTCCCTCTTAGAAGTGTGTCCCAAAAGCTTTGTTGTATTATGTTTTTATTTTCATTTGGCTCCAGAATATTTTTCTTTCTTGACTTCTTGGACCCATTCATCATTCAATAAAGGGTTGTTTAATATCCTTCTTAGTTTGATTTGCTGTTGATTTTAAATTTTATTGCATAATGGTTGGCTAGGATACATGGATTTCAATTTTACTGTATTTATTAAGGTTTGTTTTGTGTGCTGGCTTATGGTCTATTTTAGAGAAGTTTCTATGTACTGCTGAATATATATGTGTTGATGTCTGGGTGGAATATTCTGTAGGTGAGTTAGGTCTATTTGATTATATCACTTAATTCTGAGGTTTCTCTATTATTTTGTTACTATTTTGCAGGTTTGTGACTTGTATTTCATTTAATTGTTTTGTTTTTCTTTGTAAAGTTGCTTTGACTGAGTTTATTCCTCTTTACAATTCAAAATACTGCTTTCATTACTGTTTAGTATTTTCATTGCTGGGTAGGAACCTTTTAGGCTGTTTGTATCATTGGAAGTTTGTATTTCTCCTTCAACTATGGCATATAGTTTTGCTAGGTAGTAGTCTAGGTTGGCAGCTGTGGTCTTGTAGAACTTGGAGTTCAGTGTTCCACACTCTTCTGGCTTTCAGTTTCCACTGAGAAATTAGGTATTGTTCTCTGGTGGGGTTTTCTTTCTATGTGACTTGTATTTTCTTTTGTAGCTTTCAATGTATTTTCCTTATTCTGTATATTTAAGTGTTTTAACTATGATTGCTATAGGATGTTTCTTTTTTGGTCTTGTCTAGTTAAGAGTTGTGTTTCTTTCTTTCTTTCTTTCTTTCTTTTTTTTTTTTTTTTTTTGGTTTTTCGAGACAGTTTCTCTGTGTAGCTTTGCACCTCTCCTGGAACTCACTCAGTAGCCCAGGCTGGCCTCAAACTCAGAGATCCGCCTGGTTCTGCCTCCAAGTGCTGGGATTAAAGGCGTGCGCCACCACTGCCTGGCTTTGTGTTTCTTAGATCTAGTCAATGCCATTGACCTGGGATTCTTTTTCCTCCTCTATACTTGCAATTTGAATGGTCTTTGGGGGTATCTCATATTTCTTGCAATTTGAATGGTCTTTGGGGGTATCTCATATTTCTTGCAATTTGAATGGTCTTTGGGGGTATCTCATATTTCTTGCATATTCCTTTCGCATGCTTAAAATTTTTAAATATTTCTGCTTACTTGCTATAGGTCCTGTGGTGGTTGGAATGAGAACGGCCCCCATGGGGTCACGTTTGAGCAGGTGGCCTCCAGCTGCTGGGGCAGTTAGGAAAGGCTTGTTGGAGGTGTGTCACGTGGGCAGGTTTTGAGACTTCAAAACCTCCCACCATCCTCAGTGTGCTCTCTGCTTCTAGTCCGTGGACTGGCATGTGTGCTCTCCACTTCCGCTCCAGTAGCACGCCTGCGTGCCTCCTGCCACTACGGAATGGGTTTCTATCCCTCTGCAACAGAAGCTCCAGTTAGATACTTCTTTTTCACTCTTGGTCATAGTGTTGCATCCAGCACTAGAAAAGGGATGGAAACATGTTTTATCTCCGAGTCTTGGCACTCTATCTCCTGTCACACTCATTCTATTTACAAGGCTTCTCCCAAGTCTTCTCACTGGGATACTGAGGTTTTCAATTCCATCTTCATATCAGCTTGGGGCCAGATCAATGTTTCTAGCTATTAAATCCAGCTTTCAAATACTGAATTATATCTATCATTTCATTCAGCCATGTATTGTTTTTTCTTGAACATCACTCAGGTGTTTATTATTGTTCTTTTGGAGGTTCAGTCAAGTGTTTATTTCTGTCTTCTTTCAATTTCTTGAATTCTTTGATAGCGTTTATGATTGTTCCTGACATTGACCTAGGCAATGGAGAACACCTCTACAGGATTAGACAGTTTGATGGAAAACACACTGTTTTGTTTTTGTGATTTGACCTGGGCATGTGGGCTTCTTTCTTTGCATGGCTGATGTGATAATCTGGGCTTCCTTTGATTTTGGAGCCAATGAAAGAGATGTGTAACCTGAGCTGGGCCAGGTAAAGCTGGTGGATGAGCTGTTTAATTGAACCTGGCTGATAAATAAAATATAGCTCTCACAAAGCCAAAATATACATACATATATATATATATATCTCAAACCATGGGTCTGGAGCTAGGCCTGAGGGTATTAGAGACGACAGTGTGCTAAGGAAATGACATAAGAGGAAAGGAGAGTTCACCAGGAAGGATGGCTCTCTAACAAAGAAGGTTGAAAGGCCACTAATCTGGAGCTAATCCTGGGGGTATGGAGAGTGCCACAGGCAGGGAGGGAATGGAGACAGGAAAGAGGGATGGAAAAGGGAAGAAGCGACTTACCCAACAAGGGCAGCTCACAAACAAAGAGGAGGCTCCCAGGCCATGGGTCTGGAGCTCAGCTTGTGGGTTTGCGGACAGTGGCAGGTCAGGGAAACAAAGCAAAGGGGAGAAGCGACTTACCCAGCACAGGGGGTTCACAGACCTTCCACATGTTCTGAAAGCTTATAATGGCCAATCTTGGCTGTCACTATAACATACCTGGGAAGAACCTTAATTGAAGAACTGCCTCCATCAGAGTGGTATGTGGGCATGTCTGCAGGACATTTCTTGATTGTTAATTCCAAGTCCTTTGGGCAGTGCCATCCCCAGACAAGGTCCAGTGAATCAAGCACCTGCTCAACTCTCAATCTCCACCTCACTAGAAGTGTGTCTTGTATACAATGATGTTCCATAGATAATGTGTGAATGAATAAACAGCTTAAGGGCTTATAATTTCTCTAATAGTTAATAATTTTATTAAAATTAACTCTTAAAAACAGTGTCAAAGAATGCCAGACCAGTCTACTTAAATAATCCAATTAAAATAAAACTCTTAACAGACAACATTTCTTTTACACATGTATTTCACAGCATGAGTACCACATCGCCATCAGAGAAAGGTGCTTTATACCATTATGTTTTACTATTTACCACATAGGCATTAAACATTCTCATTACACGATGAGACAATTTGCTGGTAAACACTTAAACACATACAGACACTGGTTTCAATATTGCAACATACTTTTGGTCATAATGAAGGAAATACATCAAAATATGACATTGGCTAATATTTTACAAGCAAATAATATTTAACTCTGCATAGTTTATACAATAGGCTGTGGCAATAAATAATATCACCAATCTCATCAACTGGCCACAAAAAGCCTAACATTCATTTAATTGATATGAAATGGTCTACTGGTGTAGTTTCAACATAGCCTTAAATATGCCTTATTAACCTTAATTAAATACATGAAAAAAAAAGTACTAAACTGGACTAAGAAGGTATGTTTTGCTTAACTACAAATACACATGTCTAACATATTACATTCCTGACATAAAGGCAAATATTTTAATAGAAAAACTAGCAGTCCAAAAAATGTCAATGTGCAAATCGTGAGGAAAACATTGCATTTAAATTTGCACTCATTTGCAAGTTACAGCACTAGCTTGGTATAGACACTAACAGGAAAGATATCCAGCTGGAAAGAGTGAGAATGACTGAGCACTGCTCCACAGTCAACAAGTGCTTCTGGTGGCCTGGAGCGTCCAACACCTCATGACTACCCTTCATTCAACAAAGGAGGCGGCATGCGTCATCCACGATGAGAACAGGAAGAAAAGCCTGCATCAGCAATGTTTTCTTCCTCAATTTGGTATAAAGGCCCTGTTCATTATTCTAACTTACTGTTAGCTAACCTCAAGTGTTTCTGAATCAGGTTTGTTACATGATGTAAAGAATAGCTTCCCTTCATACAATACAAGGTTGATTTTTTTTTTATTTTAAATGTGTCAGTGTTATGACAAGGTACATGCACTCTATCAACCTGGGAGGCAGCGCTCAGGTAGAGTAAAGCCCAGCTTGTATCAGATTCAAATTCCACAGAGATTCTCTGATTATTTTCAAGGTGTTAACAGTGTCTTGGAAAGCAGAACTGCCTAATTCTTGCATTACATCTTTTAACTGAGAGGTATATAAAAGTAAACCCCAATCTTTCAAACTACAGAATGTCAAGAATTCTATTAGGGATGTTAAAAGCACTGGGCAGAACCCTGGTTTTCAGTGTGCCATCTGCACCACAGGAAAACAATCGATTGTCCTGGCTGATGTCAATCTGCATGACTCCAGCTCCAATGTTCCGGAATATGGACTGCTTAGCATGTTCATTCTTAAATGAATGAATTAGGCCATGCCCTGTCAGTCTCCACACCTAGTTTAAAAAGAAAATAAAAATGGTCAGTCATTAAAATGAGACCCAAAGTAAAAGTATGGCCCTCACTTCTCTGTTCCTTGGCCTAACTAATTACCAAAGTCCAATTTCCTGCTGACTGCTGCTTTCCTAACAGTCTACCTAACAGGGAGTGACATTATCACTCATAAAAGTCACAGCCTATCCTTAGATTTACTGCTTCTTCTTCCAAATTTCTCTCTTCACATTCTGTTATAGTGTTACATTTCAAACACACATACATACATACATACATATATCTCACCAATTCAACCACATATTTAATCTAATAAAATGTTTCCATGTGAAGCTAGGTCTAATGCAAAATAAAATATGGAAACTCACTGACCTGGAAACATTCCTTCAGCTATGAGTACCAAGGACAGAGACAGAGAAAAGGAAGAAAATCCCAAGGTACCAAATGAATTTTCTCAAATGTATCCATGTGTTAATTAAACCCACCCACTAGGGGCTAGTGGTATACCTTGTTAGTGAGTGCTTGCCTAGCATCATGAAATTCTCAGCTCAAATCTTCATCATTATAAGAAATAAAACAAAATAAAAAACCTCGAACATTTTACTCAAAACAAGTCCCTTTTATTTCTATTTTGTGATGCTAGGGATGGAACCAAGAACCTTGCACATGTAAGCAGGTACTCTACCATTGAGTTGACTCCAGCCCCTTCCAGATTCACAGCAATAATAACTCGAGAGTCCAGTGAATTTGACTATTAGCTGGATTTCCAAAGCAGAATGCTTTAGAAAGAGAGAAGTAAATTAGGGCTGGCATGTCAAGGGCACTCAGTACTCCACAAGGCTTTAACTTCAATGCCTCCATTTCAGACTACAGGGGTTGTGTTTTCTTTTTCCTAGCAGTCTGGACAACAGAAAAAGATTAGCATAGTTCATTTCCAACTCCTGTGCTTACTTACTTTTATATTGCCTTCGGCAGAACCTGTAGTAAAGTACTCCTCACAGGGGTCCAGAGCTAAAGCTTTAATAGCCGAGTCATGTGCTTGGAAGGTGTGCATTAGTTGTCTCTGTCTAATGTCAAAAATGCAGATGTAACCTTTCCTGCCTCCAGAGATCAGAAGTTGTTGTTTGGGGGCATACTGAAGTACTGTGGCACCATGGTCATGACATGTGAAACCTGGAAAGAGAACAACACCAGGAGACTTTCCCCAAACAACTTCCAGCTTTTGATTCTGATGCTTAAACTCACATTTAAAAATACAGGAGTTAATACTGCACTTTTTCTATCCAAGTGTTATGATTTGTTTAGAAAGTGTCTCCCAACAGGTTCATGTGTTGAGGATTCATCCCCAACCACCAGGGACAGGAATCCAACCACTAAGAGATGACAACCACAAGGGTGCTGGCTTCAGCTCTTGATTCTACAGGGAAAGATGTGACAGCATTACTGGGAACTGGAAGGTGGGCCTGGCTATAGGAATACATCCCTGGAGGCATGTTTCCTTTGGACCCTATTTTGCTATGGCCTTTCCTTTTGCTCTGCTTCCTGTCTACCTGGAGATGTGAGGAGGGTTGCCTCATCACATGTTCTCTGCTGTGATGTTCTCCCTCCTCACACACAGCCTAGCAGACCACGAAGAGAAGCCTCTGGGACCCTCAACCACAACAAACTCTTCTTCCTTCAGTTGTTTTTGTCAGATATTCTGCACAGCCACAGAAGGACAATCAGAAAAACTAAAGAACATCCATCTTTTACGTCATGGAATTCCTGAAACCCTGTAATTATACCCATCATATCAACATGAACAGAAAAAACGTGTTTAAAACCAAGTCCTAAATTCTGTGCCTCATACGAAGAATGGAGAAGCATCATCTATGGGAGTAGCACACTGACTCTCATTAATGTGTACTGCACATACATTAATTTCAAGTGTTTCTAATACATGGAGAAGCAGAAGTGGAGCTCATCCTCAGTGGTGCGCTCACTCGCCTCATCACCACCCAGCAGCACTGACCCACCGGACACTGTCTTCATCCAAAGATCCCTGTGACTAAGAACACTCAACCTCATGCACCTGAATACTAAGGACAAGCTAAGGAGCTGTCCTGCTACAGTCTGGACAAGTGTCTCCAAATGTTTCTGCTCATGGCACCACTAGGTGGTAGCAGCAGCACTCATGGAAGGAAGGGAGTTAATTCCTTGAAGAGGATCCCGGAGGTCACAAGGAGAGCAGCTGTCTCCACCTCTGTTCCCTCTGTGAAGCACTTCTCACCAGACTCAAAGGACAAACAAGCTGGGCTGAACCTGTGAGTCAAAATAAACCTCTTCTTTCTATACACAGTCCTCCACATCAACCCACAAGCAAACTCTGGGTTCATGAAGTAAAGTCAAACCTAGAGAGCATTCCTTCATAATGTGTCAAAAATCACACCTTAACTCACCGTGAATGAGGCTGTTTCCAGGTGATATTAATGTGTCCCAGAGGCATACATTTCTTTTAAAGAAATAACAAAGTACATCAGAAACAATTCATCTAAAACCATTAATAAGGACAAATTTTGTCAAGAAAAATATTTGTACTTATTTGAGATTTCCAACTAGAGGGAGGGTAGTTTCTCTTCTAACAGTTTATCCTTTGCAAAACTAGGATCAGCTTGTTTCCTAAGGTCCCAGTCATCACATCCCCAGCCCATCTCCTTCTATTACCCTTCTGCAGAGCAGGGAAATGACTTCCTCAGTAGAAGGGTACTTCTATATCCCGGGGCAGTAATGGCTTCAAGGCAATGGGCACTATTCATAGCATGCAGCTAAGGAAAGCAGTGTGAGGGGGAAATGCAAAGAATCATGACTATAGCATGCCAAATACTTGTTAGTTCTAAAGAACTTTATAAAGAGAGCTTTGGAAAGACTAAATCACTCCAGCATAGAAATGGTAAATGTTACTATAGACTACATTAGGAGAAATTTTTGTTTTGTTTCTTTCTGTAAGGAAAGCCATTGTAAGGATTGTAAAACATTTTTAAAAATTCCCTGGATTTAAAAAAAAAAAAAAACACTACTAAAAGAAATCCTTATTTTCTATAGCTTACGCCTAAATTTTATTCTTTTCTTTGTTTCTGTCAACCTACCTATTGTCATTGGACTGTCCAGATGTTGCAACTAGACTTGAAGAGGTGATAAATGCAAAGTCACTTGTGGCCTTACTGTGGCACTGCCAACTCTATAGGGAACAAAATATAACCAATGTTATCTAAAAATCCAGAAGCAACTGAAATAATACAAATACTGCCCCACCAACAGCATGCTAGACTCATGAGTGAGATTATGCATTTTTAAATTTTACTTTTCATTTTTGTTGATTTTGATACAGGCTCTGATAGTATCTCAGGCTGCTTCAAACTCATGATCCTCAACTTCCCAAGTTCTGGCCCTCCACACCCAATAACAACAGCGTTGGGTGGGGAAGAGTGCTGCAGGCCCACACTGTGGGCTGGCCTGAGAGCCAGCCTCCTCCAGACTGAGCAGCCTAACTCACTCTTTAGAACACAGACGTGCACGGTGTGCTTAGTACTCAGAACCTGCGGGCCTCGGTGCACCTAGAGGCCACGCTGCCAGCTTTCCCTTCTTATTAGGTAGAAGACAAGGAAGGCACAGCACTTTACAGAATTTCTAATGTGCACAAAGAACAAAGAAGTCAGTATGAAGTAGATGTGACTGCCTCTCCCCACTGCTAATCCTCACTTTTCTTTTAGGTTAGCATTTATTTTTTGAGACTATAAAGTAATAAAAGTTGTAACAATTTGACCTTATGAATAATTTTTTCCTACTGAAGGAAGCACTATGTTTGTAATCATGTTCCTAACTCTCAGGACAAATTGCAACAGTGAAATAGTTTAAAATTATCGTTCATGTTAGGAAGTCTCAAACTATTTGAGAATTCAGTGAAATTAAAATTAAATTTAATTAATTAAAATTAAAAACAAATCTACGTTAAGTCTCTGAAACTTCTAAGCTCTTTTCTTCCCTTTTTGTTTTTTGGGTTTTTGTTTGTTTGTTTTTTGTTTTTTTGAGACAGGGCTTCTCTGCATAACAATCCTGGCTGTCCTGGATCTCACTCTGTAGACCAGGCTGGCCTTGAACTCAGAGATCCACATGCTTCTATCTCCCAAGTGCTGAGATCAAAGGTGTGAGCTACCACACCTGACACTTCTAAACTCTTAAATTAAAATAGGTTACCATAAAAATTCAGTCTAGAGGCTGGGCGGTGGTGGCGCACACTTTTAATCCCGGCACTCAGGAGGCAGAGCCAGGCGGATCTCTGTGAGTTCGAGGCCGGCCTGGGCTACAGAGTGAGTTCCAGGAAAGGCACAAAGCTGCACAGAGAAACCCTGTCTCGAAAAACAAAAAAATCAGTCTAGAGTTTAAAAAAGTGATAGGAAGAGGAGAGAGATATTTGCAGATTACTCTGATAATATTCAGTAACTTAAAACTTAGAACTAGTTGCTAGGTACACTGAGTTAATTAAAGGCACAGTAGCTTCTTTAACTCTAGCACACAGGAGGCAGAATCAGACAGATCGCTGAGTTTGAGGCCAGGCTGTCAACAGAGCATGTTCCAAGACAGCCAACAGCTACACAGAAAGACCCTGTCTCAAAAAACCAATTTAGTTTTTGGATTAAAGAAAAGAACAGAGCACTATAGTATATGCACTAACAGACACAATGATGGGTGTCTGCAGCATCAGCTACTTGGAAGGCTGAGGCAGGAAGATCATTATTTGAGCCTAAGATTCAAAGGTCAACCTGGGCTGAAGAAAGACCCCACCCCAAACTAAGACATCTGATTAGATTAAGAGAACAAACAGTTTTAGTGCTGACAACCATGGATAACTTGATAAACTAATAGTCTAAATCACAGTGAACAGTAACCTGAGGAGCAAACTCTACCTTGTCCATCTAACATAGGTTGTGCTGTAAGAGACATAGTCAAGTTCACGTTGTAGTCTAAATACAAACATCTACCTTGGCCACCTTTGTGCTCCCTGTGAGCACCCAAGCTCTGCCAATCACAAAGGCACTTTTCAAAGTAGTCCTGCCAAAAGCCTGTAAGCCGGACACTGCCCTAAATACTCCTAAGAAGTTCCAGCAATGTGGGAAACTGTCCACTAAGCCAAGTATTCCTTTCCTGCTCTAGCAGGTGATAAGAACAGAAATTTCAAAGTGGGGGCCCAAATGGAGAATACTGGCCAGGATATTTACAAATAAACAGGACACCAGGGTAGGAACAAACATGGCTAGTCTTACAATAATTAATAAAAAATAAATTAAATGATCCCTAAATAAATAAACAGGACATTATTCTGCACAAGCTGATCAGACTGAAGGCAAAACATGATTACTTGCGTTTCTTAGAAGACATTATGGCAGTCTGCAGTGCACTAATCCAAAAGGGATATTCTTATTCTTATCTCTTACATATAATGAAGGAGTTGGAAAGGGAAAAACATGATCAAAATTTTATGTTTTGTATAAAAAAGATTTTTTAATGAAAAAAATGTTCAAAAAACCTATATACTCTAGAAAGGACAATTTAAAAGCATTTGAGTAATCTATCTGAACTCAGAAGGTTCCAAGCTTTCTGAGTCTCTATTTCTTTATCTAATGCCGAAAGTCCCACCCAGGGCTGGAGAGCACCTAGAGGTGAAGAGCATGCTTTGCTCTTCTCGGCATCCATGTGGTGGTTCATAACCATCTCTAACTTCAGTTCCAAGGGCTCTAACACCCTCTTCTGACCTCTGGAGGTGCACATACACACATGTAGGCAAAACACACGTAAGAAGAAAATGAACATATCTAATAAAAAAAAGTTTAAGCCCTACACAGGACCATATCACCTTCCCTCCTATGTTGCCAGGTATTTAACACAATATGGATAAATGTGTGAAGTAACCTTTTAGGTAGAGTACAATCTGGTAAGAAGAAAAAATTCTGAAGGAAATTAGTTCTCAGAACCTGTTTGAATCTTAATTATACTTAATAAAATCATACAACTAAAATTTAGTTGTCATGAATAAAAATATTATATTTAAAAAAGAACTGTTTCCAATAAGGACAAAAGTACCATTAAAAAGGTATCCTGACTTGAGCTGCACAAAGGGAAAATCCATGGTTGCCCTTTAAGGTAAAAAGCAAAAGTTGTTTGTTGTTGTTTGGTGACTTCTGTCTAAAATGAGGCAAGATAGATAGCTCATGCTGGGCAGAACTGTCATTTTCCAACAGAAGCACTACCGAGATCCACTGTTCGAAGCAGACACTTCATCTGTAACACTGTTTTCTGCATGCACTCTGGGAATGTGAGGGGCACTTACCATGTAAGGTTTAGGATTCGATGCAGTTTGGTTGACTTGCCAGATACTCAGAAAACCCTCTCCATCTGCAACACCACACTGTAAGAACAGCATGAACATCAAACACAAGACTTCCTGCCAGAGGGAAGATCACCTAGAGATGGGAGACTTGCAGGACCCCACTTCACAGAGCCTCCTACGGCTGGCTGTGTCCACTGTGCTTCCCATAGTCTGAGTACCTTGCCCTCCCTCCATCTTCTAAGTGTGCTCCACACCTGCCCCACTGCCCTCCCCTAAGCCTCTGCAACACAGGGAGGGAGAAACTGGGTGTCACTAAGACTCCAGCAAGCTGGGGGATGCCAACAGCACGTGGGGCAGAGGTAGTTTTCTTTCACACAGGGCTGAAATGAATGACTGGATAAATGACTGCTCTCAGTTTTGTGAATCTGTGTTTCTGCTGTAAGAAAAAAGGCTACACAAACAGAATCCAATAAACTGACTGCTCAGTTCAACCCCAGGGTCATTAAAACTTTTGACAGAGTTTTAATCAGTATTTCATCCTCAGCATTCAACACTAACTCCCAGGAACGAACCTTGTTGCCTTGTGAGTTAAAATACAATCTAGTAACTCTTGCATTGCCAGCTTGACGGAAACACACAAGCTGCTGAGGTCGTGTCCATTCAAACATCCGGACACTGCCATCCTGGGCACCTGTGAGATCTAAACACAGAAGGTGAGGAGTAAGACACTCAAGACTTTCAATAATTCCCATTCTTCAAATGAAAAAGACACTCCAACCCTCAGGTAACAAATAAACTACTCACAGTACTGATGGACAGGGTGTGAAGTCATTCTCTTCACATTGTGGAGGTTCCTTTTCATGAGCTTTAAAAGGAGGAAAATGGATTTACTCTTTACTTGGTCCAGAAGGGACGAGGAAGGACAGGCATCAGAGCAGTCCTCGTGTCATTCATCCTCCTGAGACACTAACTGAGATACACCCTGCTGAGGATTCTGGGACGTTTAACATACATTTGTGTGAACAGAAGCAAGCACTTACTCGTACAGCCCTGCCCTGTGAAGACGTTACAAACTGCTTCATCTAGTGACAAAGGGACTCTCTTCCAACTGCTCCATCCCTAAGAACTATCAGATCTAGCTATCTATGTAGCCCAGGCTAGCCTCAAATTTGCAGTCTTCCCACATCAGCCTTCTGCATGTGAGGATTACAAGCATGAACCACTACACCCAGCTGGTATCCAGATTCTTTAGAGCAGAGCATGAAAGACTAGAGCTCCTTCAACTAGTGACCATGAAAAGTTCACCTTTAGTAATCTGAGGCAATTTTCCAACGTAAAGAGACATGAACTCCTCTTTGACTTTGCTTTACCATTCAGTGTCTCAGTTTGCTCATCTATAAAATGACACTGGAGGATAGTAACATCCATTCCAAACTGTGGTTGATGTGGGAAAAGATCATGCACTAGGAAAACTCAACTCAATCAGTTATTCTCATCTTTAGGATCTTTCTATGTCAAGTAACTTCAATGTCCTGCTTCAGGAACCCATACAAAGAAATCATATGTGTCTACAAGAAGACATACCACAGTAGCTCCTGTGCTGGTCTGCCCACTGCCTAGCCATGGCAGAGATGGAGGCGGATGCACCTGGCTCGTTGAATGGGAGGCTGCACCAGGCTGATACAGGGTTGTGGTGGAACCTCGATAATCAATATCATCTGAACTGTGGAAAACCATAGGATGTTACTCTGAAAGTTTTGTTCTCTCAACACAAATCCATAAAAGATTCTCTTTAGTGATTTTTTTTTTTTTTTTTTTTTGAGGATACAGGTTTAGTAAGGGTTTACTTTTTTGTTTTGTTTTTGTTTTTCAAGACAGGGTTTCTCTGTGTGACGGCTCTGGCTATCCTGGAACTTGATTTGTAGACCAGGCTGACCTGTTACTCTCAGAGTGTGCCACAACTGTCTGGTACTTCTTTTTCTTCTTTTTTTTTTTAAAAAATAATTTTTCCTTTGGTAGTTAAACTATTTTCAAAAATAGAATAAATATCCATTGATTTAAAACTTAGGCCTAGCAAGTACAAAGCCCTGGGTTCGATCCTCAACTCCAAAAACAAAACAAAACTTAGGCACAGATCTGGGCAGTGGTAGTACACACATACACAGTCTAATGTATTATCTGTGTGAGCAGCTTTATTGCTACAAAATTAGAACAAGCGTTTGTTTTAGAGTATTTTAATCCTCTGTGAGGGTTTATACACAGCCAATGGTTGATGGGATAAGGAGAGACATTTTCTTCAAGTGGTACAGCACTGGTAAAGTGCCAAAGGTCCTATAAAAAACCATAATGAAATCCAACGGGTCACAAACACACACATGAAAGACAGGAAAGGTGAAGGGGAGCTAGCTGAGAAAATGAAAGGGTATCAGTTGGGAGCAGAGAGGGGCAAAGAGGCTAACAATAACATGATTAAAATATATTATGTATATGTATGAGAACACCATAATGAAACCCATTATGTATAATAAAAACTTTTTAAAAAGAATTCAGCACACTGGGCAGTGGTGGCGCACACCTTTAATCCCAGCACTTGGGAGACAGAGGCAGGCCGATCTCTGTGAGTTCAAGGCCAGCCTGGACTACCAAGTGAGTTCCAGGAAAGGTGCAAAGCTACACAGAGAACCCTGTCTCGAAAAACCAAAAAAAAAAAAAAAAAAGTATTTAGCACATATTTTGATTAAACATAAGTATTAAGTGACCTCCTTCACACGGGTAGCCCATATATCAAATTATTTCATTTTACATTTATTTATTTGCTTGGTTTTTATTTTTGTGTATGTGTGGTCTATGTGTTTTCAGCTATACGGACCTAAGGAAGGCTGAAGTCAGGTGCCTTCCTCAATTGCTCTCCATTGTATTCTTTAGAGGCAGGGTCTCTCACTAAACTGGAGTACCCCATTCTGCTAGGCTGGATGGCCAGCAAGCCCCTGGAGCCCACCTCTCACTGTTTTGCCAGTGCTAGTGTTATAGATACTTGCTACTCAGGTTGTAGATGGGTCCTAGGGATCCAGATTCAGGTTCTCATGATTATGCAACAAACACTTTGCCAACAGAGATCTCTCTAGGTCCTTATTTGCTTGTTTCTAGACATGGTCTTGCTATTCAGCCTAGACTGGCCTTGAACTTGAGATCTTGTATCTGACTCTCCCAAGTGCCAGAATTACAGGTATGAGCCACCATGTCCAAATACCCCTGCTCTCCTGCCCCAGACACAACTGAGCCTAGGACTTCTGAATGTTAAATAGGGGCTCTGAGCTACAGCCCTAACCCCAAATTATATTTTTGAGGAAATAGGAGATATGATTTTAAAGCTTTCTTAAAGCTTTTTATAGCCGGGCGGTGGTGCTCGCCTTTAATCCCAGCACTCGGGAGGCAGAGCCAGGCAGATCTCTGTGAGTTGGAGGCCAGCCTGGTCTCCAAAGTGAGTTCCAGGAACTATACAGAGAAACCCTGTCTCAAAAAAAAAAAAAAAAAAAAAAAACAGCTTTTTCTAAAGATTTTTTTTAATAAAAGATTTATTTATTATGTATACAGAAGAGGGCGCCAGATCTCATTACAGATGGTTGTGAGCCACCATGTGGTTGCTGGGAATTGAACTCAGGACCTCTGGAAGAGTAGTCAGTGCTCTTAACCTCTGAGCCATCTCTCCAGCCCCCAAAATGGGATCTTTCTAAAGATTTTTTTTTTTTTTTTTTTTTTTTTTTTTTTTTTTTTTTTTTTTTTTAAGCTTAAGGCTTTTTAAAAAGCTTTAAAACTTTTCTTAAGGCCTATGGTCCTACTACTTAGGAGTTCAATTTCATGCTCTGCTATATGGTGGGCTGCAGAGTAGTCAGAACAACTGAGACTCTGTCTTAAAATCCAAAAACAGGCCGGCAGTGGTGGCCCACGCCTGTAATCTCAGCACTTGGGAGGCAAAGGCAGGTGGATCTCTGTGAGTTCGAGGCCAGCCTGGTCTACAAAGCGAGTTCCAGGACAGGCTCCAAAGCTACAGAGAAACCCTGTTTTGAAAAACAAAACAAAACAAAAAGGAAAAAAATCTTAAAATATTAATTTTATCACATAAAACTGTGAATATAAGTTGAGTATGGCCCAATGTACTATATTATATGGTTCTATCCACTCTAAACTATGACTAAAGCCTGGTTATAGACTAACAAAAAAGGGGTTGGGGATTTAGCTCAGTGGTAGAACACTTGCCTAGCAAAAGCAAGGCCCTGGGTTCGATCCTCAGCTTCCAAAAAGAAAAAGAAAAACAAAACCAAAAATCAAACCCACCTGAGACTAACAAAAGAGAAGGATAAACATGGAAAGCGACCCCCAGGGTACTGTCCTAGGACATAAAATTCCTGACGGGAGAAAAGCAACATGAAAGACAAACATGTAGGAAAAGCCAAAAGTTAAAAAATGCTGCAAAACTCTTCAAATGACAGCTAAAGTTGTTGACATTTTTATCTGCAAAAATCCTTCATCAAGTGATAAGCAACACTGTAGAATTAATGAGACCAATTCAATTAGTCTAAATATTTATGCATACTATTTTTCTACTTTCATTATCTAGATCGATTAAATTTACTGACTACTATGTACATTTCCTTGGGGTTAAATGTCAAAGTGGCAGTTTTAAACCTCAGACTTTCATAGTAGACATTATTCTGGTTTAAATATTATAAAAAGTTTAATGGGAAAATTATGAGTAATTTATAAATTTTAATATGAGCAAAGACCTTCTACTGTCCACTAAACCCATTTGGTTTGTTTCTTGCACAACTGAAGAGAGGTACATCTTTCTTAGCCCAACAATTTAGTAGGCACTCGTTGAAGACAATGGTATTCATAGTCACGAGACACACCTTTTAGATTCTCTATCATATTCTTCTCCAATCCATATATATGACTGACAGGCCAGCAGAGAAGTGACATCTAGCTCTTGAACATCATGCGTTGAAGCCAAAACAATTTCATTACAGTTTGCCTATAAAGCAAAGGCAGACAATGATTTGGGCAATTTTACCAAAAATCAGCACATAGTTGACACTGACTACAATCTTTACCTTATTAATAGAGAATGCCATGATCATGTCAGACTCCTTATGAATGACCTTTGCCTTCCCACCTGGATAGCCCAGATCAGCCTCGACCTACGAAACATGGCGGAGTTAGTTGTTGCTGAGTGACTCTACACAGACACACATCCCACAGGGTCACAACTAGGTAAGAAGAAAATGTAGCAGCAGCAGGAAGAGGGAGTGGGGAGCATTAGTGTGTTGGGAATTAGTTTTGGAAATCTGCTCTCACGCTCTGAAACTCTGTAATCAAACACCCTAATTCTGAAGAATCCCAATGTGAATGCATAGTAATGATTACAAAAGATAGGCAATTTTTTTCAAAATTTACATATTCATTTTAGCTCTTCCAAAAAAAGCACAAATATTCTGTAATAAGTGTGTGTGTGTGAGTGAGTGAGTGTGTGTGTGTGTGTGTGTGTGTGTGTGAGAGAGAGAGAGAGAGAGAGAGAGAGAGAGAGAGAGAGAGAGGAGGAGGAGGAGGAGAAGCAGGAGGAGGAAGAAGAGGAGGAGGCATAAGCGAAGGACAGAGTAGGCCATGGAACAGGGAGAGCCCAGGAAGATGAAGGACAAAAGAATGAAGACTGGTCAGAAGGGGAGGCGTCTGGAGAATCCGAGACAAACGGAAAGCAAGAGGAGAGCCTAGAAGAAAGACCAGCTGTGTTTAAAACAGACTCAAAAATGCCACAGCAGTGGAGGTCGATGAGAACAAGAAAGAAGAGTCTACAGCAGAGCAGAGCTGGACACAGGGTGTCTCCTCCCTCTGCTCAGGGCAGTATGAGCAGCGAGCCCTCTTCCTCAGCTGGGCAGTCATGGTTAGCATGAGAGACGAGGGTTAGCTCCGAGAACGTTGAGAAGTGAGCTCCAGGGAAGCGCATGGGAGACTACCTTGGCATGGCAATCTTCTGCTACGGAGTTGTGTTTGACCTGCTCCACATGTTCTTCTACAGACTACATAACACCACACCAACACAAACACAAAACACATGCATAAAATAAATCATAAAGAGAATGAAAAATTTCAAGCTAGAATGGTTATCACACAAAAATGACAAAACTGACTTCAAAAAATCAAATTAGATAAAACCAAGTATCAGATAAATAAAGCAAAACAGCATAACTAAAATTACTCTATCACATACACATGAAAACAAAAACTATTTCAAAAAAACTTATTATTTATATACCATTTATGTAACTTCAAATTCTTCAAACTATAATCTCTAAAAATAAGACATACTTCTTTTAATTTTGTGTTATATAAATGTATATATAGATATATGTGCATGAGATCACATGGAGGCCAGAATTCAATACCAAGTGTCTTCCTCAGTTGCGCACCACTTTATTTTTTGAAAGAGGGCCTCTCATTGAATCTGGAGCTCATCAATTACCAGTCAGCAAACTTCCTGGATCCAGCCGTCTCTGCCTCCCCAGTTCTGGGAGTGTAGCTATGCTGCTGCATGTGGACTTTTCCCTGAGGCTTGGGGGGGTCTGACCTATGTCCTTACATTTGCAGAGCAAGTGACGCACTGCCTGAGCCATCTCCAGTTACATCACTAGTTCCTGCTCCTGTCCCTGTTTATTTTTGTATCTCTAAGGTTTGAAGGACTGAACCCATGGCTTCCCACTGCTTTCATTCTTACTAACAAATCTGAATAATCATGTAATCAGAAAATCATTCTCCTTGTAAATAAATGTTTGCGAGGATGAGACACAGGAAAGAAAGTACACTTCCTTGCACCCTGGTTGACAAGTCCTAGGGGAGGCACAGCTGGGAATATTCCTCTACTATGGGAATCTCAGAAGACATGATCAGAGCCGGAAACTTCTCCCCAGTGTTCTTGACGTGACAATTCCCATTCAAATTCTCTGAACCCTCCTTTGAGGACCACTGGGGGTGTGGGTGGGGATGGAGGCTTCAGTTCCCTGAGATCACTGAAGATCGGCTTGCTAAGTCAACTAGTTGGTTTGACACATTTACTGATTTGACAAAAGCTTGATTTGTGGAATATTCTTTCTTTAACTTACTCGATAAATAAAGCTATCTTCTTATAATATGTCGAAAATTTCAAATGTTTTAGAATTAGCCAACATGTCAGCTTTTGTTTTTAAATTTTTTATTTATGTGTATGTACATATGTATGTATGTATGTATGTATGTATGTATGTATGTATGTATGTATGTGGTTTTCAGTGTGTATATACCACATGTGTGGGGGTGACCTTAGAGGCCAGAGACGGTGTCAGATCTCCTGAAGCAGGAAGTAGAGGCAGCTGTGAGCTGCCAGACATAGGAGCTAGGAACCGAACTCAGGTCCTCTGAAAGAGTAGCAAGTGCTCTTAACTGCTGACTGTGTTCTCCCTCCCTCTCTTTCTCTCTCAAAGATTTTTTTTAAAGGATTTTACTAATCAATTTACCAGATCCTACCCCCAAACCTACAAAGATAAAGCACCTGTTGGAGATGTTATTTCTGGGCCTAGTGATCAGTTTTTAATCTTAAAGGACTTAATTTCCAAAATTCTTTTCTCAAAGAAAACATATTTTCAACAGATCTGTACTTTTTGATACAGTAGTCATGTGGCTACTAAAAATTAAAGAAAATCGGACACTCAGTCCTATGGGCCACACTTCATGCTCAGTCATAGGTGACTGCAGGGTGGCACAGAGAGACTACACTGTCGCACAAATCCTAAATGGTCTTATGATAAAAACCAGAAGCCAGCTACTGGGGTGAATGTTGAAAGATTGGAAGAAACAAGCCACAGCCACTTCTCACCCCGTCAACTCCTCAGCCGAAAGGAGAAGATCCTGTCTCCACAAATCCTCAGACTGAATGGCCCCTGAGTCCTCAACTGAAAGGGCTCTGAGCTCCTGTCTCCTCCCTCTTTATATTCCTTTCTCTGCCAAGCCATATCACATCCTGTCTCAACCTTCCTAGTGCTGAGATCAAAGCCATGTGACTCCCAAATCCTGGGATTAAAGGTGTGTGCCACCAGTGCTTGGCTCTGTTTCTCTTTTAGGCTAGATTAATCTCGTGTAGTCCAGGGTGGCTTTGAACTCACAGAGATCCAGATGGCTCTCTGCCTCCCGAGTGCTAGGATTAAAGGAGTGTGCCACCACTGCCTGACCTCTATGTTTAATCTAGTGGCTTGCTCTGTTCTCTGATCTTCAGGCAAATTTTATTTGTTAGGGTACAAACAAATTATCACCACACTACACAAGAAATACAAGACAGGAGAATCATATCCAATGTACAAACGCCAAAAGGGAGATTGATGAGAATCCTCTCGTCCCAGCTCCACTGTTATGTACTCTCTTCCTACAACCATACTATACTCAGACAGCAGTCTAGGAAGGAAGTGCCTGCTTTATCTCTGCCCACTCTGGTGTTCACAGGGACCTTCCAGTGACCTCACAGGTACTACCATGCACACAGATAACAACTGAACAAGAACAAGTGTGGTAGATGCTGTTGGCCTAGGTACAGGAAAAGCCTCAGCAGGTCTACACTTGACCTTGCCCCATATAGACTGTCCTCCATTTCCACCTTTTAAATGAAATACAATTCATTTATCTCACAGACTGCTTGCCAACACTTCACTTGTGTCTGACACTGCTCTGTAAGCTCTGCAGTCTACCCACTGCCTCACAGAAGGCCAGAAGGCATGAAATGCTGAATAAAATGTCAGCACCTAAATAAATTCCTGATTCTTCTTGACTCATGCATGCATTACTAATATTGACTTAGAAATTACCATATAAGACTAAACCTGCACCTTAATTTTTTAGGGTATTCATCCTTTATTTTGCTTTTGGTATTTCTCCAGTTTATTCTCTCATAGTTTTCTTAAAATTGTTATTTCAAAACCTGTTCATTGGTGTTGGAGAGATGGCTCAGCAGTTAAGCATGCACATTGCTCTTGCAGAAGACCCATGTTCACTTCCCTGCACCCACATCAGGAGTTTGTAAACCACCTTAACTCCAGGTCCAGGGAATCAGAAGCCCTCTTCAATTAAAAAAAGAAAAAAGTTTGTTCATTTATAAATTAAAAATAAGTAGCATGCTTACGGGACTATATTATGTTTTAAATAACATATTTAAAGGATTGCATCACAGAGTACAGCCATTTATATGTTAGGCCCTGGAACCACTTACTGCAAAGTTATTGTATGTGACAGTCCAATAGCATTTATTTAAAGAAATTACTAACTGCCACTTGAATATGTGATTTATTATGGAACTTGTACTGTTTCATTGCTATGAAATGGAAATATAAGGTTTTATAAAAGCTCACTGTAGCTTGATAAGCTTTGGCTACTACTTAGGTTGTCTAAAAAATAACAGAGAATAACCAATCCAAAAATAAATTTTCAAAATAAGTCTAGTACTAAAATTCAAATACATTAAAAGGAGAAACTAAAAAATTACAACAGAACAAAATTATTCTTGGAATACCTCACTTTGCTTTCTCTTCTTAGTAAAAATGTATCTAATAAATGTCTCCTGAAGAACTTCCTGTTTGACAAGGAAATGCCAGAGCCGTTTGACAGGAAGTGCAGATGCATCCCGAGATCTAGCAAATGGACAAATGGTTGACAAACCAATCAGCTCATAGAAAACACAGCTTTTGCAGACATTTGCTTTAAGTCTTCCAAATGTGTTCAAAGAACACAGCTATAAGCTCAACAAACCTCATGATTTATTTTCTTAATTTTAGTTTTCCTGAAAATAATTACTTGATCTAGTAATCAATTTTCCAATGACATGAATGAATGGGAGAGACAAATATCAAGAGATTCACTATTTTCTTTTTTAATTACCCTCTAGGCTTTCCAGACAGTAAAAGCACATTGATGAATATGAAGTAACAGACAGCATTTCAAACTGCTTAAGGATATTATCATCTTGTGAACACTACTCCTAAACATGGCTGGTTCAAAACAAAGCATGCAGCCAGATACATTTAATCTGATTTAACTATTATATATTATGTATATGCATCAAGATATCACATACCAACCTATGAAAATATCATTTTTTATGTATTGGTTAAAAATAATTTTTTGAAAGCATGCTGCTTATCAAAAGGGCTGAGGTGGGCAGAGAGAGCATCAAAATAACACACAACCTTTGTTTTTCTTTATGAAATTATCCACAAAAAGTCAGCAACAATGACTGCAATGTAGATTGCTGTCAAATTTCCCCCAAAAGTATGAAACACAGAAGATGATGAATGACTTTTTTCCTAACTACAAAAGTAAATGTATCGCCAGCTGTGAGTCCTGGTGCATGCCTTAAATCCCAGTAGTTGGGAGACAGAGGCAAGCAGATCTCTGTGAGTTTGAAGCCAGCCTGGTCTACAAGGCGATTTCCAGGACAGCCAGGGCTGTTACACAGAGAAACCCTGTCTCAAAAAACCAAAAACAAAAGTGCTGTATCTACAGAATACTGCTGAAGACGGGCTGCATGTTCACAGCAAAGACTATTCTCAAGGCTACTCGCAACCTGTCAAACTGTTCCCCAGGAAAGTCCAACCAAGCTATACTACCCCAGGGCACTAAGAAGTTTCGTACTTGAATGGAGTATTTTCAGGCTCCAACATTGCTTTGTTTCGAAGAATAGCTGGCCCAGCTCCCACTGAGAGGTCAGTTGGGTATGTGTTGACATAGTTAGGGGGTGGACCTTCAAAGTGATCCATTTTCTCCTGCAGAATCTGTTCCCAATGCTCCAAGTTTTTAATGACAGCAATTCCTAATGGTGATGTCACAGGGAGCTCTAGAAGGTAAGAAGATCAGGTCACTACAAATCTGCAAAATCTCAACTCTTAGAGCCAAGACTTCTGAAAATAGACAGATTTGAACACATCAATCTTATAAGACTATTCTTAAGTCTTAATCCTAATAATTTCAACAAAATGGAAGATACTAAAATGAGCAACACAAATGTCCAGCTTTCCTGGTCTGGATTCTTAATCTTTCAGTCTTCTAGGCAAACTGTAGTTCTTGTTTTTTTTTTTTTTAATTTTTCTTTCAAAGATTTATTTATTTATTATGTACACAGTGTCTTGTCTACACAGAGCAGAAGAGAGCACCAGATCTCATTACAGATGGTTGTGAGCCACCATGTGGGTGCTGGGAATTGAACTCAAGACCTTTGGAAGAGCAGCCAGTGCTCTTAACTTCTGAGCCATCTCTCCAGCCCCAGACTACAGTTCGTATATCAAATTTAAACCTCAGACTGGAGCCTGCAATAGAAGACTTTGCAAAATAGCTAATACAATATTTTTAAAATATTAAATGTCCTTCTATATATAGAGATTTTGAACATTAACTTAATAGTAAAATTTATTTTATTTAACAGCATTGACTTTTATGGTGTTTTGAAAAGGAGTGGCCCCCACAATCTCATGTGTTTGAATATTTGGTCCATAGGGATTGGTAGTATTAGGGGGTATGGCCTTGTTGGAGGAAGTGTGTCACTGTGGAGGCGGGCTTTGAAATCTCATGTGCTCAAGCTAGGCCTAGTGTAGCAGTCTCTTTATGCTGCCTGTGGATCAAGATGTAGAACTCTACTCTCAGCTCCTTCTCCAGCACCATGGCTGCTGCATACTGCCATGCTTCTCACCATGACACTAACAACTAAAACCTCTGAAACTGTAAGCCAGCCCCAATTAAATGTTGTCCTTTATAAGAGTTGCTGTGGTCATGATGTCTCTTCACAGCAATAGAAACCCTAACTAAGACAATTTTCAAATTCCAAACTCACCAGAGAATTCTAGTCCAACAATAGGAAAGAAATTCTTGATATTGTAAAGTGCCAGCTTAACCATTGTCAAATGCAGAAGAGCCCAGCTGTTTGGGAAGAGAAAACAAAACAAAATAAAATAAACAAGAAAACTACTTATCAACCTAGAAACAGAATCATAGAAAAGAGTAGTGACACCCTTATCAACTGTTTGGCCCAACTGCAATCCTGAAAAGTGGCCTCTGACTTTTATTAAACAAAAATGGCTTACTTATAGTCATTGAAAAATAAAATTTTTAGGCAGGGTATGGTGGTGCACACCTTTGATCCCAACACTTGGAAAGCAGAGACAGGTGGATCTCTCTGAGTTCAAGTTCACCCTGATCTACATAGTGAGAGGAAGGAAAGAAGAGAGGGAAGAAGGGAAAGAGGGAAGGAGGAAAAAAGGAAGGAAGGAAGGAAGGAAGGGAGGGAGGAAGGAAGGAAACTTTAACAATATCACATTTAGAATATAAGAAAGTTATCTAGTAGAAAAATATTTCTCATTCTCATACAGTCACACAAAATATAATAGCATATCATTTATTGATGTGTTAAATTCTAAAAGCATATTATATCTTTTTCCTCAATAAAAATGTTAGTTTTGGGGTTGGGGATTTAGCTTAGTTGTAGAGTGCTTGCCTAGCAAGCGAAAGGCCCTGGGTTCAATCCTCAGCTTCAAAAAAAAAAAAAAAAGTTCATAAAAATTATTCTAGAAATTTACCTGAAAGGTAAAGAATTCCTAAAATATATCACTTTTAATATAAATTCATGGTAATAGTATTTATTCAAAAACAAATTTGAAAGCCAGCATTGGTAGCAAATGCCTTTAATATCAGCACTCAGAAGGCATAGGCAGGTGGAGTTTGAGGCCAGCCTAGTCTATATAGCAGATTCTAGGCTAGCCAGGAATACATAGATAAACTATCTCAATTTTTATTTTTAATTTTTGGGTTTTTGTTTGACTAGGCTGGTTTAGACTTCAGAGAATTCTTTGCCTACCTCTGCTGGAATTAAAGGTGTGTGTTACTTCATCCAGCTACACATTGTTATAAATAATATCAAGTTTTTCTGCAAAAGAAGGTCAAGGGGATGGGGGCTTATTTACCTATAAGAATTAGGATCTTGGTGCTCCTGTATTTGTGTGTCTGAAAAAAAGGCATCATCTTCTTCATCATCACTGTGAACACTTTCATCAGAATCATATATGACCCCACTATCAGATAAAGGAAGAAATGGCTGCAATAAAAGGCAAAGTCATTGGTAAATATGCAATTTTGTAACATTAAATATACTTTATATAGCACATATTTAAAACATTTAACCGTTTCTAAAGTATTTAAACATACAGTTTTATTCTGATCTAAAACTGATTACATTAAGTTGTGTCATTCTAAATAAAACATTCTTCTGTAGGTTCTAGATTTACAAAAGTCAAGATTACCAGAGGAAAACTATCTGAGATTCAGTAGAACTGTGTAGAGGAAGATGAGTCTGAGCCTCACTTGATTCTACAGAGGCAAGATAATTAAAGCCTAAGAAAGAGTAGAGAGTTACAATTCTTCCTGTTTTTTCTTCTCCTGGGTCTCTTTCCTCCACACAAAGGCCAAAGCCCAACTGTGTTTTTATGGTGCTTTGGCTTTCTTTTTCTCTCTGTAACTCCCTACCTCTCTGGGACAGACAAGTAGTCTCACGGCTGCCCTCATGCCAACTCAAAGCACGGCTTTCTCTATCTCCCTCCTGCGAGCAGCGCCAAGAACTTTTCCTTCCTGGAGTTTCTCTGCTGAACTCTAACAACACTGTCTTCCCCTCACCTTCCAGTCTGTTCTCAAATTCTTCTATTAGTGAGAGGGCACCCTGGCTTCCCTAGTAACACGTGGTGACTCAGCTCGGTCACTCCAAAATTTCTAATACAATGTGGTATCCATGACGGGAATGCAAAGCAGTTTCTCTGAGGATGGAACAGGTGACCAAACTCCAGGGCTTTGGAAGCCATCTAACTGAGACCTCATACTGTGATTCCACTCCAAAGGCTATCACAGCCTTCATCACTCTCTAGTTCAGCCACGGAGAAGAAAACAAAAAACAAAACAAAACAAAAAACACCAAGAAAGAGCACCAAGAATAGATTCTCCTGCAAACTTCTCAAGCACTCTAATGAACTTTAATCTGGATGTTGTGAAATGCCCTTTGTTCTGCATACCCCTGGTTTTCTACTCAGATCTTATGTTAAGCTACTCTATGAACTTATGCCTGATTCAGACAGATGGAATCATTTCCTCTTGGAAGGGCTCCAATTCCAACACTTTTCTCTGATTCCTCTCTTGTCTTACTTCTCCATCACACCTCTATCAGATGCCAGCCAAGGTCTGCCATTCCACCTATGACCAGCTCAGCTCAGAAAAACTAGATAGATTAGTAAGATCACCGCCACCACCAAAGACAAAGACCAAGATATAGCAGCTAAATAAGATGTATGAATCTTATTTCGGATCCTAACTTGCAAACCCAACTATATAAAAACATTTAAGATACAAAGGAAACGTGTAAATGATGGATACTTGATGTCATTTAAAGTAAGTTAATGTTAGTGGGTTCTTTTCCAAATATGCTCTTTTGAGGTCTGGAGAGATGGCTCAGTGGTCAAGAGTACAACTGCTCTTCCAGAGGACCTGGGTTTGATTCCCAATACCCACATGGTGGCTCACAACTACCTGCAATGCCATGTCCAGTAGATCCAACACCCTCTTCTGGCCTCCTTGGACACTACATGCATGTGCTACACAGGCATACATGCAGGCAAACTACCTATACACATAACTAGGCCCGCTGAATGTGGGTGACAGCTATGTGGCTTGATCTGTTTGTGGGATCCCTGGCAGCAGGACCAGGACTTATCCCAGGTGCATGAATGGACTTTTTGGAGCCCATTCCCTGCAGTGGGATACCTTGCTCAGCCTTGATTCAATGGGGAGGGGCTAGGCTCTCCTTCAACTTGGTATGCCAGACTTTGTTGACTACCATGGGAGGCCTTACCCACTCTGAGGAATAGATGGGGGTAGAGAGGAGGGAGGTGAGGAGGGAGAAGGGGTGGGAAGGGGAACTGGGATTGGTATGTAAAATGGAAAAAAATTTTAATAAATATATTTAAATTTTTTTTTAAAAATCTGCTCTTTGTTGCCTATTTTTTAAGGAAAGCATAGGCTGACCTCAAACTGGCACCCCTTATTCCCACATTCCTAGTATCAAGCAGGAATTACAACTGTTTGCCACCAAATCAAGCTTAAAGCACTCTTTTTAAAAAATAATTCATGTATTTATTTCGTGTGGGTGTACACATGTGTGTGGGCACACATGGACTATGCCACACAGGGCAAGTCAAAGGACAGCTAAAGGAGTTCTCGCCTCTCGCCATGCAGGTACCAAGGCTTGAACCCAGTCACCAGGCTTTGCTGCAAGTGCCTTTTCCCAATGAGCCCTCCTGCTGCCCTTCTCCAAAGCTTTTGACAAGCAGATTGTGAAAAAATGATCGTGTGTGCATGCATGCCATGGTCAGAGGACAGTGTGGAAGTTAGCTGGTCCTGTCTTTCCTCTCCATAAGAACTCTAGAAGTGAACTCGGGTATCCTGGCTAGTTGGTCTCTGAGCCATCTCCACAGCTCAAAAACTTTCTTTTTTTGGTCGGAGCTGAGGGCCAAACCCCGGGCCTTGTGCTTGCTAGGCAAGCGCTCTACCACTGAGCTGAATCCCCAACCCTCTAAAACCCTTTGTAAAAATTAAATATTGTCCAGGTATGAGGAGACATGCTTATAATCTGAGCATTTATGAGGAGGGAACAGGAGGACTGAGGCAAGTTCAAAGCCAGTCTACACAAAGCTATACATCAAGACCCTGTATCCGAAAACACTATTTATGAATAAAATCTTGTGAGGTCTACATTTGCTTCGAACCCCTCAATGGTAAATAAAGGTAAAATGAAATAATTGTCCAATGAGTTGGCAATTTTTTAAACTAGATGACAGATAAGGATTTAGAAATTATTTTTCATTTTGCACATATTTGAAGTTTCCATAACAGAAAAATTTTAATGGTAATTATATGGGGTTTTTTTGATTTTCTTTTTGTTTGTTTGTTTGCTGTTTGAGAAAGGGTCTATGTATTCCTGACAGGCCTAGAAACCAGCTAGGCAGACCAGGCTGGCCTCAAACTCACAGAGATCCGCCTGCCTCTGGAATGCCAGGATTAAAAGTATGCATCACCCCACATAAGCTGTCTGTTTTTAATGTTATAGAAATTGTTTGCCTTATAATGTTAATTTTAAAAGCAAACTATAAAACTACATGTAATAATCCAATATGTATATTTATTTATTTTTTTAAATAATAATCCTATTCTTTTTAATGCAGCCAGTCTTAAATTTGTCATTTCCCTTCCTCCACTCCACAGGAGTGCTGGGAATATAAACATGCCATTTTCCTGGCAGATTTTTTTCTTAATATGTTTTTGCATTTTCTAAATTCTTGTTTATAGTAATGGTGCAATGGGTTTCATAAAAGGCAAGAAGAAATCTTTAATTAGAAAGGCAGAGCCCCAGAGTGCATTTCTCACAACTTCCTAAGGACTGTAGATGCTGGTATTCTGGGACACACTTTGCAGACCACTAAATAACCAAAAATTCTAAGAGAGCATCACAGTATACAAAGAAAACAGGAGGTTCAATGCCTCAAGAGTCTAAGAAAATCCAGGCGATGGTGCTCACGCCTTTAATCTCAGCACTTGGGAGGCAGAGGCAAGCAAATCTGAGTTCAAGCCCAGCCTGCTCTACATAGTGAGTTCCAGGGCAGCCAGGGTAACTCAGAGAAACCCTGTCTCAAAAACAAACAAGCAAACACGAACACTAAGATTCAAGGTCTTATTGGCATGTACAGCAGCAAGATGACTACAGTGTTAGCTCATACAAGAGAGGAAATACAAGCAATAGCAAGAAATAAACTCTCCTGCACAGTGTAGAAAGCAAGTGTTGCTTTGGAGAAACAAAGATGTCATGGCACCTCCCCACGGCATGATTAATCCTACTCTAAATCCACGATGATCATCAACAGGAAAGACTACAGAATAAACAAAATCCCCATCAATTAAAAAACATGAGTCTGTAATAAGTTAATAAACTGACTTCTAGTATATATCAAACTCCCAAATGACTTTAATTTCTTTCATCAATTATCATTTGATAATTGCTAAGTGTTCCAGGACTATTTGGTTTCTGGACTTGAGAGATGAAATTTTTAAACTGAGGTGACTGACCCAAAAGCTACTCCATCATTTGGCTGTGGCACATACACAAGAGTCAATAAAACAGACACATTTAAAATCTGCACACTTCATACCCTTACCTTCGCAACAAAGTAATCCCACATACTAAGTTCAGGAGGAATAAATTTTTCTTTGTAAGAGGGTCTTTCTGCAGGCACTGGTGGTGGGGTAGCATCTTTTACAGGCCTTCCAGGGACCAGCATTCTCATGTTAAATCTCCTTCGGTGTTTATCTATGTCTTCAGAAGGAACAGGAGGTGCTGAATGAGATTCAAAGGTCAGCATTAGTTTACAGACTTACCCTTTCTTCTGTTCCTCTTCTTGCCATGCTATATTCTAAACTAATTCTTTATATCAGAGCTTCTAAACTTTCCTGGCTACTGTGTATCAATATTACATGGCAAAGAAGCAGTGGGACATCATCCCATGAAGTTACTTGCTAGACTACGGATTAAGTGTTAAGAGGAGCTGAGGAGATGGCTTGGCAGTTAAGAGGCCCCAAATTTGGTTCCCAGAACCAATTTCAGGCAGCTCATAACTACATGTAAGTCCAGCTCCTAGAGATCTGACACACACTTCTAGGCTCTAAGGGTACCTGTACTCAGGCACGTAGGCATGTACACACGTACACACGTACGTACACACACACACACACACACACACACACACACACAATTATTTTTAAACCTGCATTAAAGAAATGGTATAATCTGTTAGTATTTACAAGAGTGACTGAGTAATTGTTTCAGACTATGGTTCAAGACTGATTCAAGATCTAGGTGTAGTGAAGCACACTTTTAGTCCCAGCACTTGGGAGTCAGAGGCAGGAAGATCTCCAAGTTCAAGGCCAGCCTGGTCTACATAGTGAATTCCAGGACAGCCGGAGTTACATAGTGAGACTGTCTCAAAAAACAAAACAAAACAAAACAAACAAAAAAAAAACCACATACCCGAAAAAACAAAACTGTGTTTGTATAAGGGTATACAAAGTATCTTTTTAAAATAGCAAATGAACAATGGAGAAGGAGAAAAAGCAAGCAAACAGAATAAATGGCCAAAGAAGTCTCTGTAATGAGGGCTACAGCCCTTGTGCAGACGCCAGCTAGAACGGGAGTAGTAACAAGGCCAGCGTGCAGAATCAGAGCAGAGCCAGTCTGTGGCGAGGCGCTTACCTATGGGCGGTTCTCAAAGAAGCTTCTTGAGCTAGTCCCGTGTGTTTGGTTCATTTAAGAGGGAGGTAGAAGGTGGGGTGAGAAAGGTATGAACTAATATGGTGAATGGTAAAAGCCAGAGGAAGGATTATACATAAAGAAATATCAAAGTAATTTAAAAACTCCATCAGCAATGTTCTCAAAGCACATCCAAAATATTACCAACTTTCACCTGCTGGCATTATTTTTTAAATCTTTTAAAATTAAGGTAGAAGTAGTGGTGCATACCTTTAATCCCAGCACTGGGGAGGCAAAGGCAAGCAGATCTCTGTGAGTTTGAGGCTAGCCTGGTCTACAAAGCAAGATCCAGAACAGCCAGAGCTGTTACACAGGGAAACCTCCCAAAAAATTAAGGTGGAATTTATGGTATAAAACTGAGCTGGGCAACGGTATCATACATTTTTAATCCCAGCACTCTGGAGGGAGAGGCAGGGGGATCTCTGTGAGTTCAAGACCAGTCTGGTTTACAAAGTCAGTTCCAGGACTGCCAGGGCTACACAGAGAAATCCTGTCTTGAAAAACCAGAAAAAAAAAAAAAAAGGTGCACGACCAGTGATATTACTGCATTTAGAATGCTGTACAATGACCACCTCAGGCTATTCAAAAGCACTGTTCTCACAAGTGGAAACCACAGGCTCTTCTATCTCTGAATCTGTCTACTCCAGATACGTCACCCAGGCAGAGTTAATAACATGTATTTTGTACGCCTGCTTTCTTTTGACCTAAGTCAAGGTTCATGCACATTACAGTATGTATTAGGACTTCATAGAAACACTCTACTGAATGCAAATACCACACTATTCATCTACTTGTTTTTTATTTATAATTATGCATTAGAAATTCTAATGGGTTTCTTTTTAAGATTTGTTTTTGTTTTTTAATTTTCTATATTTCACATGCATTGGTGTTTTGCCTGCATGTATGTCTGTATGAGGGTGTCAGATCCCCCAGAACTGGAGTTACAGACAACTGTAAACTGTCATGTGGGTGCTGGGAATTGAGCCTAGGTCCTTTGGAAGAACAGCCAGTACTCTTAACTGCTAAGCCATATCTCCAGCCCCACCAGTGGGTTTCATTATGACACTTTCAGACAGGTATATCATGCATTGTGATCAATCACCCTCCATTACCATTCTTGTCCCCACCCACTCTGCTGATCCTCTCTAGCTCTCTTGCTTTCACGCCTTTCTTTTTCTTTCTTTCTTTTTTTGTTTTTGTTTTTGACAGGGTCTCACTATGTAGCCCTGGCTGGTGTGGAGCTCACTATATAGACCAAACTGGCCTCAGAGGCATAGATCCACCTGCCTCTGACTCCCAAGTGGTGGGATTAAAGGCATGCACGACCACACCTGGCTTCATTTCTTTGTGTTTATGTGTGTGTACAATCCAATGAGTTTAATTAGGGCTGCTTGCATAAGCATGGGCTATTTATCCACTTATACTTTGTGGTACACCACATTTATCTTATAAAAGCATCTTTCCCAGGACCTCTACCTTTATTCTACTGCATGGCTGATTCTCCACAAAGTAGCTACAGTGGCTCTTTAGAAAACCTACGACTGTCATTCTTAAAATCCTCCATCATTCTCTCTCTTTCCATAGAGCAATGGTGGAAGTCTACAGTGTGATTCACAAACCCTAAATGGCCTTGTCCCCAGTTACTCCTCCACCCTCACCTTGAACACCACTCTCCCCATTGCTGATAACTCTGATGGCTTCTTAGAAAAGGAAGTCAGTCTTCCCTCTGCTCATTGTTCCTTCCATCTGCCTAGAGTGCTCCGATCCTGGACAGCACAGACCTCCCTAGGGATCTGCTACAAACGCAACCTGATCAGATGTGTCTCCTCACCATCCTAACTGAAGCGGCCTATGCCCATTCCTCACCATTCTCTTCCTACTGCCCTGCTTGTCTTGCTCTTGTCACACCCCAAAGACGAGACACTTCCTGAGAGAGAGCATATTTAGGGGGTGATGGATACAAAGGTGAATACATTCTCACGAGTTTTAAACATGGATGACTAATGGAGAGCATTAACACAAATAGGGAGGGAGCTTGGTGGGAGAACATTTGCTTAATAAGCACCAAGCCCAGGGTTTGATCCTCAGCACTGGAGGAAATATCTCACACTTACTACAAACAACAATGTGACTTGGGAGAAAACCTTTTAAATTTCAAGTGCACCACAGTTGGGTGGGCTAAAGGAGGGTGGCAGTCACAGGAGCTGGTGAGTCACACCCTCTCCACCTCTCCACCTGCACTCAAACGCAGGCACTGAGGACAGAGGCCCAGTGTATCTTGTGAACTCCAGTCACTCACTACTTGACTGTGAGATGACCACTCCTTTCCTGCAAATGAATTCAGGTGCTTTCTGTGTTTTAAGAAAAAACCTTCCCTTCCCTTATCCTACAAGCTTAAAAAGTAGGATAAAAAATATATTCTTTCCCATAATGAAGAATACACACGCACGCATGTATGCACGCACAGCCCTGGAAATTTTAACACCGTATTTCCATGACCATCAGTTTAATCTAGGTCAACTGCGATGACAACTCTAGGGACTTCCTCACTCTCTAATGACCTCATTTCCTCTATACTGTCCCTCCTTTACTGTTACCTTTATAGCTGTTCCTTTTTTATTCACTTCAAACATGTCCTGGTTTTCCAACCTCAAAAATATTACTTCTATAAAAAGAAAGGTAAAAAAATTCTAGCTTTACTCTAATTTTAGCTATTTATTATCCTAAAAAGAATACATTCTTAAGGTAAATAGCTAAGGCATTAAAAAATCTTATTTTAACTTTGGAAGTTATTTATATTTATATACGGTATTTGTATCAGATTTATCTTACCTGCAAGACTTTCTGATTGTCTCCGAGGCTTCACAACAAGTTTCACACCCCCTCCAAAAACAGCAGCCCACATTCGATTATTTAATGGGTGGGCTGCAAGCCGAAACAACTCATTGGAGGAATTTGTGGCAAGTGCATGTATCAGTAAACTTAAGTAAACAGCAACAACAGCTTCACACAACAGAACATTCAGTTTTGGCTGGTCTTCATCTTGGGCAGAACTCAAGAGATTAATAAGTGAGCTCACACCTGTAACAGCATAGAGTATCATAAAAACATCAGTATAAAGTACAAACAAAAAAAAGGTACACATATTTGCAGTTTAACTAAACTAAGTACCTATTCCTATAAAACAGCATTTTTGTAATGTAAGTATAAAAATAATTAGGGGAATGGATTATAATCTATAGGATGAAGTAAGAGTCATTTATAGCCACAAAACTAGTCAGTGATAGACAACAGAGGAGAAGACAAAGCTCTTCCTTACAGTGGCATTCCAGCTTTATAGCTGCGGCAGTCTGAGTGAAATGGCTCATAGGGAGTGGCACTGTCAGGAGGTGTGGACTTGGAGGAAGTGTGTCACTGGGGGAGGACATTGAGGTTTCAGAAGCTCAAGCCAGGCCCAGTGTCACTCTTTCTTCCTGCTGCCTGTTGATCCAGATGTAGACCTCTCAGCTACCTCCCCAGCACCATGTCTGCCTGCATGCCGCCTCTGAACTGTAAGCCAGCCCCAGTTAAATGTTTTCACTTATAGGAGTTGCTGTGATCACCAGGCGGTGGTGGTGCACGCCTGTAATCCCAGCACTCAGGAGGCAGAGGCAGGTGGATCTCTGTGAGTTTGAGGCCAGCCTGGTCTACAGAGCTAGTCCAGGACAGGCTCCAAAGCTACACAGAAACCCTGTCTCGAACCCCCCCCCCCAAAAACAAAAAACCAGAGTTGCTGTGAGCAGGTATCTCTTCATGGTAATAAAACCCTAATTAAGACAATGGTGAAAGAGAAAGAATTAGGAAGTCCCCAGAGAGTCACTCCACAATCTTCTGACTCAGACAGTAGTCAGCACTGTACGCTAAAACTGCATATTTTATTACTTTAAATGTTACTAATTAATTATGAAGGAAGCAAATCAGTAACTTTATAAAACTGACAGAAACACCTTACGAAGCAATCAAGTTCATAACAAGTAACAGTAGGTACCTCTCGATACTTTTCAATGAAAGGGCACATTTTTTCATCATTTCTCTCTCAAAAATAGACAGCCTGAATCTAACATTAAGAAAACAATCAGAAGGGCCCAAATTGAGGAGAATTCTTTAAAACTGACCAGATAGTCCACAATCTTCAAAAGTGTCAAGGTCAGGAAAAACAAAAAAGGAGGAGAGCCAGACCTAGTAGTGGTGTTCGCTTGAGTCCAGCCCTCAGGAAAGCAGAGGCTGGACTGAGCTATGATGCCTAGCAAGACTGTACCAAAAACCTCAAAATAGAAAAAAAGGAAATAAAAATAAAAAGTGGAAGTGAGGGAGGAAGGAAGGGGAGGGCAAGAAGAAGGGAAGAGAGGAAGGGTCGTGGAAAAAAGCCAGAGGTTTTAGCTGTCATTCAAGGAGACTAATGGGATTATCACAGCTAAAAGTTCCACTGGCCATAAAAGGGGCCAATGTGGTGACAGATGAAAAACTGAGAACATCTGTTCTTACATAAAATACACCGAAATATTTAACTGGAAAAGAGTATTTTGCCTACAACCAAATCCCAAATATTTGAGACAAAATAGCCCCAGCTATACACACACGGAAAGTAAACAAGGAAGCCAGGGGTGGTGGCACACACCTGCGGTCCCAGAGGCAGAGGACCACTAGAAACTTTTGCTTAAATTAATTTTAAATAGAACAAGATATGGACCTTCCACACACACACAAAGTAAATGAAATTTCTTTTAATTACAAAAGGATTTGGAAGAAAAAAAAAAAGGCACACTCCCGGCACAGCACAACACCACTGAAATTCTCACCGGGCCACTGAGCAGGAGCCGAGTTTGGCGTCACATGCTCTTCAATGCTCTCTGTCCTGAGTCGCCGTCGATCACTTAAAAGAAGCCCTTGATAAGCCATTCCGGTGAGCTGGTTTCCTTCTGCCTGACTGCTGGAACAAATAGGTACAGTTACTGCACTGGGAGAGGTAGTGAACACTGTACGTACATAAATCTATTTTAGATGATTATAAATAAATCAAAAGATTTTAACATCAAATTCACTTTTGCAATGAGAACTCATTTTAGAATATTTTTGAAATTAGTTACAAATGTTTATTGATAGTCTTTTAAAACAGAACATCTTTTCCTACTACCCAGGGCAGGTGATTTTAGTGCTTTTCAGGAGCTTCTTACAATTTTAAGGCACTTCCTATGTGCTCATTTTTTAAAGCTGGAGTTCACTGTAAGCCAAGGGCACAGCAGACAAAACGGTTCAGGGTCCAAGTTTATTGTATTGCTTAGCTCTACAAAACTGCTTAATCTCAGCCATATATTCAGAAGGTGAGCTACAAACCAGGGAACTGTATCTGAGCAGTATCTAAGTCTAAGACCAATGCCCCTCAAAACTGATTCCCCTCTCTAAAGAGCTTTGTGGAAATGGGGGGATAGAAAGGCAAAAGGCAGAGCTGGCTGCAAAGGATGAGTCACAGCTGAGCCTAAAAACCTACGTTTGAAGCAATGTCTCTGCAACTTCATTGGTGCCATCTCAGCCAGTGACTGAAATAATTTATCTGTGGTCATTTGATGACTGTGTCAATTAAATCAAAATTTTCTTCCTTACTTATAATTTCAAACCTTTGGAGTCATTTTTAAGTGTGGACTAATTGGGATAAAAACCAGAATGCAGATCATTTTTGAGAGAGTAACTCTTATTTTAAAATCAGATGTTCCCATACAGGGTAGCTACCTTTGTAAGAAAACAGTCTAGGCATATATTCATGCAGATATATTTCTATTAAATTTTTTCAGTTATTAATGTATTTCATTTCAATCTAGGTCATCCTTCCAAGTGATTCCATTTCTCACAACTTATGCTAGTCTAGTCATTAAAATGCAAAGTATAAACAGATATAGGCAACTTGATATTTTGAAAAACTCAAATCATTTTAATTGACATCAATTGGCTAGCATAGTAGTGCAGACCTGTTAACTCAGCTACTCAGGAAGATAAGACAGGAGGACTACAAGTTCAAGGCCTGCCTGAGCTACAGAGTGAGCTCCAGCTTGGGAAACCTGCTGCAGCCCTGTCTCTAAAAGCAGAGGTCTGGGGAATGTATAGCTCGGGGATAGAACATGTCTGCACATCAGGTACAACAGCCTAGAGTTGATCCCCAGTACTGCCTAAACAAACAAACTGACACCATCAACTTCTACATCACACATAAAAGTGTGAGTTAAATGAATAAATTTTAAGCATGTGTCTTTTTTCAAGTAATAGCTGTCTATTTTTCAATTTTTTTTTTCAACTGAAAATCAGTTAACCAAGTAAAAGTTGACCCAGTTTCAGAAAGTGATCTCTGAGGGGAAAGGGATCTCCAGTATTAGACAGTGTGTACAACAGAATCTTCTTTCAAGGCAATAAAAAGACAGTAGTTAGGATCACTCACATTACTGCTTGTCATAATGTATATTTCTCTTTTGTTACTAGGTGACATCTAAACTAACTAACTAATTATTATTTTCTTTCTGGGTCTATTTTATCCATTAAAGTGCACATGTCATTTATACCAGGGAATTATTTTCAGACCTAAGAAAGAGAATCCTACAGAAGTTTGGAGTAGTTGAATGTGTTGCTGTATTAAAACTACTTTGGGTGGTTTATTTATTTTATTATTTTTTACCTGTAGCTATGACTGTCACATAATGCTTGGTAAATTGATGCAGAAAGTGATGCTGCTAGTGAATGAAGTGTGTGCACCTAAAACCAAAACAGCCACAATTACAATTTGTACTAACATTTCTATACAACAGCAATATCTTAAAAGTTAGAAATACGGAGGAAACTAGCAATATCATCAATAAAACTGGATCCTATAGAAGATAACCCTACTTTTAAACTAACTCATTTATCTTTATAGGCATGCCCAATAACAAAGCTGACTCATTCAGACTATCCTTATCAAATACACACTTGCTGTGAGCCTGACATTTACCAGACCCTGAGCTAATGAGACTAGGTCTTGTCCTAAGCTACAACATTAACTTACACAGAAATATCAAAAGGAAAACTGAAGCCAACTCTGCACAGAACTTTCAGAGCTTCTGTTTAAGCTCTGCCTTGGTAAATGATACAAGAATCCATCTTATCAGTAGCACTGGCTGTTCAGGAAGTAAACCAAGCACTGTGTGGAATGCTCATTTTCCAGAAAGCAAAGAATTCAGTTAGCATTTATAGGAAAGGGAAAGTCATAAATTTGTTTTTAGAAAGTTTAAAAATTCTACATATAATATTTTTTAAACACACAGTTTAAACTCCACTTGAATCAATAATTTCAGACTCATAAATTTCTTAAAATTCAAAGGGACTTCAGAGGTAGTTCCATGTCTTTAAAAGCTTTATCCAAGCCAGGCAGTGGTGGCAATCCCAACACTTGGCAGAGAAACCCTGTCTTGGGGGGAAAAAAAAAGAAAGGGGGGTGCTTATCCAAATTCTAAGGAAGGGAACATTTTCCAACTTGCTTTTATCTTTTTTATTTCTTAGCCTAACAAATAATTTAAGAAATCTCTACAAGAATACCAGCAGGGGTTACTTCATGCTACAGATTCGAAATCTCTAATAAGTTGATATTATTCAGCAATCTGGATCCCTCAGAAGAGCCTCTCAACAGAGATCAAACATGCCAGTCAAAAGAGGGGTAAGGAGAAGAACCTAGAAAGTGACTGCAGAGGTGCGGACCCAGAACTAGAGCACTGTGCACACAGCTGTGCAGCAGAGTGGAGGCAGCTGCACAGCTGCACAGCTGCACGCTCTAGGGGATGTAGTGGGCTTCAGTAGCTGAGCGCTCAGAACAGGGTAGAGGGTTAATTTAGGGCAGTAACTCTGTTCCGATTGCCTCTAACCTACTGCACAGCCTCTAATAAACACAATCCTCAGTGAACAAGTGACGAGGTAGTTTTCTCAGGTACCCCTCCCTCAAGCTACATTTTCACATTTTCTTGACATAGGAACAAAAAGTTATTAATATTTCTAGGTTAGTAGTTCATTTGACAGAAGAGAAAACCTAAGTAATCAAGTAGCAAGAATATTGTCTAGAGAATTAGTTTTATTACAAAAAGAATTTACCTGTTCTAAAGGAAGACTATAGCTTTGCTAGAATTAAGAATGTATACTTTTAAGCTGGGTGTGATGGCACACACCTTTAATCCCAGCACTTAAGAAGCAGAGGCAGATGGATCTCTGTGAGTTCGAGGCCAGCCTGGTCTACAGAGTAAGTTCTGGAACAGTGAGGGCAAAACAGTGAGACACGGTCTCAAAAAAAAAAAAAAAAAGGAAAGAGAAAAAGAATGCATCCTTTTAAATTGCACTCACTGCAGTCTTGAACTCATTAGAAGTGAAAAGGCAGCACATAGAAACATTTCAACTCTCTGCCCTCAAACTGGAGCACATACAAGACATTTACCTTCCCAGTGTGTACAACAGTCACGAAGTTCACATTACCTTCACGTCTTCGACATTGGGATGCGGCGGTGTTTTCATCTGCACAATAGTGTAAAGTATGTCATGGATGTGGTTATTTAAGTACAGCACGGGGTTAGCTATGACTGTCTTTGTCGACGCAATGCTTGCTGAAAGCAGAGGCAAGGTAGTGGGCAGCGGCAGGGGGGACTGGAGCTGCTTTACAGTTGTTTCCTGGAGGCGACAATAAATGGATTTTTTTTCCCCAAAAATGTTAAAATGAAGGTTACCTGAAAAAAAGTGGTAAGCACTTGCCTAAAGCAGTATGTTCCTGGATGTTCACTCGTTCCACAAGCACTTACAGAGCACCTGTCTGTCCCAGAAGATACAAGTTTTTTACAGTATACTTCTGTGCTGGTCAGTTCTGTCTACTTGACACAAACTAGAGTTAGCTGGGTGTGGGAGCGCACAGAGGTTTACTACTGAGATCTGAGCTTGCTTTACCAACAGGGCTGCATAAGACTGTGATTGGACTAGGTGTTTGGAAAGGTCTACACTTGATTGTGACTAGCAAGGGGGAGGTCTTTTGCCTCACCCCTTGGCATTGTTATAAAAAGCCCTTTTGAATAAAGTTCTGGCTATTGGGTTTTGACCCATATGTTTCTGTCTTTCCTCTGGTCATCTAGGTATCTCTTTCTATCTAAATATTTCTCACTTCTCCCTCCTCAAGAGTAACCTGGGGAAAAAGTGGTAGTGGAAACCCCAAGGAATCACCTCCATCCCAATGGCCTGTAGGCAAGTCTGAGGGGCATTTTCTTGATTACTGACTGATGTGGAAGGTCCTAACTCACAATGAGCAGTGCCACCCCTGGGCAGGTAGTATAAGAAAGTAGGCTGAGCAAACCATGAGGAACAAACCAGAAAGCAGCACTCCTCCATGGTTTCCACTTCAGTCCCCACTTGAGTTCCTGCCCTAGCCTCTCTTGATAATGAACTAAAACCTGTACAACCAAATAAACCCTTTCCTCCCCAAATCAGCATTTATTACAGCAACAGAGAAGTATATTAGACCAACTTTTAGTTACTGAAGTCTTCACCTAAGAAAAGCTACACTGGAAACAAATATGTACCTTCTAGGACTACAAGAGCTGAATACCTAAGTTCACAGCTTTAACTGGAGAGCTGCTGGAATCACTTAACTAGCTGAGACTAACAACAAGCAATGCCCATACCTGCTGTGACTCTTGCAGCAAAAATTTGAGTTCCATTCTTACTGAGGCCAGACCACCACCCTGGGCCCCATGAAGGCTACAGTAACTGAGAAATACTCTTAGGAGGTCCTGGTTTTTCTGCAGCCACAGCTTCCGTCTCTCCGCATGCTCCCGTTTGGCCTGCAATCTTCGTCTGTCTATTTGGTGGCGCTCATAGGAACCAATGTCTGGCTTGGCCACCATTTCTTCCTGGTCCAGAAGTTCACTCTCTACTTTAGAGTATGTTTTGCTGGAATAGTCTTTAATAACTGACTCATGATTGCATATCTCATGCAAGGCAGCAATTTCCTTTTCAAGCCAATTGTAGAGCTGAAATCTGAGCTTTCCTCCATCTACTTCATAACCAGTAGCCAAAGTTCTTAATTCAGTCATAAGGATCTTCAAACAAGCTCGGAACTTCAGTTGTTCAGCAATCACATCAACCTCAGTATCCCCTCCAGCACAATCTTCTTCCTGAGGGGTCAGTAATGCCTTGTGGTCCTGCCCATCCCTCTTGGCATCTGTGCTCTTCATCACTAAGCCGCCTGTGTCCTCCTCTTCTAAGGCACTATCATGGTCTTCACCCCAGTCGAGCTTCAGAGGCTCCTCCTCGACAGTGACGATTGGCTGGCTCCAGTCAAACTGGGAGGAAGTCACTGCTGACCAGGCAGCGCCAGAACGCCCATTGCCGCTGTCACTCGGTGCTTTGGATTCTGATGGCCCATTCTCCATCCTCTCAGAAGGCAAGTCAAGCTCATCTTTCTTTGCAGTTAAGGAAGATATTTTAGTTACCTTAGGAATTTTAGAAAGTACTTCAAGGGCTAAAACAGGGCATCCAACTTTAAAATGAGCATTAGCTGTGGTAAAAAATAATTTTCTTTCTATGAGGTTAATTTTATCAGCAATGTTTTTCTCAGTTTTGAGACCTAAAGTTGCCAAAGTTCCTTCAGGAGAAGCAAGATTTCTTCGAATAAGTAAAGGATGTGTTCGAAGGTAATTGTAAAAACTGAACACCATAGGGTTACAAGATTTGATGATAACTGCAGAAAGTAAACAGATAAAAATCACAAATTACTATATTAATTTGAATATCTATTGAAAAATAATAAAGTAAATTAGCATTACCCCCAAATAAAGGACAATTAATATTATTATAAAGAAATAACTATTAACCCATCATTCATTCATGTCATCATTAAATCTACATAACTGAAACAAATGCTAGAGTGACGTCCAGTGCACTTGATGTCAAAGAAGGAGCAAGAGGTGCACACACAGTAACTCTGACCCAAGAAAGGGAGATGGAAGCGAGACACAAACAACAGGTTTCCATTTAAAAAAAAAAAAATGGGAGGAATGGGGAAAGAAGCCTGAGTTCTCTGAAAATACCTTGAAAAGAATACACACGCAGGCACACACATGTATATACATACACACACACACACACACACACACACACACACACACACACACACACTACAATAAAAAACTAAAGCAATGAATCTCAAGTTGGTAGCATAGACATATAGAGATAAATTACAAAGTGACTTTCAAATAAGGATTTGTCTGTACATCTTTAGTAAACTATACCATAACAATAATAATATAAAAAGGTTTAGGTTTTCTCAGTCACCATTCTGTTATGGAACATATATTTGTATTATGAAACTATTCCATGCATATAGAACAATAAATAGCTATGGTAATACAATGAAAGTCCAAACCTTTCACTGTAAGACACACACATGAAATCTAAGAGGAGCCTCTCCTACACGTGAATTAGAAGGAAAGTATGATTCCTTGCATTCTTAGGGGAGAAAGAAGTCCTACCTGCACTAATTCTAACGGCCTAGAGCAATGAGGACTGCAGTCCCTAAACCCTAGCCCCACTCACTGAAGCACAATTCTTTGGAAGAATAATCCTTTGGAGGTCTGAGCCAGAAAATACACAAGATGAGCCTGAATCATTCTGCCATATCAGAAAGCAAGGAAATTATCCAAACACAATTCCAAAAGAAGTCAAAAACTTGTCAAGATCTCCAATGATTAAAGATGGAACAATCTGAGCATCCATAAAAACAAACTGCTAGTGACTGAACACAAACATTTGAAACTTGGAAGTTTCAAATAACATAAAATAAAAAGACTAGTTGGTCACCTTTGCATAATGCTAAAGAGTGGGGAGATGGGGAGATATGAGAAACCCTGGAAGCTGGCAGGCCAGCTAGGCTGCTCTTCCAGGGGACCCAGGTTCAATTCCCAACATCCACATGGCAGTTCACAACTGTCTGCAATTCCAGTTCCAGAATATTCAACTCCTCTTTCTCACATCTTAGGATACCAGTCAAGCATGGGATGTACATATAGACATGCAGACAAAAACAAAATCAAACAAACAAAAAACACCATCCTCACCTCCCTGTCCCCACTTTTTTAAAGAAAATCTTGAAACTTTAAGGTGATTTTTAAAAAAGATATAATTTGAAATAACAGCAAAGAAAAAACAACTCTGAGAAGTAAAAAGTACTACTCAAATTATGGTAAATATAGACTTTATTACAAATATGAAGTAACAAGTTTTCATCACATGGCTTCTCAAATCTGGGGCATGGTAGTGGACATCTGCAAGCCCAACACTAGGAGGGTTGTAAATGCAAGGATAGCCTGGGCAACACAGTGAGTTCCAGGCTACCCTAAAATACAAGGTTACGAGGTAACAAGACCACACCTCCACAAAAAATGTTCAGGAAGAAAGAAAAATAAATATGGTAATCATCTTTTCAAATATAGGGAAATAATATACTACTGAGAATTTCACACATGCGTACAATGTATTTTGATCATACTCACTTCCCACTCCAGCCCACTCTCTCCTCTCTCCTAATGGCATGTCCTCTTTTTACTTTTCTTAAATAAACCACAGAGCCTAATTGGTACTGCCCAAGTACACATCGGCATGGGACTATCCCCTGGAGTACAGCTGACCTGCCAGGGGTTACACCCTCAACGAAAAAGAACTCTCCTTCCCCTAGAAGCCATTAATTTTCAAAAGATCTTCAGTTAGGGAAGGAGTGAATGAGCCTCTCCCCTCTAAAATGTGTCTTACTCCTTAAAAGATACTGGGAAACCCACAAAATCTACCTTGTTGCTCATCATCTTCCTTTGGCGTCTGTTCCAATAATGTATCCAAGGCTCGGGTGTAATCTTTCATTACCCAATAGGCAAGACTACGCAGAAAAGGGTCAGCATGTAGTCTTTTGCAATTGAATCCTGAGCCATCCTTTTGACAACCCAAAATCTTCTGATTCAAGATGGATATATAAGTGGATGAAGTCTCAAATTCAGATTCAAATAAACGGGCAATAACCATGGCTAGCTGAATATCTTCCATTTTTTCAAGACACACCTAAAAATTTAAATATTAAGAAACATTTATCTTAGTGACAACTTATCTAGACATACATTATCCCACTGGTACCTTGAAATTGTCTACTATGTTTCCATGGTATAGAGGGGCCCTGAGGCTGAGACTGAGATGGAGCTAGATGGCTGCTGGGTAGAAGCGTTTCAAAGCAGGCAGACAGGTGAGCAGTCACAACACAGGAGCCCTAGACTAGAATGATGGTGCATGAGATGAGCACAAAACAGAGCGTATCAGTGTGATCTTAGTCTTAGGTCAACTGAAATAGCATTCGTTTTTAAATCAAACACTACTTAAAATGTTTTGATGTATACATCAGTTCCTCTTAATTTCTAAATATGCTATAACCTATGCACATATTTAAATGGCTCAGAATAGCAAGATGGATGGTAAAAAGACATTCACAAACCATTCTTGTCCTTTTCTTTAAGTTTTATACTTTATCTTAATATGTAACACACCACACCTAAAGTTGTAATTCCCCTTACAGTGATCAGTACCAACTTTGGCAAGCTCTGCAGCTCTTACAAAATTACAAAAATTACAACCTTCTCTAAGGCCTCACTGCACAATTGCTTACTCGCTTATTTATACCTCTATGGCATCTTTCAATGAACCAGCCAACAAGAAAAAGGCAGCTGATTGTTCAAAGCGCTGTTTTCCAAGTAAAGAAAAAGCATTTTTCAAAGCAGCTTTCCGCCATCTATCTTCATTAAAGTTGTGGCTGAAAAATGTTGTCATTTTTTCATCATGTTGTGACCTGGGAATGAGAACACAAACACTAGTTACTATGTCACACTTAAAATATTTTAATTATTTATAAATTGTATGAAGACAGAGAACAAAAAAAACAAAAACAAAAAAACAACAACTCTAACATTCAACTTAAAGAAGACCAGCAGAGGGGCTGCAAAGGAAGCTCGGTGTCAAGAGCACCGGCTGCTCAGGCAGCAGACCTAAGTTTGGTTCTTAGCACTTAGGTGGTGGCTCACAACTGTCAGTAACTCTAATTTCAGGGGATGCAATGTCCTCATTGATCTCAGCAGCCACAGCATGCACACAGTACACATACGTACATATAGGCAATACAGGCAGGCAATACACCCATATACATGATATAAAATAAAGAAATCGTAAAAGACCAACAGCTCCAGTTACAGATGTTGCTTATTAGCATTTCTTCTAATAAGGAATGCTGATGTACCCTGTGTACTCACACAAGAAGCAAAACTAAATAAGAAAAGCTGATATGCCTCATGTACTCACACGGGAAGCAAGACTACCTTTTATTTTCCAATGCGCTTTTATCAACATTTTTATAAGATCCTACCTTTTAGCCAGGCAGTGGTGGTGCATGCCTTTCCTCCCAGCACTTGGGAGGCAGAGGCAGGCAGATCTACAAAGTGAGTTCCAGGACAGCAAAGGCTACATGGAGAAACTCTGTCTTGAAAAAAAAAAAACAAAACAATCTCATCTTTTAAACTAAAATAAAAGATATTTTGCCCATTCACTGTAAATAAAAGAACCAAGGCATAAAGAAGTCAGCTGATTTGGCAGAGCTCCTGCAGTGAATTCTTTTCAAAAGCACGGAGAGTTCAGATCCCAAACACAATCTTCTTCCATGAACTCATAGGAAGTGCTGAGACACATTACCTGAACAGACCCCACACTACTGCTTTCTTCTTCATTGACAGGTAGAATAAAGCAGCATCTAAGGCATCATTGTTCCTTTGAAAAGAAGCTTTGGCAACCTAAGAGTAAGGAAGGTAACATGTAACTACTTGACAAAAAGAACTACAATTTAAACAATACAACAATTCCTGCTTCACTGTTACCTCCTTAGCTCACACACTAAGGAAATAGGAGTATGTGCACCCTCCTAGAGCAAAGCATTTGTATGCCAGTACTCCTAATAAAAACAGCACAGCAGCTAGTACTTATTGTTCACCTTATACCTGGCACCAGGCTGGGCACCTTTCACTAACCTTAATGAATACTATCCACTATGAAGTCCTACTAGGGTAGGAGGTAACTGAGCCAAGAACTTTAAGTACATAGCCTAAATTCACACACTAATGGGAGGAGAGGAAAACCTACATAGCAATAAACTAATGTAAATACATTAACGACAACAGAAAATTCAATAGATGTGATCATCTTTTGGAAATTCAACACATTACATTTCTTAATGTGCAGCTCTGTGGATAAAGGAGCATGTTACCAAGAGTGGCAATCTGAGTTTGATCGTTGTTGTTTTAGGACTCTACTCTGTATACCAGGATAGCCTTGAATTCACTATGTAGCACAGGATGGCCTCAAATTAGGGTAACCCTCCTGCCTTAGCCTCCTGAGTGTTAGCATTATTAGCATTCACCTCTATACCTAGCTTATGTTTTTTTGAAATAGGACCTTACCAGGAAGTCTAAACTAGCCTGGATGTGATATATATATATATTAGGAACCATGGGGGGGTGGGTGGAGAAGCAGTAAGAGGGGATAGAAGGGTTGGGGATTTAGCTCAGCGGTAGAGCGCTCGCCTAGCAAGCACAAGGTCCTGGGTTTGATCCTCAGCTCCAAAAAGAGGGAATAGAAATGTTTGTTTTGAAGGGGGAAAGAAAAAAACAGGGACAGAGGCTTTAATTGTGGAGGAAGATAAATATGGAAGAGAGGAGAGAGTAAAGTAGTGTGTGTGTGTGTGTGTGTGTGTGTGTGTGTGTGTGTGTGTGTGTAAAACAACTACTAAAAAAATAGGGACCATGGATCTAAGAGTGAAGGGGGAGGAGAAAGACAGGGAAATGATACAGACTTTGAAAATCCAATGAAGGAAAGTTACCTTTTCAATACATCTTCGAAGTGTGTTAACATTCCTCACCCACCAGCCTATTCCCATGGCTCTTAATTCAGACCACTGAGGGTCCCCTCTTTGAATTGCTGGAATCATATTGATCAGTTCTTCCTCTGCTTCAGAATGAAAAGCCCAGGCAAAATGGCAGGTAGACACACCTAAATTGGAAACATGAAACAATAACCTTGTGAACTATATAATAACAAAACAATATTTTGCTTAGTTACATATTTCTTGGTTTTAAAAAGCATTTTCAAGCAGAAAAACAGAATAAAAGAACGCTGCCATGATTCAGGACTTTATACTATAAGCTTCTGAATTCAAGATCAGTGACAGGACACATAATATCCAAATATCTAACTTTATTCCACATAAAATTCAATTTTTAATATAAATAAAGATATTAGGAGATGATATGGTATATATAATATCAAGTGCATATAATCCCAGTATTTAGGAGGTGTAGGCAGGAAAATCAGAAGTCCAAGGTCATCTTCAGTTTGAGCCCATCTTTGGCTACAGAAGAACTTGAAACAAACAAAAGATTAACACTGAAATTGAATCAATGAAAAATAAAGATATTTGAGTACCAAGCTACTCACATGTACACATACCAAAATTACAAAGAAAAAACATTGGTCAGGTTGGAAGTTTGGCCTACAACTGCCATTTACCTGAGGATGGCATTGAATTTTAAAACCTGCTCTGTCCTTTGCTCTAATCAGAGTTAAAGGTCACTTAAAGCAAGCTCTAGGCCTAGCAGTGGCAGCGCACACCTTTAATCCCAGCACTAAGGAGGCAGAGCCAGGTGACTTCTGTGAGTTCAAGACCAGCCTGGTCTACAGAGCAAGATCTAGGACAGGCACCAAAACTACATGGAGAAACCCTGTCCAAAAAAAAAAAAAAGCAAGCTCTAAACATACCTCCAGTTGCATTTAATGTAAGGAATACACAACAGCCATGAGGCTTATCTCTCTAATTAGAAGGGAAGAACTAAAAGACCTACCAGAGGGGAGAGGAGGGCAGGGACCAGATGGTGGAAACAGGCTGAGTTTTGACACCAAACACTACTGATAATGTAAATGAATATTCTTTCTGAAGGACATTTCACTAATATGAAGAAGAGTTAAGGAGTTAAGAGTCAAGTCACCCTCTGACTCAGTAACTCAAGTGTTAGGAAACTAACAAGAAATATACACCTGTTCCAAAAACGTTAAATAAAATAACATGAGGAAATAATCAGAATAATACATACAAAAATATAAAGAAAAACAACGATATTAAATATAGGTAGTTATATGTAACACTATAAGATAATGCATTGCATGATCATTCAAATTTTAAAAACCAGAAAAAACTAAATTCCTTGAAAATAATGACTGACTAAAGGAAGCATCCTCTCAAGGCATGGCAGGATCTTGTTTCTGACCTAGCACGGTGGCAAGCCTGTAACCCCAGCACTTAGGAGGTGGAACAAGAACCGCCGCAAACTCTAGGTCCACGTGAGCACAGTATGAAGCAAGACTACCTCCAAAACAGAAAAATAAAAATAAAAATAAAGCTTGTACAGCTGGAGCGATGGAGCATCGGCTAAGAACACTGGCCGCTCTTACAAGCATGCACAGACAGGCAGGTAGGCAAAACACCCACACAATAAAATTTAAATAAAGACACCCAAAATTAAACATAAATATAAAGCAGCTCTAGTTTCAAAGACTATTTTAGAAAGTAAAGGAGGGGGTTGGGGATTTAGCTCAGTGGTAGAGCGTTTGCCTAGCAAGCACAAGGCCCTGGGTTTGATCCTCAGCTAAGAGAGAGAGAGAGAGAGGGAGGGAGGGAGGGAGGGAGGGAGGGAGGGAGGGAGGGAGGGAGGAAGGAAGGAAGGAAGGAAGGAAGGAAGGAAGGAAGGAAGGAAGGAAGGAAGGAGTAAGACCAACAGTCCAGCAAGCCTGGGATTCTAACGACCAAATCCAAACCCCATATGGGATCTGGGGTTCCAAAAGGAATACTGTCTAAAGAAATGAGACCCAGACTGAGAGTCTAAATGTTTATAAACAAAGGATCCTGTTTGGGGAAGTCACTCTAAAATTATGGTTTCTATAAGTGAGAGGATGATACAAATCTGTCTCAAACCAGGGTGTGCAATATGTTGGACCTAAGCAAATGTACTAGGTCATTATGAGAACTCTTTCTGAAACATCAACCTTCCTTGATAGCTACAAAGAATATATGGCTAAGTAAAAAATTAATAAAGTGTGGCCTGGTGGGACGTGCCTTGTAACCTCATCACGTGGAAGACCAAGCAGGAGGATCCCCAAGTGCTCAAGGCCAGCCTGCACCACACAGAGATCCTACAAAAGGAAGGAAAGGTGGGGGGGGTAGGTTGGGAGGGGGGAAAAGACACAACAACACAAAGATTAAAATGACTTTTAAAGAGAAGGCATCAGACAAACTCAGAGCTATCCCATAGAGACACTGAGTTATTGCAACCTCAAGCCTAAATCCCCTACTACAACTTTAGCACTGCTGCATGAACAAAGATCTCAGAGCAGGGCAGAGCTGAAGGACACACACAGGAAATGGTAAGTAGGTACCATGCGACATGAAGAGCTCAGGCTACTGGACACATGACCCACCTGCTGCTTAGACACAAACAACACCACCCACCACTACAGCATTAAATCAAAGTGGTGCAGATTCAAACAGTAAGTAGAATACCTTGGTGAAGGAGCTGGACTCGGTATAAAGGAGGCAGTGATGTTAACAGACATGTGTGCAAGCGCATTGCTAACAAGTATCTCAAGCCACACTCATCTAAGGTATCTCTTCCTGTAATTTTAAAGAGAAAATACGTTAAAAAGGGATTCAACAGGATTGAACAGCCACAAACAGATTCAAAGGATATGAACTGATGATTAAACTTTGTAATAATCAGCACAAATATATATATATATATATATATATATATATATATATATATATATAAATGTCCTCCTTTGTAAACAATTCAGTGACTTTACAAAATATGTATCTTTATAAAACATGAATTCTAAAACTCTTAAGTGAAAAATGATTTGGGAAAATAAAATTACCTATTAGTATAAATAACTATATTACCTACACTTATTCATAATAAATGAAACATTGGAATCCAGTGAAATGTGTATTAACTAAGTGTGATGTATTGAATGAGAACGGCCTCCAAAGACTTATGTATCTGAATGCTTGGTCCCGGTTGGTGAAACCATTTGGGAAGGATTAGGAGGTGTGTCACTGGGGGAAGGAAGGTTCTAAGGTTCTCTTTTTCTGCTTGTGGATCTGCTCAGCACCATGCCTTCCTGCTTGTCTCTGCCATGGGCTCACTCTCTGGAACTGGAAGCCCCAAAGAACTTTTCCTTCTGTAAGCTGGCTTGGTCATGGTGTCTCTTCACAGCAATACAAGAGTCACCAAGACAGCAAGTAAGTAAGTTCATAACTCTAGGCAGACTTTTTTGGATGAACTGAGATTTTATTGACAGAAATTGTATAACTAAAGTGAAATCTTTGTTACAATAATTTAAAAACTTAACATTTTCTAGGCTGTTTAGCTTGACTAAAACACTATCAAATATTTGAAATTTTATTCTCTGGGCTAGTGTTGGGCTAAAAAGCGCAACTTGAATCTTTATCTTGATGCCACAAATTTACTTACACAAATTTGATACTACTTAGTAAAACCTTGACAAAGACATGAAAGCACGGTGAGTTAATGAATCTTAATCACAATGCAAAAGCACTGACAGAGCCCAAGCCAGCAACTGACAGAGTCCGCAAAGGCAAAGTGCTTTCAGAAGAAACCAACAGTTCATTCCAGTTCTACTTCCTACATGTGTTTATCCATTTACACCTACTCCACATGAGACTGCTTAGGCATGCAGGACTGGCAGGCACTAAGCAAAGTCATTAATATAGAATCCACGGACATGAAATAGCACTGAGAGATGAGGTGTGAATCAAGTGTTCTGTTCCATACAATGAAGCCAAGGAAGAACTTTACAATGGGATGAGATCTAAGCAGAATTTGAGATTATGGACTGAGCCATGCTTAGATCTGTAAGAGCATTCTATGTACAGGAAAGGTAGATGTAAAGCCCCTGAGAAAGGCGCATGCTCCATTGTCTATGGGCTAAGAAAGAGGCCCAAACAGGAAATGGAAATGAGCACACTGACACATGAGAGCATGTGCCAATGAACTAGACATTGATAGGACAGAAGAGTTCAAATGTCTCACCAGAACAAACAGAAGAATCTCTTAGAATCCTTTGACTGAGATGCAATTTTCCACCTATGAAATGGAAATATCCATTCTTCTGCCTTGTCTACTTCATGACTGTCTACTATGACCAGAATCATTTGTATACTATTAGCCAATGATAACACTTTGTATCAGAAAGTCTAAACTGTTTTTCAGGCATTATGACAAGTATATCCTTTTTAAAAGATTTATCTTAATTCCTTTAAAAATTATGTGTCTGTGTTTGTGTGTCTGTATGAGTATGTGCACATAAGTGAAAATGCACAAGGAGGCCTGAGGAGTCAGATTACTCTAGAACCAGATCAGAGAGTTCTAAGCTGTTCAGTGTGGGTGTTGGGAGTCAAATTGGGGCTTCTGCAAGAGTGGTAAGCACTCTTAATGGCTGCGTCCTCTCTCCATCCCCAAGCCTACTTTCTTAATTCCTCAGAGTAAAACAGCTAACAATATCAACCGGGCAAGGTTCACAGCTGTTCTGGGGATGGTTTTGCCCTTAATGTTCCTGAAGAGGACCTGGGTTCAGTTTCTAGAACACACAATCAACTGTTCAGTTTCAGGTGATGTGATACAGGCACTAGGCACGCATACAGGGCACATACATACATGTAAGAAAAACATTCATCAAATAAATCTTTTTCAAAAATTATCTATGCCTCAAATGGAAAATAAGCAAGTTGATCCAAGTTGACCCTATAAGCTTCATGATACAAAAAACAAAAACAAAAAAGGGTCATTTCTATCACTCAAAGTAAACACCATTACAAATCAATCTTTTTAAGACAAATGTCTGAGTATAAGCACTCAGTGAGAATGCAGACATCACAAATCCATATGTCACACATGCAAACGGCAGCCTGCCTCAACTGTCTTTTCTTTTACAATCAAGTACAATTTATAGTAATTACCCATAGGCCTTTTTCCCCTACAAGACTTGAAAGGAAAAAAAAAAACAATTCAACATATTAATCATTGCATATAACACAGTATTTTTACTAACAGTAAATTTAACATTTATGGTGAGACTATTTACCTGAGTACTTATCCCTGTTTTCATCAAGCTCAGTACTGGTGGTTGCCACAGTATCAGCCAATGCTACAAGGAACATCTGCTCCAAGCGGGTAAGGCCTGGTAGACTTGAGTGCATTAGATGACTTGAAAGTACTCTAGCATGTTCCTGGCCAAAATAAGCTGGTCCATATTGTGACAGGTTTATTACTTTTGATTTGTTCTCTCTTTTTTCTGGCTCTAAATCGATGTCATCTGTTGTTATCTCCTGGACCTGGAACAGCTCTGAGTACTGATCCTCTGGTTGGCTTTCGATATGGGCCTCATAGCTCTGTGGCTTTTTTGCACTTTCTTCTGAAATCCTGTAGGATGTGTCCTGATCTGCAGCCAGCAATGCATGCAGTGGTAGCGGAGGAATCGAATCTATCTCAGTATAATCTCGAGTACCATCCTTCCCAATGGTAACCGTATCCTTTGCTGTACTGCCACTCACACTAATGGTCCGAGACAGATGCCTCTTAGTTCCTTCTCCAGCATCAGGATCCCTAACTATTGCAACTTCACCAGCAATACACTTGACTAAATGGGAGAGAATGGCTTTAGCTCTTCTGACTTTCCCTAAGTCCATCAATTCTAACAGCTGAGTTGGATGATACTGTGGGAGAGTTGGGGAAAGTGCATGTGCAGCCTCAAACAAGCCACCATCTTGAACTACAGTTGGCGAACAAAAAACATCATCAGTGATAGCTGCTCCTTCAACAATACTTTTTCGTGCCAACATAGCAGGTTTAAAGGCAGAATGATCTTGTACTGCTGTCTCTTCAAAAGGACTGTCAGCTTCAATGTCTCCAAATTTGACAGAATGCTTCCACTGTGCATATACATGCATTTCACAGTCCATTCCCACCACCAATATTCCATCTCTTACCCAAGAGAGAGAAACAGGCAGTGAAGGTGTGCCATCCACAGAGGATACCAAGTCTATAGATCTGAGAAGAACCCATCTTGACCTAACTCCTTGTTTGATACTACCACCTAGTGGTAAAGTAATGACAGCTACTCCATCCTTACTGTTAGTCTGGTCAGTAACAATTCCTGAAAGTCTCCCATACATGAAGATATTAGCACCAACCCCCACTGTGAGAATGTGAGAACCATCTTCTTTTGACACCCAGTCCAAATGTACTAAATGCTTGATATTTGGAATAAGGTATCTATCCTTACTTAAAAATGCATCCGATTTGCTATACACAAACAGATTACTGTCAACACTGACCCGTGAATCAAGTACACTCCCAACCTTAACCAAATCATCAAGATGGATCGTCTGTTCTAAAACCCATTCTGACCCTCCTGTAGATTCGCATTCAAATATACAGACATGCATAGAAAACTCTTTAGAAATAAAACCATTGTGGTGGACAGGCTGCTTGTAAGCCACTGCCAGGCGGCCTGTGTACGAGCAGCTAACAGCAACAGGTCTTCCCACAATGCTCACAGTACTGCTATTATCTCCTCCTTCGTCATTCATCAAGGGCCATCTCCTCCAGTGATAGGTTTCCTTCTCATCCCTTGTATTGCACAGTGAGTTAGTTTCCAGACAACATTTCCAGAAGCGTACTTTATTGTCCGAACAAGTTGTAACCACTAAGTATGGTGCAAGGCACACTGGATAAATTGAAGAGGAACTCAGATGACCTTTATAAAAAGGAAAGAAAACCAGTCATAATCAGAGAACCACAAAACGTGAGATCAATAGAGCTCATCTCTCTACTCAGTTTAATTCACCCTCGGATAAGGCTGGACCCTAAACCCTCATGTGTCATTCTTTTCTATAGTCACTAACACCTCCCATCTATTTCCAACTATAAATAGTGACTAAGATTTGGGGTCTTAAGACCGGATTCAAGTTCCAATCCATCAATACCTTTGGAATAATGAGAAAACCATTTAAAAACATAAGTCTATTCCATCTAAATAACAGGGACAGTTATTACTTGACTTGTGATGTTACTGTATATGAAACATTTAAAAATATTTCATAAAGCCTCTGTAAATATAATTTATTTGTGAGTTTCAGTAAACAAATGGGTATATTCTGAACTCTCAAATATCTTTAAATATTTATTAGTTATGTGCATTTGTATATGTCCAAGTTTGTATATATGCACATGAGAGCAAATGACCTTGGAGGTCAGAAAAAAATGACAGATCCCAAGAGCTATAGTTACAAGAGGTTATAAGCTGCCTGATGTGGGTAATTCACTGTAGTTTTCTAGAAGATCAGCAAGTGCTCTTACCACCCAGCCATTAACTAACCCCAAAATATTTCAAAAGATCTTTTAAAAAAAACTTCTGTATTTAAAGAATATACCTGCAATCCAAGTCTTTATAAGGCAGAGGCAGAAGGAATACAAGTTCAAGACTTTCCTACATAGATCAGTGAGTTTTAGACCAGTTTTGGCTACAAAGACTCTGTCAAAAACCAACCAAAATCAAAACAAAAGCAAAAAAGATTTGTCTAGACTACATCAAACACAAAAGCCCATAATAAAATTTTCCTCAAGACAACCCTTCAACTGTGAATGCAGACATGTCTTAGAGATGGGTAAGAACACCCCATACTCAGTATCATCCAACCAGAAATCAAAATGAACCACCATTTTGGTTTCTCAATATCATTATCCTAGGAACGCTCCAATTAGAACTTCACTGGTGGCAAGTCATTTCAAATGCAGCCTCCAGTTTAATCCTTCAAATTACCTCATCTACCTTACCTAAATCAGTATTATAGGCCAGTCACATTCAGCTCTGAAAATAAGACAGATGTAAACAGATAGACAGACCGACAGACCAACTAATAATAGCTAGGTAGGTAGATGATATATTTTTAATTTAAAATAATTATTTTCAGTGTGTGAGTGCAGATGCACATGTGTCATGGTGTACACATGGAGGCCCCTGCCACTTTCTAGGACCCAGGAGCACACTCAGGTCCCTAAGCAGAGAATACCTCTGCCAGTAGAGCCACTTCAACGTCCTAGAATACATATTTTAATGTGAGGTATCTTGTCTATACTTTGGAACACCATGATGGTAAAACCTCAGAGAATAAACACATTTGTATGTGAATCACTGAAGCTCATTTTGTTGGTGTATTCACTAGATGGCTCAGTAGGTAAAGGTGCTTGCCCCAAGTCTAATGGCTCCAGTGTGATCTCTGAACCTATCGGAACTGACTCCTGCACAGTAAGCTCTGACCTCCACATGTATTATGTTGTGGCATCCCACCCCTAAAATAAATTTACAATATACAGACTTCACTTATGCTAATCGTGTTTACCTTTATAATGTATGTGTAAACAAGGTTTGATAGATACTTTTGAAGAAAAAGGTATTCCCAACACCCAGGAGGCTAAGATAGGAAGAGGACACAAGTTCAAGGCCAGCATGAGCTACATAATAAGAAAAAAAAAACAAAGAAAAGTGGGGAAATGCAGCTTCTTAGAAGTATTTCCATTTCTTAGGAGATAATTTTCAGACTCCTTGTCACCTTGAGAAAATATAAACTTGTTTGGTTCCTTCTCACCATGACCCACTCCTCTACATGGACATGGTCAGGAGAGAGCCAGAAAACTGAATTTATCATTGAAAAATATTATTAACAAAACCATGCAATGTCACTGTAGTCATACATTAGAAGACAGCACTCTGAGCTGCCACTGCCCAGTCCCAAGAGTACTACCTGCCGAAGGTGTTGCTCTTATCACTTCGACAGCTTCCGGCAGATCCAGAGGCTGACTGTATACCAGTCTGGAACTCAGAATGAGTTTACTAGCAGTCTGGAGATTGGCAATTGATGAAGAGTGTGGCATGGAGCTCACACCAGGGGAGGTTTCTGGAGAAGAGTCCACCTTCTTCTGTCCAGGCACTGAGAGCAGGCTGTCAGATGAGATCCCTTCTGCTGCTTTGGCTATACAAATACATTTGAGATGCATTATCACCACCACACACAAGAGAGGATATTTTCTTATCATCTAAGAAATGCAGCTTCTTGGAAGTACTTCCACCTCTTAGGAGACAATTTTCAGACTTCTTATGGGTTGGTTACCTTGAGAAAATATACTCTTAATTTGGTTCGTTCTCACCATGACCAACTCCTTCATATGGACATGTCAGGGGGAAACCACAACATATGAGCTCTAAAACCTTAAGTTACATAATATAGTATTCCTAAGCCTTAAATATACTAAAGGCCTAAGGAAGGCACTAACATACAAACTTTCATGTCTAAACCCAGAGACACTGATTATATCAACTTGGGACAGATCTCAGTAATCTGTACTTTTAATAAGCAATCCAGTGGGATAGTGAGATTGTGTAGTAGGTAAAGGTACTTATTTCACGCTTATAAAACTGGTTAGTAACATAATTACCAGAAATAATACTTGGACAATGAAATAACAAATGTCAGAGATGATAGGCCAGCTACACTGAATCGAAGATTACATACATCGTATATTGAAATGTCACACTGTAGTCCACAAAAATAGCTATCATATGTAAATTAAAGACAAAATATATAAAATATCATATTATCCAGAACAGTAGAGTTAACATGATATGGCTGTCCATGCAATTATTTATTTAACAATTATTTCTCAGAAAGCAAAAAAAAAAAACAAAACCTCCCAATATAGTCTACAGAGTGGGCCCATGTCTAGCATAGGCTATATAATGAGACTGTGCCTCAAAACCAAAGAAACAATTTATAGTTCATTGCTTCATTTTAAAGAATCAACAGATCTAAAGTATTTACTATAAAATGTCTTTATTTTACATCATCTCTGTATAACATAATTACTTACCTAAACAAGCTTGTACAGATTTAAGATGAAGGTGCCACATATGGAGAATAGAGTTATTATTGCTGTCCTTCTCAATGACTACTAAAAAGAATTTTTCTGAAAATGGTGGTGGGCGATATCCTATTGTTCAAAGGGGAAAAGAATAATTAATGTCTTTCTGTAGGATTATAAAAACATTTTTAAAGATAAAAAGTACCTCTTGATATGCACAGAAGTTGAAAAGAAAGCAAAATGTGATTACTTGAATATGATTTGTCCTTTCTAAAACTCTTGTTGACTTAATTCCCACTGTACTAAGATATTAAGAAGGTAGAAACATTATCTGAATATAGCATTCAGAGGTGGGGTCTCTAGCAGACGGCAGGATTAAATAAGGATGTCAAGGTGGAGCCACAGTGGTTGCATACTGTGGCTTTCTAAGAAAGGGAGAGGAGAGGTTTGTTCCCTCTCTCTTCCTTTGTGATATTCTGAGCTGCCCCAGGACTCTATCATCAGATACAGTCTTTCAACCTCAGACCAAAAATCACAGCTAAAATCTCTCTCTTCTTTATCACTTATACAGTCTATGGTACTGGACTGTTGAAATACATCAGAAAACAGACTCACACAGGAAGAATTCATTTTAAGGATGATTTTAATGTAATTTTTATGTCAAAAGCTACAGAGCTCTCAAAACTAATTGGGCTCTGTCAAATGCACACAGAGGTCAGTGAGATGGCTCAACAGGTAAAGGAGCTTGTCACATAAGCCTGGCTTCCCAAGTTCAATTCCCAGGACCCATGAAAAGGTGGCAGGAGAGAACTGACCCCACAAGTTATACTTTCACATGTACACCTACAAACTCACATCATGCTCTCACAGATACACAATAATAAATAATTTTTTGTGTTTTGTTTTGTTTTTTGTTTTTCAAAGCAGGGTTTCTCTGTGTAGCTTTGCACCTTTCCTGGAACTCACTCGGTAGCCCAGGCTGGCCTCGAACTCACAGAGATCCACCTGCCTCTGCCTCCCAAGTGCTGGGATTAAAGGCGTGTGACACCACCACCCAGCTTCGTAAAATTTAAATTTACTAAACATAAAAGCCAACCCAAAAAGAATCCAAAGATGGGCCATCAGTCAGGCAGTGAAAATTTAACGTGAAGGTAGTGAGATGGATTGGGGAAAAGGAGCTTCCTGCCAAGCCTAAAGAGTTTAATCACCAGAACCTAGGTTGTGCTCTGACCTCCACATGTATACCATGGCACACAGGCCCATGCTCACACATACACACAATACATAATAAATAAAGAAATATTTTATCCTGTTATACTGCTTTTCTTACATGAAGTATCATTTTTAAAAATTTGTAAGTAACTGACAGGGAGGTAGTGGTAAAGGCACAGAGAAACACGATTGATGGGTGAGGGCCCAGCCCAGGGTGGGTGGTTCCATCCCTGGGTTGGTGGTCCTGGTCCATAAGAAAGTAGGCTTTAAGCAAGTTATCAGCAGCAAGCCAATAAGCAGCACCCCTCTGTGGCCTCTGCATCAGGTCTTGCCTTCAGGTTCCTGCTGTGGTGGAGTTTCATATACAAAGTAGGTTCACATATTTGTATGCACATGCATGTCTGTGCATGTACACACACGCATGATGAGGACCAAATTCTGGTATACATATTTAGATGATAAGCACTTACCAACTGAGCCACCTCCCCCTGCCTGAAAGTTTTCATTTTAAAAGAAAGTTTGTATTGTTCAATGTAGATCTCATTTTCACGTATAAAGAATACAGCTGTTAACCAGAAAAATGTACCTATACATGAAATTCCTCCACGTGATTATTTTAGGCAATTCTGGAATGGCAGTGAGTCAGTCTACTTCATCAGCTAAGAAAACACCTACCCTTAAAAACATACCTTGTGATGGCTGAAAAAATATTTCTGTTTCCTTTTCCTTTTTCTCTGTATCTTCTTTATGTGGTTTATATCCAATGATGAAATCTTCTTGAAACACATGCAGTAGCTGTGTATTTGAGCCACACTGCAAAGGAGATAAAGTGGAAGTTTTTCATCTTTGAAATTCCTTATCCTCCATTCCCGACCTCCCCACACTAATACACCACACCACACACACACACACACACACACACACACACACACACACACACACACACATCTCTCTATAATGTCTATTCTCAATCTAGCTAGAAAAAAGTCCTTTCAAAGATAGCACAGCTAAAGGCAAAACAGAATATCTATGGAATTTGTGTCTCAAAGAAAAACACTGGAGCTAAGAAGCTAGCTTAGAGCTCTTAACCAGGTCTTAACCAGGTACAATTTCCAGAACCCAGGGCATGTGGCACACAACTGTGACTCCAGCTCCAAGGGATGGAAACCTCTGGTCTCCTTGGGCACCGACACTCACATGTACATATCCAGAATCAAATACACACACCTACACATAATTAAAGAGAGTAAGAATAAATCTTTGAAAAACACTAAAAAAATACAAATGTAGTTAAATGACTTGAGCCACTTTCAGCCCTGACAGGAGAGCCGGAGAGGGTTATGCTCACTGGACTAAGAGACAACCAGCAGATTTCTAAAGACTACCTGAGAGCTCCACTAACAAACACTAAAACCTGAGAAAGGTTCTCAAAGCACCCCTGTGGACTATTTAGTGGGGATTGTGAGAGAACCTGTTTACAGCGCATGCCAATCTGCACAATACATTTACACAGAAGTATAGAGGGTCAACAGAAGGACCTATGAAATGCATCACTAGAGATATGCTGCATGGCTATGCTTCCACACCACACAGAGAATAGAAGCAATCACAAAGAGCCACCTAGAACCAACGTCTCACCCAATGTTGAGACCGCTGGATAACAACCTTGCAGAAAGAACCTTGCTGAATGAACAGAGTGTTATCTTAAAAAATCAGGGAAATCAGTCTCCTCACACAGAGTGAAATAATAGGACTATAATACTAGGTTAAGACATAAAATATGTATCAAAAATCAGAGCATCTTTTTTGCCTTTCCAAGTATAAAAGAATACAATCTCTTTATAACCTTAGTCATCTTCCCAAGGGAAAAGAACAAATGAAAAAGGGTAATGCCTTCCTGAGTACAGAACTCGAAGACCACACAAGCCAGGGCAGGGCAAGCCTATAATCACAGCACTCCTGAGGTGGATGCAGTGGTGAGTCCAGCCAGCTGCCTCAAAAACAAACAAAAGAACAAAACAGGAAGGAGAGAGGGGAAAAGCGGGTTAAATCAGGGAGGAAGGAACTGAGAGAAATATGGATAGATTCGAGAAAGCGAGGGAGGGTAGGGAAAGAGGAGAGGAGACAGAGAGATCAGAAGACATACTGAGACAAACCTAGACTGAGTTTTGAACTCTGAGATTTACAAACCATCCACTTTACCACCCTGTGTTACTGAAAGTCAGAAGCAGATGGGAAACAAATCTGGTGTAAATGTAAAAAGAACACAGGTGAGAGAGGACCACACTGACCGACACCCGGGGAAGAGAGCAAAGGGCCAAGCTGGTGTATGCACTCTTCTGGACCTCTCTGGAGTAGGAACAGGAGATATGGAACTCAACAGAAAGCACAGTAAGGTAGTTTGTGCACAGAGAATCACAACCTCCTTGGAGGCCTCATTGGTAACTCACAGCCCCATTTCTGTTACCAAAAGCTGATGTGGTCATTTCTCCACATAAGCAGAAGTATCTTCATTTCCCTTAAGAATTCAAGCCCTGTGGAAAAATTATGAGTAACTCTATACTTGTCTTATTCTTCATTTTGTTTTGTTTTAAAGGTGGGGCTACTTCCTCAAAGTACTCTTTAAGGTTTAAATGGTTGTGCTAACTCTCTCTCAGTCCAGGAACATGATCCTGAAGAAGAAATAAACATTATAAGGATAAATGGATCTCTTCCCCCAGGTGGGCGCTAGAGAGGAAGAAAGGCTGACTACACAAAGGGCTGTGAGTACAAAGTAAATGTACATGCTGAGGCTACTTTCATCTGCACTTTAATGGATCATTTTAATACCCAGTCTGAGGCCCAGCAAGTAAATGCTGTGTATTCCCTACTGAGTAAAATGGAAGCTAACATGGAAAAAGAAACCACAGCTGGAGCCTCTGCACAGCTGTACTGTATCTGCTCTCAGCACGTGGACACTTGGTTATAGTTCCCTGACTGAATCAAACTCCTTCAAACAAGAGATAAAGACACAGGTACAAGTCAGTTATAGGCAGGAACTCCTAAATCATTAATAGTGACACACACACACACACACACACACACACACACACACACATACACACATATACACTTTGGTAGTCACTAGACACTGGAATGTTTTACCAAATGAAAATTATCTTAAAACTAAAATATATACATAGAAAACACTGTGAGGCAGAGGCAGGCAGAGCAGTGGCAGAGACGCTGCGGTCTTAATAAAGACCAGAAACTGAGCTATTACCCTCTGAGGAGTTAGTGAAAACAAGATTAAGAGCTTGGAACAGGACGCCTTTAATCCCAGCACCCGGGGAAGGAGCCATCACCATGGGATGCGACCAGAACAGATCCGAACACTCTGTCTGAGGCCAACCCAGGGCCCAGCTGCGATCCTGCGAAACCCAACAACTTGGAGGCGTTGGTGAGATTACCCTACTAAACAACTTGCTCAGCTGAGATCCATTCGGGAGAGAATTCAGAATCCTACAGTCTGCAGTCTGAGGAAAACAAGGTCAGCTGAGGAGTTGATGGATGAGCAAAACGTGACCTGAACACAAAAGAAGGTGCTGCCCAGCCACTGAACCAGATCACCAGAATCGTTAGCCTACAATACACCAACTGGGAACAAACAGGTAAGCCCCCATCTCTGGACTGGCAGATCAGGTCTCTAGCCCCTAGGCCCTCCCCCACCAAAAAAGAAAACAAACAAACAAACAAAAAAAAAAAAAAAAAAAAAACTACGAACCTAACAACCACTGAAACCATAAGCAAACCCTGCACCAACTGGGAACAACTGCCCGCTGAGACAGAACCCACTAACACTGGACTAAGCTGCTCCCGGAGAAACAGAGCCCAACAGCACCGATTTAACCAAGAACTCCTTGTGGACCAAGACTAACAATTAGAACAAGAGAGGCACCCTCAGACACAGACACTGCCTGCATCGAGCAGAGGAAGAGATGAGTAGACGCCAGTGCACAAATACAGGCAACAACATGAAGAGCTACATGACAACATCAGAACCTAGTGATTCTACACCTGCAAGACCTGAACATACCAAGGCCGAAGAAGCAGAAGAAATCAATCCTAAAAATGACTTTAAGACGATGATAGAGGCCCTTAAAGAGGAAATTAAAAACTCCCTTAAAGAAATGGAAGAAAAACAGCCTGGGCTACAGAGTGAGTTCTAGGAAAGGCACAAAGCTACACAGAGAAACCCTGTCTCAAAAAAAAAAAAAAAAAAAAAAGGGAAGGATCTCCCATGCTCATGGATAGTTAAGATTAACATAGTAAAAATGTCAATCTTACCAAAAGCAATCTACAGCTTCAATGCAATCCCCATCAAAATCCCAAAACAATTCTTCACAGACTTGGAAAGAAAAATACTCAACTTCATATGGAAAAACTAAAGACCCAGGATAGCTAAAAGAATCCTGTATAATAAAGCAACCTCTGGAGGCATCACCATCCCTGACCTCAAGCTCTACTATAGAGCTAGTAAAAACAGCTTGGTACTGGCATAAAAACCGACATACAGACCAATGGAATCAAATGCTGACATTAATCCACACACCTGATTTTTGACAAAGAAGCCAAAACTATACAATGGAAAAAAGAAAGCATCTTCAACAAATGGTGCTGGCATAACTAGATGTCAACATGTAAAAGATAGCAAATTGACCCATTTCTGTCGCCATGCACAAAATTCAAGTCCAAGTGGATCAAAGACCTCAACATAAATCCAGTTACACTAAACTTAATAGAAGAGAAAGTAGGAAGTACTCTTGAACGCATTGGCACAGGAGATCACTTCCTAAATATAACACCCGCAGCACAGGCACTGAGCACAACAATTAATAAATGGGACCTCTTGAAACCGAGAACATTTTGTAGGGCAAATGACACGGTCAATAAGACAAAAAGACAGCCTACCAGGGAAAAGACCTTCACCAACCCCACATCTGACAGAGGACTGATCTCCAAAGTATATAAAGAACTCAAGAAACTAGATATCAAAATACTGAACAATCCAATTGAAAAATGGGCTAAAGAGCTAAACAGAGAATTCTCAAAAGAAGAATCACACATGGCTGAAAGACATTTAAAGAAATGCTCAATATCCTTGGTCATCAGAGAAATGCACATCAAAACGACTCTGAGACCTTACACCGTCAGAATAGCTATGATAAAAAACACTAATAGCAGTCAATGTTGGAGAGGATGTGGAGCAAAGGGAACACTCCTCTGCTGTTGGTGGGAATGCAAACTTATACAACCACTGTGGAAATCAGTATGGCGGTTTCTCAGAAAATTAGGAATCGATCTACCTCAAGACCCAGCCATACCACTCTTGGGCATATACCCAGGGAATGCTTAGTCATACCACAAAGATACATGCTCAACTATGTTCATAGCAGCAATATTCATAATAGCCAGAACCTGGAAACAACCTAGATGCCCATCAACTGAAGAATGGATTAAGAAAATGTGGTACATATATACAATGGAGTACTACTCAGCAGAGAAAAACAATGACAGCATGAAATTTGCAGGCAAATGGATGGAACTAGAAAAAAATCATCCTGAGTGAGGTAACCCAAACCCAGAAGGACAAACATGGTATATACTCACTCATAAGTGGATTCTAGATATAAAGCAAAGGACAATCAGACTGCAATCCACAGAACCAGGGAGGCTATATAGCAGAGGGGACCCTAGGATGATTGTACCTTATAGTAAGTTTTGGTTTTACTCAATTACTGGGCAAGCCTCAATGAAACATTTAACTATTAGAATAAAAATTTATACTGAATCAAGCTGATAATAGATAGATAAATAAATAATAAAAGACCCCACAAATAAAAGAGAAAAAAAACATAAATGATTTAATCATGTCCCTCAGCATTTAAGTATCAAATTACTTTATCTTTGGATTGTACTGTATTAAAGCATTTGATTAAAAAAAAAAAAAAAGACTGTGAAGTGAAGAGAATCAAAGAGCATACAACAACATCATCAATTTGAAAGCATGTTTTTACTTGGTCAGTTATCACATCAAGTTCAATAATGCAGCCGGGTCGAGCAGTAGACTGTTGACTCACAATGTTAAACACTTCTCCAATCAGTTTCTGTAAACAACAAATGAAAAACGTCAATGGCCAACAAAATTACCACTCTGTGGAATGAAACAGCATCACAGACATTAAAGCCCGCCCCAATAATCACTGATTGACAATGACAACATATTCAAAGAAATACATCAACTTTCCATTCTGTTTTTAAAGTTAAGAAGTTAGAAAAACTGACGATATTCACTAAGTACTCTAACTTCAAAGCAGCTAGCTATTTCAATGTCTTCTTCATCAAGACAAATGTGGCTAAGGACCTAGCCCAATGCCTGAGTGGGTGGCATACGGATGTGTAGTGCCGTTTGAAAATACAACACTCCAAATGGAATACTGGGATCATGAATGACAAGATGACAATGTTAGAATTAAAACATGAAGCTAATTTCTGGATTTCTTAAAACTTCCCAAACTTCATACTGGGAGGAGTTTCCCCAAAACCCACACCAAGAAGCCATCTCTTTTAAATAAAAACTTTTCAATAACTTAACTAAACGCCTCAGCCCCCAATCTCCAATGTCTCTCCCTGCCATAACAAAGTTTAGGTCCAGCTTAGCCTAAGGGCAGTTCTAAGAGGAAAGAGCACCCACATGGAATGGGAGATCTTTCTGATTTGTATCAATAGAATTCCAGAAAACATGTACTGGGATAGATTCTGGTGTTAAATCACAAGAGACAAACTAAGTGGTTGAGTAGAGCTGAACTTATCCATGAGTACATTTACCCAGAGTCAGGATTTAAAGTCTTGTTTTGACATTCTACTGGGTTATTCATTGAAATCTGGGCTCAGCTGTGGCCTACAATCTGTGAGGCTAAAATGCCAGGATTTCTCTAGCACACAAAAAGACTACTCCCCAGAGCATCAACAGACCAATAGCAACAAGACAGTACTTTTTAAAGTGTACTGTGCATCGGCACTTCAACAGTATCTCCAGATTCATGTGTATACAAAAGTTTAAGGTGTTGCTGCTATAAGCTGGATGTCCTGATTAGATTCTTGTCCACTTGACACAAGCTGGAATTATTTGGGAAGAGGAACCTCAATTGAGGTAATGACTCCATCGGATTGGCCTTTAGACAAGGCTGTAGGGTATTTTCTTGCTTAATGATTGATGTGAAAGGGCCCAGCCCTATAGGGGCAGTGCCACCCCTAGGCAGGTGATCCTGGGTTATATAAGGCAGGCTGAGCAAGCCATCAGGAATAAGGCAGCAAGCAGCATTACTCCATGGCTGTGCTTCAGTTACTGCCTCTAGGTGTCTGTCTTAAGTTCCTGTCCTAACTTCCCTCAGTGATGAAATATGACCTAAGACCTGTAAAATGTAATAAGTGCTTGCTTTCCCAGGTCGCTTTTAGTCACTGCAATAGGAAGTCTAAGACACAGGGCACAGTGAAGCAAGCCTTTAATTTCAGCACTGCGGGAGGTAAGGTAGGAGGACCAAGAGTTCAAGGGCAATCTGGGCTGCACAGTGAGTTCCAGTCGAGGGCTGAGGTGTATCTCAATGGTGGATTGCTTACCAGGCAAACACAAGGCTCTGGGTTTCATTTTTTACACACACACACACACACACACACACACACACACACACACACACACACACAGTATTGCTGTGGTTGATGGTTCTCAGTCTTGGCTGCACACCAACTCCTCAATCCCACTCAGAGACTGATCAGCTGGCCTAGGGGACAATCTGATCATGACTCACTGTATGAGCTCCATGGATATTTCCAACATATAGCCAAGACTCTCACAAGAACAGATACAAATGCCAGCTAAGGGTTACCTCCCCTGCTCAGAACTCTCTGCCAACACTGTAATTAGGAGCCTACCAGGAAGGACTACCACTCAACTTCACCTACAACAAGGGCGTTCTTTTCCTGGTAGAAATAACTTCACTTAACCAGCAAACTCATTTTACAGTGCAGGATAGCACCAGAATTAAGTTGATGTAGATAAAGCACAGACTTAAAGAACATACACACATGCACAAAAGATCAAGATAAGTGATATTTTAATTAATGTGGTATTTTTTAAATAAAAACTCATGCAAAAAATCCATAATAAAAATATATAAAAATTTAAATACAGGATTCAACAATGCCTTAATTATTCTGAAAGCAAAATTAAAATTGAATAGATACATTCCTTTTTTCCAGAAAATTAGTTAAAATATACCATATAAAGCTTAAGTTTACATACACCCAAGATAAGATTATTAGTAATGTTTTCACATTCAACTTATTTGCTTATCATCAGTGAAGAGAACTGCCTTGTTGGGTCACATCTACTGAGCAAGTGGAGTCATCTCCTATAGGGTGACACTGGAGCTCTTGCAGAGGACCTGAGTTCAGATCTCAGCACCCACATGCAGGCTCACAACTGTCCACAATTCCAATTCCGGAGGACCCAACACATTCTTCTGGCCCCCAAGGGCACCAGGTATTCACATATATAACATGCAGTCAAAATACACAAACACATAAAATAAAATTGAATTAATTTTTTAAAGGGAAAAATGTGTAAGGTGGCACTAAGAAAAATTGTGAATCAGTTCCGGAAGATCCAGACACAAGGTGATTTACAGGTTTACAGATCTACAACGCTGCATCCCACTTGCTCCAGTTTCTAATGAAACCCTTACAAGGACCTCAAGCTCTCCACAAACTGACAGTAAGGCCCGACTGCTGGAAACAACACAACCTGCTGAGGAAAAGCTGGCCTGGTGGTGGCCTACAGCCTTCATCCCTACTGACCAGTGTTCACAGTACTGGAAGGTACACACTACCAAAGGAGAAAGATAGACACAGGCCCAGCTTTGTCTAATAGTGGCACAAAACTTGTGGGACCAAACAATATCTGACTGGGTTTAAAGCTCCCTCCATGAGATGGAACCCATTCCCAATATTGCTTGAGTGACCAAGAACCTAAGACTAGACAGCCTAGGGATCTAGGAAAAAACCAAGCACTACTGTTCCGTTAACGGAACAGTAAAGTGACTCCTAATGACATCCTTCTGCACTCACAGGCCACTGCCTTCCTTGCTCAGCTATACAGAGAAGCTTCCTTCTACAGCAGATGGGAACAAATAGACCCCCAGCGGGACAATGTGCAGAGAGTGAGACCTTGAACACTCAGTCCTAAATGGGATGTCTCCATCAAATCCCTCCCCTCAGGACTGAGGGAATTCTGTAGAAGACAAAGCAGAAAAACTGTAAGAGCCAGAGGGGATGGAGGACACCAAGGAAACCAGGCCTTCTAAACACAGCAGGAACAATGCTCATATGAACTCACAGAGACTGTGGCAACGTGCTCAGGGCCTGCATAGGTCTGGGCATGATGAGGTTCCAGCAACTAACCCAGAAGCCATCTCTAATGAATAACTGCTCACAAAGAAAAAATTCGTTTTCTCTAAGTTTCACAGGGATACAAACCACTCTCAGGGCCAGGCCTCATGCCCAGCAGTAGATGAACAACACAAAACAAACTCAATAATACTTCTGGGCCAGGCGGTGGTAGCCTACGCCTTTAATCTCAGCACTCAGGAGGCAGAGCCAGGTGGATCACTGTGAGTTCGAGGCCAGCCTGGGCTACCAAAGTGAGTTCCAGGAAAGGCACAAAGCTACACAGAGAAACCCTGTCTCGAAAAACTAAATAATAATAATAATAATAATAATAATAATAATAATAATAATAATACTTCTGGAAGTTCTTTATCTCAGGAATTTTTTTTAACCTTACAAGTCCCTCTGCATACATATTATGGTTTCCAGTTTTGTTTTAATGGCACTTTTGTGTGGATGTGTATCCCTGTATCTATGTGTTTTTCTTTGGCTCCTTTCTTCAGTTTGACCTATCCTGATTTGTTTGTTCTTTTTTTTTTTTTCCTCAGAGCTGAGGACCGAACCCAGGACCTTGCACCTGCTAGGCAAGCGCTCTACCACTGAGCTAAATCCCCAACCCCGATTTGTTTGTTCTTATTATGTGTTAGATGTCTGTTTGTATCCTAATAAGAGAAAGAAATATGTGGATTTGGTGGGTGGAGAAGTAGGGAAGATCTGGGAGGAACTGAGAGAGGGGAAAACATAGTCAGAATATACTCTATTTAAAATCTATTTTCAGTTAAAAAAAATTTTTTTCCCCTGAGACAGGGTTTCTCTGTGTAGTTTTGGTGCCTGTCCTGGATCTCACTCTGTAGCCCAGAGGCTGGCCTCGAACTCACAGAGATCTGCCTGACTCTGCCTCCCAAGTGCTGGGATTAAAGGCGTGAGCCACCACCGCCCTGCAAAATTTTTTAAAGAGCAAAATAAGTGGCAGCTTTTTATAAACATAATGAAACCTTTCTTAAATGTTTAGCATAAGCAAGTTGTGGTGACACATGTCTATAGTTCCAGCAGTTGGGGTTCCCCGGGGGGGGGGGGGGGTACAAGGAGCAGTAGTTCACGGCCAGTCTTGGCTATGTGAGACTTCTCCAATTTTCCTTTGTCAGCTTAAAATTTTAAAATCTAACAGTACTTCAGTTACTTTTCACATCCCATTTTAACAGTGCGATTAGTCTTGGTAATAATCAGGATAACAGGCACCTTTCCCTCAAGGATGCTCACATGCTAACTCCTCTCTGCCAATACATTATGACATGAAGAGTTTTCTGCAGATAAAAATAGCCTCGAAATTAGAGATGGGGAGATCACCCTACATCATTCCTGCAGGCCACTGCAATCTCTAGGTCTTACTGAGGGAGCTAGGAGAGGCAGATTTCGAGAAGGAGATGTAACAAGGGGAGACAACTCACACTGACAGACTTCCAAGATGGAGAAAAGAGGTCAGAAGCCAAGAAATGCAGATGACCTCTAAACGCTCGTGGAGGTGAGGAAAGGGATTCTATTTGGAGTTTCCAGAGGAAAAGCTGCCATACAACACTTCTGTCTCCTCAGTTCTAAAGTGTGAATGATAGTGTTACCTTCCTGTTGGGCTTGTTGGAAAGATTAAATGAGTAACTATGTGAAACACTCAGAACCGGGGCTGATACACAGTGGCCATTAGATGAGAGCTTGCTGTCACTGTTTTTGAAGCCTGCAACTTAACTTGCAGACTCAATTCAGCCTTGTACACCAGTCTTCAGGCTCTGTCTTACGTTTGTAGAAGAATGGACAGATCAATAAATTCAAGGAGCTGCCTACATGAAGGTCAACTTAGTTTCAAATCCTGTGATGGCCTTTTCTTGACAGTTATTACATGCTAAATATATATTTGTAAGCCTCACAGACATACCTTGAGGTATACCTTGAGGGCTGAAACTATTTCTATTCTTTTTTTGTTTTTTGTTTTTTTGGTTTATTTGAGCAGGGTTTCTCTGTGTAGTTTTGGTGCCTGTCCTGGTTCTCACTCTGTAGTCCAGGCTGGCCTCAAACTCAGAGACCTGCCTGGCTCTGCCAGTGCTGGGATTAAAGGCATGCGCTGCTGCTGCTGCTGCTGCTGCTGCTGCCGCTGCCGCCACCACCACCCAGCTTCTATGCATTTTAATGTTCTTAGCATCTGGCACAATATGCACATCTATTCTTTCATTGTGACCTAACTTATGCATAGTGGGCCACTGATGAAAATTAAATATTGGTAGATTAATAAATCAATGAATTAATGAGTGAGAAAATAACATGTTGCATAGTTCCTACTCAAAAAGCTCTCAGTAACAGAAGTATGTACTAACCACTCTATCTCCACCCCAGACACCTCTCTTATTTAATCACAGCTGCCCCTAAGTGCTCCTACACACTTGAGAAATGAATAAATCTAGCATCACTGTCCAAGACATTCAAAAGTTTATTTATATTTTAGGTACTAAAATAACTGATATTCAGATAAAATTATAAATTAATATTAAAACTTTTAATATCTTGAAATGTCTTTATAAACAGTTGGCTGAACAGAAATATTTTCTTGATAATTACGGGTACATACATGAACATTTACCAATGCCTGCACCAATCTAGTAATGTCCAGTAATGTCTTTATAATAATTAATTCAAATATCCACTGCTATATAATACAGAACACTGCTATTTGAGGAGTGGGGACTGTAAAAGGGTCTCTCTTCATAGTCCTGGCTCCCCTGGAACTCACTATATACACCATGCTGACCTTAAACTCACAGAGATCTATCTACCTCTGCCTCCCAAGTGCTGGGATGAACAGTGCACCACCACATCCCCCAGGCCTTGCTAATTTATTTCCAATAATCTATAAAACAATAATCTAAGCCACACTTAGAAACCTAAAATTGCAGTCACCTCACACTCAATATGTCCCTCAATTGAATCATGAACACCTTCCAACTATCTTACCACACCAGAATCTTGACCACATTAGAAGCTTCAGCATGGTCTCTTTGTGTCCACATTTAACCAACTACTGAGATGGTTCTTCTCTCCTGGTGTCTAACAAATCACACCTCTAGCTCCAGTCTGATTAACCAGGGTTAGCTGGCCTCAGACTCCTTGTTCCCACCCTATTTCCAGTGTACACCAACTATAAATCATCACACATTAACCACTTCACTTCCCTGCCCAACGTTTTTCATTGCCCCTGGATCTACCTCTCCATCTACAGAAAAATATTCAGAATTTTCAGTGTCTGTTAGGGTGGGATGTGGGGGAGTGGTGAGCTGGCTAAAAGTCCAATTCTGAGGAATAAGAAAAGCACATGCCAACTTCTTGTTACTGACTCAGGATTAGTAGAGGAAGTAGTATGGGGAACTTACAAAAAAGAAAGAAAAGAAGGTAAAGCAGAAAATGACAAGAATTTTACAGAATATGTTACACTAGTTCAGACAGAAACAAATGCAAATCTGTGCACTCCACATGGTTTAGAAAAGCAAACCCCAGAATCCTTGTATCCTGCAGCTCTGAAACTCAAGTGGCTCAGGAGTCTACAGACTAAAGGAGTTGAGCAGTTCCTGCATGCATGCAGTAAATGGAACTGCTGAGGGGAGGCAGAGACAAAAGTCAGCAGAGGAAGGCAGGCTTCCCCGAGCCACGGGACCCAGGACAAGCAAGGAAGGATCCTCCCAAAAGGATCCTGGTTAAACCCTAGTTAAACAGACTGGAGCTAGAGGTGTGATTTGTTAGACACCTTGACTTCAAATTAGATCTATATGCACTAAAAACAAACAACAGACTTTTTAATTACGTGAGGTAAAACTTAGAAATAGGAAGGAAAAATACACAAACTCATGATTACAGTTAAAGATTTTAACATCCTTTCATCAAATACAGTATCTGATGAAAGGGTTTGTAACACAGCTCAACACCGGGCATCCTACAATGCCAACCTTCTCTGAATATCATCCAAGATCAAATGTAAAACAATTAAGAAACTGATAGGACTATCTGGGCAGCATTTGGGAGGCAGAGGCAGGTGGATCTCTGTGAGTTTGAGGCCAGCCTTGTCTATAGAGCGAGTTTCAGGATAGCCAAGACGACACAGAGAAACCCTGTCCTGAAAAACTAAAAGGAAAAAGAAAAAGGAAACTGATGAGCAGCTAGAGACATTGCCCCATGTGCACAAGTGTTGCTGCAGAAACCCAGGAGCCTGACTTCAGATCCCAATCCTGTGTAAAACCTGGGTGTACTGAGCAGCATTAGTAATCGGGAGGACAGAAGCAGAAGTGCTGGAGCTTGTCAGCCAGCACATCAGATCCTACCTCAAAGAAACAGGTAGACAGTGATAGAGAAGGCCACCTGATACCTTCCTCTGGCCTCTGCACACATGCCAATGGCACACACATTTGGCCTGAGCGGAAAGAAGGCTCAAGGTTTACAAAACAGCTAGCTATCCTCAATTATCTGTGGCACTCACTCCCTGTTCCGAGAACAGGAGAATGACTCTAAGTAGAACTATGACTAGCAAAGACAATTTGTGGGAAACATATTGAATTTCAACTTAATAGCAACATTAATTCAAAGACAGCATGATCTACATCAGAGTCCATTCCCTCACTGGTGGCCAGACAGCAAATGACAGCAAAATAAATTGGACTAAAACAAATCAAATTGCTCATTATAGTAGTTGACCTTTAACGTACCATCTAATTCCAGCTACGATTCTATGATGCTAATTTGGTAGACTTTCTCTCATCCAAGTATTAATCACATCTGACTCTACTTAGCATCTAAGTAAATTTAAGGTGGTATAGCACAACTGAGACTTTCTCTACAACCAATACCCGAAATGATTTTCTCACTATCTCTGGAGCAAGTTTCATGTGTGTATTTATATAGCCACATTAATTCTCACTCAGGCAAAAAAAAAAAAAAAAAAAAAAAAGGATCACCTTTCCAAATCTTACATATTTGTCCAGAACAAAGCAAAACAGCCTTCAATAGAAGTTTCCATATTCATCCTAATTGACCTCTCTGCTGGTATAAAACACTTCTAGTACCATACTTGTAGCAATCAATTGCATAGTCCCTTAAATAAATACCTCCTCTTCTGCCTTAAACTCTTGATCTTTTGTTAATAATTTCTCTTTTGTTTTTTTGAGACAGAGTCTCTTGTGGCTCAGGTTGCCCCAGAACTCTCTATGTAACCAAGGATCACCTGGACTTTCTGATCCCCCTGCTTCCACTGCCCAAGTACTGGAATTACAACAATCATGTACACCACACTAGCTATTAATAATTTCCTTTTCAATTTAATTAAAATTTTCTTAAAGGCAAACATTATAACTATTCTGCAACCTCTACACATCAAGAGGTACATAGACACTCAAAAACAGCATTTGGTGTCCAAAGCTTTACTTACTACTCATTCATTCATTCATTCATTCATTCATTTATTATTTGGGAGGAAGTTCCAGAAGCAGACTACAGTGAAGATCAGAGGACAATTTTAAGGGAGTAAGTTCTCTCCTTTCACTTTTGAGGAAGGTCTCTGGTTTTGCTGTTATGCTGTGCAAGCAAGCTTCTAGCTGATTCTCCTGTCTGTCTCATATCTCACCACAGAAATGCTAGGATTCCAGAGCTGAGTCTCCACCTATGGCTTTTCATGGAACCTGGGGACCTAGCTTAGGCTGTCAGGCTTACAGGGTTAGTACTTTTACTCACTGAGATATCTCCTCAGTCCAGTATTTGGTATTTAGCGCTGGAAACATTTTAGAACAGGCATTTTATAAAGAGATGTGTCTTTATCAGTAAATGGGAAATTCGATGTTCAAATGTAAATACTGAGTAAAGCTAGGACTCTAGTCTCCTATAACTGCTAGGGTGAGGCACTGCCACTGTTGAGAGATACTCTATTCTAACCACAGAATATTCTTAAGTAAGTCAGGCTGGGAAATATTCAAATTTTCTGCTATAAATAGTTAGGTAAAGATGCCTTAAAATTTTTTTTGAGCCGGGCGGTGGTGGCGGACGCCTTTAATCCCAGCACTCAGGAGGCAGAGGCAGGCAGATATTTGCGAGCTCAAGGCCAGCCTGGTCTACAGAGCAAGATCCAGGAAAGGTGCAAAGCAACACAGAGAAACCCTGTCTCGAAAAACCAAAAAAAAAAAAAAAAAAAAAAAAAAATTTTTTTGAGCAAAGCAAGATTTAGATGCACAGACATGCAGTTATTAATTGCTGGAAGTATGGTGCTCTAAATACATAAGACACATAGACAGCTCAACAGTTAAGAGCATTTGCTGCTCTTCCAGAGGACCCAAATTTGGTTCCCAGGAACCAAACTGGATGGCTCACAACTCTCTAACTTCAGGGAATCTGACACCCTCTGTGACACCTGTATACACATGGCATATGCACATTCAAACACACAAATACCTATAAATACATACTTTTAAAAACCTTTGTTTTTAAGAATCTTTTTTTAAAGAAATCAAACTAGAAAGATAATTATTTTAGGAAAATGATGAGATATTTGTTTCTTTGTATGTTAAATGTATTGGGGTGCAGCATATTCATTTAAGTTTTAATTTGTATACCTAAGAACACAGATAAAGAAAAAGACGTGTGTGTCTGTCTGTCTGTGTTTATCTGTCATTACACAGACAAAAACATATTCTCATTTCCCAAACACTAACTGATAAACAATGATTTTTGTTTGGTTTATTTGTTTGTATTTAGAGACAGGGTTTCTCTGTGTAACAGTCCTGGCTGTCCTGAAACTCGCTCTGTAGATCTTGAACTCAGAGATCCGCCTGCCTCTGCATCCTGAGTGCTGGGATTAAAGGCTTTCACCACCAATGGCCTTAGACAAAGTACAAAGAGAATTTCTTATTAGCTCAGGAAAAGATCTAGAAATTCTTACTGAGGCCTCTGGGTCCGACAGTTCGTCTAGTAATTTTCTGGCATCTACAACAGCTTGGTAGAGTCTCAGATGTCTGCCATCAGAGGCAACAAAGCAAGCACTAGCAGAGTTGCAGTAGGTGCCTGAGAAGAGAAGAGTCTTCCGTTACAGTGCACCATGTATTTTATTAATGACTAGAGTATGAGAAACACACAATTACACCTTTCTTCATAACCATCATCTAGAATCAAAAGTAAATGGACATAATTTATGGATATAAGCTTATTAACAAAAATGCAGTAGAAAAATATGAAAACAAAACTTTAAAATTCTAAAGATAAGCCTTACCAACATTATGACAACCTATTAAAAAATATTTCAGGGCCAGAGAGCTGGCTCAGCAGTCAGGAGCACTGGCTGCTCTTCCAGAGGACTGGGTTTGATTCCCAGCACCCATGGGGTGGCTCACAACTGTCTATACCTCCAGTCCCAGGGAACTGACACCCTCTTCTGGCTTCTCATGGCACCAAGCAGGTACATGGTGCACACACATACATGGAGGCAAAACACTCAGGACACTTAAAATAAACAATATTACTTCATAAAAAAAACCCTAACTATGACAAATATAAATCATTTTGTGAACCAGGCATGGTAGTAATATCAGTACATAGGAGGCAGCAGGATCTCAATATCTGAGGCCAACATGGTTTGTATAACATGTTGCAAGCTATGTTATTTCAAAAGAAAAACAAAGAAGAAAAAAGATGTTGTTCATAACAAATAACAATTTAAATTTTATTTGTTTTACAATAAAATAAGTAAACACTTACCAAGACAATAACTAGGAATAAGAGTTGGAAGCCATGCCACATTAGAGAAGGCTGAGGTATGTAAAGAGTTAATTCGAGCCAATTCTGACACTCCTCCAGTGTATGACAAAGGTCCTATGGGGTCTACACGCCAAAGAATAAGTTCACTGTAGATCGCATTTGGGTCATGAAATGTACGAGTTGCTGCATTTCTAAGAGGCTGTTTCGATGGCTCTTTTGTGTGTTTTCCAGGATCTGTCAATCTATTTAATTTACTATCTGAGCCCCGCTGACAGTCTGATTCAGGAGTCAACAGAGCATTGTGATGGGAGGATGTCAGCAATAGTGGTAAAACCGAATGGCACGCCAAATCATTGAGGTGGAATCTGTGACCGCAGTATCTGAATTTGTGGGTTACAGTCAGAACAGTAGTAAAGGCTGACTTGTCAGCAAAAGTGACTGCCCACTGATTCAAAGACCCATCTATGTGTTTAGAGACCATCATTACTGTGGGTGCTAAAATGTTCATGTCTGTACAGTGTGATCTGGAGTGTAGCTGTGACCCATGGGAAGTATCTACAGACATCGGCTCTTGGTGTAATGGGGTATGGTATGAATCTTTTGTACCACTGACACAGGCATACATCATAATGTTTTTACTAAGAGAGTTTGCGTCCCCAGAGGGAAATGCAACAGGAATCCGAGAAGAAAAAGAAACCTGAAAAACACAAACATAGGATTCATTATATGGAATTTGCCTTCTCTCAAAAATACTTTTCCAAACACACTTCTATTTTCCAAATGCCAAATCCTAGCTTCCTAGCAAAAGAATCATGTTTAACTTCTATATAGTTTAATTCCTTTCTTCTACTTATGTATTAGATCACTATTCACAGCCCAATACAAAATGAAAAACAAAGTTTCAAATAGATTGCTTATAGCTTTTATATCAAAATAACCACATCAAATATTTATATTATAATAAAGCTACAAAAGATAACACATAAAAGCAGCTTGATCTGGTTTATAAAACTAAAGATGAGCACCAGCACTTCAGAGGTAGAGGAGGGAGGACCAGGAGCTGAAGGCCATCCCCAGCTATCCAGCTAGTTGAAGACCAGCCTGGCTATATGAAACCCTATCTCTTAAAAAGAAAAGACAGAAAAAGACCCAAAACCCCCATTTTCAAAGTAATTTCCTTAGTTTTACTAAAAATATTACAATTCTCAGAAAGCATGAGTAGTCATTCAAATACTCGTGTTTCAAAAAGTAATCATTTTCTTCGAATTAACTAAATGTATAAAATGAAAAAAAGAATATGTATCTTCTCACTTGCTTACCAAAACTAAATTTTTTAGTAATTCTGAAAAATCTGTGAAGTCTATATAGCATCTGTTATTTTAAAAATATAATAATGTTTGCATCAAGGAAATATACCTGGACTTGTCTAAATATTCCAGGGTTATATTCATCCAAATACTTGACATGCCACACTAGAAAGGTCCCATCTACAGGGTGTATCGTGAAGAGCATGTCAGGGTTCTTATTCCACTCTGTCAGCAGCGTTTCAATCTTGCGATCCAGCAGCACTGTAGGCAGTGGCACTGGGATGCTAGGTCCGGGATGGCATCTAGGACTTCCCTCTCTTTCTCCATCTTCATGTTCTGATGATCCTGTGCCTGCCTCCGATTCTCTATCCAGAGATAATTCTAAATCAGAAAATAGATCTGTCAGAACACATACTAAATAATACTATAAAAATTCATTAGAAACTATAAAACTATAAGCTACCTTTCCAATTTGTGGTCAGAAAAATATTTTGTCTGAATTGAAATTACTATATTTATTATCTTTAGATAAATAAAATTTCATCATATTGTTAAAATTAACAAAACATTTCCCATAAAACAGTATGGCTTCTAAAGTACTACATTAGTCAAGGGAATATAAATATAAATATAAATATAAATATAAATATAAATATAAATATAAATAAATATACATATAAATATACATATATACATACAATACATACATGGAGAGAGAGAGAGAGAGAGCTTGCCTGGCATGGAGGCACAAGTTTATAACCCAATCTACTCAGGAGGTTGAGGTGGGAAGAATTCGATCTCAGGGCCAGTATGGAGTTTAGGGATGCTGTGTCTCAAAATCAAATGAAAAGGGCTGAGGAAGTAGCTCATAGAGAACTTGCCTAGCCTGCATGAGGCTCTGGGCTTAAGTCCACATCATAAACAAAACAAAACATCAGCTAGAGTCAGTTGGTGTGTCTAAGAACAAGCATAGTGCCTGATCTGAGAGACAACCAGTACTAAAAAAGAGAGATAAAGAAAGAAGGGAGAATTCACACTTAAAGAGGTACCACCAGAAGTTGTTATTGTTAGTAAATGAGGGATACAAACCATGGTCTAATTTCATATGTAACCCCCTCTCTCTTTCCTCCTGTGAGCGTTCTTCATCTTCTCTGTCTGCATCATCGCTTTCATGATCTAATTGTTTTTCAGAAAGTTTTCGTAATTGGTGCATAAATATTTCCGTAGATGATGTAAAATGAAATTCCTTGTTATTTAACCAATGAACTACAAATCCCCCATTGACATCGTCAATATTAAATGAAGTGCCAACCAGGACATTTGGAATATCTGTGGAAACAAAAAAAAAATTAACTATCAGTATAATGCTCCAGTTTCTTTAAAAACACAGCAAATGCTTATCATGATTGATTGTTTGCTTACCCAGAAGGTGCCAAACAACAAGCCAGCATGATTCTACCAGGACTTGTAGTAACTTTAACTGAATTTAACAGTGGCTGGAATTATTAAGAACTAATGACATACTCTTACATGAAATTAAATTATAGTACTAATTTCAAAACCAAAAATAGCAACACATCAACCAATGCTGAATCCTGGTTTTGAGAAAAGGTGGTGGACTATAATACCTATAAGAGATAACTATGGAATGACTTAACAGTTTCTTAGGCATCACAATGATGCTGTGATTTATGTTGTGACTTTCCTTACTCCTAAGGAGATACTTGAAGTTCCTGAGGATAAAATTCCATGCAGCACTTTGAAAAGATTAAGACAAAAACTCGCTTACACATATGCACACATGATCATGTGTGCAAACACACACACAGAGAAAAACAGAAAAATCAATTAAAATGTCAATGGTTAAACGTAAATGACAGTATGAAGGTGTTCACTGCACTATTCTTTCTTTAATTTTGCTGAATGTCTGAAATTTTCCTAAAGTTGATAGATCACACAGATGAAGGAAAGAACCAGGGCAATGGTTCCATGATTACAGTGCTCACCAGGCAAGCAAGAGGACCGCAGTGCAGATCCCCAGAATCCATGTAAATGCCAGGTGGGTAGGATGGCCCACCTGAAATTCCAGGATTCGGAAGGCTGAGACAGGATCCCAGAACAAGCTGCCTAGCCAGACTAGCTATAGTGGTGAGCTCTGGGTTCAAATAAGGAATCCTGCCTCAATGAATATGGTGGAGTAAGGACAACTACCAGCCAGAGGTTCAACTCTGGACCTCCGTACAGACACATGTATGCATGCGTGTACACACACACACACACACACACACACACACACACTTGCCCAAACATATGCAAACATGCATATATACACATATATACACCACACACACACAGCAGAAAGAAAAAGACATGTATACAGACACATATAGGTTGAAGAGACACAAATGAATACATGATAAGATATTAACATGTGATGAATCTATGTAAACAGTATTACATTTGTCAGAAAATTCTATTTGCTAGGGCTGGAGAGTTGGCTAAGTGGTTAAGAGTACTTATTGCTCTAATAAAAGACCTAGACTGATTCCCAGCACCTCATAATGGCTCACAACTATCTGTAACTCCAGTCTCAGGGGATCAAATGCCCTCTTCTGATCTCTTTGGACACCAAGCATGCCTATGATGCATACATTTACAATCAATCAAAACACTCCTACACATAAAATAATGAAATATATTAACTAATTTTACATTTTAAAATGTCTTTTGGCTGTATCATGGATTCAAATGTTTTCCTTAAAAAAAAAAAAAAAAATAAGAGGGAAAAAAACCAAACAGTACAAAATTACTTACATTTAACAATCAATTTGGTCAATCTATAAATTGTATTTGCAACCTATATATAAAACGCATCAAGCCAAACGACTTAACAAAATTATATTTAAAATATTATGTAGGTGGGTCAGGCATGTAGCACACACCTTTAATACTAGCACTAGGGGTGGGGTGGTCTCTATCTATATAGTGAGTTCCAGGCTGTAGGGAAAAGGGGCCAGCTAAAGAAACCCACCCTGACCCTGGAGTCCAGAACCAGTGAAAGAAACAGCCTAGCTCTGGGACCCGAGCCAGAGAAAGAAACACTTTATCCCTGAACCCAGAACCAAAGAAACATGCCCTGACTCTGAACCCAGTGCCAAAGAGAAACACACTTTGTCCCAAGAATCAGAGTAAGTGAAAGAAATATGCCCTGGCCTTAGAATTAAAGCCAAAAAGCTAAGAAAGGCAAGGGAAAGAAACACAGTTTGGCCATCTCTGCTCCTGACCAACAAAACTAACCAATCCCTGGACAGAAAGTCTTTTCCCTGGAGAAACTTTGCCCCTAAGAAATCCTATATAAACTACCCTGCCTGTTCACAATTGTGAGCTGTTCTTTCCCACCCCCATAGAGGCAGCCACTCTCCTGGACTCCTCCTTCCCAAATAAATCTCTTTTTCAAGAGTCTTGGGTGTGAAAACCTTCATTTGCTGGTGCAGAGAAGAACCACCTTGTTAAGACGTCCCTTAGGGCAGAAAAAAACCTTGCAGAGACTTCTTAGGGGACTGAGCAAGGTAGAACAGAAAAAGTAATAACTTTTCACCAGAACAAGAGGAGATTGCTGCATTTCTGCAGGGGTTTCCCCTTTAGCAGAGTGAAGCAAAAGCAGCAGCATGTTGGGCCAGAGAAGAAGCAGAGCTCTGCTGGGAAGCCCCCTTAAGAGAGGGCTGAGCAAAGCTCAGCTGTAACGGCTCTCCAGGAGAAGAACAGGATTGCTATATCCTTAAGGGGAAACCATCCTCCACCAAATCCCAACTCTAGGTATCGCCTGGCTCCCCCAAGCAGTCAGGATACCTTTCCTTCCAGAGCTGAGCTTTCCCGTTGCAGCTCCAGCTGCCAGAGCTGTTCTAGCAGCTCAAGGTATTACCTGACTTGCCCAGCAGTCAGGGCTACATAGTGGGATACAGTTTCAAAAGCAAACCAAAATAAAATAATGCTACAGTAAGGCCCAATAGCTGCAGGAACATATAACCTCTATGTTTATCCACAATAAAGCAATGTACAATCCCAGCCCATCTGGTTTCCAGTGCATACACAGTTAAAAGCCAAGCTTTCTAAAGTAGATGGAATTTATAGAGGCTATCATTCATTTTTAAAGTTGTATCTTCACAGTCAACAATTCAAGAAAAGCTTCCTTGGAAAGGTTTTAAAAATCTTATAAAAATTTAAAACCATCAATATTTTAAAAATAAGTTATTATTACAGGACATTCTTAGAATGGTTTAAAAGACCAAACTGACCATGGTGACACAACCCATATGCCTAGAACTCAGAAGTCGATACTCAAGGCCAGCCTGGGGTACAAAGAGATAGCTTGCCTCAAAAACTCAGGGTGGATGTTGTAGAATATTAGTTGAAGATGTGTTACATTTGTTTATGCTGTGGAACATTTGTTTAATGATGGAAAGATGTGTTGCATTCTTTTATGTAGCATTTGTTTAACTCTGTGAAGCTCTGTTACTATGCCCATCTAAACCATCTGATTGGTCTTATAAAGAGCCAAAGAGCCAATAGCAAGACAGGAGAAAGGATAGGCGGGGCTGGCTGGCAGAGAGAATAAATAGGAGGAGGAATCTGGAAAGAGGAAGATCAAGGAGCAAAAGGAGGAAAGGAGGACATCAGGGGCCAGCTATCGAACTGCACAGGCAGCCACAGAGTAAGAAGTAAAGAAAGGTATACAGAAATAGAGAAAGATAAAAAGCCCAGAGGCAAAAGATAATTTAAGAAAAGCTGGCAAGAAACAAGTCAAGCTAAGGCTTAGCATTCATAATTCATAAGTAATAATAAGACTTTGTGTGTATTTATTTGGGAGCTGGGTGGCGGGACCCCCAAAGAGCCAAAAGAACAAAGAGTAAAAAATAAAAAACCAACTACAGGTGGGGGCAGCCATTGTAGCCTTGTCAAACAAAATAACAAGAACTAGAAATGTAGGCATTAAGGATAACTTTAAACATCTTTGTAGCTAACTATGATGAACCTTGCTTCAAACACAGCTTCCCCCTTCTTATGGACTCTTTCATCCCTTCCTTTCCATTCCTTTGTGTCAGGCACTGATACCTAGAAACACTTTCTACCTGAACCCCAATGCGCGCGCGCACACACACACACACACACACACACACACACACACACACACACACAAAGTAGCCACATCTAACCTGGACTTGGGTAGACAATTTTTACTGTCCTCCTTTGTCCTCCCATACAATGTCTCTGTTACCACCCTCAGCCTGGTAACAACCTACTTGCAGGCCCCCTCCTCCCACCTCAATCCATTCACCTGAGATTCCAACTCCTGGTTCAGACCTTTCATTCCTGTCTCTCCAGAAGCCACCGCCTGGCTTAAGTTTTCATTTTTCAATTGGGATTTCTTCTCTTAGCAACAAATAGTAATCAATAAGTACTGATAACTCTCAATACTGAGGGTCTCAAATCCCAATGAAAAGACACAGACTAACACAATGGATTATAAAACAGGATCTATCTTTCTGCTGCATCGAAGAAACACACCTTACCATCAAGGATAGATGCTACCTGTGGCAGTCTGAAAGAAAATGGCCCCCATAGGGAGTGGCACTACTAGAAGACGTGGCCTTGTTGGAGTAGGTGTGGCCTTGTTGTAGGAACATGTCACTGTGGAGGTGGGCTTTGAGGTCTCATATAAGCTCAAGCTATGCCCAGTCAGAAAAACCATTTGCCGTTGCCTGTGCAAGATACAGAACTCCAAGCTACACCTCCAGAACCATGTCTGCCTGCACACTGCCATGTCCCACCACGATGATAATGAACTGTAAGCCACCCAATTAAATATTTTTCTTCATAAGAGTTGCCATGGTCGTGGTGTCTCTTCACAGCAGTAGAAACACTAAAAGGCAGAAGCTACACACACCTACACAGCAAGCCACAGAGTAAGAGTAAGATTTACAGAAGTAAGAGAACGGGAAAATCCCAGAGGCAAAAGGTAGACAGGATCATTTAAGTTAAGGAAAGCTAGCAAAAAAACAAGCCAAGCTAAGGCTGGGCATTCATAAATAAGACTCAGTGTGTGATTTATATGGGATCTGAGTGGTGGGCCTCCCAAAGAAGAAAAAACAAACAACAACATAGCCTAGTATAGACTCTGTTGTGTGGTTATTAGTGGTAACTCTAATGAAGATTTATAATGAAAAGGAGCAAGCTGAACAGGGTAAACTACAAAATGTATAATTTCAGGAGAAAAGGAGCATTAGGAAGTGGAATGGAGCTAAGTCTATCTATGCAGGCCATTTGTGAAATAATGAAGTTGACGCCTGGATTGCCTTGGAGAACCCAAGATGTTAGAGATGCTAGAATTGTGGGTTGCCTGCCAAGGAGAGCTGCTAGCAGGGAGTGGAACCAGCCCAAGAGAAAGAAGTGTGTTGCAGTCAACAAAGCTGAACAGAGGTGGAGGTCTGATGAGCACTCAGACATCAGACACGGAGATGCAGAGTTTGGAGTTTGCCCAGCTGGTCTTGATTTGGTCCAGTATTTTCTCTCTATGCTTCCTCCCCTATGACTTGTAATGATAATGTACATCCTGTGCCATTATGTTGGTAGTATGTGATCTGCTTTTTAATTTGGATTTTACAGGGATTACAGTTAAGAGACTGCATGAATCTCAGATGAGACTTTGAACTTTGGATTTTTAAATTAGTTTGAGAGTATTATATGAGACTATGGGGACTTTTGAAATAGACCAAATGTATTTTTGCATTATGATATAGCTACACGCCTTTGGGGGCTAGGGAGTAGAATATGATGGTTTGAAAGAAAATGGCCCCCAAAGGGAGTGGAACTATTAGGAGTAGGTGTGGTCTTGTTGGAGGAAGTGTGTCACTGTGGAGGCAGGCTTTGAGGTCTCATATATGCTCAAGTCACACCCAGTGAGACAGACCATTTCCTGTTGCCAATGTAAGATGTAGAACTCTCAGCTACCTCTCTAGCACCATGTCTGCCTACATGCTGCTATGACCCACCATGATGACAATTGACTGAACCACTGAACTGTGAGCCACCCAATAAAGTGGCTGCTGTCATGGTGTCACTTTGCAGCAACAGAAACCCTGACTAAGACACTACCACAGGATAAAGGATTAGAAAGGTATTCTAAGCAAATGGACCCCAGAATCAACCAGGTGCAGCCATTTTAATATCTGACAAAATAAACTTCAAACCAAAATAAAGCAGAAGTGGTAGGGAAGAACAGCATAAACACAAAGGGAAAACACACCTAGAAGATGTTGGAATTCTAAACATTTATGCACCACCAAACATAAAGGCATTGAGGTTCACAAAAGAAACACTACTACTGCTAGAATCACATTCTGATAGTGAGTGCCTTCAATACCCCCACTCATGCAAACAGACGGGTTGTCCAGACAAAAACTATACAGAGAAATGCTGGAGTTAAATCATGTCATAAGTCAAATGGACCTAACAGATATTCACTCAAACGCATTAGCTCATAGAACATTCTCCAAAACTGGCCACATACTTGGCTATAAAGCAAGTCTCAACAAATGCAAGAAAATAGAAATAATACAGTACCTCTTATCTGACCACCACAGATTAAAGCTGGTTATCAACAACAAAGAAAGCAAATTCATGAAAATTGAACTCACTACTGAATGAAAAATTGGGCAAGACAGAAATTAGCAAAGAGGTAAGAACACCACAAAACAGTAGATAGAAAGAAAGAATCAGATTCAGGTCTGAAATCAATAAAATAGAAACAAAACAAAAAATACAAGGAATCCCTTAGCCAAAGTAACTAAAAGATGGAGAGAGAAGACCTAAAATAATAAAAATTACGATACAAAAAGGGAGATAGGACAACAGACACTGAGGAAATCAGAGAATCATGAGGACATTAAAAAATCTGTACTATTCCATACTAGAAAACCTTAAAAAAAAAAAAGGATAAATTTCTTGTTATATATGATCTACCAAAGTTAAATCAAGATTAGATAAGCCATTTAAAATAAAACCCCTAATGAAACAGAAGTAATAATTAAAAGTATTTCAGGTTCCCAAAAAAAATCTTTTTTTAAAGCCCAGGGCCAGATAGATTCAACATAAAATCCCACCAGACCATCAAAGAAAAATTAACACCAATACTCCTCAAAGCATTCCACAAAATAGAAATGGAAGGAACAGTGCCTGCCTGATTGTTTTATGAGGCCACAGTTACCGTTACTTAAATCATACAAAGAGACAACAAAAAGAGGGAATTACAGTTCCCTATGAACATGAACGCAAAAATTCTCAATCAAATACTTGCAAACTGAATCTAAGATCACATCAAAAAAGTCATCCGCCGGGCAGTGGTGGCGCATGCCTTTAATCCCAGCACTCAGGAGGCAGAGCCAGGTGGATCTCTCTGAGTTCGAGGCCAGCCTGGTCTACAAAGTGAGTTCCAGCAAAGGCGCAAAGCTACACAGAGAAACCCTGTCTCGAAAAACCAAAAAAGGTTATCCACCATGATCGAGTCGGCTTCATCCCAGAGATGCAGGGATGTAAATCAATAAATATAATCCACCACATAAACATACTGAAAGAAAAATCACATGATCACCTCTTTAAATTCAGAAAAAGCCTCTGACAAGATCCAATCTCTTCATAATAAAAGTCCTGGAGACACCAGCACTACAGGGGACATACAGTTCAACATACTAAAGGCAGCGACTAAGAGAGCTTCCAGGAAAATCCAGAACAACACAGCAATGTCCCCTCACCTATTCACTACAGTGCTTGAAGTCTTAGCTAGAGCAACAGGACAACTGAAGGACATCAAGGGCACAAGACTGGAAGGAAGAAGCCATCACTTGAAGATGACAGGATTTTTTATGCATGAAAGGCCCTAAAAACTCCACCAGGAACTTCTACAGCTGATGCGCTTTCCACAAAGTAGCAGGATACAAAATTAATGCACAGAATCAGTAGAAATCCTATATACAAATGTCAGACTGTAAAAGAAATCAGGGGAACAGTACCTTTCACAATAGCGCCCCTCAACTAGGAAAATAAAATATGGGAGGACAGCTCTGACCAAGCAAGTGAGAAAGACTTGTGCAGTAAAAACTTTAAGACACTGAAAAAGACATCAGAAGATGGAAAGATCTCCCGTGTTCACGGGTCCTTAGGATTAACAAAATAAAAATGGCCATCCTACCAAAAGCAATCTACAGATTCAATGCAATCCCATCAAAATTCCAACACTTAGGTCCCAACACTGACCCAGGGCGAAGCAGACAGGAGCTCCATCCCTAACCAAGAAACTATCTTCAGGGCTGGAGAGATGGCTCAGAGGTTTAGAGCACCCACATGGTGGCTCACAGCCATCTGTAAGGAGATCTGGTGCCCTTGTCTGTATACATAATGAATAAAATAATCTTAGAAGAAAAAAAAAGAAGAAAAGAAACTATCTTCATCTGGTAAGCACTGGAAAGGAAAAATTAGTTTTCTCCCATGGAGTCTCATTGGGTATATTAACCACACTTAAGGGCAGGCCCAGCAGTAGAAAGCATAAACATAAACCAAACTCAGTGGTATTTTAGAGGTTTTGTCTCATATTGCTTGGGATGGGCATTTTTTACCTGGTCTTCTGCTTGTATATTACGGTATCTGATTTTCAGTTTTTATCATTTGGGGGTTTTGTTGGTTTTGGAGGGGATTGTGTTTTGGTTTTTTGTATGTGTGTATGTGTGTGTGCAAGCATGCTTGTAGGGTTTTGTTTTGTTTTGTTTAGTTTTGTTTGCATGCTTGTTTTCTAAAGAGAGAGAGAAAGAAGATATCAAGTTGGGTGGGCAGGGAGATGGGAAAGACCTCAGAGATGAGAAAGGGGAAACAATGATCAGAATATATTGTATGAAAAAATTATTTTTAATTAAAAATATTTTAGTTAACTATGTAAGTTTAAAATAAACAGGTAAATTTAACTTTAGTAATGTATTTTGTTTCTCTCAAAATAGAGAAAATGTAATTTCAACAAGTAATCAATCTGAAATAAAATTATTAAGCAAGAAATTTTGCATTCTTTTTTATACTGTCTTAGGAAATCCAGTGTGTATAGTACAGCAAGCCGTACACATTTGTAGTCACTGTTAAAGATCAGATTTTAGGAACTGTATTCACTAAGTATTTATACTCAGTGAATTTAATAAGCATTTAAAGATGAAACCCTTTTCATAACTATGCTACAATCCACAGCCCCAGAGAGACTAGGTAACAAGCAGAGGTTTTTTTTGGGGGGGGGGCGGCACCCAGATCTCCCTGGAAAGGGAAAATTGCAAGGATTTCATGAATGGACTGAGGGCAGGTAGGGATAGGAACATGAGCGATCAAGTTGTGGGGGGAGGGGAGAGTGCTAAGGGGGACTGCTGGGGGTTGGCATTTCTGGGTCAGGTGGAAGCCTGGAGCAGGGGAATCTCCCAGGAGTCTATGGGGAGAACCCCAGCTTAGATTCCCAGCAATGGTGGATAACTAGCCCGAACTAGTCGTCTCCTGTGACCAGATTGGTGCCTGGCCCAGTTGTCATCAGAGAGGCGACATCCAGCAACTGATGGAGGCAGGTGCAGAGACCCAGAGCCTAACATCAGGCAGAGCTCGGAAATCCTCTGGAGGAGGAGGAGAAAGGATTGTAGGAACCAGGGGTCAAGAAAATCATGTGAAGGTTCACACAAACTAACCTGGGCTCACAGGGGCTTGCAGAGACTGAATGGACAACTAGGGAGCCTGCATGGGACTGACCTAGGCACTCTACATATATGTTACAGTTAGGTAGCTTGGTCTTCTTGTAGGACTCCTAACAACGGGAACAGGGGCTGTCTCTAACTCTTTTATTGGCTTTTGTGACCCTACTCCTCATACTGGGTGGCCTTGCCCAGCCTTAATACAGAAAAAGGTGCTTAGTCTTACTGCAACTTGATATGAAGACCTGCCCTTTCCTGGATGAGGGGGAAGAGGAAAGGACTAGGGTGGGAGTGGGGGTGGGAGGGGGAATGGGGAAGAGGGACTGAGAAGAGAGGATGGAGGGCTGTGGCCAGGATGTAAAATAGATGAATTTAAAAAAAAAAAAAAAAAAATGAAAGCCTTTCTTTTACCCTAAAGCAAACAGACCTCCAGCTGATAAAGTAGGACTGCATTTCTATCAGCAATGCAGTAAGAAATTTACAGCCTTTCTATATATTTTTAGACCAAAAGAAAACATGATGCCCTTAAACAGAAGCTCTCAAATATGCTTTTGCCAACATAAAACCTGCTTCTATTAATTCTTAGCCCAGATAAGAGGACAGGCTAAAAGAAAATACTAAGGCTAAAGAAAAATATCTTTCTACCTAATCATAGTCCAAGAAAGTCCACACAGGTAGAAATAAGCTACCCTGAGGGACAAACTATTTAGATAAGGTTATACAGAAGAGCCACAGGCACAGTCAAACTATTAAGGGAGTATGCTCATTACCCAAGCTATCACCACTGTCTTCCCAGGCTCAAGTAAAGCTCTGGTTTACTTGGAACCCTTTGTAGACAAAGACGTTCAAAAATACTTATGGAAATTACACAAAATCATATAGACTCAGCTGGGTGGCGGTGGCACACACCTTTAATCCCAGCACTTGGGAGGCAGAGGCAGGCGGGGCTCAGCGAGTTCCAGGACAGACAGGACTGTTACATAGAGAAACCCTGTCTCGAAAAGCCAAAAGGGAAAAAAAAAATCACATAGACCCAACTGAAGAAAGACAACCTTTTATTATATTGCCACTTTAAGAAGTATTTTAAAGGGCAACATAAAATAAAAACCAGGTTTCAAAAGAAACACGATTTTCCATGTATTTCCCTTATTTCAATATATTTATATAAAAATAAGACTCTCCTTATCCTTTACCTGTGGCAGGATTGATGCTTGCTGCGATGTGAAAATGACACAGTGCATTGGCATGGTGAGAAATGTGCCTCTGGACTTCATGGGTTGCAGTCTTGTCGGGCATCAGTTCAGTGTGAGTTACAAGAACAGAAGACCTCCGTTGTCCTTTCCTTAAATTCTTCAAATGGTGTATTGTCTACAACAGAAAAGTACTGTCCTTAACGCAACTCTGAAAGGTCTAATGAACACCAACCAATAAAGACTTTCCACTAATCAGAATTTGAAGACTGGCCCCTATGGAACTGACAATTTTTTCTTTTTTTCTTTTTTTTTCCTTTTTTTTTTTTGTTTGTTTGTTTGCTTTTGTTTTTCAAGACAGGGTTTCTTGGTTTTCTCAGTTTGCGCCTTTCCTGGAACTCACTCTGTAGCCCAGGCTGGCCTTGAACTCACAGATGATCCACCTGCCTCTGCCTCCCCAGTGCTGGGATTAAAAGCATGCACCAGCACCAGCACCACCACCCACCAAACTGACAATTTTAAGAGATACTTTCTTAATTACAGTAGAACAATTTTGGATATATGCTCCATAATTCTTAACGGCTGAACCACCTGTCCAGCCTGCTCACACTGTATTTTAAAAGTGGAAAATTTATTTCACTTTCAAAATATTCATCCATGGCCACTATACAGCAATGATATGAGTTTTCCTGTGCCTAATAGTTGGTTGTTTGGGAGACAGAGTTTCATATAGCCCAGGCTGATCCTGAACTCGCTATGTAGATAAATATGACCTTGAATTTCTCCTGAATACTGCAATTACAGATGTGCACCATATGCCCAGTCCCTAGCATATTTTTTAGTTGCTTTTTATTCTTGTTATACTGTTGGTTTTAGTTTTGGCATGCAATACCAAATCCAGGTCTACCACACAGAGCTTCTTTGCCTAACATCTTAATAAATAATTAGCTTTATTCTTTTTTGTTTGTTTGTTTTGTTTTTTTGAGACAGGGTTTCTCTGTGTAGCTTTGGGCCTTTCTTTGATCTCGATCAGTAGACCAGGCTGGCCTCGAACTCACAGAGATCCACCTGACTCTGCCTCCCGAATGCTGGGATTATAGGCGTGCGCCACCTCCGCCCGGCTTTAGCTTTATTCTTAAGGAACAAAATGAAAGAAAAATAAAACATTCAGAACTAATTTCAAGGACTTTTATGTACTTTACTAGTTAAAGCTAAGTACTCCTATAGATTTTGACATCTGACCTGCAAAATGAAAACAAATTCGTTACTTATCTAGACTATATGCCTAAAATCATCACTACCTATATTTAGCTTCATAACAGCCCACATTGAGAATTCTCACGCAAAAGCATAAAGTAAGAATTTGCCCTTCACTTCACCACATGTTCATGTGCACCATATCCAGGAAAACAAATCTTTAAAACCCATTTACCACCCTCACTAATGTAATACCTCGAGAGCATGTTGGACCCTGTCTCTGTGTTTTCCAGCGTGAGAAAGGCTGCTGGCGGTGCTGGAGGTTGTCCTCTCACAAATCTGCTCACCCAGAAGACAGTCTTCCGGCAGCAGTGTCTCTGCCCAGAGCCGACACACACCATCATGGCACGAGGTCAGCAAGACATTACAGACAGAGCCCCTACAGGGAAGAGAAACACAATACTGAGTACCGAGGCCATCCATGGACTAAAAGCTATGAATGTCAGCTCTCCGTGTATTAACATGGCATGAATATGAAATACTATGTGGAAAAAGTCAACCAGGGGCTTCAAGGGCTTGAAACTGTTCCCGAGACACCATAAGAACTGGGAAATGGTCTTGACAACTGCTGAAGGAATTTCTGCCTGACTGTACATGTGTTATTGAAATCCAGGCTCTAGGGAATAGTAGTATCTTCTAAACAAACATTATAATCAAAATCATTAAATGTAGTTATTTAGTTTATAGCAGTAGTCTATCATTTCTGACATCCTGACAATCCAAAGAGTTGAAAATAGGCAAACAAATAAGCACTTCATGACGTAACTGTAAGAAGGATATCATTACACACTGTAAATCAACATCATTACATCAAAGGATGTAAAATAAATAAATAAATAAAAACCTTGTAACATCAAGCAGCTAGAATACATTAACTGTTTATTATAAAAGAACAAAGAAATCCTCTTCCCCTTCCTGTCCCCACCCCACCCCCCCCCCCCCGTGTGTGTGTGTGTGTGTGTGTGTGTGTGTGTGTGTGTGTGTATCTGTTTGAATATTTGTTTCAGTTTGTCTGTCATGAGGGCTTAGGGGTTAATGGGCTGGATCTAGGACCTTGTGCACGCCAGGCAAATGCTCTGCCAACTACACTACAGTCTTCAAAACTTATTCTTTCTTTATAAAAATTGCATTCAGAGCCGGAAAGATTACTCAGTAGTTAGAGTACTTGCTGCTCATTAAAGAGGACCAGGGTTCAATCTCAACACCCACATGCAGGTCACAACCATCCGTAACCCCAGTTCCAGGGATTCCAATGCCTTCTGCTGGATGTAGTAGACATACATACATTTAGGCAAACACATATACACAGGCAAGGATGTGGTGTACATACATACCTTAAACACAAATGTAAGCTGCCTTTCTAATTATTTTATAACTACCACATATTAGTACAAAGAACACTGAATAAAACAAAGGTTCAAAATAAGGTGCTCCCTTAGCAAGGCTAAGGACTTCGGTCATGGCATTTGGAACTCAGGATTCAGTTTCTCTTTTGAATGGATCAAATAAACCTTTCATTTGGACTCCAAAGACAGATGAATTCCCCATGTTATTTCCATATGATGTGCCATTTCTGTCATGTATAAACTGCTCTTAGATACTTTTTAGCAGATGAATAAACCTTTCTAAGCAAGCTTCTGAGCAGCCAATTGTGTTCTTAAAGCTGTATATACAATATGGAAATTGCCTGTATGTGCTGTTTGCAGTTTATTTAATCTTCTGAATACCTTTAAGAGATATCATTAACAATGAGGGAATTTTACATAATTAAACCTCCAAACAGATGGTTCTAAATCTGTGGATTTAGCCAATTGCACAACAAAAACATTTTTTGGAAAAAAATGCATTTATATTAAAAATTTACAGGCTCTCTCATAATATTTTCCTCTACTAATAAAAGTAAAAAAGGGGGGATTGGGGATTTAGCTCAGTGTTAGAGCTCTGGGTTCGATCCTCAGCTCAAAAAGAAAAAAAAATCTATGCTATAAAAGTTATTGTAAGGGGTTGGGGATTTAGCTCAGTGGTAGAGCGCTTGCCTAGCAAGCACAAGGCCCTGGGTTCAGTCCTCAGCTCCACATACAAAAAAAAAAAAAAAGTTATTGTAAATAACCCAGAGATAATTTGAATTACATGGGAAGATATGTATAGGTTACATGTAAATAGTGCACCATTTTATATAAAGGACTTGAGCATCTACAAATTTTAATACATCTAGGAAGTCTCATAACCAATCCCTCACAGTTATAAAAAAATGACTAATTAAAAACAATAATACTTCAGCCACATATGTCCCAGCTCTAGTTAGCACAGCACCATCTCAACACACACACACACACACACACACACACACACACACACACACACACACAGGCGTGCATGCACAAGGTAGGAAAATAGATTATTTATGTCAACAAAACTCTCACTAAATCTCTGAGAGGGTCATATGGGTAACCTAGCACCAAAAAGGTACAACCTAGCCAGTTTATTCACTATAAATTATATTCTTACCACCATGTACATTATTAATAATTTGTTACTTTTCCTCAATATGTACTTTCCTATTTACTAGCAAAAATATCCTTTTTAGCATCTTCTACCACTAATGTTTGTACTCACAATACCAATTAATGTGGTCTGGGCAAATAATATACACTATGGACTGTACAAAAGACTTCATGTACACAAGCACATCTGTCTCATTGCTCTCTGAGATGGTATCATTACTACCCTCATTCAATAAAGAGAAAAACAGACAGAGAACTTAAGAAATCTATTCACCAGTTCACAAGGCTAATGATATCAGTAGAACCTGAACTAAGATAGCTGCACTCCAGTCTATTCTGTTAATCACTACATACCAGTACAGTGAAGACTCCATTACCACTACTTTTATAAACATATAAGGACACAAATTAATGAATTATGAAATATGTATCCAACCTGGGCATATACTTGCTAGTTTTACGCCATGAGAAACCTGTCACTGCTCGAGGATGTGCCAAGTAAACAAAGGAGAACTGAGTAGATGCCTGTCTCCTTTTCACTTCATGGTGATCCTGAGGTATGATTGAAGACTTCCAACCAGTCATAGGGTACCACACCTTCAGAAGACAGTCATCCTGCAAAAGATACAGGTCCATATAAAACTCATTTGGACATACACAACTCAAAATGTGGTAATGCGAGTGTTCTAAAACAAGATATATCTTTAACACACAATATGTAACCAACATATTACAAAACCAAACCTAAAGTCACCTTTTATTACTTGAAAAAATAAGTGGGTGATGTATTCATTATCAGCCATCTGTGTGTGCTGGCATTTTTCAGAGACTAATACTGTATAAAGACTTACAGATGACAGGAGGGATACAAGAGGGGATGAAAAAGATGACGAGTTATCTGTCAGTCACTGTCATTCTCTGTGTTAAGGTATCTGCAAGGTGAAACTCATCTTAAATACAGATTATTTCCTGCTCTAAGTTAAGAATCAGCAAATCTTTTCTATAGGACCAAACAGATGACAGTAAGCCAGCGGGCTTCATAGGCCGCACAGGTCTGTGGCACAGATTATTCTTTGTCAACACTTTACTTACTTTCCTTTCCTTTTCACAACCTTTTTAAAAGGTAGAAAACAGGGCTGCAGAGATGGCTCAGCGGTTAAGAGCACTGCCTACTCTTCCAGAGGACCCAGGTTCAATTCCCAGGACCCACACAGTGGCTCACAACTGTCTTTAACTCCACTTCCAGGGCTCCGACACCCTCTCAGCCATTCTTTGGCACTGCACTTACATGGTGCACAAACACACATGCAGGTAAAATGCACGTACATTTAAGACTAAAAATAAATAAATAAATAAATAAATAAATAAATAAATAAATAAATAAATAAATAAATAGAAAGAAAGAAATGTAAAGACTCAGGGCGGGTTGGAGACTTAGCTCAGTGGTTCAGAGCACTTGTTGCTCTTGCAGAGGGCCTAGGTTCAATTCCAGCACCCAAATGGCAGCTCACAACAATCTGTAACTCCAGTTTCAAGGGATTCAACACTTTATTCTGACATCCATTGGCATCAGGCATACAGGTGGTGCACATATACACACATTCATGCAAACACACTTAAAATAAATCTTAAAAACTTGTTTAAAATAACAATGTAAGTGGGGCAGTGGTGGCGCACGCCTTTAATCCCAGCACTCGGGAGGCAGAGGCAGGCGGATCTCTGTGAGTTTGAGGCCAGCCTGGTCTCCAAAGTGAGTTCCAGGAAAGACACAAAGCTACACAGAGAAACCCTGTCTTGAAAAACACAACAACAACAAAAACAATGGGAAAAAAAAAAAAAAACAGGGGCTGGAGAGATGGCTCGTAGGTTAAGAGCACTGACTGCTCTTCCAGAGGACCCAGGTTCAATTCCTATGGCAGCTCACAACTCTCTAGAACTCCTGTTCCAGGGGATCCGACACCCTCACACAGACATACATGCAGGCAAAACACCAATGCACATAAAATACAAAAACAAAAAAAAAAAAAAACCCAAAAAAAACCACAAAACAAGCTGGGCAGTGGTGGCTCATGCCTTTAATCCCAGCACTCAGGAGGTAGAGCCAGGTGGATCTCTGTGAGTTCGAGGCCAGCCTGGTCTACAGAGCAAGATCCAGGACAGACTCCAAAACTACGCAGAGAAACCCTGTCTCAGGGAAAACAAAACAAAACAAAACAAAAAAAACACAAAACAAGCCAGGCAGTGGTGGTGCACACTTTTAATCCCAGTATTCACTCAGGAGGCAAAGACAGCTGGATCTCAGTGATTTCAAGGCCAACCTGGTCTACACAGCAAACAACTTCCAATACAACCACTCAACACAGAGAAACCCTGTCTCAAAAAATTTAAAAAAAAAAATTTTTTAATTAAAAAAAAAACCCACCAACAAAAACACACAAAACAAGCAATAAAGAAAATTGTGAAAATCATTTGTTAGCACCTTGGCTATAATATCCTGATGCCTACTCTAAGTGATTTAAAAAGAAAGCATTTAGCTACCCAAGAGAAACATTTCTATTCCTATAGTACTTACAGGTATGACAATAGCACTGATTTTATAATGTGATGTGTGTGTGTGCGCGCGTGTGTGTAGAGGTGTTACATCCACACTAAGGATGCAGGTGCATGCTCCTATGTACACACCTGTGGAGGCAGAAGAGGACCCCAGAAGACTTCAGGAACCTCCCCCATCATTCTATGCTTCATCACCTCATTAAATGGGAAGCCCACCATCCTGGCTGGTACAGCTGCTCAGCTCTTGGGACACCCCATCTCCTTCCCCAAACTGCTGGGATTACAGGCTCATCAGCCATGCCCATCTTTTCATCTGAGCTCAGGTTAAGTGAGAGGTATATACGGGTCTTTAAATTTGTCAAAATCCCACTGAAAGATGCAGTTAAAAACATACTTACAGCCAGGTGGTGGTGGCACACGCCTATAATCCCAGCACTCAGGAGGCAGAGCCAGGCGGATTTCTGTGAGTTCAAGGCCAGCCTGGTCTACAAAGCGAGTTCCAGGACAGCCTCCAAAGCTACAGAGAAACCCTGTCTTGAAAAACCAAAAAATGTACTTACCTTAACATAAATTATCTAAGTTAACTTTAAAAGAAAAAAAAAAGATGTCAAGATTCATATATTCACTTTTTACCAACAGGAAAAAATGAAAACTACTTAATGTTCACTTAGAGTTGTCTGAGGCAGAGGTACAGCTCTGCGATACAGCATTTGCCTAACTCGCATGAGGACCATCCCAAGCGCCAAACAAAATAAATTAATTTTTTTTAAGTTTTGTGGCTAAGTTAAATTGTAGTAGATTTACTCACATGATGGAAAATTACAGTACCCTTAAAAGACACACACACACACACACACACACACACACACACACACACACACACACGATTCCAGCATTGGGAAGGCTGAGCCTGGATGAATTAGAGACTAGGTTGGGCTATATACTAAGAGACTATTAAAAAGAAAAGATTTAATCAAGTACCTTGTGAGCAGAAATGGCTCATTAATAAATAAGATTTTATTTAAGCTCAGATAAAAATTCCAAATACCCTTAAGCCCATGAAAAAATTAATTCTACGTTTAAGAAATGGATCTTATCGGCAAAAGTACGCAATAATATTCCGAATCTGGAAAGCAGCTGGACTGGAGCCCCATGCCAGCTGGACTGAAGTGCTGTCCGCGTGCGTGTGCTGCAGGTGAGTGGGAGGCGCTCTGGAGAGGCACACAGTGCTCATCGTTGGTCCAGTCACAGAAGCTCGCCTTTACCAACAGAACAGATGGGGTGTAGGGACAAAAACTGTCCCGCATTCCAAAGTCAGCTTCTGTCCTTTTTCTCAAGGGAATCTTAATGTTGTATTTTTCAAAAACATGAGGAATAATCTTCTCAAATTCTGACACATTTGCTAACTACCCCTCGAAAGATACTTAGCAATAAAATAATCTTATCATTCCATAAGAATTATTCCACAGCTCTTTGGAGAACTGAATGCAAGCTTAGGGAAATATGACTAAACTAGTGAGAATTCTCAGTAATCTGCTAAGGCTGTGTACAAAAAAAATTCAAAGACAGAGAGATGTTGCTTTTGAACATATAACCAAAGTGGAGGACCTTGAGGAGCTTCAAATCTAGGTGCCTACTGAAGGGAAATAGGCTTTTGGTCTTGTGACTTATTCCTACACAAAGTGCAAAAGCATCTTTCAGATTCATGAATGATGAGAATTCAAGAAGATGTTCCAATAATGAATCTGATTATCATACACAGGTTTCTAGCTAAGTGAACAGGCCTAGAGGTGCAGCCCTCCCAACCAAGCTACCGAGGAAGATGAGGCCAGAAGATCACAAGTTCAAACCCAGCTTTGGCAACTAAGACCTTGTCTGAAGACAACAATTTTTTTTTTAATTTATTATATCTTATTTATTTGTGTCCATATGTGTTCAAGTAGCATGCAAGTGGAGGACAAAGGACAACTTATGGCAGTTGGTTCTCCCCTTCAACCACACAGGTCCTGGGAATCAAATTCAGGTTGTCAGTCTTGATGGCAAATGCCCTTACCTGCTAAGCCATCTCTCTGACCCAAAAAAAATATTTTAAATGGGGAAGGGGCTGAGGCTATAGCTCAGTGGTAGAATTACCTAGGTTCAATCCATAAGTAAACTAAAGTGCCAGTGGCTCTGTCAAAAGACTGTCCACCCAAAGCTGGCCTGGTGGCATAGACCTGTAATCCCAGGTCTGAGAGACAGAAGGACCAGGAGTCAAGGGCATCATCAGTTACACAGGAGTTAGTTTGAGGCCTGTCTGAACTATGTCAGACCTTGTCTCAAAAAACAAAAACATCACCAGGCATGGTCATGTTCGTCTTTAATCTTAGCACCCAAGACATAGAGGCAAAGAGATAATTACGAGTTAGAGGCCTACTGGTCTACATAATTAATTAACTTAAAAAAAATATAGACCCGATGGGTCTCAGAGGCCTACAAACACTCAAGCAAGTGCTCTGTCACTGAGTGACTCTCCAACACAAATGTACCATTCTTGATTCAACTGTTCTACAATTTTAATATTTCAGAAGTAAAAGCATTACTACATTTGACTATCTTCATATACAGACTTACTAAGAAGCCAACTTTCTGCCAGGCACAGTGCCTCACACCTTTAATTTCAGCCCTTGGGAGGCCGAGGCAAGTGGATCTCTTGAGTTCTATTCTTAGGACTCACCTGATAGAAGGAGAGAATCAATTCCAAACAGCTGTCCTCTGGCCTACACTCACTGGCACACATGTGAGCTCCCCAACCCCCAACATACACACAAAAATAATAGAACTTAAGAAAAGAAAATCACGGGAGTTGGGGATTTAGCTCAGTGGTAGAGCACTTGCCTAGCAAGCACAAGGCCCTGGGTTTGGGCCTCAGCTCAAAAAAAAAAAAAAATCATGAATTATACTACTTTATTTTTTCTGTGATTTAGAACATGATTTTTATTTATTAACCCATCCTTTTGCATTGTTTTTTTCAATTATCTATGAATCTCTACATCCTATACAGAAAACATTACCTTTTTATTATTTTTAAGTGACCAAACAAGCTTATCAAAATTTTCAGGGTTTTGTTTCTGAAATCCAGTTCCCACATTTTTTTTCCTTCCAATACATTTGTTCCAGCTGTAATCACTTGTTCCAGCTGTGACTGTCCTGTTTTCTCTGACTCCCTGCTTCCACTTAGGGAACTGTTTGGGGAGTGTGACTATCTGGGAGTGAAGAGAGAGGAAGCCCATCTGGCAAAGGGCTGCAGGCTGTCTGAGGGTCTGGGGGAGATCTCAGCCAAAAGCCAGAAGAAAGCTAGCCCTTCAGCCAGACAGCTGCGAAGAAATCAACTCTGCCTACTTGAGTGAGCCTGGAAGCCGACTCTCTGTTAAGCCTCCAGGTAAGATCCAGACTGTAGGGCATCTTTACTAGAGCCTATCACACCCCTGGTCAAGCACCCAGCCCAGCCATGCCAAGATTCCTAATCCAAAGAGCTGAGAAATAATGTGTGGTGGCAGCTGCTGCATTTGTAGTCATTTGTTACACAGTAAAAGAAAGCAAATACAGACTCCTAATAATATGGATAAAATGAAGGCAGATAAAGGGAACAATGAATATATTGGAAGGTGGGGTACAACTTATAAAGGGGAGCTTAGAGAAACCTCACTGAAAAAGTGACAATCACAAGTAAAAGGGAAAAGCTGCATCAATGTCTGGGACTCCAAGTCTGAGAGTACAAATGTAGCAATGCTATGTGCATATGCCTATCCTGTTTATAAACAATGACACCTAACTGGCTAGAGTCAAGTCTACAAGTGATGAAAACAGGAAATATGACTGTAGGAAGGATCACTGGACCTAAACAGTACAGTGTGTATGTGGGCTATTATAAAGCCTCTGGCTTTCCAGAATGTAAAGAAAACCTTACGAATGACCTGATATCATTATGTATTTTTTGGAGGCAGGGGGTTGGTTTTTGTTTTTCGTCTCTGTAGCTTCGGAGGCTGTCCTGGAACTTGCTTTGTAGACCAGGCTGGCCTCAAACTCACAGAGACCCACCTGCCTCTGCCTCCCAAGTACTGGGATAACAGGCGTGTACCACCACCACCTGGCTTTATTTGTTTTTTATTTATTTATTTATTTATTTTTTGATACTGGGAGTGTTGAGACAGGGTTTCACTCTGTAGCTCTGAGCTGACACTCACAGCAATCCCCTACTTTAGGCTTCTCAGTGCTGGGATTAAAAGCATGCAGCACCCCTGATCTTTTGGTTTGAGTTTGTAAAAAGAACACTTCAAAAATACAGGAACACAATAAAATCTGGAAGAATTATTGTAATAAACTTTTAATTCAATAAGTGATATATAACAGTGACTTTCATCTGACTATAACATGGAAGCAATCAAGAAGAACACAAAGATTTATCTTGGTGAGCTCATTTTAGCTTTAAGACTAGTGAGTAGATTATGACTATATCCTAAAGGAAACCCACAAGGATAACAGCAGGGGTGTAGATTAAGGGATCAAGGGAGAGAGCTGCAGACAACAGACACAAATGTGTCACCAGCATTTAAAAGATGGCATTTGAAAAGAACGAGCATAGTCAGAGGAAAGGTCCAAAAAAATGAACCTGGGTACTCTTGAGAGAAAGGCAAAGAGATTAGAAGGCCATTCTCTGCTGTACAGGAAACCAACCTGGGATCCATGGGACCCTATCCAAAAACAAATACCCCCCAAAGTTGCAGAAATAAAATAATACAAAAAATCTAGGGAGGGGAGTGGCGGCAGTGGCACATGCCTTTAATCCCAGCACTCGGGAGGCAGAGCCAGGAGTTCCAGGCCAGCCTGGTCTACCAAGTGAGTTCCAGGAAAGGCACAAAGCTACACAGAGAAACCCTGTCTCGAAAAACAAACAAACAAACAAACAAAAAATGCCAGGCGGTGGTGGTGCACATCTGTAATCCCAGCACTCAGGAGGCAGAGCCAGGCGGATCTCTGTGAGTTCAAGGCCAGCCTGGTCTACAAAGCGAGTTCCATGACAGCCTCCAAAGCTACAGAGAAATCCTGTCTCGAAAAAACCAAAAAAAAAAAAAAAAAAAGAAAGAAAAAAAAGAAAAGAAAAAAAAAGTCTAAAGGACAGTCAGAATTAGAGATGGGCAGAGGACAGCTATTTCTATGGCAGTGAAGATACTCGGCGCAACGCTAGTGTCAGATCCGTGTGCTCTAAACTTATCCAGACCCACAGGATGGACACAGAGTGAGTCCTAAGATAAAGCACTGACTGTGGGTGCCAACAGTTGCTGGTGCAAGTTCATCAACCATGGCAGATACACCACTCTGTAGGAGAAGACGGACAGTAGGGAATATGTGCACGTTGAGAGGAGCAAACCTGAGGTTTCTCTGCACCTTCCTTAGTTTTCTTGTGAGTCCAAAGTACTCTTTAAAAATTAAGGCTTTACAAAGAAAGAGGTAACTGATTTTGTTGACTCATGCTTATAGGTTAAGAAAGACTCGACCACAAGAGTAACAGGAAGTCTCTGATGACAATTAGAAGGGAACTGGTAGATGGACTCAACTGAAAATGAAGGGAAACCATGGAGACACCAAGTAAAAGCCACCCTTTCTCAGCTCCATGAGCAGGGCAGGAAACATGGCCGAGACTAAGCAGTGTCTCTATTACTCCTGCTTGTTGAATTCACTCCAAGCCATTTTCCTGACTACAATAAAATGAGCAAAGTTGCTCCTGGCTCAGCATCCCCACCGTTAGGATTAATACTAGCAGATACCTCCACGCCTGGCTTAAGTGAGCTCATTTTGTTCATTACAGGGTCTTATTACGTAGCTCTGACTGGCCTCAGGGAGAATTCACTGGGTAGACCAGGCTAACCTCTACCTCACAGATATGCACCTGTCTCTGCTTCATGAGTGCTGGGATGTAATGGAATGCACCACCATGCCTAGCAAATGAGATGGAGGACTTGTTTTAAAGCACAGCAATTAAGACAGTAATACAAGTACAAGGAATGAACATACTGTAGAGAAGAACCCAGAAACAGATACCCAGAAATGTAGGCATTTGATTTTATAGAGCAAGGGAAAAAGAAGCTTTTCAATATATTATATAGGACCATTGGATATACAGACAGATATATAGAAAAAAACTACCTTTGTTTAGCCATTCCCAAAAATCATGAAAATTACTAAATGTCAAATACAAATACAAAATGCCCAGCTTCCAGAGCAGGGATGCTTAGCCTGAGGCACTCCGACCCAAAGGTCAGACAGACAAAACTCAATATAACATACACTTTTATCCATCACCTGTACTCATCAGGCCTTGGCACTCAGGTATGTCAGTGTCAACTGAAAGCATCTACCTACATCTATTTCTGGTTTCCCAGCAGGCTTGAAGTCACTTTATCAGCGTAGTTGATCATAGTAGCAGGAAAGGAACTGCTCCCTTATTAACTACATAGCTGTGAGTCTTTATCTCAATGTGTGCCTCTGGAGAAGCATAGAAACCAAGACCCAAGACAAAAATCACTCCTGTTTCCATAACTGCTATCTGAAGGAATGCTTCAACAAAGGAAACCAGTGTTAGCAATCCATGTGATTTTTATCTTGGAGATCACAAATAGTTTCGTACCACATGACAGTTGCTATATATCTCAAAGTATTTTCACACATTTTACTTAGAAATTGTCATGGGAACCACTACTAACCTGCACATGACTGTAATCTTCCTGTCTACAATGTGATACAGTTTTCCTATTGTGTTCTTGCAACTCTTGAGCAACTACCTCTGTGCCAAGCAGTTACTGGACCACAAAACAGTAAAGCTGGAGGGTTTGCAACTAGAGATTAACTCAGAAAGTCATGAGTAGATTCGGTGATCTTAGAAAGCCCAAGTTTATGCCTTGAAAAGATACAGAAACTTGAATTCCATGTTACACAATTAAATGCAACTTGTCAATATTTTAAATGTTATTGAATGCATTTATTTAAAAGCATGTGTACCATCACAAATATACTTTTAATATTTTAAAGCTGTGTTTTAATGGCTTATTTCCTTTGTAATGTTACATATCCTATGTTATAGTTTTAGAAATTATCATACTGTGAAGGTCATTTCACTAAATTCCCAAAGGAATTCATTGTAAAAATAAATAAATAAATAAATAAATAAATAAATAAATAAATAAAACTTTAAGAAACTCTAATCTGCTGGGTGGTGGTGGTGCACACCTTTAATACCAGCACTCGGAGGCAAAGGCAGATGGACCTTTGTGAGTTTGAGGCCAGTCTGATCTCCAAAGCGAGTTCCAGGAAAGGCACAAAGCTACACAGAGAAATCCTGTCTTGAAAAAACCAAAAAAATTAAATTAAATTAAAAAAGAAAAAAAAAAGAAACTCTAATCTAACTCCTGAATATATACTCAAAGGAATCAAAGCCAGTATACAAGAAAGAGGTGCCTGCACACTAGGGTTACTGCAGTAGCACTGTTCACAATGACCAAGGTCTGGGCGTAGCTTAGATGTCCATCAACAGATGAGTGGATAAAGAAAATGTCATACATATGTATAATGGAGGGTTTGTTTTGTTTTGTTGTTTGTAAGTTTTTATTTGGGGAACCATTGATTGAGACAGGGTTTCACTATATAGCCACAGCTGGCCTTGAATTCATGATCCTCCTGCCTCCACCTCAGTCTCTCAAGTGCTAGGATTATAAAAATGTGCCAACATAACCTGCCATGAAGGACTTGATTTTAAGATTTTCTTTAAATGTGTATGTGTGTGCCTGCATAAGTTTATGTGTACCACCTGTATGCAGGAGCCCACAGAAGCCAGAAGTAGTCAACAGATGCCCTGGTACTGGTGTTACAGACAGTTGTAAGCCACCGCGTGGGTACTGGGAACCAAACCCGTGTCCTCTGCAACAGCAATATGTTGCTTTTATCCTCTGAGTAGATACCCCAACCTCTATAATGGAGCTTTAGTCCACCATTAAAAAATAAATAAACCTATGGTATTTGCAGGGAAAGGGAGGAAGTGGAACTCTTCTCATGCTAAGGCAAGCTGTTATCTGGCACAGTGTGAATGTCTCTATTGTACGGCCAGTTGCTAAAGGAAAAGAAATGCCAAGATGTCCCTAAGGCTTAGAACTTACAGTGACCATGAAATAGACTTGAAAATCAGCCTAGGTACATTTCTATGGAATGCTTAGTCTTTTTCTCTCCATAAATGTACAATTTTCCTCACCTTATTAAAGGTCAGAGGTTTGTTTTTATTTTTGATTTGTCGAGACAGGGTTTCTCTGTGTAGTCCTGGCTGTCCTGGAACTCACTCTGTAGACCAGGCTGGCCTCAGCTCACAGAGATCCACCTGCCTCTGCTAGAATTAAAGGTGTGAGCCACCACCACCCAGCTTGAATATGGCTGTCTAAAACTAAAAGCAGGAAAATAGTTACCTGATTCTAAACTCCAGCTTTCTACAGAGGTAGCACTTTTAAACCTGAGATTAGACAGCAAGCAACTAGAGGGCAGGCCCTGAAAGGCTTAAACAGAACTTCAGAGTTTGGAAAAACTCGAAACACCTGGGAAGAAGCCACAGCATCTGGCTGCTACTCTTTCTAAGGCAGGAAGATATAATCCCTCTGGTAGACCTAGACATCCCAATGTGCTTCTAGGGGTAAAAGTTCACTTGAGAACACTCTGTTAGTCAAGAGCCTCTGAATTTCCAAATCCTGACAGAACCTAAATCATAATTGCTAACTGTACAAATTTTTCTGAACAAAGTCCAAAAGCCAAACTTGGAAACGTAAAAGTCTGATAATACCGGTTTGGGCAAGGAAGAAAAGGACAAGTTGGTGAGAACATTCACTAGCAACAGCAGCTTTGGAGAACTAACTGGCACTGTCTAGGAAGGTTAAGATTCAAGTAACCTAGGACCCAGCCAATACTACTCCTGTGGACATGCAAGAAAAACCCATACACATGCCTAACACACATGTGCAAGACCCTCATTCAGCATTTCTAACTACACATCAGAAATGGCACAGCAGGATAGTGGAAAAGAGCGGAGGAATCAGTAAGTAGTATTCAACAACATCCAGATGAATTAAGGACTTACTTGTGAGATTACATTTTTAAGTTTTAGAATAAAATAATGGATTATTCAAACAAGTCTGTAAGCCACTCTAATAAATCCCCTCTATATTAATTTTCAATCAGTTCTGTTCCTCCAGAGAAGCCCGACTAATACACATAGCAACATACTGTCACATAGCAACATACTGTCACATAGCAACATACTGTCAAGAAAGAAAGGAAGAAAATCAGAATAGGGCAGGAAGGAAATGGGAAGAATTAGGCAGAGACAAACAAATCATTGTGAATGCAGTAACACAAGTCTGCTTTCTCCTTGTCCTTTTGTAGACAGGGTCTTACCTGCATCTCTGACTGGTCTCCACCGCCTCTGCTTCCCAAACACTAGGATAAGGCATGTGCCACCTTGCACACTCCTGAGCCTCCTGTTCTACCTCTCAGGTGCTGGGATTACAGGAGTGTGCCATCCTGTCCAACTCAATTCTACTTTTAAACTATAATTCCATGGTATTTTTAAATAGAAAAACTAATTTTAGTGTGGCCCATGCTCCAGCGGATGGCTACACATCCAAGAGTTTATGAGGAGCATAAATTGGATTCACAGGGTTTATGGTGGTAGTGTTTTTTCAAAACAGGGTCTCACTATGTAGCTCTAGCTGTCCTGGAACTCAATATGCAGACAAAGCTGGCCTCAAACTCAGAGATCTACCAACTTATGCCTCCCAAGTGCTGGGATTAAAGTCAAACACCACTATGCCCGACTTTGGGCTCACTGGGTTTAAAAAAGGACACTAAGTTGAGTGAGTATGGAATGTGAGGTGACTCTGGGAGTTGAAATCATCAAAATACATGAAATTCTCAAAAACTGATTTATAAAAATGTAAACTTATGGTGAGCAAAATTCCTAGTGGATAGGGCCTGATGACTTGAGTTTGATCCCAGAACCCACATGTATGAGAGAACTGATTCTTGTAAGTGGATTTCCACATCTCATCCATTCTCATTCTCTTTGGCGCACACACACACACACACACACACACACACACACACACACACACACACACACACACACACACACACACTCACACACACACTCACACACAAAATAATAAACGTAAAAAGAAACTTTACTATAATTCCACTAAGGTAAAATAGAAATAATAATAATAGTCATTATTTCCCAAGTGCATAATATCTGTAGAGATCATACCAAATCTTTTTAAACCATTTTTTCCATTTTACAAAGCTGAGACTTGAGCTCAGGACTTCACCAATGGTAACCACTGCTGGCCATCACTGAGCTGTATCCCCAGCCTCACAAACATTTTTACTACACTTCAAGCAAGCTGTGCAGGAGAATTGTCTAAATTTATAGAAGACAGACTGGAAATGAATATAAGGGTTTCTTCAGTTGTCTTGTTTGAATCTTCATTTTTTGGCTTGCTCTCTTACCTTTCCGGCAGTAGCAAAGTATTCACCATCAGGAGACCATTCCATCAGATGTATAGACACTGAGGTTCTGAGAACAAACCAAACCAGCATGTTCAGAACACAATACATTCTATGGATACATGGTAAAATATCAATGTCACAATCATCCTAACAGAGTGTTTCTACCCCCATAACAATACGAAGTATTTCACCTTCCTCAAAACATAAAACTAATCCAAAGTACACTTTCAACAACAAAGAATCTAAGTATTACATGATATTGCTATATCCATGTCAATCAAAACCCTCATTATAACATGTTAAAATAGCTTATCACCTTCCTGGGTAAGTAGATCTCGCCTACATAACCCGTGTTAACACTAACAAACAGAACAGTCATCACTCTACTTCAGAAGGTGGCTAGAAGCTTCCATATCTTCCCATCACAACCAATTTCAACTCTTCAATGAGCAATTCCTATGAGTCAATTCTGTATGAAAGTATTTTACTTTGGGGAGAACAATTAACTAAAGCACAAATTAAAGAATGATATTATAATGAGTTTTGGTTAGAAAAAAGTCTACATTTTAGATTTCTAAAATATAACACCATCAAAAACTAAAGCGCTCTGTAGAAGGAACAGAATTTAGGACATTTTCAGTGAATGAATATTACAACAGGATTAGACACTAACTTGCACTGCCAGACGCACTTCCAATCATTTAAAACAGGAGGGATTTTGTTATCAATTTCTTCCTCCTCTTCTAGAATATCACTTCCTGGAGGAGCCCACAACTGAATAGAATCAGTAGCTGTCAACAGTCTGTTATCTGAAAATTTAAAAATGTTCTGATGAGTAACTAAGGAATATCTATGGAAAGAAATGCACACACAGTTCTGTTAGGTCTGTAAATTATTAAGTGAAAATATACAATAGCATCTATGAAAAATACATGAGGTCAGTTCAAAAGAAGTCCAGGGGGAGGTGGGGGAGACAAACCTAAACAAGAGTCATTATTAGGGGAGACTTGAGAAAACAACAAAGACTTCCTGCAGAGGGCTTCACCTAGCAAACAAGCATTAAACAGCCAAAATGGAGTAAGAGCACACAGCTGATACCCTCTACAGTGGAGTGTTCTCAAGATATGAGAGACAACGAAAGAGAAAGGTTTCTACATGGAATATAAAACAACCCTCATTAATTGTGAATATAAAAGGAGATAACAGCTATTTATCGTTACAGGTTTCTAATCTTTGCAAAGTAAAGACAGTAATTTCCTAAAATACACAATAACGAAGTAAGGTAGAGGATGCTCCCATCACTCTCATTTATAATTTTTGTACATAAAATAAGAATTCATATGTTAACTAAAAAAAAAAAATCACTAGTTTGTTTTTTGGTTTTTTTTTTTTTTTAGCTGAGGATCAAACCCAGGGCCTTGGGCTAGGCAAGCGCTCTACCACTGAGCTAAATCCCCAACCCAATCACTAGTTCTTAAAATAAAACAGTAAAAGGCAAAAGCTACAAAGAAGAGGGAGAAAAGGAAGCTCACCAGATACCAAGAAGAAAAAGCTATATTCATTCATCAACAAAAATATAACGTTGCTAATTTTTAAAATCATCAAGCATTATCACATTTTAATTATACATTCAAATCAAATGCTTCATTTTAATAATTTCAAAGTATAGCTATTAAATACCTTGAGGGTCCCATGCTAAGTTGTATGTCACAGAACTCAAAAAAAACTGTCCAGTTTTAAGCCACTGACACTTGAGTTGCTGAAACAAGTAGAGAGAAAGAAAAAAGAAAAAAAAAAAAACGTTTTTAAAATCAGCCCCAAACTCCACCATTGTATCATTTTCTTCAACATAAAAGAGACTTTTAAAGATGCAAATATTTCATGATCATTTTAAAAATAACTTCCAATAGTCCCACTTACAGGTCATGATGCCATACTGCTTGCCACGCCCAACTAACCATTTTCTCTCAGTCTACTAACACTTTCAGAACTTGGGACATCCTCTCTGCACTTCTCCATCTGCAAATCCCAATGCTTCATGACGATGTGCCTAACCCATCCCTCTGTGGACTCTGACTTCCCAGCGGCACCCAGGACACATTCCCACTCTGTCATCACAGCACTGACCACATGGAATATTTGTGTGGCTGACTTTCCTATACAGCAACACTTTAGAGGAAGGAATGAGGTCATAATAATCATTGAGGATTCGTCACTGCTGTTCTGTTTTGTCTGCCTAGTTTTCGTTCTTTTCTTTTTTAACAGGGTCTGGTCTCAAGTAGTCCTGGCTGGCCTGGAACTTGCTATGTAGTAAAGGATGACCGGATTCTCCTGCCTCCACCTCCCAAGTACTGAGATTAGGGTCAACTACCACCATGACCAGTATACATGGTGATGGAAATGAGGGTGGGAAAGGTCCGGTGAATCTTTAGTTTTGCTTTTTAATTTTTGCTTTGTTTTTGGGATTTCTTTGAGATGGGGTCTAGCCATAAAAGCTAGCCCTGCCTCTGGTGACCCTCCTGCTTCTGCCTCCAAGCTAGAGTTACTGCTCTAGTTTTTGACCTTAAGCACCTGCAGTGCCATTATAGAAATACTAAAACTCTTATTAGGGCTAAAGATGACTCAGCAGTTATGAGTACTTGCTGCTCTTCCAGAGGGCCCAAGTCCTATTCCTAACATCTTCTTCAGGAGCCTCACAACCACCTGTAACTTTAGCTACAAAGGATCTGACACTCTCTTCAGGCCTCCATGAGCCTCTGTACACATGTGGCACACGTGTACGTACACCTATGTACATACACACACACAGAAATAAAAATGAATTTTGAAATTTTTATTAATGCACAGAAATGGACTCACTGTCTAAAATAAAACTAGACAGAACTCCCAAGAAGACAACAGATTTGAAATATAATGTAATTCACAAACATAATCTGTTATAGTTGAGTAATTTCTATCTAATCCTTTCATTCTACAAGGTGATTAAAAGTTTAAAAGCTAAAAGTTTTTGGCATGGAATATGGTACTATAAATAAATAAAACTATGTATTTCTTTATTGTATATAAGTAGAAAATGCCAGTGCAAAATACAGTACAACATAGTCATGTCATGCATAGGACATACAGAGGTGGGGGGGTGGGTCATACCCTCTGGAACTGGAGTTACAGAAAGTTATGAGCCACCATGTGAGTACTGGGAACTGAACCCAGGTCCTCTGCAAGGCAGTAAGCTGTACTCTTAACTGATTAGCCATCTCTCTATGCCTCTGAATCTGAGTTTTCTTTAATGTGTTCTAGCTGAATCTTTATTTTGGAGATGAGAGGGATCAAATCCAGGGCCTTGTGCACACTAAGCAAGAGATCACCCTAGAGATCAGATCTAGGTGACTCTTAACCACTGTGTAATTTAATATCTAATTTTATAATAAAAAACTGATACTTTAATTTAGAAATATAAAAAAGTCATGTATACAGATTTCATTCAAAACTGATTTCTAAAATAGCATTTGAGGCGGGCATAGTGGCTTACATCTGTACTTCCAGCTAGAGGCTGAGTCTGAGACTAAAGGAAGAGGATGGCTGAGTACAGGCATCTGAAGCCAGCCCAGGCAACTTAGCAAGACCTCACCTCAGAATGCAGGTAATTAAATAAAACAAACCCCTTAAATGTCTTACAGCACTAGTGATGTAGCTCAGTTGGTAGAGTGCTTGCCCAGCACACACAAAGCCCTAGATGATCCCCAATGTGGCATAAACTAGGAGCGCTGGTGCATGCCTATTATACAAGCATTCAGGTGTAAAAGGAGGATCATAAATTCAAGATCACTGTCCGATAAATATTGAGTTCAAAGTCAACCTAGAATACATGGTATCCTGTCTCAAAATATACTTATATACTTTTGACATTGATATTTAGTATATACCATTTTGATTATTTTAAGGGATGGTAGATTTCTGAAGCATATAGGAATTTAATTTGGAATTTTTTAAATCTTTGTGTGTATGATACACATGTGATATATGGCATATTCCTGTGAGTGTAGATTCACACATGCCAAAGTATACATGTGGACATCAGAGGACAACCCTGAGTATCCAGTTCTCTCTTCTACCGACCAGACAGGGGTTTTTTGCTAATTGCCACTAAGTACACCAGCCAAGCCAGTTCCAATTCTCCTGTCTCCACCTCCCATCTCACAACTGCTCCCAGCACCTCACACCTGCACATCTGAGCCTCTTCTTCTCCAGCCCACATATAAAACTATAAGTGGTTAATGATTCTAACCCTATAGTATTTTCTTAACATTAAACAACATAAAATACAACATTTAGTATATATGTGAATGGTTCTCAATGTGATGTGCTCAACCACTTAGCTGGTTGGTAAACTTACCTAAGTGTGTAACTCCACTAAACAAATGTTTAGGGGGTCTGAATACACTAGATACTATTCTAAGTAATTGGGATACAACAATCAAAAGAATCAAGCTCTATACTTGTAAAGGGAGCGTATGTTCTAAACTGTAAATAATAAGCAAGTGCCATGGGGAAAAGTTTAAGAGATAAGCAGATCAGGGTACAGTGGCTCACACCTGTAATCTCATCACTAACTAGGCTGAGCCAAAAAGAGAAGGAATAATAAAAGGAGAATTTGCCATTTGCAGTACAGACAGACCTTGCTGAGAAGGTGTGATTACACAGAGACCTAGAGCCTGTGGAAGCCAGCCCCGGAGCTGCAGAGAGAAGGCATCCACAGAACAGCCAGTGCCCGGGCCCTAAAGGGAGGGTGACTAGAACACAGCACAAGCACAGTGTGGCTGGAACAGGAGATGGATTCTGAAGGAGAACAGTGTGGTGCTGGGAGAAAGAAGGGAAGTTAGAGTCTGTTTGCAGGTTTACAATCTGCAAGAAATACGGCACCCTTACAGAATTTTAAATAGAAGTAGCACATCCTCTCTACTGAGAAGAAAGAAAGGGGCATTAGAATAGGAAACTAGCACCAGAGACTAGCAACCCAAGCAAAAGGAAGAGCAGTTCAGACCAGGGTAGATCTCAGCACAACAAATGGCAATTAGCAACAGTCTAGAAACCTGGGTTTCTCAAAGGCCTTTACCAAACTTGGCAATTATTCCCACCCACTGTCTGCACTACTTCCTAAGGAGCTTTCTACTGCTACTGTAAGCAGATTCTAAGGAACCAAGGAAAAAACTTAACCAAATTCTTCAAATATTCCATCAATTAATACTTACGCTGTTCCTCTTATGAGAATTTATGCCCAAAGGCTCAAAAATACAAACAGCATTGCCATATGAAGCTGCAACCTAAAGGAAGATAAACATGTTAGTGTTTATGAAAGGGTGAAATCCGATAACATTCTCTGCACAGTGATGTATAAACTAATTTCATACAATCCAATTCCAATATAACTCCATGGCTTACCTCTACAAATAAGCCTGGCAATATAGTAGATTTAACAATCTCTGTCATCAAAAAAGAATTCAGCAGCTTTGTTTTAGAAGTATGAAGTTGTCCTATTCAAAAACCAACTTTTTTTTTTTTAGGCAGCATTTCAGGTAGCCCAGCCTAGCCTCAAACTTGCTATGTAACTAAGGCTGGCCAGGAACTGCTGATCTTCCTGCCTCTAATCCTGTTGGGATTACAAGTATGCCCCACAAAGTTTATCTTAGAAATTAGATTTTCTATAGGAATTTTGTTTTGGACCAGAAAGATAATTGAGTAAAGGTACTTGCCACCAAGCCAGAAAACCTGAGTCCAACCTCCACAACACACATAGCAGAAGAAAAATGACTCCTGCAAGCTGTCCTCTCTCTCTCTCTCTCTCTCTCTCTCTCTCTCTCTCTCTCTCTCTCTCTCACACACACACACACACACACACACACACACACACACACACACACACACGAGCACACTAAATTTAAAAACGTAATTTTAAAATTTTTAATGTTTTTAATATAGAAATTACTTCAGCGGTATATCTCTTTATGAGCAATGTTCATAATCCAGAAAAATAATACAAAAATCATGAGTCTTTAAAAAACCATCAAATGATAACAGGTTTTAAGAATATGTTACAAAAATGGCTTTAATTATATCACCAAACAGAAAGCACCAAATAATGAAGGGAAATCACTGAACTATCCACAGCACCTGGATGGAGAAGCCACTCGCTGCCAGTGTCTGCACTATGGTGTGGGGACCAGGGCTGTTCTGCTGTAGGTCACCCTGGTAAGAAGAGCCCTGAGTCCCTCAGTTCCTAGAGGACAGCAGTGCCCATCTTCTTTTTCTTTTCTTTTTGGTTTTTCAATACAGGGTTTCTCTGTGTATTCCTGACTGTCCTGAACTCATTTTGTAGACCAGGCTGGACTCGAACACAAGAGATCCACCTGGCTCTGCCTCCCAAGTGCTGGGATTAAAGGCATGCCCCACCACTACCTGGCCAGAGCCCATTTTCTAACAATTCTCAGAAATAGTTTCCAATTCATCATCCTCTTGGCAAGGAGAGAATTAGCATCAGGAAAGAGACCAAAGCCGTCCCTCCTCACACTGTCCACCCTGGTCAGCCACAGGACTGAGGTAGAAACACTCTCTGAAGGCCTGCCAAAAAGCCTGTGATTTTATGGGCATGTTGGGGGAGGGGGAGATGATAGACAGACAGACAGACAGACAGACAGATAGATAGATAGATAGATAGACAAACCGTCCATCCATCCATCCATCCGTCCGTCCAGGGTTTTTTTTCTCTCCCTTTTAAAGCTGCTACCTAAATATTTAACATGCCTTCCAAGAAACAGTTTTCAGTCCACAGTAGTCAGGGAATCTCCTTCAAATGCCTTGTTAACACAAAGTCACAAATGTGACAGTTACCACCACAGGGCTGAAGAACATGACAATAAAGAAGTGCCAATTTCACCATCTTTGCCAAGGTAAGGAGCCCAGAAAAGCCTGTCTGCTTCCCATGCTATGAATACAATCATCTGCATATTTTCATGATCTTTTTGTTTCTGAGATAAAGTCTTATGGTGTTGCCCAAGCTGGCCTTCAATTACTAGGTTCAAGCAATCCTCTCATCTCAGCCAACTTTATTGTATATATTTTTAAAGTCCTTACTCCCACAAAATGTATTAATTGTGATTATCATGAACACTTAAGTAATATATTAAAATTGATCTCTGGCAATTATCATTCAACACTAGGCAAGCTTAGTTACCTTGATTGGCCTAGAGAGAAGAGTGACCAAAAAAAGTACTAAAGAAAGATGGCCCTTGGTGTCCTCTAAAAGTAAACGGAAGCAACACTTACTGGGAAAATACTGAAAGTCGGAAAAGCAAGAAGCAAATACCAGAAAATACAGTGTTCCAAGAATATTACTACCAAGTAATGGTGCATTTACATAACTATTAAACCTGATACAAACAGCTGGCTGAGGCAGAAGAAATTGATTACTATTTATTACCATGGAGACCAGATTTAATGTATCCTCTACAGAATATTATCTAGTAAAGAACAACTTCCAGAAAACTAACAATGTTTAAATTACTATGATTGCCTATCATAGTTTCAAAACTTCTTTTTTATAATCTTGTAGTGACATACAACTGTCAAATAATGTTGCTCTTACTGAATTCATAGAATATAAATATATACTATATTTACATTAGTATTAAGTTTGAAAAATGAGAGGAAAAAGAAAATCTGAGAAGTCCACAAGCTACAATTTAACTCTTTCAAAATAAAACCTGTTCCAAAGTTTAAATAAATTCTTAAATGTTCACTCAACAAACTTTCACTAAATTAACAAACTCAAACCATCTATGTGTCATACTATATCAAACACAACTCACTAAATTTCTTGATAAACATTTACTGTTACTACAGATGCAAGGCACAGCCTGCTGCTCCAGCTCTTGGCAGATGCTGAAACAGACAGGCTCACTGTGTCCATACTACATTTTATCTCAAAACCAAACAACACTGCTGTTATTGAAATTTGGAAGTAATTGATTCCTCTCTCTTACTGGCTTAAAAGTTACGAATCTTCAGTGACAGAACACCAATATACCTAAGACTGTGATGTGAGGCCTACAGTCTTTCCACATAGTGTAAATGCTGGTAGAGCAATGACCATCATCAGCTTTACAGCACTTCACAATTCATGTCCACACATTCTGAGAGAATTAAGTATGTTTAAAAGACATTTAATAAAGTAATTAAATCTCTTACTCTTCCATGTTGGTTAGAGCACTCCACACAACTGACTTGGATGTTGCCATGTTTAGCACCAGGGATGATCTGCACACATTCAAAGTCGCTCGCCAGAATAACAATATCACAGCCTGATCCATATGCCTAAAAAGGAAAAGTTTTACAACATGTAAGAGATATAATTTTCAATTATTATTACATATTGTCTTATCTTGGATTCTGATACTAATATAAAAGTATACCTTGACATATCTTACTAAACAATTACTATACAAATAAAAAGACTAGAAATCATATCAAAAATATGTAAATCAATGTATGGCATTCCATGCATATATCATTCAAAAACCGCTTTCAGCAGGCAAAAGTTCTTCCAGTTTTTGTACACTACAGCTTCACTATCTAGAGCTGAAGAATCACTGTTCAGAGTTTTTCTCTGGAGCTCACCTCTGAAAGCCCTAAAGGAAATAATAAAACCTCCACTTAAAAATAGTAAGTCACTGAAAACAGCAACGTATTTGCAGGGTTCAAACCAGGCTTGAGAAAAATCAAGACCACCTTCAGACATGCACCTTGCAGCATAAGCTATACAGCGTAAAGATCTGGTAAAGCCACGTGAAGAAGACCCCAGGCAGGATGCCACACACTAGGACATGACTAGGTAAATCACCCACCAACAGGGGGTGGGGAGTGCCATGACAGAGAGCTACATGACAGTGGCAAAAGACAGACTCAATAAAGACAGCATACCCTCTTTAATCTCAGCAAATACCTAGAATGATATTTATTGTGTTATTACTATTATTATTGTGTCCAAACTCAGGTCCTTAGGATTCTTGCACTCTTTCCCTGAGTTACACGTCAAGTAAGTACAAACTATTCCACACAGGAATGTGCTCAAGAGGGAACTTCAAACATGGCTCCTGTCCATAACAGATCGAACAGGAACCTGGGCTGATGATAAGGACAAGCACAAAAAGTGTGATCTTTCTGCAGTGAGAAAGAAAGGGAAAGAGGAGGAGGAAAAAGAGAGAAATTTTCTGGATCAGTATGAGTACAGTTGCTCCTATAATGTGTGTCGTTACTGACAAATGCTATGCAGAATTCTCACTACTCAGTCACTGAGAGGCATTTTATTCCTCCTTGTTTCCAAGGATATCACCACACTCCTAAGCTGGAAGGAAGCTTAGTTTTCTAATTCTGCAATGGTTCTCAAACCTGGCTGCATTGAAATTACTTAATAAATTTGTTTAAAAATACATCCCCTTTCTACTAACACTTGGAGGGGAACCAATCTGGTGTTGGTGTGGGCCTGGCGTTCTGCTTATGTCTTTCCTCAGGACAATGAAATTCCTCATTGGGTTTCTGAGCTTCGAGTGCGCCCTGTGGCTGCAGCTGAAGCCCAACATGGCAGAAACCTATTGGGCCTTCGTGAAAAACTCTCCCCTTCCAATGGGGATTGAAAGCCCAATAGGGCCAGCTTTGGCAAGCATTAACGTAAGCCTAGGAACTGCAGCCATTCGGTTGGATTCTCCAGAAGATAATGTATGGTAACTGCTTTTTCAAGTATGTTTGAGAACGTGTCACCCAGACACCTAGGAGATTAAGGATGACACTGAAGATCACTGACCTCCATTTATTAACAGTAGCATGACAGCTAAGCATTTTCATTCTCACAACCCTATTTAATCTGGAGTAGTATCTACTTCTCAGGAGTGGCTCTATGCAACATTTTTTTGGCCTCCTGAAATTCATTTAGCCCCCTTTAAAGATACCTTAAAATTTGTGAGTCTGAATGTAGCCATTATGAGACCATTAGTTCTGCTCCTTGTGAGCTGCCTGTTTTTCCTTTATGGTTCTTAGTTGTTCTTTTGCAGAGCTGCCAGCTTAAGTCGTGCTGGGATCAAGAATAATGGGCCTCGGTGGTTCATGTTCCTGGAGTTGTGTCCATGCCAATGGATACCCACATGCTCCAGAAGAGAATTTTACATCGCTGCTGCAGTTGTTGCTGTTATAACAGTGACGACCACCGCTACTACTATTTCTGGGATTGCCATTTTATAGTTGGTTACTACAGCTAGCACAGTGGAGACCCTGGCAGCAAAAGTAGCTTCCACAGTTAATTTTCATTGTATTGGCCATGACAAATTTAAATCAATAGTTATATACATTTTGATTGGCTTTGAAAGTTATAAATTTATAAACTCAAGTTCCCTTTGCTCTCGGGGTACCATCCTACAAGGACTCCAATTTGAAGGAAGGCTCATTAAGGAAGGGAAGGGCTCAGTTGCCTTTAGCCTACCCGCTATGGGTGGGTTAAGACTTCTGTTGGTCTTTTCTGTGTCGAAAACACAGATTGCAAGCCCAGCGCCACTTAGAGATCTTTGGCAACAGTTAACTCTGTAGCTCTCACATGATTGAGCCTGTATGATAATGAGTATTCAGAGACGGGTAATGCCTGGGGGGATACTCACCAACCTAAGACAAAAGCCTGTGTGGCCTGGACAGGTGTCTCCATGTCAGGTAAGGTGACTTGCTGATGTCCCATGCAACCTAAGTCAGAAGCTCAACTTTTAGTAAAGGGGGGGGGGGAACCCTGTAGGTCCCTGGCCCCCATTTTGGGTAACTGTTGCACTGTTTGCCTACCTTGACCTTGATGTCCTTCCTATGCTAATTCCCTACAAGATTCCACCCTCCTGAATGCTAAAGGGAAGCTCCTTGTCTGTGTATCCAGCATATTGGACATTAACAGCTTAGATGTAAGATTGTAAAACATCAGAAGCGGAGTTGGGGATTTAGCTCAGTGGTAGAGCGCTTGCTTAGCAAGCGAAAGGCCCAGGGTTGGATCCTCAACTCAAAAAAAAAAAAAAAATCAGAAGCAAACTTCTGCCCTCTGGGGTTCTCCCATTGTGCTGTAAGCCTGTATTTAAGACCTCCTCCCTCCTTCAGTAAATGGCATTCGACATCCAAAAAAAAAGGAAGAAGGAGGAGGAGGAGGAGGAGGAGGAGGAGGAGGAGGAGGAGGAGATGGGATCAAGATCATGATGGGGAAACCCACAGAGACAGCTGACCTGTACTAGCTGGAGCTCACTAACTCTGGACTGACAGCTCGGGAACCTGCATGGGACTGAACTAGGCCTGCTGAATGTGGGTGACAGTTGTGTGGCTTGATCTGTTTGTGGGGTCCCTGGCAGCAGAACCAGGACTTATGCCAGGTACATGAACTGACTTTTTGGAGCCCATTCCCTGTGGTGAGATACCTTCCTCAGCCTTGATACAATGGGGAGGGGCTAGGCTCTCCTTCAACCTTGGTATGCCAGACTTTGTTGACTACCATGGGAGGCCTTACTCACTCTGAGGAGTGGATGGGGGTAGAGTGGGAGGGAGGTGAGGAGGGGGGAGAAGGGGAGGGAGGGGGAACTGGGGTTGGTATGTAAAATGAAAAAATATATATAAAATATATATATATAAATATACATAAAATAAAATATATTTAAAAAATACATCTCAAGCTTATTAAATCAGAATCTTCATATATGAAAGAACATGGGCTGATTGATACAGGAAGATCACTGTAAGTTCAAGGCCTGCATGAACACAGTGAAATCTTGTATCGGAAGCATGGGGCAGAGGTGCCGAAAAGATAGCTTAATAGATGCAAGTGCTTGCCTGTAAGCATGAAGAGTTTGATCCCCAGACTCACATTTAATAAAACAAAACAGTGTGTCTGCTTAGTGCTGCCTGTCTGCACGGGTGTAGAACCATCTGTTGCCTCTCGGGGGCACAGCCCTGAAGAGAACAGACTTACTGTCTCCCAGCAGCCATCCATTGCCATGGAACTGCATCATGCTCTAAGATTTTCTAGCCTCTAGAACTATGAATCATATGAAACCATTTCTATGTCCAAAAATAAAGTAACAACAACCATGTGTAGTGGAAGGCATGGTGAAAGGAACTTGTAATCTCAATCTTAATAGAGACAGTCAACCTAACAATTTTTGGTTCCAAACATCTAAGTACCAGGAGAAATGGATCAAAGAATGTGGAGTTGCTGCTGATAATTTTCAGCTGGCAACACAATGGTTATAGAAAACCTACCAGAAGGCACTCTCCCAAAGCCTTCCTTTAATAACCTACCACTTCCTGTGACCTGAGAACAGTTCCTTCACTACCTTCACAGGTTGCTTCTGTGAAGAAACTGCAGTCCAGAGAACATCAGTCACTGGCCCAAGTATATAGAGTGAAGGGTATTCTGCTTCATAAAAAGTTCCTGTTCCAGGGATGGGGGACAGCTTAACTAAGAGCACTGGCTGCTCTTACAGAGGGCCTGGGCCCAGTTTCCCGCACCTACATGGCAGCTTAGAACCATCTGTAACTCCAGTTTCAGGGGGATGTGATGCCCTCTTCTGGCCTCCACAGATTCTGCATACACATGTTGCACAGACATGCCAATCCACATAAAATTAAAATTTTTTAAAAAGTTCTTACTCTAAACTGGGCATTGTGGCACACATATGTAATCCGTACACTCAGTCTGGAGAATCAGGAATTCAAAGTCATCCACAGCCACATCCAAAGTTCAAGGTTTGATTGAGCTACATTTGAGACCCTACCTCAAAAGCCAAAACAGAAGGAAAAAAAAATTCCTGCACTTTCCATTGTATTATCATGTCTTACTACACTGAGATGTGCTATTAGTCCTAGAAGGACCACATTCAGCTGTGTAATCCTAATACATTTACCACATCATCTATAAGGGAAAGTGTGTGCTCATACACACACACACACACACACACACACACACACACACACACACACCAGCATGCTATGTACTCACTTATAAGTAGGTATTAGCAGTAAAGTAAAGGATAATCATGCTACAATCCAGACCCAGAGAGGCTAAGTAACAATGAGGGGCACATGAAATCTCCCTGGGAATGGGGCACAGAAAGGTGTCTCGGGCAGACTGGGGACAGGTAGAGATAGGAACAGGAGGATCCAGCAGGGGGAAGATGGAGGGAGAGAGTACTGGGAGAGATACTGGAACTGGGGGCATTTCAGCAGCAAGGTAGAAACCTAGTGCAATGGAAACTCCCAGGAGCCTACAAGACTGACCCTAGCTAAGACTTCTAGTAAGAGGGGACACAAAAGGAGAGATATGGAGCCCGAACTGGCCATCTCCTGTAACCAGGCAAGACTTCCAGTGGAGGGATTGGAACACCAACCGAGCCACCTAACCTTCCTCCTACAATTTGTCCTGCCTACAGGATGTGCTGTGGTAAAGGTGGCACAGAAATTGTGGGAGTGGCCAACCAATGACTGCTCCAGCCTAAGACCCAGGCCACAAGAGGAAACCCACCCTGACACTGCCTGGAGCACCAGGACACAGTCCCTAACTCAGCCATCTGTGACCCCCTACACTGTAGATGATGACACAGTTAACATAGTCTTCCAAGACCCCTGAGACTATCATCTGTAGCTAAGGAGATTGGGGCTTTTGGTGCATGCCTGTAATCCTAGCATTCAGGAGACAGAAATGGGAAAACTACGCCAGGTTCAAGGACAACCTGGTGATAGAATGAGTTCCAAGCCAGCCAAGATGACATGGAGAAAGGGGGAAAAAGATGGTATGGTAGGCATGCCTGTAATCCCAGCACTAGAGACACTAAAGGCAGGAGGATAACCACTGAGTACCACACAGGCCTGAACAACAGAGCCAGTCAAGTCAAGGCCAGCCTGGGCTACACAGTGGGTCTCTGTCTCTATGGCACGAACAAAACAAGGTGGGCATCCCTTTTCTAGACCAGTCACCATCATACCCACCTCTTCCAGCAGGGGTTCAACTTAGAGCTGTCCCTTGTGAGTCATTCTCAAATCTTAAAGAGCCCAGAATGCACTGGCATTACAGAGGTCTGCAATGAGCAAGCAGAAAGCTGGGCATTGGTCTCCACAGCGTCTGAATCTCAAAGACCTCAGCTGGAATATCAAGGTCTTTGAAAATATGGTTATACATTCTTCATCTCTATTTGTATTATATCCATATACCTGGTAACCCTTTCCTCAATAGTGATCTGAGGCAATCCCCAAATAAGCCCTCATGTGCCTAACAGAAAACAACAGAGATGAAGAAATAGCTGAGTTCCCATGTCTGCTTTTATATTCTGTTTATGACAATTTAACTGGCATCACAAATTCTGGCTGGAAATGGGTAAGTACTTTTACAACCTTTTCTAATGGTTTTTGTTTGTTTGGTTTTGGTTTTTTGGTTTGTTTGTTGGTTGGTTGGTTGGTTTTTTTTTTTTTTTTTTTTTTTTGGAGACAAGATTTCTTTGTATAGTCTTGGCTGTTCCAGAACTTGCTCTGTAGACCAGGCTGGCATTGAACTCACAGAGATCTTCCTGCCTCTGCCTCACTAGTGCTAGGAGTAAAGGCATGGGCCACCACCGCCTGGCCTCTAATGTTTGTTGGGTTTTTTTAAATCTTATTTTAATTACTTATTTTTATTTAGTGTGTGTACACTACTGCCTGTAAATAGGTCAGAGAGCAACTAGTGAGAGTCAATTCTCTCCTTTCACCATGAGTGTCCTGGGAATGAAACTCAGGTGGTTGGGCTTGATAGCAAGCACCTTGACCCATGGAGCCCTCTCCCTAGCCCTGAACATTACTCTGGCTGACTATGCAGACCAGAATGACCTCTGCCTCCTGAGTGCTTGGATTAAATGTGTGTTACCATGCCCAGCTGATACATGGTAGTATCTTAAAACTGGGGTGTAAATATGAAAACATCAATCAACTTCTGTTTGTCCAAGTGTTAGAATTAGAGGCATACATCACCAGATCCTGAAGTCATCAGCAAACTTTTCATATCATTTGAGATGACCACCTACATAGATGAAGATGAACTTGGAATTACACAACACAGAAACAGTTACACTTATGGTTATGGTTTAATTCCAGCACTTGGGAGGCAGAGGCAGAGGCAGACAGATCTCTGATTTTGAGGGTAGCCTGGTCTACAGAGTGAGTTCCAAGACAGCCAGTGATACGAAGAGAATCCTGGTCTCTAAATAATTAAGTAAGTAAGTAAGTAAGTAAGTATAATAATAATAATAATTTTTAAAAATAGCATGTCAAAGATAGGAAAACATATAGGTGGAATCTGGAGAATGTGGGGTCCCAAGGTTCTCCCTCCTGGGAGTCACACACAGCATACTTGTTCCTCTATAACATGTATGAGGTGTTTTTGCTAAGGAAGGTGCACTTATGAATAAAAGACTAGGGCTGTTATTGAAGGTAGTTATACCAGCATTGTGTCCATGTACACATAGTCATAATAATCCCAATACCCCAGAAGGAAAACAGAAGTTCATTATAAATCAAATTGTTCTAACAAACAATCTAGACAGAGTGGTGGGTAAGATTCAGGACCCTAGTAGGCATTCAGACTAAATCTGTCAATAGTAAGAATATTCCAATACACAAATCCCTAGGAGCCAGTCAAGCCTGAATCTACCTGTGCCGTTTCCTGTGTATTGTGACATTGGAATCCATGCATCATTTTTGAACCTTGAATAGCTGTTACATATCTGTGATTTTTATGCTGATATGCCAGCTTATAAAGAGTTTCTAAATATTAACCTATTTTATTATACAATATCAAAATATTACACTGTCTAGCCCAGGCACAGAGGCACGCACCTGTAATTCCATCACTAGGGAAGCAGAGGTAGGGTGATCATTGCAAGTTCCCCAGCTTGGTCTACATAGTGAGTTTCAGGCCAGCCAAAAATACCATATACTTCTACAACATCACTGATCTCAAAAGAAAATTCTTGCTGGGCAGTGGTGGTACTCGCCTTTAATCCCAGCACTCAGGAGGCAGAGGTAGGTGGATCTCTGTGAGTATGAAACCAGCCTGGTCTACAGAGTGAGTTCCAGGACAGTCAGGGCTGTTACAGTGAAACCCTGTCTTGAGAAAACAAAACAAAAAAAGAAAAGAAAAAAAGAAAAGAAAATTCTTTATATTGGGAAGCTATGAAGTTCATTGCACAAGTCCAGTTTTCCAAATTTCTAATTCTAACTTCATTTTTAACACTGCCAGCAAATAATGTCAGAATTTTCGAAAGAGCATCTTTGCTTCATTCATTTTTGAGAAAATGACTGTCAATACCTAATTCCTAATAGCTTTGGTTTATCAGATGGTTTGGTTTTTGTTTTTGTTTTTGTTTTGTTTTTTTTTGGGGGGGGGGGGTTTGAGACAGGGTTTCTCTGTGTAGCTTTGCGCCTGTCCTGCAACTCTCTCTGTAGACCAGGCTGGCCTCGAACTCACAGAGATCCGCCTGCCTCTGCCTCCCCAGTGCTGGGATTAAAAGATGTGCGCCACCACTGCCCGGCTATCAGATGGTTTTTCAAATAAAATGGTGTTCTATGAAACAAACAGTTTTAGCTGAGCTCCTAATTAAAACATCCATCCATTCATCCAGACTACTGTCCTTAGGTACACATACATACGCATGTGCATACCCTTTTGCTACATTTTTTTTTTTTGAGCTGAGGATCGAACCCCGGGCACTCTACCACTGAGCTAAATCCCCAACCCCTTGCTACACATTTTTAAAGGACATGCTTTGAGTTCCTGGACAGGCTCCAAAGCTACACAGAGAAACCGTGTCTTTAAAAAAAAAAAAAAATGTATTTAGAAAAAGCTGACCATGTGATGCCCTTGATGAGCCTTGATAGTAGGCCCACCTGTCAGCCCTCCTTACTTTTTATTCTCAGACAGAGGCTCATTAGTTCTCTAAGCTAGCCTTGAACTCACTCTGCACCCCAGGTTGCCCTTAAACTTATGGTTCTCCTGCCTCAGCCTCCCAAACAGAAGAGATTACAGCTCTGTACATCCAGAATTCTGTTCTTGAACTACATAAGCTACATAAATCTGTGGACTGAGTATAAACCAAACTTTTCATGTGTTGGCTTCTTTTGGTTTTAATTGTCTTCATCTTGTTGGGGAGAGAGACTGTTGCCACCTGCTTGCCAAATACTTCGGATTTCCTGGGCTTTTCCTTAATTCACAGTAGAAAGACATCACTATGATTTAGTATAATTAACTGTTATTATTATGTCTGAGAAGAATCAATATTTAGAGGATGTGAAGAAAATGCACCTATTTGTAGGAGAAAAAGAAAGGAGGAGGAGCTGATGTTGCTGTCTCTCCTCCTCTTCCTCCTCCTCCTCCCACCACCCACCCAACCCCACTCCCATCTAAAATATCACCCACCATTTGTCCTTTAAGTCACCCCATCAAATTACCATAATCAATGAGTGTCAGATTCTATTCAGAAAGTCCCTTCATACCAATGACCTCTCTGTCAGGAGAAGGTTAACTGTGAGATGTGTAAGATTAGGACATGGGGAGCGGGGGGAGGGGAGCTGGGGCCGAAGGGCAGGGCATGCATGCCTTTAATCCCCCTCCCGAGTGCTGGGAGGCAGAGCCAGGCGGATCTCTGCTAGTTCAAGACCAGCCTGGGCTGCAGAGTGAGTTCCAGGAAAGGCATAAGGCTACATGGAGAAACCCTGTCTCAAAAAACCAAAAAACAAAAAACAAAAAAACCCTAAGCACTCATATAAGAAAAGGATCTGAAGTATTGGCAACTAGTCTTACATGTATACATACATCAACTCAGCTCCTAAATTACAATGAGCTACCTCTAAAAGAAATAAACAGTTCTCAGTGAGAACATCACTCGCGTCCATGCTCCTCAGTACCTACACATGTTCTTTTCCCTACAGTAATTTCTTAGACATTGACAATTGAAGAGAAGAATCAGTAATGATTATCTCCCATCTCCAGACTTCAGGGACTTCAACTAAGTCTATGAGTGTTCACAGAATGCCGTTCACATCCAGGGTTGACGGGCTCCATACCATGGCTGTGTTGCTATGCTTAGAGAAGCTCACAGAGAATTTACTTGCCAGTGGGCACTCTGCAGGACAGTGAATGTCACCCTCACTCACTCTCCCGGCAATGGCGTGGGAGACTGGAACCACGGTGGAGGCTGCAGGCTCCTGGATGCATCATCCAGAGTACTTCCAGGCTTCAGAATCCTTACGTGGCTTCTCCCCATATTCTGGAATTCCTCCCATCACCAATGGACACTTCAAAGGATCGCAGAGCACAGACACTACAGCTGCCCTGCACGGCAACTTTAATGTCAGTTGCAGAAATCACCCAGTGACAGATTACAAATCCACTACAAAATCAATAAACAGGGAGTAAAAACAAGAAAGAAAGAAAGAGCCACACAACCTGTACAAGTTGTACCTGCTCCCGAGTAACAGTCTAAGTTGACAGTATAAATTAGACTTCCAGATCAAAACTCTAATGCAAATGGATTCTACAAACTCTAAAATTAAGGGCTGGAGAGATGATGGCTCAGAGGTTAAGAGCACTGGCTGCTCTTCCAGAGGTCCTGAGTTCAATTCCCAGCAACCACATGGTGGCTCACGACCATCTGTAATGAGATCTGGCGCCCTCTTCTGTATACATTAACCAACATTCTGTACTCCTTTTGATGATTAAATACCAAGAATCTGATTAGTTGTATACCAGTGGCTCTCAACCTTCCTAATGCTGCAACCCTTTAATACAATTCCTCATGTTGTGGTGATGTCCCCAGCCATAAAATTATTTTTGTTGCTACTTTGTAACTAATTTTACTACTGTTATGAATTGTAATGTGGATATCTGATATATGACCCCTGTGAAAGGATTGTTCAACCCTCAAGGGGTCACAACCTACAGGTTGAGAACCACTGTCCTAAATTTTCCCAAGAATGGTTTGTGGCACACAGCTGTAATGCCAGCATCTGGGAGACTGAAATAGGAAAATTGCCAGTTGAAGAGCAGCCTGAGCAACACAGCAAGAAGATGAAGAAAGGGGTGGTGGGGGTGAAATGGTTCAGCAGATAAAGGCACCTACCACATCTGATGGTCAAACCCTGGAACCCGCATGGTAGAAGGACAAACACACACATTTAATAAATTAATTAATGTAGTTTTTTTTTTTTTTTTTTTGGAAGCTGAGGATCAAACCCAGGGCCTTGCGCTTGCTAGGCAAGTGCTCTACCACTGAGCTAAATCCCCAATCCTAGAATTTTTTTAAGGAAGGGGAGGGAGTTCCTTGTCAGCTGTGAGCCTACTGCTTCAAAAATTCTGTGAATGGGCTTTTTATGAAGCCCAGAATTCTAGAGTACCAGACTCTGGGGTCTTAAGAGACAAGCAAGCATCAGCTAAGATCTAGAACTTCACCACCATGTTATAGTGCCATCCGTTTTTACTCTGGCCCCCAGGAATTTCTAAAGAAATTCAGAAATTCATGCTGGGCGATGGTGGCACACACCTTTAATCCCAGCACTGGCAGAGCCAGGCAGATCTCTGTGAGTTCAAGGCCAGCCTGGTCTACAGAGCAAGATCCAGGACAGGCACCAGAACTACACAGAGAAACCCTGTCTCGAACACCCCCCCCCCAAAAAAAAGAAAGAAATTCACTAAATGCATAGAGAACACCTAATTCAAGAATTTCTGTTTACAGATGAAAACCGTAAAAATGTTGAGGTGATTTTTATCAAGATCATAGAAGTACGTGGACACTGAACTCTTACTATGAAGGAAGGCATTCAGAACCACACCAGAGTTTCTAGGAAGCTGCTAATCTTCCCACCTAAGCAGAAAAACAAATTAACAATCTACACAGGGCCCAGTGTGGTGGTTAAATTTCAGCACCCAAGAGGCAGAGGTAGGGGATCTCTACATATCAAAGGCTACATAGTAAGACCCTTTTCTCGGGTGGGGAGAGGGGGACCCACAATCTACACAAGGACTTGGCATTCACACACTCACATACCAACTGACACTAAATATGAGCCTACAGTTTTTAAAATACTGCCTATCGCCAGGCGGTGGTTGCACACACCTTTAATCCCAGCACTCAGGAGGCAGAGCCGGGTGGATCTTTGTGAGTTCGAGGCCAGCCTGGTCTACAGAGCAAGATCCAGGAAAGGCACAAAGCTACACAGAGAAACCCTGTCTCGAAAAACCAAAAAAAAGAAAGAAAGAAAGAAAGAGCAAGAAAGGAAGGAAGGAAGGAAGGAAGGAAGGAAGGAAGGAAGGAAGGAAGAAGAAGAAGAAAGAAAGAAAGAAAGAAAGAAAGAAAGACTCCCTATCAACTCAAACAAAAAGTTACAGTCCGAAGGGGCCAGCTTCTTCTAAACCTTTGACTTCTGTCTTCCCCTTCACTCTACGAATAGGCAGTCAGACACATGAGGTGCCACACCTATTAATAACCAACCAGTGTTTTGGTTTTTTCTTCTAACTCTATGGTGTCTCAGGCGAAAGTAACCTCTCCTTCCTCCTGAGTCCCCACGAGAAGTGCCTGACAGTGCCATACAGCTGGCCAGCTGTATTATGTACTTAATCCTCCTGTTAGATATCTAGGTTCTACACCTCTCTGGTTGTCTCCCTTGAGTCAGAGGACTGCCCTTTGGGGTTTTTAGTCCACAGAGTCTAGCACATCAATACATTCAACAAACATGCTATATGTATAAGCACGCTGATCATTATGGTGTTGTCATAGTTCTAAAACTACAATGTTACTCTACAGTAAAGTTAAAAACACATCTAACTGCTAGAAAAGAGGGTATGTGACACTATATAACTTTTTGTTTTTAATTTATTTTTTATGAGTATGGGGGTTTGGGCTGTACATATGTCTGCACCATCTGCATCCCTGGTGCTGGGACTGTAGTTCGAAACAGCTGTGAGCTGCCAGATAAGTGCTAGAACTGAACCTGGCTCTTCAGAAGAACAGTCTATGGGCTTAGCTGCTAAGAAGTTCTCCAGTTCCTATCTTCTAGTTCTTAAAGGAACAGTTTTTCAACAGACCAACCTTTTATAGTGGTATATTAATTAAAAATTTTTTAATATTTTAAAGATTTATTTATTTATTTATTTTATGTAGATGACTGCTCTATCTGCATATACAACTTTCTTTATGCCAGAAGAGGGTATCAGATTCACTAGAGGTGGTTGTAAGCCACCACGTGGTTGGTGGGAATTGAACTCAGGACCTCTGGAAGAACAGTCAGTGCTCTTAACTTCTGAGCCATCTCTTCCAGCCCATAAGTTTTTTGTTTGTTTGTTTGTTTGGTTGGTTGGTTGGTTGGTTGGTTGGTTGGTTGGTTTTTTGAGACAGGGTTTCTCTGTGTAGTTCTGGTGGCTGCCCTGGATCTCACTCTGTAGACCAGGCTGGCCTCGAACTCACAGAGATCTGCCTGGTTCTGCCTCCCCAGTGCTGGGATTAAAGGCCATTGCCTGGCTCTTAATTAAAATTTTTAATTGCAGACCAAACATGGTGGTACATGTCTGTACTGTAATTCCAGTATTCCAGAGGCAGAAGTACAAGGATCACAAGTTCAATTCAGTCTAAGCTAGACAGCAAGACATCAAAAGGCTATGAATAACATTTGTAGATTATGTTTTTCAACATTCTAAGGGCATTTGCTGCATAATGAAGTCCTGTGGCAGACAAGAAAAACTGTCTACATGAAGAGAACTTGCTTGATATTCAGCCTTGGTATTACTCCATCGTTGGCTTTTGTTGTTCTTGCCTTTAGAGAGCCCTAATACTAACTAACCTTCCCAAACTATACATGTTCTTGTCTATCTGCCCATTTGTACTCATGTTCATGTTTAATCTACCAATATATTATAAACTCCTTAAGAAATGAAATGACTAATTTTGCAAACTTATATCAGGGTGTTAAATTCATATGAGGCTGAAATGAATAACATCAATAGCTCTATACATGTAAAAAAAAAACACATAGGACTCTCTAAGGACAGATGGCAAAATTTTAAAATTATATTAATAAGCATAATTTATTACCATTATTTTAATAATTTAATATTTAGAGAAGAACTATTTCTCAAGAAAGTAATGAACAATAAATGTGATATATATACCTTTAAAAAAAACCTCAACTCATTCACTTATCTCAAGGTAATTAAAGACAACATAAACAAATACAATAAAGCACAGACATGGTAGAACACCCTTGGACTACCCAGGATCTAACTTATTTCAGAATAACTGTTTTTAAAACTTACATGTTACACTAAAAAGAACAGACTGATATAAAGGTGATGCTTTAAAAATGACATTCAAAAATGTCTTTGTTTGTTTGTTTGTTTGTTTGTTTTTCAAGACAGGGTTTCTCTGTGTAGCTTTGGCGCCTTTCCTGGAACTCACTTGGTAGCCCAGGCTGGCCTCGAACTCACAAAGATCCACCCGGCTCTGCCTCCCAAGTGCTGGGATTAAAGGTGTGCGCCACCGCCGCCCAGCTAAAAAAATGTCCTTTTAAAATGGTATTTACAAAGTCACAATTGAACGGTGAAAGAAAAAAGAAAGCTGCTGTGGACTGACAGAACACAATGAAAGCCATCAGTCACCAATGGCACGGCACGGTCGCTGGGAACACCCACTACAAACTGTGTCCGTCATCACCAAGCAACCACTTAAAGCCCAGCCAGCCAAGCCCCCACTATGTGCAGTGAAATACACAGAACAGTATTTTCCAATTGTTACAATGTCATAAGTGTTGAAAATCTTCTTAGAATAATCCTATTCTAATTTTCACTTTATAGATATATAGATTTTATGGATTCTACTCTATTCTGAAAAATAGAATGGTGCAGTGGTGGCGCACGCCTGTAATCCCAGCACTTGGGAGGCAGAGGCAGGTGGATCTCTGTGAGTTCGAGGCCAGCCTGGGCTACCAAGTAAGTTCCAGGAAAGGCTCAAAGCTACACAGAGAAACCCTGTCTCGAAAAACCAAAAAAAAAAAAAGAAAAGAAAAGAAAAGAAAAGGCCCCCAAGGTTCAAAGCAGGCTCTCTGCTAAGAAGGAAACTTCTGAGAAAAGCTCATCAAATGGATAGTCACAAGATTCATTTCAGACACGCCTAGCACCCCTTTAGTCACCTGACCCAGAACTGAGGCTTTTTTATCAGACTATTATAAACTCAACTAATATGCTCTATGTAAAGAGACCTCATTTTCTGTAATTTTATTTTTACTATATACACAGTTATTTAAGGTATTTGTTAGTTGATTCTAGGGTGCTTGAAAACATTTTATTATTGCATCTTTAAGCAAATATGTTTTCATAATGCCCAGAAGATCATTTCTAGTTCACACCAAGATAACTGGAGCATGGCATGTATAATTAAAATACTAAAATGAAAGGTGTACAAAACAGATCTGTATTTGCACTTGCCAAAGGGTCAAAATAACACTGTAACAGACAGCCATCCTAAACCAAATAAATTTTCAGTTTTAGTTGGAAGCTAATAAATAAGCAAGGTTGTCCTGATGAACATTATTATGTTCTACAGAGCTGGAGGACTTGAGTTCCTTACCAGCAGCCATGCCAGGTGGCTCACAACTCCCTATAACTTCAGCTCCAGGGGATCTGACACCTCTAACCTCCAAGGGCACCTGCACAGACACACACACACACACACACACACACACACACACACACACACACACAGATACATAGTTTAAAACAAAATAAATACTTTTTAAATGAAGACTACAGTAAGATCACTGTCACAGAGGGACAATGTGAGAAGCGCTCAGAGTCAAACAAAGTGAAACACAGCAAGACATCTGATGAGGATTCCTTAACGTGACTACTAGGAATAACTATATATTCTCAAACAGTACTCGAAAAAATTGCACTAGCAGCCATGAGAAAAAGAACTGAAAGGCTGAGCTGAGTACAAGGAATCACATTTAGAAGTTTTCTTACGAACACAAGGTTCTCCAAGGAGGTGTTGACTACAGACATGCCAAGGGGTAAATCTGAAAGACATTATACCACGAGATTTGGTGACAGGATAAATTCAAGTGGGAACTATGGCCACAGATGGTCTGTGGCATACCCACACCTGCAAAGCACTGTCAGTTCTCACTGGCCTTTCCAGGCAGAACCTAGTTTAACTCTGCAAACCAGCTCCGCAGAGGGATAACAGCAACACTATTTGTGTTTTGTTTTGCTTGTTTTAAGACATGGACTCCTGACATGGTGGTGGCACACGCCTTTAATCCCAGCACTCAGGAGACAGAGACAGGCTGATCTCTGCGAGTTCGAGGCCAGCCAGGGCTACAGAGTGAGTTCCAGGAAAGGCATAAAGCTACACAGAGAAACCCTGTCTCAAAAAAAACAAAGAAAAAAAAAGACATGGCCTCCTACCTCTACCACCTAAGTACTAGATTACAGGTGTATGCACCACCACACCCACCTAATGCTTCTCTTTAGATGGACACAGTAAACTACCATCACCCCATGGAGGGGAAACACCCATAATCAAAAGTCCAGATTTACTTCTTATGAAGGAAACCCATTCTTCTGTTCCTAAGGGTCTTCCTCCTTCTCTACACAATAAAAGACACAAAGGTATTTTCCTCCTCTATTCTCCAGTCTCCACACACTTAAAAGATCAATCTCCATCCTATGTGGTTTGCTTTTTTTTTTTTTTTAAACAATTTTCATTGTGGGGGAGGAGCACACATGAGTGCCATAGGGAGCATACAGAGGTCAGAGGGCAACCTGCAATGAGTATGTTCTCTCCTTCCACCATATGAGCCACAGGGGAATGGAATTCGGGTCTTTAGGTTAGGTAGCAGGCACCTTTACCCAGAGAGTTATCTCACAGAGCCCTATACTGGTATTTTAAATCACATGTGCACCAAACACACTGCCACTGATAGCGACAGACCAGTATGTCAAACGACCCTGCTTTTTAAAGGATTCTTTCAAAGCTGGAACAAAGCTGAACTAACTGCCTATAAGAATTAATAAAGCCAAAAAGCGACCTTGTCGGGTTATTTTTAATGAATCAAAAAACATTAAAAACAGATAAAGTGTTCCAGAATGCACTGCTACATAATGATTCTGCAGTTTTGCTGTAATTTTTTTCTGCAGTTTTAAAAACATGCTGCTGTAAGGCAGACATCAGATCAAATGGTTTCCACTGTCCAAAAGGCATATTACTAAGTAATATCCAATTTTACTATGCTTGATTATCAATACATACTTCATAAAGGTCTCACTAATACAATTCCTTCAAAGAAGGTCCGTGTATAAATTTAATTTTAAAAAACTCATTAATCCATATGAGTCTTATAAAACAATCTCTAGGAGAGCTTGATTTTAACAACCTATTCTCAAAAAAAAGGACTGATGATCCCATCTAGTTGAGAAACATGTCTATATCGTGTAGGTAGGTACTACTTTCCAAAGCGTTATGTTTACATACATTTTTATCACACTCCCAAGAAAAAGTCATAAAATGTACACATTACTTCATGTTTAAAAAAAAAAAAATTACCTTGCAAAGATTAAGGTATTACCTAAAAGGATTACCAAAACGGAACCTTGCGCTAGATAAGATAGGCCACTCCTGGAAAGGTGATTTCCATTCTAACTCTTTGAGGAATAGAGCGAATTCTCCCATTCCCTTGTGCTAAGATTCTGCCTTGGGAGATACAGAGGGCGCGTTTAAAGCCTCAGGCTGGTCGGGAAGCCAGGGCGCAGCGTCGCCTCCACACCCCACCACATCCCACACCAAGACGGTTCGCTGGCAGCCGGGAGCAGGTGGAAACCGCCCCGGGCTTCGGCCGCTGCAACTACCTCCCTGCACCGCAGACCCGGGGACTGCCCCGAACCTTCCAGCTCTGCCACCGGCGCGCTCACGGGGCGGACGAGGGCGGTGATTCCTCACCCTTCCCCATCAAGCCCAGAGCCGAGGGGGCGTGGGTGGGCCCGCCGCTCGCAGCCCTACGGGAGGCCCCGACCCTGCTCACCGTGAAGGGGACGTCCCCGACGCTGCCCACGGAATAGCAGTTGTCTCCAGGGTTGACAGCCCCGGTGAGGACCTGATGCAGATGCATCTCCGGATCCCGGCTGGACCGAGCACTGAGACAGAGGAGGACGAGCCCCGCGCCCCGCCGCAGCCGCTGCCTGCGCGTCCTCGGGACTCAGAGCCCCGCTCGCCTGTCGCCTGACGGACGCCGCCCGGCCATGGGAGGCTCCGGCCGCCGCCGCCGCCGCCGCCGCCCGACCGCCGCTCGGCTGCGGAAATGCCCGGATGCTCCCACGGCCTGCCGCACCGGCGCACAGTGCGGGCGCAGGGCCGCGGCGCGTGCGAGGCGGGGGCGCCGCCGGGGAGCGCGCAAGCGGGGCGCGTGCGGGCCGTCACGCCGCGCGCAAGAGACAAGCCGGCGCACGCCCGGCGCGGGGACGCGGTGCGGAGGGGAGAAGGACGCTCACTCGCAGCCGCGCTCTCGGCGCCGCGCGTGCGCGCACCAGCGTCTCCAGGGCAACTGCGCGCGCCGCGTCGCGCGGACCCTCGGTGCCGGTTGCGCGCGCAGACGTGCGGGAGTTCCCTGGGAGCCCGGGGTCCAGACCTCCGGGGGCGGGGCCTGGGGGCAGGTCTGTTTTGCAGTGTGTTTAAGCTTCTCTCGAGGATTTAGTGCGTGATTTGTCAGCGCCTCTGACCTCCGGGGAAGGACACTGCCATCACTGGGAAATCCCATGATCTTAGGGTCCTTCTGTCTGTTTTAAAGTGCCCCGCATCTTACAACCTTTGGGGGAAGCTGAACTCCCCCGACAGCAGATTGTTTTGCTCACACTCTTTCTCACGCGTGCCCCTAGAGACCGGTGATTCCTCTAGATATTTTCCCCCCTGTGAGTGACGTCATGAAGTCTCAGAATCGCCTGCTTTTCCAGACTGTCAGCTAAATTGAAATCAGATCCCTGCTTCAGGTCAATTCATTGCGAATTTTTTAGTTCAGGCTACAGAGAAGGAACAAGGGTTAATGAGGAAAAAATTCAAAGCCAGACAAGCACCAGAAGTGTTACGACAGATACAAAAATCGATGAGGCCACAGAAGGGGAAGAACAGTGTGTTGACTAAGGGGCTGGAAGGAGCCCTTTGAGGACATAGCCTAACCAGACACTGGATACGATTTTGACAGGGTACAGGGCAGCTAGAAATACCGCATTACAATAGAGAAATTAGCGGGAACTAGAAAGTAAAATGGCTGGGGGAGTTAGAGGCATTAAACTTGTTTAGTGCTTGAGGCAGGTGGTACTGTAAACCAGTTAGGGAAAGGATATGATAGTTAATAAGAAATAAAGACACCCAGGGTGGTCTTTGCCCAGATTTCGTTCCGCATTTTCGGAAGGCTATGAGCTACTTCTGAGCTGAAATTTATAATCAGAGCTGCTTTGGGAATGTGACTGTGCAGCACATCCAAGCGTTAAGCTGAGGGCGGGGGAGAATAGAAGCAGATTTGGCATGGTTGGTTACTGTTCCGTGAAAAGCAGCAGAAGCAATCAACTAATTCCCAACGACCTAAGGCATATCCCTTTTCATTTAGCGGCATAAACACCCAGACTAACATCTCGAAGTCACCCCCCACCTCCACCCATGCGTTTCTTTTTGAAGTTCACGATCCATGCCCCTCATCAGCTGCCCAGCCCTCTTGCCATTGTCCCACCCTCAGCACTTCTCACCTAACTACCAGAGTTGCCTCCTTGTGCTGTCTTTGGTACATTTGCTCTCCAGTCCATCCAGAGAAACCTTTTTCGGCTAGCTTTGTTTGCGAGTGCTGGGAATCCAGGGCCTGGCACCAACAAGGTAAGCTCTGTCCCTGAGCTACATACGCCACCAGCCCAAAGAAATTGCCTCTGCTTACAATCTAGTAGCTCCCATTCTCGATGACTTCAAGTCCACATTGCTTAGTTTGTCTGACAATCCCATTCAATCTGGCGCTGCCTAATCTTCCTAAGGTTGTTCTATTACTCAGCCCCTCTGAATTAATGCTCTCTCCAGAGCATTCTAGATTTTGTGGGGGTTTTATTGTTGCTGTTTTCATGTTATTGCTTTCAAGGGACTTTGCCTATGCCCTTTGTACTCTCTGGAATGCCTCCCTCCCCTTGTCGACCTGACAAACTATATTATAACTCAAAAGTCACCTTGACTACCTCCCAAATACCTCAAGACTTCCTCCTCTGTGACACACACAACACACATACACCACAATCGTGTGTTTGTTTATGCTGTATGCTTGCTTACTAGATTCCATAGACATTTCAAGTCAATGTCAGTATTTAATTTCCCCTAGAACTAGAATTGTAATACTTTATTTACTGATATATGAGTTAAAGATAAATACCCGCAGCCAGCCAGGTGTGGTAGCACATACTTACAATTCCCAGGACTATGGAGCCTGAGGCAATAGTATTGCTTTAAGTTCAAGGCTAGCCTGAGCTACATAGCAAATTTAAGGCCAATCTAGAATACATACCCAGTTCCTGCCTCAAAAAAAAAAAAAATCCTTATACTAAATTTGTCATTTCTGTCTTTTTATTTCTATCTTTTTACACTTTGTACAATTTGCTGAATTCTGGGAAATTGTTGATTCTGTGTATTTCGTGATAGACAGTTGACCATGAATAAAGATAGAAAGATACATGGCTAAAAAGAAACACATTAAAGATATAACAGATAGTAAAACAACAAATGATCCTAATCAATAAGTCCCACATTACACATGGATAACCATAGAAATATTTACTAGTGTTGACCTTGGTCATAGCAACATCCTCCATTGCACATACAGGCATAGCATGTATCTGTAAAAACCGTATAAAACAGTTAAATATCATCATAAAATCCTATCTAAGGAAGTTTAATTCCTACAGTTACTAAAGATTTCCTTCCAGGCGGTACAGGCACATGTCTTTAATCCCAGCACTGAGGGAGGTAGGGGCAGAGGCAGTCAGATCTCTGAGTTCCCAGCCAGCTTGATCTACAAGAGAGCCAGGACAGCCAGGGCTACACAGAAAAACCCTGTTTAAAAAAAAAAAAAAAAAAAAATTCAGTAACTACTAGAAGCAAAGTAATCTGAAGCAATTCTAACACTATATTCATAAACAAAGGCAAATGTTTTATGAAATGTCAAATAATAGAAGAAAAATGGAGGGTGTGTTACAGCAGTCAGTGTTTTAGAAGAACAGCTACTTAGCAACAGTATCTCTAAGTATCAGAAGTGTTTTAGCTAGGTGTGTCAGCTCACTCTGGCAATCCCAGCACTCAGGAAGCTGCGGCAAACAGATCACTGTGGGACATTATCTCCAAACAGCGAACACTCACAACGGAAGAAACAGCCTTTTAAAGCCTGAAAACGATGCTTCAGGGGTAACTCAGCCACCAGTAAAGAGCTTGACTTGAAAATGTGTGGATTTGAGTTCAATCCCCAGAATGCAGGTTTAAAAAAAAAAAAAAAGGCAGGGTGGCGGCGGCAGCGGCGCAGGCCTTTAATCCCAGCACTCCGGAGGCAGAGCCAGGAGGATCTCTGTGAATTCAAGGCCAGCCTGGGCTACCAAGTGAGTTCCAGGAAAGGCGCAAAGCTACACAGAGAAACCCTGTCTCGAAAAAACCAAAAAAAAAAAAAAAAAAAAGGCAGGTGTGGTAGTACATGCTTGTAATTCCTGCAAGGGGGGGGGGGGAGGTGAAGCTGGACAGATCCCTGGAATTCCCTGTCCAGCCAGTGAGAGACCTTGTCAGAAAAAAAAAAAAAAACAAAACAAGATATCAGGCTCCTAAAGAGCCAAGGTGGACACACACACACACACACACACACACACACACACACACACACACGCTGGAACCCATTGTTAATACTAGATTCTGGATGAACCTTCACTGCATTAGCCAGCTGAGACAAAACCACCATGGAATGAATCATCCTAAGACTGACTGAAGTATTACTGATTCTGCATCACTTAAGTATTTCACAGCTGGTTCCTGTTTTGTAGCATTCCATGACATTTTGATCCATTCACACAACTGTGAAGCAGAGCTCTTCCTCATTCTCACTGTATCAACTCAAAAATCTAAAGCCAACCTCCACCTTTCCCTTCTCCCCTTGAGAGTCCTTAAATGACCTCTCAATAACTATGTCTCAGATTGCAGATGGCAAGTTAAGTCTCCTAAAATTGTAGTCAAGCCTCTTATTGTCCAATCTGGCCACCCCTAAACTCACCCTCAACTAACAGTGTCTTTGATAGTCCACTGTTTTATTTCTTCTTTCTCCATCTACTCTTGTACATGGACCTAGAAATAAACAAGGTTTTTTTCTCCTGATTTGGAAATATCTGTCATGCTAGGTAGACTAGGCAGGCCTCAAACTAACAAAGAGCTACCTGAGAATGTGAAGATTAAAGCTCCTTTAAATTAACGTAACACGTGACTCAAGAGAGGGCTTAGGGGCTCAGAGCACTGGCTGCTCTTCCAGATGACTTGGGTTTGATCCCCAGCACCCCCATGGCAGCTCATCACTGTCTGTAACTTCCAATCCTAGGGATGCAATGACGCCCTCTTCTGGCTTCTGAAGGCACCAGGCATGCCTGTGATGCACTGGCATACAGGCAAGCAAAACACTCATACAAGTAAAATAAATATTTAAAAATAAATGAACAAAACAAGCAAACACAATTGTAAGGTAAGTGCCTCATGTCCACAGGTTTCACGTGCTTTTGAGGCAGAGTCTCAGGTAGCCCGTGCTGGCCTCCAGCTCAGTCTGTTATGTGAACTGAACTTGACTCCTGATTCTTCTGCTTGCCCCTCTTTAGTGCTGGGATTACCAGCAGGCACCACCACCACTACCACTACCAGCTCTACAGGTTTTAATAGTAAATACCGTAGCGTTGGATTTGATAGCATATTAAGTATCAGCGGGACTTAGCTTTCCAGCAGTAATCACAAAACCAACACCCAAAATACAGTGGCCAAGAATAACAGTGAACAGTATCTCAGTGTCTGTGGGTAAAGAATTCGGTTCTAGCTTAGGAGGGAGGTTCGGGTTCAAATGCAGTCCAAATGTCAGCTTAATAGTAAATAAAGGAAGCTTGATACACAAAGCGTACAAATAACTTGATTACATTTCTATAAAAATTTTACAGAAAATAAATTGATATCAAGGTCAAAAGATCAAGGTAGACCCTGTAATGGCTTTTATACTGTAACCTAAGAAATCATGCCATCGGGACTGAGAATATGGCTCAGTTGGTAGAATATTAGTTTAGCATGCACGAACCTTTGATTCCTGAGAATCACAAAACCCATGGTGGTGGCACACTCCTGGGATCGCAGTACTTAAGAAGGAGAGGCAGGAGAATTGGGAGTTCTAGAAAAGGGGGCGGGGAGTCAGAAGTATAAGAGGAGAGAACAAAAAACAAGTATCTGAGGGAGGGAGGAGACGGGCTAAAGAGATGGCTCCAATGTTAAGAGTACTTGCTGCTCTTCCAGAAGACTCAGGTTCAGTTCCCAGAATCCACATTATGGCTCATAACTGTCTGTAACTAGTTTCAGGGCATTTGGCACCCTTTTCTAGTCTCCAAAAGCACTGGGCACACACTCTGCATAGACAGGCAGTGCAGTCAAGATACCCAGGCACATTTACAAATAACTTTTTTTAAAAAGAGGAAATGAGGGCCAGTGAGATAGCTCAGCAAGTAAAGGACTTGCTGCCAAGCCTGACGATCTGAGTTCAATCCCCAGGACCCACATGGTGGAAGGGGAGAACTAACTCCCAACACACACACACATACACACACACACACACACACACACACACACACACACACACACACACACACACACACACACACACACACACACACACACACACACATGAAAAAAAGGGAAAAAGAGGAAATGAGAAAAAAACATCACACGGTGGAAGTGCTTGCATTTGTTATGTTGTTGTAGAGTTCTTGACTTGGAGCCTGCACCTCAGACTTAGCCATTTCATTTGAACTTTAGGTCTTTGACTTTTTCCTCACACAAGGCAATTTTTAAACACTCCTCTTTGAAGTGGAGATGGTTCTTTATGAATTTCACAGGCAAATAAACAGGGTGAGTTTTCATAGATTATTATTACTAGGCTATAAGAAGATTAATCATCTTTAAGAAGATTGTAGAAAAGAATGGTGTTGTGCTTGTTTGTTTGTTTGTTTGTTTGTTTGTTTTTGCAAGCTACTTGCAATTATGCCATGTAAAGTAAGCCGGGGTTCGTAGTGCACACCTCTGGTTCCAGGACTTGGGAGGCAGAAGCAAGTCAGTCATAAGTTATGCAGCCAAGCTGTAAAGCAAGACCCCGTCTCAGAAAGCAGAAACAAAAGGACTCATGTTCTCTCAGGCTGCTCATTAGTGCCTTCATAAATCCTTCCTTTCTTTTCTTGTTCTTTCTCCTTTTTCTTTTGGAGACACAGTCTCTCTGCCTAGTCCTGGCTGTCCTAGTACTCTACATGTAGACCAAGCTGGCCTCAGACTCAGAGATCTGCTGGCCCCTGCCTCTTGAGTGCTGGGATTTTTTTAAAGGCTTGGGGCCACTATTCCCAACACATGAATTCATTCTAAATTGACACTTAAGTGGGAACTAATTTTTTTAAATATTTTGTCATTTCATAGTTACCTTTCAATACCTTTGTTCTCTAAATGGGCAGTCCCACCACACTGGGGTTGTAATTCCCTTAAACTCTCAAGCTCCCAGACACGGTCACTTCCCCTCTCTAGAAACTCCCTTATCACCACACCAGTTGTCTAGTTTCTACTCTTCCTTACACAGTGCTCGGAATCCAGGCCACATCTCTGTAAAGCTGGCGACTCAAGACGCTTTCATCACGCACCCGGTTATTCCCTTCCTCCTCTGTCTGGAGAGAGACTGCCTGGGTCGTGACAACTGCCACTTGTCTCCTCTCTTGTCTCCTTTCTCCTCAGCAGAAGCCAGTTTGCTTGGTTTGGGTTGGGTTGGGTTTTGGCTTTTGGTTTTTGGTTTGGTTTTTTGAGACAGGCTTTCTCATCTGTGTAGCCCTGGCTGTCCTGGATATCTCTCTCTCTCTCTCTCTCTCTCTCTCTCTCTCTCTCTCTCTTTCTTTCTCTCTCTCTCTCAACCAGGCTGGCTTCGAACTCAGAGATCTGCCTGTCTCTGAATCCCAAGTGCTGAGATTAAAGGCGTGTACCACCACTGCCTGGACAGGACCCCAGTTTTTATATGAAAAATAGATTTGACAGAGAGAGAGAGAGAGAGAGAGAGAGAGAGAGAGAGAGAGAGAGAGAGAGAAAGAGAGAGAGAATTATGTTCTCCAGCCTACCTTGTTGCTGTCTAGACCTGTGCCTAAATTATGATAAATGAGCCAAAAACATAGCACTTTCTGGAAACTTTTGTTGTTGTTGTTGTTGTTGTTGTTGTTGTTGTTGTTGTTTTTCGAGACAGGGTTTCTCTGTGTTGCTTTGCGCCTTTCCTGGAACTTGCTTTGGAGACCAGGCTGGCCTGGAACTCACAGAGATCCACCTGCCTCTGCCTCCCCAGTGCTGGGATCACAGGCGTGTGTCACCACTGCCCGGCTTGGAAACTTTTCTTATAAAGCAGTTGTGCTGGCTAGTTTTCATGTCAACTTAACACATTAGAGTCATTTGGGAAGAGGGAACCTCAAATTTAAAAAAAGTTGCTTTTGGTCATGGTGTTTGATAACAGTAGTAGATGATGATAACAGTAGATGATGATAACAGTAGATGATGATAACAGTAGATGATGATGACAGTAGATGATGACAGTAGATGATGATAACAGTAGATGATAACAGTAGATGATGATGACAGTAGATGATGATGACAGTAGATGATGATAACAGTAGATGATGATAACAGTAGATGATGATAACAGTAGTAGATGATGACAGTAGATGATGATAACAGTAGATGATGATGACAGTAGATGATGACAGTAGATGATGATAACAGTAGATGATGATGACAGTAGATGATGATAACAGTAGATGATGATGACAGTAGATGATGACAGTAGATGATGATAACAGTAGATGATGATAACAGTAGTAGATGATGACAGTAGATGATGATAACAGTAGATGATGATGACAGTAGATGATAACAGTAGATGATGATAACAGTAGATGATGATGATAGTAGTAGATGATGATAACAGTAGTAGAAACCCAAACCAAGACAGCAGTTATGGTCCATTTCATCACTGCATTCTTCCTTATTCTATCCTGTTTCCTTAAAACACAGATGTGATGATTGGAGCTCCACCCTGGACAATGAGGATGAGGATCCTAGGGTAACAGAGTAGAGAAGTGAAAGTGTCAGCTGAGTCCCTGGTGATTATGGAGAATACTAACCAGCTCTGGGCTACTACAACTGGGTTTTTTATTATTAAATTTATTTATTTATTTATTGGTGTGTGTGTATGCACACATGTGTCATTGAGCAGATGTGGAGAGGACAACTTTGGGGAGCCGGCTCTCTCCTTCCACCATGTGAGTCCCAAGGATCAGGCTAAGCAGCAAGAGCCTTCATCTGCTGAGCCATCTCCTAGGCCATCATCACCACCACCACCACCACCACCACCACCATCATCATCATCGTCATCATAATCATTATTATTATTATTATTATTATTATTATTATTATTATTATGTTTTTGATTGTTTTGACACAAGGTCTCAAGAAGCCTAGGCCAATCTCACCCTCAGGGTAGCCAAGACTTACAGTGAACTTCTGATCCTCCTGCCTCCGAATCCCATGTTGGAACTGCAGATGTGCATCAACACGCCTGGTTTAATTTGCTCTATTCAAGTCACTGTTTTAGTTCGTCTGTTAAAGTGGGTGCCCCACACTGTTGCTGTTGCTGTTGTTGTTTGTTGTTTTACTTCCTAAAGCCTGACATAATTCCTGTTACACAGCAGGAATTCAAATTCTGTTTACTGCTAGGCATGGTGGCACACACCTTTCATGACAGAACTGGGGAGGCAGAAGCAGGTGGATCTCTGTGAGTTTGAAGCCAGCCAGGTTTATAAAGCAAGTTCCAAACCAGCCAGAGCTACCCCATGAGACCCTGTCTCAAAAGAAAAATAAATGTTTACTAATCAAGTACTTATTAATTGTATGGAGATATATTACATAAATCCTGTTAGTGAACGTGTCCCATTTTACATACCTTCCCCAAGCATCAGGAAGGAAATATAGCCTATGGGGAGGGGCAGATAGTGGTCACAGAATTAGAGGACCACTAGCATTGATAAAGATAAGGACTGAGGGGCTGGAGAGATGGCTCAGCGGTTAAGAGCACCGACTGCTCTTCCAGAGGTCCTGAGTTCAATTCCCAGCAACTACATGGTGGCTCACAACCATCTGTAATGAGATCTGGTGCCCTCTTCTGGCCTGTAGTCATACATGCTGTATACATAATAAATAAATAAATCTTTAAAAAAAAAAAAAAAGATAAGGACTGAACAAAAGTTGGAATTAGTCACTGAATTAGTCTTGGTTTGCTGAGTAGACAGCAGGCCATGTTAGGCCTCTAGAGAAACAAACTGATTTTGCTGGGATGGAGTGTAAGCAGAATATAATTTTAAAGAGAGAAGAACAAATTAACTTGATCATAGATATAGAGAGCAAAAAGACCTTGCTAAGTTCTTCTTTTGGCGGGGGGTGGTGGTGGTGGTGGTGGTGGTGGTGGTGGTGGTGGTGGTGGTGGTGGTGGTTCCGAGACAGGGTTTCTCTGTGTAGTTTTGGTGCCTGTCCTGGATCTCGCTCTGTAGACCAGGCTGGCCTCAAACTCACAGAGATCCGCCTGGCTCAGCCTCCCGAGTGGAGTGCACCACCACCACCCGGCTCTTCTAATTTTTGAGAAAAAAGGTCACTCAGGCAATGAACAAGTGTTGTAGGATTACTGAAATGTTGAGATCACTGAGTAACCGCAGTCTTGGGGATGGAGTGACACTGGCAGAGGCTGGACTTCCTGACACCAGATGGAAAAGGGGAAGTGAGAAGTGAAGAAATGCTGTCCTCCGAATTCTACTAAAGAATTCATAGCAGAAACAAAATGTATGGAAAGGACTGGATCTAGGGTTTGGTTTCTGGTAGAGGTAGAATATGTACACCCCCACATGTGTGTGGACCTGTATGCATTAGCAGTTAGCCAAAAATAAACAAAATCCGAGGCTGTCGACTGACTCATGTAATCCTTGCTGTGAATACGGCAAGCTTGTTTGTACAGACATACTCCTATGACCATTAATGATTTCACCTTTGACCCAAGGTCCTTCAAATGGGACATGTGAAAGGTTTTTTTTTTTTGGCGGGGGGAGCTGAGGATCGAACCCTGGGCCTTGTCCTTGCTAGGCAAGTACTCTACCACTGAGCTAAATCCCCAACCCCTATAAGTGAATTTTTTTTTATTCATTTATTATGTATATAGTGTTCTGTCTGCATGGCACGCCAGAAAAGGGCATCAGATCTCATAACAGATGGTTGTGAGCTACCATGTGGTTGCTCGGAATTGAACTCAGGACCTCTGGAAGAGCAGTCGGTGCTCTTAACCTCTGAGCCATCATCTCTCCAGCCCCTGTGAAAGGTTTTTTGTTGAGCTTTTTGGGGGGACAGTTCTTTTCCCCCTTTTATGAAAAATAGATTTTTTTTCTCATGCAATGTATCCTGATTACACTTTCTTCTCCCAGCTCCTCTCCACCTCCTCTCCCATCCAAATTTACTCCCTTTCTGTATCTCATTAGAAAGAGTGCTAACAGATAACAACAAAAGAGAATATAGTAAGATAAAACAAAAGCCCATCACATCAAAGTCAGACAAAATAAGGCAACAGAAGGGTGAGAGCCTGAAGAGAAGGAACTAGAATCAAGTCCCACTCATTCACACACTCGGGAGTCCCATAAAAATACTAAACTGAAAGCTGTAATACACACGCAGAGGACTTGGTACAGACCCTGTAGGCCCTGTGTTTGTTTCTTCAGTCTCTTTGAATTCATGTGAGCTTTGTTCACTCGATTTAGAGGACCTTGTTCTTTTTTTTTTTTTTTAATGTGTGTTAGTGTTTTTGCCTGCATATATGTCTATGTGAGGGTGTCAGATCCCTTGGAATTAGAGTTACAGACAGTTGTGAGCTCTCATGTGGGTGCTGGGAATTGAACCTGGGTCCTCTGGGAAAGCAGTCAGTGCTCTTAACCACTGACTTTGACCTTCATAAGCATGCATGTGCACACACACACACACACACACACACACACACATACACGAGCACACATACAGAGTAAATGTAATAAAATAATTTTTAGAAGAAACTAGGACCTCAGCACTTGGGATGCTAAGGCAGGAGAACCACAAGTTTAAGGGCCAGCTGGAGATACATTTTCTAGCACCATGTCTCAAAAGAGAAAATCATGTCTAGGAAATCACAGTCAGATTAACGTTATATATTCTGTGGCAGTTTTCCAGAATCAAATTTTAAATAAGAACAAATAAGTTGTTTGTGAAATTACTTTACTATTACTGAAAAGTATAATAATGTATGTATATGTCAAATTTCAAGCACAAATGTAAAATACACATCTAATTTATAAGCAGCTAAGCAAGCAGCCCAGGGCTTCTAAGTCTCCAAGGAACACATGCTCAGATACTGTTTTAGTTAGGGTTTCTATTGCTGTGAGGAAATACCATGACCATGGCAACTCTTATAAAGGAAAACCATTTAATTGGAGTGGCTTACATTTTCAGAGGTTCAGTCCATTATCGTCATGGTGGGACATGGTCTCATGCAAGCAGACATGATGGTACAGAAGTAGCTGAGTGTCCCACATCTTGCAGGCAACAGGAAGTGAACTGTCTCATTGGGCATGGCTTGAGCATATATGAGACCTCAAAGCCCACCTGCATAGTGACATACTTCCTCCAACAACATCATACCTACTCCAACAAGGCCACACCTCCTAATAGTGCCATGCTCTTTGGGGGTCATTTTCTTTCAAATCACATCAGATACCTAAAGGGGTCACATGTCCCTGCTGAGTCTTTGATCTTGGTGTTGGTGAGGTACCTCCTATTGCCTACGACCCTGAGCTCCATCACCTCTGAAAAGTGTAAGGAGACAATGATCTCTCTAATGTGTGTATTTTACAAGCAAGGAAATTCCCAAAAGCCAGTGTCTGCCATTGTTCTTGCCTAAATATCTCTCTTCTTTTTCTTTTCTCCAACCACAGTTCCACCAAATTCAACTTCTTCTTCAAATCCAATTTCTTCTTTGAAAAAATAATCACCTCCAAGCCAGGCAGTGGTGGCAGGCACATGCCTTTAATCCTAGCATTCAGGGGGCAGAGGCAGTCAGATCTCTGAGTGAGTTTGGGGCTAGCCTGTTCTATAGAGCAAGTTCCAGTACAGCCAGGGCTAAACAGAGAAATCTTGTCTTGAAAAAAAAAAAAAAAACCAATAACCATCCAATAGATAAATAAAATAATCCCCCTCAATCTTACCTCCTTGTGAAATACATTGATATCACTTTGTGCTCCCACAAATCTTGTACCTCTGCAGCAGAGACTACATTATTTCTTTAAAGCACAGCTCCCGTGCATATATAAGATGAAATCATACCAAATGTTTTATTCAATTTACTCATTAGTGAGTAGCCAGAAGGATAGTAAACTAGTTTAGGTGAGAATTTGGCTTACAATGATTTGTATTCTCCACCTAACATTGCATTGCTTATGAAAATGAATTATGAGGGTAAGGAGGGGTTAATCAAAACTAAGCAGCTGTAGAAATGCCACAGGAAACCTGCTACTTTGTGAGCTAATTAAACATTAATTTTTTTTAATGAATTATTTGTATCCCTATTAGTTTTCAAACATTTGTGGGGGTTATTTCATTCTTGCAGTGTTTCAAAACATCCTGATCAACGGCAAATCAATCAAGTAGAAACCGACGCCCTACGTTCCCTAGGACACCTGACTGACTACTGAGGGCACATCTGCTCAGCTTTTCAGTTTATTTCCAACTCTTGGCCATTTTGCCTGACACTTTATGGCTTAGCTCTTTGCCTGCAGATCTGATAGCACATCGACCCAGAGCTAGGTCTTCAGATGTGGGTCAAACACTCAGAGCCCCTTCATGCCATCTATGCACCAAACACTTTAAGATATAAATGCACTTGGAAAACAGAAAACAAATATTTCCTCTGACTTCAAGCCTGAGCTACACAGTGGGTTTGAGGTCAGCCTGGGCTTCAGAGTAAGACTGTATATATATAAAGAAGAAAGAAAAAACACACATTAAAAAAAAAAAAAACAAAAACAAAACTTTACCAATGTGTTAGAACTGTGTTTTTAAAAGGCAAGTCTAGGGCTAGAGATATGGCTTGGTAAGTAAATCCTTTGTCATATTCATATTGTCAATTGTCAGCTTGAACACCTGAGTTCAGATCCCAGCACTGACAGAAAAAGTCAGGTATGGTAGCACATGCCTATAATCCCGACACTGGGGGCACAGAAACAGAAAGATCCTGGTGCTTGCCTAGCCAGTCTAGCCAAAGGTCAAGTGTCAGTGAGAGACCCTGTCTTAAGAAATAAGGGTGAGACCGGGCGGTGGTGGTGCACACCTTTAATCCCAGCACTCGGGAGGCAGAGCCAGGAGGATCTTTATGAGTTCGAGGCCAGCCTGGAGTCTACAGAGTGAGATTCAGGACAGGCTCCAAAGCTACACAGAGAAACCCAGTCTTGAAAAAACAAAAAACAACAAAAAAGAAAAAAGAAAGAAAGAAAGAAAAGAAATAAGGTGAAAAGGCTCAGTAGGTAGGGGTTCTTGGGCACAAGAATTTGACCTAAGTTTGATCCCTGGATCCTGCAAGACTGCAGGAGAGGAAAGACTCTGATGTCCACATATGCACACACACTGTCTACAAATGTGGACTGACTGATGAACTTCAGTGCCATGGAAAGGTTGGGTTTATCTAGTTCTGCTTTACCTTGGGGTATATTTAGCCCTAGAAATAGCCATTCCTTTCCCACCCCTGGGTCAGACCTATGACCAACAGACAAAAACCTTTTAGAATGTATCAGTGAACCTTAGTTTCCACCAGTCACAGAGCTAAGACCACTTCTGGGTAGCACTGAGGCCTAGCACTGAGATTATAAGCCATCTCACCAATGTTTACACCAGTGCATTTTAAACGTGACTTGATCTGGGCTGGAGAGATGACTCAGAGGTTAAGAACACTGGCTGTTCTTCCAGAGGTCCTGAATTCAATTCCCAGCAACCACATGGTGGCTCACAACCATCTGTAATGAGATCTGGCTCCCTCTTCCAGCATGCAGAAATACATGCAAACAGAACACTGTATACATAATAAATAAATAAATCTTTTTTTAAAAGTGTCTTGATCTATGACTTTCTTTGTTCTGCTACCATAAAAAGTTGATGAAACTGCTTCTGCATTGGAACCATGGAGTTTGTAGTAACCTGAATCTGTGTTCCTGGGTGTCTTAGTGTTTTGTTGCTGCGAAGAGACACCATGACCACAGCAACTCTTTCTTTTTTTCTTCTTATTTATTTTTTCTTTTCTTTTTTTTTAGATCAAATTTTACATTTATTTTACATACCAACCACACTTTCCCCTCCCTCCTCTCTTCCCATTCCTTTCCCACACCTTTTCCCATCTGTCGTCCCCCCGCCCATCCTCTCCTCTTCCACTCAGAAGGGGCAGGCCTCCCATGGGAGTCAACAAAGCATGTCATATCACATTGAGGCAGGCCCAAGCTCCTTCTCCTGCATCAAGGCTGAGTGAGGCATCCCTGCATAGGGAATAGATTGCAAAAAGTCAGCTCATGTGCCAGGGGTCATGTTGGATCATGTCCTATCCCACTGCTAGGGGCCCCACAAACAGATCAAGCTACACAAATATCACCCACATACAGAGGGCCTACAGTCCATGCAGGCTCCCCAGCTACTGGTCCAGAGTCTGTCAATTCCCACTAGCTCAGGTCAGCTGTCTCTGTGGGTTTCCCGGTCATGATCTTGATGCACCCCCGCCCCCCATTGCTGATACAATCTCTCCTCCTCCTTCTTGTCAACTGGACTCCCAGAGCTTGGCCCAGTGCTTGGCTGGACCACAGCAACTCTTATAAATGAAAACATTTCATTGAGGTGGCTGGCTCACTTACAGTTTCAGAGGTTCAGTCTATTATCATGACAAGGAGCATGACATGCAGGCATGGTGCTGGAGAAATAGCTGAGAGTCCTATGTATTGTAAGAAACAGGAAGTCAACTGACTGTCACACTGAGGGAAGATTGAGCAAAAGAGACCTCAAAGCCCACCCCCACAGTGACACACTTCCTCCAACAAGACCACACTTCCTAATAGTGCTACTCCCTTTGGGGACCATTTTCTTTCAAACCACCACACTGGGCCATGGTCAATCACATTTGGCTCCAGAATAAACTATCTCTTATCCCCCGTTGAGGTGAGCTGTTTTTGCATACACGCATATACATGCACATACACATGAAAACATACATACATGCAGACATGCACACAAATTCACATACATGCATACATATACATACACAGATGCCAAATACACACAGAGACACACTCACACACACACACACACATGTACACACACACACACACACACACACACACACACACACACACCACGAAGTCTGTGGCCTGGGTATTAACCCTTAGTAAAATATTGATTCCACACATCCCAATGTGAAAGCTCATGACTTTGCTATTGAGAATTCAGTCTGACCACATACATAAAAAATTTTTTCAATTAATTTATTTATTTTGACACACAGTGTTCTGCCTCTATGCATGCTTGAAGGCCAGATGAGGGCACCAGATCTCATTACAGATGGTTGTGAGCCACCATGTGGTTGCTGGGAATTGAACTCAGAACCTCTGGAAGACCAGCCAGTGTTCTTAACAGCTGAGCCATCTCTCCAGCCCCCATAAAAATATTTTTGAGAGACAGAAACTACAAGAAAGAGATGGTAGTATGTATTACTTTCTACTAAGATATGGATACTTGTATGAATTCCTTTTTATAGGCAAGGGTATACTGAATTCATACAATACAATGCTAAATCATGCTGAAAGTCTATTGAACAAGGAAAAAATACAAAAGTAACAAGTAACATCTGAGATAGTAATAGTACTGGGAATTACAGTGTAAGTATGAATTAGATCAAGTATACTGGGCTTACTTAGAGATGCCAATACAAAGTGTGACCTTTGAGATTGCCTCCACTTGTCCTACTGACCCTAACTGGTCCTATTTCCTCTGGCTCCTGAGAAGTCTAAAATGAGCTAACTAGAACCTGTTCAGCTGGGAACCAACGCAAAGACTGGGCTCAGCCAATCAGACTCCCCGAGCTGGGAACGTGAAATTTGGGCCACAGAGATCTTGGACGGGACAATGGTGTAAGAAAGACTTTCAAGGACTTGTAACGAAGAGACAGAAATGAGCACAAGGACCAGCCAAATCACCCAGCAGAGGCACCAAAGTGGGCAGAGGAAAGTGGGGCTGGAGAGAGAGAGCCGGAAACAAAGGTGAGCACCCAGGATCCAGAGACGAGGGCCTGGACCAGACTCAGAGCAACACAGCTGCTTTTTCTTCCCTGGGTGGCTAATAGTGCCTGTTGTCAAAGGCTTTAGCTCTGAGCTGTATCCTGTGTGTTCTTTACATAAATCCTCTCTTGGCGCTTCCATTTGACTCAATCAATCCTAATTGGCTTGAAAGTATTCTCCGGGCAAAGAACCGTGAGGAACACGTAAAAAAATGAAGGCAATGAAGGATGAGGCACGCTCAAAGTGCCAATTACCTTAGAGACTCTGAGGAGGCTGTGACTCCTGCACGCAGATGGACTGCTGCTTGGCTCAATCAGTACTTGTTTGCTTAAACTCACTAGCAGTTTCTTCCTGCCTCTCTATGTTCTCCAGTGTGAGCCAGCCTCTGCCCTCCCACACACCTCTATTTCGGGTTGCCTGAGGGATTTTTTCTATGATTCAAGTTGAAGTTGAGGGATCACCTGAAGAGTCCATTTCAAACCCGAGATTCTAGGTCCCGTTCCTAGAGATTGTAACTCTAGACAGTGTAGGGTATTTCTAATGACCCAAATCTAGTAGAAGGCAATTCGATTTATCAGAAAAACTAGGGAAATGTGTTGAGTTCAAATCTGACCCACCATTTGCTGATGGTGTGATACTGGCAAATTAACCATGCCACATCCTAGAATAATAATCTATAAAATGAGAGTGCTAAGAGGCCTCACCACGTAGTGTTTGTAATAGTTAAACAAACACACTGCTTGGCACAGAATAGAGGCTCCAAGTGTGTTTTAGGTCCAGCTTAATACTAACACGTAGTCAGTATCACTAAGGATGCATAATAAGGAAACCAGAGGAAATAATCAAAAGACCAATTATCCCTCGTCCCTTACCTCGAAGCAAATGCTGAAAATATGGCTCTAATTTTGATTGTCTTTAATGAGGTTGATTTCCTATACTGAACCACAGTAGTTAGCAGAAGCCAAGTAATTTGGTTTAGGTTTGGGTTTAGTGTTGTTTTGGTTTTGTTCACTTTTGTTTTTATTTTATTTTCATTTCATCTTGTATTTTCTATATATTTTTTGTCCTAGAATTACCCACATAAATGTCAAGCAATAACTACTGATTATAGTTTATTCCTGCTTGATAAATGGGTTTGTCTAATTTTGTAGTGGTTTTTACAAGGGCCTCCTATCTACCTTTTCATTCATTCAGACTCCTTGCTTGGGCGAGGACTCTGTGAGCAGCCGGGACCACACAGAGTGTCTGCCCTTCCTTAGTCAGAATCTGGCGACACTAGGAATTTTATGCGTGTCTATGTCTAAGACCTAAATAAACACTCAGTGAACATTTTTGATTGAAACAATAAGACTTCCTTGTTTTCTTCTTCAGGTTTCTAGACTGTTAGTTCCTGGACTATCTCTGGCTCAGGCCAATGTCCAAATACTAACAAATGGGGCATAGGAACCTCAAAGGTCAGTCACCACCTTAAACAAATGGTTGACAGATTATGTAGCTCTCTGCTGTGACTATGACTTTTTAACAAATGCCAGAAACAGAAACACTAATTAGCAAATTTTTTAAATCAAGTTTAGCTGGGCTTTAGGTGGTACACACCTTTAATTTCAGCACTTGGGAGGCAGAGGCAGGTGGATCTCTGAGTTTGAGGCAGAGCGAGTTCCAGAATAGGTTCCAAAGCTACACAGAGAAACCCTGTCTCAGAAAAAAAAAAAAAAAAGAAGAAGAAAGAAACCAAGTTTAAGGGGCTGAGGAGACAGTAAAGGGAGGTACAACTTGAGGACCTAGGTTTGATCCCCTGAACCCACATTGAAAAAAAAAAAAAAAGGCATGGCAGACTCCACTTGTAACTTCAGCCCAGAGGAGGCAGAGACAAGAGGGTGCCTGGGACTCATTGGCCAACCAGTCTAGTCTCCTTCGTGAGTTCCAGGCCCATGAGACACCTTGTCTCAAAAAGATGGATAACTCCTGAGGACTGACATCCTGGATTGTCCTCTAGCTCCCACATGCACTGGAATAAGCATGCACACATGTGCACTGATGCACATGAACACACACGCGTGCGCGCGCGCGCACACACACACACACACACACACACACACACACACTCAAAGCTAAAGGCCTGTGTGTTGAGCACAAGCTATTCATTTAATAGATTGTCGTTAAATGTGGCATTCGAGTAGGTGTGAACGATCACTTCTAGGAAGTGCACAGCTGGAGGCAGAGCAGCTCCAGACAGAGTCTCTATCTGAGGTAAATATGAGCGCTCTGCCCATAATGTGGAACAAACACACAGAGAAGGTTACCAGCTGTCCTTTCTTTGGAAGAGCAACCTTTGCTTTTGAATTGTGTTCTTCCGGCTTGCAGGAAGGGAACTGTAACCATGGAAACAATAGTTATAATCAGGGGTAATAGTGATTTTTGTAACATTCTTTCTGGACAGATTAAAAGTTAGCAATTCTATCTTTTTTTTTTTTCTTTTCTCTACTCTTTCTATTAATTTATCAACTTATGTTTTCAAGTATATTTCTGAAATCCAGAATTCTGGAGACTAATACCCAGTGACATTCAAGGGAGTTTGAGTCTTTACTGACTTTGTCTATTCATTTACTAAAAGATCTCTCTGGGTTGACCGCTGCCAGGCTGTCGTGCTGACTATTTACAAACCTAAGAGCTGATGGTCTGACCGACAACTGATTTCTCTCGTCAAAATGCTTTCTGATGCTTTGCTTTCCTGAGATCAAGACTTAGATCCTGAAGAAGCAAAGACCTTGAAAACTGGACGGACTGTTTTAGTGGAGTTGTCCAGAGGAAAGAAGGTGAACTGTCAGCATGGGTTAGTGGTGTCTCTACCAGCCACTCCCATGGGAACCTGCAGCGGTTTTCTTCTCTGCTCTTCAGTGTTTTTACCCAGATAAGAAGAATAAAACTACAGTTTTTAAAATGTGCTTGTAAAGATTAACAGCAATTATATATGACCATTTATGATCTACAACACAGGGGGAGCTGAAGAGATGGCTCAGCAGTTAAGAACACTGGCTCCTCTTCCAGAGGATCTGGGTTCAAGTCTCAGTAGCTACATGGCAGCTCACCTGTAACTTCTGTTCCAGGGGATCTGATGCCCTCATACAGATATACCTGCAGGCAAAACACCAATGTACAGAAAATAAAAATAAATAAATTTTAAAAAAAGATCTACAACACAATATTACTAAACAAAATAGCCATTTCTACCTACTTACCAACATTCCTTTTGGTAAGAGCTTGGAACTTAGTATTACAACTATTAACACATACTAGTTATAGAAACTAATGGGTTTCACTGTGATGTCTCTATACATTCATATTTTGGGTCCCCTTCTTTCTGTCCCATCTTGCCCCCCTCTCTCTGCCCTGTTCCCTGGGTCCCCTTTCTCTTTCCCTAAAAGTTCATCTTCTTCTCTCAGCTCCTCCTTTGCTGCTATTTTCACATTTAGAGGAATCCTGCGAACACCTCTCCTGATCCTAACTTCTTTTGTAGTCTCTGGCAAGCAAGGCTCTGTTGGCTCGTCAAAAGCTGTCACCCACTTAGAAATAGGAAAGGGCAGTTCCACAAGAAGGCGTGATGATCCTGGACTTGTCAAATCATCTTCACAAGCAATTTGTCTTCTGAGTTATATGTGGAAGGAAAGTCTGATGCATCTTATTTTTGTCATTATAAATGAATGAAGCCAGTTACAGAGGTAACACCTTTAAACTCAGCACTTAGGGTCAGAGGCAAGTGGGCATTTGTGAGTTCAAGGCTAGTCTGATCTATTTAGCAAGTTCCAGGCCAGCTAGAACAATATAGTAAGACCTTGTCTCAAATAAATAAGCAGACAGTTTCTTATGGTTTGGGCATGAATTTTTCCTTCTGAACTCAATCAGGTTGTTGGCAGAAAGCAATCAATCTTTTAGACTATGAAGTATTCTATGTAGTTCACAAGGCATTGCCTTGGGAAACTAGTGCATTTCTATCTTTTTTTTTTTTCTTTTCTCTACTCTTTCTATGAGACTCTCACTTTTGGAGCCTGTTCTGGAACTCACTTTGTAGACCAAGCTGGCCTCAAACTCACAGAGATTCACCTGCCTCTGCCTCCTGAATGCTGGGATTAAAGGTGTGCACCACCACCACCTGGCCAAGAATTTTTCTAATTAAAGAATATCCCTCTAATTCAGTAAAAGAGTAAATACAGGGGTTGGGGATTTAGTTCAGTGGCAGAGTGCTTGCCTAGCAAGTGCAAGGCCCTGGGTTTGGTCCTCAGCTCTGGCAAAAAAAAAAAAAAAAAAAAAAAAAAAAAAAAGTGAATACAATATGTGATTTGAACTTGCCTCTTAGTAAACGTGACAATTTGATTGTGGAAAATATCTTAATTTTCTAAAGAAACTAGTGAGGATTCCACAGGCTACAAACAAACAAAATCAGGGAAATAATGTTTAGTAGAAAATAGAACACAATTGTGTCAATTATTTTTTTGTTTTTGTTTTTTGGTTTTTTTTTGTTTTTTTGAGACAGGGTTTCTCTGTGTAGCTTTGCGCCTTTCCTGGAACTCACTTTGGAGACTAGGCTGGCCTCAAACTCACAGAGACCCACCTGCCTCTGCCTCCGGGAGTGCTGGGATTAAAGGCATGGGCCACCACCGCCTGGCTAATTGTGTCAATTAAAAAGGCATATATTTGCCAGGCGGTGGTGACACTTGCCTTTAATCCCAGCACTGGGGAAGCAGAGCCAGGCAGATCTCTGTGAGTTTGAGGCCAGCCTGGGCTACAGAGCAAGCAAGATCCAGGACAGGCACCAAAACTACACAGAGAAACCCTGTCTCAAAACAAACAAACAAAAAAGTTTGTTTTAATGAGGAGCTAACAAGAATTCACGAAAAACAATATCAAACTCATTTAAATCTGTTTTTTCAATAGCATAAAATAATTCCATTAACATTTACTTCTCTTTAGTGAGAAATTTGACAAAAACCCTTACAAGATTAATACTCCGCCTTTAATCCCAGCACTCCGGAGGCAGAGGCAGGCAGATCTCTGTGAGTTCGAGGCTAGCCTGGGCTACCAAAGTGAGTTCCAGGAAAGGCGCAAAGCTACACAGAGAAACCCAGTCTCGGGGGGGGGGAAAAAAAAAAAAGATTAATACGCCAACACACACACACTGCCCGTGATCCCTGTAGTCCACGACACAAACCACGGGCCCCTTAATAGACTTAGCATTGGTGAACAGCTCACTGTAGTCTGGCTCATCTCATGCTCACAGGGCGCACAAAAAGCCAGTGATTAAAGCGGGTAGTTTTGTGTGTCAGTAATTCAATCTTGAAATGTATTTTACTCATAGAAAATAGCACATCTTCAGTGCCCATCTTGAACATTTTTGACATGTGTATCTACCGATGTAATAGCAATATGGATCATTCCCCTCAGCTCAGAAACCTTCCTCACCCCTATCATTGCATCTGTTAGAAGGACTTTTTAAAACTGCTAAGCAGTACTCCATTGTGTGACTATAGTACCCTATACACTTGATGGACATGGGAACAAAACACCATGTTATTAATTTTCTGTCAGAAATATAACAGGCTGCTGGCCCAGGCAGTGGGTTTGGTTTGGTCTATCTGTTCTCTCCTCAACATTCATTACACAGAGAGCCTGACTCTTCAGAAAGAGCCTGGAATATGAATGAAAGGAATCTGTTGGATGATGTAAATATCCAACTCTTAACCAGGGTGTTCTGTCAAGAAACTTGACATTAGACAGGTGAGGCTAACTTTTGCCTTGGAGATTGTTTTAACTTTGTTTGAGTACAGTTACACTTACTAGCCTGTCGCAGAGACATCCTTGATCACAGATTAATATTAGTGTTGGGCATTTCTCTCTTCCAAGATGCTCTGCATAGTGCAGCTCTAGGTTTTGCTAAATTATTTGAGACTCCCCCTTCCTTCTATTCCCATGTCTTTTTGTTGGTCTGTTTGAGACAGGGTGACCTGTAGCCCATTCACTCTCTAGCTGAAGATGACGTTGAACTTCGATCCTCCTGCCTCCACCTCCCAACTGCTGGCATTGCAGCTGTGCACTTTCATGCCCAGGAACCCCCAGGCCTTGCTTGAAGAATTACATATGAGTTCTAATGCACAAGTCTGGACTAACTACTCAAAAGAAAACCCTAAGAGTCATTCCCCATTTGTGCCTCAGTCCTAAAGGTCTGGGTCAAAGATCCAGAGTTGTAATTCTAAACTCTATAGATGGTCAAGATAGCGGGTGTGGCAGATAACCAATCCAAAGTAATAAGGACAGACAGAAGCACAAAAGCAAACAACATACAAAAGTAGGTAAAACAATTCAAAGATTAATCGAAATGTTTAAATGATTTCAAAAGTAATCAGTTTAGGGGCTGAAGATGTGGCTTAGTGGCTAGAGTATTTGTTTAGCACACATGAAGCCACGAATTCTATGCACAGTACCTAAGAAGCTGGGAATGGTGGCTCTGCCTGGAATCCCAGCACTCAAGAGGTAAAGGAAGGAGGATCAGAAGTTCAAGGCCAGCCTCAACTACGTAGCAAATTCTAGACCAGTTTGGGCTCCCTGATACTCTGCCTTTAAAAAAAATTATGGTTTTGGAATAAGCAGGTTGACTAAAATAGTTCTTTATATCTAAAAGAGAAGAACTACTTTAGCCATTTGTTTAATTCTGTACTAATTTAAGTTCAGGGTATTAATTTTCAATTCTTGGCCACCACAATTTAAGACATATTATACTAAATAAGTGACTGTAGCCACGACATCACTAGTTTTTCCATCCCACAAATATGAGACTATTTGCTTTGAGCTATCATATTGAAGAAGGTTATGTATTAACTCCAGGTTATGTATTAATTCCAGAGTAATTACAGTCTAGAACTGGAATGAAATTGCTACCATCCACCTGGTGGCAGTATTTCCCAGTGTTTCCTGAAGATCCAGGGCGATTTTAAGAGTACTTTCCATGTAAATCCAACCCTCTTCTAAAGTGATGCCCAGTGTCACTGAATGGAAAAAAAAAAAAAAAAAAAAAAAGTAGGCTTGTTCAGGGGAATACTAGATCAGTACAGCCATTGGGTAATTCTAGGCATTTTCTTTGAGGGTTATACTATTCTTCTCATTAAAATATGATCAGCCTGTATGCATTTATGGTCTTTCATCTTTGCTTTTTGAGACAAGATTTAATTATGTCTAGCCTTGAACTCATCATTACCCTCCTGCCTCAACCTCTCAAGTGCCAGAATTATAGGTATATTGACACCATGCCCGGTTCTGATCCTTTTATGTGCTCTGGGCTATTTGTTTGTTTTGAGACAAGATCTCACTCAATCTCCCAGAGTGGCTTGGAAATCATTATGTAGACAAGGCTAGCCTTGAACTCACAAGAGCTCTGCCTGCTAGCATGCCCACAGCGCCCATGTCACAGGACTAAAAATAATATTTGGGCCAACATGCCTATATATTCCTCCATGTGACAATCACCAAAATTGACAATCTGTCCATACACATCCCCATACAATAGGGCTTAGAAATGTCATATGTGTTAACAATCTCATACATCTTTCCACATGTAACCAGACTCAGATATGGAATTTGGAAGGGTCATGTGGGCCAATATTTCTATACAGCACCCCAATATGACAGGACTCAGAAAATGTTCGTCATCCAACATAACCACACTCACACACCCATGCAATTTGATTCAGTATGGCATATAGGCCAGTACATACATACCCCATGTGACTGGGCTTAGAAATGGCATGTAGGCCCAAAGCCTATATACCTCTCCATATGATCATCTCAGTAATGGGATCAGTCCAACCACGTGGGGGTATGGGCATGATGATAATGGAATAGTATAGAGCTCCAAAAACAAGAGTACACCTGTCTGTGTACTCTTGTGGAAAGAGCACCATTACATCATTGCATGTTTATAAGGCAAGAAGCAGAACACTATACAGTTGTCTATCCTTTATGTAAGCAAGGGGAAAAAATTAAAACGGGTATTAATACATACCAGTAGTCCAAGACATTCTGTACACTAAAGAGGAAGGATCACTTTAATCCAGAAGTCTAGGAAAGCCTGGGCAACATAGTAAGACCTTGTCTCAAAAAAGGGAGGGTGAGCCAGAGGTGGCGGCACACTCCTTTAATCCCAGCACTCAGGAAGCAGAGACAGGCAGATCTCTGTGAGTTCGAGGCCAGCTTGGTCTACACAATAAGTTCCAGGATATCCATAGCTACATAGATAGATCTGTCTCAAAAAGAGGGGAGGGGGTTTGGAATGGTGTGTGTGTGTGTGTGTGTGTGTGTGTGTGTGTGTGTGTGTGTGTGTGTTGTATGCATACTGTCAGTAACCCAGAAGTGCATTCAAGAAATGAGTAACAGTGGCCACCTGTGAGAGCGAGGTAGGGTCAGGCCCTGGGTGAATGAGGCTTAATGCTGGTATTTTTCTAAGACAATGTCTTACTATGGAGCCCAGGCTAGATTCAAGCTTCCCAGACGCCAGGAAGGAAGGTGAGCACACTGATGCCTCGATACGGACAACTCTTCTTTCTGTCTCCCGCTCGCTCCTCTCCCTCCTCTCCTCTTCCTTTCTGCTTAATCATTTTCTTGTTGCTGTGATGAGACAAAAGCTCCTTAAGGAAGGAAAGGTTTGTTTGGGCTCACCCCTCAAGGCTACAGTCCACCATGGCAGGGAAGGAGAGGTAACACAGCTGGCCACATCATATGTGTGACACAGCTGGTCACATCCTATCCATGACACAGCTGGTCACATTGTAGCCATGGCACAGCTGGTCACATTGTAGCCATGGCACAGCTGGTCACATTGTAGCCAGCTGGTTTGGGCCATGCACAGCTGGTCACATTGTAGCCATGACACAGCTGGTCACATTGTAGCCATGACACAGCTGGTCACATTGTAGCCATGGCACAGCTGGTCACATTGTAGCCATGACACAGCTGGTCACATTGTAGCCATGACACAGCTGGTCACATTGTAGCCATGGCACAGCTGGTCACATCGTATGGTGGTCAGGAATGCTGGGCCTCAGCTCATTTTCTCTTCTTTATTCTGTCCTGGACCCCAGTCCATGGACTGGTGTTACTCACAGCTAAGGTAGATCTTCCTACTCTAGAAACTCCCTCACAGATATACCCAGCGAGCTGTCTGTCTCTCATGAGCTAATTGGTTTGTTCATTAATATATAGAACTTTTTGAAAAAAAACATATAAAAGATCAATTACTTGAATAACAATTTAATATTATTATTAATTGTATGTATCTACTGCTCCTGTGCCAAGGACTGTCCTGGGCACAATGCAGTACAGAAGGGAGGACCCTTCAAAAAAGGAGGAATCAAGTCATTCTTTCTCTGGTCCTCAAGTCCGTGGAACAAAATCATGCCCCCCACACAGAACAACCAGGGGTTTGCAAATGCAGTGAATCTACTTCAGACCAGCACATGGCAAGCCCCTTTCGCATTCTACCCAGGCGTCTGCTGGCCAGCAGCACCCTGCAGTGGACAACTTCCTTATTGCAGGGCCTCAGGAAAGAGGCATGAGACGGTGCCTGCTTTGGCTCCACTCTGGGTTTAGTCAGGCGGCTGGCAAGAAACTCCCTCTGAAAAGCTTTGCAGAGATACCTCAGCCTTGCTTCCCAGAGCTAGTCAGGTGAAACACCTTTAGAAGAGTCCTTTTCTGGGTAATCTGTAACTCTATTCAGAAGAGCAGGGCCTTGAGAGACGAGGACTCAGCACAGGGATGTATTGACAAGGACAGGACAACAAATTCTGGGGACCTCCCAACCTGTAACAGCTTGACGGCAAGGTGTGAACCATGCTGCCAGCATGTGTAGCCATGCCTCCTGGCCGCTGCGCTGTATGCATTTAGCTCATTCACACCCAAACATTACCATGTAGTTGGTGTTTTGTCTTGTTTCTCTTTGGGGGCCCACCACCCAACTTCCAAATAAACACACAGAGATTTATTCCTACTTATGAATGCCCCACCTTAGCTTGGCTTATTTCTAGCCAGTTTTTCTAACTTCAATTAACCCATTTCTCTTCTTCTACATTTTGCCTCTGGGCTTTCTACCTTTCTTTATTCTAGATGTCTTTCTTCCCTTCTTACTCTGTGGCTGGGTGGCTGGGTGGCTGGCCCCTGGCTTCCTCCTCTCCTTTTCCTTTTTTTACTCTTTGCTCCTCTCTTGAGCCCAGATTTCTCCTCCTATTTATTCCCTATGCCTGGCAGCCCCATCTATCTTTTCTCATGCCTACCTATTGGCCATTCAGCTCTTTATTAGATCAATCGGGTGTTTTAGACAGGCAAAGTAACACAGCTTCACAGAGTTAAACAAATGCAACATAAAAAGAATACAACACATCTTTGGGTCATTAAACAAATGTTCCACAGCACAAATGAATCTAACACATCTTCAGCTAATATCCCACAACACTACCATGTAGATAGTTTGCCTCCTGTGTGTGTGTGTGTGTGTGTGTGTGTGTGTGTGTGCTGTACATGTATGTGCAGAAGCATGTAGACCATGAGCCAAAATCATGTCTCCCTTCCATCATTTTCTGCCTTATTTTCTTAAAAGATTTGTTTATTTTTATTGTATGTGTATGAGTGCTTGCCTGAGTGTGTGTGTGTGTGTGTGTGTGTGTGTGTGTGTGTGTGTCTCGTATGTGCATGCCTTGCCTAGTACACACAGAGGCCAAAAGAGGAAATCTAGCCCTGGAGCTAGAGTTACAAGTGGTTATGAGCCAGGAGGTGGTAGTGCACACCTTTAATGCCAGCACTTGGAAGGCAGAGCCAGGCGGAGCTCTGTGAGTTCGAGGCCAGCCTGCTCTACAGAGTGAGTTCCAGGAAAGGTGCAAAGCTACACAGAGAAACCCTGTCTCAAAAAACAAACAAACAAACAAAAAAACAAAAAAAAAAAAAAAAAAAAAGAAAGAAAGAAAGAAAGGAAGAAGGAAGGAAGGAAGGAAGGAAGGAAGGAAGGAAGGAAGGAAGGAAGACAAAGAAAAAACAAGTGGTTATGAAGCATCATGTGGAAGCTGAGAACTGAACTTGAGTCCTGCAAGAGCAGATCTTAATCCCTGAGTCATCCCTCCAGGCCCTCTACCTTAACTGGGAGCTCATCAGTTCAATACAACTAGCTGGCTAGTGAGTGCTGGAGATCCTCCTGACCCCACCTCCCCAAAGCTGGGGTTACAAGAAAAAGCTACCTAACCCACTTCTTATCTGATGGAGGGCCTCAGGTCCTCATGGTTGTACAGCAAGCACTTGACTACCCACTCCATTTTTATAGATGAGGAGACTGAGCCGGCCAGTGGGGGCTGACAGTCTGAGCCAGTTCGTCTGATTCCAGAGCCTGTTGCCCCCCTTCAGCCCCTTCTCCACACCTCTGGCCTAAGGTAGAAAAAGAGGGGACCACTCCACAACTTTCTGTCTACCCAGGGCCCAGCATCCTCCAGGTGACCACATGTAGTGAACTGAACAATGGGGTAAAGAGTTCTTCTGGAACAATCTTTTCCTACCCATAATTCTTTGCACAGCATGCCCAATTCTCTCCAAACCCAGTATTTGCCCCTCCTCAGCCCCATATTTCCTTTGAGTGTAAATATAGAGCTCTCCTGATTTGCCTAACTTTCAGAATTGTCACCCCTGGGCCACAGCCATCTGGGATATGTCCCTTTCTGTACAAAAAAGCCTTTGTCTTCTTATGAAAATGATCAGGTTCTGCCCATAAATGTATCCAGCCTAAAAGTTGGTGGAGTGAGAACACCTCATGGAAAAAGAGAACAGTATATTTCTTTGCATTTGAATACTTCCAGGACGTTACTTTAGCAGCAAACCAGCTCTGGATTGGACCCCAGAATTCTCATTCTTATGGTGCCATGGGCCTTTGGGAAATATGCTGAGCCTTCTGTGCCTCTTAGATATTTTTTTAAATGCACAAAATTGGATGTAAAGAGGAACGGGGCGACTAGATTATGTGGAAATAGTGTCACAGTAGAATATTGGTGTAGTACTAGCCCTGTGTTTTTACATTGTACAAAAAAGCAAGATCCAGCATTGGGTTAGGTTTTTATAATCCTGATATGATGAGAAAAATGTCTGTCCCCATGTCTGCAGCTGCTGTCATGAGATAGGAAAATATCTGTGGCTTCCGTTGCTGATGAAAGGGCAGGTGCTGCTGATGTTAATGGGGTTTGTTGTCTGTGTTCACCAGGAAGGAGATACTGAGTTTCAATGAAAAGTTAGGGCAAATAAAGACAGAATCTCCTTCCTCCCCGACTTTGTTTTAGAGAATTCTAATCCTTGCCAACTTGGGCCTGGGACTACAGAGCGCCGAGATCTCCCTGGCTGGTCTGTGATGGGGAGACCAAAGAACACGCTCGGACATGATGACTCATTCCTGGTGGCTCCTTTGACACTCCCATTGTCAAGACTGGAAAGTAATCATTTACAGAATCAATGTTCTGGGTAGCAGGCTCTCCAGAACACTTGCTGTGCAGCCATGCGCCTGCCCCTGGGCTGAGAGCTGCCCGGGAGAGGTAAGCACTGCCACCTTTGTACAAACGAGGAAGACGAGGCTGAGAGGCGAAGGAAGAGCCCCCAGGTTCTGGTTGCAGGTTGCTTCATGCAACCCACACATGCCCAAACACATTTTTCAAAAGATTTTATTTCAAATCCAGGCACAGTGGTGTACTCCGTTAATCCCAGCACTGGGAAAACAGAGGCAGGTGGATTTCTGTGAGTGTGAGGCCAACCTGCTCTATATAGTGAGTTCCAGGCTAGCCAGGACTACATAGAGAGACCCTGTATTTAAAAAAAAAAAATTATTCCATATTTAATTATGGGAGGGAGGGTGGGTACGTGCACATGAGTACAGGTATCTTAACAGGCCAGAGGAGGATACTCTGAATCCCTTGAAGTTAGAGTTATGGGCAGTTGCAGTTGTGAGCTGTTTGACTGGGGTGCTAGATGTGAAACTTAGGTCCCTCAGCAAGGGCTGTTTAGTTTCTAACCACTGAGTCAATTTTTCAGGCCCTTGTTTGTTTTTTTGAGGCAAGATCTTGCTATATGACTCAGGCTGGTCTCAAACTGTTGTCTTGTTATGGGGCCTAGGCTGGCCTCAATTTTGTAATCCTCCTGCTTCTGCCTTTCTAATGCTGGGATTACAGATGTGCACTACCGCCTCCCTCTATTAACACATTTTATTTTAGACTTGAGATGACTCATAATGAGATTGTAGAAATAATAACAGTCTGGGGCTGGAGAGATAGCTCAGTGGTTAAGAGCACTGACTGCTCTTCCAGAGGACCCGGGTTCAATTCCCAGCACCCACTTGGCAGCTCACAACTGTCTGTAACTCCAAGATCTGACATCCTCACACAAACAAACATGCAGGCAAAACACCAATGCACATAAAATAAAAAAATTAATAGTCTACCCCATTGAGAATCTTTATATCATCACCACCATTGGCAGCATTATCATCAAAGCAATGGCTAATCTTAATTGCTTATTTTACTCCAGAGTCTGTTCAAAGGAGTTAACTCAGTTGACCTTACAAGGGACAAGCTGCTATGGTTTGGATGTGTTATGTGTTAGAAGTTGAACTTCTAGGGTTGTGGATTTAGCTCAGTGGTAGAGCGCTTGCCTAGCAAGCGAAAGGCCCTGGGTTCAATCCTCAGCTCAAAAAAAAAAAAAAAAAAGAAGTTGAACTTCAGAGTGTCCATGTTGGGAGGTGGTGGAACCCTGAAGGAGGCTTAGAAGAAGCCTCTTATTGGGAAGCATTGTCCTGGGAAAGGATTAATTAATTCAGTTTTCATAGAACTCTAGAGAATTCTAAACAGAGTGGGTTATTATAAAAGAGCTAATCTGGTTCTGTCTGGCCATGTCATCGCTCCTTCTCAATTATGTCCCCATGATGTCATCCACCACCCTGTGGTATAGCTAAGGTAGTCTCTGCCAGGGCCCAAATAGGTAGAACTACCCAATCTTGGCCTTCTAGCTCCCAAGACTACGCGTTAAATAAATCTCTTTTCAATACAAAGTACACAGCCTCAAGTGTTTCACTGTAGCAATAGAAAATGAGCTAATACACACGTCACATTATTATCCTCATTCCAAAGAGGAAGACACTGACGTTGGAAAGTTGTAACATTTGATTGAAGGCCACACAGCTATCAAGCCAATCTGAACCATGGAAATGTGGCTGTGCTGTCTTCTCCTTTTTCAGTAAGTGGTTTCTATTGAAGTAGAACATGGATTTATCAAATGCCCCATGAATTTTCATAGTGAGCACACCACCCAGATCAGAAAGTGGAAACATACCAGCACTTGCCGGCGCCTGGCCTTCCTGGAAGTTATTAGACTCTCCTCCCACCCCACCATAGCCTCTGCTCTAAATTTCTAGCATCATTGATTAGTTCTGTTTTGTTTTGAATTTATGTAAATGATCTTTCATTCTTTACCATTTTGCTCCTACTCATCATAAGGACCTCATCATAGCAACCTTTTATGTCTGCTGCATGAGCAAACTGTGATATCTCCAATGGCTCAGCAACCCTCTGATCCTCTATGCCACTGTGTGGTAGGAGGAATATCCTATCCTGTGTTTTGAGGGGCTGATTGCTTCTGCTGATTCCGTGTCCTCCAGCCTCAGTTTCTGTGGCAGAATGCTGACACTGGAGATTGGGAATGTTTGTGTGAACAAAGTGTTCTACTGCCCTAAACTAATCCCAAACATCCTGTCTCTGCCCTTACTTCCTCCATGGTTGGCAACAGGCTCTCTTCCCCTAGGTGCTTGGCTTCCTCCTTCAAACACCCACTGTTGCTCTTAGGTAAGACTGACTCCAATCCATGATACAAAGCCCACATGCTCTGTCTTCCTCTCCCTGCCTCCTGCAGGCTGGGAACATCCGGCACCCTGCTCCACATACATACGCAAACATTTATTGTCTGTCCACCTCCATTACTAAAAAGTGCTTCTCCAGGACTAGGGAGATGGTTCAGTAGGTAAAGTGCTGGCTTCATAAGCATCAAGACCTGAATTTGGATCCCTGGCACCCACTGAGAGGCAGAGAAAGGTGGATCCCAGGGACTACTCCAAACAGGAGCTCTAGGTTCAGTGAGAGCCCCTGTCTCAAAGCACAACGTAGAGAGTGATAGAGGAAGGCATTCAATACCAACCTCTAACTTCCACAAACACATGCATAGGTACATGACTGCATGCATGTGTGTGTGAGTATGTGTGCGCACATACAAATAACAAAATGTTTTCCCAGCTGCTGTGGCCTTATTCCCAGATTTATATGGTGCACAGTAGGTACTTGATACAACCTGCATTGGAAGGAAAAATTAATCAGCATGGAATTTCCCCACCCAAACACTAAAAGCCCCTGCCAGGGCAAGACACATGTAATTTAAATCCAGGACTTTGCTAACAGGGGCAGTGTTGTGACCGAAGCTAATGTCTACTCCTCAGCTGAGGCAGACTGGAGGTTGGGAAAAATGAGGCCAAAGTCAGCAGTTCATTTGCTGGCCCAGAGATCATGGAAAGCCTGATCTCTCACCAGACTCCTATGGTAGGACTCTAGCCAGCCCAAATGTCTGGTCCCGAAGCTTCCCAGAAGAGAACCATCTGCCAGTCCAAAGGTAATAGGACTCCTGTGTGCGTCAAGCATCGGGGAGGGTGTGGGTTCAGGCAAATGAGCTGCATCACACACAGATATAAAGGACCGCAGTCAGCATCAGGACTTATTGCCCATCAGTATTCACCAGGATGGAGGGCGGCCCAGAGCAGTTGCATCTAGCCAAGGCACTAGGGAAGGCTGGAGATGGGAGGGACTTGGCTGAAATCCAGGAGCTGGCTCTGAAGTGGTTCATGGAGACACAGGCCCCCTCTATCCTACAAAATGGAGCTCTGCCCCCCTGGTTTCATGGATTCATCACTCGCAAGTAAGGCTCCCCCTGACAACATGGCCAGCATGGCCCACAGTTCCTCAGGGCTGAAAATATCACCCAAGGATTCTGGAACACTGGGCTCCTGAAATTTCCTCACTAGGCAGGATACTGGGGGTGGAGGGGGACAGATTGAGGAAGCTTCTGAAAGCAGATCTGAAGGGCATTTCTCTAGTGAAGTCTTTGTAGCTATGGGAAGGACAGAAAGTAGACCATGTGGGGGGCTGGGCATGTTTAGATGAGTTCTGAGTATCTTGGCAAAAATAAAAAATTAAAAGACTGTGCCATATATCAGCACTGAAATGCTATTGTAACTAAGCTAGAAAACTGACCAGGAAACCTAGACACATGGTTATCCTGGCATAGGGACCAGAATGTGGGATTTGGCAATCTGTGCTTGGGAATATTTGTGTGCACAGATCACACCTGAGAAGCCTCAGAGCCTCAGAGGTCTAAGAAAGTTCTCTATCAAGGACTAAAAGGCTGCCCCAATCTAGGACCTAAGGCTATAGCTTGCAAAGATCCTGAGGTAGGTCTAATTCAGGCTGCTTGGCTATTGTGAGGGTACAGGCTCCAGTAATGGTATGTCCTTTGTCCAGGCAGACAGAGCAGCTACTCAGGGACAAAGCTCTTGGTTCCTTCCTCATCCGCCTCAGTGACCGGGCTGTCGGCTACATCCTGTCTTACAGGTAAGTGGGAAGGCCGCTATGGAGGGGCAAGCAGCCTCAAGACTCCATACCCCAGAGCCTGCTGACAAACACGGAGGCCCAGAAGCCCACTGTCTGGTTTTCCCTGGGCCCTGACTCCATGGTTCATCCAACCCATGCTTGGCCAACCCTTTCAGAGCAGCAGCACTGACCATCACCAAGGATGGTGCTGCAGCCTTCAAAGGGACAAGGGGAGCCAGATAAAACATACTCCTGGTGAGCACAGATGAACGCTGAGCCCAGTAAAGGAGGAATGGCTATTTGCTAGTGGGAAGAGGGCACAGTTGGGTATAAGACGGTCTTCTAGCAGATGGACTGGCATGAGCAGAAGTGTAGGATTTTGGGAGCCCCAGATCCCTGGGTGCAGCAGGATACAGGGAATGTGGGAACAGGATGGCCTTGGATGAGAATTCTGACACCAGGAAATGCTCCAGGCAGTCAGCCACTTCACCAGGGTCCTCCTTACAGCATAAGGAGGGAGAACTGGAGATAGTCGGGAGATGTGAAGACTGTGGGGACCCACGCCATCGGCTGAATATGAAGATCTTGGGTCTTACTAATGCAAGGCTATGAGACCAAAGAGGAGGAGACGTGGGCCTAGTCCAAAGTCAGAGGTCATGACTATGAACCCTGGCCTGAATGGAGGCTAAGTTGGGAAGGTAGAAGTCTCCCTCTGGAGACCTGGAAGGAGGCCAAGGCTGCAGGGCAAACTTCCAAGTCCTCAGATTCTGATTCAAATTATGTGCACAGACTCTCCTTGTTCAGATCTTAACCCAGAGGAAGCTTCTCTGCCTCTGGCATCTCATAGGTAAAGCAGGAAGATTCTAGTTACTGTCACAGACTGTTGGAACTGCTCAGTAAGAGGATGCATTTGAAAGTGCCTGGCACAGACTGCACAAACCTTGGAAGACCTAAACAAATGTTAATCACTCATTTTTCCCCATACACTACTTTGGGTACTTTGAAATATAATAAGCAAGCTTTTTCAAATCTCTTTTCAGTTTTGGTCTGCTTTGATATTATGTCTTTATTTCTTTGAGCTTCTCTCTCCCTCATGAGACCTAGGCAGGGGGCCACCTTATAAAAGACAGCAAGAGGAGGTGGTGCTCAGAGAAATATAAACAGTGAAAAGGACCAGCAGGGTCCAGAGACGAGCCAGCGCGGTGACTCCCTGATTCACACCAGGAGTGTCATGACCATTCCTGGTTTTCCTACAGTTGGCACAAGGCAGGTTGATATCCAAATGGGGGGAAAATGGTCGCTACCTCATGCAAGATACAAAAACTAATAACTATACATGGATCATAGATCCAAGACAGAAAATAATTACCTTTCTTAAAGGAAACAAAAAAAAACATTTTAATAAGCTAACCAACTGCCCATGAAAATGGGATAAACAAAAATTTCTTAGACACAAAAAGCACTCACTATAAAAGACGAATAAATTTGGATGTGAAGGCAATCTGGCTGCGACATCTGTCACCCCACAGGATAGATTCAGCTGATCTGGGTGGTTAGACGGGAGTGTCTCCTTCCTCCTTCAGCATAGCATGTGCATCCTTCCTGAAGCATGCTTGGTTGAGAAGAACGACCTCCCCAGAATAGAGGGGAGCCCAAACAAGCTCTCAGAAGGCTGATAACTTTGATTTCCTGTGTGTGTGTGTGTGTGTGTGTGTGTGTGTGTGTGTGTGTGTGTGACCAGTCTTGCTCTTGCTATTCTTTGGCACATTCTCAGTGGAAATGAGCACATGCATTCTCCAAAAGATATGCACAACAGCTATCTTTACAACAGCCTCAATAAGGAGACAGCCTAAACACCCAGCAGACTATGGGTCTTCTATCAGATGAGACACCCCACATAACTTTCGAGAGGAAGAAGCTAAATCCACTTGCACCTCAGCGAGTCTGGAAAATACGTTGAGGGGAGGAAGTGAGATACAAATGAGGACTTTTGCATGATTTCCATTTATTGGAAATTCCATAAAGGAAGAAACGCACGTATGGCAATCAGGTCAGAAAGAGGCCACCTGTGGGGCATTGGCAGGGAGGGGCTAGGCGAGGTTTTATATCCTGATCTGCATGTGATTACTGGGGCATTTTTATGTAGAAATTCACCTTGCTGCACACCCACGTGTGCTCTGTGTTTGAATCTTTCTTCCATTAAAACGAGGAAAATGAGGAAGGTGAGGCTTTATAGGAGGGGAGGTCCAGTTGTTCCGGAGGATGGGGCCGGGTGAAGCTGAATGGTAAGGTGGGCGCTTGTCTTTACTGGCAGCTTCGATATTTTCTTCCTCGTTGTTTTTATGTTTATGGGTTGTTGTTTTGTTTTTTTCATTCATTTTGAGCTTCTAAAATACTGTATTAGCCAAGGATGGTAGTTCATACCTATTGTCCCAGCACTGGGGAGGCTGGGGCAGGAGGACCCATCTGAGTCTGAGGCCAACCTGGACTATCCAGCTGTAGGCCAGCCTGGGCTATAAGGTGAGATCTTCTCTCAAGAATAAATGGGTAAATAATTAAAGGATTTAAAGTTAAGATAGATGGTAGATAGGTCTGGGGGCACAGTTTACCATTACAGCACTTGCACAGCCTGTGTGAGGCCCTAGGTTTTACCCCCCAGTACCACACACACACAAACACACACACAAAGAGATAAATTATTGCATTAGTAAATCTGATGAGCAAGATTTGGGGGGTACCCTTGTTTTGGGCTCAATGAGTGTCTCAATCACTCTAGTCCCAGCCCTGCCCTCCCCAAGAACAAGCTCAGGTTATTCCCAGGGCCCCAGACATTTGAAACAGCTCCCCCCCCCCCCCCCCACATACCCTCCCATCCCCCATCCCCCCACCTCACCCCCACCCCAGTTCCCCGAGGAACACCATAGATGCACATGGAGAGGGCAGCCCTTGGTCAGATGAGTCTGTACTGGGTGGAAATACTCAGCGGCAGAGCTGACCCACTCGCAGCCAGCAGCCCAACCCAGCCCACCTGTAATTGTGTTACAGGGGTAGTGATCGCTGCCGCCATTTTGTCATCAACCAGCTCCGAAATCGACGTTACCTTGTCTCAGGAGACACCCTCAGCCACAGCACCCTGGAAGATCTCCTACGCCATTACCAGGAAGTGCAGCTTGAGCCTTTTGGGGAGACCCTTGCTGCTGCTTGCCCACGGGTAGGTACTCTTCTCCCCAGGGTGCAGGAGGTAGGATGGGGTGTCCAGGCTTAGGGCAGCAATCACCCAGGAACATCCTATCAAGGGAACTCAGAGGAGTCATGGCCTTCGTTCAAAAAAGTACCTTAGCCAAGGTCAAGAACCTAGTGGGATGTTTCCATCCCTTTCCTACTGTCCTGCAGACAGTTGGAGGCTGCCAGTGTATGACCATAACCCTGTTATATCCTCACTGCCTCCAGCTAGAGGAAAATGACCTGTATGACGCCGTCAACACGGGCCTCCAGCAGACTAATCTAGGCCTGGAAAATCCAGCTGCCACGGAATTTACCACTGTGGTTCCTGACAAGGCCACCAGCCCTCGCCTTCCTGCAAAGCCCCAGGTCTCCTTCCTGCACACCAAGAAAGGCCTGGATGTGAGTCCCTGGACTGTCTCGAAAGAGGAAAGTACAGAGGTGAGGCGGATTCTGTGCTATACAGGCTGATGGCTGTGAGCCCAGGATTGGGGGGGGGTGTGTCCTACCACAGTCAGGTCCTTAGAAACCACCAGATCGAGATCTTCAAGCATAGAGGGTGAGCATCAGGCCCATGATGTAAGAAGCACAACCAGGTGTCAGTCCCTGGTGATCTGCCAATGCTATGGCCTGCCCTGGTCAGCTGGATGGATTTCAAACCTAGACTAGACTCTTCCATTTTCTCACTGTAAGGCTTTGTATGAGGCATGGAATCTCTGAATCTATTTACCATTCCTGATGTTCTTGGGAGGTCTCAATGAGAACAGTTATGAGATATCTGAAAATCACTTAGCAGACTGTAAAGTGGGATGTCTGTATGATGGGACAGGCTCAGAGAAAGTCCTTGACACATAGAGCATGGCATGCCCAGGACTTGTTTTTGTTGTTGCTTTTTTGTTTTGTTTGTTTTTCAAGACAGGGTTTCTCTGTCCTGGAACTCACTCTGTAGCCCAGGCTGGCCTTGAACTCACAGATCTACCTCCCTCTGCCTCCTGAGTGCTGGGATTAAAGGCATGTGACACCACATGCCAAGGACTTCTTATGCTCAGAATAAAACCTAAAATCCTCAGGATCTACAAGAGCCTCTCTAGTATCCGGAGCCTCCTTCCCTTCCTCACCATTCCCCTCTGGCCTTCTAAATCTTTTTTAAACCCACAAACCTTTGAACTCACTGTATATTCTGCCTGGGTCTCTTCTTACCAGAGAGTGACCTCACTCATACCCATACTGTATTCTCTCTCCTCAAAAAAGGCCACCTGAGCTACAGAACATGTCACCTTTCCCACCTGACCTACAGGACATGTCACCTTTCCCACCTGACCTACAGGACATGTCACCTTTCCCACCTGACCTATAGGACATGTCACCTTTCCCACCTGACCTATAGGACATGTCACCTTTCCCACCTGTTATTTTCTTTACTCTGTTACCTGTTTTGCTCTCCACAGCACTGATCATGAGCTGACATGACATTACCAATGACACAGTCCTATATCATGTATCATATACTAACTACATCAAGTCCTTGTACACTCTGTAGCACAGTCCCATGGTGCTTGTTTCCAGATTAGAATGTAAACTCAAACTGGCCTCAGGACTTAAGACTGTCTGCCATAGCTGGGCGGTGGTGGTGCACACCTTTGATCCCAGCACTCAGGAGGCAGAGGCAGATGGTAGATCTCTGAGTTTGAGACCAGCCTGGTCTACAGAGTGAGTTCCAGGACAGCCAGGGTTATTATACAGAGAAACTCTGTCTTGAAAAACAAACAAACAAACAAAAACTGCCTGTCATACAGTTGGTAGTCAGCAAATATTTGTTGAAAGGGTCCATGAGCAATGGGCTTGGGATAAAGCTACTCTGAAAGGGTATATAGCAGTGCATGGGGGGGGGGGGGGCTCCTGGGGCCCTGGGGGACCAAAGGACCATACTGGAGGCAGGAGGACCAGACAGGATGAGTTTGGGTTGGCTGTTGAGCTGGTTACCCTGGATGCCAAGGTAAAGATTATACTTAGAATCATAGAGCCAGGAAACATGACCATCATGAACCAGCTCCTGCATATGATAGGCAAACTGAAGTAAAAAAGGGAGGGAGGCTTGTAAAGACAGCTCAGGGGGTGCGAGGTCACGGCAACAACAGGGTGCCTTTTAAAACATTCTCTGTGCCTCTTTCCCAGGCACCCACTAGAGTGCCCCCCATTCCCCAGAGGAGTCCCTCTCTTCTGGATGAGCCTTCTGCAGGCCCCAGTGATATCATTTACGCGGACCTGAAGAAGGCGAACCGCGCACAGCAAGGCCTGGGCACCGAGGTGTCCGGCAGGCACAGGCCGGCTCCAGCTGGCAGCCTGGCTTGTTCCCCAGGCAGGAAGCCCTCAAGGAATCTCTCAGATGAAGACCAGAACAATCCCAATAGTCCAGAGCCTGCCCCGTCTGGGGTGAAGAGAGACCAGTGTGCTACAATGCCTTACAGTTCCTTAGGATTGCCCCTGCTCCCCAATTCTGAGGCCCTGGGACCACGGGCTACTACTTGGAAGCAGGAGTTTCTAAAGCTGAGCCACGACGAGGCTCAATCCTCCTCTGAGGTCAGCTCTACGGATACCTACCAGCTTGTTGGGACAACAGGCCCACAACAGGAGAGTGGGGATAGACCAGACCAAGGAGGCAGCCCTTATGAGCAGATTCCAACCTGCTGGCAAAGCACTACTAAGCTCCCATACCCTGGAACCAGTCCCACCTACAGCCAACTATCAGAGCCCATGAACTGTGGCTATGAGAAGATCTCAGGAACCCCCCAGCTCCCAGAGCCAGGGAACACCTATGAGCAAATCCCAGCCTCCAAGAACAAGGACACTGGACGGGCGCACAAGGTCAGTTCCCTGATGGGGTGGGTGGTGAGATCCTTACAAAACACCTGGTGAGCCAGACATGGAAGCACACATCTTTAATTCTAGCACTAGAGAGGCAGAAGCAGGAGGAGTTTTGTGAGTTTGAGGCCAGCCTGGCTTACATAGTGAACTCCAGGACAGCCAGGACTATAGAGAGAACCTGTGTGGAGTCAAGCATGAGCAGGTCACTGCAGGTGCTCAGAAGGGCCCAGAACTTTTCCACCTGGTGATATGGGGTGGGGGGAGGGGGAGAAGCAGCTGCTAGATTGTGGGCGTAAAATGGGGGTTTCTAGCCCATCTAAGAGCATCCTCTATGGTAGAACACTCCCTGGGTTTCTCAAACCTACAGCAGGGCTGTCAGAACCACTGGGAGGCAGAAAGGACGCCCTTGGCCATAGTCATGAATAAGCAGTAGCTCTCTAGCCTGTGGCATTGGCCATGGCAATTTCCCTGATGATTAGGGCTGCCAAATTCACCAAGATAAAAATACAAGGCATCTAGTTAAATTTGAACTGTACATAAACCAGTAGTTTTGATATGTCTCAAAAAATCATGGGGTTGGGGATTTAGCTCGGTGATAGAGTGCTTGCCTAGCAAGCACAAGGCCCTGGGTTCGATCCTCAGCTCCACAAAAATAAATAAATAAATAAATAAATAACTAACTAACTAACTAACTAACTAAATAAATAAATAAATAAATAAATAAATAAATCATAACCATTTATTTACCTAGAACTCAGATTTAACTGGGCAGCCTGTATTGTTACTTGGCAACCCTACCCAAGCTCTCTCTTTCTTGTCTGTAAAATGAGCTGAACATCTGGTTATGCCCAGGGCAGCTGCCCAAGGAACAATACTCCCACATCCTTTCTTGACAAGACACTTTCAGAGGTGGCTCTTAGTGAGTAGGGTGACTTTTTCTGAGGATTCATGATAGAGAGGAGGAGAACATGGGGGACAGGTGGTAAGCACACCATAGGTAGCTGCATCTGGGTCCCAGGGAGGCAGATGAGTCCACCCACCCCCTCCCCAAACCCTCAGCTGCTTATACTTGTGAACAACAGGAATGGAAAGGTCCTTCTTTCCTGTGGACACAGCCTCAAGTCCAGGGAAAGCTGAAACTTCCCTCTCCTGGCCTGAACTGGGACATGCTGAGCTTCAAAGCAAAAGGCCTCTAGGGGAAGCAGCTCCTCCTTCAGGGCAGGGCTGTGATCTCCTGCTCTAGCTCTTGCTCCCATAATTTTCTGAGGTGTTGATTCCCTCAGACTTCATCAGTGGACTGTGCTTTAAGGACCTCAGAAGCCATGCCTGCCCTTCCCCCTAGATGTTCCCATGTCCTCTTCTAACCTTGGCAGTCCTGTATATAACCCCTCCCCTCCTCCATCCTGTCCCACCAGGGCATAGCAAGGCCCCTGCTGGGCAGGATGGAGCAGGAAGACCAGGACATACCCAGGGGGGAAGATGATGCCCTGACTTGCAGTATGTTCCGCCTCTTTTTTGTTTGTTTTTTGTTTTTTGTTTTTCGAGACAGGGTTTCTCTGTAGCTTTGGAGCCTGTCCTAGACTAGCTCTATAGACCAGGCTGGCCTCGAACTCACAAAGATCCGCCTGCCTCTGCCTCCCGAGTGCTGGGATTACAGGCCTGCATACCACCGCCCGACTGTTCCGCCTCTTTTCACAGTCCTCCTTCCCACCCCCCTTCCTCAGCCAGACAAAAGCAAAGCCTCATCTTAAATGTGAAGGCTGAAAGTGGGGTTTGGGGCCCTGGAGAGGCTGGTGGGAGCCATACCAGCATTGTATCCTGTCATTTTTCCAGCTTGGGGCTCACCCCAGACCCAAGCTAAGAGCTTCTCAGCCTGGATCTTCTCCTCTCTGCTGGGGAGCCCAGGCCTCAACATCTTTCCCTTCCTTCCAGCCTGACAAGTTCCGGAGGCTCTTCTTCACAGACAAGAAGCACAAATTCTGAGGGAGGCCTGGCATCCAGAGGGTTTCCTGGCATCCAGGCCACACCAGGGATGACTAGATACCCTCAGCTCACCTGAGGGTGTAACTCAACCAGCCACTATGGGACCAGGCTCCTGGGTGCAGCCTAGGCACCTGCCTGGAAAGCACAGGAGAGACCTTGCCACAGCCTGCGACTCCTGGATGTGTCCTTGATGCTGCCCATCCACAGAGTGAAGGAATTAAGGCCAGCAAGAGCAGGCACTAACTAAAGGAAGGGTTGGGAGAACATGTAGAGGCCAGGGCTGATGAACATACAGAGCCTGCCTCATACCTCAGATACTTAGCAAGCATGTGCCAGGCCCCTTGCCAAGACACACTGCCTTCTTCCAACTGCCTAAATGATATCATGCTATTACCCCTGAGAACAAAACCAGTTCCCTTCCTCATGGTCTTGCCATGCAATGGGGGAGAAGGCCAGGAGCCACATCCTCTGTACCTGCCCCAGGAGGATTAGAGTAAGAAGCTGGGTCCAGCCACAGTCCAGCTCAAAAGCCATGGCTTTACCCAGCAGCAGGCTGGGCCCCTGGGAACTGCCCCTTCCCCCCCGCAAAAAAAAACCCTCTATCTTCCTGGCCCACTCCTTCATCTTGCTCCTAGCTTCACTACACAAGTTCCTAGCTTGTGCTGCAGATGAAGAAACTGAGGCCCAGAAACCTATTTGAGGACATAGCTAGTGAGGGCCTGAACAGAGACCCTCAATAAGGCAGGCCTAAACTTGGGATGCACAGCTGGGCAAATATGGAGCCAGTCAGGGGACACTTGATGCCATGCCAATGTGAGCAGGTCACCCCTGCCTGCCCTCGGCCTCCAGCCAGTCCTGAACTTTGGATCAACCTAGATTCCTCCATGGAACCCACCATCAGCCTGGTGGTTCTGCCTCCAGAGAGCTCCTGGGCCTTTTCCCAGTCACCAGCTTTGGAATCGGACACTCAGCCCTCCTGCCCCAGCTGTTCCTTGGCCAAGATGGCTCTTCCCGGGATCTTTTCCTGATTGTACCACTCTTCCTCGTCCATGTGCCCCACTTCCACAGGGTGAGCAACTGGCCTGCTTTCTTCTCTCTACCCCGCCTCCAATCACAGGAGGCCCCTCTCCACCTACTTCCACCCAGGCCCTGCGCAGAACTGGCTCAGTACACTTTTGTGAGGAAAGCCATTTCTTGGTAGACACTTAGCCAATGCCCTTCTCCCTCTAGAAGGAAGAACTTCTAGAAGTCCCTGTCTGTTGGGGGCGGGGGTGGTGGTGAAAGGTTTAGGAGTAGTGGGATAGCCTGGAGCAAACAGTGGTGAGCACTCTGTTAGGCTGATGTAACCACTACTAGGAAGATGGAAACAATCCTCACCCAACAGCCTGAAACCAAAGTTAGCTCCTGACACAGAAGACGACTTCACAGACTGTCCGCAAGGTACCACCGAGCATTCCTAATGCCGACAGACACGGAAAGTGCAGGACACAAAAGTGTTTTATTCCTAGGAATTCACAAATCTGAGGTCAGCACACACCAGTGACACCATGTCATTGGGGAGGGTGAGTGGGGCAGGGTTCAAGACCCAGGAGCAGAGCCCTTTGGACCCACTGCTTACCCAGCTTCACATTGGGAAAGTAGAGGGCAGGAGAGGCAGGGGGGAGGGGTGCAGCCCAGTCTTGGTAAAAGCTTTAGTAAAAGATTGCATAGCTTGTTAAAACCCCAGTCTCTGTTTCTTTTGTTTGTAGTTTCGTTTTGCTTGGTTTTTGCCCTTAGCCCTGGGTATGGGGTATCTACCCGGCATATGGGTAACCCAGCCCCACCCCTCCTGCTGGGTTTCCCATCTTCCCCTCCTAGGAGACACTGCTAGGTAAGAAAAGGACTGGGCGAGAAGGTGGTTGAGAGGGCCCACAGGGGGACCGTTGGTCTTGTGGCTGAACCACTGGGGCCCCGGGAAGGGTCCTGCTCTTCACAACCTCGTTGCTCTCAAGTTTCTTATTTGTTTTTTGCTGAAAGGGCCACAGGAAATGTCCATGGGTGAGAACCCCAGAGGCTACAGCTCCTTTCTTGAAGTGCTTGGACCACCCGTACCTGCACAGACAGCAGGCCAGAAGGTGGACTACCAGGCCCCTGCAGCCTTGGCAGTGTCCTCAGATTCGGATGTGGAAAGTGCTGGGAAGAGAAAGGAGAGAGGGTGTGAGGCTGGGCAGAAGGCTCCAGAGGGAAAAGCTAACCTCACCCTGGTCACTTCCTTAGAGAAGCTCACAGACGTAATTACAGGAGGCTCAGAAGGCCAGGTATCCAGTTTCCACCCTCCAGAGTCCAGATCCTTCCCATGCTCCACGGAAGGTCTTGGTCCCTCTGTGATATGAATAGTCATGTAAGGGCCAGTCATGCATCTAGGGGGAGGGGCTTCGATCTGCTGCTTCCGGCCTGCATATATCACTCCCATGAAACCAGGCAGCCAGCTGTGACCCTAATGTTCTGGCCTATCCAACCCAAGCCCAGGCCCAGGGATAACAGCACCTGAGGAAATCAGGGGCCTTGGCGATCATGTCCTCAAAGTCAGCGAAGCCCAGCTTGCCGTCACCATCCAGGTCAGCTTCCTCAATAACCTTGTCACACACAAGCACTACCTCATCCTCATCCAGCTCTGACTTAGTGAGTCGGGCCAGCGTCAGCTCTAAGTCTTCTTTACAGATGAAATTGTCAGTGTTGAAGTCTGTGTGGTTAGGGGGGGTGAACAGAGATGATCAAGACAGGGCTGGGGCCCTCCAGAGGCTTCGAGGAGGGAGGTGTCCTGTCCAGTACTGCCCCTTCCTCCCAGCTGACCACCCTGATTTCTCCACCAGCCTCCAGAGTCCCCAGAGTATCTCAGACAATAGTGGGGTCCCTGGAACCATCAGGCTCACACACAAGGCATATGTTAAACACCCACAGCCAACAAATTAACATTTAGGGGAACCTACAAACCCCCACAAGGAGGGTGCACACAGCCACAGCCCAAACAGTTCCAAATCTGAAGCACCCTAAGAATTTCCCCCTGGAGCTAAATAGACTTCCTGGTCTCACCCCACAGTGGACTCCTAAAGCCAAGGAAGCAAGGACCCAGAGAGGCCAAGTGCTGAGTCCAAGTCAGAGATCCAGTGAGAGACACAGCAAGGATTCTGACTGGGTCCATTTGACTCTAAGACCCACACTGCTGGTAGGCCTCCAGATATACATGACTAATTAACACACTGTTGTATGCAGTAAGTATGTACAACTTAATCTGTCAATTTTGTAAACAAAAACAGAAGTCAAGTCAGCAGATGTAGGATCCCCCAGAGCAGTGGTTCTCAACTTGAGGGCCATGACCCCTTTGAGGGTCACATATCAGATGTCCTGCATATCAGATATTTACATTATGATTCATCACAGTAGGGAAATTACAGTTATGAGGTAGCAATGAAATAATTTCGTGGTTGGGGGTCACCACAACATGAAAAGCTGTATAAAAGGGTCACAACTTTAGGAAGGTTGAGAACCACTGCCCTAGAGAGAGGCCAGAGAAGGGAAGGCCTTTGTGCACAGAATAAAGGCAGATTTGGGTCTCCTAGGCAAAAGGCATTACCACTGTCCCCAGAGAACACACAGTGGTTCTGTGGGCCTGAGCTGTGTGCAGGCTCATCATGATTAGCTCTATCCCCAGATCACAGCTGCCAGCTCTGTGCACGTGGTTTCCCATGCCTCTGATGCCTGCCCAGCAAACACCCACTTGGCCTACAAGTTTCCAAGCATCACTGTCTAGGCATCCCACTGAACGCCTGCTGCCCACTCGGCTGTCGTGAACGCAGTGATGAAGACAAGAGCCACTCTGCCTCCTCGTTTACTTAATGCCTGCACTCTGCAGGTGACGAGAGTTGAGGAGGACAAGGACCTCTCTGATGTCACAACCCTGACCAACTCAGATGTAGAGCAGAGGCCCACCAGTGTAACCTGAGCTGCCCACCTCTGCCCCTGCCTGTGGAGGCCTCTGCAGAGGGCATGAAGTGGGGTTTATCTCTGCTCCTGAAGGGCCTGCAGGGGTTTTCATGAAAAAGCCTGATATGTGGCTAGTGGGCTGGATAGAATCCTAGGCTAATTTAACAGTAAAAACTGGAGACCTCCATGGGCTCGGCACTTTCTTCTTGTAGGAAGACAATAGTCTTTACCAGGGACAGCACTGTGGGGTCCAAGACTGAGGGATAATGGATGAAATTTTAGAAGCTACATATATGGAGGGTGGACAGGCAGTGTCTGCTTTCTTATATGCAAACACAGTATGTTACACTACATGTCTAAACCAAAGTCCTTTAAAATAATCACAAAATCAATAGGCAGCCCTGATGGACCCTCTGCTTTGAGATGCACCAGCTTCTCAAAGGTGCGGGGAGGTTTGTGGTCTTCTTATCTGGTCCAGTAAAAGCTCAAACCCTTTCTTGGGCTTCAGTGATCTGACTTGGTAAGGATTTGACCCAGGCACAGTGGGTGAGCTGTGTGGTAGCCTCCATGTAGCTATGGGAGAATTCTGTGTGACCAGCGCCCTCTAGTGGCCAGTGGGTCAGCAGGCTGGGGAAATGGGAAGACCCTACCTCTGGCATGTGAGGGGGGACTCTTGTGGATTTCCTTCCCCACCTGGCTCATCATTGTATCCCAGAAGGTATCCTGGCTTTTTTAGTTCACAATTCAAATTTCCCCAGTGATCTTTCTAGAATACAACTGCCCTTCCCTGCCTGAACCCTGCAGTGTCCTAGTCCTGAGCTCAAGGCCCCCGACTCCTCACAGCCTACTTTACCTCTCTAGCCTCTCACTGACCCCTCCCATCACATCACAAACCTTCCTCATCTTGTCAAGCGTTGCTGCCCACTCTGTTGGGGTGTCTGTCCTCTTGTCTCCAGGAAACCAATCTCCCCTGGTCCTCTAGTCCCTATTCCTCACCCTAGCACCCACCCAGGGTGGGAGAGTCTTTCCTTCTTTCTGAAGATGAGTCTCAGACATGATGTGTGCCCTTGAGGCAGGTGTCCTCAAAGAGCAACCTTAGTGTACCCAGCAATAAGAGGATGGTCCAATGGTCATAGGATGCCCCCTCAGCACTACAGCTCTGCCCTGCTTGCCAGCCCTCCTTACCATAGATCTTGAAGGCATAATTTGCCTTGAGCTCTCGGGGTGCCGACTCACAGAGCACAGAGAACATGTCCACAAAGTCATTGAAGGTGAGGTTTCCCTCGCCATCCTCAGAGAAAGCCTCCACAATCCTCTCCTTGAAGGGATTCTCCTGAAGGTAAGCACAGCCGTCACTGAAGTACATGAGGCAGGGGCCTTGGGCTAATCTGAAGGTAGCTTGTGACAACCTGTGTGTGTCAGCTCTAGAGTGAGGCAATAATCACAGCTACTTAATGGGTTCCTGGAGGAGTTGCCAAGGTAGAGATCAAGGCATTGATCCAGGACCTTACTCAGCAGGCGTGCTCTCATGCTACACAGGGTCCACATGAGCACAGCAAGCTGAGCAGAGCCTCCATGACAACTACCCCATTTTTCAGAGGCACATACACAGGCTCCTTCCTTCACACCCTGGGCTATGTCCCCAGCAAAGAAGACAACCGCTCTGGGAAGTCCTCGGCTCAGGCTAATTCAGGCCAGACAGGTGAGGGATGGAAGTAAGGTCCCAACGTGTCAGATAATTGGACCAACGAAAGCAGCAAGAGGTGGTTCCGATGCCTCCAGTCACAAGGCCCATTTGTTCTCATTTCCAATACTGTCTCTGCTCCTTCCGGTGACGCCAAGTCATCCAGGGCCACATTCCTTCCATCACAGCTGCTCAGCCCAGATCAGCCCCAGTGGCCTAGAAACAAGTTCCTACAGTGCCTCACACTCTCCATGACACTCAGCCTGGTCCCCACTCCCTCAAGGACAGGCAGTACTCTCCAGGGTCAGCCTGTGCTTGTCATCTCTCAGGACAGCATTGGGATGCAGGCCCAAGGGGTCGCCATGTAGCTCTCTTACCCTACCTTAAGCCATACATCCCACTTCTGCCAAGTCCCACAGCCCTGTGGAATTGTGCCCAATGCTGCGGGAGTGTCCTTTCTATATCCCATGTGAAGAAATCAAGAAACCTTCAATGTGTAGGTGTGTGCTTGAGGACCCATACAATAGAGCTGGCTAAGCCTACCCAACATGGCCCAAATCCAAACGAACATTCTAAAAAGACTCCCAGGAAGTTTGAGTCTGAGTTGTGTCACTAGAGATGACCAAGAATCCATGACCAGACAAGGGGAAGAGAGAAAAATTATCTTAAAGAGCAGACCAAGGGCTGCCAAGTACAGCCCAGGCTACTCCACATAGGGACATGCAGATGGGCATGGGCCAACAGCTGGGCAGTGGGCAACCACAAATCCACAGTACATCTACCAAGCCCTACCCACTTCCATAACTCATTTATGCAAAGTGTATATTGGGAAAGAGAGCTTCAGCGGTAGGGTCAGGCTTCAGTCTGGATCCGAGCCTCTACTCCCTGCCTGGGTGTGAGTTCCCCATGCTCCAAAACCACCAGCAGCAGCCTCTTGCATACCCGGAGCTCCGGCATCTGTATGATGAGGCTCATGGGCACATGGACGATGGGACTCTTCCTGTAGTCCATTGGGACGAGGTTGGGGGCCAGCTCATAGAACCGTGCATGGAGCCTTGGAGAGAAACAGAGGAAAACACTGGAGGCTGCCATCCCTGAGCCCCAGTGACCCAGAGCCACCCCATCTAGGCTTGGACAAACTGTCTGCAACCAGGACCAAGTGTCGGGCCAATAGGAAGCTGTCAGCTCTGCCCACAGTGGGCATAGCTTGGACAGGAAGCAGGTCCTGCAAAAATCCCCATACTGGTGACCCAACTGTGCCCAGGCCCTCCTTGTTTCAACACACGCATACAGGAACCACCATCACTGTCCTCTCCGATAGTAGTACTTTCTCCCCGCTCCTTAGCTGAGCAACTATCTCCCACCTCCCTCTTTCTCCATCTCTCCCCACCTCGCCCACTCCCCACCTGGCCTGATTTGGTCTCTCAAGTTTTCTATGTGGGGCTGGCAAGGTAGCTCAACAGGTAAAGGTACTTCCTGTCAACATACAACCTGAGCTTGATCCCTGAAACCCACATGGTGGAAGGAGAGAGCCAGCCCTTACAAGCTGTCCTATGACCTCTCCCTCCCTCCCTCCCTCCCTCTCTCTTTCTCTCTCATACACACACACACACACACACACACACACACACACACACACACACACACACACACAATTATTTTCTAAGAGTTTTTAATGTTCCAGGTACCATGCTTGACAAAAGTCACCTTAATCTCCTGCTCATCACTGGGTAGGCAACCCATTATGACCTCAGTTTTCAGCTAAGCAAACTGAGGGCTGAGAGGTTTGTCTGAGGCCACAGAACTAGATCTTCAAGGTCCAGGGCGGAACCTAGGCCTGGGAAGTCCAGAACATAACAAACATAACCACTCCTCTGCTTGCCACAACTAGGGTCCTCCAAAGCCTAGCTCTTGTCTGGAAGGTCAGTGGCTAAGAGTGCTCAGCATCCTTCATGCCCTCCAGGAGCCCCTATGAATGGATCTTCACAGCCGTCCTCCTGCTGGGGCTGGCAGGACCAAGCCTTCCAAGTGAGCCGAGCCATCCTTGCTGATGTCTCTGGTTCCGAGCCGCTACCCCACACCCCTGTTTTGTACTCAGGAGGCTGTGACACCTCAGTAAGCTGCTCATCACCCCTGGAATGTGAGGCCTCCCAATCCCATGTCACTTGGAAGTCTCCCATCATCCTGTCCTCTTTTGTCCTGTGTCCCTTGTCCAGGTCCCTTATATCCCAGAGGTCATCTCTCCATCCAAGGCAGGTTCCAACTACACTCACATGAGAGTGCATCTGTGATATGTTTGGTGTGTGGGGCAGATGCAGGGGCACTGGCCAGGGGCAAAGGTAGGCAATTTACCCAAGGTGAGGCCCCAGACTGGAGCAGACTGGATCATGTATGACCTCACATCTCCTGGGCTGGATCAGTCCTTCTACCTCAAAATCGGATCAGACCAGGTCTTCTTAGTGACCTAAAACTTCTGGGTCCTCCCTTAGGAAGTTCCTCAGTGCAGCCAATCCAACGTTCATCTGAGTCCCACCTGACCCCTGGTGTCTCATAGAGCACTTGACTGCTTCCTCAGTGAACTCGGAAATGACTGAAGCTGCCATCTGTCAAGTCCTCTGTCTCCAGACTAGTGCTGTGTGGGTGTCCTTGCTCACTTTAATTCCCAGACACCCTGAGAAGTAGGTATTAGCCTCCCACTTTTCAGATGGGAAAACTGAAGACCAAATGATTAAGTGCCTTTCAGCACTTATACAGTGAATGAGCAGTGAAGACAAGATTTGAACCCAGGACTGACCACACACACACACACACACACACACACACACACACACACACACACACACATTGCACGTCAAGCCACCCTGGTAAACATGGCTCTCCTAGAGCAGAGCACATCCTGAATAAGCAAACAAAATAAGCACAATGCCACAAGCTTACTCTTTAGGAACACATCTCCACCAAAGGACCTGAGGTCACAAGGACAGAACAGAAGGGGGGAAACCCTAAAATCCTATCCTTTGTGTGAGAGGGGGTCAGCAGACCCCAGGGTGACCAGATCAAAGCTGGAACTCTCCACAAGCAGACGCTCAGATTTTCTCCGCTATTTCCTACATTGAGGAATATTGCTCTTCTTTTTATAACAGTCCTTGTATTACAATTTATATTTTGCAATTCCTGTGCTTTTTGGAGGAGGCAGAGGATGACAGGGTTTCACTGTATAGCCAGGCCTTGCAAACCTCCTGCTTCAGCAGCCTGCAGCCTCTCCGTGAGATTGCAGGCCTGTGCCAGCATTCTTGGCCAATCTGTTCACCTTTAACAGGTCCATTGTGGTGTTTTGATGATTACATTACGGAGTAGACTTTAACATCCACTCCCTCCACCTGTGCTATGGCTGGTGCTGGGTGCCTCTGGGAATTTGCTTATGCCCTCAAAGTTGTGGGATTGTGCAGCTAGGCTGAGGTTGGAACTGCACCTAAACTACTCACTAGCTAGTGGGGTGACCTTGGGTAACTGGAGTAACCACAGAGAATAATTTTCAGTCAGAAGTAGGATCAGTCTATCATTTTTCCCACTTGAGAAAATTAAATAGGGCAGTGTTCATAAAGCTATCTGGTAGGCTAAGGAGATGATCTTTGATACACAGACCACTGAATACCAAGGATCAAGTCAGTAAAATCAGTAAAGGACATGAGTTCAATCCCCGGAACTTATGTTTTAAACAAAGAAAGAAAAGAAAATGTCAGGCATGATGACCAAAAAAAAAAGGGGGGGGGGTTGTTTTAAAAAAAACTTAATGTTTATTTAATTTTTTAAAGATTCATTTATTCTATCTTATGTGTATGAGTGTTTTGCCTGGATTTATGTATGTGCACCATATACACACTTAGGGACAGTTGTGAGCCACCACGGGGGTACTGGGAACTGAAGCGGAGCCTTCTATCAGAACAGCAAGTGCTCTTTACCTCTGAGGCATCTCTCTATCCCTGGAAATATACACATTTAATCCCAGTGCTGAGGAGTAGGAGACAGGCAGATCGCTGAGGACCGGCCAGCCAGCCCAGTCCACTTGGTGAGCTCCAGGTCAATGAGAAACTGTCTCAAATCAAAGGTGGATGGGCTTGAAGAACAACACCTGAGGTTGTTTGCTGGCCTCCACATGCATGCACACACAGACGTGCTACACATACACGTGTACCAATGCAGCTGGGCGGTGGTGGCACACGCCTTCAATCTAGCACTCAGGAGGCAGGGGCAAGCAGATCTCTCGGTGAGTTCAAGGCCAGCCTGGTCTACAGAGTGAGTTCCAGGACAGCCAGGGCTACATAGAGAAACCTTGTCTCAGAAAACCAACAAGCAAAAACCATGTGCACCCATGCACACACAAGTACACATATATGCACAAACCACCTAGAGTCACACTGCAGCTATTTCTACTCTCTTGTTTGACTGCCAGAGACTCCCCAGAAGAGGTGAGCATGGGATCAGGCTATGGACACCCCCAAAGGATGGGGAGGCATTTCCTGGGATGAAAAGCCAGGTTCTGCCCTGGTATACAGATCTGTTCTAAAACAATTAGGGGCTAGAGAGATGACTCTGAGGTTATGAGGATGTATTGCTCTTTCATAGGATCCAAGTTAGCATCCCAGCACTCACAAGAGGCAGCTCATAACCACCTGTGACTTCAGCTCCAGGGGATCTGACACCTCCGATCTCTCAAGCATCCACACATGGCAGTATTCACACAGACACACTCACATATACATAACTAAAAATAAAATAAAAGTCGGGTGGTGGTAGCACATGCCTTTAATCCCAGTACTCGGGAGGCAGAGGCAGGCGGATCTCTGTGAGTTTGAGGCTAGCCTGGGTTACAGAGTGAGTTCCAGGAAAGGAGCAAAGCTACACAGAGAAATCCTGTCTCAAAAAAACCTTAATTAATTAATTAATTAATTTTAAAAAATGAGGCTGGAGAGATGGCTTAGCAGTGTTGCTCTTACAGAGGACCTGCAGTTCTCAGCACCCACATTGTGGCTCATAACTACCCATGATTCCAGCTCCAGGGAACCAACACCCTCTTCTGACGTCTGTAGGCACCAGGCAGGCATGTGGTACACATATATATGTGCAGGCAAAACACTCAATGCACATGAAATAAATCTTTTAAAAAACTAAAACTAAAATTAAAAAGTCAAACAACTAGATGGTAGAAATTTTTAAGGAACTCCACAGAGAATTTGAAACACCAAATCACTGTGGGAGGAAAATCATCTTTAAAAAAAAAAAAAAGGAAAAGACAGACCTATATCTCTGTCACCCCTTCCCCCAATAAAGGACACCGAGTTAAAAAAAGATTTATACATGTGTCCCATCACAACAGCCAGGACCAGAAATGACAACCATGCTACTCTAGATGCATGAAACCAAGCGTGAAAGCCACCTGGGTGATTGAGGAAGTTAAAGGAGCCCTTCCTACCACTAAAGAGGCTGAAGCTGGAGGAGGATCCCGAGTTCGAGGCCAGCCTGAGCTATACAGGGCGACCCTGTCTCAAGAAGAAAAATCCAACTAACCAACCAAAAACAACAACAAAAAACCCAAACCAAAATAATAATAACAATAAAAAGGAGGAGGAGGAGGAGGAGGAGGAGGAGGAGGAGAAGGAGAAGGAGAAGGAGAAGGAGAAGAAGAAGAAGAAGAAGAAGAAGAAGAAGAAGAAGAAGAAGAAGAAGAAGAAGAAGAAGAGGACGACGAAGACAGAGAGAGAAAGGAAGAGCGGGAGGGATAAGAAGAGGAAGAGGGAGAGGCAAAGCCAAGCCCTCATCCCAGAACCCGAAGAAATGAAGCAGTGCCACCTCTGAATGTTTGCAACCAGCCAACCCCACATAGCAAGATCTGTCTTGCCTCTTGCCCAGCCCCCCAAAAAAGAACAAAAAGAAATAGACATTGGTGCCAGACTCAGATTAGAGTCAAACCCAAATATTAATGAGACGTAGCCCATGATAAACAGCATTTGAAATCATTAGGGGAAAGACAGATCCTTCTGAAAAGTCAGAAACTGATAGCCCACACAAATGCCTGGCTCCCACATGGGGTTTTAAATACATTAAATTTTTAGAAAAGAAGGAATTAAATTAAATTTTCAAATTTATTTGCCAACATTTACAAATTGAAAGATTTGTACACTGTACATCTGTTTGCCGATCCTGCTGGGGCTGGGAGGGGCTAGCTCTTCAGAAATGATCCAGAGCCTGGCCCACTTCCTTTACTCACCGTGCAGGTTGGCCCCTGCAGGAAGTTAAGTTTCACACTCCTCATGTGTGATAGAAAAAAATAAAGTGTAATTAAAATCGATTACATCAATGTCTAAAAGGTTAAAAACATAAACAATGAAGTAATCTCTTGGCAGACTCCTTAGGGTGTCACCTGGACAGGCTTGTCTTGGATGGAGGGGACAAGGACTCCTGTCCATGCGTTCAGGAACAAAGTGTAACTGAGGACAGGGAAGAGCTAAGCTCTGACCCACAGGAAGCAGAGAGGCTGAAAGGATGGTGGAGTGGGCTGCCCACTCACCGCGGTGCCGGGATGGAAGAGCTGATCCTAGAAAGAATGGGATCGACTGGAGTTGTTGGTAGAGGGAGCAGTCGAGCCCGGGACCATGGTTATCTGTGATCCAAATCACTGACAGAAGAACCTCCTGCTCAAGTTCCCTCCCTGCCATCTGGTCAGTATTCAGGGTGCAGCTTACCAGGGAAACAGGCAGCTGGGAGGAGGAGAAGGGGGGAAGCTGCATGAAAGCATTGGGAGGGCAGGCCAGTGGAGGCAGGGGCTGGCCGGCCTGGCTCTGCCACTGACCTGCTGTACACAGCTGGGTGGTCTTTGCTCCTTGCCCTCTCTGGGGCTCACTGAGATGTGAGCAGTGGAGAGAGGCTGGCCTGGTAGGGCTGTGGGGGTCAGTGACACGGGCCTCTGCTGGAGGTGACACCCCGAAACCGGTCAGGCAACAGCTCAGACAGGGTGTCCAGCTGCCTGAGGGGTCCTGACATTTCTCTAGTGTGGAGATAAAAAAAGCCGGGGTTACGAGGAGCCAGGACCCTTTACCCAAGAGCCCTTCATTTGCTAATGAGCCAGAGATAACCCCAAAGGCCTGTCAGAGCAGCTGCACCTCTTGGCCTGGTCTTAAGCCGTTCTTCCCCGAGACCTTGCTGATGAGGAGGACTAGTCCATGGTAGGGGTGAGAAGGGGATGCAGGCCATGTCTTTGTCTCTGCATTCTGCCTGCCTCGAGCATTCTTCTCCCGTGGCCAGTCCCCCCTTCCCTTACCACACTCTTTACACGCTCACTAGTGGCTAATAGGCACCATGTCCAGGTGCCAGGCATGGGCACAAACACCTGAATTCTCCAGGAAAGCTAGTTACTGAGCCTAGGGATCTCCAGAGCTTGGCTGGCTGTAAGAGCATCGTAAGTGCTGGGTGGCAAGGAACTGGACCAGACTAGAAATACTGTGAGCCCCAGAATACAAGCCACTCAGACTCAGCGTCTACACAGCAGGGGTTAAGGAAGTTGGGAGCACACCTAAATAGAGGATTAATACGGTAAGACTGAAAAGCCCCAGAAACCCTCACTGAGGACACATCACTCTGGATAGGCTGATCCCAGTGGTCAGATGGCACAGCTTTGATTACTGCCCCTTGATAGTGGTACTAGCACCCCAGAAAGAGGACCAAACCTTTCTGAGGCCAGAGAACTCCAGTGCTGTGGATATGGGGGGACAGCCCAGGCCTGAGACCAATTTGGGGGGCCTCTGATGCCCCCAGAAGTGAAAATAGGGTATCCTCTGCCCACTGAAGTGACAGGACAGGATAGTAGGCTAGAAGAGGGACATTGTCCACACAGAGTGGTCAGGATGGTGACAAACGACAACAGGCTCTCTGGGGAGGCTGCACCAGGCTGTAGCCCCAGCCTGAGCATCGATCTCCAGGGAAACTGATCCTGAGACTTTGCTGCTTTTAGTGACACCGGATAGCCTAGGTAGAGGGGGCCAGCAAGGGCTGCAGGTTTCCTAGCATCCGGTAATGCCTGCTCACTGGTCTGAGACTGCCAACTCTGCCATCTCTCCTGTTCAGGACCCCCTCCTGAACCCACAAAGAGAGGGGCTGTCCTGGACACCCCAGGGTAAACAGCTCAGGGGTGGTAGGCATGTCTTTGGCTTTTGGACATCCCAGGGTGACAGACATTGAAGCCAGTGGAGTATTAGAGACCCCTAGCTTAAAAGACGGGAGTGGGGAAGGCAGGCAGGGAGAGTCCCTATGGTAGCAGGTCCCAAATGAAAGAAAAAAAAAAAAAAGCCAGGGACCTGGAATTAGAAGGCCATATCTCCAGACCCTGGCTTAGTGACTTGGGCCAAGTTAAGTCCCATGTGTAAAGGGAGTTAGCAGGATTCTCGTGTTACAAGGTCCCAGTGAGGACTGAATGAGACTGTGCCCTAAACCCTTTATCTCGAGTTCAGAATGTAGCAGGTGCCCCATTCCCAGGAGGATAAGTGCCAGGGAGCAGTGAGACCTTTAATCTATACTGCAGCTCTGATGTGTGCCTGAGGCCCACCTGAACTCAAGTCTCACATTCTTCCTCAGCCCCACCTCTGCCACAGCCCTAGCCCCAGAGATGTAGTAGACAAGAAGCCACACTTACTTGAGGATGTCCTTCTTATTGAAGAAAGTGCAGTCCTGCAGGAGGAAAACACACATGGTGGACCTTAGCATCCTTGCAGCTCCAGGGCCCCAACCGGCCAAGGCAGACAAAGAGTGCCTGCTCCCCTCCTCAGGCCTCCCCAGAGGTGACAGCCAGTTCTAGCAGGTCCAGAAGATGCTTCCAGAAGCTTGTGATCCACCTCTCTACCACCACCACCACTGGGCCCAGGATAGCAACCCATAGGTGGGGTAGGGCTGGGTGACACATGTCGGGTACTTGGCAAAGGAGAACATGGAGTCATGGGTGGCCACAGTAATTTGAAGGTCGGGGGTTACATTGTGGGAGAGCAGGGAGGTAGCTAAGAGACAGTTCTAGAGACCCTCAAGAGTGGATCAACAGGATGCCTTGGCATGCCACCTTAGGCACTGAGAACAGGGCCTCATGTGGATAGGCAGTATAAAGCAGATGTCCTGGGTCGCCATGGGCAGCCGTCCTGAGTTTGGAGACTTACCATTCTGGGGACATGATCTGTGGCCTTAGGCTGAAGGAACAAGGGATCTCACACTGAGGAGGCATTAGAGAGATGGAGGCTGAGGTATGAGGGGTAGACCCCAGAAGAGGGGGATGGGAAGGGAGCATCTGGACTCAAGGACCTGTCTGTCTGGATGAGATCCATCCATCCATGGCCTAGAGTCTTACTTGATGGTTACTACACCAGGCCTAAGTGAGAGGAAGCGAAAGTGACCCAATGGGACTTAAAATGCCCACCAATGCACGACTTTTTCATTATCTCCTGCTGTCTGGCTCCTCTGCCCACTGTTACAGCATGAAGGAAGAAGGCCTCAGTCTCAGCAGAGCCCATGGGGCCTCCTGGGGCCTTATGCTAAGCAGAGCCGCACTGATGAGGGGGTGAACAGACACAGCCCAGGCTTACCGACAGCCAGGCTGGCTCTGGAAGACCTGGAGCTGCTAGACACCAGGCCGGTTGGATTGCACATTGAGGTGGGCCAAAGAGGATGCCCATGGTATGTGTGCAACAGCTAGGGTTTCCTTGCTGCCTCTGTACAAGCAAAGAGGAAGGTGGGTGGAATTTCCAGGTTCCCATGAAACCCAGTGAATCTGTCTTTCTATGACACCTGCTGTCTACGAGGAGACAGACAGACAGACAGACAGACTCCATGCTGCCATGCCCACCTTGGAAACTCAGGGGTTTCCTCTGAAGGGCTCATCTTTGCTTTTAGCAATGGCTCCTCCGTAGGAGTCAGCTCAGGCCGGGAAGCAGCAGCCATATCCCCACTCAGTGCATACAGAACACTCTCTGTCTAGGACTAAGACTCAGGCAGGCTGAGGGCTTAGGGGCTGGTCCCTCAGCTGTTCTCAGAGGCCAAGAGCAGGCAGCACAGACAGCCTAGCTGAGCCTTCGGGAACAGACTCCCTATGTAGAGGGCTAGGTCTGCCATCTGAAGGGACCAACTTGAAAGGACCAGGGCTCTGCTAACTAACCTGGAAGGGCTGTCAGAGACCTGGAATAGGGGAGAGGGGTCCTGACCTCCATCTCTCCTCCTCCTACACACACCCTGAGTCAGAAAGAAAATATACAGACCCCTCAAGAGTTCTGCTGGCAAAAGGTGTGAAGGTTTCCCGTGTATCTGGGCCCTCTTCGCACTAGATTCACCTTACTGGCACTGATCATTAAGGTATGGCGCCCAAGCCACAGCAGCAGCCTCCTGGGAATATGGTAGAAATGTAAACACTTGGACTAGACTCCCGAGTCAAAAACTCTGGGTGGTACCGTGTACTTTAAAAGCCCTCCCAGGGGGTACTGATCCTACTAGCAAGAGAAAACCTTCACCAGAATAGTGCTACCTGGGAGCAGTTTAAAATACCTGGACCTTCCCACCCCTCGGACCAAAGAAATGGGAAGTCCCTGGGTCCTCCCAGACATCAGTGACCTTCAAAGCCACTCAATCCTTCCAAACAGGCCTGTAATTCCAACTACTTAGAAGGCTAAAGAAGGAGGCTCACAAGTTCAAGACCATCCTGGGGCAACTTAGTGAGATACTGTGTAAGCATGTTAAAAGTGAGAAGACTAGAGGTGAGGGTATACATCAATGGTAGAGTGCCTAGCACACAGAAAGCCTTAGGTTCAATCCCCCAGGGCTCCCACTTCACCCCCAGTCACTCAGTGATTCTGAAGTAGCCCAGGCTGAGAACCACCTCACAGCCAGCACACAATTACCAGGTACCTTGCACGAGGGACTCTAAATTGCCACTTTCATCTCATCTTCAGCACTACCCGGGAACAGTCACCATCTCCCCATTTTACAGGTGTGAAAACTGAGTCTCGGGGGCCTGGACTGAGATAACTGCAGTCTTAGGATTCTGGAAGCACCACACAGGCCAGGCTGGGATCTTCTAGTTACTATAGAAGCCTGGAGGTCATTTCCATTTAAACGTAACTCTGCCTCCAAATGCATGAGCCACCTATCCCCTCCTCTCCAGCACTTCCAGCCCCTTCCCTCTCCCTCTCTACTCAAGAGCTCTGCCTGGCATCTGCTTTCCTGTGTACCCGGACTGCCTACGGCAGTGGTCAGGAACCAAGCCACTCTCTGGCCCATCTGAAGGAGAGGGGGCTCCTCTCGGACTCCGCCAGCCCAGCCTGAGAATGGCCCCACCAATCACCATTCGGCTGGAGGGCAGGCTCCAAACTGACCTTAATTGATCCCCACGACAGTCCTGTGACATAAGCATATCTGGATTAATAAGGTTTCCCACCACAAAAGTGGGAATCTGGGCCCAGAAGTGAACACCAACTTGTTAGCCCCCATAGTGGCAACTGCCCAACAACAACTCGAATCCAGGACTTCAGAATCCCTGTGTGGAGTTCTCCTAGAACCAACCGTATGTTATGTTTGTGTTTAATCCTTCCTTCCTTCCTTCCTTCCTTCCTTCCTTCCTTCCTTCCTTCCTTCCTTCCTTCCCTCCCTCCTTCCTTCCTCAAGCCTCTTCTGTGCCTAGACAAGGTTTCACAGGAAGAGAGGAGTATATTACCCAGTAGGAACCATTCAGTGGCCAGAGGAAGGACTGGAGAGGTATATATGTCATAGGCTCGTTGAGAACTCCCAGGTGAATGGACCAGGATGAGGTCAAGGAACCCTTCCTGAAGATGTGAGGCCTAGACAGACTGTTGGTGAGGAGCTAAGACAACACCTCCAGCTTGACTGGAAGCCCTGCAGAGTGCCTGGAGCTTCAAGTAAGAAGTGAAGTTGGAGACCAGTTGAACCCAGACCAGGCTAGGCTGAGCCCTGTTCCGACTCCATTCAGTCATCCCAAGGCACCAGAATTACCTGGAGAGAAGGCGGCTGTACCTGTGTGTTTGGAAAGTTCCCTAAAGCTGGGCACAATGTTTATGTTCGCACATCCATCCAGGTCCAATGGATGGCTTCTTAGGGTTTCCTACAGAGGCCTGGCTAGCACAAAGTCAATCCAACTCTGTCCATGATTTTCAGTGAGGCATATGCTGCCTTTGGAAAGAAAGATGAAGGAAGTGGGGGCGGGGGGAGGAAGTAGGGGACAACAGAAGGAGAGAAAGAAGAGAAGAGGGACAAAAGACAAGACTATAAGGACTGTGGCTGGAGTCAAGGGCCCAAGGAGGGGAAGGAAACTCCAGTTAGACCTCTGAGCCCAGGAGACTTCCAAGAGCAGGCCAGGGTCTAGAGATGGAGATCTCAAGGTAAGATGCAAAGCAGGCTGAGTCACAGGGCTTGTTCTTAATTGAAAACAAACAAACAGCAAACAGCTGGAGTAGCTGGGGACGTGCAGTGGGTTCTGGAGAGGGCAGTGGGCCCTGTGGAGGAGAGGGTGAGGAGAACGGGTGTGCCATGCACATAAGTGGCCTGGGCAGCCCCTTAAACTTTGGGAATCAGGGGCGTCTGAATCGCGACTCTTGCCTGGGAAAGAGAAGACTGTCAGGCTGTGAAGGTCCAGGAAACCCAGTGTTACTTGGAAGATGGAATGTAACTCCGGTGCCCCCACTCAGCCCTACTTGGCCATGCTAGCGAACCAGAGGGAAGGAGATGTGAGGCTCTCATGTTTCACGGCTCTCATTTCTTTGGCAGGGTCTAGCTGAGTCCTGGCAAAGGATCAGAACTCAACACTGGACTGGGTCTCACTAGTAACTCAATGCCAGGCTGGTCTGAGTGGGGATGCAGGCTCCCCGCCATCACCAGGCCACTCTTCTCTTCTGGGTTTGGGGTGCTTGCCTGCCTTCCACCTCCACCCAGAATGCCTCTTAGAACGTGCTGGGCAAAAATCCTCTTTTCTCAAGGCCCTGTGCAAGCTCTGCACTGTTTCTGAACCTTCCAGTCAAAGCAAGAGCTTCCTTCCTATCACCCTGCCCTGTCCTGTGCAAATTCCCTCCCTGGGGTTACACTGGAAGTAAGGTCTTCTTGCTAACTGAATATTCATGAAGGTTACAGACATCTAAGGTTGGAAACAGGCCTGCCCAATCTGTTTAGAAGAGACAGAGAAGAAACTTCACAGCAGGGCCTTGAAAGATGGGAGGCACTACTGGGAGATGTGAGAAAAGCATCCCATGCCCAGGAAACTGCCTGAACCTGGCCAGTGCGGAAACCGACTAAGGCAGATGGAGTGCAGGGTTCAGGATGTAGAATACCTGGGGAGACTACAGCCGCCTGTGCCTGTCGAGGTGAGCTAGGCAGCTGGGCAGGACTCTGGGCCAGCCAGGAGAGAAACTTTCCTCCTATACCAAAAGAAAAATGTTCCCATGGCTGGGAGTTTGGGGATCACTGACAGGAATAGCTAGCTCTGAAACTGGAAGAATCTGGGGCGAGAGTGGCTACTGGGACCACAAAGTAAGTTGAGAGAGGTGGCTATGCAGATTCCTTCCTCCAGTTATTTTAATGATAGAAACCCCAACAGATAAACAAAACCCCAACCTGCAACTTGCGTTTGGGGCCTCTTGTCCTCTCCCTACTCCAAGACCTTTCTGGAATGGGGGTCATGCCCAGTGGGCTGGGAGGAAGTGCTGGGGGCCAGCCTGAGAGGGCAGGAGAGAAGGTTAATGAGAGAGAGGAGGTGGGTGAGGCGCATCTGACAGAATCCTCTAATTGGAATGCTCTTATTCCCTGGCCTGGGAAACTGAGGCTCATGGAGGGGAAGTCATCCACCCAGGGTGACGCTGCGCGCTGAAGGCGGCGGCACGGTTTGAACCTCAGTGACTCCGCTTTCAAAGCGAGGCCTCGGAAGAGGACGGAGGGGAGGTCTACAGGGGCCGCGGCGCCGGGTTCACCTGGTAGTTGTCCAGTTGCTCTTCAGTGAAGATGGTCTGCTTGTTCCCCATGGTGGCCGCGGCGTCGCCTCTCGCCCTTTGGGGCGCCGCTTCCCATCAGCGGCTTCTGGAGCCCCGAGCCCGGCGCCCGCGGCCCTTGCCAGCCTGGCGGTGGGCAGCGTCGCCAGCCTAGCCTGGCCCGCTCGGCTCGGTCCGGCAATTCAGTGGGAGGGACGCAGGGGCCGGGGCGAAGCGGGGCCTGGGCGGGCCTGGGACAGGGGGCGGGTCTAGGGCTAGGGCGGGGCCAGAGGCGTGGTCTGGGGCGGAGGCGCGCACGCCTGGGGGAGAAGGAGGCGGAGCCTTAGACCAGTTTAGACTGAGCAGGGAGGTGACTTCTCCCAGGGGACAGAAGCCTGCTCGGTCTATGCTTCTGCAGCGCACTGGGATGGCCAAGCGGTGGCCTCCGAGGGCTGCCTGACTGCTGGCCCGCCACTATCTGTGCCTCCTGTGCCTCCGGCCGCACCCAGCACTTCTCACCCGCAGGGTCATGCCCTGAGGACTGAATGTGGATAGAACTGGCACAGTCCTGGGGCTTCTGATGGGTGTGTGGTCCTAGATTGAGAATGAGAGTATTATTGAGCTTGGCGAGGTCACAACCTACTTCCCAAGTCAGGTCCGTTTTCAATATTAAAAATTAAAAGAACCAAATTAAAAGTTGAAAGCAGAAAAAGGACATTTTCAATGTGGCTGCATTGGGAGGAGGGACTAAGAGGTCCAGAGAACCCAAGTCTGGCTTTGGAATCCTAAACTGAGGTTAAAAAACTAAATAGAGGGCCAAGGATATGCACATCTAAGCAGTCCTGGTCAAGGTAGGGTCCTGCCCATCCCTGACCCAACACTGTCTTAAATCTCTTTCGGGAAGTCAGAGGCAGGTGGATTGCTGTGAGTTCAAGTCCAGTGTGGTCTACATAGTGAGATCTAAGCTAACCAGATCTATACAATAAGACATTAACTCAAAAAACAAAAAAACGGAAAAAGAAAAAAAAAAAAAGTATCCCTTTCCAGGAGACAAGTTCCCCCTCTGCTGGTACATTTTCCTTCTCCCAGGATGAGATTTCTGTGGAAATTCCCATTTCTTTGGGGCCCATTGTTTCACCAGTCTGATAGACGCAAGTGTCTCTCTAGAATGTCTTCCTTTCTGCCAGGCTAGTTACAGGAGGATCTGAATCAGGCCTTGCTTCTGACACGTGGGTTGACCTTGGACAAGCCCTTCTTTGCCAGCCCCATGCAGAGGAGCAGGTCTGAGCTCTGAAATTCTCTTGGAAGGAAGGAAATGTAGCTGAGTAGTAGAGTGCTTGCAAAACATTCCGGAGACCTTGGGTTCCATCCCTAGCAGGAAAAAGAAGGAAGTGTGGCATGTGTGACCAGGGGTTGGAGTGGAGGGTAGGGTTTCGGGGAGGGTAGTGTAAAGACTGCAAGCCTGGCAAGCATCTGGCCTTTGACCCAACTGTGTAAGGCTTCTCAGGCCCTTGAGTTCCTTGGGGAGGAGGACAGAGTTTGCTTGGCTTTCTTTGCTACTTGAGAAAATTCAGAGAACTTACTATATCCAGAGAAGTGTGACAAAGACCGTGATGTTTTCTTGGCATTTTAATTAAATGTATTGTAAGAGAAACAGAATCCTTTAAGTGTCCTCAGCCTAAGCCCGGACACTAATTTGACATAAAAGAGATTTAGGGCAGACAAACATACAGATTTATTGACTGTACAACCAACTGGACATGGGACCCCTCATAAAGAAACAAAGCCCAGAGCCAGGTGGCACACACTTTAATCTCAGAACTCAGGAGGCAGGGGCAGGTAGATCTTTGAGTTCAAGGCCAGCCTGGTCTACTGAGTTAGTTCTAGGAGCTCAAACATAAATAAACAATTAAATAAATAAATAAATAAATAAATAAACAAACAAACAAACAAGCTGGTGTCCTCCAAACTGAAATTCAGTAAGGACAGTCCTTTCAAGCTTATAACTGGTGAGCTCCTTAAGCAAAGATAATTAGGTGTGCCTAAACACTGGACACTCCAAGCGATGCCACTCTGATAATTAAAAGGATTGCCACCTAGGATTAGTCACTTAAGAAAGTAAATCAGTATACATTAAAATAGGGGATTATGGGTCTGGAGAGAGAGCTCAGCAGTTAAAGTGTATTAGTTGTTCTTGCAGACCAAAGCAAACATGAAGACAGCTAAGAAGATAGCCACTACTTCGGCCCTTGCTGTCTAAGGTAAACTAAGACCCAAGGGCTTACAGGACTCCTCTAAAAGGACCTTGCATTTCTGGTAAGTCATCTCTACTCTTAGAGAGGCCACAGAGACTCCAGAAATTGGGCTCTGACCAGTGCATTCTGCAAAGAAGAAGGCCATAGCTAAATAAAAACAGGGGTACTCATGAGGACAAGAGATGAGAGTGTCTCAAGCCCTACCCATCTATTGCCCATGAAAAATTACTTTCATTTTTAACAGTGTATAAAATGTGCCTACCTCTTTACCTTGTCATTAGATGAAAAAGCCACCAGGAACAAGATAATGCCAAGATGTCTCCAGAGACTAGCTGTCCACTGACCTGTTTCTACCATGGGAAAATCCTCACAATCCATGAGGAGACATTGTGGTGATATTTTATTTGTACTGAAATGTGATTTTATTTGTATATTAATAAAGTTGCCTTGGGGTCAGAGCAAGCCATAGCAGAAGCTGGGTGGTGATGGTGCATGACTTTAATCCCAGCACTTGGGAGGCAGAGCTAGGTGGATCTCTGTGTGTTCAAGGATACAGCCAGCATGGAGACACATGCCTTTAATCTTAATACCAACCACCATAGAAGACCTGGAGGTCTGTACAGACATGCAGTGATGAGGTCATGTGGTTGGGTTTACAACCAATGAGAAGGCAGAACAGAAAGTCTATAAAAAAAGATAGGACACAGGAAGTAGGTCTCTTATGGAGAGGAAAGACAGAGTAGCAGTGAAGGGTAAGGTTTTCAGCTCTCAGCTATTGCTCTGACCTCTTGGCTTTTAACTCTGCAATTGGCTTGTGTTTCTTATTTAACAAGATGGTTACATCTACAAGACATCATTATCATCATCATAATAATAATAATAATAATAATAAAAAGTGATTGCTATCTACATGGAGGCTCACAACCATCTATAACTCCAGTTCCTGGGAAGCCAATACTCTCTTCTGACTTCTATAGGAACTTGCATGTATGTGGTATACAGATATACATGCAGAGGAAACACTCATACACATAAAATTAAGTAAATAAATAAATATATAATATATATATATATTTTAAAAATAATCATCCTTAGTAAAGCATGGTGGCACATGTTTTTTTTTTTGTTTTGTTTTGTATTTTTGAAACAGGGTTTTTCCTGTATAACATCCTGGCTGTCCTGGACTGGACTTGTCCTAGACCAAGCTGGCCTCGAACTCACTGAGAGCCACCTGCCCCTGGCTCCCAAGTGCTAGGATTAAAGGCGTGTGCCACCACCGCCCTGTGGTGTATGTGTCTTCAAAATTCTAGAACTTTGGAGGCTAAGGCAGGAAGATTGCTATGACGTGAGCCATCCAGGGCTACATAGCAAAACTTTGTTTTAGGTGGTGATGGTAAACACCTTTAATCCCAGCTCTTGGGAGGCAGAGGTAGGTATATCTCTAAATTCAAGGCCAGCCTGATCTACAGATCGAATTTCAGGACAGCCAGATCTACACAGAGAAACTCTGCCTTGAAAAACCACAGTCAATAAATAATTAAGTAGATAGATAGATAGATAGATAGATAGATAGATAGATAGATAGACTGTATATGTAGGCAGAAGTTTCTATCCTACCAGCAATTCCCAAACACCCAGCAGCCACTTCCCAAATTATCACATAGAGGCTTATATTAATAATAAATGCTCAGCTGGTAGCTCAGGCTTATTACTAATTGGCTCTTATACTTAAATTAACCCATAATTCTTATCTATGTTTAGCCACATGGTTTGGTACCTTTTCTCAGTACTAAATTCTCATCTTGCTTTCTCTGTGTTTGACTGGTGACACCTGACTCAGCACTTCTCAGCATTCTCAGTTTGGCTTTCCAACCTAACTTCCTGTCCAGCTACCAGCCTGTCAGCTTTTTATTAACCAATAAAAATAATACATATTCATAGTGTAGAAAAGATTATTCCACAGCAACATATATGTTGTGGATATTTTAATTGCACTCTGACACTTCTAAGACTGCCAATAAAGTTTAACTTTGAATTAGGAGACAAAGTTAACTATTGGTTGACCAAAATTAGCCATAGAGGTTTTGGAGGACCCAGGATATATCTACAGAGACATAGGAAGTAGTAGGGAGTGGCTTAGAAAGATTTGAGAGCCTTTTTGGATCAAGGAAGGAGAAAGAGAAGTCACTGGTCACTACTCTGGTCAATCAGGTTTTTATCTTGATAGACTCCAGAGGTTTTATGGACACAAATTTAAGGTTATTTTTTGTTATACATATATATGTTTCTACTCTTATTTAAGGTATTTTTGCATATTGATACAAATTTGAGGTTATTTTTGTCATATTGTCTATGTGTTTCTACTCTTGTTTAAGGTATCGTACCTATGCAGTTTATTTAACAATGTAATGTAAATTTATAGTCCTTGAAAGTTATTATTACCAACTATTTAGGATAATTAAGAAATAAAGGTTATTAGTTAGTCATCTAACAGTTAAATTTGTGGCCATGTTAGATATGTTTTTAAGGTCAAAGAGATATATATTAAATAGATAGATGGTCTTCAAATACTTCAGAGATCTACAGAATATGACATTTAAGATGTTTTAATAACATAAGGCTTTTCATGACAGTGAGACATGTCTGCTCCTGGCAGTACCAATCTACTTCAGAGAAGATGATGTGTAGCTGGAGTTTTCTCTCCAGGTCCCGCCAAGCCCCAGGAAGTCTGACAGCCCACTTATAAAATAAACACACGGACACTGTTTGGCCTAATGGCTCAGGCTTCTTGCTAACTGTTCTTATATCTTAAATCAACCCATTTCTATTAATCTATAAGTTGCCACATGGCTTGTGGCTTACCTTTATCTTGACATCTGCTTCTTATCATGGTGACTGGCAGCGTCTCTTTGACTCAGCCTTCCTATTCCCAGAATTCTCTTCTTTGCTTGTCCCTCCTATACTTCCTGCCTGGCTACTGGCCAATCAGCATTTTATTTATACAGAGCAATATCCACAGCAATGATGGGCATCAAAGAACCTCCATATGGAGTTTACTTTCTTTGTGGCAAAAGTTAGCCACTGGGTAAGAAACTGCCCTTGGCTTACCCGCTGACAGTATGCTGTCCAAAATGGACAATCAGGACACAAAAGAAAGGACTGCCAAACCTTGTCAAAAAAGGTAAGACAGCCGGGAGGTAGTGGTGGAGCATGCCTTTAATCCCAGCACTCGGGAGGCAGAGCCAGGCAGATCTCTGTGAGTTCTAGGCCAGTCTGGTCTACAGAGTGAGTTCCAGGAAAGGCACAAAACTACACAGAGAAATCCTGTCTCGAAAAACAAAACAAGACAAAAAACAAAAAAAGGTAAGACAGTCCTTCAAAATTCCTGCTACACAGAAAAGTCTGTCAGATATTCTAGGCCTGTGGGTCAAAAATGGATACCCCAACATTGCAGAGCAACCTTGGGTGACTGTCCAGGTAGCTAGATGTTTCTATTGTTCTATAAATTTAGAAGTTGTTTGCTCTGCACTTCCTGTTTACTCAGGTAATATTATTTCCTTCTTGGGTCTCTGATGGGGTTGAAGGCTAGATAGTTATAGTTACAGTTTTCCTTGTTACCAAATTCAGAAAAGAAACTCACTAAAGAGTAAGTATATACATTTGAAAGACATTATAAGATAGTACTATTAGTGATATAAGTTAGGATAGAAAGTGAATCGGGTACATTTTAGACTTATTGAAATAGGATAGATAATGGAATTATTTTCTCTGAATTTGTCAAATGCAAATGGACTAGTCATTGTTTAGGATTTATTGTATAAATGATATATAATTATTGTACTTTTGTATATATATTTTCTTATATTAGTTATAACTTTTTTCCTTTTCTCTTTTTATTAAAATAGAAAGGGAGAAAAAAAAGAACCAAAACCTACTGTTTGGTTCCATGGTTAACCATACAGGAATCCTCTTGGGATTAGGGTGAGCAAATTTGTGTACCATATCCCAGGAAGCAACCCTTGCTATGTAAATAAGAGCATTTCTGTGGCATCAGTTGCAAGTAATTTTGCTTAGCTGTACAAACATAGCATTCTGTGGCTGTAGTCGGGTAAAGAGGAAACCCATGTTTTCTTCCTAGGGAATGCTTTTGGAGTTTGGTAGAAACTAGGACCTGTATATCCTCATCTGTGCTATCACTCTCTTGCTGTGGGAGAATCTTTTTGTACACTGTGAAGATGTGTCTCTGCCAAGACACCTTCTGACTTGTTTAATAAAGAGCTGAATGGAAAAACTAACTAACTAACTAACTAACTAAATAAATAAATAAATAAATAAATAGATAGATAAATAAATAAATAAATAAATAGAAACACAAAAGAAGTGTAAAGTATACAAGGTCAAGAGACATAAAAAGCTTAAATTGTTTATCTAAGAAAATGTTTTGAGGTCTAAAAAGAGTTTTGGGTTGGTAATACAAGTTAGGATAGAAAGTGACTCAGACACAAAAATTTGGCCTTACCAAGATAGGATTGATAATGGAGTATTTTCTTTGAATTTGTAAATGCAAATGGACTGGATATTTTGAATAAAATTCTTTCCTGACAATTGTTCTTATTGTACATAGTTTTACTGTGTTAGAGCTAAAACTTTCCCTTTTTATTTAAACAAAAAGGGGGATGAGAAGGTCAGGCAACTATCATAACAGGCTCCTAATAACTCAGTTAAGAACTAGGCCTCAGGTCCTGCCTCTTGAGACTGGACAGACAGTTTCTGAGGAAGCTATGAACAAAGGACAATCAATCTTCAATGCCTCTGACAACAGGGACAAGGGAGATAGGATGTACCAGGCCTGGGCCACTGAGCCAGCCCCATAGTCAGCACATACTAGGCCAGCCAGCCTCCACAACAGCTCAAGGTAATAACCAAATAAGGACAGAACCTGGGACTCATCCAGACTTGCTCAAAAGTGGAAAAGCTGCCAGGGCAGTGGTGGCACACGCCTTTAATCCCAGCACTCGGGAGGCAGAGCCAGGCGGATCTCTGTGAGTTCGAGGCCAGCCTGGTCTCCAAAGTTAGTTCCAGGAAAGGCACAAAGCTACACAGAGAAACTCTGTCTCGAAAAACCAAAAAAAAAAAAAAAAAAAAAAAGAAAGAAAGAAAATCTGTAGCCTTAACCAGTCCCTGACTAGCCTTAACCAATTAGAGCATACTAATATGACTGCCACTTGCTTAAACCAATCATATCTGAGATGACCTAACTGCCCTAGGAACTCCCCTTAGTTGTGCTTAAAAGGAGCCCACATGTCACCATTTTGCCTTTGTGTAGGATGGACTGCCCCAGCATGCTGGTAATAAATGCTCTTGCAGATTGCATATGTGCATGGTGGTTTCTTGTAGGACTTCTCTAGGACCCTAACAGGGGAAATGTGGGATATTTTGATCTCACTCTGATACTCCCAAGACTGCCAATAATTTTTTTAAATTAATTTATTTGGGGGGGGGGGTTGGTGGTGTTCAAGACATGGTTTCTCTGTGTAGCTTTGCGCCTTTCCTGGAACTCACTTTGGAGACCAGGCTGGCCTCGAACTCACAGAGATCCACCTGGCTCTGCCTCCCTAATGCTGGGATCAAAGGTGTGCGCCAACGCTGACGCCGACGCCGATGCCACCACCACCGCCCAGCATGCCAATAAAATTTAACATTGGGGGGAGTGTAATAAATACCAAACATTAATAATGAAAATTAAAAACAAAGAATGTAAGAATTCATAAAGTTTACAAATAAATAAGAAAAATAAAATCTAGTCAAGTATATGGTTTTCATGTCTGTATTCAGCTCTCAGAATCTGAGGCAGGAGGATTCAGTTCAGTTCAAGGTCAACCCGGGCTACCTAACAAATTCCAGGTGGAGCGGTGACGGCACATGCCTTTGATCCCAGCACTCAGGAGGCAGAGCCAGGCAGATCTCTGTGAGTTCGAGGCCAGCCTGGGCTACCAAGTGAGTTCCAGGAAAGGCGCCAAAGCTACACAGAGAAACCCTGTCCCAAAAAAACAAAACAAAACAAAAACAAAAAACAAACAACCCCCCACCCCAGTTGAGGCTTTACTCTGCCAGGCCCCAGTGAGCCCAGCTGAGGTCACCTGAACAGTCAGGCCCCACTACAGGAATTACAAATTCCCGGAAGCATTGCCATCAGTAGCTTTGGGATGGGCAGGAAGCAATTAAGCAGTCCACAGAACTATTGAGCAGTCTTCAGGGGCTGCCATCCTCTTCTACTCAGTGTAGACACATGCAGCAAGGGCCTTAGCTGAGGAAAAGAAGTAGGGTCTGTCTTCTAAGGTTCAGGGAGCCCGAAGCTGTGGAGCAGACAGGGGCCTTTAAAAGACTCTCTGCCTGACTTCCCTTTCTCAAATGTTAAAAGTTGGGGGAAATAGGAGCCCTTGCCAAACTACAATCATTATTACAAATGTTTTTCCCATCTTAGAGTGTCCGGGAACAAACCAGAATTCTGTGTGTTCAGATCCTGTTCTGGGACATTCTTGTGTAATTGCTAACATGCTGCTCATTTGCATACCACACAGTCTAGGTCGAAAAGCCAGAACCTCAACAAACCCTCACAGGAAATGCAGGAAGCCAACTTGAGTTGAACATTCCCTTTTAAATTCCCTGTTAATTGCTATCTTTCATTGCCTTAATTGAAGCCCTCTCCTTTGAACTATGATCCTGGGAGGAAGGCCAAGGGATCCCGAGTGACAGACAAACTGCAAGGTGACTGGCCCAATGCCACCCAGCTAGGAAGTCCAGGAAGCAAGGCTCTGATTTCATTCTCTATGCCTTATGCCCTAAGCCATTCTAGATGTTCAGAACAGGCCCTGAGGAAGACAGACTGTTACTCAGAAGGAGAAGGAACATTGAGTGCATACCTGGTGTCCAAAACCACATCAGATACTTCATATCAACTAAACATAATCACCCATAAGCACCTCATCAGTCTGTAGCATCTGGTGATACTTTCCTATTAATAGATGAGGAAATGGTCTCAGAGAAGGCACCCAGTGCCACAGCTATAGATAGGTGGATTGATTGATTGCTTTTGAGACAGGGTCTCACTGTAGTCCAGGCTGGCCTGGAACCTGTGGCAACTGACCTGCATCTGTCTCCTGAGTGTTGAGATTACAGGCACACACCACCATGCTAGGCTAATGTATAGATTTAAATCTGAGCCCTAGGATCCTGGCATTTAGGAAGCTTCACTAGGAAGATAGGAAGTTCCATGCCAGCCTGGGTTACATAATGAGACCCCAGTCTCAAAAGAAAAAAGCATATCTGAGCCCTGACTCTTTCCTTGATTTCACTGTCCAGGGCAGGAAATGGAACATATAGCTACCACTGTTTAAGGGACCCAGGCTCCTAGTCAATTGCAGACCTGTGGATGCTATAACACAGGAAGACAGTGAAGGGGGAGAGGTAGGAGAGGGGACCCCAGGGTTGGGGTTGGGAATACTATAGAGGTATCTGACAATTTGTAAATACTTTTGAAACACTAGCCTTTTGTGGTGTTTCTTTTCTGAGTCTCATGATGAATTTAAAATTTGAAAGGAAAACCAGTATCAGCAAGCAGCCAAGAAGTGAATTTGACAGGTAAAAGGGTTTGAGTCGATACAGTAAATCACTACGTTCTTTCCGCCTCCCACGGCACTTCCACTTCCATCAAGGGCTCTGCTTGGTTCCTTGTTTTTTCTTTCTGTGGTACTGGGGATTGAACTCAGGGCCTCTCAAATGGGTGAGCAAGTATTCTATCATTGAACCGTATTCCCAGCCACCACCACTCCCTCTTTTTTTTTTTTTACTTTTTATTTTGAGACAGCGCTCACTAAGTTAGCTGTCCTGGAATTCACTGTAGCCTAATGACACCTTGAATTTATGACCGTCCCACCTTGGCCTCCCAAGGGGATTACGAGATTACACAGATGTTCCAGCTTTCTTCTAAGATTTGGATATTTATAATGGGATCCCAGGTGTTGGATCTCTGAGGCAGAGTAAAGAGACAGCAGGCAGAAAGATACCAGAGACCTTCAGCAGACTGTTCATTACTGTATACGTCGGCAGCCTCTCCCGAGTGACAGTGGGGATCTGCCGGGGGGAAATCTGGTGAGAGGCTTGAGAATGAGGAAATTGTTGAAGCTATAGGGAGCTACAAGTACCCAGTGTCTTCGTACTTGTGAACAACTGGCCACTGAGACATCTTGCTGGCAGTTGTTTTGTGTTTTAGGGACAGGGTTGCATAGTCCAGGCTGGTCTTGAACTCCCTGAGTGACTAAGGATGTCCTTGAACTCCTGTCCTCTAGCCTCTACGATCCACATGCTTGGATTATAGGTGCGTGGCACCACATCTGGCTCCAAGCATTTTGAGATGTTATAAGGTATCATTTGCATTTATCACAGAGCTCTGAAGAAACTTTTGTGGATTTGATAACTCGGTTTTCTAGGTAGGGAAATGGAAATTCAAGTTCACACATCGAGAGAATGCCTGAGTACGGATGAGGGCCTGAATTTGCCTGGGGATTATCCGCTATTGCCATGAAACCTTCACTGAAAATAGATGCCATATCTTCCCAAATGGCAACAGGTTCTGTCTGTCCTAGGTACCGTGGACACAGGCAATAGACTTTCCAGTGTTCATTCCATTCCTTTCTGTGTTCAGATGTACTGAGTACAGAGCCTAGAGCTTCACACGTGCTAGACAGGCACTCTACTACTGGACTATATCCCAGGCCCTACCCTACAACCAGCTTTTGCTTTTTTTGTTTTTTGGGTGGTTTTTTTTTTTTTTTTTTTTGGTTTTAAATTTATTTTTATTTTATTTTATTTTGGTTTTTCAAGACAGGGTTTCTCTGTAGCTTTGGAGCCTGTCCTGGACTAGCTCTGTAGACCAGGCTGGTCTCAAACTCACAGAGATCCACAAGTCTCTGCCTCCTGAGTGCTGGGATTACAGGCGTGCACCACCACCGCACGGCTTATTTTTATTTTTATTTGTATTTATTTATTTTTTGTTTTTTGAGACAAGGTTTCTCTGTGTAGCTTTGTGCCTTTCCTGGAACTCACTTGGTAGCCCAGGCTAGCCTCGAACTCACAGAGATCTGCCTGGCTCTGCCTCCAGAGTGCTGGGATTAAAGGCGTGTGCCACCACCACCCGGCATATTTTTACTTTTTATGAGATGGGTATTTTGCCTTATGTATCTTGTGTCATGGAGGCTAGAAGAGGGTGTGTCCAGACTCCCTGGAACTGGGGTTACAGATAATTCTGAGATGCCATGTGGCTACTGGGAATCAAACCCAGGTCCTCTGCAAGAGCAGCCAGTGTTATGAACGGTGGAATCATCTATTTAGCCCCATACTCTTTGTTTTGAAACAGTCTCACTAAATTTCCCAGTCTTGCCTTAACTAACTGTATATTCCAGGAAGGATCTAAACTTTTCTTGCCTTAGTCTTCCAAGTAACTGGGATCATAGGCTTATGTCACCAAGCCAGGCTCACCACTTTACCTGTGATGCCTTGGCTCAGCTACTCTAGGGAGAATCAAGACCTGGGACTCATTATCTGCTTTGAAGTAAATTTTATTGCTGTTTGCATAGCATCCTGAGCCCTTGACCTGTGGACTTGGCAGACAGAGAAAAGCCAGGTCCCACAGGGTAAGCAAATATGAGACAGCTGAGGTCAGTGCAATTTGAACAATTCCTATGACCTGTGTTTTCGGGTCTTACTACTGGGCAACCCTAGAGATACTATCCCCAATTGTTTGGCCAGAATTCATTAAGCAAAACAATGCATTTGTGAGTAAAACATGTGATCTGCCAGATGATGTCCCACTGCTCCTCCAGGACAGAGTCCATGCCACTTCCTATGACATACCTGTGAGGATTTGGGCTCTGCCTTTTATTTCCCCAGATACCATCTGACTGTCATGCACTTCTGTGTCTTTGCTCTTGCTACCCAAGCGAGACCCACCCATGAATATGAGTGACACTGTCCCATAGATGAGGCTTAGATGAGATAAAGAGAGAAGGAAAGACTAAGCCAAATCGTTAGCATCCGCCTCTTTTCCCTTGACTACTGATGGGTGTAGCCAGCTGCTACCTGATCCTGACAACACAGTACCACCCAGCCATGCCTTCCCACCCATACTACACTGTGTCCCTCCATACACTTTAGGATTTGGACTTTTTTTTAGACAGGGTTTCACTATGTGGCTCTGGCTGGCCTGAAACTTGCTATGTAAACCAGACTGGGATCTTGGACTGCATAAAATGGAGATGGCTAGTTGAACCGGGGTACTCTTGGCTCTCTGCTTCTTCTTCTTCTTTTTGTTTTGTTTTGTTTGTTTGCTTGTTTGTTTTGAGACAGGGTTTCTCTTGTGTAGTTTTGGTGCCTGTCCTGGATCTTGCTCTGTAGACCAGGCTGGCCTTGAACTCACAGAGATCCGCCTGCCTCTGCCTCCCGAGTGCTGGGATTAACGGCGTGCACCACCACCGCCTGGCAGCTTCTTCTTTTAAAAAATTATTTATTTTACTAATTTATTTTTTATTGCATGTGCGTATGTGGGTATGTGCCTCGCATGTGCACGGCACCCCAAGAGGCCAGAAGAGGCCTCAGATCTCCTGGGACTGTAGTTATAGATGACTGTGAGCCACCACATGGGTGCTGGGAATAGAACCTGAGTCCTCTGTAAGAGCGGCCAGTGCTCTTGAGCCATCTCTCCAACTATGTGCCACACCATCCCCATGCCCCATGGACACAATCAGCTCCCTCCTGGTCCTGTTGCCATGACTCCTTCTAATAACAGACTATACCCTCCAATTGCCAAGTCAAAATAAACCTTTCTTTTCTTAAGTTACTTTTATCGGGTGTTTTAACACAAGTAACTAACATAGTCTGTGTCCAAAAAAAAAAAAAAATTTTTTTTTTTTGAAGAAAAGTCCTATAATAAATAACTTTGATGGTTTCCCTTTATGGAGTTTTGCAAGAGATGTACGCTCAGGAATAGAGCGAACTGGGTGAAAGAGTGAGCCGCTTATCGACTCCTGAGACATATTGCTAAATTGTCCTCCCAAAAGCCGTGACAATTCTTCAAGGTCAGCCACAACCTTGAGTGTCTCAGTTTCGCCATCCACTGGAATAGCATATGACCCCAGAGTCCTAGTTCAGCCCTAGGCATAAAGGCGTTTTAAAAGTTTCCAGTATGTCCTTGATATGCATGCACTTGAATACAAGGAAGGTTGGTAATGGTTAAGCTTCTCTATGTGTTTTTGGCTGTGAACTGATTGTTCAGATCCTTTGTCTACTTAATTTACTGCTCTGTTTAATGTCTTTCTTCAGACATTTGTTGGATTTTCCCCTAAAACTGAGATGGGAATTGTGCTGGCTAGTTTTATGTCAGCTTGACACAAGTTAGAGTTATCTCAGAGGAGGGAACCTCAGTTGAGAAACTGCCTCCACAAGATTGGGCTGTAGGCGGGCAAGCCTGTAGGGCATTTTCTTAATTAGTGACTGATGAGGGAGGGCCCAGCCCATTGTGGGTGGGGCCACCCCAGGCTGGTGGTCTTTAGTTCCAAAATAAAACAGGCCGAGCAAGCAAATAAGCAGCACTCCCCCATGGCCTCTGCATCAACTCCTGACTCCAGGCTCCTGCCATGTTTGAATTCTTGTCTGGGCTTCTTTGAATGATGAACAGTGACGTGGAAGCCAAGTAAACTCTTGCCTCCCCAAGTTGCTTTTAGTCATGGAGGTTTTTGTTGTTGTTGTTTGTTTAGTTTTGTTTTTCTGAGACAGGGTAGTTCTCTATGTAGTTTTGTTGCCTGTCCTGGATCTCACTCCTATAGACCAGGCTGGTCTCAAATTCACAGAGATCCACCTGGTTCTGCCTCCCAAGTGCTTGGATTAAAGGCATGCAAAGATGCATGCTTCACTGATGATATTTTTATGTGTATGGGTGTCTGCATGCATGTATGTCTTTGTGCCTGGTGCTTTCAGAGGCCAGAAAGAACTCCTTGGTTTCCCTGAAACTGGAGTTACAGAGAGTGTGGCCATGTGGGTACTGGAATTAAGTTTTAGTCTTCTGGAAGAGCAGCCTGTGCTCTTAACCACCGAGGCATCTCTGCAGCTTCCCCTCGAAAGAAACCGTTTTAGATTTATTATTTTCATTTTATGAATGAACATTTTGCTCAAATGTGTGCAACATATATGTCCCTGCTGCCCGCAGAGGTCAGAAGAGGATGTCAGATTCTTTAGAACTCATGTATGGGTAGTTATGGGCCACTATGTGGGTGCTGGGAACTGAACCCAGGTCTTCTGGAAGAGCAGCAGGTGCTTTTAACTGCTGAGCCATCTCTCCAGGTCCATTTGATTTTTGTGTTTTGAGACAAGAGTCTTGTTCTGTAGGCAAAGCTGGCTTCAAACTCATGGAGAGCCTTCTGCCTCTCCTGAATACGGGGATCACAAGCACGAGTCACCACATCATACTTTAGTAAAGACATTTAGAATAAACTAGGAAAACTTGTTGGAGTGAGTTTGTATGAACTGGTGAAGTGGGTAAAGCACACGCCATGCAAAGTTCAATCCCTGGGACTCACGGAAAGGTCAGAGGTCAATGTCAAGTACTCTCCTCAGTCATTCTCTATTTTTTGAGATAGAATCACTCAATGTCTCTTGGTGACTGTTCTATTTCTGTGAAGAGACACATGAGCAAGGTAATTCCTACAAAAGAAAGCATTTAACTGGGGCTTTCATACAGTTTCGGAGGGTTAGTCTGTTATCATCATGGTGGGGAGCATGACCACAGGCATGGCACTGGAGCAGTAACCTCAAATCCCACCCCTAGAAACACACTTCCTCCAACAAGGCCCCACCCCCTAATCCTTCTAACCCTATCAAAGAGTTCCGCTTCAAATATAAGAGCTTCTGAGCCATCACTGGCCACAGGTACCTTGGCACACTAGTCTTTTTGCTCTAGAAACAAAGCGCTAAGAGATGTTCTTGGGGCTTGATGGTATGTAGTAGAAAGTCGCTCAGGCTGGGAGTTCCATGTTTGGTGTTCTGAGTAGAAGGGACACTGTACAGATCTTGGAGGCTTCCCAAAGAACCCAACAACTAAGCTGAGTTCTGACAAGTGGCTCAATTTCAGCAGTTAAGAATGGGACAAAAGGGCACAAGGGCAAAGGAGACAGAATGGCAAGAGCCTATGTGTGGAGGGTGGCACATGGGAGACATTTGGGGGCCAGCCAGCGTGCCTACTTGTATGGAACCTCTGGTCTTTGACACTGGAGTGAGTGATGGGAAATAAATTGACAAAATACACCAATGGTAAGGGAGGGTCACCTTTTTGTTTTGTTTTGTTTTTGTTTTGTTTTTCGAGACAGGGTTTCCCTGTGTAGCTTTGCGCCTTTCCTGAATCTTGCTCTATAGTCTAGGCTGGCCTCGAACTCACAAAGATCCGCCTGCCTCTGCCTCCCAAGTGCTGGGATCAAAGCGTGTGCCACCACCGCCCTTTAAAGGCATTGGGAACTCCAGTCAGAGCTTTGTTTAAAGAGGATGGCTGGGAGAGGGAGAGTGCTGAAGAGATAGTTCAGTAGGTAAAGTGCTTGTCTTGTAACCACAAGGACCTGAGTTCAAGCCCAGACCTATACTAGAAATGAAGGAAGGAAATAAGGAAGCAAGGAAAGAGGGTTGGAGAGATGGCTCAGTGGTTAAGAGCACTGGTAGATCTTTCAGAGGTCCTGGGTTCAGCACTCAATGGTGGCTGACAACTATGTGTAACTCCAATCCCATGGAATCCAGTGCCCTTCTCTGGCCTTCGTGTGCACCAGGCATGTACATAGTACACAGACATATATATGGGTAGGGAGAACATTCATTCACATAGGTACATACACATAATAAAAAATAAATAAAAAGAAATAAGTCACTGGGTGGTGGTGGCATACTCCTTTAATCCCAGCACTCTGGAGGCAGAGGCAGGTGGATCTCTGTGAGTTCAAGGCCAGTCTGATCTACAGAGCTAGTTCTAGGACAGCCAAGGCTACACAGAGAAACCCTTAGACAGGTAATCTTCAAACACTTCAAAGACCTATAGAATATAGCATTTAAAATGTTTTTAAAACTTAGACTTTTCTGGACAATGAGACATATCTACTCCTGGCAGTACTTAAAAGAGGATGATGGGCATCAAAGATACTTGTTAATATAGTTTGCTTACAATGTGGAAAAGACTAGCCATTTGGGCAAGAAATTGCTCTTGCCTGGACTGCTTGATAAACTGGACATACAGGACCCATAGGAAAGTGACCACTGAACTTTGCTAAAACAAGGAGAGATGGTCCTTCAGCTTCTGCTTCACAGAAGATACTGCCAGACATTCTGCAGGACACAGAGGAAAGCTCTGTGAAAACTGATGAACTTTGCCGATAGGTGAGACAATCCTTCAAATTTCCTGTTTCACTAAACAGTCTGCCAGAGACTCTAGGCCTGTAGGCTGAAGATAGATGCCTCAATGTTGCAGAAAAAGGAAAGTTAGCAGGGTTACAGTCTCTTCTTGGCGTGATCTGAAACCAGAAGGCCGGACAGAACAGAGGAAGATTTCAGCTGTTTACTCGGTTCTGTATTTTGTGAGTGTATTTCCCCAACTTACATCTTCTCTCTCTCTCTCTCTCTCTCTCTCTCTCTCTCTCTCTCTCTCTCTCTCTCTTTTTCTGGAGCTGAGGACCGAACCCAGGACCTTGCGCTTGCTAGGCAAGTGCTCCACTACTGAGCTAAATCCCCAACTCCCCCAACTTAATAATTTCCCTGATTTCACACACACACACACACACACACACACACACACACACACACTCACACACATGTCACACTCACACACACTCACACACACATGTCTCACACACACACACACACATGAGTGTGTACTTGTGAGTACAGTTAACGTTGGGAGAAGGGTATTGTATGGGCACAAGCCGGTCAGGCACAGGGCAGCTGAGGGAGACCCTTCAGGATGGGCCTGCAGGGAGAGGGGTGGGGGTTGAATTCAGGGAAGGGCACAAGGGATGGAGTTGATGAGCTCCCTTTCCCCACCACCTCTTCCTGAAAAGGCCACAGATTTAGCTGGTGTTCACTTCATCTCATGGTATTCCCTCTTCATGTGGATTCATCACCCTTCTGTATAGATAGAACCCTTTTCAGAATGGACTTTGGGGAGACATGGTCTAAATTACCCTACCTCCCTGGCTCCCAGCTAGCAGCCCTGTGACGGAAAGATGAGTATGGATCTTAATTTCCTCCAAGAAACCTCTCTGGACTGAGTGTTAGGTTTGAGTTTGCCAAGATCCTTTTGAAATCAGGACTGACCAGGAAGCAGAAAGGGGCCAAAGCAAAGACTTAGAAATACGGTCAAGAAAGAATGTTACAATTAGAATTAAACAAGCAACTCCCAAGAGCTTAAACTCTTTAAACTATACTATCCAGGCAAGAGCCAATAACCATCAAACTGGGCTTCCATTGAGAGAGAAACAAACTGTCTGCAGACATCACGTGTCACCTTCTAAACAGAATCAATCAATCTTTCTTTCCTTTGTCAAATCACTATAATGGTCGACAGGACCTAGAGTGACCTGGCCTCTGGGTATGCTTGTGAGGGATTATCCAGATTAGGTTAATTGGAGTGAAAGGCCCTTCCTAACTGCTGGTCTGAATAAAAAGGAGAAAGAGTTGAGCACCAGCATCAGCTCCACCTGCTTCCTGACTGTGGACGCCTGTGACCAGCTGCCTCAAGCTCCTACCATCATGCCTTAAGCTCCTACCATCATGCCTTCTCTGTCCCTGGAACCCTGAGCCAAAATAAACCGTCCTTCCTTAATTTGCTTTGTCAGGGTGTTTATTACAGCAAACAGGCCATAACCAATACAGTTTGTTCAAACCAACCTATGTTAAAAAAAAAACCCAAAACAAATAAACAAACAAACAAAAAAAAACAAAGCCAAGGGGGGGGAGGGGAACCCAGCCTATGTAAGCTTGTTATATGTCCTCTGGGTTTAGGATAAGTTTTATACCCAACAAGACAATCCTAGAAAGGGAGGTGACTTGAGAACCTAGCTCTCCCTCTTGAGTGTGGACTTTCATCTGTCATGAAACTTTCTCCTAATTCCTTACTTTATCTCCTCTCAGTTTCTCCAGAGGTGACAAGGTCTGAGAACCCTGGATAGAGGTCTCTATGTCCACCTCTGAGAGTGCCCCAGCCTTCATCACCTCCAACACTCTGGCTTCTTGTCACTTACAGTTTAATTCCATACTTGATCCAAACTTGGTTTGATGCCTGCCTTTCCCACTGTGTACAAGCTCCAGTACCAGATGCCTCTGATCACCACCAGGCACAGTTACCGAGATGTACCTACAGGATGCACCCACCTACAAGGTAGGAGCCTGACACATAAGTGACACTAACTGTGTGTAGAAGCTAGGTCTAGCGGCTCAGGCCTATAATTCTAGCTTCTCTGGAGGCTGAGGCAGGAGGATGGAAAGTTCAAGGCCTTTCTGGAGTATATAGAGTGAGGTTTGGAGCAGTACTGGTAACTTAGTGAGACTTTGTTTCAGAAAAAGTAAAAATGACGAGGCCTGTTCATTAGAGTAGCACTCTCTTTTGTTGCTTTGGGTGGGGGGGGCGTTTAGAGACAGGGCTCCTCTGTATAGCCTGTCCTGGAACTCATTCTGTAGACCAGGTTGGCTTCTGAGTGCTGGGATTAAAAGCTTGTGCCACCACTGCCCGGGGCTCATTGGTAGCATTCTTGCCTAGCATGTGCTAGGGCATAGTTTTCCCAGTACTAAAAAAACCCAAAAGTTTGTGGATATGTAAAGATAAAAAGATATATCAAGGGCAGGGTGGATGGCTCAGTGGGTGAAGGCACTTGTTACCAAGTTTAATAACCTGAGTTTGATCCCCAGAAACCACATAGTGGAAAGACAGAGTAACTCCAACCAGATGTCCTCTAACCTCCACATGTGGGCTGTGGTACATGTGTGCTCTGCCCCACCACCTGCCACAAAATCAATCAATCAATCAATCAATCAATCATCAATCAATCAATCAATGTGGAGGGAAAAAGAAGATGATTAACAGTTTCCAGGGAGAGAGGCCAGGAGCAGGAGCTGAGTGTAAATGGACCTGAGGAACAAATCTGTATGTTAAAAACCGGATTGTAGTGATGTTTGTTGTGAACGTAAGTTCCCAGGGGAAAAGGCCACATGGATGTTAAATATTCTGTGAGGCTGAATGTGGAGCATTGGAACGTTGCAGCTCCAGACCCAAATGATCTTAGCTGTCTTCTCTCCTACATAGACATTTGTCATCCATCCCTGTGTGTGACCCAGTATCCTCGGGACTGTTAAGTAAATCCTCTTCGGATGCTCGTACTCCGGCTTTCCCTAACTCAAAGGCTAGGAATGTAGTCAGATAACATCTGAGGTCCACAGGCAGGGGTCTCTCAGCTCTGCTGTAACCTGCCTGCCTGATGTTCCCAGTGCATTTGAAAAGTGTCCATGATTTTTCGTGTTCTACTACTATAAGGATTTCACAAAACTGTGGCTGTGGTGGATGGTGTCTGTGTGTGGGTGTCTTAGTTCTTGTCTTCTTGAAGGAATGAATTCAGTCAGGAGACTAGACAGACAGTTTGACTGGAAGTTTACTTAACAAAACAGCAGTTTAGTCAACTAAACTGCCCCAAGCTGGGGGCCACAGCTCAGTAGGTAAGGCAAGCACTCCAAAGAGAGATTAGAATGCACCTCACTTGCCCAAGGAGCTCCATAATGGGTTAGGCATTGTGAATTTTAAAGACGTTATTATGAATATTTATGAGGTAAGTAACATATTCATGAGGTAAGAAGACAATCTTTTCCATCTCAAATCAGGAGCAGGATCTTCTTCCATTTTGCACATTTCTTTCCATGATGCCAAAGACTAAACTGAGTAACAACACCTTCTGCAGAAAGGAGAGCTGGCTCAGCAGTTAAGAGCTTAAGAACACTTTTGCTCTTCCAGAAGACTGAAGTTGGTTCTCAGCACTCAATGAAGAAAGCTTGTAATCCCCCAGAACTCCAGCTCCAGGGAGTTACGTGCTCTTCTGGCTTCCCTAGGCACCAACATACATGTAGCATATGTTCACAGAGACACAAGCACATAAATAAAAATAATTTTTTTTTTTTTTTTTTTAAGTAAAGCTTGTAAGAGAACATCACCTAACTCCAGGAAGGAGACACCTCCCCCACCAGGGATACCTAAACAGGAGGTGGTGAAGGAAAATTGCAGATACCTCTTGGTAAACATGCCTACTGACAGTCAGACCGCTCTTCCGTGAGTAAATATCCGTGGATTAGCAGTTCATTGTTTCTACTATATCAGAAACCTAAGGCACCAGGACATTTACCTACACATGTCCACGATCAAAGGGTTTGAGTCCTCAGGAAATGTGACATCATTAGACTAGCCTTTACATTGTGGGTTGGTACCCCTCCCCTTTTGTTGACATCATGTGGGTGCCAGTCAGACCCTGCTAAGACTGAGACCAGCTCTTCTCTTGTCTGGTTGAGCTTGACTGTCTCATACCCAGCTGTCTTTTGTTTCTCCAGCCAGAGTTTCTCTGTGTAGCCCTGCCTATCCTGAAACTTATTTTGTAGGCCAGGCTGGCCTCCAACTCAGATCCAACTGCCTCTGCCTCCTGAATGCTGAGATTAAAGGCATGTACTGCCATACCCAACTTGCAAGCTGTTATTTTCCCTCCTTGGTGTTCCTGTCTTCAACATTCTAACTTTAACATTTTAACATTCATTTTAACCCACACACTGTTTTTTTATCATGTTGAAACAAGGAATTTGGGCTAACCTAAACCTGTATTTCCTGGCCTCAGTTACTTATATTTGGCCAGAATAAACCCTCTCTTATTCTCTTTGAGGTAATAGTGAGTGAGAGAGAGAGAGAGAGAGAGAGAGAGAGAGAGAGAGAGAGAGAGAGAGATTCATGGCAGGTATTCCTACCTTAGTTTTTGAGACAGGGTCTCTCACTCAACCTGGGACTCATCATTTCGGCTAGACTGGTTGGCAAATGGGGGTAGGGATCCACCTAGCTCTGATTTTTCCATGGCTCAGGTTATAGATGCTCGCCCTCATACCCTGGCTCTTTACATGGGTACCAGGGATTGAATTCAGGTCCTCTTGCTTTTGAAACAAGCACTTAACCCACTGGGCCATCTCCCCAGCCCAAGAGCTGTGTTTTCTGAGTTGACTTTATCCAACAGTTCACATGTACTAAAACTTCAAACTGTACATTTACATTGAGTACTTTTAAAAGACTTACTATATGTATACGAGTGTTTCGTCTGCTTGTAGGTGTGTGTACCACATTGATACCTGGTGCCCCGGGAGGCCAGAAGAGGGTGCTGGATCCCCTAAACAAGGAGTCACAGATGGTTGTGAGACGCCATGGGGGTGCTGGGAACCGAACCTGTGTCCTCTGTAAGAACAAATGCTCTTAACCTCTGAGCAACACTGAGTACCTTTTATATTTAAACTATATTTCAGTAAAGCCATTAAAAAAAATCAAGTTAGCATGGTGGTGCATGCCTATAGTCCCTGCACTTGGGAGGTAGAGGCAAGAAAAGAGGATCAGGAGTTCAAACACAGCCTCAGCTACATAGTGAGTTTGAGGCTCCGTGAGACTGTCTCTAAGAAACAAACGAACTAACATTTGGGGAGTGAGTAAAATATCTGTCGCAGTGGGATTGCAAAGCCCTAATGGGTCCATTACCCCCCAAATATAGAAGGCTCATTGGCCCCTTATAGGTGGGGAACAAAACACCTCATACACACAGCTACTTAATGAATGAAGCAGGGGCTGGGGGGGGGGGGGGGCTTCCGGGTCGCAGCTGGGCCCGCTCCGCGCGTCATCGAAAGAGGAAGGCAGTGATTGGCCAGCTAGTGGCAGCTGTGCAGAGAAGGGTCGGGGTTGCAGGGGAGAGCGACACGGAGATCCGAGCTAGGGGCGGGGCCTCGCCGGGCCTCGGGGCGGGGCCGCGCGGGGCGGGCTTCGGGGGCGCCGGCTACGCGCATGCGCCCCGGCGTTGCCGCTGTCGCCGCGGTGAGGGAAGTGGACGCGATGGCTGGGTCCGCGTGGGTATCCAAGGTGAGCGCCACAGGGCAGCAGACACGCGGGCGGGCCGCGGGGGCAGACTGGGCTCCCTCCTCATGCCTGGCGGAGGCGAGCGCCCGGGGCTGATGGAGGCGGCGCACGGCCCGCGGGAGAGTTCGGGGAGTGCGGCCAGCACGCCGAGCCTGGCTAGCCCTGAGCCGGGACAGCCGCGCCCTCGGCGGGGACGGCGTCAAGGTCAAGGCGGCCGGCTCTGCTCCGGCTGTCCCGACCAGACTCCTCCAAGACTGGAGCACAGGCCTCGAGCGGAGCCCCGGAAGGTCACGGAGTGGCCGCCCAGGCCCGGCGGCCCTGTTCCCTGCCGGTCTCGGGGCAGCCCTGCCGCACGGCCCACATCGCCCCTCCCGGGTCCCTCAGCCGTTTACCCGGTGGGAATGAGAGGTTTTCCCAGGTGAGGGAATCCCAGGGCGGTCCTGCCGGCCAGATTTTTTTTTTTTCTCCCTCTTGGAACTCTTCTTAGTCTGATGCCTGATTCCCCAGGAGCTATTTCCCCTTCAGAGGACACAGGGCATCGTGCTCTTTGGAATTACGCTCTGAACACTCAGAGAAGGAGACCGCGGCGTCATCCGTCCTTTCACGTCCGGTTGTTGGGAACCCTGCGATCTGGCGCTCTAGCTTGCTTTGATAGATAGCCCAGGTACCAGAACGGAAGGCACTTGAGGTTACATATGCAATCTTTTGGTTTCCCGGTGGAGCTGACCTGTCCCCAAAGACACACTTACTCAAGGTCATCCAGGATGTCATTGTCATCTGGGAGAGAAACCCAAGTATTTTGATTTTCATTTCCCTTCTGCCTGTGCAGTGGCCAAGGACATTTACTATGGATATAGTACTGACCAGGCCTTAGGTCAGCTGGTGCTATAGTGAGTGGTTTCCTAGAAATCTGCTTTGGTATTGCTCCCCACCTTTCTTAAAAGTTTAAAGACAGGTTCAGAGATACACTATTATTTACTGGTAATTCAAGTTAGGGATCTTAGTTTTAAATCCTGACAATGCCATTGACCAGCTATGTGCCCTGAGTAAATCAACTAATGTTGGTGAGCCCACCTGTAAGATGTCTTGTCTCACAGAGTTTCTGCATGAGAGCACCTAACCCATGCAGGACAGGAAACCCTGGCGCTTTCTTAGCTATCAGTGTATCTATCCTGGCAATCGTCAAGTAGACAGTGCTTCTTGGACATTAGTAACTAGGCTTTTTTACTCAGTAACTGGTCTACCTTGTCACTTTCTTCAGACCCCCATTTGCTTGAGATGCTATTTGGTCACATTTCCTTTTAAAGGTGTAGCAGCAAGTTCATCCTTTAAAGTCCCGGCTTCCACTCTCTCTCCCTGGCCCACCGTTATTAGGCACAGTCAGCCTTCAGGAGAAGGATAAAGAAAGCTACCCTGCTGAAGAGTGTGCTGGAAATTGGTTTTGTCTTTAGCTCTGCAAGAAAAACTCCCAAGAGCTCAGAAATTATTGGCTGTAAGGTCAGATGTTCCCTCGGGACATGATTTCCCTGTGAGAGTGGCCCAGCCTTTGGGTCAGTCTCTCTCTAGGGATTAGGGCCTTGGAAGGGGCTACTGAGGCTAACACAGGGTGAAGTGCTGAGTGGCATTTGGGGTTTCCATCAGGATGGCTCATTTACTGGTTTTCCATTTAAGGCTTCTGTTTTGGTCTCAACTAGTCCAGCTGAGACCGTAGCTAAGGCTGACCTTGAACTCCAGATCTTCCTCCCACCTCCCAAGGGTTGGGATTCTAGGTGTGAGCCACCACACCCATTCTCCATTTAAGGTTTTATTTCTTAGGTCATTGGCAGATCAAAGATTTCCCACCAAGAAAATGAGGGTTTTGAAGGCTTTTCAGGCTCCAAAGACTATGAAGAGCCAGTTTCTCACCCTACTTCCCACGAGATATCTCGTTTTTTTTAGGTTGGAATATGAAGGTAAAAAGGAAGTGAGGAGCCACAGGCAGGGTTCGGGTGGTCTAGGGCCTGAAATCACGTTCAGGAAGCCAAGGCTAGCCCTCTCACCAGAAAACTCATCTCCTTAGGTTTTATAGAGGACACATGTATATTATAAACATGGCACACAAGTATATTATAAAGTAAAGGACAGTGTGTGTGCTAGAAATTTATGTGAAGTTCTATTTGAATGGACTTTGTCAATGTGTTATTCTGTCCAAGATCATAGAGGAGCGATGGAAACATGGAAAATACTGGTTGTTAGAAGTCATTACAGGCATGGAAGCTGGGTGGGGACCCTCAGCTACATATAGGATTGAGAGTGGCCTGGCTTGTTTTAGAAGGGATTTATTGAGTATCAACTATGAGGCAGGAAGTGTACCAGGCACAGTAGATGCAGGAGCAGACAAAGCCTAAAATGGCCTGCATGTCTTGGCATATTTGTTTATTGCTGTGGTGTTGGGGGCTTAGCCTGGTGCCAGGGAGGCACTCTACCACTGAGCTGCACCCTCAGCACCCTTTCCCCCCATTTTTAATTTTACAGTCAATTACCTAGGCTGTCCTTAAACTCACTCTGTAGCCCAGCCTAGGCTGGCAGGCCTTGAACCTTCAATCCTCCTGAGTACCAGCCATAAGGCCTGGTAAAAATAAGACAGGGTGTAACAAATGTCTCTTTGCTTAGGCATCTAACCTGAAAAAGTTACATTAAATTTTTTTTAGCAGATTTGAGTGCCTTGTAAAGTGCTTGTCCTGCAAGCCTGATGATGGAGTTCAGACTTCCCGCACCAACATTAAAAAGGCCAGGCGGTGACAGGCCATGTTTTGTTGATACTCATGGGAGACCTGCCCTTTCCTGAACAGAAATGGAGGAGGAGGGGTTGGGGGAGAGGAGGGAGGGGGAACTTTCGGCAAGGATATAAAATAAATTTTAAAAAAGGCTGAGTGGTGGCACGTGACTGTAAGTCTGGCATTAAGGAGGCTGAGACTGGAGGATCCCTGTAGCTCACTGGCCACTTCTTCTTGAATTGGTGAGCTCACCCTTCTCAAAAACTAAGATAAGAGGAGGACACTTGTGGGCCTCTGACTTTCACATGTGTGCACACACGTGCACATGCACACTGATATATCACACATGGACACACAAACCCCCCAAAGTAAGAAAAAGTACAGACTTCAGTTCTACAGTTTCAAGTCAGCCACATTGAGCTAATGGTAGTTGAGAAAAATATTCCTGAAAAAGTCTCCAAGTTTAAAATAATAATAAAAAGAAAAAGAATCAAGTTCTTCCAGCTCCTCCAAAGAAAACTATCAGAACTGACTTATCTTGAGTATTTGGGTTCTAATTCTGTGCATGACATTTCTATTGTGTTAATGTAGGTCTCTCGGCTGCTGGGTGCATTCCACAATACAAAACAGGTGACGAGAGGCTTTGCTGGTGGTGTGAGTATAATTATGTCTTTTTATTTTTCCTTTTAGAAGTTTCTCAAGAAAGATGCTCAAATATGTTTATTATTTAGCATTCCATCTTCATTTATTTAACACTAAAGGGAATTGGCCACACTTCTATCTAATGTATATTGAAATTGTATGTATATTGAATTGGCTGACAATTACACAAATCTCTTGTCGTTTCCCTATTTAGTCTGTTACATCTGGCTATGTAAACCTGTCCCATTAATATCATCAAAGAGCCATGATAAAAATAGAAGTTACCCCGAGGCTGTCACTCTATTTTGTAATCTCATTAGTGTCTTAAGACACTTAGGGTTTTGTTTTTTCAGAAACAAGTGCAAGCTGAGAGAGAATTGTTGAGAAGCTTCAAAAATCTGCTTTGCATTTTTGTTTTCTGTGCTTCCCTACAAACAGTGGATAGGTCATCAACTGTGGGTGCCTTGTGCGTCTGTGGGCCTACAGGCTTTCACTTCATATGCAGTCTGTAGACTCCTGCTAGTGGACCACCTAGTGCCCATTAAACCTGCTGCTTTTGGAATTCCTGGCTTTAGAGTTCTGTGCCGGAAAAGCTGATGCCACAGTTTTGGAGCATTCCAAGACTGTGTGTCAGTGACTTCCTATTCATCCTTTTTTCCCCTTTCCTGGACTCTGATTTGGATTTTGTAATCCCTTCATTCCTGTACTCCCACATTTTATGCCTTAAGGAATTGATGAGACTGTTTGTACCTGTAGTGGAGAGGAAAAGTAGCTTCTCGGATGACGTCACGTGTGGGAGACCAGGAATAAGGAGTCTTTGACCCTGCTTATGCCAGAAATGCAGATATGAGCTAGAGCAGCTGAATGCATGCACAAGACCAGTGCAAAAGCCCAAACCAGACCAAATCCTAGCATGGAAGGGGTGTTGGGCACAAAAACCTACCTCTAGCTGTGGAGTGATTGGCAGTTATTAGCTGCTAGGAGACAGAGTGTCAGTCTTCTCCGATTAGACTACAGGCCCTGGTCAGATGACCATGCTCACTGAAGTCCACGAATCCTGAATATTTGAGCAATACAAATTGGTCTTGAAGGGTGAAAAAGAAGAGAGGACACAAAGCTGGATGGGTGGGGAAGGTGGGGTAGGTCTGGGAGATTTGGGAGGGAGGGAGGGGGGATGATCAAAACACATTGTATGGAATTCTCAAAGAACTCATACACGTTTGTAAAAATATAGAATAAGCCTTTCATTTCAAGTTCAAGAATAACCAAACCAACATTTCAAAGCCATTCTGAAGCTGGACTTGATGGTATGGGTCTGTGATCTCAGCCACTCAGGAGGCTGAGGCAGGAGGGTCAAAAAAAGTGCAGGGCCTGCTGGGCTCCAGAGAGAGTGGAAAGCTGGCTCGGGAAACATGAAACCTGTCTCAAAATACAAAGCAAGAAGGGCTGGGGAGGTAGCTGTGTGCAGAGCATTTGCCTAGCACACACATGGCCCTGAATTCCACCCTCAACACCAAAGTGAACAGAAGAAGAAAAACTCAGCACACCTGGAAATGGGTGAGACAATTATGGTTCTCTGCTGTTATTTAGTCTTTAGGCTACTGATTTCTAAAAATATATTAGCCTGGTTGATGAGGTTATTTTCAAAAGATTAAGAGGATATATTAATTTTAAAAAAAATTGATTCAGCTGTATGTAAAATTGGAGAAATAATTAGTCAACCTGTCCAGGTGTCATTGTAAGGCAGAGGAGGAGGGAAAGTTGAATTAGTGATTAAAAATGAACTTATGATTTAAAACATACATAATATTTTCATTAATTCTTTGAGAATGTCATACATGTGTACAGTTCATTTTATCATATTTGTCTCAGTCTTCCCCCTGAATTAGTGATTTTTTTTTACAAAAGTATGTAGTTGGAGCAAGTCCACAGGTAAAATGCAGTTCCCAGTGAGGGGTCTGAATGAGTCGTCTAACCCTCTCATCTCTCCTGACACGCCTCACTCACCTTACTGTGGTCCGGAGCATTTGGAATGAATGTAACCAAAGTTACACCGAAGACACCCTCACTGTCATTCTACTGGGGCCTTGCGGGTCTGATCATGGCCATGGTTGCTAATGACATCCCACGCTCGCTTAGACCATGTGAAGGAGCCAGTTTTATAGAGGCACTAAAGAAAGTGGAAGCCCTCTAGAGATGGAGTCTGATTTCCTTGTGGGGTTAAAACAGACCTCTAAAATTCTGGAAACACGTTGGAGTTTTATGAGCCTGACCAGGATTCCACAGACCGTGCAGCTGGGGCTTTTGTGCAGACCCTGAACAGCAGTGAGAGAATAATGCTGAAGTGTTTTCCTCTCTTGGGATTTACAGACTTGACTTAGTTAGAACTGAAGTTTGTCTGAACAGAAATACAAGTCAGGAAGAGTAGTTGGTAGTTTATTGTCTGATTGAAGAGCATCATTTGCGTTGCTCTTTAAGTTGCAAACTCTGGAGAACAGAGACATGGAGCATCGTGGAGCCAGTTTCTCCTCCACTGTGCTGATCACAGTGGGAGGTTGTCTGTTTCTTCCAAGCATTTGGGTCTTTCCAACATACCTGGGAAAGTGAGTTTCTCTGTGAGTGATACTCTGTTTAAAAAAAATTCTAAAATCAATTCTTACTGTTTTCTTCGATGATTCTTTTCCTACTCAGGTTCAGACAGTAACTTTAATTCCAGGAGATGGAATTGGCCCAGAAATCTCGGCCTCAGTTATGAAGATTTTTGATGCTGCAAAAGTAAGTGTTTTTAAAATCCTCTTAAAGATACTCCATAGAGACCATCTCAGCCCAGGCGAATTGTTCTAAGTTTCTATATGGTTTGTGGGGTTTGTTGTTAAATAATCTCCACAGATTTTCTACTTGAACAAAAATCAGGGCTGGTGAGTTGGCTCAGCCTGATGACCTGTGTTCAGTCACCAGGTCCACGTGGGGAGAGAAAAACCTGCTCTCTAAAGTTGTCCTCTGACCACCACCTCTACTGTGGCATGTACTCCCACACACATAGGAACATATGTATGTGCACCCAAATAAATACATGAATGAATAAAATTTTAAACATTAGTGTGGTTGTCCAGGCCTTAATCCCAGCATTTGGGAGGCAGAGACAGGCAAATCTCTTAGTTCAAAGCCAGCCAGTGCTACCTAGTGAAACCATCTCCGAAAAACCAAGGTGGTTGTTTTGTGTATTTATCTTTTTTAAGATTTATTTTGTCGGGGTTGGGGATTTAGCTCAGTGGTAGAGCACTTGCCTAGCAAGCACAAGGCTCTGGGTTCGATCCTCAGCCCCCCCCCCCAAAAAAAAAAAGATTTATTTTGTTTTGTACATAAGAGTGTTTTGCCTGGATGTATGTATGTGTCCCACATGCCTTGTGTCTGTGGAGGCCAGGAGAGGATGCTGGGTCCCCAAAACTGAAGTTACAGATGGTTGTGAGCCATCACGTGACTATAGGAAGTTAACTCTGGGTCCTCTGCAAGAGCAACAAGTGATCTAAGCCCTGAACCATCTCTCCAGCCCTGGTTACTTTGGAGATGGAGTTTTGCTCTGAAGCCTAGACTGGTTTAGAACTCAGTGTGCAGCCCAGGCTGGCCTTGGGTCTGCAGTGGTCCTCTTGGCTCGGCCTCCTGAGAGCTGGATGATTGTCACTGTGATGATACATGGCTCAGCGCTATCTGTCGCCACCGCCATTGTGGATGGCTGAAACTACCCACATTGGCATCCGTTATTTATTATGTAATCAAATGGTACTTGCAGGACTTTTGACGCTTTAAACTCTGCTCAGGACTAAGGTGTTTAAATCTCGCCCACTCACTTACCTGCCTTATTGTATTGTTCTGCGAAAATGCTTCCCAGTTTATAAGGTGATTTTTTGAAAGAAGCTTTTTCATGTATTACAGTTTTGGTGTGTTAGAGATTAAACTTGGCTGTGCACATGCTAAGCATGCATCCTTATCACTGAATTATGCCCCTAGCTCCTTGAGATAATTGATTTTTTTTTTTCTGTTGTGGTATTGTCATCAAGAATGGGATGTTAGCCGGGCGGTGGTGGCACACACCTTTAATCCCAGCACTCGGGAGGCAGAGCCAGGTGGATCTCTGTGAGTTCAAGGCCAGCCTGGGCTACAGAGTGAGTCCAGGACAGCCTCCAAAGCTACAGAGAAACGCTATCTCGAAAAAACCAACTAACCAAACAAACAAACAAACAAAAGATATCCCATAGTGCATAGCAGTCACTCATGGATCTGCTCCACACCCAGCCCCAGGCAGTCATTTGCCTTCTCTTTATAAATTTAATAACCTATTTATATCAATAGACTTACATGATCTTTTCTGGTAGACTTTTTGCTCTTAGCATTATGTTTTCAAGGCTCATCACATATCTGTGGTATGAATCATTCTATGAACCTTATATCTACTTCTTATGCTAATCTAATTATAGCCACCTCAAGAGTCCTTGTGAAAAAATAAATGAGCAGTTGGCAGCTGGATGTGTGACTGGGCCAGGGAAGTGCAGAGAATCCCTTGGGCACACTAGTGAATATCACTTACAGCATGTCAGGGACTTTAAGACCTTATGGTACATGTTTTTACTAGCTGCATCCAGTCTTGATGAACCATCATTGCCAGAGTCATTCAAGTCTGTCCAGTTCACTGTGCTATTGTGTGGCTTCTAGGCCCCTATTCAGTGGGAGGAGCGGAATGTCACTGCCATTCAAGGACCAGGAGGGAAGTGGATGATCCCTCCAGAAGCCAAAGAATCCATGGATAAGAACAAGATGGGCTTGAAAGGTACAGTGGAGAGGAGGTGGTGGTTGCCCCCAGGCATTCTCATTGAGAGTGCGTGCATGTCCGCCAAATCTAGCCTGACAGTCTACCAAAAGTAAAGACTTCCTTTATGAAGTATCACCTGTGGTAAGGTACTTTATTTATCTATTGAATGTTTTGTGTTTGGGAGACTGGGTCTCACAGTACAACCCAGCTGGTCTACTTTGTGCCCAAGGTTAGCTTTAAACTTGAGATCCTTCATGCCTCAGCCTTCAGAGTGCTGGAATTACAGGCAAGTATCTCTAGATGCTTTCTTTATTTGCTCTACCATGGAACTATATTCTTGGCCTGAGATGGTTATTTCTTATTTGGGACATTTGTTTTAAAACTAGGAAAAATGGGTTGGGGATTTAGCTCAGTGGTAGAGCACTTGCCTAGCAAGTGCAAGGCCCTGAGTTCAATCCTCAGCTCAAAAAAAAAAACAACTTAGTAAAAACATTAAAGTATTGCTGGCCAATACCAACTTTACTGTGTCTGCTATTTTCAACTCCATTTACATCTAGTCAGATTTTTAATATTTTTGTTATTGTTATACATGCTTAAGGCCATGATTCAGAATAATTAGCATGTGACATTGAAATTAGGAGCAGGCTTTAAACCATGTTCACATCTATGTTTGTTTTTTTCCTTCCTTTGTGTCCCTTATGGGCAGTGAGGCTTAGTGGGTGCTAAGCACCCAATGCAGTGATTGATCCTCAGAAGGTCTCAAGACAGGAAATGCAGGTCATGTCCCAGAAACCTCCCTCGAGGATGTGTTCCTCTTCTTGGATCTGAGGGAGGGGGTGCAGTTGAAAGGAACATGTTTTACAGGAGCCAGGTGGGTGAGTGGGTTCCCTGTGAGACCAAATGTGTGCTGCTGTCGCCTGACTGTCCTTTCTTACAGGCCCACTCAAGACCCCGATAGCAGCTGGCCATCCATCTATGAACCTATTGCTCCGTAAGACATTTGACCTTTATGCCAATGTCCGGCCATGCGTCTCAATCGAAGGTTATAAAACCCCTTACACGGATGTAAATATTGTCACCATCCGAGAGAACACGGAAGGAGAATACAGTGGAATTGAGCATGTGGTATGTTCACCTCAGAGTTTTTTGTTTTGTTTTTGTTTGTTTGTTTGTTTGGGGAGAAGGTTCTTTGTTGTTGATATTTTGGGAGGTGCTTTGTGTGTGTGTGTGTGTATTTTGACACAGGGTCTCTTCATAGTCTAGGCTGTCCTGGACCTCACTGTGTAGACCAGGCTGGCCTCCAACTCAACTGAGATCCGCCTGCCTTTGCCTCTCTGGTGCTGGGAGTAAAGGTGTGTACCACCACACCTGGCTCAGAGAGTTTTATTCCCTGTGGGATTTCCTTCTGTGCAATTGAGGCCGTTGTTCAACAGATCAGTGTCACCTCTGTGGGGAGCTGAAGTTGGTGGGTGTTTGGTGCTGTGGGTGTCTGGCTGAATAGGTGAGAGGAAGAACCTGGCCTGGTATAGTTTGGGTATAAGTATATAGGAATCCCACTCCACAGGTATGTCCGTGGCTCCTAGCCCTCTCTGTACATCATGTTGTCACTGTATAGCAAAGCTATGATGACTGTCTCATGGGACTGCACAGCCTGCCACAATAATGAGGCCTGTACTCTGAAGCTGGCTAGTACCAAACTGTTGCCATACCGCCTCTTCCATTGAAGCAGGACTTCCTCTCTTTCAGATAGTTGATGGAGTTGTGCAGAGCATCAAGCTCATCACGGAAGAGGCGAGCAAGCGCATTGCTGAGTTTGCCTTCGAGTATGCTCGGAACAATCACCGCAGCAACGTCACGGCTGTGCACAAAGCCAACATCATGTGAGTACCTAGAGGCCCGGGTGGACTGGCTTTGCTGTGGGGATGGAGCTTCCAGGACTCAATCTCCAGCTTGTCCTCTGAGCCCCAGAGTTTAGAAAAGAGCACTGTACTAAGCAGAGTGGTGTTAAGAGGGGCTGAGGTATTGGAAGGAAGCTAACTGGAGAAGACATGAGGTTGCAGAGGCCACACAGTTCATGTTTCCTAAGTGGGAGAGCAGGGGTGTTCTGAAGTGCTGTGTGCTCAGGGCTTAAAATAGAGCAGATCCCGTCAGAATGTCTCTGACAGTCCAGTTCTTGAGCCCCGTCTGTTAAAGCTCCTCTTACTGGACAGACATGACTTTCCAAACCTAAGAAAGGACTGAATCTGCACAGCAGGAAGCCATTTAACTAACAGTTACCCTCCTAAAGCAATTTTCATATGAGCTGCGGACTGGGTCTTGTGTACCTCTAATCCAAGCACTTGGCGTTTAAGGCCAGTGTCAGCTATACACCAAGTTCAAGGCCATCCTGAGCTGCATGAGACCCTGTCTTTAAAAAAGAAAAGCTCTAACTAAACAAAAATAATTTATTTCTTAGTTCTTGGTGGATACTACTACACAAATCTAGTCTTCTCTATGGGGAGCCAACTGTCCTGTTTTTACATTTTGTGCACCTGTAAGGATCTGAAAACTTTCCAACTCCCAATTTATTAACTGCCCAAGAAATAGTTATACTGTAATTGAAATCAGATAATTTGGATTCTGGAACTTAACTTATTGATTTGTTCATTTTATTTGGTTTTTGAGGCCAGGTCATAACTCTATAGCCCTATCTGGCTTGGAACTCACAGATATTCACCACCTCTGTCCCTAGTACTGCCGTTAAAGGCACGTGCCACCGCACTGGGCGTTTCTTTCCAGTGCATGTGTGCGTGCATGCATGTGTGTATTGGTGGACATATGTGTGGTCCCTAGGAACCATGTCTCTCATTGGCCTGGTTCACTGCTTGGCTAGACTGTCCTGTGGATTCTGGGCCTCCTCTTGTCTGCATCCCCAGCATGGTATTACAGCGTTTCTGTGGGTACTAGGGATCCGAACCCTGACCTTTGAGCACTTCACTGGCTTCATCTTCCAGCCCCTTTGGAACTTAACTTTCTTGAACTTTTCTTTGATTTGATTCTTTGCTTGCTGCAAGTTTTCAGTTTAAACTATTTACCTATGTGTTTTATTAAATACAGGCGGATGTCAGATGGGCTTTTTCTGCAAAAATGCAGGGAAGTTGCAGAGAACTGTAAAGACATTAAATTTAATGAGATGTACCTTGATACCGTATGTTTAAATGTAAGTATGCATTGACGCTTACTGGTTGCTTTTCATGGTGCATACTGTGTATTCATGGTGTGCAGACATGGTTGCTAAATGCACAACTGTATTTCTTGTAGATGGTACAAGACCCATCCCAATTTGATGTTCTCGTCATGCCAAATTTATATGGAGACATCCTTAGGTAAGTCTGACTGTGTCCTTTTTACTTTTGAGCTATAGTTTATACTTAAACATCCTAAAGTGAATCATGGCTTTATGTTTTCAGTGATGTATTATAAGTTATTGTGTCTTTCTGTATCTGTATTTGTAGACAGATGAACTGAATTCAATGTCACTTCAGTGTACCTGGTTACATGCCCAGCTAGTGGATTCGTGACATTATCACAGTGCCCCTCTCCTTCTTGCCCCTTTGTGCTGAACTCTCATGGAGCTTCACCCCAGCCCAGTCACTGTGGACATAATCTCAGAGTGACAAACAACTCACAGTGAGGGTACAAGGAAGCCCCTGTCCTGAGACCCTCAGTCCTCACATGGTGGCATCGTGCAAGCTCTTTCTCGAGCATTCTTCCCCTCTTTGGAGTCTTCCTCCTCCCCCACGGGATGTTGGGAAATGTTGACTTTCAGAGCCCATTCTTATATATTTCGTACGTGGTGTTCTGTTGGGAAGTTACAGCTTTCCTTCTCAGAGTCTGCACATAGGCTTTTAACTTTGGAGCTTTGCACGTTGTCAGGAAATTGTGCTGCTTTTTAAATGTCACTCATTTGAATTTTTGAGGAGGGTCTCAGCTATGTAGCCAGTTGTCTACATCAGCATGTGCACTCCTGGTTTATCACTCTTTTTTTTATTGTTGTTTTTTTTGAGACAGGGTTTCTCTGTGTATCTTTGTGAGTTTCCTGGAACTTGCTTTGGAGACCAGGCTGGCCTCGAACTCACAGAGATCTGCCAGGCTCTGTCTGCTCTTTTAGTCACTAGTGAGTTCCTCACTGGCTCAGGTTGTTCTGACTGGGCTCAGTGCCTCCATTCCATGGCTCCTGTGTCCTGGGCTGGGCCTGCTCTTTGCCTTTCGAGCCTTGCCTTACTCTGGCACAGTAAGCTGCTCCAGGCTCATGTGTGTTTCTGACCCTGAGGCCTGGAATGAGCCACTTCTCCAAGGAACTTTGCTTTCCTCTAGTGGAGCATCATACTTAAACACTAAGGAATGCTAAGTGAATTGCTTTCTTTTTCACAATGTCCTTTCCTGTTCTCAGTGATCTGTGTGCAGGTCTGATTGGAGGTCTTGGTGTGACTCCAAGTGGCAATATTGGAGCCAATGGTGTCGCCATCTTTGAATCGGTAAGGACTCTGAGACCTACACAGAATTCATGTCTCATTGTATAGCCCAGGCTGGCATCAAACTCATGATCCTCCTGTCGCAGCCCCTGGAGTTGAGATTATAGGTGGTGCGCCATCACTCCTGGCTTTCAGTTTTTCAAGACTCCCACCTCAGGCCACCATTTCCTGTCCGTCTAGATTGTCTCTAGAAGCCTGAGTCCTGGAGTTGATGGCCAACTAGAACCTTCATCCACTTGGTCCTGCCCCTTACCTCTGTTTGCACCCCCTCCTCTCCTTAGCCAGTTTGTGCCCTGCTCTGGAAAGCCCTTGGCTTCACAGGAGCACTCTGCCCACGTCCACTTCTGTGCGGCTGAGAGTAGTATTCAGACCATTGCTGGGTGCACTGTGGTCCACACACAGGCTCTCAGCTGCAGTTTGCAACATCGTCTGGGAAATTAGACGTTTTTTATTGTATTTGTTTTAGTTTTTGTGACAGGGTCTCAAAACATGCCTGACATAGAATTTGCTATGTAGACTAGGCTTACTTCAAATTCAGAGATCCATCTACCTCTGCTTCCCTGAGTGCTGACATTAAAGTCATGTGTCACCATGCCCAGCTTTTTCTGTCTGTCTCTCTGTCTATAAATGATTTATTTATTTTTACTTTTTTATGTGCATTGTTGTGTTTGTGTGAAGATGTTTGATCCCATGGAAGTGGAGTTATAGACAGTTGTGAGCTGCCATGTGGGTACTGGGAATTGAACCCAGGACCTCTGGAAGAACAGCCAGTGCTCTTAATCTCTGAACCATCTCTCCAGCCCAGAAAATATTATTGACCCACATTCAGCATATATATACAATGTATGGCAGACAGACAGACAGACACACACACACACACACACACACACACACACACACACTGTAGGCATGTGTGTGCCAATGCTTGTGTATGTGGAGGTCAGAGTGTTGGTTCTTTGCACCTCTTTTGAGTCAGGATCTCTTGTTTTTCTGCTGCAAACACCAAGCTTGCTAGTCCACCCACTCCCTGGGGTTCCATTGTCCCCACCCAGTCTCACGTTGGAGATTGGGATTGTAGCTGCTTCTCTGTGTGCTCAGCTTTTCAGTGGGTTCTGGAGATGTGAACTCGTGTGGCAAGTGCTTCCCCACCCCCCATCTCCCTAGCTTGGGCCCCTATTTTTGCACTCAAAAATTAGCTTTTCATTTCTTCCCAGCTTCATTTTATTTCTAAGATCTGTGTCAATGAATTGCACACAGCAGCTTTCAATAAATATTTTTTGTTGTTGTTGGCAGAGAGGAGGCTGGAGATCTCGGCTTCTCTGGAAGGCTGTGTTGTCTTTTCATTTTTGTTGGTGTTGTGGATTGAGCCTAGAACTTGGTGCATGCTGGGCACATGCTAAGATCAGGGAGGGCTGCCTGTTCCTGTCTCCCCACTGCCGATGCTGTCTTCTTTTGCCATCATAGGTTCATGGAACAGCCCCGGACATTGCGGGCAAGGACATGGCCAATCCCACTGCCCTCCTGCTTAGTGCTGTGATGATGCTGCGCCACATGGGACTTTTTGACCATGCAGCCAAAATCGAGGCTGCGTGTTTTGCTACAATTAAGGATGGAAAGGTATTTGTAATCTAGACCACTGTAAACTGGGCAAATTGTGTTTCTTCTGTGGGATAGAAACAACCCCGAAAGATTTGATGTTAAACCGAGATTCTTTGTGGACTCCCTGATTGAACTTAAGGAAGACATGTGCACATGTATGCATTTTTCTGGGGGAAGATCCAGATATTTCCCCTGAAAGAATTAAGAGGCACTGATGGGCAGCAGTGTGCAGTAGAAAGAACATGTGAGCCAGAGAAAGGCACAGATGCACCCCGCTGGACTGGTGTTAGTGTGTGACCTGGTCAGGCATTCTTAACATAGTGCCTCAAAGCTGGCCCTTCTCAAAGTTACGACTTGGGATTACTTCTTATGGCCAACATACAAGGACTACAAACATACTTTTAACAGCCTGGAGTCACTTTAGCAGGCATGTGATCCTGTTATTTATACCAAGCCTGTGTTTGGGAAGTAATAGTCTTGAGCCGAGCAGAAAGATGCCTGACTTATGCAGGGTCTCTGAGTTCTGCAGCATGTAGCTACAGGAGAATTCTACACAACAACGTCTGTTTGCAGTCAAGAGGAAATGAGTTGGTAGAAAACAGAGTGGTCGCACTGGAGACTTCTAAAGAGGAAAGTTAGGAGTTGGCTGTGTAAATATTTTCATGCTATTTGCCTCCAAATACCAAATTGATCAGAACATGTCTTGGAACTTTTTTGAGCTTTAAAATTTCCCCAAAGACTTTATGCTTAGATTTGCTTTCATTAAACTACCCATAACCGGATGGAGAGATGGCTCAGGGTTAAGAGCACTGGCCGTTCTTCCTGCGGTTCTGAGTTCAATTCCCAGCAACCACATGGTGGCTCACACCCATCTGTAATGAGATCTTGTGCCCTCTTCTGGCCTGCAGGCAGACATGCAGGCAGAACACCATCTACATAATAAATAAATCTTAAAAAAAAAAAACCAAACTACCCATAACCAACCAGTATCTTCTCGGTCAATAGTTTGAACAAAGAGTAAATTCTGGAGAACTTTCCTGTTCCTTATAAAGGCCTTATCCTTGAGAGAGGCATCTGTTAGGTCTCCAGCAGTCTGTCTGTCCAGAAATGAGCTTGACTGGACTATAGAAGGACTTTGGGTGTTAGATGAAACCCAGCATCCTTCAGGAACTTGTGAAACTTTTTCCTCCCCAGACTCATTTCTCTTGCCTCTGGCAGGAAGGACATGTGGCTCTCCATTGACATGCTCCTGTGGTTACATATCAAAGCCCTCACACTAGCATCCTGGCCCTTCTTGCCTCTCTAGGCTTCCCTCCTCCCAGACACCATTTTGTCCCTGCCTCCGCCATCCAGTCACACTGCTCACTCTTCTCTCCTGCTCTCTCACTTCTCTTGATGATAACCCTGGCCATGTCCAGTATGTTTCTTTTTTTTTTTCTCCTCTGGAATCTTCCAGATTCCTCTGGATACCTTTTCTTATTCACAATAAAGACATTTCCCTTACTGGAGTGGCCATTGCCAGGTTTCTTTTTCTTTCTTTTCTTTTTTTTTTTTTTTTGAGGGGAGGGTTTGAGACAGGGTTTCTCTGTAGCTTTGCATCTTTCCTGGCTTCGAACTCACAGAGATACACCTGCCTCTGCCTCCCGAGTGCTGGGATTAAAGGCATGCGCCACTGCCCCCTGGCTGCCATGGTTTCTTTATGGCACCTCCTCAAATACAGCACTGTTTTTTGTTTGTTTTGTCTTTTTTTTTTTTTTTTTTCCAGAGCTTAGGACTGAACCTAGGGCCTTGTGCTTGCTAGGCAAGCGCTCTACCACTGAGCTAAATCCCCAACCCCCACTGTTTTGTTTTGAGACAGGGTCTTGCTATCTAGTCGTCGGTGGCCTGGCTTTGAACTTGAAAGAATCTTCCTGCCTCAGCCTCCCAGTGTTGGATTTGTAGCAGTGCACCATCTTGCCTGATTTGGGAGTGTTTGGGGTACACAGCTCATGGGTTTCCCCAAGCCTCCTATGGTAGGTAGATAGTGTATATGGGACCTTCCTTTGAAGTCAGTAGGCAGGTACCTTGCTCAGTTCCTATTTCACTGAGTGCTTTAAGTAAAAATATCCTTGCTTTAATTTAGTGTGGTGATGGATGTTTATTTTTGCCTTTTCCTTTTCACAGAGCTTAACAAAAGACCTGGGAGGCAACGCAAAGTGCTCTGACTTCACAGAAGAAATCTGTCGTCGAGTGAAGGACTTGGATTAGTACTCCTGCATGGGGTTTGCTGCTCTTAGTCACTCCAGAAGGATACCCTGGAATCCTCCTCAAGAATGCCCACCATTGGTTTGCTTGCTTCTTGACAGAGTACATTTTCAAATCTGGCCTTTTCTTAACCAGACCCTTGCAACAGATGCACATGATGGCCCTAGGCCTTCATTCGGAGGGTTTTCCCAAGTGCTTGTTATATTTATTGTCTATCTGGTAAACCTTTTTTTGTAAACTCTAAGTGAACTGTATCATTTACCATTGTTACCCATTTTACACTTCAGGCAAGTTAGTTTTTCCTCAACTGTAAATATTCTGATACAGAATTAATAAGAGAAAATATTTAACTTTTTAACAAAAGCCCTGGTGTTGGTTTATGAAAAACATACTGGGAATACAACAGGGTTTTAACAATCGCACAAGATAACATTCTAAGACTAAATGGGCACAAAAGAAATGTCTTGGGAAAGCTCACAGCAAAAATGGTATATTTCTTAGCAATATGGAAAATAGAGATATTTGTCCTGTACATGAATTACTATTAATAAAAATGTAAGCTCCAAGAAATATATAATGAACGATGTAATTTTGTTAATAACATATAGGTAATCCTTGAGTCAGAGCCCCAGATGCCATGTGTATTCGATTATTTTGTTACCTTGAGATTTACTATTTTTTGGGAGAACTCTTAATTAAAGAGAGGTCATTCCTCTTCACTAGACACTTTGTAAGTAAGTGTCGCTGAGCTGTCTGAACCCCTGGACTGAGCTCCCAGTCGGGGAGCCAGCCCTGCAGACTCACTCCTGTGTGGCCCTGGGAAGGGGCCACACTCCAGCCGGTGCCGCAGTTGACCCTGGAAAGTCCTGGCCACCTGTCATGGCTGCAGTCGAGGAACCTGGATTCATATTTCTTAGCTGCCTCTTCACTTCCCCTTCTGCCCCAGTAGCACCCACAAAAGACCCCATTGCAGAGGCAGAGCTGACTCAGGCCAGACTGGGGCTCCTATTGCCAGCTTCTGACCCTCAGGTTCCTATCCCCATCCCTCCCCACAGCCTCTGCACCACAGCATGAAGCCACCCTCTGGCCCACACCAAAGCCAAGCTGTCTCCCCTCAGCCCTTGAACCAGTTTGCAAACCCATGGCTTTGCATAATGTACCCGGGTGACAAAGAGGATTTCCTAACAACAGATGTCCTCGTCTGGGCCGTTTTTAAAGCTTTTGTTCAGATTTACAATCTGTGTTTTACTTTCAACTGCTGTTGTCTCTGTCTTACGGATTGTTCTAGTTATCAGTGGCTTTGGGTTCACAGTAATAAAGAATTTGAAACTGACTAAGATGTTTGTATTCTCTGCCTCTTTCCTGGTCCAGGTGCCTTAGGACATTTTGGCTTTGCTTGTTGTAATAGGTGGTGATAGACTTGGCTGCTTTAACTAGAATGTTCCACCTGACCCTGCACCTTTGTTTATTATAGACTACTAATGATGTACTACTAATGGTTACTCACATCCTGTGGGTTAACTGTTCATGCGCTCTGTCCCACCCACCCAATTGACAAAAAACACCGGGTACTTGCTGAGGTCTGTTAAAAGGTTTAATACTCAAAATGACACATTTAAATACAGTCGCGTAGGCGGCGGCAGTTTGTTAAGCATCAAGCCTGTTGTGTGTGAGGTGGAAGAGCGTCTGGTACTAGTGTCCGAGAAGGTGCCGGAGTTAAGTCAGGCCCTGCTGTCTCTGCAGCACACGTTAGTAATGGGACTGTCATCCTTTCCCCTCTCCTCCAACAGCCTGCCCCGGGAGACCTGTTCCGAGAACTAGAACCTTGTAAGTCTGCCTGGACTGAGGCCAAAATGAACAGTCTTCCCTTTCGGAAGGAGAATGATCTCACCTGACACCAGCACAGGAGCAGTGGTTAAGGTATTGGAGATGTCAGTGCTGTGCCCTGAACTAGGGGTGAAGGCAGCTTGTCAGAGTTCTCATGTCCAGGGGAGGCACCTGGAGCTCAGGAAGATGCCCGACAGCCTGTCCTCCTCCGGTGGGCACCATGAGCATGGCTCTTGATTACTGTTTGTGCTCTTGATAAAAGGAATCGATGATGTCTTTGTACTTCTCCAGAACCGTGAGCCGTTTCAGTTTCATGGTGGGGCCTGAAAGGAAAATTGGGAGGAACGGGTGAAGCCTAGGTTTGGTGCCTTGAGAAAGTAAGGTAGTTTGAATGAGAGTGGCCTCTGAAGGCTCCTTATGTTTGAGCACTTGGTTTCTGGTTGGTGGAACTGTTTGGGAAGGACGAGGGGATCGGCCTCAGGGGAGGTGTGTCACTGGGGGTGACATTTTCGAGTTCTCTCTTAGCTGTTCTTGCAGCCAGGCCTCTGCTCTTGTGGACTCTGGCCCTCTGGAACTGTAAGCCCATTGAACACTTTCTTGTAAAGTTGCCTTGGTCATGGTGTTTCATCACAGCAGTAGACAAGTAACCACAACAGACCTCACATGAGACCCAGAAGACAGGAAGAAGCCAGAGAAGCAGGGTGTGCTGTACAGCCAGCCCCTGAGGCAAGAGTCCAGCATCATCCCCTGAGCCTCCCTGTGTCAACGCGAACTAGGGTTGGTCGGCAGCCAGTAGGGTACAGAGGAGGTGATAGAGTGTCACTTCCAGGAGCAGAAGTGACTTGTTTTCTATTACATAGTAAGGTAGTGCTCACTGTCTCCTTGGCCTGTCTGTCCCCATCATGATCCTCAACTGATTCTTCCTTGAATGAACATACCCTGTCTGTCAGAATACAGGGGTGTGGGTCCAGAAACCTTTTCAGATACCTAACTAATCCATACACTTCAAGCATTCTCCGGACTACTGAGAGCACCAAATACAGTACAAATGGTGTGTAAATAAACTAGTGTTTATATAATGGGAAAAATTTCTGTGTAGTCAGGCCTCTGTGGCCTGGAATCCGAGCTACCCAGGAGGCTGAGACAAGTTCAAGGCCTGCCTGAGCTACAGTGAGTTCAGGGCTGCCAGCCTGGGCAATTCAGAAAGACTTGAGCCTCGGCAGTTTAGAAAGACTTTGTCTCAAACTTGAAAAAGTAAAGGGAACCAGGGAGATAGCTCAGTAGTAGAGCTCTTGCCTGGCATGTTGAAGTTCCTAGAGTCAATCCCAGAACTGGGGGGAGGGGGTCCACATAGTCACATGAATTTTCTGTTTCAAGTTTTTGATCTGATGTTGATTAGACCCATAGACGTGGGACCTGTGCATGCAGAGTATCAACTGCAAATGATGGTCGCAGTCCCACCCAGCCTGTCTCGGGCGCTCTGTCAGATCATTCCTTCTAGGGTAAGCCAGCTGCCAGGCTAGGACACGCAAGCAGCCTGTGGGGAGGTCTGCAGACCAAGAACTGAAGCCTGTTGCCCCGCTGAGCCAGTTTGAGGGGTCAGTTATATGAGTGGGTAACAAGTGCCCCCGGGCTCCCGGCGTCTGCCACCCAGCCCCCTCTGACCAGTGTCATGAAAATTCCCAGTCTGGCCGCTCAGATCAGCTGCTCCCGACTCTTGGCTCACCAAAATGAAGATAATGTTTATTATTTGTTTGTTTATTTGAGACGGGGTCTTGTGTAGTCTAGGCTGGCCCTGGACTCACTGTGTAGCAGAGGCTAGCCTTAAACTCCTGACCTTCCTGCCTTCACCTCCTGAGTGCTTGGGATGTCAAGCGCATCCTACCACCCTAGGCTCCGTGTCTATTGTTCACGCTCCTCCGTCTCTCAGCAATAGCTGATCCACAAAACCTTCCTGCCTTTCAGGGACAGTTCAGAATGACGGACTTAGATTGGATGGGTCGGGGTGTGTGCGGGAAGCTCCCACATCTTAATGTCTAAAGTGGCTTCCTCAAATTGCTTTTCTTGTCTTTTCTTTTTTAAAGATTTATTTATTTATTGTGTATACAGCATGTGTCTCTGCAGGCCAGAAGAGGGCGCCAGATCTCATTACAGATAGTTGTGAGCCACCATGTGGTTGCTGGGAATTGAACTCAGGACCTCTGGAAGAGCAGTCAGTGCTCTTCACTTCTGAGCCATCTCTCCAGGCCCTCAAATTGCTTTTCTTAGCCTTTGTTTCTCCCACTTAATACAAGGTTGAAAGGGCCCCAACTTAAGGTACTGGGTGACTTAAAGTTTTTTTTGTACATAACTCAACCCCCAACTAGAAACATCAAGGTTAGGGTCTTTATAAGCTGCCTGGAGAAGACACCTTCCATTCAGTTAGTTGTCCTTGCATTTAGTTTGAACAAACCTGGTTATATATTCCCAGCATCTCTGATACTGATGCAGAGCACTGCTGCAGACAGGGTGTCTGCTTTCAGTGTGTGTGGATCTGAGGGTCTCACCAAAGAGCCGTGTTCAGTGTTCTGAGCCATGAGCACCCCAACATGCCCAACAGCTAGGAGAGACTCCTCTAGCCAGGTGGAGCTGCACCACAAGCTCTTCTGGGCTTGAACTATGGTCCAGATAGTTCTACTCTCTTACCAGCCATGTGGCTCATGTCAAAGACTATAGTGGTCTCACTGCAGTCCCAATGCCAGTGGGGTTACGTTGTGTACCAGATGAGTGCACTATAACTCAACAGAATAGAGTCTCATGGTTAAGGCAAAGCTAAACGTTTCATGTTCATATTGGTAAGTTCTGGCACATGTGTAATACATGCATCTCTATGTTCACAGGTTTCAGGACCTCCCTACCCCAATACCAGATTCCAGTGTTCTGGCCCTGTCTGTGATATGACAGGTATTTGCCAATGACCAACATGTCTTCCTTTATGCTTCTAAGTTGTCTCTAGATAGTTTTTGATACCTAAGACACTGTAAATATTTTGTGAGGATTTGTACTCTATTATTTAAGAGATTTAAAAAAGCTGTGTATGTTCAGGATAGATACAATTTTTCCTCTTAGTATTTCTAATTCAAAGTGGTTGCATCCAATGGATTTGGAAGTGACTGTTTTTCAGGCTGAATGCAGTCAGAGGCATCCAGCTCAGACGCTGTCCAAAGCCCTATCTGACACCTTCTGCTATGGCTACTTCCTAATAGGCTCCTCCCTGCCACTGCCCCGGGCTTTGCCCTCCCATACAGCCCCAGGAACAGTGAAAAGAAAAACTTACCCAGTTCCCCACCCGAAATGGAGAAGTCACGTTTGAGAATGGCCCACTTCTGGATGTGGTAGGGCCGGGCTGCCGCATTTGCATTCACCCTCTGGATCCCTTCATGGATGGCCTGATACACAGCCTCATCTCTCTGCCCCACAATCTCCGATACAGTGCTGGCTCTGCTGCCCACCCTCTGGCAGAACTCCACAGCCTGCTCAGTCAGGTTGTCTGTTGGCTCAGATGTTTCTGGGTCCAGCGTGCACTGAAAAGAGAAAAGATGAGGATCCATCCCTCTCCACAGAACCAAGCTCTGATTTGGGAGGATGTCACAGACAGCAAAGTGGGAGTTCCTACCGACTCTGTTTCATAGTGATGCTTCTAGGGTGGGCAAGATGCTGTGATGAGCCCAGAGAAATGGAAGGACAGTGGGCTGAGGATTAAACCTCTGTTGGTGATGTCAGCACCTGTTCATCAGGGGCGATACCCCTATCTGGCTGGGATGCTGGGGCCCTGAGCATATGGAAGGGCATCTAGACCTTTGCAAACTGAAATGTACTGGAAAGTGGGAAGGATCACCTCGGTAGCCCAATGGGGCAGAGGAATTTCCACACACACACACCCACAGTGCTCAGGATCAAACTGTGAATGCCAGGCTTGCCTCAGGCTACACCGCAGGCCACCCTCCTGCTACACCTCCAGAGCCAGGACCCTCAACATACCTTCAGGGTTAGCAGCATGGACAGGAACTTCCTCTGGTCCCCGATCAGCATGGCACTACTGATGATAGGTAGCTCTGTCTTCACAGCTTCCTCGATGGGCACTGGGGGCACATTCTCCCCACCTGCAGTGATGATTAATTCTGTGGAGGCAAGTCAGGTCCAGGCTGAACCACATTCCTAGGCCACAGTTGGAGGCCTGAGCAGCAGGCACAGTGCTGGAGATGCCCTTGTGAGAGCCAAGGAGCAGGGCCTGCCCCCCCCCCCCCCCCCCCCCCCCCCGCCCTTGAGGACAGCTGCTTCCCATTTCTCATTCTTCCATTCCTCAGCCTATTGTCTCAGTCCCTCTCTGCACAGCCAGCTCATCCCATGGTGCTCACTAGCCTCTTACTCTGCCCCTGCTCAGCCAGCGACATTTCCCTTCCCTCCTTCCCTCTACCTGCTAACTGCCAGTTAATTATAAGGCAGTCATGCCCAGGTGCATGGTTTGGGAGGCACAGGCCAGAACTTTACACACACAGGTTTATTCAGTGCCCACAGTCAGCTTCTAATGAAGGGCTCTCTCATTACCATTTGCAGAGAGGAAACAGAGGCTGGAAGTTTAGTAACTCATCCACTGCTTCCTGGGGCTGAATAACAGAGCTCAGGTTTACACCCAGTTCAGTTCTGAGACCCAGCGCTTAACATCCTCCCTCCCCTGCTATGGGGCCCTTCATTGCCCACGCCATTCTCTCTGGACAGACCTCCTTTCCACATGGCCAGCTTCTACCTGTTTTCTTCCAGGTGCTGCTCAGCAGCCCAGCTGTTCTGATGGCTTCCTTCTCGGAGCTGTCCACATGCATCTCTCTACCCACCCAGGGCACCCACCCCCACCACCCCCAGAGCCCCTTCTGACCACTTCTTTCTCTGAGCTGTTCTCATGCATCTACCCAGCCAGGGCACATGTTTCAATTAGTATTTATGGTGTCTCTGTGGGAAAGGTCAAAGCCACAGCACACCATTCAAGGTTACAGTCTTCTGTTCTGAGTGATGATAGATTTCCAGGCTAGAAAGCAAGAAACTCAATGGAATCAAACACTGAAAATCTTTCCAGCGAATCCCGTACTGGATGTGAGAGCAGCTGGAAACCCTGGCAGAGGAAGAGCCATCTCCCAGGACAAGATTCTGACATTTTCCTTATACGCCCATACTTCCTGCATTTCCATAAACTGTAGCAGTATGCTGTGGGCAAGGCCAAGAGGAGCTGAGAACTTCCTCTTTCCCTTTGGTCCAGCCAAAGTGTAGACAAACCCATTGTCTTTTAGAAAAAAATAAGATAAAATTATATAAAATAAATGCATTAAACACACTTTGGTTTGTGAGATTGTCTCCTGTCCTATGTTATCTTATTCAAAAACGGTCACTGGCCACATTCTGTGCACAGGTCCAGCCTGACATTAGGCACAGTATAAGACAGTGCCTGGTGGTGAGGCATTCACAGGTGGGGCTGACAGGAACACTGGAGTTACAGGGGACAGGAAGCATGTGGCCCTACAGATGAGAAGCATAGAGAGGTTTGACAGGCAGAGCCCATAGAAGCACATAGCCTCTGGGGGCTGAGGTGGGTGAGCCAGGGCGAAGAGGGCTCAGGACCAATCAACACAAGGGGGAGGGGGGGAGTCTTCCCTGCAGACGGGAAGTACCATAGAATATTCCAGTGATCTAGCCAGTGACTGACAAGATGGGAGTTCTGGAGGGGAGGAGCTTGCTAGACAGAGATCCACGCAAGTTCAAAATGATCAGGGTTTGCTGGAGTAGCAGATGGCAGAGAAAAACAGAAACTCTGGAAACATGGAGAGACAGCTCTGGCCTCGCTCATGGCTGCCCTCCTGAGCCTCACTCACCCCTGCCTTCTGTCACTCCCACCCTCCCCACTCCTTATCCTCAATAAGGGACTAAAACCCTTTAGAAAACTAACATGGGATGGAATTTCCTGAGTCTAATGAAGAGCATCTTCAACAAGTCTATAGCAAACACATTTAGCAACAACAAACTCTAGAGGATAGGTCCTGCAATAGGTCCGGCAGGTGAAAGTACTACCTGAGGCAAGACTGGTGACCCAAGTTCGATTCCCCTGAGCCCGTGAAAAACCAGGCGTGGTAGTGTACACCTGTGATCCCAATGCTCCTACAGTAAAGTGGGAGGTACAGATAGAATTACCCAGAAGCTCATGGGTAGCTAGCCAAGAGTATGCAGTGAAGAAAAATAAGAGAGGCCCCACTTCAATAAGGTGGAAGGTAAAATTGACTCCTGAAAGTTGTCCTCAGACATCCACACATGAGCCATGGCATGTATGCATCCGTGCACATGCAAATGTTAAAATTAAAAAATTTTAATTAAATTTTTTTAAATGTTGAAGCTGTTCGGCTGCGATTGGGAACAAAACAGGAATTTCCTCTATCACACACTGTGTTTCTTCTGTTCTTTGTGCAGTTGGTGCTTGGGGTCAAACCCAGCCCAACGACTACCATTCAACACTGTGAAAGAACAGGTTTTCCTAACCTGAGTGAGAATGCATAAATAATAATAGTAATAATAATGACGATGACTGAATGAAAAGGAAGGAATACAATTGTTACTAAGTATAGATGACATGATTTGTCCAAAGGAAATTCAAAAGGATACACATGCTAGAACTAGCATGGGGTTGGAGAGGCAGCTCCGTGGTGGAGCACTTGCCTGCTGTGGGCAGTGCCTGCTTTCATTCCACAGAACTTCAAAAAGAAAAACAATAGCAGTCACGTACATGGCACAAAACCTGTGATCCCCGCAGCCAGGAGGCTGAGGCAGAAGGATTGCTATGAGTTCTCGGCCAGCTTGGACTACCTAGCAAAACCCTGTTTAATAAATCGACGAGCAAACACAAGAGTCCGAAACAATCGCTCTGAACTTGCTATGGGCCTTTGCAGCAGGGCCTGGTGGCGCCTGTCATCCCAGCTGCTTGGCAAGCTTAAGGCGCCACAAGGATTAAAAGTTAGAGGGCAGGGCTGGAGAGATGGCTCAGAGGTTAAGAGCACCGACTGCTCTTCCAGAGGTCCTGAGTTCAATTCCCAGCAACCACATGGTGGCTCACAACCATCTGTAAAGAGATCTGGTGCCCTCTTCTGGCCTGCAGTCATACATGCTGTATACATAATAAATAAATAAATCTTAAAAAAATTTCTTTTGAGGGAAAGCCCAGCAGTGGTGGCGCATGCCTTTAATCCCAGCACTCGAGAGGCAGAGGCAGGCAGATCTCTGTGAGTTCCAGGCCGGCCTGGTCTACAGAGCGAGATCCAGGACAGCCAGAGCTACACAGAGAAGCCCTGTCTCAAAAAAACCAAAACCAAGCCAACAAACAAAAAGTTGGAGGGCAGCCTAGGCAATATAGCATGACCCTGTCCTCAGGCAAGAGTTTGGGCAGTAGGTCAATGGTAGAGAGCTTGCCTAGCCTGCTCAAGAATCCACATTTAATCCCTAGAATAAGAAAAAGATCATTTGGCCCAAGACCAACATATAAAAAACAATTAATTGCATTGTATATCTCAGCAAGAACAAATCAAAACCAAAAAAAAAATTTAAATGCCATTATTTACACTAGCATACAAATAAAATTCTCCAAGTGGATATTAGTTTAGGGATGCAAAAACTCTATACTGAACACTAGACTACACTGTTGGGAGAAAAGTCAAAAGACGTCAGTAAACAGAGAGGGAGACAGCACATTCAGAGACTGCAGAGTCAACTCTGAGAGATGTACAAACTCACAAAAGTAATCTACAAACTCAACGAGATGAAAATCATCATTTAAGCCACTCCTTTGAATACATCTGCACAGTGAGTCTAACATCCAAATGGAAATGCAAATGTCCAAGGTCACTGTGGAGAGGAAGATCATGTCTTTAGAACCCACTGAACCAGACACCAGCCGCCGCCCCCCCCCACACAACTCAACGATGGCTCACAGTCACTTGGCAGATGAGAAAGGTGGCACTGAGGGACAATGGGGAAAGGGAGTCTTTTGGTGGACAGTACTGGTATAATTGTATGCTTTTGAAGAAAAAGTATCTGGATTCTTACCTTTCACCATGCCATCTAAAAGCATGGCTATTCCTCCAGGGACTGGAATGCAGGTTTCCTCATTTGTCATTACAAAAGTGAACACTAGGTGGTGGAAGCGAGCACAGTTCCCATAGCAGCCACCTGTTGCTCCAGGGCCAGGGTTTTACCGCTGGGCTCACTGGCCAGTACAGCCCAGTCAGTGAGACCTCCTGCACCCCGAAAGGACCAGAGCTTCCTTCAGTTGGAACCTCGGTTAAGCTGCACCCCTGCCTGGGTAAGTTCCAGGAAGGAACCTCGGTTGAGCTGCACCCCTGTTGGAGCCCACCAGGTTTCCCCGTGGCTCTACCCAGCAGGACTGCATACAAGGTTGATTGGACCACGGGCCTGGGTACCAAGTGACTATAACTAGCAAGGGGAGGTCTTTTGCTCCACCCCTTAGCATTGTTATAAATAGACCTTTGGAATAAAGTTCTGGGCCGGTGGATACGGATCCAGGCCCACCTGAGTCTATCCTGTATTTTCTCTCTGTTTCTTTACTATTTCTAACTAAGTCTCTTATCCCTCATTCCTCAAGAATTCCTGGGTAAATAATTGTGGGGCCTGGTCTGTCACACACCCCTACCTGTGTGAGTTCCAGAAAGGAACCTAGGTTGAGCTGCACCACTGCCTGGGTAAGTTCCAGAAAGAGTGTGGGATTGCCACCTGGGGGCTCTGGTACCACACAAACATCTTTCCATGGAGGAGTTCCTATACTTCCCTTTCTCTGCAGAAAACACCTTTGAAGTTTCATGTTTTGTTTTATATTTTGTATCTACTCTGCTCCACTCTCTGTGGAGAGCGTCTCTGTTTCCACATAAAAATACATAATACTTATGCCTTGGAGTCTTGTCTTGTTTCTTCCAAGGAGGTAAACCCCACATCCCCCATTCACTATCTAGGTGACCTTGAAGTAGTTACATAACTTCTCTGGACATCCTTATTTGTTTGTGAAAGTACTTGCCCCAGAGCTGATGCTGTTAGAGGCACGTAACACTCATCGAGGGCTCAAGGCGGAATGAACCGTGTTGGAGTCGACTGCACTTACTGTACCTCCAGGGCAGGGGTGCTCACCTTTGAGGCGCCCAGTGATGTAGAGGAAGCCATCAGCATCCAGACGGCCCATGTCACCAGTGTGTAGCCAGCCTTCGGAATCAATGGCCTCACATGTTTTGTCCTCCATATTTAGATAGCCCATGAAGATGGTACGGCCCCACAGGCAGATCTCACCAATGCCATCCTCATCCTGATTCACCAGCTTCACCCGGCAGCCGGGTACCACCCTGCCAGAGCTGGTGATAAAAGAAACAAGGACAGAGAAAGTCCTGGGTCAGCCCCTGCTGGGGTGCTCTGGGATCTCCAACCTCTCAGTCTTCACTGGCAGCAAGGGTCCCCTGTCAGGACAATGTTGGGTGTCTTCCCCTATCACAGTTGACTTGATATATATATATATATTTTTTTTTTGACAGACTCTGATTGAAACTGGGACTCACCAATTTGAGAGTAGCTAGCCACTGAGCTCCAGTGTTCTTGCTGTCTCCATATCCTCAGCACTGGGATTAGGCATGAGCCATGACATGTACGTCAGGTTCTCACTATGTATCTCTCCCTTACCTGAAACTTATTGTGTAGACCAGGTTGGCCTTGAACTCACAGTGGACCACCTGCTTCTGTCTCCCATCTGGCTTTCTACATGGGTGCAGGGCATATGAACTCGGATTCTCATGCTCGTGTGCCAAATAATCTATCAACTGAGCCATCTTAAAAGCAGAGGGGTTTTATATTTTATTTTATTAAGTTTTATTTGTTTTTATTTTGTGTGCATTGGTGTTTTGCCTGCATATATGTCTGTGTGGGGGTGTCAGATCTCGGAGTTACAGACAGTTGTGAGCTGCCATGTGGGTGCTGGGAGTTGAACCTGGGTCCTCTGGAAAAGTAGTCAGTGCTCTTAACCACTGAGCCATCTATCTCTCCAGCCCGGGTTTTGTATTTTAATTAGCACATTAGCAGTATAAGGTAGACCCACTTGAAAGTTCTTCATCAAATGAATGAATGAATGAACGAATGAATGAATGAATGAATGGCCAAAAGGCTAATAGTAGAACCTGGAGCACTATCAGAATGAATGAATGAACGAATGAATGAATGGCCAAAAGGCTAATAGTAGAACCTGGAGCACTATCACACCAGACAGAGGAAGGTGCCAAAGCACAGCCGACCACTCTTAAATCACTCCCAGAAACGACTGCCCTCCCTGCCTTCCAGCAGCCTGGCGCTGGCCCTCAGTGGGAACTGTCAGCTCTCCTGGAACACAGCCTAGCGTTCCCTACCCTACCGCAAGAAACGGAAGAAGAAAGTTTCTTTACCAGGGACTCCTGGCCTTGGCAGCTAAGGTGTCTTCAGCCACAGGACACGTCACAGTGGCAAAGACTGCCCATCTAGATGAAGGAGGGCAAGCCAGGGTCTTGGCCTCAGATGGCACAGCTGACACTTGAGGCCAAGGCTCCAGTGAGGAAGGGAGAGTAAGAGGAACAGTTCCCCAAGGCACCCCCATGTGGGATGTGGGCTCCCGCTATGTCCCAGCTTCAGACCTCACCTGTAAAGCCGGTAGTTGTAGGGGCTGGACATGAAGTGGGGGCCTGTGCTCTCGCTGAGGCCATAGCCTGCGTACAAGCGGATGTTAAGACCCAGAAAAAAGCGCTGTGTCTCTGCAGTCATGGGGGCCGCTCCGTAGAAGTTCTTCTGACACTTGGCAAAGCCCAGAGCCTGACGGACCCTGGCTAATACTAGGTAATCGGCCAGTCTGCTTGTGAAGGGCTTCAGGTCACTGTGGGAAGGTTGGGGGAAAGAAGAGTCCACAGAAAGAAAAATCAAACACACTCACGTGAGCACACACCAATGTGGCCACTGACGTTGTCTGTTTTGATGAACTGCAAATATTCTGGACATCGGCCTTGTATGCAACGTGAATTTGTGTGAATCTGTGTGAATGCTCCTGCTGCTGCAGACATGCCATGACGTCAAACAAGCTGCCATCTCTCCAGCCCCTTCTTTCTCATTTTTTCCCCTTTTGAGACAGTCTCATGAGTTTACTTAGGCATTGAACTTACTCTGAGGCAGAGGCATACCTTAACTGCCTATCCTCCAGCCTCAGCCTCCTGAGTGCTGGGATTACAGACTTGCCTACCCCTGGCCCAGGCCTGGCTGCATAGTCACCTTTTGTGTGTGTTACTGAGGCTGTAGGGAACAGATGTGTCCACATCTCTGCCACAAAGCTGACACTGCTTCAGAAGACACACTAATAATGGAAGCCCGCCCCCACCCCTCCCTCTTGCAGGTCAAAGGACCTGAGCGCAGAGCTTTGTGCTTCCTAGGTCAGTACTCTACACTTAGTTAACACTAGTCTTAACTAAGCTGGATCCTCAACTTGAAAAGCATTTTTATATTGAAACAAGGCCAGATGTCTACTGTGGGTATCCCCAAAGCAGTCACAAGACAGATGTGATGGTCTATACCTTATAACCCCAACACTTGGAAGGCCAAGGAAGGAGAATCCTGAACTTCAGGCTAGCCTGGGCTACATAGTAAGATTTTGTCTCAATAAACAAAAAGTAACAAAAATAAGCAATCAGAAGGGATTTGGGAGAGATCTGAGTAGTCAAACCGGAAGTTGGGAAAACTAGAATGGCTAAGCCTGTATCACTGAAGCCAACTTCTGAGGGCAAGGGGTGGGCAAGAGCTACCTATCCCTAGGAGGGTGAATTCTTCAGAAAGAATAAGCCAGCCCTCCCAGCCAAAGCCCCCCCCCCCCCCCCCAAGGTCCGCGATGGTATCAGAGTGCAAGCTGAGATGCAAACAGACTATATCTAGTACAACGTTTCCCCAGATTGAAGTCCTCTGGAACCAGGACATCCTCTTAGGTTCTTGCTTGTTACTGTGTAGGAGCCAGCCCTGCACCTTCCCAGGCCTCCTGCCCCCAACTTACTCGCTAGGGCAGGTGAGGTTCTGCTCCAAGGTCACTGACATAGCCCACAGCAGCATCTTGCGCCGGATGAAGCCAGACTGAGCCGCTACTTCCTGGATCCGTTCCATGATCTTCTCCCATACACGGGGCACCCCCATGTGGGATGTAGGCTCCACTTCCCGCAGTGTGTTCACCAGGCTTCCCTGCTCAAGGCCAGAGAGAAGCAGAGCTGGTACCGGGTCTGCAGACATAAGCTTCCCAGGATAAATGCTATCCACAGGCACCCCGGGATGTGCACACACTTGTACCCAGTTTGTGTACATGCCAGTGGCTGTGGTTCAACAGCTGTATCTCCATGACTGCTAACAGAACTTTGGTGTCCCCTGCCAACCACTGTATCCAGATGCTTGGACAGTGCCTTGATGTCTCAGATCTTTCTGCATCTGTCTAACTCAAACATGATAACCTCCTTTTGCCCCATAGAGTGGTACATGTTTGTAATCCCAGCCCTTAGGAGGCTGAAGCAGGAGGCTACGCTACTAACTATTCATCTAAAAAACAAAAACCGGGTTGGGGATTTAGCTCAGTGGTAGAGTGCTTGCCTAGCAAGCTCAAGGCCCTGGGTTCGATCCTCAGCTCCAAAACAAAAAAAAAAAACAAAACAAAACAACAAAAATAACAAAACAAAACAAAAACAAAAACCCCATGCCGGGTGGTGGTGGTACACACCTGTAATTCCAGCACTCGGGAGGCAGAGGCAGGTGGATCTCTGTGAGTTCGAGGCCAGCCTGGTCTACAAAGCAAGTTCCAGGACAGCCTTCAAAGCTACAGAGAAACCCTGTCTCAAAAAACCAAAAACCAAACATAACAAACAAAAAAACTCACAATACACAATTCCACGTATAAATAAACATATATAGTCTTAGTGAACTTTTCTCGTTTGGACTGACAGTGCTCCCTCTAAGCGCTAAGGCCCACCCAACAAAATCCAAATACCAGACATGAGAAGCTGTCTTCCAGTTCTTGGCCTGGAAAGAGGCTCCCCAAATACAGCCTATTGTTGCCCTTGGGTGCCCACTCAGAGATGGAAAGTAAATCCTTATTGCTGAAGACACCACATACTTCAGACACAGGGCTCAGAAGGCCCTGAGTTAGAACTGACCTGAATGTCCCCTCCCTGAGGACTAGCTTTCATGGTATCAGAAGGTACCATACAAGCTTCCAAAGGAGAGACGCGACCAACAGTCCTATCTGTTATGGGATGCCTTTCCATATGCTGTGAATATGTGGGGCTCCCACTGGCTAGTAAATAAAGCTGCATTGGCCCATGGCAGGGCAGGATGGAGCCAGGCGGGAAAATCCAAGGGAGACAGTGAGAGGAGAAAGGAGAGCAAGGGGAGACGCCAAACCGCCATCCAAGGAGCAACACGTGATGGGACGCAGGTAAAGCCACGGAACATGCAATGATAAATTAGTAGTTATGCGTTGAGATAAGTTATAAGGGGCAGCTAGCAAGAAGCCTGAGCCATAGGTCATGTATTTTGCAATTAATTTTTTTAAAGATTTATTTATCATGTATACAATGTTCTGTCTGCATGTATCCTTGCAGGCCAGAAGAGGGCACCAGATCTCATTACAGATGGTTGTGAGCCACCATGTGGTTGCTGGGAATTGGACTCAGGACCTTTGGAAGAGCAGCCAGTGCTCTTAACCTCTGAGCCATCTCTCTAGCTCCCACAATTAATTTTTTAAATTAATGATTATTTTATAGGCGGCTGAGGGACTGCGGGGCTGGGCGGGACCGGAGAAACTTACGGCTACACCAACCCAATGACAATACCTAAGAAACACATCAGCAAACAGCATGGCCTCATAACCCTAAGAGTGGGTTGCATACTTTGATAGTAACCAACAGCTCTCTAATTGTACTTAAGACCCACTCAACAAGAGAGATGGCATGCCTGGTATCCCAGTTAACTGAAACCTAGTTAAGTCATGCTTATTGGAGGAGATTCTGCAAGGCCTAATTGTCTAAACCAGCACAATCCCTAACAACAATCTATAAATATTCATCCTTATACTCACAGAGAAGTATTGTTAAATATAAGGAGAGAAGTATTGTCTTCACTCCTTATCAAGGAGGCATCTCTTTGCAATAGACAGAACCATGACAGAAGATCATGACTAACCAAAATGCTGAGTTATGGAGCCCAGTCCCAACAGATCCATCTACAAAGAATTTTCACAGCCAAGGCTCAGGAAATATTGCAGAAGAGGGGGTGGGAAGATGGCAGGAGCCAGACCAGAGAGTTTTCTGTGAGACTGTGTCCTCCAGATGTGTCAGAAGCTACATCCATAAAGTCTCACCAACATGACCAACATGTGGGACCTGTGAGCTGAACAAGAACCCACAGATTTACCAAAGTGGACAGGGAAAAGCCCACAAGGACACAACCCTACATGAAGAACAGTAGGCAACCGAGGAAAGCTGGAGGTGGGAGAAGCAGTCTTCTCCAGGGAGGAGCACACCAATTGTTTCCAGAGCCAGCTGGTCAACCCTGAAAACATACATACAAGTAACATACGGACTGAGCAGGTTATATGTAAGAATGCATTTATGTGCGTGTGGGAACAATGAGTTAAAAGGGTCATGAATGTGAAAGATAGCGGGAGGTATATAGAAGGATTTGGAGGGAGGAGAAGGAAGGCAGAAACGTCACAATTACATATAATATCAAAAATAAGCCAGGTTTAGTGACTCACGCCTTTAATCCCAGATTTTAGGAGGCAGAGGCAGGCAGATCTCTGTGAATACAAGTCCAGCCTGGTCAACATAGTTCCAGAACAGTCAGAGCTATATAGTGAGACCCCCACCCCTTTCAAAATAAATTTAGTAAAAATCTTATTTAAAAATATTAATTGTAGGGTCTGGGGAGAGAGCTCTGAGAGCCCTTGTTGCTCTTGCAAAGGACCGGGTTCAATTCTCAGCACCCACATGATGCCTCACGAGCATCCAGTTCTAGCGGATCCAATGCCCTGTTCTGTCTTGTGACCTCTGACGGTACCAGGGACATGCAGGCAAAATGTTCAAACACATAAAATAAAATAAATATTTTAAAAAATATATCAATTATAGGTTAAATTCTTGATCTGTAGGGTTGAATTCAACATTATCAAAACTAATTTCATTTGCTTTATTACAGAGGGGGAGAGCCTATCTCAAAAAAAGAAGGTAGATGTGGCAGGAGAGATGGCTCAGTAGTTAAGAGTACTTGCTGCTCTTCCAGAGGACCAGAGTTCAGTTCCCAGCACCCACACCACGCAGCTCACAACTGCCTGAAACTCTTGCTCCAGGGGATCTGATGCTCTCTTCTGGTCTCCATGTATGTGACACACATACATCAATTAAACAATTGAAAAGTATCTCTTTTTTTTTTTTATTTTAAAGCTGGAGAATTATAGAAGAAACCAGCCGACATTGACGAGCCTTGGTGACCACAGGAGCTCATATGACACACATACACAGGTGAGCACAGGAGCATGTATGACACACACACTCCACTACTACCCCCACCACCACCAACAGCCAAACAAGGACATGCTGCCTCCTTCTCCCAGCAGGGTTTGTTTTAGAACTAAACATGCCTAAGCTACCAAGACACCAGGTCAGGAGAGCTGGCTATAGGGTCTCTGGGAACTCTTCTTAGTGGTTAAAATAAAGGTATATGTTATAAGACTGAGGTGCAGGAAGCTGTGGCCACCCTTTAATCACCTTGTGGTCATACACTGGAGAAACAGAGGCTTGATGGTATTGAAACGGAAGGGGGTAGTTTATACGGCTTAACATAATGTCATCAGCTTCCCTATTTGTTTGCTCATTTGAGTCAGGCTGGGCCAACAGCTGCTGAAAGAATTCTGAGTGTTATGTGTATTGAGAACCAGCAACCTATGGATACACACAGGGCCGATCGATTCGAGCACAGAGCTGGGTGTGCCCTGGCTCACACACTGGACACACACACACACAGGGCCAGAAGTCAGGAAGACAGACTGACCTTTAGGGCATCAGGATCTGCAAAGCAGACCTGGGCCCCCCACTGGATGCCGGTCCACAGGTCGTAGATCTGGGCAGCAATGTGGCTGAGAGGCAAGTAGCTGACCACTACCTCCTGCTGGACTTCTGCTGGCTGGATGTCCCCAGCCTGACTGCCGTACCGTGCTGTCCATGTGATCTGAGGGGAAGGAAGCCATGGGGGCTTGGGCTACTTCTGTAGATTCCCGAGCATGTAGGCGCCCTCTCAGGCTTTTCTACAGGCTCTGGAGACCTCCAGGGACAGCCCTCCACCACCACCTGCTCTCTTCCCTTTCCCCTCTGCAGGGCTCTGTCTACACCACAAATGGGGGGGGCATTCCTACTCATCTATCTCCTTAAGCTGAGCTGTCAAAGAGGCTTCCCCAGAGGCTGTTGAGGCAGGACCATGACCCAGAGTCACCTCCATCCCACCCACCCATCTGGGCATTAGTCCTACATTGTCTTGACTCAGCATCACGCCCTTGGGGTTTCCAGTGGTGCCTGATGTGTAGACCAGCACACAGCACTGGTTGGGCTGCTGGGTATCAATGATGGCATCTAGAGCCTCTTCGGGCACTTCTTGTCCCAGTTCTATGAGTTCTTCCATCTGTGGCAACACAGGGCGGAGGCGTTGGTCTGGGTCAGCTGTGTGGGCCCAGACAGGCCTACTCATCACCCAGGGCCCGCTCTTCATACCGTGTACACATTGGCCATCTTCTTTGGTGGTGGTTCTTGGTATATTACCACTGCCTTTAGATGTGGCAAGTCTTTCCAGATCTGCATGGACAAGAAAACAAATTGGGTTTCAGCAAGAGAACGGTCACATCTCAGAAAGAGCCTCATCTGCACGTGTTGGTCTGTGGCAAAAGTCTATTTCTGATCCTTGATTTCAATGGGACATCTCTGTCCATAGCTCCCCATTATGGGAACTTTGGTGCAGGGACAGTGGGGACCGAGGGGCTGATTGAACAAGTCACACAACAGAATGTTAGGTTAGTGCAGATGACAGAGACAGAGGTACAAAGGGAGCATTGTCCTTTCCAATGCTGAGTGTCTCCTAGGTTACTAAGTGAGAAAGATGTGGATCTATAGCATGGCATCTTCACCCGAGGAAGGAATGCAATGTGGACACACATGAATAGCGTACGTACATACGAGCAAGAGGTATTTCTTTCTGTTTGCTACAAGGGACCCGGGAAGGTTAAAACTAATCACCCTGACCCTCTACAGGCAGAGAGAGGGAATGGGTGGGAGAAGGAGAGAGAAGTTCCTCAGTTTAACATAATTTTAACTTCGGGATCATGTAAATATTATAATTATTTGACAATACATTCATGTGTAAAAGAGAAAAGATGATTCTCCAGTTCTTGAGAACAACCTGAAAGACCTGAATCCAACAGTCAAGTGTGGCAGCATGTGCCTGGAATCTCAGCCCTGGGGAGGCTGAGGCAGGAGCAAGCCAAAAAACCAAACCAAACCAAACCAAACAAAAACAAAAACAAAAACAAAAAAACAACCCTCAAGCAAATACAAATGAAAACCACACTTCAAGATGGTGAAACACACACATAAACACACACATAAACACACTCACATAAACAACACACACATAATCACACACACATAAACACACACACACAAACACACAAACACACACACATAAACACACATAAACACACATAAACACACATAAACACACACACATAAACACACACACATAAACACACACACATAAACACACACACATAAACACACACACATAAACACACACACATAAACACACACATAAACAACACACACATAAACACACACACATAAACACACACACATAAACAACACACATAAACAACACACACATAAACACACACATAAACAACACACATAAACAACACACATAAACAACACACACATAAACAACACACATAAACAACACACACACATAAACACACACACATAAACACACACACATAAACACACACACATAAACACACACACATAAACACACACATAAACACACACACATAAACAACACACACATAAACACACACACATAAACAACACACACATAAACACACACACATAACTGCATCAGAGGTTTTTGTTTTATTACTTGTTTGTGTGTTTTGTTTTTTCCCTATGACGAGGTCTCACTATGTAGTCCTGGCTGTCCTGGAACTGGCTCTATGGACCAGGCTGGCCTCACACTCACAGAGCTCTGCCTGCCTCTGCCTCCCGAGTGCTGGGATTAAAGTGTGTGGTGCTGGCCTCATCAGGGGATTTCATTCCTGCATTTTGATTCTTCATTCTTAGGGCAGAGTTAAAGGAAATTCCGAACTTCATTGAGCAGTCTTTTTACTTAATCTGTGTGTGTTCATGTGTATGCACACTTTACCGTGCCCAGCGTTTGTATGGTCTAGGGGCACCTACGTCCCCATGATTGTACAGCAAGCTCCTCACTGGTTGAGTCATTTTCCTAGCTCTCTCCTACTTTATTTTGCCTTTAGATGGTTTTTATTTATTATTATTGTGTGTATATGATGGGTATAACATACACATGTCATGGCACACCTGTGTGAAGGTCAGAGAACCTTGTAGAGTTGGCTCCACATTTATGTGAGTTCTAGGGATTGAACTCAGGTCATCAGATTTATCCATCTAGCCAGCCCAATCTCCCCTGCCTGTGTGTGTGTGTGGGGGGGGGCTTTTTGAGACAGGGCCTCATGTAATTCAGGCTGGCTTCAAACTTGTGGCCTTGGCTGACCTTGAACTTCTGAACTTTCTCCTTCCACTTCCTAAGTGCCGGACTTACATGTGTGCGCCACCATGTCTGGCTTCACCAGTCTTATTTGGCAATAAATCTATAATGGTGTTTTGAAATTATTTGGTATGTATTATAGGATTAGGTCAATGTTATTAGCTGCTACAATTTTTAAGGCTAGATAAGAGAAATTCATGAACAAAATCAAAGTTAAATCCCATCATGTAGTGTTTGAATCAGAGCTATCACTGTGAATTAAGACTTAACTGGACACATAAAGACACAGACAGACACACAGACACTCCTGAGAGAAATGAGTGAGGTGAGTTTCTACAAATTCAATGTTCTGTCTGAAGATGTGAAAGGAGAGGAAAAACCAGCAGAGGGTGAAAAGTGAGGGAGAGAGGGAGGGGTGAGAGGGTGAGATGGAGGGAGGGGTGAGGAGGGTGAGATGGAGGGAGGGGTGAGAGGGTGAGATGGAGGGAGGGGTGAGAGGGTGAGATGGAGGGAGGGGTGAGGAGGGTGAGAATAAGGGAGGGGTAAGAGGGTGAGATGGAGGGAGGGGTGAGGAGGGTGAGATGGAGGGAGGGGTGAGGAGGGTGAGATGGAGGGAAGGGTGAGGAGGGTGAGAATAAGGGAGGGGTGAGGAGGGTGAGAATAAGGGAGGGGTGAGGAGGGTGAGAATAAGGGAGGGGTAAGAGGGTGAGATGGAGGGAGGGGTGAGAGGGTGAGAAGAAGGGAGGGGTGAGAGGGTGAGATGGAGGGAGGGGTGAGAGGGTGAGATGGAGGAAGGGGTGAGGAGGGGTGAGATGGAGGGAGGGGTGAGGAGGGTGAGATGGAGGGAGGGGTGAGGAGGGTGAGATGGAGGGAGGGGGGAGGAGGGTGAGATGGAGGGAGGGGTGAGGAGGGTGAGATGGAGGGAGGGGTGAGGAGGGTGAGATGGAGGGAGGGGTGAGGAGGGTGAGATGGAGGGAGGGGTGAGGAGGGTGAGATGGAGGGAAGGGTGAGGAGGGTGAGAATAAGGGAGGGGTGAGGAGGGTGAGAATAAGGGAGGGGTGAGGAGGGTGAGAATAAGGGAGGGGTGAGGAGGGTGAGATGGAGGGAGGGGTGAGAGGGTGAGAATAAGGGAGGGGTGAGAGGGTGAGATGGAGGGAGGGGTGAGAGGGTGAGATGGAGGAAGGGGTGAGGAGGGTGAGATGGAGGGAGGGGTGAGAGGGTGAGATGGAGGGAGGGGTGGGAGGGTGAGATGGAGGAAGGGGTGAGGAGGGTGAGATGGAGGGAGGGGTGAGAGGGTGAGATGGAGGGAGAGCAGGAGGAGGGAGAAGGAGAGGGAGGAGAAGAGGAGGCATGTAGGATGTGTGCTTATTGGACTGAGGTGAGAGAGACGGGTCAGGAAGGCAAGGAAGTTCAGATGCATGGACCAGAGAGCTATGGAAGGGAGGGTCCCAGACATGCTCCTAGGGCCAGTGACTCATGGGCTCAACATCCATGCTGACAGACATCTCTTTGATGAAAGCTTATAAAAGCAGACAGAGCAATGGCTGGGCCATAGGAAACGGGCCTCACATAGGTATCTTGGAGGCCATGAAGCAGAGACCCAGAAAAGCCATGTCTTAAAGGGGTTGAATTTGAACTTGCCCTCAAAAGAAGTTTAGAGCAGAAAAAAATTAGTTGTGGTACAATATAAAGAAATTTAATATATGTATAATTGAAATCCCTAAGTATGCTTTAAAAATTAAGTTGGAGAATTGTCTAAGTTAGATTAAAACTATAAATCCACCAAACCTAGAATCTCAGTGAATTCAAAGCAAGATACACACACACACACACACACACACACACACACACACACACACACACATACACACATACAAGTGAATAAACTGACTAAAAAGAAAAAACTCCAAGATACAGCCGAGCGAAGTCCTAAAATCAGTGATACAGAAAGCATCTTGAGTCAGGCTAATGCAGTGCCTGGACAACACAGGTATAAGGATTAGGTGTTCACGGCTAGCCTCAAAAGAGCAAACGAAACAAGTCTTAAAAGCAGCCAGAGAAGCCAGGGTGGTGCACACCTTAACCCAGCACTCAGGAGGCAGAGGCAGGTGGATCTACATGAGTTCAATGCCAGCCTGGTCTACACAGTGAGTTTCAGAACAGCCAGGACTACACGGCTAAATTCTGTCTTGAAAAACAAACAAACAAACAAAGGCAGCCAGAGAAATAAATATATTGTAATGCAGAACAAAGAGAGATCACAAACTTCTACCAGGAACCACACACAAAGAAAACATTGGGATGAATCTTTAAGGAGAAAGGAAGGGTCAACCAAGAATTCAAAATCAGACTAAATTAATCTTTCAACAAATGAAGTCAAAAGTAATATATTTTCAGAAAAAGAGGAGCTGAAAGAATGTATTGCTATAGAAATCTAAGGAATGCTGAGGAATGAGCCAGCAAGATGACTTCAAGGGTATACCCCTGCCCTGAAGCCTGACAATTTGAGTTTAATTCCCAGGACCTCCTTTGTGGGAGGAGAGAACCAACTCTGAAAGTTATCCTTTGACTTCCTCTGATAGGTTTCAAACCTGGGACAAATGCCTGAAGTGTCCATTAATGTATCAAAGCCGACTCCTCCCTGTGTCCCCAGACCCCACCTGTTACAGGGTCCTCCGGGCTGGCACCCCACACCCTAACCTAAACTTCTCCAGCCCAGGGACTGGCTACCCTTCCCTGTACAATCCAGCCATTTTGGTTACCTGGTCTTTTTTGTCTACTCTCCTTTGGGCCTCCTGGCTGCTGGACCTGGTTCCCTCTCTCCCTTTCTGTGATAGGGTTTTTTTTGTTTGTTTGTTTGGTTGGTTTTTTTTTTGTTTTTTTGTTTTTGTTTTTTTTTTTGAGCTGAGGATCAAACCCAGGGCCTCGAGCTTGCTAGGCAAGTGCTCTACTACTGACCTAAATCCCCAACCCTCTCCACTTCTCCCTGCTCCCCTCCTCACATGGCTCAGGGTCATGTCCACTCAGGACAGATGTCCCTGACTCTGGCTATGCTCTCCCACATGTCTATAATAAACTTTCTCCTCCATCATAACTAGGAGCAGTCATGTCCTTTACTTTTACAACTTTTTTTTCATTCACTCAGTATGCATGTGCCCCCCCAACCTACTCCCCCACCCCCCCCCCCCACACGTACATGTTAAGCGTGAATGTAAAGTCCTCACTATTTTCCTCTGAAGTTAGTTTGCTTCTGTGAAACTCACTGTGGGGTTTGTAGGTCTGCCTGTATGCTGCTGTGGGCTCCCATCACACGTGAAACAGTATGCTGTCTGAAGGTGCACTGTGATATGTTCAAGATGCATATCATAAGGTCTAGAGCAAACCCTGAGCAAAATGGCAGCCAAGAGAGAATGGAGTGCCAAACACAACACAAGCCCCATGCAGAAGTCAGAAAGGGGCAAAGAACAAGCAGCCACATGGTTGACAATTCTGTTTGTCAGATGGGATAAAAAGGTAAGACCCAATACATGCCGGGTGCAAAAGACTCATTGAAATTTAAAGGCACAAAGTTCTATTTATTTGTTTCTGTCTGTCTGTATGTGCATGGTTGTGTATGTGTGTGGGGGTCAGAGGATGATGGTTCCTTCCTTTTACCACATGGATTCTGGAAATCAAATTTTGGTCACCAGGCTTGGCAGTGAGCATCTTCACCTACTGAACGATTTTAGCATCTGTTTTTCCTTTTTCTTTTTCTTTGAGACAGGGTCCCATGTACCCCAGGCTGGCCTCTAACTTTCTATGTAACGAGAGAATAGTTTTGAGCTTCTGATCTGCCTGCCTCCACCTTCTGGGTGCTAAGACTACAATGACATACTGACACATCCAGTGATGTACGCTAGGGTTATGTGGCACTGGGGATGGGACCAAGGCTTTGTGCAAGCATTCATTAATTGAGCACTCCCAGCCCTCGTTACCTGAGATTATTTAAGAAAGACTTCATAGCTGATAGAGATGCATAGGGAAGTACTGGGGGAATGAAATAACATGATGTCAGAATATTTGCCTTTTAATTTAGCAAAAGACAAAGCAGCGTGTGAAAGCACACTGAGAAGTATGCAACCTGATGATGCAGGGGCTTGTCTCTGTTTTTATTTGTTTGAGAATTTTGACAATACAAATTCTGTTTCAAACCTAAGTAAGGCATGAGGAAACAGGAACTAAAGCAGTTCAGCTGAGACCCTTTCAGGTGAAGACTCAGAGGCTTTCAGTCTGAGGATTCATGGAAACAGGATTGGCTGAGAAGTTGGCAAGGTGAGGTGGTGGCTGTGGCTTTCTCTGCTTCTCTGATCTTTCAGCATTCACCCTGATATCTGGCTCTGATTTGTTTGTTTGTTTGTTTGTTTGTTTTTAATTAAAAGACCATCTAAGATTCAAACAACATCTGGCGTCAGACTTGTAGGGCATGAGTTCATGAAAATGCCACCTGTCTCTGGCCTTGCAGGCCACAGCTCAGGCCTGAGCTGCACGTGGCTGGGTCTCCACCCCATGTGGGCTGGAGTCCCTAACCCACTGGCTAAGTTTCTGTTGCAGCCTTTCTACCACAAACTCCCCAGGCTCAAGCTCCAAACACCCCAGAATTAGCTGCTTTTGCACATTCCCCAGTGCAGAAAGCTGGCTTTCTGGCCTCTTTCCTCTCTTGGTAGGTGCTGGCTTTCCTTGGGCCCCCTCCACAGGCTGCTGCCACACCATCATCTGAATTGTCATTATCAGCAGATTTGGAGAGTCAGTTAAGACTTCTTAAAGGGAGGAATTAGTTTAAAGAAAGTTTTTTCCCACATTAAAAAAATGGAAAACATTTTTACAATGGAGAGTGTTTGCTCTCTGTTTGATAATACAATTGACACTGTGAAAATGGAACAATTAAATGGGAGGATAATTAATGTTGATGAGATAGATGTAATGTCAATTATAAATATATTATTTGTTTCATCATTTAAAAAGTTGGTTAATATGAGTGTCAAGATAAAAGTTTTAGAAAAACTTGTTAAAACAGATCATATTGGTATTCAGACCCAGACAGAAGAATTTAAAGGTGAACCTATCTCAGCATTACATTATATGGTTACAGAGAAACAGCCTAAGGCTTTCAAACAACCAACCTTAATCTACCCGGCAACCTTACAGGAACTGCCAAATGCTCAAGGCTTTGTACAAGCTGACTGGAATCCTGTGCAAATGTTAGATTTAAGGAGACTCAAAAGAAGCTATAGTGTCATATGGTGTGCGTTCCCCATTTGTGAAGCAGATGTTAAACTCATGGTCAACTTGTAATAGAATTATCCCTCAAGCCTGGAGAGATTTGGTTACTTATATAGTTCAGTTAAAAATGTAGGGGTTGGGGATTTAGCTCAGTGGTAGAGCGCTTGCCTAGCAAGTGCAAGGCCCTGGGTTTGGTTCTCTGCTCTGAAAAAAAATGTAATGCAAATTACTAGTCCTTGAAAGTTATTATTACCAACTAATTAGGATATAAAGAAATGCAAGTTACTATTTAGTCATCTATTACAAATGAACTTGTAGTCAGTCATATCAGGTATGTTTTCAAGGTCAAACAGATATATTTTAGATATACAGATCATCTTCAAATACTTCAGAGATCTATAGAATATGGTACTTAAGATATTTTAATAACACAGATTATTTTTTTATGACAATGAGACATGTCTGCTCCTGGCAGCACCAATATACTTCAGAGAAGATGATGGGCATTGAAGAAACTTCTCATGGATTTATTTTCTTTGTGGCAAAAGTTAGCCACTGGGCAAGAAAAGGACCTTGCCTCAACTGCTGACAATAATGTTGTCCAAAATGGACAAGCAGGACACAAAAGAAAGGACTGCTAAGCCTTGCCTAGACAAGGTAGGAAGGTCCTTCAGGAAATCCTGCTTTACAGATGAGTTTGTCAGATATGCTAAGCCTGTAGGCCGAAGATGGATGCCCCAACGTTGCAGAGAAACCTTGGGTGACTGTCCAGGCAGCCAGCTGTTTCTGTCATTTCTCACATTTTTTTGGAAGTTGCTTGTTTGAACTTCCTGCTTACTTAGGTAATATTATTTACTTCTTGGGTCTCTGAGGGAATTGAAAATTAGATAGTTATAGTTGTAATTTTCCTTGATAACAAATTCAGAAAAGAAATTAACTAAATAGGTATAAAATGTATAACTTTAAAGACATCAAAACATAGTTTTCAGTTGGTAATACAAGTTAGGATAGAAAGTAAATTAGGTACAACATTTTGAACTCACCAAAATAGGATAAATAATGGAGTATTTTCTCAAAATCTGTCAAATGTTAATGGACTGGATATTGTTAATGTAATTCTTTACTGTATATATTGTATGTAGTTGTTGTATATAGTTTCTTATATTAGTTATAACCTTCTTTTATTATTTTAGACAAAAAAAGGGGAAATGTGGTGATATATTGTGTACCCCAATAAAGCTTGCCTGAGAATCAGGGGACAGAGCCAGCTACTAGATTAGACATAGAGGCCAGACAGTGGTGGCAGACACCCTTAATCCTATTACTGGGGAGGCAGAGATCTGGCTGGATCTCTGTGTGTTCAAGGCCACACTGGGAACAGTGCCATGTAGTGGTGGCACACACATTTAATCCCAGTACTGGGAAGCACATATGCCTTTAATTCCAGGAAGTGATGACAGGGGGAAGAAAGGTATATAAGGCATGAGGAAACAGAAACTAAAGCAGTTCAGCTGAGACCCTTTTGGGTGAGGACTCAGAGGCTTTCAGTCTGAGGTTCATGGAAACAGCATCAGCTGAGGAGTTGGTGAGGTGAGGTTGGCTGTGGCTTGCTCTACTTCTCTGACTTTTTACCTTTTACCCCAATATCTGGCTCTGAGTTTTTTATTAAAAGACCATCTAAGATTCGAACAACACCTAAGGCAGTCATTTAACCGAGGTCCTGGGTCTGGACCTCATCTTCTTCAGCTATATATTAGGAATGGTTTGTCTCCCTGGCAGAAAATAGTGGGCGGCTTTTTAAGCTGTCCATCCCTCCCCAGCTCAGCATGGGAGGGTTCAAAAGAGGGTGTATCATTGGCTACAGGGCCTGCCAAGTTGGTTTTCCTTCTTCTAAGTGAGGGCTCAGTGAAACCACTGAACTAGGCCATTCCATGGGTGGGAAGGAGGTTTACTGTAGATATGAAACTGCCTCATGGCTATCAGGTGGTAGAGAGAGTAGTCAGAGGCATTTGGGGAGTCCAAAGCTGCTATGGCTACCTGGGGCGGGGGTGGGTGGTGGGGTGAGAGAGGTAGAGGGGCAGGTGTTCTTGCCAGTGTGGAAGGGACAGTAGAATCTGAAATAGTCTAGAAGTTTAGAGTGGAGGAGAAGAGGAAGTGTGCAGGCCAGAAGGCCCACGTGCATTACAGGTAAATGTTAATGTTAATAAGGAGAAAAGAGCCTGAAGGTTAGTTTGGAGCTTTGATATGTATTGCATGTATGTGTTTATAGGGAACTAGATGTCTCTATTGATTACCATAAGTAGGGGAAGTGGTTCTTGCTGGCAGGCAGAGACCTATCTCACAGGTTCCTGAGGAGTGACTCTATCATGAGTAGGTGTCTATCATTCTGCCAGCCATCCTCTGAGCCAGCCTGAGCTGAGGCCAGACTGTCATTTAGGACACTGTCATCAGCACTGCCTTTTTAGGGATTGGGACCTAACAGTCCCCTACCACCACATGTATGGCATGTTGTGTACGTGTGCAGTGTGTGTGGCCACAGGTGGACAGCAGATGTCTTTCCTCAATCACACTCAACCATATTTTCTGAGGTCTTTGGTGAGCTTAGCCAATGGGCTTCAGGAATCTACTCACTTCCTCCACCTGTGCCTGTGCGTCCAGGCACTTGCTGCAGTGCCTGGCTTTTCATGTGTGTGCTACTGATCCACTCAGGCTCTCATGCATGCTGGGATGGCGCTTTACTGAGTCATTTCTCCAGTCCAGCTACATTGGTTCCTTAAAAGAAAAATCTTTCTCTCTTTTTCTTCCTTCCTTCCTTCTTTCCTTCCTTCCTTCCTCTTTTTCTTTTTTGAGATTATAATATAATTACATCATTTACCCCAGGCCAATTTCCTCCTATCAAACCCTCCCATAGACCCTTCCTTGCTCTCTTTCAAATTCATGGCCTCGGGCAGATGGTCGGGAGGCAGAGCCAGGTGGATCGCTGTGAGTTCCAGGCCAGCCTGGTCTACAGAGTGAGATCCAGGACAGGCACCAAAACTACACAGAGAAACCCTGTCTCAAAAAACCAAAATAAACAAACAAACAAACAAACAAACAAACAAACAAGTAAATAAATAAATATAAAAAACAAAATCATGGCTTCTTTTTTCATTAATTGTTGTTTTATACACACACACACACACACACACACACACACACACACTCACTCCTAAATACATAAACACAGTCTGTTTAGTCTGTGTAACGTCACCATGTATATATGTTTTCAGAGCTGACCATCTGGTATTGGATAACCAGTTGGTGTGCTTGACCCTGGGGAAGACTATTTCTCCTGCTCCCGGTACTCGCCAGCTGCCTGTAGTTCTTTGTGCTGGAAAGGGCCAGAGGATCAGGGAGTTTTCTGTGAGATTGTACCTCATAGTAATGTCAGAAGCTACACCAATAAAGCCTCACCAACATGACTGCCTAAACATGAGCTGAACAAGGACAACAACAAAAACATGCTAATATGGATGGTGATGAGAGGTCATGAGGCCTCAACCCTACACTAGATTAGTTCCTAAACCATCAAGGCTTCAGACCTAAGTGGCCTGGGAGAGGCTGGTTCTGTTCTAGGTTAGGCTGTGATGAGTGAGGCTCAGAAAATGACCTATCACCTAGGTGCCTCTGAGGCCACTGGGCTTTCTGAGGACTTCTGGGTCATACTAAGTCCAGAGGTGCTTTGGAAAGGCCAGTAATAGATATATCTCTCTGATGACTACTCCAATAGAGACAAAGGAAGGAATTTTTCATGACCTCTCTGGAAACCCATGGTTCCAGAAGGTTGACCAGTTGGCCCTCAGACCAAGAGTTTGGACAAGGGGAGAAGGCTGCCTGAAGATAGCTTAGGACTCCTTGTCTCAGAGTAGGGTGGGGGCCACACCTTTCCGTCCGCTCCCAATCCTACACATTCATCCAAGCTGGACAAATGGAGATACTCAGAGTGATATCCTAAAAGCAGGGCTCAGAAGAAGGGCTCCGTAAGGAGGCAGAACAATCCCTCACTAGTCAAGGTACCATTGGAGAGACCCCACACAGTAAAACAGAAGCCATGAAATGGAGTTTTCATAATCACTCTGAACTGGTAATAAAAGGCTGTGATCACATGATCTTAGATTAGAGCAAAACTTCATGGAGTCTGACTCTAGCACAGGGTAGCTCACCACAATACACAAAGGTGAGTACCTTATCCAGCTTCACTGACAAGCTCAGGAGGGCTTCTGTAGTCACACCTGCCAAGGCCAACTCTGCTGCTTGAGGAGTTATTAGGTTGATGATTCAGGTCCCCGCTTATATCTTGTTGGGGAGTTTGGGTCCCCCCTCCCACAAGCTTTCCTGGCCCATAGCTCTGCATTTTTCCCTGGCCCCTCTCAGGGAGGAGTAATACTCGGCTTTTCTTTTCTTTCTTTTTTTTTTTTTTTTTTTTTTGGTTTTTTTGAGACAGGGTTTCTCTGTAGCTTTGGAGCCTGTCCTGGACTAGCTCTGTAGACCAGGCTGGCCTCAAACTCAGAGATCCACCTGCCTCTTCCTCCCAAGTGCTGGAATTACAGGTGTGCGCCACTACCGCCCGGCAATACTCAGCTTTTCTTGTTGCTTTAGTATTCCCTGAGCAGACCCGGACTCTGGAGGCTTCCTGGTGGGGGGGGGGAGCGGTCTCCTCACTTTGCTGTGAGCTAGTGAGTCTCAGTCAGGGCTGCTCACAGCCTCACCTGAGGGAGCTATATAAAGTCTTGAGGGGACCCTCTTCAGGACCTGGGCCTGCCCCAGGGAAGGTCTCCACAGCCAAGTGAGAACTACAAGCTCCAGCTTCTTCTTGGTTTAAGTGACTTCTTCAGCAGAGATGAAGAGAGACAGGCACTTACTATGGTCTCTCTAGAGACCTGGGTTCTAGACCATGTTCTAGAAGGTTGACCACTTGACCCTCAGGAGCAGATGGGTGGCTAATGCCCAAGGAACATCTCCAGAGTACAAACTAAGCTACAGAGGGGCCCAATGTCCACAGCTCTCCCTTTAGCTAAGACCTGTCCAGTGGGAAAGCCATGGTAAACAATGGGTTGGCCAGGAGCATGAGTAAAAGGTGCTATGACCCCCACCGTGTGTGTGTGTGTGTGTGTGTGTGTGTGTGTGTGTGTGTGTGTGTGTATGGTGTATATGTTGCATGTGCACATAGGCTGTAGGAGATAAGAACTCTCGATGGGCAAATAAAAGCATCCTTCATACACTAGAGCAGATGTCCAGCCTCTACCCGCACACCCACTCACTGCTCTTTCCCTCCAGACCTTCAGGATCTTTTCCAGCTGCTTCTGTGTGTCAACCACAACAACATTGGCACGGCAGTCATGGGCGATGTACTGGCAGGCTTCTGGGGAGCTGGTGGTGTAGATGCCAGTGACAATGCCCCTGGAGGAGGCACAGGAAGACTCTTATCAGGTGCAGAGGAACCATCCCCTCCCCACAGCCTCACTGTCTCCATCCCCAGGGAGCTCCAATGCTGTTAGTCATCTCGGCAGGCAGGGGTGGGGAAAGGCAGGCCCGGAAGGGCCTAGGGGAGATATGGGATGCTGGGGAGTAGTAGAGGCTCTCTAAAGAGATAATAACCCTCTCTGTGCTTTCTGCCCACCACCAACCCACAGGAGACCTTATCCCTGCCCAGCCACTTACCCGGCAAACACTGTGCCCACTGCAGAGAAGAACCACTCTGGGGAGTTGAAGCCGAGGATCGCCACGCTGTGGGCTCGCTCCAGGCCGAGCTCCAGGCCAAAGGCAGATAGGCAGGTCAGTCACACAGAAATAACCTTTCTCTCCCCTGCTGCCTCCCAGTAGACTGCAGAGACCCCTCCAGGCCCATCTCAGAGTCTACTCAGCCAGAAAACCTCCTAGGGAATCAATTTCTGGCAGCCCTGTTGCCCCTTCCTATGGCTTTCTGGGGAGCCCAGTCTACTCGGTTTCCCAGCCTTCCTTGAAGGTGGCCTGTGGTAGAGGCTCCATAAATGTAAAATTCTTAGCGCAGGGCCCAGAATATAGTGTTAGCCCAAGTGATGGTGTCAGATTTCACAATGGTGGTTTCTAGGGACCTTGCCTGGTGGAGCATTGGGGTGAGCTCAAGCTAGAGAGCAGGTCTGGGGAAAGAAAGGGTGTGCAGTGAGGGCCTCCTACCTTCAGGAAGCCTTTGGCGACTTTGCGGGCAATCAGGTAGTACTGGTAGTACGAGATGCGCTCCCACTTGTTTTTGCACTTGAAGCCGAGAGCACTGAGGTCCCCATACTTATCCAAGGCCTCATAGAACATCCGGTGCACGGTATAGGGAAGCTGCGTGCACAGGGGTTCCAGGCGCAGGCGCACTCTCCCATCCGCCCGCGTTGTCCACAGTGCGTCCTCTGCAAAGGGGAAGAAGATGACCACAGTCTGATCCAGTTCCGGGCAGAGCCTCCAGAGCCTCCACGTCTGCTACTGCCGACAATCCCCTCAGGACAGGATCTGGAGAGCTGGCAGGCAAGCTAGGCCTGTGGTGGGCTGGAAGGTGGCTTGGAGGAGGCAGCCTGGCTTGGCCTTGGAAGGTGAGCAAAGTTTAGGGATACATCATGGAAGAGGATATGAGACAGCGGGAGGGAAGCCCCAGAGATGGAGACTTCTGGGCCTTCCTCTGCTTGTATCCCGGGAGTTTGCCAGCCGAGGCTGGACAGAACCAAAACTCAGCCCACTCACAAGGGTGAGACTGTCTCTGGGTTCAGAGCTTCTCAGGCTCCTGGCAGCAGGCGAGGACAGATCCAACTGGACAGAAAGCCAAGGCTTTAGAGAGAAACTGGAGTGGGGAGGTGGGCTGAGAACCAACAGGCCTAGATCCCTAGGCAGCAGAGCCTGACAGTAGAAGTCTAGACAGGCAGTTATGCCTGGATCTTCTCATTCCACCTTCACGGTGTGGACTAAGACAGCCTTATGGCACACGGGGCAGCTGTGGCCCAAACCGGCTCACTCACTTTCCCCATAGCACACAGCAAGGAAGTGGCAGAGTCAAGACTTGAACTCACATGTGCCTGATGTCGCATCCCACAGTTTGGGACACTGTGTGGGTAAGAACAGAGCCCAGGAGAAGGCACTGGCTGAACTACTTAATATGTTGGGTTGGGGCAAACAGTACAGCCTGAATGTGCTTCCTCAGAGAGAAGGTGGGGTATTTGTCATCCAGTATGGGGATTGGAAGAAATGATGTGTATGAAGGAGACTCAGATGCTCAATAAACACACATTCTCCTCCATTCTCCTGTTTGTAAAGGAAGTTTGCGTGGGTACTCTGAACTCCTTTAGATCCTTTTGGCTTATTTGCTTGTTTGTTTTAGGGTTTTAAAAGCTAGCCTTGAACTTATAATCTTCCTGCCTCTGCCTTCCAAGTACTAGGATTATAGGTATGTGCCACCATATCTGGCTGGGCCTCCCTTCCCTAGGGTAAGAATGGTCATTCTAAAAAAAAGGAAAAAAAAATGTGAGCACAAGTGAGCTGTCCAGGACCCCCGCCCGTGAAGCCTCAGTGCAGCCTGCTGGCCGGACACATCTTATCAATTGTTCACTCCCCTGAAGAAGCCATCTCCTTCACAATGCTTGCCTCAAGGCTGGCACCAGCAGGACATCTTGCCTCTGGTCCTGCCTGAATTAGACAAACAGACTGGATGCCCTCGTCCTTCATAGATACATTCTTAGACTGCAAACAGACTCTGACTTTGGCACAAAGAGGTAAAACTCATGGCACTGAGACAGAAGAACACGCCCAGGCCCAGTCGAAAGGAAATATGAAGAAGGGGGCATGGAAGCCTGTGAGACACACAGGCTGGGCCAGGGGAGGGCACCAGAGAGAACGTTTTATTGTGACCTGTTTTGGCAGAAGCCAGAACAAGTTGGCTGGCAACGCCCCCTTTCCCAGACCAAGTCCCTGTTGCCGCTGCTGCTAGAGCCCATTGCCCTTAGGGTGGAGGTGTCAAAACTGTCCCAAAGCCCTGGCCCCAACCCCAGGCCCCAACCCTGCCCTTTGCAGACTCCATCCACTAACCCATAAACTGAAAAAGAGTCAGGGTAACTTGGGTTCCAAACCTTGACCCTGTCATTCCCCGCTGTGACCCAAATTAGTGATCTTCCTCTTGGCTGCACTGTAATCATGGAAGGTAAAGAGGGGTTAATGAGGACTGAGAAGCCAGGTGCTCAGGCAGTGCTGGTTGGTGGGAAAGGTGGCATACAGCCCTATCGGGAGACAGCTTGGCAATTTCTAGAGGAGTTACTACACTGCCCGGCATTGTGGCCCCTAGGTATCTACTCAAGAAAAACAGAAACATGTGTCCCCACAAACACTTGTATGTGGATGTTCATACCAATATTATTTATCCGCCCAAGAGGGGGAAGAACTCAGATGTCCGCAGACAGGTGATTAAAGGCACAATGTGCATGATCCGTAGGATGGGATCCATTTCTACTCGAAGAATTCTGCCTCGAACATGGAGTCAGCTTAAACCATGTTCAGTGAAAGAAGCCAGATTCAAAGGACCATGTGCCACATGACTCCAAGTGTAAGAAGTATCCAGAAAAAGAGCAGCTTGTTGCCTAAGGCTAGGGGTAGGGATGGGAATGACCACAAGAAGAGTATAAGGAATCTTTCAGGGTCGATGAAAATATTCTAAAAGTGAATTGTGGTGATGATTACAGAACTCTGTAAATTCCTGAAAACCATTGAATTGGGCCTGGCATGATGGCTCAGTAGGTAAAGGCACTTGCCTAATGATCTGAGTTCAGTTCCTAGGACCTACACGCTGGAAGGAAAGAGCTAACTCCCACATGTTACCCGAGTACCATCGTACTGCCACATACCCAACCCAACCCACATACATATAATAAGTAAATAAAAAAACCCTTGGATTGCACATGTACAATAGGTGGATTAAATGGTGTATAAACTATATCTAAGAGATCAGGAGAGAAAATGAGGAGCAGAAGGGCTGCGGACACAGAAAAGCGGGCAGATATTATGTAGCAGGCACGAAGCCCCGGATTCAATCTCCAGCACCACATAAACCACGTGTTGCAGTTCACGCCTATAAAACCAATACTTAAGAAGTGGAGAAAGCAGGATCAGAAGTTCAAGATCGTTTCTAGCTACACAGCAAGTTTGAAAGCAGCTTGGACTGCATGAGACCCTGTCTCCAAAGGAAAAAAAAAAAAAAAAGAATGTTGATCTTCCAAACAGAGCAAGGACCCAGAAGCTGGTGTGTTTAGTGTGTGTGGAGCTGGGCGCCCAGGTGCTGTCTTCCTGGCAATCTTTCTCCTCCCTTCTGACTGCTTGGACCAGAAAAAGCGGTGTCCTCCTGTGATCGCTTCCAAAAACCCATGCATGCCCCACTGCACCTGTTCCCCTAGCTGCCAAGACAAGCAGAGGTAAGTGTCAGTCTTGAGATCATTGCTAAAACCTCCCTCAAGCCAAGAATTTTCTTCCTTCTGTTTCTACATGGACTGGAGACTGAAGTCAGGGCCCTGTGCATGCTAGGGCAGGAGCTCCACTGCTGTATTGCATCCCTAGTCCAGACCAAGAGACTTAACGCTAAGCAGTTATAATCTTGTTTTAATGACAAAAATGGAATACATCCTCTCAGAAATATGAAATGGCTCAGAGGCTTGTGCTGTGCAAAAGTGGGTGGCCTCCTTATCCAAACAGCAAAAAAGGAGCTGCTTTTTCTTTGGCTGTTATTGTGGTTAGGTTGGTTTTGGTTGTGTGTGCTGCTGGGGATATACCCTATATGCTAACCTTCACAGTTACAAACAACTCAGCAGTGCGGTTAGCAGTTATTCAAAACAAAGCGAGGTGGGAAGGGAAAGATCATGCCATCTGACTCATAACCAAGGAGGAAAAACTCAAAATGCCCATGAGACTTTTGTGGCTCGTGTGTCAGCATCATAAATAATGCATGACAATAAAAAATGAATGAGCGAGCGCCCTGGCAATAGAACTTGCCAGTGGGACCCAGAGCACCGCTTTCATCTCCACAAAGAAAGGAACCCTTTTGCTTTCTTTGAGACTCGGGGCCTCCACTTCCACCTTCAGCTTCTTTGCTTTTGATGGAGGCCCTGAACAACGTGGTATGTCTCTAGTCTGAGAAAAGCCACACAACTTGAGAGAATACACTTAATAACAACATGTATTTTTGAAAATGGTTGAGTAGATTCTGTGTTCTCAGTACAAAAAAAAATGTAGTCTGTGATGTAGTGTATATGTTAACAGTCTCAATTTGTCCATTCCACACTATATAGGGTTTTTAATTTCTCAATTTAAAATTTAAGGGGGGAAATCTATAATGCCAGGACAATATTTGTGGCCTCAAGCCTCTGTGTCAGAGAGGCAACAGGGATTGGTAGAGACTGCTAAAGAAATGGAAGAGGGTGTGTTACATTAAAAGAGGGCCCTGCTCCTCAGTGGTGGGCTTGGGTGCCCAGTAGGAATGGTCTGGTTGTTTGACTGAGAATAGCCCCCTTAGGCTCATATGCTTAAAAACTTGGTCCTGGCCAGTCATGGTGGCACATGCCTTTAATCACAGCACTGGAGAGACAGAGGCAGGCGGATCTCTGTGAGTTCAAGGCCAGCCTGGTCTCCAAAGTGAGTTCCAGGAAAGGCACAAAGCTACAGAGAAACCCTGTCTCGAAAAACCAAAAAAAAAAACCAAACAAACCAAAAAAACAAAACAAAAACAAAAACAAAATAACTTGGTCCCCCAGTTGGTGGGACTGTGTGGGAACGAGTAGGAGGTGTGGCCTTGTTGGAAGGGTGTGGCCTTGTTGGAGGGGTGTGGCCTTGTTGGAAGGGTGTGGCCTTGTTGGAGGGGCATATCACTGAGGGTGGGTTTGGAGGTTTCAATAAGGCTCTCTCTCCCTTGTGCTTTTGGATTGAGATGTGAGCTCTTAGCTACTGCTCCAGCACCCAGCCTGCCTGCCTTCTGCCATAACCGCTGCCATGATGATCATGGACTGACTCTAACCCTCTGGAACCATGAGCCCCAAATTAAACACTCTTTCATATGTTACTTTTGTCGTGGTGTCTTATCACAGCAATAGAAATGTAATTAAGGTAAATGGAGACCAAGAGTTACAAGAAATCTGAGTGTGTGTTGTGTGTGTTGTGTGTGTGTGTATGTGTGTGTGTGTGTGTGTATGTGTGTGTGTGTGTGTGGTGTGGGTGTGGGTGTGTGTTTGAACATTTAAACATTTAAAAAAGTATGTGGGTCAGATCAAACACAGTCATTAACTATTAACCATCTAGAGGACAGATATCTAGAGGTAGGATTAATGGATCAGAAAAAAAAAGCGTTTTTAGACTTTTACTTTGGTACAAGGGAATTTGATGATGAACACAGGCATATTCTAAGCGTATGTTCCCTGCCCCTGGTCTCCAGCACCAGCCATGTTTACATTTTTGGTGCATGTTTTGGACAGAGTTCCTCACCTCATTTCTTCTGTCTTGTTCCTGCTTTCTGCCCTGGAGTCTGTGCTTTGGTGTGCTTAGCTTACCCACTACTTGAAAGGAAGAAAGCCAGAGTGGGAAGAGAGGAGAAGCTGGTTGGTCTGTACTTCCGCTCCCTTAGTCCAGCTGTTTCATGAAACAGGCCAGAGCCCTAGCCTTGGGGAACTATGTCACAAAGAACAGGGCTTCCTAGCTAGCAGCATGAAGCTTGCTGGCCCTCTTTGTCCATAGGCCCAGTTAGGCCAATAGGCCCTTCACACTAGCCAGCAGAGAAAACCTAAGGAGAAAGAGCCAGCCTCTCCCCTCCCTGAGGACCAGTTATCCTTTTCCCAGGAACAGGTCACCATGGTCACATGAGATGAGTGCGGGCTTACATGCCTACAACCTCCCATCACCTAGCTAAAGCTATAGGTCTCAGGGTGGCTGAGTAGTAGCAGAGATGGGTGGCAGAACTGTAGTTCAGAGCCACACGGCCTGACACTTACACTGTCCTCATCTGGTGTGCTGTCCCTTGTAGTGGGCTGTGCTGTAAACCGGGTTTCCACGTCTCCTCTGGGAGGAGATGGCAACTCCTGCCCACATCCCGTCTTGGTGACCTTGGACTTCTAGCTGATCTTCTAGCTGATAACTTGTCCCACACTCCTCAGGCTTCCAAAGTGTCCCTGCTACACCCAAATCAGATCTGCTCAGAAGTCTTCGGGTGAGCTCATGGGCCATAGGCGCTGGCCACCCCCTTGTTCTCCGGCAGGCCATCGTCTCTCACAGGGTTCCATTAGCAATCCTAGCCTCAGTGCCCCCTTCCTTACACCCTGAGATGTTTGCAAGCCCCTTGGCCCCCTTCCTGTGTACCTTTGTGCATGCTGTGACTCTAGCTGGAAGACCCTTCACTCTGCTACAGGGACACATTCTGTGTCAGTTCAGTTAAGGGCCTCTGCTCTGTGCCAGGCTGCTAATACTCAGGATCCAGAGAGGAGGCCACCTGTATGGCAAGCAGGAGAGGCAGGGTGCAGCGATGGCTCAGGACCCAGTTAGCTTGGGCATGGTGATTTTCGGTATTTATAGAAGAACAAGTTGGCCTCCTCCTTATCCTTGTAGTGTAGTGGACTAGCCTGAGTGACTGTGTGTCAGAGAGAGCCAAGACTTTATCTTTCTGCTTCACCTGGTCCCACAGGATGGTAGGGCATGGTGCTATCCAAATGCAGGTAGTGGGGAGCCACAGACCCATAGAGCAGTAAATACCAGACCAAGCCCCAAACAATAGGGTCTGGTGGAACTTACATTGGCCAATATCCCTCTGGCTCGAGTCTACCACAGGTCCCTGGTTCCTGGGTTTCTGATGCCAGCGGAGAAGCCTGCCCTTGGACTTGGGAACTGAAAGAAGGCCAAACAGAGGTCTGGGGTACCTCCTCCCCATTCCTCCGATCTGTGCTTCCTGCTCCCAAGCCCACGCTGACACTGCCTTCCTCCAACCTCCACCCTGTAGCCAAGGGGACATGTTTGGACAACAGGTTAAAAGGCCTGAGCCTGGGATTTAGCTCTTGGTGTGGTGTGCTGAACGCAGGGCAGAGCAGTCAGAAGGATCCCTGCCCTCAGTGCTGGGCCTTGGGCAGTAAGAAAGGCCTGCTGCCTTGACCACATGAGTGAAAAAGACCTTCAAGCTCGGCCACGTGTCCATGTGTCAGTGTGCAGGCAGGCCGGCCAGCTGGACTGCTCCAAGTAGGTAAGGATGGACACAATCAGAGCTCTTCCCCTCTCCCCCTCTCTCCCAGAAGTGACTGATGAGATTAGGATAGGCAGGCTGAGATCAGGCAGGCCAGCTGAGATGGTGAGGTATTTGAAGCCGCTTCATAGAAAGTGAAAGACGGAGAAAGAAGAAGCAGGCAGAGGCGGCAGGGCAGAGGGAAGCTGCAGCCTTTTCCCGGGGACCCCAGAAGTCCATTCCTTCTCGTTTCCTACTCTTCTCCTCCGTTGTCCTCTAGCTAAATAACATTTCATCCCCTGAAGCATCTCATGCACCTGCTACCTCCCACTCCTGATTCTCCCAGAGGGGAAGAACCCACAGTAGCAAAGACCCAGCCAGGCTCCACTGTTAGGAAGGATGCCATACAACGTGGGGGCACAAACTGATGGTTTCCCCAGGGTGGCCAATAGTGCTGCCGACAGGAGGGGTGTTCCTGCAGTCAGCAATGATGCTCTTAAGATATTGCTCAAGCGAAACAGTGAGACAGATACAGCAAGCCTATGGCAATGGGCAGCAACCCTGTGTTCCACTGGGAACAGCCTTGGTGTCTAAGAGGGACTAATGAGATACATGATGGGAATCAGGGGTTCCTAGACAGTCATGACAATAAGACATTAAAATGCTTAAAGACACAAAGAAATGCTCATAGGTATAGCATAGCATCAAGCTAGGGAAAAAAAAAAAAAGCAAATGGGCTTGGGGGTTGGAAAGATACCATCCAAGCATGAGGACCTGAGTTCAAGTCCCCAGCACCCATGTAAAAAAGCCAGATATGGTGGGAGCTATCTATAACTCTAGCACTGTGGGGTGGAGTCAGGTGGCTTTCCCAAGCTTACTGACAAGCCAGTTTATCCAATCTGTGTCATCTGAGTTCAGTTAGAAACCTTGTCTCAGAAAAGTAAGGTAGAGAGAAACAGAGAAAGACACTCAGTGTGGACGCTGGCTTACACACATACATGTACCCACATGCACACCGGCATAAACATTACACATATACAACATAAACATACACATTTTTTTTTAATTTATGGGAGAGAGGGATGGAGGAGAGAGAGAGTGAGTCTGCTTCTGAGGAAGAAATTGAATACCAGGGAGGTATGGATGAGCCAAAGTCTTAGCAAGTCAAAGGCAGGGTTGGGACACTATCTCCATTGGTCCTGGTATTTGTCTTGTGTCCAGTAGCTAGAAAGATTGTCCAGTGAATGGAGGGTGGGAAGATCTGAGTCCATGAGCTATGGTAGGCTCATAGAGTCATGCATGAGGGAAAGATCATGCTTGCTGTGAGTACCTCTGTCTCTCTGTCTGGGGTGGTCCGCTAGGGACTGGGAAGACTTAGGGAATCAGGTGGGACAGCTGATAACCCTCAAAATTTAACAGGGGCACAACGCTGGGCTCTCTGCTGTGCTTAAGTTAAGGTTAGTGCTGGGGTAATAGCCACGACCGACAGCTAGAAGCCGCTTGAAATCTCCATCACCCAGCAAGGCACCGGGATGCCCATAGAAGACTCCAGACATCACTCAACCTGCCATGCAAATGGAACCAAGCTGCTAGGAAACTTGTGCTAGAACCATTAGTCCATCAGCCAGCTGGGAACCGCCTGCCCCAGAGCCAGGCTGCTGGGCGTGAGGGTGGGCTCTTCCTGCCCCACTCACACTATCTGTCACCTCCCTTTTCTTCCAGTACCTTTCATGTCGCCTCTCATCTTGGCCTGACCCTGGCAGGGTGCTTTACAATGCACCCATTGTGCTAACGGGTGCTGGGCAGGCAGGGAGGTGTGTGCTCTGGATTTTTGGAACAAAGGCTTCTAAACAGCAGAGAAAAATCACTACATTTTCTGGGAAGGAGAAAAACTCCAGCACAGGGGCAGAGGGTGAGGGTGGCGAATAGGGGACAGAGGTGTTTCCTGTAGCCTGTGGGAATAGCCAACTTCAGAAATGAAGTATATTTGTGGGGCACAGGGGTGGGGATGACATACACTGGTCCTGAGGACAAGGGGCTCGCAGGCCAGTGACAGAATTCTCCCCAAGACCACGTGAATGACATCAGAACTGCTTCACGGCACGGCACCCACAGCTCCTACCCCACATGGAGAACCAACCCTAGGAGGTCTTCTCACCCAGAGATCCCATGATGAGGGCCTCTAGGAGGGCACCTAGAGGGGCACTTTTGGGGATGCCGAAGGTGCAGAGGTCACATTGGCCTCAGGACATAAGGACAAGGCACATAGGTCTGAGTGGCCTGTCAAGACCTCGGTGGTGTGGTGTAGACGATTCTGCAAGTCCAATGATTTTGTTTCTTTTGGTAGGAGAGGCCCTGGAGCGGGGCTCTTGCTAGGCTTCCCTGCGATTGGTCAAAAGAAGAGTGACCCTATGCAGATGTCTGTTCTTCCTGAGCCTCAGTTCCCCTGTCTGGATGATAACAAGGAAAACCATAACTGCTATTAGTCCCTCCCAGTTACTGCTCAGGGTTTTAGCCAGCTTGGAAGACACATAGGAGACTCTGGGCTGAGACCATCTCTGCAGAAGAATGAAGTCTGGAATTCTCCTACCTGCCCTGAAAGCAAAGTCCCCAGGAGAGGGCAGAGGGTTGGAACATCAAGCAGTGTCTGAAGAATGTCTAGAAGCCGCCATGTACTTTGACCCCTGGAAAGGGCTCTCCAAGGACGCCTCAGATGTGTCTTTGGCTGACAGGGCTGTGACTACCCCCTGTTTCCACTTTATAGATGAAGAAGCACTTCTACCATTTCTCCAGATCTCAGGGAAGCCCTTCCCACTTCCCTGAATCTTATTCCCACAAAGGCTAGAATAAGAGCTGGACCCCTTCCTGGTCCCCAGCTTCAGGTTATGAGCTTCTAGACATAAGGGTAGGACTCTGTTCCCTTCTGTCTCTACAGCTTGGTGCTCCAGCCTGGGCCCTCACACGTGCCCCTGGGACAAGGGTAAGGGACAATGAAATGGTATAAATCCTTTGGGCCCTAAGGTCTTCTCTGGCCTAGAGACTAAGTAGAGCTGAGTAACCCACTTCCCAGTCCTCAGCTTAGAGTTCCCTGGGGGCGGGGGGGCAGGGGGGAGAGCTAGCCCCAGTAAGCACCCCTATTAGCTTTGTCCCTGTTAGCTACTCTCCCTGGGCCACTCCCCCTTTCCAGCTGGGGTTCATGTTCAACCTTGAAAGGGCTAATGTCTCAGGCCCTGGCACAAGGCTGCCTTTGTGTGGAGGTCAGATTCCAGTATGGCTTGGCACCACTGCTCCCTGGGAGTCCAGCCTTGAGGACTGGACTGTAGGACCCTCAACCCTCTTGGGAATTTAAGGAGACCAAGGCGCCTCTGAAGGGCCCACACTGAACCCTGACTCCTGCAGGCAAGAATCCAGGAGCTCAGTAGCTAGGTGGTGGGGAGGCTGGGGCTGGCCTGACTCCTCTGTGCAACAATGGACGGCCCAAAGAGACCAAATGGGGCCACTTGAGGGGGGGAGTGTCTCTCTAGAAAGCTGTTTGGCTCAGAGAGAGAATCACTTCTGTCTGTGGAGACCTAGATCTTTCACCCCAGCACTCAGGAGGCTGAGACAGAAGGATAGCAAGTTCAAGGACAGCTGGGCTACAGAGTGAGATGAGAGAAGGACAGAGACACACAGAGAGAAACAAAGAGAGACAGACACTCGTAGAGAGAGAGACAGGCAGAGAGAAGAAAAGTAGAAAATTTCTAAACCTCTGTGTGGGTTTCTTTTCTCAGTTGGAATTGACATAAGCACCTTTGCCCTTGGCTACCAGGAGGAAGGAAATGAAAGCCTGCCTTCTGAGCCTGGCCACAGTAACTACTCAACAAGGGGCAGCATGTGTTGCTGGGGAGGATCAGGGGTTTTCTATCCTGTCTGAATCCCACAAATGCCCTCCTAAGCCTTTGGAGTAGACCACTGCCTGCTTTCAATCTTCTGAAAAGCACTACGCCACAGGGCGGCTTCACAACCCACCCACTCAACCTGTGACCCTTCCCCACCTCTTCCTTCAATAACCACCATAGCCCAGCCTCTCCACAACCCCCAGGATCTTCCTCACCCAGGGAGACAAAGGATGCCAGGCCTAAACTCAGGGTCTAGCATGCTGATGGTAGACACTCATTCCAGTTACATCTGGCACTCCGGGCTGTTCCACCAACATCCTCCCCACTCCAGAGACATGGCTTATGTGAGTGGGACCTAGAGGAGCCCATGCATCCTCTGTTCTGGGTGCCTGCTGACAACCATGGGGATAAGAGGCCCATTAGCCCTCTGGCCCCCATCCCTAGCCTATTGGAGCAAGAGGGTCTGAGGCTAGCAAAAGGTCCTCCACATCTAGGATGCCCACACTAGCCCCAGCCCTCCAGGAGCAGGCCTACTTCCTCTGTCCATGCTGTCCCTCAGCATGTATCTGTATCCAGGCTGGGAGTCCATGGAGGACAGGAAGGAAGCTCATCTACTTCACTGTCTCCAGAGCCCAGAACACAAGACAGAGGCCAGCTGGCCTATGTCTGACAGATACCCACAGTCCTGGCAAACTAGGTGTGGTAGTCTTGTCCCTTTCCCGGAACCCCACCCTACATTAAGTGTCCTCTCCTCATCCTGCCTGTCCCCAGCTGCTCAGGTGGTGCTGCACATGGCACCTTCACTGGGCACCTTCCATACCCAGCCTGTTGAGACCTGCTCTTCCTGTGCCTGCAGCTGCTGAGCAACTGAGGCCCCTAGGCTAATGTCACTCGCACCTCTCAAGGAAGCCAGATGCTCTTCTGAGCTCTCCCATATCAGCTCCCTTCCTTCTCTTTCAACTGCAAGGATGCCAATGCCACCACCCACTCCCAGGACCTCTGAGCCCCAGGGCTTTGCCCTTCAAGTGCCTCAGGAAGCAATTAAACATCTGCATAAGCAAGCTGGGTCTGTGCAGGGAGGGGATACTGTCAGGGAGGACATTGCCCTGGGAACCCGACAGGTCAGGGAGGTGCCTGGGCTCCCAGGAGCATGCCAGTGAAGCCCACCTGGGCCGCATGTTGGCTCAGCTTTTGCCCCCTGTGGAGCCTAGCGAACCATTCTCTGAAACCAGGGAATGGCCTGACTCCTCCTTCTTTACTTCTGGCAGGAGGATGTGTTAAAGACCTCTAGTAGGCACTCTCAGTCCGCAGGCCGCACCTTCCCAAGGCCACCAGAGGCAGCCTGTCAAGTGGCAGCAACAAGCCCACTCAGTGAAGGGACTGGAGGAGGGAGCAGCCAGTCCTGGTCCAGGGCATTCTGCTTCTTTGACTGTGGTTTTTGGATATTTTATTTTGTATTCATTTAGAGACGTGGCTGGCTAGGAACTGGCTAGGTCTCCCTGGCTGGTATTAGACATACAGCAATTATCCTGCCTCATCCTAAGTGTTGAGACCACAGGTGTGTGTTATTATGCCTGAAATAGATACTTCCTCATGCCTCAGTTTCCCTGCTGAAAATGGGCATAGTGACTTCCCTCTAGCCGATGGCAATACCTGTGACACGGCAGAGAAATCTGGACACTGTTGTCTTTTAGCCACTCTGGGGCCCCAGAAAAGTCTAGTCACCCGAAATACGAGGAAAGAACATTTGGGACAGAGGCCATGGGCCTCCTCCTCTTTCTCTGGTTCCTGGTTCTAACATCACTCCGTGGTCCAGGGACTTAGAAATGGCCCCTTCTTCCCTGCCTTGCCTCATTCCACACACTGCCACCCCTGCTCCCAAACTTGTAGACACTTTAAAGCATGAGGAAAACACAGGCATACCCAAACGGAAGGCCATCCACCAAAATACACTACCACTTCAAACATAGCCACCTAACAGTATCTTGCCTTCGACCTCAACCAGCTCCCACATAGATGTCTGCCCGTCTTCTGGAGGAGACTACAGCAAACTTCCTGCTGGGAAGAGCGGCAACACAATGCTCAGCCTTGAAAGGTGACCCATGCCAGGGACAGTTAGCTCTCAAGGACAGCACAGAGAGTGGGAAGCTGGGAACCCCTGAGCTGGGTGCCTAATGTTTCTTTTTTGATTTTTGAAACGCTGCTTTTGTTACAATACTGTCCTGCACACAAAAATGAGCAAATGCTGTAATGATATGATTATCATCCAGATAAGTTTTCAGGGTGAATGATAACTGCCTTCCTTGAGGCACACTTATCTGAGGGGAAAGTCACAGAGTGTGACGAGCCAGCTTCCAAAACAAACTGGGCTAGTTTGCCCCCGTCTGCCTGCCCCGTGCCCCAGTTAACTAGATCCAAACTCCCAAGGTGTTGCTAGGCCCCTTCCTGTCCACTGGCAGCCTAAGCATGCAGGCTCTGTCTACTAGGTTCCCCCCATCATTGACCTCCTTCCCAACCTTACTGAGGAAGAAATCAGCCCCTGTATTTTCCATCATGCCTGGCCCCAATGGCAGCTTGGCAGCTATGAGTGAAGAGTTAGCTGGGGTCCCTGGGATGTGGACATAGCAAGATTTCCATGGGCTCTTCACAAATTCTCCCCTTGGCTCCCAGCAGCCCCCACAACTCCCTCCAGAAATACTCAAGCAAACTTACCTGCGGCATCTGACGGGGAGGCCTTCTCTGGAGCTGAGAGCGCCAGGCCATGACTTGGGGACTCTTTGTTGAGTGTCCGCCCATCAATTAGGGAGCTGGTTGGGGGAGATGGGTAACAAAGGTTAGGAGACCCTGTGTTCTATCTCACTTCCTCCAGTGTCCTCCCTTCCCCTCTGTAGGAGAAATCAAGTCTGTGCTCTGATTTGTTGTATCTCCATACAAGAGCATGCTTCCCTCTGAGTTTCAGTGTCCCCATCCAGACAAGAAAAAGGTTGGACTTTGGGGGACTCTGAACCTCCCTTCTAAGAGAGTATAGGCTTTACAGTTTGGGCAAGACTCCCACCCCAGCATTCTTCATACTCACTAGTCCTGAGAGGCTCAGAGTGGAGCTGGGGATGTTCCTAGAGCTCTCGGAATTCTAAGGGGCTCCCCACTCCACGGTGTCTGCCTGTAGTCTCCATTGTCCCATGGAGAGGGCATGGGCCAGGGAGAGCTGGGGCTTTGCCTGTCCTAGCTCTGTCTGGCCAGGCTGGGTAGCTCTGAGTAAGGGTCTCCCCTCTTTGCCGGAAGAGGCTGGCTCCTGGATGTCTGTTATCATCTCAGCCCCAGTGTCCCTCAGCACCATCTTTCCCAGGATTTACCTGGCCACACCTCACCTTCCTGGGTAGATAGATGAGCAGAGGGATTTCAATACACACCCTCAAGACTCCACAGGGCTGCAAGATTGTACAACACCAGAGACACATCATCGCCATAGCTATATAAACAGAACCTACTGGAATTGTGTAGTGGGTAACCTGTATAGCTGGTCACAGATGCCCTAAGGGTATGACCCTGGCTCCAGGGAGTCCCATCTGTTTGTCAGGGTGGGGTTATCCCCATCCCTGCCCAGTTTCCAGGAAGCCAGGCCAATTACCTGCTTCGTACACTCGGCCTTATTCCTTGCTGGTACTGCAGGTTCAAACTAAGTTTTCGAACACACCCAGGCCCACCTGGCAGCAGTCTGCTTAAGAACCTGAGATACGTGTTAAAGCAAAAGACACAGGGGGTTATGAAGGGAGAAGGGTCCGAAGCGGGAGAAGGAAAGGACAGAGTTGAGTGAGTAGGGCATGGTCCACAGGGCTGGAGCATCCCTCCTGTTGCTATGACAACCTGGCACAGAAGGGAAGGACTGAGTTGGCTCTTTCTTATGCACACTGTGGGCAAGGCCTGGGCCACAAGGCTGGAGCATCTCCTCTGTTGCTATGGCGACCTGCTCCAGAGAGGATGAAAGGATGATAAAGCTGAGGTTTCTGAGAATTCTGGATTCACTGACTTTGGAGCATCTCTTACAACACTGTCCTCTAGGGATGCTGGATGGAAGCTGCCCCACATGGGGATGAAGACGGTAATGTTACCAAATGAAGCTGTGAGCTCCCTTAGCGAGGTGTGCCCTCGAAAGATGGGGCCTGGACCACAAGGTCAAACCCTGTGCTCAGAGCTGATACACCTTTGAAATCACAGACTGGAGAGCCACCACAAAATTAGTCATAGTCTCCTACCATCTCAGCAGCCTCCTCTAAAACGGTCTGTTTCTAAGTCCCCACCATTAAAGCACAGGTGTACTTCCACCCCTAACTAAATTTGGGCAAACTGGTTCTGGCTTTCACAAAACTACACAGAGGAAGTGAAAAGACAGCCACCCTGGGGAAGATAGAGGCTAAGCTACTTATCCTGATGAGAGCCTTCTGGTTACAGAGTGAGGGAGGCCTGTCCTCCCAGAACAGGCCTTTTTTGAGGTCTGGCACCCAGTGCAGGAGAACTCTCCGTCCTTATCTGGTAACCCTATTCTTCCCCCACTTCAGGTGGACCCTGTTCTTCTACCAGGGCTTGGTGGGAGGGGAGACCTCACTTACCCTTACAGCTGGCCCACAGAGGGTCATATTCAACCCTCGTGTCCTGGGCTTAAAGAATTTGGGGTACCTGGGTTAAGAAAAAAGGTCAAAGAGGAATTTCCCAGACAAATTGAGCTCTTCTCCCCTTGGAAGGGCCTTGGAAACTGAGGCCCTCCAAGGGACTATCACCTGAGTCCGAGTGTGTGTAATGCCCTTCCTGCTCACTCAGGGTTCTAGCTGAGTTATAGCCGAGAGCCATCCATACGAATCGCCAGCATGGCACTGCCTCACTCAGCTTGTGGGTCTTTAACTCTCTCCTTCACCAGTTTTTACCACTGTCGATGTTGACTTCTAGCAGGGCATCATTTTTATGGCAGGATAGGAAAGAAGAGGGCTGAGTGTTATGTCAGAAGAGAGACCTCAAAATGGGATGCCTTGTGCTCTCCTCAAAACCCTGCTCTTCCCAGACCCTCTGTAAGCACTGGGAAGTCCCGGGTGGTAGAGCATTCACCTAGCGTGTATGAGGCCCCATGTTCAATCCCCAGTGCTAAAGGGAAAAGTCTGGGGGCTCTCTGTTCTTTCCAGAAGGACAGGTGACCAGTGAATGACCAGCAGGTGACCGATCCCAGCAGGTGACCGGTCCCAGCAGGTGACCGGACACTAGGGGTAGTAACGAGCCTGTTGACGGTGACCAACGTTTTATACCTGTCATTCTGGAAAATTAGACTCCTCCTGAATCAGTGCTCTGGAAGCTGGCAGGTTTCCAGAAGGAAGTCATCTCAAGTAATAAAATGACAGTGTTGGTGGGAGAAGGGCCTGAGCTGACTTGTTTCTGTGTTTTGAATTCCGAGGAGGAAGAATCTCAAGATGGCAAGAGGCTGGCTCCCTTTCACCCCAGTGTTCTCCTCACACAAGCATGTTGTTTGCTTTTCACAGAAACAAACCAACAAAACCCAGGATTGTTTGCCACCTTCCTGGGTGTGCAGGGAACAAGAAAATCAAGGTATTGTTTGAGCAACTGGGTATGGTGCGGACAGAGCAGAGGCGTGTGGCAGGGTCTGCTCACCACCTCTCTTTTAACCATCATTCTACTTCTCCTAGTCACCCAGGCTTGCCAGAAGAACTAATGGGAACCATCTGGGTACAGAGCCTCCCTAGCTTCCTTAACCCTTCCTTCAGATTCCCTCAACACCCTCTAGCTTGGTCTTTGAAGGTCACACACAGGAAGTTCCTGGAAAGTTAGAGTCATTCCCAATTCAATGCTCTCTGGCCGTGAGTAATCACTGCGGAAGCCCAGTCAATGTTGGTCGGGTATACCCATCATATTATCACTGTGTGACACATAAGTTAAGGAGAGCCCTTTCTTTCCTCCAGACTCCCTCACACCGACTCATTTCCTACATATTCTTGGCAACCATTCTTCCCAGTTATCCCCGAGCAGTGCTGCAGCTGGTGGTAGATAGACGTTTTCTTGAAACAGCTTAGCATCAAGTCTGTCCGTCTGTTAGGCTTCAACTAACTTTTCAAGCTGTAATGCTGTGGTCCAATCGCCGAGTGTCTCTGAGCTGTTCTCTAACCCGTGTCCTACGCTATTGTGAGAAGTTGATGTAGGGGAAAGTACTCAGTACAGAGTCATCTCTCATCATGCCTGGTGAGCTGCCACGGACCTCTTGAGAAGTAAGAAGACCAGACAGTGAGATGGGGAGGGTGAGTGAGCAGGGTGAAAAGTCTCTAACCCCGGTCGGGGACTCAGATACTGTGCTAAGTACTCCCCTTTGGGAGATGGTGATGGGCAGGAGGCAGGAGGATGATGGGAGCCTGGTTTCTTACACAGTCCTCAGGATGGAGCTGGCAGACCTGAGAAGCAGCACCTCTGGCATGGTCCCTGTGGGGTGGCTGCACCCCTCGAGCTCACCCAGGAGAGAGCGAGAACCTCAGAGGGCGTGTCACAGCGTCCCCTGGGGAAAGCCACCGAAGCCCCAGAGAGGCCCAACTCGACCAGACCGCCCTGCAACAGAGACACAGCGTGAGTCACTGCCTAGGCCTGGCAGGGCAGGGGTAGTTGCCCTCCTTCGAGGCATGACTCACCACTCCTGGGGCTGGCACCTGACTGCAATTTACTGCCTCCTAAACCCACACGTTCCTTCAATCTGGGAATAACACAAGTTCACAGGAGGTGGCTTCATTGAGGCTCTGGGCTCAATATTCCCTAGAGCCAATCGCTCACCTGCAAGAGCAAATCAATCAGATTTCCAGGACTCCTGCTTTGCCAAAACTTCTGACCACTTCCACTAGCCTCTCTGGTGCTTGAAGTGTTCACCTCTCTCTGCTCAGAAGCAAAGGGAAAACCAACTTCCAGAAATCCCGAGGAAGTTCTTGATGGAGGTGTTACCTCCGTACCACCCTGCACCCTAAAAACCCCAAAGACATGCTGAGGTTCCCTAAAGAAGGTTGAGTCCACGCTTTGCCATCCTACTACCTTATTCACCGGACCTCATATCCCAGCTTCCTTTTGTCTACATGGACTGCCTTGTCTCAAAGAGGAACGCTCTGGCAGCTCTCTGCAGTCCTTATTCCCACCCTCCAGACCCCCACAGAAGACCCACAGCAGAGGCTTTGCCTCGCAGGCTCTGCCCCAAACTCTCTCTCACCTTCCTCTTCCTTGTGGCTGCAGACTCAGGGCTCCTGCAGACCCCTGCTCCTGCAGCTAAGGCATGGTGAATCTGAGGACTGGCTGCCGAAGTGGCCCGGGTTCCGGGTGATGAGCCATAAGGGCTGGGCATGAGTGGGGACCCGCCCCAGCCTGCCTTGGGGCTCCTGGCAAGGTGTGGCCCCAGATACCTCTGACCTACATGGCACAGGACCCAGCTGCCCACCTATGTGGCTCTTACATAAGCCGGGTGGGAAGCAGGACAGGGACCTGTCAGTGCAGTACTGTGGAGACAGCTTGTTGGCTGTGATCCCTCCCAGAGTCGTGGAGAAATTACTCCTGCTCCTGGGCCATATACCTGGGAGAGCCCACCCTGGGGCCTCTGGGGCTGGGCCAGAAGATTGACTGGTTTGTTTGGTTTAGTCTTGTGGCAGGGGTGAGGGGGGTGTTGGGGGTGTCCATTTTTATGGCTCATAAGTACAAATATCTTGTCAAATGGGCTGGGCTGGGCTTCCTGTATCTTCTGTTCTACCTTGTAATGTCAGTGTTAATAGCCCCATTTTCCAGACTAGTGAATGAGTCCAGGGAGCGCTAGACTTGCCCCATGTTACACAGCCAGCAAGAAGCAGAGCAAGCGGGTTGCTGAAGCCAGGATGCCAGGACACAGGTTTATCCAGCACTTGCATCCCAAACTCAACCATTCTATCCATCCTACCTTGGAGAGTCCTCGTCCATGGACCTTGCCCTCTGCTTTCTAATGCCCCCACTGCCCACAACACTGGCAAGTTTGCAGCTGCAATGGCTCCTTTAGTACCCTCTAAAACAAGGGTCCTGCTGTTGGGAGAGCCTCTGCCCACCTTCCTTCCTTCTTAGATTGCTCTGTTTCTTGTTCCCTTTGAACAATTCACCCATATCTTCATCTTTAATTACCAAACTCCTCCCAGGCAGAGATGAGAGGCTAGAGGCACCCCAGCCAGCCTGAGGGGAGATTTCAAGCCCTAATTAAACCCACAAGCAGGGCACAGAGACAGCAAGGAGGGCAGGGGATTGTTGGGAGGTCCTCTGCCCATTTGGGTGACAGATAACTACCAGCACCCCATCTTCAAGATAATCTGACCTTCCTCCTGTTTTAAGTCCTTAACAGCTTCATTCCCACCTTGTGACATCCAGGGCATTTCACTCTTTATTCCGAAACCTGGTCATGAGCCATTTTGAGAACCTTCTAGAAACTCACTGCTCACTCCATCCATAGGCTTCCACACTCAGAAGCACTCTTCCTATTTGAGAAACCTGTGGGACCCCAGGAGTCCAGGCCCAGCCATGTGAAAGGCCTTCAGACTCTCCTCCCACCTGGAGAGCTAGTGAAGGGTCCTTTTTCCCCTGTGTTGGCTGAGTAGAGTGGTACAATGCCTGGGATCAGCACTGGGTCTCGCTGTGGGGGAGGGGTGGTAATGTCTACACTTGAAGGCAAAGGTAGCCTCAGACCTAAATTTTCAGGCCCCCTGATGGCTGGGTAGTTTCTAAATTGATGGGGTCTAAGGAGCTTGGGAAATATGTAAGCCCCTTTCCAATCCTTTGAAAAACCCCTCATCCAGCCTCCTCTAGCTGAGTCCTATCTCTCCAAGCCCCACTTGCTCCAAGAAGCATTCTGAGAGGGACCCCCAGCTGTCACATCTCTTCCCGGAGCTGGCTAGCTAGTCCAAGGCATTTAGTTAGCATTTAAGGACTAGCGATCATTGGGAAACTAGAATATTAACTCAGCCCTTATTCCCAGGGTTGCAAATAACCTCTCCCTGTCCCAGAGACTGACAGCTTTCTAGGGGTCCTCCCTCCTACCCTGGGAGTTGATTTAATGCCTTCTGCGTGCCAGATGACGTGTGGGCTGTGTGGGCAGAGGTGAGCAAACTGGATGTGGCTTAGAGATGGTGTGCTTGATGGTCAATGAGCAGGTATGTGTCCAGGGCTACAGGGGTGGGAGGTGTCGTCAGTGGCAACCTTGAGGAGGGCAGTCACAGAACGTTGAGTGAGGCTGAGGATATGATTATTTCATGTGAAGCAATGGGACTAGGGTAGGGGAAGCTAGTACGGGTAAAGACTTGGCTATGGACCATCTGGTCTTAGTTCCCAGCTTATGGGTGGGGCCTTGGGCCAAAGTAAAGATCTGCTGGGTATGTGTAGTCTCTGGAAAAGGGTTAGGGTAAGGCATACACGATCTAACATATGCTCAGAGCCACCAGAAGGAACAGATTGGAGCAGGGATCCCAGGGCCCTTGACTGACTGAGTCCCAGCAGGAGTGTGTTGTTTACTGAGGGACCTCACCCTCCAACAATTCATCCCAAGCCTTGGCTCCCATCTTGATGGGTGGGGCAGCCATCTAGCCAGCTCACTTTAACCCAGCTGGCAGTACCTAGACTGAGTGTTCAACTTTGTCAAGGCAAACCCCATTGCCTGTGTATGGAAATAAAAACACCAATCATTAAGTTCTACTATAATCGCTCAAAGGAGTTGGCTAGCAAATTGGTCAAACCTGAGGCAGAGATCTCTGGACACTAATCTTTGGATTTTTGCCCAGGCTTTGCCTTAATCATGTGACTTCAGATAACTCCTGGTTCCCTTCTGGTACTCCATATTCTGAGATGTCACAGATAAAGGGCCTCCCAGTCTCATGATTGTTATTGACAATTAAGGGCCTGGGATAGAATTCTGCTGTTTTAAGAAGAGATAAGGTGTTTGCGTGTTGCCAGGATCCCACACCTGGGAGTGCAGAGGAGGCACACAGGAATAAGAATGGTATGTGCTCTCAGCTTTCCTGTACTGAGAGCTTACGGTGTTGTGCAATGCTTTCCATGTTTTACACCTGTGTGGAAACATCCATCCTCTCAACAGCCCAATGAAGCACTCTGCCGCCCGAATCTTCTAGATAAAGAAACACACTCAGATACAGACCTCAAAGAGGTGGGCTCCAGAGCTCGTGTATCCTGGAAGTCTTGCCCCCTTCCCTGTCCCCAGGTGATTGGAGTGGGACAGGACAGACAAGAAGGCCAGTAGAGAATGGGACAGTTCACCATCTTCTGCACCTGTTCCAGAGTTGTGACAAATGTTCGGATCATAAGAAAAGTCAGAATTCCAGTTTTGAAATACTAATGAAGCCGTTTTCTTTTCTTCAAATCCGAAATTTTATTTATGTATTGCACGTGCGCACATGTGTGTGTGTGTGTGTGTGTGTGTGTGTGTGTGTGTGTGTGTGTATGTGAGCATGTGTGCACACATATGGAGGTCAGAGAACAGGGTTGGCTTGAACATTGCAGGAATTGGTTCTCTTGCTCTGTGTGGGCTCAAGGGATCAAACTTAGGTTTTTAGGCTTGTCTGCCAACGCCTCACCCCCTGAGCCATCTCTTACATGGCATTAATGACAGATATAACTGGTGGGCTTGATGATGCTCAAAGTTGGCAGGATTCTAGTCCCAAAATGACTTGAAAGCCACTGACTGCCGTTTTTTATTTGAAGGGCCCCATGTGTGTCTCTGACTGTGTTTGTTTTCTCCGGGGGCCTCGGCTACCCCGTCTATAGACTAGGACTGGAGTAGGGGTGGGGTGTAAATTGCAGCTTCTCTCCCAGAGAGACCGGAGGAGGGAAGCCATCCATCAGTCCGCCCAGCTGAGTGCCGATGCTGGCCCCTGTCCTGGGGGACACATCAGCCAAAGAAGAGAGAGAAGTGTACCACAATCTGTACCTTGGCAGGCAGGGGACTCTGTTGGGAGTGGTTAGAGTGTCACTGAGCAGCAGAAGGGAATCTAATGCTAGCATTTCTGAGGCACTAGACTATACCAGGTAATGTCTCAGTTACTTCACAGGGCTTGCTCGTTTAGCTGTCTTGACTGACTGACTTGCACGACTGTGGCTCCCATTTTATAAGGAAATAGAAATGCAGAAAGATGAAGTAAATTGCTGAAAGCCATACAGCAATGACAGGACAGCTGGGACCCAGGTGAGCAGACTCCAGAGTTCATTTTTTTAAATTTTGTTTTCTGGTGTGGGGAATAGAATAAAACTGGATAATTCACTTGTGCGTGCTGGGTAATCTCTGCTTGAGCCATACTCTAGCCCCAGCTCTATGAAGCCCCCAGCTCCATTCTATGTCTTAGCAACATGGAATTTCCTAGAAACAACTGACCCAGATCAGCAGACATGGCGACCAAGGAACTGGCTTGATAGGTTTGTGTTTGTTGTGTTTGTAAATCCTTTAAACTAACTAGTCTCATCCCTTTCAACACCCAATCAACCATCCAGCAAAGATTGACTAGACATCTGAGAATGTGCAGTCAATGGGGAGGCAATAACAGAAACAAACCCGGATATGACAGACATGGAAATGAACACACCAGGACTGTATAGCAGTTATTAAGACAAACTGGAGAATTAAAGGGGGGGGAAGTATCGTGTGTGTGTGTGTGTGTGTGTGTGTGTGTGTGTGTGTGTGTGAGTCTGTCTGGGTATATGTACGCTGTGTATGTTTTGCCCTATTCAATGGGTATATGTATGTGTGTGCTGAGATGTATGTGTGTACATGCTTGTGTGTGTGAGTGCATATGGAGGTCAGAGATCGATGTTAGGTGTCTTCTCCCACCACACTCTACCTTAGTCATGGGGCCAGGATCTCTCACTTGAACCCAGAACTCACCAATTTGGTGAGTCTAGTTAGCTAGCTTATCTCAGGATTCCCTCTTTCTACCTCCTGGACTTTAGGATGAAAAGAGTTGCCACATCCACCAGATTTACATGGGTGGAGTTCAATGTCGGTCCACTCACTCGCATGGCAAGCTCTTCACTGATGGAGCCTTCCCCAGCTCCCAGGGAGACAGTGTCCACAAATCAAGAAAACACAAGACAAGTCCAACCTCTGAAGTGAAAGGTTCTCCAGATGACCATAGGGGCAATTGAAAAGACGCTCGTAAACTTGTGAACCTGAAGACAACCTAATAGAAAGTATTCAATCCAAGGAATAGAGAGGAAGAGATTTTAAATTGAATAGGACAAAACATTACTGAGAGAAGTTGAAGAACTGACTCCGTAGATGCCTTAGGAGAGAGAAAACACTGTTGGAACCTTCATGATGTGTAGACCTGTAATCTAACACTCGGACTTCGGCAGGATGGAGATGCCAGCCTGGGCTACACAGTGAGACCCTGGCTCCAAACAAAGTAAAGGAAACAGAGAGGAGGGGAAGAAAGGGGAAGGGAGAGAGAGAGAGAGAGAGAGAGAGAGAGAGAGAGAGAGAGAGAGAGAATGAATTGATTTAATATTGGCCAAATTGGTCATAGATCAATATAATCTCATAAAAATCCCAGGTGATATCCTTGCAAAGATCGAAAAGACACAGGCAGGAGCTGGAGACATGGCTCAGCAGTCAAGAGCACTGGCTGCTCTTCCAGAGGACCGCAGTCCAATTCCCAGCACCCAATGGCAGCTCACAACTATAATTCCAGTTCCAGGAGATCCAATCCTGTCTTCTGACCTCCATGGCCACCAGACACACCTGGTGCACAGACATACACACAGTCAGGATATGCGCCCCCCTCCCTACAAAATAATATTTTTCCAAAAAGAAAATTCAAGACCGGGAACAGAACAAAGTTGGAACCTTCACATTTCTGGATTGCAAAGCACGTTGAACACCTGCCATCATCAAAACACTGAGGCACTACTAGCACAAGGCAGACACATGGTCAAATGCAATGGCGTAAAACTCAGAAATTAGCTCAAGTTCTTGTGAGTTTACAATGGAGTGACTTTCACCAAGATGAGAAGACCTCCCAACAGAGAAATGAGGGTCTTTCCACCAAGTGGAGGCAACCGAGAGAGGATGGAGGCAAAGCTCATCCCTGCCAGCCACAAAACAGTAACTCAAAATGGAACAAACTAATCAAAATTATTTGATCTAATTCAATTACTTAGTGCAAAAGCTAAAGCTGTAAAAACATTGGAATCTTATAACTGTGAATTAGGCAAAGGTTTCTCATGCATGACATCAAAAATATAAACAATGAAACAAAAACAGGTAAGCTGGATTTCATCGGAATTAAAACTGACCTTCAAGGGATAGGATCAAGAATCTGGAAAGTTAACCCACAAAATTAGAGGAAATATTTCCAAATCAGACATATGGCCAAGAGATTTGTGTTTAGAATATGTAATCACCCCTCACCAGTCAACAATGAACAATAGACAAAAGAGATTGAAAAGACATCTCTCTGAAGGAGATAAAGGGCTCTATGGAGGTTTCTCAACGTCTTCAGCCTTCAGGAAGCACAAATCAAAGCCATATGAAGTAACAGCTTGCACCTGCAAAGGTTGTTGTAATCAAAAAGGTTAAGGGAGCTGGCAGAGATGTGGAAATGCTGGTGCCCTTGAAACTACTCAGAGGCCAGCGTCTTTTGGCTTCCAAAAGGTTATGTGTTGAGCTGGGTGTGGAGTGTACTCCTTTAACCCCCAAACCTGGGGGACTGAGGCAGGCAGATCTCTGAGTTCAAGGATAGCCTCATCTACACAGAAAGTTCTAGGCTAGCCAAGGCTACATAGTGACACCCTGTCTGAAACAGGAAAATAAAACTTTAAAAGGTTATGTATTGAATTTCATCTGACCTAGAATGGTGGTATTGTGTTCCCCGAAATATTGTGCCCACTAATAAACCTGGGGTCAGAGAACAGGACGGCCACAATATTAAACATAGAGGTTAGGCAGTGGTAGCACATGCCTTTAATCCCAGCACTCGGGAGGCAGAGCCAGGCGGATCTCTGTGAGTTCAAGGTCACATTGGAAATAGCCAGGCGTGGTGACTGACACCTTTAATCCCAGAAAGTGAGCCCTTAATCCCAGGGAGTGATGGCAGAAACCAGAAAGATATATAAGCTGTGAAGACCAGAAACTAGAAGCATTTGGCTGGTTAAGCATTCAGGCTTTGAGCAGCACAGTTCAGCTGAGACCCATTCGGATGAGGACTCAGAGGCTTCCAGCCTGAGAAAACAGAATCAGCTGAGGAACTAACGAGGTGAGGTAGCTGTGGCTTGTTCTGCTTCTCTGATCTTCCAGCGTTCACCCCAATAACTGGCCTCAGGTTTGATTTTATTAATAAGAACTTTTAAGATTCTGCTACAAGCAACTCCCTCGTAGATCTATACCCAGGAGAAATGAAACTAGATGTTGACACCCAAACGTGGACATGAATATTCATAATAGCCTGATAATTATAACACCCAACTGCCCATCAGTAGATGAAGGGGTAAACAAGTTGTGACATATAAAAGGATATTATTTAGGCATAAAGGAAATGAAAAACTGCCAAACATTTAATCTGGCACTTGGGAGGCTGTGGCAAGAAAATTGCTTTGAGTTCAAGGCCAGCCTGGGTAGCACAGGGAGACCATGAGTCAACACCCCACATGCACATACGCACAAATGGAAGGAGATAACAATACATGCTAAATCATGACTGAATCATGAAAACATTAATGCTAGGTAAAAGAGGTCAGCCGTGAGGCTGGAGAGATGGCTCAGCAGTTAAGAGCACTGGCTATTCTTCCAGAGGTCCTGAGTTCAATTCCCAGCAACCACATGGTGGCTCACAACCATCTGTAATGAGATCTGGTGCCCTCTTCTGGCCTGCAGGCAGAACACTGTATACATACATAATAAACAAACAAACAAACAAATAAATAAATCTTAAAAAAAGAAGAGGTCAGCCACAATAGGTCATACATATATCAGCTTGTTTCTATAGAATGTCTCTGTAGAGACAAATTAGTGGTTTCCTCAGATTAAAGGCATCAAAGGGTTGATGGATGCAGTCAAAGACAATATTCTAAAATCCGTTGTGGTGATGGTTACATGTCCTTTTGATATATCACCAAACAATCTGTACACTTTAAACAAGTGGATTTTATGTGTGTGACTCTATCTCAATGAAGCCACAGTATTCTTAAAAATAAAAAGAGATTCATGGCAACCTATTAAAATCTTTAACAGACACTTATCACACACACATATTTAGTGCTCTGACGTGCATTTTTCCAGGATTCCTGAGAAGAAGAAAGGGAGAATGGGGCAGAGAGAGATATTTGAAAAAACCATATCTATATTTTAAAATTTGGTTTAAAGGGGGAAAAAAAAAACTTAACTTATAAATTCCACAAGAAAGTCTAGAACTTTCATGTCACTGATCCTCAGGTGGATTTTAACAAAAAGGAAAGAAAAATCACACTTAAACCCTTCATGGTCAAACTCCTTGAAACAAACAAACAAACAAACAAAAAACAAAGTGAGGGCAAAGAGTTGAAAGGGAATGGCGGATCGGGAAAGGACACATTACAGAAAGGGGGCAGGGCAGAGTGGCTGGCCACTTGCCATTCGGGAGACCGTGGAGATCAGAGATGTCAGCACGGCTATAGAAAATCCTTAGATTCAAGCCAGAATTCCCTTCACCTTTAAAAGGAAAGTAAAATATTTTTTTCTGCAAATGAAAGATGGGAGGATTTGTCACAAAAATGCTGTAACAAGTTGAAGTCATGTCTGTCAATTCTTTTTTGAGACTGGTTCTCCCTGAGTAGCCCAGCCTGGCTTGAACTCACAATCATCAGGCCTCATCCTCCTGAGTGCTGGAATTACAAGCGTGTGCTACCATGCCTGGTCATCCTGCAAATTCTTAACACTGCTTCCATCAGTAGACGAAGTCTAATTAATCCCACCCACAACCCTTAATAAGTGCTAGCCTAATGCCTGGCTTCCAACAAACATTGTAGGCAAGTGCCTAGTTTCCAAGGCTAGGTCAGAAAAAGCAACAGTTTCCACCTGACTCTCTCAAAGCAGGTGATTTTGGACCCCTGACCCATTATGTCAGAGTTCTACCTACCTGGAAGGTATGATGGTGACATCACTCACGGTAGACACATAGAAACACACATGCCAAAGAGTATCAGAGGGTCATTTCTCAGCACACTGAGTTTTCCCAGCACAGGCTCCAGACATGTGAGTGATGAGTCTCAGACATCCCTAGTAGCCCTGCTGACCAGCCACCACATTGTGAGGACACTCAAGTAGTTCATAGAGAGGACCATTGGCAACTAACGTCTGGAACTAAGGTCTCCAGTCAATGCCGGCATAGTCATCCACATCCCAGTCACTGGCAACTTAACGATTCAGATGGCATCTCAGACATCAGGTGTGACAAGAGCCAGCTACAGAAGGGTACAATCCGTGTGGGTTGGCTTACACACGTGGTGTTTAAGAACATCTAGAGCAATGGGTGGACATGAGGGACTTTTCTGGAATGATCAATATTTTCTAAATTCCAGTTGGGTTGTTGATCGTATAGTGCGCACATTGAAGTCCTCATGCTGTAAGTCATTATGTTTCACTGTGTGAGACATTTGTCCCCATTAATAAAACCCCACCCACCCACTCAACTCTTCAGAGGGACATTTTCCAGGTGGAAGTTTGGGGAGCGAGGCCCAGACGTCTCTCTGTGATCACGGCCTCTGTACTTTCCCAGCACTCTGTAAGCCCTGTTCTTAAGCATTTTCCACACATAGCTCTGCCGGGAACCCAACAAGGGATCCGGGAGACTATATTTTTCTTTTAATTAATTAATTGTTAATTTTTCATTAATTGACTCCTTGGTGTATATATATATATATTTACATTCTGGTCACAGTCACCACCTATCCTATCTTATGGCCATCCCTTGCCCCAGTCTCTCTTCTCAACGAGTGCTCCTCCCACTATCATTTTTTAAAGGTTTATGTTTAATTATGTGCTTGTTGGGGTGGGGTATATATATGTATGAGTGCCTGAGGTGGCTAGAAGCTGGAGTTACAGTGGGTGTGGGAAACTCAGTTTAGAGCCTCTCCAAGAGCAGTGCATGCTCTTAACCACTGAGCCATCTCTCCAGTCCCATATTATCATGAATTTTGTTTCATGACCCACCGAGTTTAGGCAGGGCTGCATACATGGACACTGTCGGCACAGACAACTCACCAGTGGCTGTACCCCTAAAGACAATGGCGTCCACTCCCACCACAGCCATCAGCTGCCAATTAATACCTGGGGGAGGGGCTAGGCCCCATGAGCCCCTCCCTCATGTATGACTGAATGTTGACAGGTCCAATCTTGTGCAGGTAATCCCAACTGCTTTGAGTTCATTGGTGTGGCAATCACTTAATGCCTAGAAGATGGCCTTCCACAGCCCCACAGCCTCATTGTCTGGCCCTTTCATCCTTTCTGCCCCACAGGGATCTCTTGAAGGACTGGGTGTGAAAAAGAACTCCCTCCTACCACCCCTGCCCTTTACAGGGATGATGAAATTAAGCAGCAAATTCTCCTTCCCTGGAGGTATTCAAGTTTGAGTACATTGATGCTGTGTGGGTGGAGTAACAGAATGGGTAAGACTATGGAGGGCATCTGTCATTTAAAAGGGCTTGCCTGGGGATACAGTAATTAACTTTGGTCCCAACTCCTGACTTTGAGCCTGCTTGGCCTCTGCTGCTCCTGGCTAACAACCGAGAATCCTGCACAGACCCAGAGCTGGCCTGGGTTAGTCTGAAGACATCCAGATTGGATTTCACATATCTGGGACCAGGCCTAGTTTGCCTCAGGGACTCTTGACTTCCAGGTAGGCCCTGTTCCTAGGAGACTCTTGATACTGACACCTTGCCTTCCTGGGGCCATTATCGTTCTCACTGGCCTGGAACACCAAGATCCTCCCCAACCTTTCCATAGAGTTCTCCCTCCTAACCAAACTCTGCTGACCTCTCAGGGCTCAGATTTAAAATCTCCTTCAGTCCCCAAGACAAAGTCGGATCTCTATGACACCACCTCTATTTCTTTTTTTAATTACCAGCATTCAAAACCATTTTTATTGTGGTAAAATAAATATAGCATAATAATTGACCTTTTTTTTTTTTTAACCATTTAAAGTGCATCATTCTCCGGCCCTGAATATTTTCCCCTTTCTTTCCTTTTACTACATTAAAACAATTTGTGTGTTTGGAGGAATGCGCATGTGGAGGGCAGAGGACACTTACAGTAGTTGGTTCTCTTGGGTTCTGGGGGTTGAACTCAAATTGTTTGGCTTGGTGGCAGGCAACTTTTCTGACTGAGCCATCTCACCAGTGTCTCCCTCCACCCCCCGCCCCCCCCACACACACACACTGGGAACAGAACCCATGTCCTCATGAAATCCAAAGTAGTACCCACCACTGAGACACACACACACACACACACACACACACACACACACACACACACACACCAACAGTTTTCTTTGCATTTTAAAATTCCTTTTTGGTCCCTATCATTAAACTTACAGTTTAATCACTCATGGCACAATCATTTATTAATGTCTGTCTTCTTGGTCGGTATGTAAACTCCTTACGGCAGAGACTCCCTTTGTAATCTATGATATTCTCTGGTATTCAGTGCAAATCCTGAACACTTCTCTACAAGTCATTTTGAGCGAGTGGAATAAATAAAATAAATAAAACAGAGGAGAACAATGGAGATATCAAAACATGAAGAAAAGAAAGGGCAGCTACATTTTTCTACTGTGCAGAGTGGGCAGTAGGAGAAACCTTAGAACTGGAAGGCTCTGTGTGTTCCCAATGCCAAGGACACTTGTGCCTTTGGTAACATTCCCAATCTGGTTGTTCCTCTTAGGCTAGCATGCCCCTGAGATGGAGTGATCCCTCCCTGCCATCCTTGGCAAGCTTTATTGCCTTTACAGCCTTTCTTGCCTAGCTTGCTGCGGCCTCCTGGACTATCTTCCATCTTGGGCTCTTGGCAGGGGGGGGGGGGGTGTCCTCTCCACACCTGGCTTCTGCCAGGCAGAGCTAAGACACTAGCAGGCAGCTCAGAGTGAGTGTGGGCAGTTCAGAGCCAGCAATCCTATGGACCAATTTTCTGCCTCACTTTCCCCAGATACCTCATATCCAGTCCCTTTGTGGCCACCACCAGATTCATTCCTTACTTCCCACAGACTGTCACCCACTGTGAGAGGCTCTGGAACCTTCAAAGGATGAAGGGACATAGCTATCTGCTTCCTCCTCCTCTCTGGTTGGCTGCAGTAGGTCTGTCCATCAGAAGTAGAGCAACTCAGACTCTCTAGACCCATGAGTTAACCAGGCCCCTGCCTGGTGGTCTGATGGCCACTTTTGCCCAAGCATACTGCCCCTGCTACCACCCTTGGACCTAGAGCCTTTCAAACCTGAGACCAACTGTCCCCTTCTCAGGTTCCTCTGAGGACTTCTTCCATTGGGGTGTTTCTCCTGGACCTGGGACTTGATATGACCAAGACCTAAAGGTTCCGGGCATGCTCAGTAAAACCTCTGGTAGATGGCATGGTCTATAGCCTCAGTCTCAAGAAGTACACCGGTTCTAGGTACCCCAATGCCTGTTCCTCCACCACCAGCAACCCCTCTGCACATGAGGGAGGAAAGAGGAAGCAAGGGTCTCTCCTCCTATGGAAGGTTTCTGGAACCATCCCTACCCCAGGAGCAGCTGCCCTGGCCAGAGCTGTGGTACTTTGGTGACTCCAATAAGGGCTTGATGGTCTTTCCTTGCAGCTATACTGTGAGGCTGCTGGGTTACATTGACCTGCCCTGCCAGACAGATGGGGAAACTGAGGCCCAGAGAGGGTATGTCTTGCCTTGAGTCACAGGGTAAGTCAGGAGTAGAGCCTGACCAGAGCCCAAGCCATGAGCTTTGCAGCCTGCTACCAAGATGCCCTGGGGTGGGTTTGCTCTGAGGTTTCTGTGCCTGTAGTGTGTGAACCTGCAGCCCTGGAGACATCGTCATACATGATCAAGGTCAAGGGAGGTCAGGCCATTCATCTTCAATTGTGCAGAGAGAGACACAGAAACTCAGAGAGGTTGTTCAACAACTTGCCCAAAATTGCTCAGTAAGAAAGTGGTAGAGCTGGCACTCCAACCCTGGCTTACAGTCCTTGTGTGTCCCATAGGGCCCTGAGCCTTTGCTCCATCTCATAACAGTCCTTCCCTGCCCAGGCTGGAGATGGCCCCCAGGACTAGCCACCTCAGTATTATCAGCAAAGCAGACCCAGGGCCTATCAACTCAGATGCTCAGCTCCCTCCCTAGGGGCCAAGTCCTTATCAACAGGGACCTGACACATGGACTTCAGCAAACCCTGGGGCTACTGACCCAACTCAGGTCCCTCACTTAATGAAACAGGGATCTTTGAGACCCAGCTGATGTTCTTCATTTCCAAGGTCTATGAGCATCAGCTAGAATGGCCTGCTAGCTCCTGCTCTCTGAGCTCATGAGAGATGGTACCCACAGCCTCTAGGGCCCAGGCCTTTCTGTGCCTACAGCCCATGTCCAGGGCCACAGCTGTTCCCCTATACTTGCATCCCCTCCAGGGGGAAGGGACACTGCTTCTGGGTGAACAGCAGCCCACTCTGGCTTGGCGAGTTTGTCCAGAGGACCTCATGGGGCAGATTAACATGTCCTCCCATCCACCACCCCACCTTTCTTTCTGCATCGCCTTTATGAGGACAGTGGCCATGTTCTTGTTGTTCAAATCCTTGCAGGTTCTGTGCATTATCACCAAGGCTCAGACCTTGGCACTTAGTCTTGAACTACCCTGTTTACAATCTAGTCACTTAGCACACTACTGTCCCTGAGCCCCTGTCTTCCACTATTCTGTGTTTTGCCTATTTCTTACTCCTCTGTGAGGCACAGATGCAGTTCCCCCAAATCAGTGGCTTTGGACAACCTCAGCTGCTGCTCATGTACTGACAGAGAGGACCAGGGACTTGCCAAGGTCATACAGCAGGCTGGAGCTGGGATCATGGGCACTTCCCTGAATCCGTCATGGACCCCATATGTCATGTGCCACTCCACCCCCAACCCTAGGGACACAGAGGAACATGCCCATGGACTGAAACCTCCTTTCTTAACCGCTGTGTGACTCGTTCCTCAATGGAACCTCTTATGGCCACTAGAGGAACAGGCACATTAAACGGCACTCCAAAGGACAAGTGTCCCAATCCCATTCCTTTTCTATCACAGAGATCAGGTAAAGAAACCAAGGCTCAGAAAGACAAGTCACTTGCTGGGGTCCTACAGCAGAATGAACTGTGCTCTCAGCTCCAGGTGAGACCTGACTCCAACTCACCTGGTTTGGGAGTTGTCTTGGGTGGTCCCCACATCGGCACCCTGCTGCTGGGCATCTCTGCTGTTGGGCATGTTGGAGTCCCTGGACAGGCAGCAGGTATCCTGCTTCAGAACTGCGTGGCATCTGCTGTGGGCATTCACCGCAGACAGCCGTCTCCCACAGTGAGAGGTTGGCCTTGAGTGGGCAGCGGGGGGCGGGCATGGGGCAGAGGTAGGCGGTGCCTGGAGTGACCCTGAGGGCCCCATTTCCTCTCTATTTTCAGAAGCTCAGAATGTTCCTAGGCAGTGAAGTTGCTCCGGATGAAAACTTTTCTTTTCTTCCTGGTTTTGCTGTACTCAAGATGAGGAGAATTTCAATGAAGCCAGCCTTCATTTTTATGCAAATCGACCCGGGTTCTCCCAGAAGGTCTAGCCAATGGGCTCAGGACTTCTAGGCCCCCAGAAAACCTCCTCACTGTCTTTAAAGGGACACTTTGGAGCAAAGGGGGTTCCCACCACAAATCCAGACCCTGAGCCGGAGATGGCTGCTAGTCCCAATGCCCAGTCTGCCACCTCAGCTTGAACAGATGGATGCAAGCCAAGAGGGTTTGCCCGGAGCCCCCTGGCTCCAGATCCTGTACTAGACACTTCAGGAGAGCTCACAGCTCCTTCTCCAAGGAGTCCAGTATTGGGGGCGGACGAGAAAGAGGAATGTCAATAGGGGGACTGCTATACAGCTATAGAAGCCTCTGCACTAGAGTAGGCATGACAGGGAACCCCAAAATGAGGCCATTCAGGGATGCCTAAGCACAAGCAAAGATTTGCCCCTTTAGTTAAAGGAGGAAAGGCTAGTTGGCAGGCAGCCATGAACAGAGGCCGGAAATACGCAGGGCAGGCATGTCTCTGAATAGCAGAAAGGCCCTCTAAGGTGAACTATATATTCATTTCTACAGCTGCCATAACAAAAAAGTGTAATCCAGATGGTGTAGAGTAATGGAAAGGCATTCTCTCCTAGTTCGGAGGCCAGGGGCCCAAATCCAGGTGTAAAAAGGAGCGCACCCCCTCCAAGGCTCACAGGAAGACTGCTCACCTGCCTAGTTTCTGCAGGCCGCCGCTCCTGGTCATCTTCCTTGGCTTTGAGGTGCAGTGACTGTACCCCTCTTCTTCCCTGTGGCTGTCTTCCCCTCAGTCTGTTTTCGTATAAGAGCACCAAGTATCAGATGAGGGCCCATCACAACCCTGTACGAGTTCATCTTAGCTGATTACATCTGCATAAACCCCATTTCCAAATAAGGCCCCTCTCTGAAGCTCTGTTCGGACATTAATAAGAGAATTTAGAAATAGACACAGAAAGAAGCCTGAGAATGATTTTATTATAATTTGAGAGAAAAACAACATGGTAAGTGGGGGAAAAAAATGCCTCGACATCTGCCAGAGGAAGGAGATGGAAAATCAGGTATGAGAGTCAGAGAAATGGTGAGTGATTTAAAAAAAAAAAAAAAAAGCAAGCATATTTAGGCTAAAACACAGATAAGGAGAAGGAAAAGAAACAGGGGTTTCGTGTCAGGCTGTGGATCTGAATCCATAGCGTACTGTGGAGGGCCCTATAAACTCTACTGCTGCAGATAAATGAACCAGAAGTAAGTGAGACCTGAGGGTGGAGGGACCCTGGGAAGTGATAAGGCCCTAGAGTGCCTCGCCAAGGCCACAGAGGAACATCAGAGGCAACAGGGCCAGGCAGCCCTATGTCCCAGAGCAGGCAGTGGCCTGCATCTCAGCCCCTGTGAGAAGAGGGTTGGCGGGCTGCCAACTGATGAGAACTGCCTCTCAGAGTCACCTGGGGTCAAAGGATAAATGTGTCCACACAAAGTCCATGCTGGGACACAGTAACTAAACATGAGGGAGAGGGAGAGGCTGCTAAAGCCACATTTGAAAATGGCAATTTAGTTTCCTCCTGTAAAATAAATACAGCCCCATGGGGCTTATTCTGTCTGCCAGAGTCCCTCTGTCCACTTTCCTGCCTGCTGCCCAAGAGGAGGAGGGCTAACCCTGGGAGTCTCCATCCATGGACTTCCTGGTCTCTGGCTCTGGGTAAATTAGGCCAATCACCCATTGGCTTCCTGGTCTCTGGGCTCTGGGTAAATTAGGCCAATTCTGGGTGGTGGCAGGGGAACAGAAGTTGGTTAGAAAGAGTGTGTGTTATGAGTGGTCCACGAACCTGTGCTTGGGGTATGTGTGCGGGAGTGTAGGCATTTGAGAGGGCCACAGAGTATCTGGTGCCTTCTGTTTCTTTCTGCCGTGGATTCCCTTGAGACCTAATGCTCACTGGTCCAACTAGGCTGGCTGGCCAGCAAGTCCACCCACCCTCTCCTTTCTGCCCTGCCCCCCACATTGCTGGGGTTACAGGATAGGCTTTTTCATGAGCTCTGGGGATCTGAACTCAGGACCTCACGCTTGTGCGGCAAGCACCCTCACCCACTTAGCTGTTTCCTCAGCCCTGAGCTTGGAAGTTTGATGTGTCTCCCTTCCACCCTCCCGTGGCTACTCCTTTGGCAGCAGAGAATTCCTTGTCCTCGTAGCTAGCGACATCTCTTACTGTGCAGCTCCTCCCTGGCACTGTGTAGGAGAGAGCTCCCCCAGCCACTGGCCTTCACAGAGATCTGTATCTGACTGTGGGGAACCACGGAGACAGTGAAAGTTTGCTGCTATTCAGACCTGAGTTCCACTCGTGTTTCTTCCGCTTGGGAGCTGAGTGATCCTGACCAAGATGTTCCATTTCTCCTAGCCTAAGCTGCCACTGCGAAGGTGGGTTAAAACCGCCATGCCATGACATTGTAGGTGAGGAATGATTGGGAAGGCATCAGTGGGAAAGATGCTCTGAGGTCCTGCGACTCACATAAAATAAAATAAATATTAAATGGCACGAAAAGGAGCGTAAAAAAATATGCTTATTAAGCTGGATTCTCATTTTTAGTTTAAAAATCTTCAGTTTGACTTCAATTCACCGGTTGTCCTTCTAAAGGGAGCGTCGGTGGACAGCAGCCTGCAGGCCCCTTGCCTGTTAGCCCCTTTGCCCCTGCATCTATCTTGCTTTTAAAATATTTATTTTATGTGTATGAGTGTTTGTCTGCATGTTAGAAGTATATCAATCTCCTGAATGCAGAGTCTGCACAGGCCAGAAGAGAGCATCTGATTTCCTAGAATCTGAGTTACAGATAGTGGTGAGCTGCCATGTGGGTGCTGGGAACTGAACCTGGGTCCTGGGAACTGAACCTGGGTCCTCTGGAAGAGCAGCCAGTGCTCTTAGCTGCCAGGCCATTGAAATGACTTCTGCAAGTGACATGTGTTGTCTAGGTACAGTTTTGGAGTCAAGTCCAAAAACATCTACATAAAAAAGCAAAGCAAAAGCCCCTTTCTACAGTCCAGTTTCTGTAAATGAGTTCTCTGTGGTTCACACTGCCTGCTTTTTGGTTCCATTACCCACCCTGGATCACATGTTGGGTTAGTTTACCTGTGAAGGGTTTTCTAAATGTTGCCGTGCTTGTGTGTCTTGAATTCTTACTCAGTGTGTGTATGATTTAAGATTCCGGTAGAGATCACAAGGCAACTGAGCAATTTCACAAGTTTTCATTTGACAAACTGTATGAAGATGGTCACTTAATGAAAACCATCACCTGGCTAGTGTTATGGAAGAAAGTACTTAAAAAAATAAACAAAAAACATTTTTGTCTTTGCAAATATTTTTAAATGCTTGCAGGTTAAAAGTTGAGCATAGTTCACCCTTTCAAAAATTTAGAATGTAAGCAATGGATGCCCAGTATGCATTTTTAAATTTTTTTACTTGTGTGTATGTGTATTCAAGTATGTATGCACATGTTGTGGCTGGGATGAGAATGGCCCCCATAGGCTCATATCTTTGAATGTGTTGTTTTCTAGTTGGTGGAACTGTTTTGAAATGGTGAGGAGGTGTGGCCTTGTTGGAGGAGGTGTGTCATTGCAGCAGGGGTGGGTGGCAGAATTTCAAAAGCCTATACTAGAAATCTTAAATGGAATCACCAAATAAAAGGAGACAAAGCCCCAACTAGACATCTCTCAACACCAATGAAAACCTCCAGTGCCAGAAATGAGTTAGAGCTAACCAAACTTCTGGCCAAAGAGGCCCAGTGGAAACCCCTAGACAACCCAGGCTATTGCCAAGGCTATTGGTTACTCTCTACAAACTGATAGCAAGGTCCTATTGATGAAAACATAACTCACTAAACATGGAGAAGTCAAGCACAAGCCTGCCTAGAGCCTTTACCCCTACTGACTAGTATTTGTGATGCTGCTGTTGTGCCCGTGTCTCGAGCCCCCCAGGCAAGACCACCACAGAGCCAATATCTGATGCAAGTACAAAGAGGGTTATTAATATTAAGCAAGCCCGGGCTTGGTCTGCGTCCAACACTCTGGCTAAGCAGGTAAAGGAGGACAGCCCTGAGCTCTCAGCGTGAGGGTCAACATACTTCAGTTAGCAAGAACAGTTAGCCAGTAGCAGAACTGCGGAAGACAAAATACATTTGGATACTCTCCCAGAACGGTAGACTTTGATGGATTGAGCCTTTGTTTTAGTTTCAAAACTATTTCTTGGCCAGCAGCCTACCTACCTGGAGGGGTCGCCTTGACCAGGGATCCGATCTGGTTATTTAAGTCTCTGGAACTTGGTTCAGCTTCTATCTTAGTACTATTAGAAATAAAAGTTTTAACTGGAGTTTGTCTTACTCTCTCACTGGAAGGTGCTCTGCACACACTACCAGTGGAGAAAGGTAAACACCAATCCAGCTACAAACCTTGTGAACTGCAATGGTGACCAGCCTGTGAGACACACTAGTGCAATAGTGGCACAGAAGTCGTGGGAGTGACCAACCACTGTTTGATCAGCACAAAGGCCCACTCCATGAGACGGAATCCATGCTTGACGCTGCTCTGGTGGCCATGAACCGGAGACGACATAGGCCATGAAACTAGAAGAAAAACAAAGATGCTGTTCTGCTAAAGGAATGTAGCAGCGAAATGACCACTAATAACTTTCTGCTACACTCAGATCTGTGTCTTGCGTGGCCAACATCATTGAAGCTTTCTTCTGCAGAAAATGGGAACTCCCACAATGACCCACAAGGGACAGTGAGCAGAGTGAGAGACCTTGGAACACTCAGTTCTAAATGGGATTCTCCATCAAAGCCCTCCCCTCGGGGCTCAGAGGACTCTGTAGAAGAGGAAGTAGAAAGATAGTAAGAACCAGAAGGGATAGAGGACACCAAGGAAATGAGGCCTTCTAGGTACAACGGACCGATGCACATACAGACTCACAGACACTGGCAACAGGCACAGGGCCTGCACGGGTCTCAATAGCATTTTTGGAGATTTTTGTTTGTTTGGTTCATAAAGCTTTGTCAGGGCATTTTATTTAGCCCTACAGATCTCTTGCTTTTATATTATGGTTCCCAGTTTTGTTTTTATAGGTTTCCTGTGTGTGCAAATGTGTGTGTATCTGAGTCTGTGTTTCTTGTGCTTTTTCTTTGGCTCTTTTTTTCTCTGTTTGTTTGTTTTGCCCTATTCTGGTTTGTTTGTTTTTATTTTATCTTCTCTTATTTAATTTTTCTTTTAGATTCCTCTTTGTTTTCTAATGAGGGAGAGAAAGAAAGGGTAAGGATTTGGATGGGCTGGGGAGCAAAGAGAATCTAGGAGGAGCTGGGGGAGGGGAAACTGTAATCAAAATATAGTGCATGGAAAAAAATATTTCAATTAGCTGGGTGGTGGTGGTACACACCTTTAATCTCAGCACTTGAGAGGCAAAGGCAGGAGGATCTCTGTGAGTTTGAGGCCCACCTGGGCTACAGAGTGAGTTCTAGGAAAGGTGCAAAGCTACACAGAGAAACCCTGTCTCGAAAAACAAACAAAAACAATTCAATAAAGAAAAAACCCATTCCAGTCTTGCTTTCCTCTGCCTCCATCTTGCAGATAAAATGAGATAAAATGTAAGCTCTCAGCTACTCCTCCAGCCCCATTCCTGCTGGCTGCTGCCAGGTTCCAAGGCCATGGTGATAATAGACTAACCCTCTGAAACCATAAGCAAGCCTCCCAACTTAATGCTTTTTTTTGCTTTTTCTTTTCTTTTCTTTTCCTTTTTTTTTTTTTTTGGTTTTTCGAGATAGGGTTTCTCTGCGTAGCTTTGCACCTTTCCTGGATCTTGCTCTGTAGACCAGACTGGCCTCGAACTCACAGAGATCCACCTGTCTCTGCCTCCCAAGTGCTGGGTTTAAAGGCATGTGCCACCACTGCCTGGCCAACACTTTCTCTTGTAAGTTGCCTTGGTCAAAGTGTCTTGTCATGGCAACCGATCAGCAAGACGTGCAGCATGTGTGTGGAGACCAGATGACAACTTTTCAGGAACAGGCACTCTCTTCTATCATACATATCCCAGGGATCTGACTCAGGTTGTCTGGCTTGGCAGCAAGCATGTTTACCTACTGAGCCATCTTGCCAGCCCACAGATTGCATTTTAAAATTAGGCTTTTCTTTTTCAACCATCCATTATCTATTTCATAAACTGTGGAGAACTGTGTGGAGGCAGAGGAAGAACTCCACGGGTGCTTGGCTTTTGAAACATCTAGGAGGTGGAGAGAGTTGGCTGCTTGACAAATAGCTGGGTACTTTATACCCCTGTTGGAGAACGGGGACAATACAAGGCCATCTGTGTCTGCGGATAGTTGTCTGTAGTGTCCGTTCGGACATTTTGAAACAAATATATCATGTAATGGATACTATTGGGTCATTCTGTCCTTCTGCGGAGAATTTGGCCTGTCTCGACCACAAATCTAGACTAAGGCAGAGAGACATGTACAACAGAGAAACTGATATCCTCCCGGTCAAAAACAAACAGTAAAAGCCCCCAGTGTGGCAGCTGATGAAATAAGATTCATATGTTTAAAGAAATGTCTGTGTCTAATGCAAAGGTACCAGTGTTCAACGAGAGCCCAATTCTTATGTCTAAAGCAACAAAGCTTTTTTAAGGATAATGGCATTTACATGTTTTTATTTATCGTTACTATGAGGGGATGGTTTGAGCATGTGGAGGTCAGAGGACAACTTTGTGAAGTTGCTTCTTCTTGTCCACCTTATTCAGATGGCCAGCTTTGTATGGCAGGGTTTGCACGGTATCTCTCTAGCCCAGTGGTTCTCTACCTTCCTAATGCTCCAACCCTCTGATACAGTTCCTCAGGTTGTGATGATCCCCAACTATAAAATTATGGTTGTTGCTACTTTATAAGTATAATTTTGCTACTGTTATGAATCAGAATGTAAATATCTGTGATTCCCCATGGTCTTAGGTGACCCTTGTGAAAAGGTCAGTTGACCCAAAAGGGTCATGACCCACAGGTTGAGAACTGCTCTAGCCCAAAGATATTATTTTGTTCTAAGTAACATCTACAAAAAGGAGTTAACTTGAAAGATGAGATTTTTGTATTTTGTGGTTTAAAAGTTTATGTCTTCTGGTGATTTTTTTTCAGGCTTTTGACTACTTAAAATTTTATCTTGGTGCTAGAGAGAAGGCTCAGCTATTAAAAGGAGATGCTCTTCTTGCAAAGGACCGGAGTTAAATTCCCATAACTCACACTGAAGAGCTTATAACTGCTTGTAACTCTAGCTCCAGGGGATCCCATGCCCTCGTCTAGTCTCCTTGGACACTATATGCATGTGTACATATACAAAGGCACACACATATAAATAAAAGTAAGACAAATCTTTAAAAATTATATTGTAGTACCTATTTTTTTTATGTTTTATATTTTTCAATACAGGTTCTCACTATGTAGCTTTAACTGTCCTGGTTGATACTCACTCTGTAGACCAGGCTGGCCTAGAACTCAGAGATCTGCCTGCTTCTGCCTCCCAACAGATTAAAGTTGTGTACCAACAGGCCTTGCATTGTAGTATCTTTTTTTTTTTTTTTTTTTTTTTTTTTTTGAGACAGGGTTTCTCTGTGTAGCTTTGGAGGCTGTCCTGGAACTCACTTCGTAGGCCAGCCTGGCCTCGAACTCACAGAGATCCACCTGCCTCTGCCTCCCGAGTGCTGGGATTACAAGCGTGAGCCGCCACCACCACCTGGCTGTAGTATCTATTTAAAAGTTACCTTATCATACTTAGTACAACATCTTTCTGTGACTATAAACACACAGAACTATGTGTCTAAACTTTATATATTTTGTAAAAGTTACAGAACTAATGCAAGTTTAATATGCACAAAGCAAGCAGAAAATGCTTTTTTGTTGTTGCTGTTCCAAGACAGGGTTTCTCTGCCCTGGCTGTCCTGGAACTTGCTCTGTAGCCCAGGCTGGCCTTGAACTCACAGAGATCCACCTGCCTCTGCCTCCTGAGTGCTGGGATTAAAGATGTGCACCACCACTGCCCAGCTAGGAAATACTTTTTTTTTTTACACAATATGCATTACATATAAAATAGCTAGTAAGCCGGGCGGTGGTGCACACCTTTAATCCCAGCACTTGGGAGGCAGAGCCAGGTGGATCTCTGTGAGTTCAAGGCCAGCCTGGTCTACAAAGCAAGATCCAGGACAGGCACCAAAACTACACAGAGAACCCCTGTCTGGGGCTGGACCAAATAAATAAATAGATAAACAAACAAACAAACAAACAAACAATAAATAAATAAATAAATATAGCCAGTGAAACTTTTTTGACATTTCTGCTCATTTTAATTAATGCCATTCAGTTGTTTTGTTTTGTTTTGTTCTTTTTTCTTTTCTTTTTAATCTGCCATTTGGGGCAATCCTGCTATTTGAAAGCCTGGCTTATGCCTCAGTAAGTAAGTATTTTGTTATTGTGTGAGATGCACTTTCACACCAGAAAGTGAATGTGTGTTTCGTCCCTATCCCTGTTCCCTAAATTTGTCAGGTCCAAACTGTTTTATTTTTGTCCTGTTGTAGCCCAACTATCCTACTGAACCCGAAACTCTACAGTTCGATCATCGGGAGAAACTGAGTGATGAGCAGAGGACTTCTGTGTATTCAGTGTAAGCTGGCTGGTGGTTGCTGTGGACTATAGAAGCTAAGATGCAAAGCTTTCCAGAACATGTCACCGGTGTCCTACAAACCTCAAGGACGCTAACCTTCTCCTAGTTTGTGTTGTTCCTAAATGTATCACGGCTATTTTCTTTCTACAATGATAATTAAACACACCCTAAGACTATGCACTCCAAGCCATGCCTCCTGGTAGTTAAAAGGGACATTGGTCACCAGAGAGGTACATTTGTAAACAAGTATTTAATTTTCAAACTAGTTTTTTAAAAAAAAGTTGCTCTTGTTAGTTGTGTTCAGTACAACTTTATAAATGTTGTCTTTTCATGCTCTCTAGAAGTATTTGCTGTTGATAGTTGTATTTGTGTGGGGGTGTATGTGGGTGTCTGTATATGGTATGTCTATATGTGTTTGTACAGGTGGGAGGGGTCAGAGGCTAACATCTGGTGTCTTTCTCTGTCATTGCTCTCTGTTTTATTTTTCAAGATAGGGTCTCACCCATTTGGCTAGACCGGCTGACCTCCCGGGTTTTGCCTGTCTCTGCTCTGCCCAGTGAGTGATTGCAGACATGCACCCCCGCACCTGACTTTTATGTAGGTGCTGGGGATATGAACTGGGGTCCTGATGTCTGGGCAGCAAGGACTTTACTGACTGAGCCACCTCCCTAGCCTGGTAGTTGTGTTTTCATGAAGTTTTACAACTACGTATTGTCTATTAACGTTCTATAGAAGTACTGTTTTTACATTAAAAAAATGATTATGCATATGTGTGGTGTATGTGTGTGTGTGTGTGTGTGTGTGTGTGTGTGTGTGTGTGTGTGTGTGTGTATTTTGTTTAGAGGTTAGAGGACAATTTGTAAGAGTTGGCTCTCTTCTACCACGGATAGAATTCAAGTTATCAGTCTTGACAGAAAGAGCCTTTACCCACTGAGCCATCTTACTGGTCCCTAACTTGTCTCTTGACTTGGCCTCTTGAGGCCATCTGGCTGAGCCTTCCCTGTTAGGGCTCCCACGGTCCAGACTCTGACCTTAACTAATATCTCCTGTAACAGGTCAAACCAAGACAGAGACCATGACTTCCAGAAAGTACTGGCTAAGCTTGGGTGGTGAAGATGAGCCGAAGCCTGTTCCTCTCTCAGGTTAGAAGGCTTTGGGGATGAGGGAGGTGGGAGAAGGAAGGGAGAATGAGCCATGTAGGTTACGGGAGGAGTCCTGGAGATGGCAGGGAGAGGATTGGAGTATGTGTTGCGGGTAGAGGGCCTGCCTGCCCTCCACTGTAGACAACTGGCTTTGAGCCTCTATGAACTTTCCACAGGCTAGAGTCATGACCTCTGTGTGGCTGGAAGGCCAGAAGGATCCGTCAGAACTCAAGTCTGACAGTATACTACTCCTTTGCCAGAAGCTTCCAGAGGCTTCCAGAGGCTTCCCTCCTCACAATAAAAGCTGAAGTTCTTACTTAGGACAGCCTTCGGTTCTCTGACCTTGGCTTCTACAGCTCAGTTCTGGCAACAGTCACACTGACCCCTTGGCACTCTGAAAATCTACAGGCACACTCCTCCCTCTGGGCCTTTCCACCTCTCCTCTGCCTGGAACAGCTTCCCTCTGTGCTTACCAACTCACCCATACACCTCTTCTAATCCCTACTTCAGTGTCACCTTCCAAGTAAGGCCTTCCCTGACCATCCAGTCTGAAACCCATTCCCCCAGCGGCTTCTACCCTGATTATTTCCCTCCTCCGCCCTGGCATTGTGACATACCATGTCTTTCATTAGCTCCTTGGATGCAGGTGTTTCTGTGATTCCTGCTCTTAGCCTCGGCAGCTTTCCTGTATCCTAGATTTGCCTTTCCATAGTTTGAGTTAGCCACCGCCAAGCACAGCCCAAATGTATGAAATGGAAAATTCTAGAGTAAAAGAACTCATATGTTTTGACTTGTCTTCTGTTCTGAGGGCAACTTGAGTGTAAGCATGGCAGAGTGATGTCACTTCATCTGACACTGAGATGGCTAATAATAACTGGGCCGGACGCAGACCGATGGTCATCTGGGACAGAAGGGAGAGGGATGGCAATGGGATTCCAACACACTGTTCAGAACACCTTCCCCAAAACCGATGGAGGAAGACAGTAGCAACCGAATCCAACATGTGATGCCTGCATGACTAACCTCACTCCATCGCACAGGCACCGTATCACCTCAAACCTTCCCAGAAACCGTGCAGACATGTGAGGTTGTTTGATGGTGTTGGGCTGTATTTGTATACTATTATGATATGCTACTCTAGGCGTTCTACTTCTGTTATCATTAGCTGTTAATTATTTACTGTTCCTAATTCACGAATTAGATTCAACCGGGGGGCCGATGCATAGGGTATCTGTAAGGTTGATCTAAGCCATCCCCATCAGGCCTGCCCTGCCTAGTTTCCTGCCAACTTCACACACAGGCTAGAGATTTTTGGATAAGGGGCTCTCTATTGAGAAAATGTCCCCACTAGATTGGCCTGTAGGCAAGGATGTGGTACATTTTCTTGATTGATGATTGATATGGGAGGGCCCAGTTCACTGTGAGCAATCCACCGCTGGACTGATTGTCCTGGGTCTTGTATGATGGTCCTGGGTTCTACAAGAAAACAAGGTGAGCAAGGCAGTCAGCAGCACCCCTCCATGGCCTCTGCATCATCAGCTCCTGCCTCCAGGTTCCAGCTTGAGTTCCTGCCTCAGCTTCTCTCAGTGGATTGTGATTCAAGATATGTATGCCAAATAAACCCTTTCCTCCCCAAGTTGCCTTTAGTCATGATGTTTTATCACAGCAATGGAAACCCCAGTGAAGACAGGGCCTAGGTCTTCTTCAGTGGATCAGGGAGGCAGGTTACCACACTTTGAAAGAGTGCCTGGGTTGGAACAGGTGCAATGCCAGCATTTGTCAAATGAAGGAACTGTCCCCTGTGAGCTGGCCGAGTGACGTGCTGTGGACCCCTGCCTACTATGGCATGATAAACTGCTCCTTTTAGAAATACTGGGTGTCCAGCACTCGGGAGGCAGAGGCAGGTGGATCTCTGTGAGTTCAAGGCCAGCCTGGTCTACAAAGTGAGTTCCAGGAAAGACGCAAAGCTACAAAGAGAAACCCTGTCTCGAAAAACCAAAAAAAAAAAAAAAAAAAAAAAAAGTGGAATAACTGAGATGAAGCCTCAATCTGAGGTGTGATCACAAGTGAGGAAAACAAGATGATTGGAATTATCAAGAAAAACAACTTGTAAAACTAAGCCATGACAACTTGAAGGCAATGGAGTCCGTCTGTCTTCAAGGTCAGGCACAGGGTTGCTTGCGTAGCCCAGGATGGCTAGTGCTGGGCTCTGCTACCTCCCTGACCTTTCCTCTGCCACTGTACATCCCATTGAGAAGGTTTTTTTTTTGTATATATATATATTTGTGTGGCATGAAAGCACATGTGTGTGCATGTTCCCATGTGTATGCATGCACATGTGTGTACAGTTGAATGTGCAAGCATGTGGAAGCTAGAGGTTAAGTCCAGCTATCTTCCTTGATTGCTTCCTACGCCTGTATTGTGGCAGAATCTCTCACTGATCTAGCTAGTCTTGCTAGGCAGCTTGCTCCTGGGATCTGTCATTTCCTGTTCTTGAGTGCTGGGCTCACAGGCCTATTACAGTCATACCTACCCGGTATTTACATAAGTACAAGTGATGTTTATTCCAAGCCATCTCTCTATCATCTAGTACTTTTATTCACCTCAACTCATTTTTAAAACTTAAAAATGGGCTTTAGTTTTACCCTAAGGGATTATATCTGTGAAATCACCAACTGAAGGCTATATATCTATATGCACATAAATATATTTTCTTCCTTTTTTTTGTTTGTTTGGTTTTGGTTTTTCGAGACAGGGTTTCTCTGTGTAGCTTTGCACCTGTCCTGGAACTCACTCTGAAGCCCAGGCTGGCCTCAAACTCACAAAGATCTGCCTGCCTCTGCCTCCCGAGTGCTGGGATTAAAGGCGTGCGCCACCACCACCCAATATATTTTCTAATATATTGAAATTAATATGAAACAAATTTTCAAATGCTTGTCTACCTATTGTGTAGTTTATTGTAGAGTGCTTTTGGAATCTTCTATAGGAAAGGGTGGAGAAATAAATTTTTAAAGAATTTTTTATTTATTCTTTCATAATTTCATACATGTATGGCTCTCTCCAGCCACACACACATACCCTTTTTTAATGATCTATACCATTAGTGAGTGACGTCCACGTGCAGACGGTATGGGGACATCAACTGAGCATGGGCACCCTACCGTGGCCAACCCCCAGTGAAAAATGACTCCCCAACCCCAGCACCCCAGCAGCCATCAGCTGCCAGCAGCTCCTCAGCTAGAGGTGGGGACTCATGAGTCCCTCAGCATCCATGCTGGCCTGTTGCTCGGCTTGATCTTGTGCTGGAAACCACAGCTGTAATGAGTCCCTGCGTTCAGTACCCATGTCATACCCAGGAGTCAGCATTTCACGGCGCTCCTCCCCATCCTGGATTGTCATTCTTACACCCTTTTCCTTGCTGTGGGAAAACTTTTTTTTTTCCTCTTTAATGAAAGAATATGTTGGGCTGGAGAGATGGCTCAGAGGTTAAGAGCACTGGCTGCTCTCCCAGAGGTCCTGAGTTCAATTCCAAGCAACCACATGGTGGCTCACAACCATCTGTAATGAGATCTGGTGTCTTCTTCTGGTGTGCAGGCAGACATCAGGCAGAACACTGTATACATAATAAATAAGTAAATCTTTAAAAAATAGGAAGAGTGTGTTATTTCAGCAATGGTAAAGTAGAGGAATGGTTGAGGGGAAAGGAAGTGGAGGGCAGAGGGGATGCCCCGATCTTCATTGTGCAGGAATGCTTTTCAGAAACTGGGTCAAATGCCAGGGGGGAAAACAACACATTAAATTATTAAGTACTAGCCAGGCGGTGGTGGCGCACACCTTTAATCCCAGCACTCGGGAGGCAGAGTCAGGTGGATCTCTGTGAGTTCGAGGCCAGCCTGGTCTACAGAGCGAGATCCAGGACAGGCACCAAAGCTACACAAGAGAAACCCTGTCTCAAAAAAACAAAACAAAAGTGGGAAGGGTGCTGAGTATAATGACCTAAGTCATTAGGGCAAATGTCATAGCTCTTTAGATTTTTAAGCAAATAAGACCAGGCTCTGTAGCTAAGGATGACCCTGAACTTCATAGCTCCTCCTGCCTCTGTCCTGTATTAGGATCACAGGCTTGTGCCACTAGCTCTGTTTATGTGGTGCTGGAAACCAAACCCAGGGAATCCAGCACCTCTACCAACTGAGCTAATCCTCAGTCTTTTGTCAGTGCTTTTAAAAGGTGCTTCTAGGACTTGAGTAGGAAGGCCATTGCTGTGTACCAGCTTTCAAGGAGACACCCCACCCCTGCGTGTGCGCGCGCTCTCCACCCCCCCCCCCCCCCACACACACACGTGCGCGCATTCCTCCCCCTCCCCCTTTCCCCCCTTTCTTTTTGTTTACTTATTTCTTATTTTCAAATACTTCCAGTGGGACCCCAGGCCCTGGACTTTGTCACGCAGAAGCGTGGGGATTTTGGGTCTCTGCTGACCTCTGCTGGCTACAGCTCCTCCGAGCTCCAGCCATCTCACCGGCCTTCAACCGCTTGTCTGATGCAGGCCCGGGTTTCTGCAGTTCTCCAGAACCGTGCAGCCCTGGACTGCCTTTGTGTTCTCTGGGTCTGGTCGTCATGGACCGAGTGGACCTGAGCTCCAGGTCAAAAAGCCAGTCTCCTCCAGCTCTGATGAACCTGGAGTTTGGCGGAGGCCCAAGGCCCTGAGGGTGGGTGGGTGGCAAGAGTCTCCATCTGGATAGGGCTGTGCCCAGAGCAAGAGCCAAAGACTGTACAGTAGGGGTTTCCGCTGCTAGGGCGGAGCTGGACCGCTGAGGTCTGCTTTGGAGGAAGATATCGGGGCAGAAGACCAAGGAAGCAAACACAGACACCTGACTGACCTCGGCAGAAGGAACAGCCTGCTTTCCTCACCTGGAAGGACCTCGATGGGGGGTGGGGGGCGCACAGGACTATGGATGATGGGCTTTGCTGCATGACCTGGGCCAAGCCACCTACCTTCCCGGCTGCTCTGTCTTTGTCTGTAACATGGGGAGTCTCTTGGTCGCGAGATGCAGAAATTCTACCAGCTTCGGCAGAAAGGAAGGCTTGGCTCACGGATTCCAGACAGTGAGAACAATTAAACAGGGTGGGTGAGATCTTACGTCCTCTATCAGACGCCCACCCCTTCACTTGGACTGTGTTCTCCCCATCACCTGCTCTGCACTTCAACACAGGGAATGGGGAGGAAACCCAGGAAATTCATGTTGGTTCGTAGTCTCTGCCCACCCATCCACTCTCTTCTCTCAAAGGAATGGGCCAAGGCCGGGCAGCGGTGGCGCACGCCTTTAATCCCAGCACTCGGAAGGAAGGCAGAGCCAGGCAGATCTCTGTGTGTTTGAGGCCAGCCTGGTCTATAGAGCGAGATCCAGGACAGGCTCCAAAGCTACACAGAGAAACCCTGCCTAAAAAAAAAAAGAATGGGCCAAGGTGCAGAGCCAGGACCTGTCTAGATGTCTTACACGGCAGAGACCTATCTATAGGTTTTTTTTTTGGGGGGGGGGGCAATGCCAGGGAGCTCGGAGCCCAGCTCACTGCCACCTGTGCTGTCTTGTCTTTTCTTCCCCACATCCTTTCTTCACTGGGTCCTGCGCCTTCCCCCTCAGTCTCTGGTCATGAGCTTTGCCTTGGCCCTGTTTTCTAGGGAACCTAAGCCAGCTGTGTAAGATGGAGTCCTGAGGTCCCCCAAGTTAAATACTCAGGGAACCCTGAGAGCGGCCTGCTGTGTCTCTACAAACATGAGTGTTGCTGGGCCTAGTGCAATGCCCTAGCCACTCCTGAGGCTGAGATGAGAGGGCCTTGAGCCTAGAAGTTCCAGGTCAGCCTGGGCTGTACCCCACTTGGCTAGTTGTGTCTAAAATTGGAAGAGTGTCCTGAGGTTGAGGAAGGCATGTACCAACAGAGATAGGGTCTGGGGTCCAGCCCACATGATCCTGGGAGAGACTTCCACATCTCAGAACTGTTTCCTCCTCAGTGGCTACACTGACTGAACAGAAACCCAGGGGTCACTTACCTGTGGGGTCTGAGAGTATCAGACCAGGAAAAATTTGAAGAGAGTTCTTCCAACCCCGTGCCTTCAATAACAGATGAGGGAACAGAGGGAGCAGGGAGGGAGGGAGGAGGAGAGGAGAGAAGGGGCAGAATGGAGGGAGGGAGGAAGAAGTGGAGACAGGACGGAGAGAGGGAAAGAGAATACCACCTCTGCTGCAGGCTCCACAGATCTTGGAAGGGCATGTCCACCCTAAGTCTATGACCTCACAAGTCCCTGCCTAGGCTGTGGCTAAGAACCAGAGAAGGGGTGTATAGCAGGACTCCAGAGTCCTGGCAAGTGGCCTGGGAGCCAGGGACCACGGCCAAGGCTGGCAGAGCAATGTCGCTTACCCAGGGCCCAGACACCTAAGCACGGAGAATTTACTTCCTCCCTCAAATCTCATGTCCCACTTAATGACACACCTGTGAAAGAAGCAAGAGGAGGCAGAATGGAAGAGGGGGTCAGGGCCCCTGGTGTACTACTCCACATTGAGGGGGAAAGAGATCAGTTCATACCCCACCCCTCAGGACTGGCTGCTGCTTCTTGGTCTTCTCAAGGCAGTCGTAGAGGAGGACAGTGGTCACACTGGGGGCAACATGCTCAGATTCACACTAGACACCCACAGCCAAGGCTTCAATGTGTGCCTTCGACCATACATGGTCGAAGGAAACCTTATAATGACGCCATCACACCAGTGGGGATGATCTGAGAGATTCGGCCCCTGCTGCAGTTCCACACAACCCAGGCCTCGATCTCAGAGATCAAGACCTCTGTGTTGGGTGGTGGTGGTGTTCAACTTTGCAGTCAGCTATGGATGAGCAATCGTGGTGACTGTGACCCAGCATGAAACCTCAAGAAGCCCTGTGGAGCTTAAGGTACAGGGTCACAGATGAATGACTTGTTCTTTTCTCTAATGTTACCTAAGAGTCTAAAGATCACTTTCTTTTCTTTTTCCCAAGTAGAATATGATCCTTGTTAGAGATGCTTTCTTTATGGGGACTCTCCAAGGAAAAATTCAGACAGACTCTGCCCACTCTCTGAGAGATCAGAGCACCTGCCTTGGCTAGGTTGGGTGGAACCAGCCTTGATCGGCCTATTCTGAGGAATCCTGGGACATAGAAAATCCACCTCATCCCTAGGAACCTTCCCAACATCTAGGAGTGACTTTACCACCATTTATAAAGAAAGCCCACATTTGAGGTTGTGGAAGCAGATAATATAGAAGGTCAGAGGGGTGGGGAGAGCCTAGGATCTGCCATCTTTGAGGAATGGGTCCAGGGAGACAGGGCAGGTACCCCGTGGCCTCCTCCACTGCAGCTTCTCACACTTACCTCCTCTATTAGCTGACCCCCTCATATGCCCTCTGGAAACACTTCCAAACTGACATTTCTGGTACTGCTTGGCCTGGGTCATAGGAGACAGGGCTTGTTGCTGGCTCCATGGAGTGCAATCAGATGGGACCATGCCCGTGTCTCCCCAATTAAAAACTCATGGTCACCTATGATTGCACCATGATTGCTCCTCCTTGGAGGCCCAGGAATGAGTGACACCTTCCATTTGCAACGAGTTATGTGTCAGCTGGGGAGCTTGTAGGGATCAGAGCTGAGTGAGTGGAGTCCTGGCATGGATGTGTGTTGTTGACATGAATGAAGCCAGGTCAAGGACTCACCCCACAGGAATGGCAAAGCCTTGCCTGGGTAAAGCTGAAGAGGAGTGATGATTCCTCCCCAATCTGAGCGTGAGGGAGTGGCCAGTGTGTTTACAGACCACCAGCAACTGGGGCATCTTCGTCCTTCAGGATCTTTACAGATGGACGCTGTTGGCCTAGGGAGACTTCCTACAGACACTAGCTAGCCCCTCCCCCTGTGCTGTCCCTAATAAACATGATGACGTTCCAGGTTGCTTGTAGTAGTTGGGTGCCCTGCATCAGAGCTTGCATCCCCCACTGGCTAGCTTTCCTGTTGCTGTTGTTGTTTAAATTGTATCCAATGTCTTAGTTTTTTTTTTTTTTTCTATCACTGTGACAAAATGTCATGACCAAGGCAAGTTACAAAAGAACTTATTTTCATTAGGCTTATGGCTTCAGGGGGTTAGAGTCCATGATGGTGGAGCATTAGTCCAAAAGACAGGAGAATAAAACATAAGATGCTATGAAAAGATGTTGTAAAGGGGAAATGGCCTGTCTCCCCACTCGTAACCCCCCTCAAGTCCCCCCACCTCCAACCCTCCCCCCCCACTAATGTAGGGGTGAGAGTATGCTCATGCCTTCCCTGAAGGTGGAAGAGCCACTTTAGGTTCAGCTAAGAGCCTGGCTTAAGGTTTTAGGAAGCCTGGGAGCAGGGAAGAACCCAGCAGCTGCATTTCTGACAGGTCTGCATCATATCTGTGCAGGTTAAGTAATGTCAGCTGAAAGCCTACTGGACTTACGTACTTTGTGTCCAGTGGCTTGGTCACATTCTTTAATACCTGTTTATACTAATGACTCCCTCTATTTGGGGGGGAGGGGCAGGTACTGTTCTAATCACCTGGAGACACAGTGGGCACTGTTCAAGTAGTCAGGGCAGGCTATAGCCTTTTGATTTAGACAAGATTTAATTTGTCATATGAATTACCAACACACATGTGTGGTGGCAGCTCCTGAGAATTAGAACAGATATAATTGGGAATTAATTGGGGCCCACCTCTTTGGTGTTTGGACACACAATAATGATACCAATGATGTGGCTCAATTATGTCGATGTCAATTATGTCAGCACATCCTAGAAATGCAAAAGGTTTATGATCAGACTGTTTCTCCTGCTAATATTGCAAAAATGCTCCTCAGTGAGCTTCGAGGCTGTAATCCCTTTAATCTGTTGAAACGTCCTTTCGCTGTGCATGGGCAGAGTGGCTGTTGTGCTCTTCCCTCTTCTCCTGACGACAGTCTGGTGTGGAGCATTGCAGGGAACCGCCCCTAGACAAAGCATGGAGACTCATCCTGAACATCTAGGAAATAAAGGGGCATTGTAGGGAGTGGAGGAAGCCCTAAGTGAATGTGTATTGTTGCCATGGGCACAGACATGACAAAGACCAAGGCTGAAGATCTATGGGAAGTTGACAAAGCCTTTTTCCTATATAGGCCAGGCTCAAGAGGGATAGCAAAGCTTTCCTCCCAGATTCGAGTGTGTGGGCGTGGCCAGTGTGTATGGGAGTGGCCAATGTGTGTGGGAGTGACCAGTGTGTGCAAAAACTATCAACTGCAGCTTCCTCCTCCTCCCAGACATTTACAGCCTGAGAATGCTCACCTACAGAGACCCTCTACTGAAACTAGTGAGCCCCTACCCCTATGCCGTACCTAATAAACACGATGTTCAGGGTTGCTGGGCCATAATAGGAGCCCTCCATCAGAGTGAGCACACCTCCACCTGAGTCTAGCTTTTTTTGTTGTTTTTTTGTTTGTTTGTTTGTTTTTTCAAGACAGGGTTTCTCTGTAGTTTTGGAGCCTGTCCTGGAACTTGCTCTGTAGACCAGGCTGGTCTCGAACTCACAGAGATCCACCTGCCTCTGCCTCCCGAGTGCTGAGATTAAATGCGTGTGCCACCACTGCCCTGCTAGTTTTCTTGCATATGTGTCTGTGTGTCTGTCCTTTCTTCATTCTCTTACTGCTCCTAGTCAGGGTCCCAGGACCAAACTGCAAGACACAAGGCAGCAGCCTCTGGTATAACAATGGGATCAGTGGTGTGTGTGTGTGTGTGTGTGTGTGTGTGTGTGTGTGTGTGTGTGTGTGTGGTACTGGGGATGAACCAAGGGTCTCATGCATTCTAGGCAGCCATTTTACCATTGAGCTATAGCCCCAGCCCCAGACAGTACTCATTTAAAATCATGTTTTTACTATACATAGTGCTCTGTGCTATAGCATTTAAAAATTTTTATTTTATATGTTATGCATGTTTTGCATCCATGTCTATCTGTGCACTGAGTACCTGCCAGCAGAGGCCAGAAGAAGTCATCAGATTCCTTGGAATTGGAGTTGCAGATGGTGGTAAGTTGCCATATGGGTGTTGGGAATTGAACTTGGGTCCTCTGCAAAATCAGTAAGCACTCTTAACCACTGAGCCTAACACACACCCATGTGGCCTTACACAATTTTATCAGATCACTTTTTTTTTTTTTTTTTTTGGCTTTTCAAGACAGGGTTTCTCTGTGTAGCTTTGCACCTTTCCTGAAACTCACGATGTAGCTCAGGCTGGCCTGGAACTCACAGAGATCCATCTGCCTCTGCCTCCCGAGTGCTGGGATTAAAGGTGTGCGCCGTCACAGCCGGCCCAGATCACTATTATTACTGCCTTTTAGAGGGAGAGAGTTCAATACAGGCCCTGGTTTGTCCACGTTTGTTTACATGGGCTGTGGCACACAACAAATCAGACAGCCAAGCAGGGCTCCCTGTCAGAGCCACCAGGCATGTGTGAGACGAGAGAGGAGGCCACTTTCATGTGGGGGCAGGAATGGTTTCTGGGTACAGGTGACTTTTCAGTGGAAATTTGAAGGAAGGACTTGATTGAAGTCACTGAATGTGGGGACATGAAAACTCTAAAACAAGGTATAAAAGTCCAAGGGTGGCCAAGAAGCCATGTGCTGGTTGGGGGAAGGATATGGACTGGCAAGAGCAAGGGACAGATTCATAGATGTCTTAGTTACTTTACTATATATATGAGAAAATACCAAAGCAACTTATAAAAGGAAGGGTTTGTTTTGTGTGTACAGTTCCAGAGGGATAGGAGTCCCTCGCCATCATTGTGGAATGAACATAACATCCTAAAATGCCACTTGGAGAATGCTGCCCAAAGCCTCAGTGCCAGGGAGCAGGGCAGCAGGCTGGCAGCATGGCACTGGAGCGGCAGCTGAGAGCTCCCACCCTGATCCACAAACGGGAAGAGAGGGCACACTGGGGATGACTGGAGGCTTTTGAAAACTTAAACTTTCCTTCAGAGGGATGCCTCCTCCAACAAGGCTACACTTCCTAATCCTTCCCAAAAGCCACTAGCTGGAGATCGAGTATTCACATGCCAGAGACTTAGGCAGGACAGATACCTCATTCAAACCACCGCTGTACGTTTGAAGCCTTTCGGTCTAGGGGTTTCCAGGTGGTGTAGACATAGCGGTAGCCGGTAAAGATGTCCCAAAGTGTCTGGACATGTGTTTGTCAAAGTGGACTTTGCATGCAGTGTTAGCTAAGGATTTTAATCCCAGTGACTTTGTAAGGCAGAGACAGGAGGGTCGGAACGAGAGGTGACATGATGGCAGACGGATTTGAGAGACTTAAAGGTGTGAATCTGCCAGTTCTGCATGCGGAGGCGGGGCCCTGCGTCAACGAAGGCAAAGCAGGAGGCTTCTGGAAGCTGAAAAAGGCAAAGACACAGTTTCCATCAACCTTGCAACCTCCAGAAGGGGACAGGCTGTGAACACCTTGATTAAGCACTGTCAGACTCAGATTGGGTTTCTTTCTCTTTCCTTTTTTACATCTGTTTATTCAGTCTTCACCCCCAGAGCCCCCCAACCCTGTGTGTGTGTGTGTGTTTGGGGAGGCATGCCACAGAATTCATATGAAGGTCAGAGAACAACTTGCAGGAGTTTGTTCTCTCCTACCAAGTGGCTGGCTCTTGGGGACTGAACTCAGGTCACCAGGCTTGGGAAGCACCTTTACCCCCTGAGCTATCTCATCAGCCCTTCCTTTAGGTTTCCGACATCCAGAAATGTGACAACCAGCACACACCAGTTTATGTATGTGTGGCTGTTCATTACCACAGACACAAGAAACTGATATAGGGTCCTTGCCAGCACCAGGTAGGCACTGAGGCTTTGAGCAGCAGTCTCCAAGTGGCATTTTAGGATGTTATGCTCATTCCACAAATATTTGCCAAGCACCTTCTACATATCAGGCTCCAGGCTAAGCCAGGGGAATATGTGGCAAAAAAAAAAAAAAAAAAAAAAGATGCAGCTCCTCCTCTGGGAGGGACCCACAGTGTCACTGTGGACATTCCAACTGCCACACAGGACTGGAAGTGTGTGTAAGCTGGGAGATTAGCAGTGACTAGCAGCCTAAACAGAGTCTGTGCTTTCCTGGCAGCTACAGGGCCTTATGTAGGGGGCTTATCTGATACAAACAGAGGGGAGCACTTTACAGATATGCCAGCGTCGGTTGGCAGCCATTGACTGTGGCAAATTTGTGCCCTGGCTATCACCTGCCCTTTCTCAACTGGAGCAGGCATCCAGGAAAAGACATACAAGCATTGGCTGTTCTTCCAGAGGATCCAGGTTCAATTTCCAGCTCATAACCACCTGTAACTCCAGTCCTAGAGAATTGGACACCCTCTGGGCACTGGGCATGCACGTAGTGCACAGACATACATGCAGGCAAAACACTCATGCATATACAATAAAGTTTAAATCTATGTCACATACACAGAAAAGAGTCAGGATCCAAGTCCCTTAGAGATAGTGAGCAAACAATGACCAGGAGAAGGCACAGGGGATCTGTGGCACTGGCAGTGTCTTTTCATTTGGGGGTGGAGTTAAATATAAGTAGTCATTCATGATGGTTTGCTGCAATGTGTGTTTACAATCTGTGTATTTTCTTTGTGTTCAGTGTATCACAATATATCTGTTGAGAAATTAACATTTTCTCTTTTTGCAGTGGGAGAGGTTGAACCTAGGGCTTGGACATGCTTAGTAAGTGCTCTGCTGCTCCCAGGATCCCCAAATCCCCACAAAGTGCTAATGAATGTCCCTGGACATATTTAGGTGCCTGTGTGATGTGAGTGATATTGTCTTGGACTTAGAAAGCCCAGGTTAGTAATGTTAATCTGCCTGGGCTAAGATTCTGAGTGACACTGGGCATGGCATGCTCTGGTTCCTCTTTAGGTCTCTGTTTCCTCCATCCATAAATGGGAAGGGTGTGCATATTGAGAATGAATGTTCTTGAAGAGACTGTGTCCGTGGGTCTGGGGGTATAGTTCAGTGGTAGAATGCTTACCTGGCATGCCTAAAATCCTGGGTTTGATCCCCAGCGGTGAAGGTAAACAGAGGAGAACTTCATCTGTATCAAAGATTCTTCGAGCTGCTGACCCTTGACTGACTAGGACATTGTGGTTACAAGAGAGAGGAAATGCTCTAGATGCAGAACCAAAATTATCTGGGGCTGTTTAACAGCTATTACCTTAACTTTTGTGTCTGACCTAACACCACGACTACTAGCTAAATGTCCCAGAATGCATCACAAAAGCAGCCGCTGGCCTCTACCTACCCTAAAGCTGCATGGTGGCATCGGAAACATGGGAAAAGATTTGCCCACCTTGCTGTATCCAGTCCCCAGCCCCCACCCCAACCCATCACCAACGCAATTGATAGGTGGATTTGGTCTGTCTTTTGTTCTGCTGCTATGGAAATTCATGTGACCTCTCCCACAGCGGGATATGCTATTCAGGGTAATCTGAACACATGTTTCCAGGCCATGGTTACTCATATTTGGCCAAAAATAAATGGATTTTTAAATTTCCTTTAAAAACAGAACGAGAGGCTGGTGAGGTGGCTCAGTGGGTAAAGGTGTCTGCCACCAAGCCTGATAATCTAAGTTTAACCACTGGGACCCAATTCCTAACAACAGTTACCCTCTGACTTCCATGAGTAGTATCATCTGTGGCACCTGTGCACGCATGTGTTTGTGTGCATGTGTGCACACACGTGTGGGTGCGCGCACATACACATACTCACAAATATAATGAAATAGTTTTTAAAGAAGAAATAAAAACAGTACCTTTATTTTATGCTGCATATAGATTGTAGGATTTTTGCAGACGCTTAACAAAATGCTACTGCTAACTTAACTAAAGAAAGGGGAAGGGAGAGAAGGGAGGGAGGGAGGGCTCTTTTGGAGCTGAAGCTGCTTTCCTGTTTCTCTGTTAAAGGGGTCACAGGACAAATTGGCTCCATTACTGTTGGCTGGATTCCTGGCCCTTGGCCATGGAGACAGGTGCGTGGTGAACTGGAAAGAACATGATGGGCTTCAGGATCCTTTTGTCTGGGTTAGAAGTCTGCCAGGGTCCCTTTTAACTGTGTGTGAACTTGGGTAAGTTCTTGTCTCCTCACACTAATAACTCAATGCTCATGACCATGGCCACAGTACTGGCAGGCGTGCTAGTTACCGGAAAAGTGCCCAACAACCTTCATGGTGAGGCCTCTGAGCTAAGTGGCTTCCCTGCTGGGAGAGGGGCAAGGAACACATTTGATCTCAGTCCAAACTAAACATAGACACTGCCTACTGCCTCCTCTAAGGCTAGAGGACCTCCAGTGAGCAGATGTCTCCTTTACAGTCACAGAGACTTTGTTCCAAGAGCCCAATCCCACCCTACTGTGGGGGACTCAGGCCTGCCACGGCTGCCAGTCTCTGGGAGGCAGGGACACGGAAGCCTCCCAGGGTGAAATGCTCCCTGAGAACTGGGAAGGGCATGGGCTAGTGCTGTCTTCCAGCTCAGTGTCGGGAGAAAGCACCCACAGCAGGTGCCTGCCTGGGGAGTCTCGCTGAGCTGGAGGCAGAGCTCAGCTCTGGGTCTCACTCCCTGAGCAGCTGGGTTGTGGGTGGGTGCAGCCAGGATAGGAAATAGGGAAGAGTCTTTTCACATGAGAGACAGCTGGAAAGTCTGAGTGGGAGCAGGGAGCTCAGAAAAGACGCGGGAGTCCTGGAGACACTGCTTTTCACAAATCCAAGGGATTCTGAGTTTCTTGGCCTTTTATATAGCAACTAGTGTTTCTCTGACCCCGACTCTCAGAAAACCCAATCTGTCTATTGTTAATAATTTGCCCCTAATTGTGCAGTATATACATGTTCGTGCAAAAAAAAAAAATGAAGCACATGAAAAAGCAAAATCAAAATATTAATGCATCATTCATCATTTGAAGATAACTACTGCTAACATTTCTGTGTGTGCTCTTCAGATCCATGCTCATTGGTCACCATGCATATTTGATCCTTCAATTCTTGACAAAAGGCAGCATAAACTGGCTCTAGCTAATTGTATCACTTAAGGCTGCTCTACTGAGAAAGTCCCCAAATAATGACAGCTTTACGCCACACAAATTTATTTCTTGCTCACTGGATCAGCTCACAACAGCCATCATGGCTGGGAAGAGAGATGGGCTAGGGTTTGTATGTGCCCCCCAGAAGTTCATGTGTTGGAAACTACCCTCCATTCCCATGTTAGTAGTTTGTGAAGGTGGGGCCTTGGGACATACTTAGCATTAGATGAAGTTATAAGAGTAGGCCCCCAAGATGACACTAACTCTAGCCCTACTGTTGGAGCCCACAGAGGCTTCCTAGTGAGAAATTACTCAGGGTCAGAGAATCAGAGCTTGATTTACCCAGCAGGGCTGCATAATGGGATGATTTGACCACGGGCATGGTTACCAGGTGTTTGGAAGCATCTATACTTGGTTGTACGGTGTGCTCTGATCTTTCAAGGGGGAGGTCTTTTGCCTCTCCCCTTGGCATATCATAAAAAGCCCTTTTGAATATATGAAGGGGCTGTTGGGTTTTGACCCAGGCCCTCCCGAAGCTATCCTGTGTTGTCTTTCTTCTCATCATCTAGGTCTCTCTATCTGATATTTCCTCATTCCTCTGTCCTCCACCTAAGAACCCTTCAAAAGGTGGGAGCTGGACTCCCACACCCCACCTACCTGATTGCCAGGAAAAGATCTAAAGGCAAGTTCATTGCCAGTGACGGAATCAATACTACCCACTTATCAGAGCCTCCATGAGAACTAAGAACAGGTTTCTGAGTATTCCTGGAGAGCCAAGCCTGTGAAGGACCTGGACAGGGACACTCCCTAAGAAAGCACATCAGCTTGTTGCCCTTTCCCAGGTGAGCCCAACAAATCCCTTCCATCTGTCCATTCAGTTGTATCCTTTGCACTATCCATCATATTGAACTGGACTCTCTGAGCTGCTCTCACAAATTCTTCAAACTTAAGGAAGGTGTCAAGCAACCTGTTTATAGCCAGTGAGTCAGAGGCACTGCTCACAACCCATGCCTGCAGTCCACCAGAAGTGAAGGACAGTCTCATGAGACTGAGTCCCTCCCCTGTAGGGTCTTGGCTGTCTCCAAGTGGACAGGGTCAGAACAGCATGAAACAGAGGACACTCAGCAGCAGAACTGCTTGCCAGGCTGTTGGTAGGAAGAACACCCCCCCACACAAACCCACACCACCACCACCACCACCACCACCACCACCACCACCACCACCACCACCGTAACAGTTGTAAGTATTCAGCCTACAAATCAGTAAGATCACTGTCAAGTGGGGGATCTGATAACTCAGGGCTATCATCCCAGTTACTCCAGAGGCTGAGGCTGGGGGATCAAAATGTCAAGACCAGCCTGGACGATGCAGTGAAACTGTCTCTGGGAAAAAAAAAAAAAAAAAAAAGTGTTGTTTAGTGGTAGAGTGCTTGCCTAGCAGACATGAAGCCCTGGGTTTGACATCATGGGGGAAAATGTCAAAAAAAAGTACGGTGAGCAAAAGCTGGCAAACTAAAAATAGCATTGCATTTAAATTTAAGTGGAGGTCAAGAGTAGACCAACTCTGAGTTGCCAGAATTCAAAATAGTGAGCAGACTTACAGGGCAACAAAACTGTCCTAGATCTGATTCATCTGACTCAGGTAGCCATGTGAGTACATGCATGTGCAAAAATACACCGAGTTTTGTGTTTTGCTGTTAGGCTGTACTCAAGCGCTGAGAAATTTCCAAGTTAAAAATCATGCTCCCCCGCTCAGGTGAGCTACACCAAGTACTGGGGTGATGTTCACCTTCTCCATGTCAGTCACCAGCTTCTAGGGATGTGAGAGAATTTTCTCCTCCTCCCTGGATGCTGGACCCACCGTGCCCGCTGTCCAGTGTGCTCAAACCCCGATGGCATCCTCTGTGAGAACCGGGGTGAGTTGGCATTCTCTCTACTGCACAGGAACTTACTGACCCAGTCCCTCACTGTTCCTCACTGGCAAAAAACCAAAGCAAAAACTAAACAGAAAACCCCCAGCATCCCATCACTGAACTTGTGTTTTTCTAGTTGATAGTGGGGCTGAACTGCCAGAACAGAACCTTCTCGACTTCTTTGTTCAGGACCTAGCATTCTCTAGGGCTGTGCCAGCTGCTCATCAGGGAAGAGGTAACTTGGGCCATTGCCATGACAAGAGGCAACTTCAGGGGAAAGGGCTTGTTTGGGCTCATGATTTGAAGGTCCAGGTCCAGCATGGGCCGGGAAAGCAGTCAACAGGAACAAAGCTGCTCCCAGGGCCCCTGCCGGGGAGCAGAGGAGGACAAAGGTGCTCAGCTGGTCTTCTCCCTTTTTTTTCAGCCCAGGATTCCAGTTCATGGGACTGTGTCATACCCAGTATAGCCTTCCCTGTCTGGATGCACCTCTCTGGAAACACCCTCACAGACCTGTGCAGAGGTGTCTCAAGGGATTCCCAACCCAGTCAAGCTGCCAGTGAAGACAAACCACCACACGGTCTTTTTTATTTTGAGACAGTGTCTCACTATATAGCCCTGGCTGGCTTATTTTTATATAGCACAGGATGGCCTCACACTTGAGGCAATCCTTCTGCCTCGGCCTTCTGAGTGCCAGGATCATAGGAGTATGCCATCACACTTAGCTCTGTTTCTTCAGGCCTGGTCTTTAGAAACTCAGATACCTCTCTAAATTGCTTATCTGTTTGTTTTTCCTGTTAGAGTTTCTAAAGAATTCAAAGCCAGTTACTTGGACTCACATTTTCATTTGTGTGCATGTTTGTATGTGTAGGAGGGATACATGCCACAGTGTAAACGTAGAGGCAGGGGACAACTTTGCAGATGTCAGTTTTCTGCATGTCTGTCCTGGGGCTTGAACTCAGGCCATTCAGTTTGACAGCAGGCCTCCTTTACTGACTGAGCCATCTTGCTAGCCCCACATTTGAAAATGTTCCCTCACCTTCATGCTGGCAGGACTGTGATGTGTCTCCGTTTCTTAGTGACCTCCAGCCCTCTCCTCCCAGCCTCAGGGGCTGAGGACAGCACTGTACTGCTCTGACAGTTCAGACTGCTCAGAATGGGTCTTGGGGTTTAAAGCACAGGAAACCTGCATGCTTGGAACACATTTTGCTATTGGATCCTGGAAATGTCACAATCTGGCTAACAGCTGCAAGAGGAGAATGCATGGAGAGTGCAAGGGACTAAGGGCCAAGACTAAAGAGAGCTTGCGTTCGAGACCACGGATGGGAGGCTTCGGCAAAGGAAAAAGTGTGGACGAGATATGAAGCTGGGAGGCTGAGCCCACACGTTGGAGGATGAGGTCCGCCCCACACTCCTGGTCTGGAGTACTATGCAGCTTGCTGGGCACTCTACTAATCAGGAACCAGCACCAGAGCTGTGGGAAGATCTGGACGTACACATTTAGCATCCCAGAACAGTGGTATAATGGAGGTGAATGGATGAAGTCAGCTGATTGCCTGGAGAAGGGAGTGATTTTTCCAAACTACTGTTCTATTTGGCTTTGTGTGAGTGTACATGTATGTGTATGCACACACAGTCCCGTGGGTAAATGTGGGTATGCACATGTCACACAGCATGTGTGTGGAGGTCAGCAGACAACCTTGTGTCTTGGTTCTTAACTTCTACCTTTCTTGGTTTGTTTCGAGACAGGGTTTCTCTATATAGTCCTGACTGTCCTGGGACTCGTGCTGTAGACCAGGTTGGCCTCGAACTAAGAGACCCATCTGCCTCTGCCTAGTGCTGCGACTCAAGGCATGAGCCACCATACCCAGCCTTACCTCCCACCTCTGTTTTTCTTTCTTCCTCCAGGCTGGCCAGCGTTTGAGCTTCCAGCCAGACTCCCGAGTTTGTCCCTTATCTTCCCATGGGAGTGCAGGCATTACAAATGCTCCTGCCACACCTCTGGCTTTGACAAGGATTCTGGGGATTTGAACTAAGGCGGTTACACTAGTGTAGCAAACACCAACTGAAACCACCTCTCACCCCCACCCACTATGTAGTTTTTTTTTTTATATCTAGGCTGAGTACTTTGTAGCGAATAACAATGGCCAACATTGACTGATTTCTCTGTTAAGCACCACCTAGGGATTTTTATTATGTATCAACATTCCTTACGGTCCTGTGAGGCAGATACTTTTTTTACAGATCAAAACAAGTGAAGCAATGAAATAACTCGGTTACACAGCTAGGGACTGGCAGAGTCAATACCACAGCCCAGCTACTGATGGGTTAATTCTGCAAAGAATAAAACAGGGTGTGGCTCCAACTCAGCTGCTGACTGCTACAAGCTTGGGCAGGCCATTCTGAAATCACTCAGGAGGAGATTCTGGAAGCTGTGAATCTGTTCACTATCTCAATTAAGAGATGTCTTAATGGGGGTATGTAAGGCTATCCAAATGTATCAAATGGTACACTTTATGTGCAATTTGTTGGGTGCTAATTATTCCTCAATAACGGCATTTTAAAAAACAGATCACAAGTGCATAACGGAGGAAAACATTCCTACTCCCTCTACAGTGACTGTCATTTGTTCTATGTGATTCCACTACAATGTTCAAGTCTACTGCATAAACTTCACGGTCCTTTTGAATCTAACATTGCTTTGACAACTGAGACTCTCACTATGCTTCAGAAGAACAAACTGTCTCCAGATTAAAACTGAAAGACACAATGACTCAAGAAATGTTTGATAATTCCACATTACTAAAATTGGAACAAACAATGAAGAGATGTTGCTTATGACATGGTAAGTTTGCTGAAGTTAAAAGTAAATTTAACTTAAAAGTAAAAAAGTGGCACCCACCTTTAATCTCAGCAATCATGAGACAGAGGGGCAGGCAGATCTCTGAGGCCAGCCTGGTTCTACATAGTGAGTTCCAGGACAACCAGAGCTACATAGTAAGACCCTATTTCTAAAAAATAAACAAGTAAATTGTATGAACTGAATATGAAACCACCTCACCCTTAAAGCCTTTTAGAGGCATCTCAGTCCCCCAAAAAGGACAGCCCCCCCCAACAAAGGTCCATCTCCCCACTTCATCCTCTGCTCCAGAGGCAATGGTCCTTTTCCGTCCCTTTGAAGCCAAGGTCTTCTCTTTGGCCTTCATTCTTCTCTGGCACTTTCCTCAGCCCTGGAGGAGCCTCCAGGAAGCCCACCAATGCCAGGGCACCTCTTGACCACAGAGAACACAAGAGAAAACTCTTCCTTCCCTACCCTTATCACAGCACACAGTAGGGGCTTTATCTCCACCTTATTCTTGTCCTCTGCGAGGGTGAGAATGGTGCCTGATTCCCACTGTGTCCTATACCTTCTTGAGCTAGGACACAAAATGTGTCACAAACACTTGGATGTCACATCATCACGTCCACAGTTCTGTATCCCCAAATAAAGGTGACATCAACTCTGGGTGAAGGCCAGCTCCCAGAAGGAAGTGGCCTCTCAGAGACCAGAGTCTATAACCCACAGAAACATCAGAAGACACTTGGGCTATGCCTGTTCAAGCAAGATGGCAGTGGGTGGTGAGCTTTCAGTGAGTTCTTAAAAACTCCTATAGTGTGCAGAGCTCCATGCGTCACTCAGATACTCGGGTGCTGCTAGCTAGTCCGTGAGCAACTCAAGGACCCGGGTGTCACCATACAGCAGGCACATATAAACCATGGCATGATCACTTGCTCCATTTTCTGTGTATGCTGAGGCCTTGATACACTCCCCGTTGAATTAAAGCAGCCATGGAGACAGCTGCTGCTGGCTGCCCCTCCACCCTTCTGTCTTCCTTCTCTTTGTCCTCCTCCTCCTCTCTACTCCTTCCCTCCCTTCCTCCAAAGAGAGATTTAATTACTTGCCCAGAGTCACACAGCCAGTGAGAGGCAGAGCTTCTCCAAGCAGAAGTTCCCCGTGATAGTGAAACAATAGTTTGGATGTCAACTGTTTTGGAGGCCAATAAATATCCCTTCATTGGAAAGCCCCTTATCTTTCCCTGCCAAGTACCAGCCCTGCCACCCTAGGCTCTGGAGGTCCCGAGCAGTCCTCTCTCCCCTTCTCACTGCTCTGGTCCTCTGTGGCTTCAGCTCCTTTCCATTTTATGGCTGAGGGGGTATCTCTGCCTCACTAATGGCTGCTCTTCTGCTTTCCATCTCCTCCAGGCAAGTGCTCCCCACTGCCTCTCCTTGACCCTGTCTCTCTCCCCACACTTTTTCTCTGGGCCAGCCACTCAAACCTGTTTGTCAAGCTCAGCCCTCTCCATGAGGGGGCACACCCAGCTCTCATGGACACTGCTTGTTACACCACCCAGAATGTGAGGCTGTCTGTGTTCTCAGCTCTGGCTCCAACACTGGGCCCACGTGAGGGGTACATGCACTCCACCTGGGAGCTCTGCAATGTTTGGGATGCAGGCTGGAGTTTTAGAAGTTTTCAGATCAGCTAATGTAATGCCTCATGTCTATCATCCCAGCATTTGCGAGCCTGAGGCTGGAGGATCCTGAGTTTAAGGGAGGTCTAGGCTATGTTGCAAGAGCTTGTCTCAAAAGCCAACAGTGTATCAAAAACAGGAAAAGAATAAAAAGTTCCAAGTGATCCCCTTGAGCAAGCCAGGTTCTTGCGAGCTCTATAGCCATCATCCTGTTTGATCCTTACAGATGTCCTGTGAGAAATATGGGCGCTTGACAATACCATGTCCCGGTAGTGGAGAAATAAGCCCAGAGGCAGAGAGGTTCATGAAGGTGAGGAGATATGGGAATAAGATCCCAAATTCCTGACCAGTTCTGGATCTGCCCAAAGGTGATTGTTCCACAGGCGCAAGATCCAGAGGGGGAAAAAAAAATCCATGTTCCTGGGAACAGAAGCTAGAGGCCTGGCTTGATTTCTCGTGGGTATTGAGTCGTTTGTATCCCTGTGGCACGCTTGAAAGAGGAGCTTCAGCCACCGGATCAAAACCCAGGTCGGAGTATCCCGTGGACCTGGGCAGGGCGGCTTCTTCTTCCAGACAAAGGGCTGCACCAACAGAAGTCTAGGTAGCCTACCTAGGCCAGAGGGGCCTGCAGTATTCTGATAAGGATGCCACGGCTGTTCCACACCCACAGTCATGATGACACCCGTTGAGAGCAGCCCAGAGAAGTTGAAGATTGGACCAGCTGGCCTTGTCTGCTTCGGCGCCCCTTAGGTCTGCAATCCTGGACCCACTAAGTATGGTTCTGCCTCGGTGGTTTGGTGCACTGACATGTTGGGGGTGGGGTACCCACTCCTGAGAAAAGAAGGATCACTATCCATCCTTGGGAGACGTCACTGCTCACATGTGACAGACGTCATCACTGCTCACAGCTAGGAGACGTCACTCCTCACCCTTGGGGTACTTATGAGGTTTCCAGCTGTGGACAGTAGAGAGGCCAGTGTCCAAACTCAGGCCACCTGAAGACCACTGTTCACACCTGCAAAGGCTAAGGGTCACCCAGCCTTCAAGATGCCCAAGGGGAACCAGCAACCTCAAGAACTCGACACCACCACCACCGAGGGCAGCCACCCACCCCAACCCGCTCAAAAATGCAACAATCGGAGGCAGACCCCAGAACACACCCCTGCAGTGACCGAACAGAAGGCGACCACACCCCGGGGGAGAGGCCGGGTGGGGTCGGCGACACGCACGCAGTCCTCCCAGTCCAAGCTCCAGGGCCAGGGTTCGCGAACACGAGGTCCTCCTGCAGGCCAGCGGAACCCAGAGCGGACCAACGCCGCGGACCCAAGCAAGGGCAAGGGGCCGGCCTCGGGGCGGCGTGACAATCGGCAGCGGGCGCCCTCCAACCCGAAACCCGAGCCCTCCACTCTGAAACCGAAGCCCTCCACCACGAAGCCGGAACCCTCCACCCCGAAGCCCGAACCCTCCTCCACTCCTGATCCCCCGACCATGGCCCGCGGCGGCAGTCAGAACTGGAGCTCCGGGGAGTCGGACGGCCAGCCAGAGGAGCAGACGCCGGAGGAGAGCGGGTGAGCGAGCGCGCGCGCGCGCCCGGCTGGCCCGGAGAACCGAGCCCGGGAGCCGCCGGAACCTCCGCGAAGGTTCTGGGCCTTTGTGGCGTCACGCCTCCTAGCGGAACCTTCCGCCGGCGCCGAATAAAAGCCCGCGGCGGAGGCGCCGGCGGCTCGAGTGCGGCTGTGCCGGGCGCGCAAGTGGGTCCCGGGCGCACGCTCGGGACGGAGCCCCGGGAGCGGCCGCGACAGAGACGGTGACGCGCAGGCCGGCGGCGGCGGGGGCGCGGGCCGGGAGCCCCGGGGGCGTCGGGGACGCGCTGACCCGCCTCGCCCGCCCGCCCCACCCCGCAGAGACAAGATGGTGAAGGAGACCCAGTACTATGACATCCTGGGGGTGAAGCCCAGCGCGTCCCCGGAGGAGATCAAGAAGGCCTATAGGAAGCTGGCGCTCAAGTACCACCCGGACAAGAACCCGGATGAGGGCGAGAAGGTGCGGGGATGCGCGGGGCGCCGGGGTCACGGGAGGACCCGGGCTGTGAATTAGTGTCGGCGGCGCGGAGGCTGTCTCCAGGCGCTGCGCCAGCCGGAGGGAGGCCGCGGGGCGCGGTCAGTGGGGGACACCTAACCGGGTGCGACTGGTGCGGGGTGCGAGCCCCAGCAGTCGCCCGTGCCTGCATTCACTCTACAAGTGTTTTGGGAGCCCCTGCCTCCCGGGAGCCCAACTCTCAGAGTCACTGCTGGCATTCCTATGAGAGAGGACGTCAGCAAACCAGAAACCCCCGGCACGGGCCGGCCGACAGAAGCTGTGTGGTTGGTGGGCACCCCTGGCAGCGAACTACTTTTGTGTTTATATTCCATTTGTTGCATACGCCCCAGGGATGAGTTTCTGTGATCTCAGTTGTACCCTAGACAAACCCAGTGTCCCTTTTGAGAGGGACTGAGTGGATTTGATCTGTGAGGCCACCTCCTGCCTGGTACAGTTTTCGGATACTGAATCGTCACTTTTTTTGTTGTTGTGGCTATTAAACCGGGATGCAGAAGTCTGTAACCTGACACGTCTGTTTATAGTGAGAACTCCGGGTTTCCTGTGACAAATGACCCACACTTGACCATAAGTACCGGCAGATAATAGGCTGAAATGCATTGCATATTAGTGACCTAAATTAAACCTTTTCATCCTGTTTACAGAAATAAAACATTCTTCATGTCGTTCCCAAAGAGGACATGCCCCACCTGAATAGGGGAGCTGGCTAGCTAGCTATATCCCGTTTTCCCCTTCACTTCTTGCCACTTAATAAACAAAACAAACAACAACAAAGTAAACTTTGGATGTCCCAGATGAGTTTGGGGAGCCAGTGCCGTGGTAGAAGCTGATAGGATAGCAGTGTCACCTGGACCACTCCTGGAGCCACTGATCGACCCCATCTAGCATTTAGACCTGTGGAAATGACATTGGGATCAAAACACCTGTCTGTATTTGTGATTCCAAGCTGGAGCAGGCTTGCTACTTAAGGAAGGTTGGCTGGTGTCGGCAATGATAGAATATTTATATTTAGCCACATGTGCCGAATGTGGCTGTCACAAGTTTAAAATGCTTCCCTGGAAGACCATTACACCCATTTGTGTTCTTTCTGATCTATATTTAGGTGGCTTACTGTAGCTTTTAAAGTCACCGGCTTTCGGCATTCTGTCAGTGCTTCACAGATGTGTTCCCCTCCGTTCCCTTTTGTCTGTCACTGACATTCTTTTTTTTTTTTTTTTAATATTTTTGTGTGTATGGGTGTTTTGCCTGAATTTGTATTTGTGCACCACATGCCTGCCTGGTGTCCTTGGAGCCGAGAAGGTGTTGGGTCCTCTGGAACTGGACTTACAGATGGTTGTTGGTCACAGTAGTGGTGCTGGGAATGGAACCCCGGTCCTCTACAAACAGCACTTGCTCTTAGCTGCCAAGCACCTCTCCAGCCCTGCTGGCAGTTTTTCCTTTAAGGAGAGCTTCTAGGCTTCTGACTTCATGTTCACCTTGGGGAAAAGCCTTCCACTCTGGTCTCGGGTCACATCGCAGTCACCAAGAGGTAGTTACCGCTGTTTGCTTACCATTTGAGATGAGAGTGCATTTGGTGTGGTGAAGCTTTCAAAACAAATTGCATTTGCCCTCTTTACATAGTGTGTAACTTTCACCCCCTACACACCTGCCTGGGCGGGTTATTTGCCCTTTGTTTGAAGCTAATATTTCTTTATAGCCAGGTACCCAAGTTAGTATCACATAAGTAATTCTTCTACATAGTGAGATGTGACGGGTCTCTCTCTCTGTTTTTTGGGAGTGGAGCAGTATGTACCCAGTGTTGGAAATACAGTTCCTTCTCTACTTCCCATGAATGGGTAACCCGTTTCCTGTAGTCCTTCACTCTAAGATGTCTTGGCAGAAGTTGCTCCTGACCACAGACTGGCCGGCCAGCCCTCATCCTTACCCTACTGTGCTGGACCTTCTTAGTTAAATGCCTGTTCCACATCAGTGGGTGGGTGAGTCTAGCTGTGCGTATACATGGTGTTTGTCGGCAGGCCGAGTGAATAACAGGTCAGAAGAAGAAAGATTTAATTCTGTGATTCCACATGTAAGCAGGAGACTTTCCAGAAGGGGGAAGGAGAGCCTCAGTGAAGGAGGACCAGGAGGAAATTTGGGTTGCAAATTAGAGGGGATAAGGAGACCATGGAAACTGCTAGAGAGTTCTCCTGGAGGCTCATTCATTCATTCACTCACCAGATAGCTTCTATCATCCTGTGATGTGCTGGGCACACCATACAGGCTTGTCTAGGTTTTTGTGAGGATCTGTGTGTCATTTTGGACTTTTTTTTTTTTTTTTAATGCTACATGTGGGAGTTTGCCGTGTTTTGTCACATAAGCTTGTCACTGTATTATTAATGTCATCTTCACAGCTAGACTGAGTCCGTGCTTTCCCACCTTGCCCTGGGACAGCTAGGACGCCGCCATTGGTGTTGGTCTTTGTTTTCTGCTCTGTTGTCCTGTGTTGCTAAGCAGTGGGCAGCCTGTGTTTATCCTCAGCCATTCTGCCCTGTGTGGAGCCTGCGCTTTTTCTAACCACACTTGGTTTTCTGCAAGACACCAGGGGTGGCAGGTCAGCAAAAATAGTCCCTGTCAGGGATGACGGTAGGAGATTACTTCCTGAGATGTCTGGTCCTTTGGCCAGGTTCGTTGTAAATTTTAGTTTAACAGGTTTTCAAGATAAAATCTTAGACAGCAACAGTGCAGAAAGTTTCAGAGTCTGGGCTGGGGCTGCCACTCAGTCGGCACAGCACTTACCCAGCATGCACCATGCCCCTGAGTTTGGTCCATGGTGCCACATAAGCCAGGTGTAACGGTGTGGGCCTGCACTTCTAGCACCTGGGAGATAAAAGCAAGTGAATCTGAAGTTCAAGGCTATTTTTTGGCTACATAGTAAGTTCGTGGGCAACCTGGGATTTGTTTAGACCCTGTCTCAAAGAAAAAGGAAAAGCTGGAAAGTCCCAGGATATAGAGGAAAAGCCACCGGGAATATGCCTGGTCTGATGGTGTGTCTCTCCAGTCACCCCACACCTACCCCCCACTTCCTTCCTTTTGTTTGTTTTTGTTGCAGCTTTGTTATATTCTCATCCTGTAGTCAGGCTGGCTTCATGGCAACCGTTCTGCCTCAGCCTCCTTGGGCTGCAGGGATTACAGGAGTGAGCTACTATACCTGTTTGTTTGTTTGTTTTTCCTTCACTTAATAATTTATCCTAAGCTATGTGACTCTCCGAGCCATTTCTCAGCTGAATTCCATGAAAGATCTGTGGGAAAGATCACAGAACCCCAATCCCACTTGGGAAGAGAGGAGGTCTCAGTAGCTGAATTAGACGCCGGAGTGCTGGGTCCCATCACGTCTGGCCTACAGTTGTACCCCCCCAAGTGACAGGGCAGTTCTGTTCCAGTCTTCAGTCCATCTGTTAGGTCCAAGCCTCTTTTGGGGCATCCAGGGTATTTGGTGAGTGTTTGAGTGGGCAGTCTCCTGGAGCATACTTACCTTCAAAGAGACCCAGAAGCCCCTGGGGGCAGCCTAGCCTAATTACTTTCTGACCTTTCACACTGTGCCCTTAATCCCTGTGTCTCAGGTTCCAGTGTTTTTACGTTTTTGTTTTGCTGAAGAAGGGAATGCTCCTCCTCCGGGCGGTGGTGGCGCAGGCCTTTAATCCCAGCACTCAGGAGGCAGAGGCAGGTGGACCTCTGTGAGTTCGAGGCCAGCCTGGGCTACCAAGTGAGTTCCAGGAAAGCCGCAAAGCTACACAGAGAAACCGTGTCTCGAGGGGAAAAAAAAAAAAAAAAAAAAAACAGAAGAAGGAGGTGGCAATGGTAGTAGATGACACTTGCTTCCTTGAAAAAAGTATTATAGGAATTAATTCATCAAAAGACTTAACTACCATGTATAGGAGACTGATGACTTTGTGTGTGGTAGAGTGTAGGTGCATACAAGCCTCCACTCTGGAGGTGAGACCACTTTGGGAATCCGTGCTTCCTTGTGCCTTTTTTTTTTTTTTTTTTTTTTTAAAGCACTGTGTTTCTTGTTTCTGCTGCTGTACTGTGCTGTCCTAGAGCTCCAACTCAGCCCTCTGTCTCTCCTCCCGTCGCACTGGAGGATTACACATGTGCCCACCACATCAGCTTTTGTGTGTCCTGGGGATCTGAACTCAGGTCATCAGGTTTGCATGGTAAGCACTGTACCCACAGAATCTTCTTCCCCAGGAAGGCTTTTTAAGACTCCCTCCTAGGGACTGCAGAAATGGCTCAGAGGTTAAGAGCACTTACTGCTCTTACAGAGGACCCAAGTTCAGTTCCTGGCACCCATGTCAGGTGGCTCACAAGCCACTGTAACTCCAGCTCCAGGGGGTCTTATGCCCTCTTCTGGCCTCCATGGGTATCTACAGGCACATGTGCACATACACATAAATAAAAAAAAACTAATTAAAACTTTTTAATTTTTTTGTGTTGATGCTTATTAGCTGTTATTGCTTATTAGGTCTTGGTCAGGAAACTGTGGAACAAGGGGTGACTCAATGTCTCTGTCAATTTTTGTATCTGTGTCTCTGTGGCACTTATTTCCCTGTAGGTTCCTAAGAGCAGATAGGATAGTTATAGATACTTCTGTCCTTCAGAGTAAAGATCAACCTCAGGAGGGCCAAGAGTCCACCTCATTTATTCATATCTGACCTTCCGGGATTGAGTTGTTCATCCACATGGCAGACACAGTTGTAGGCTCAGGGATGCCTTTGGTACTCCAGGCTGACAGAAGCCCTGCCTTCATGGGGCTTGTCTTGCAGTGGTCCATAACATGAATTAATAGAGGGTAGAGCAAGGCTGTGTGGTGGTGGCGCACTCGGGAGGCAGAGGTAGGTGGATCTCTGTGAGTTTGAGGCCAGCCTGAGCTACAAAGTGAGTTCCAGGACAGCCAGGGCTGTTACACAGAAAACCCTGCCCCCCAAAACCAAACCATCCCAAAAAATAGATGGTGCACAATAGGAAGTAATGCCTTGGAAGGGCTGAGAGCCTTGTGGGTGGGTTTTGGGCTTGCAGTTTGAACGCTGGGACATGTCAGGTCGGGCTCCCTGGGAAAGGAGGCTTTAAGCAGAGGCTTGAAGAGCTGTGCTTGTCATAGGGACCTCTGGGGCACAGGTTGCAGTGTTCAGAAAGAGCAAAGAGGCTGCAGACTGGAGCACAGTGGGGATCAGGAACTTGGAAGATAGAGGCAGCAAGATTGTTGTGAGTTTGAAGTCCACCTGGATGACATAGTGAGTTCTAGGCCAGCCTGTGCTACAAAATGAGACCTTATACAAAAACAAAACGAAAATATCAGAGGCCAGAGAGGAGAGAAAGGCAGAGCTGGGTTGTAGATGACAGCAAGGACAGTGGCTTGGAGGGTCACAATTTACAGGCTTGGTGTGGAGCAGGCTAAAGGAGTGAGGAGGTTACTGAAGTGAATCAGGCCACAAGACAGCAAAGGACAGAATTGCGTGTTTTAGTGTTCTGCTTTATTTTAGAAAGGTCCATGTACTTAAGAAGAGTATGACAGGAAACATCCTTCACCACTACAAATAGTCACATAGTTATCCTATTTGCTAGAGCTTTTGTGAGTAATACGCAATTAAATACTATATGTAGCATGCTTTCCCTAAGAGCAAGGACATCATAGTAATTAGCAAATGTGTGACTTTCACATTGGAAACGTATGTAATATTTCCCTATTTGTTCCAATAGCATCTGTTATAACCATTTCCCCTATATACATAACATAGAGGCTCACCCTGGAGTGTATTTAGTTTTCCTGTCTTTTAGACTTATAGGGTGCCTCTCCCTCAATTTGGATTTTCTAGTTCTATTTGTCTTGAGTTTTTTTAAGACACGGTTTTTCTGTGTAGCCCTGGTTGTCCTAGAATTCACTCTGTAGACCAGGCTGGCCTCAAACTCAGAGATCCTCCTGCCTCTGCCTCCCTAGTGCTGGGATTAAAGGCGTGTGCCACCACCGCCTGGCCTCTAGTTCTTTTCTTACAATTGGATTCTGGTGATACATTTTTGGCAGGCATGCCACACATGGGGTATTGTGTCTGTCACCAAGTTCAAGAGTTGCAGGTGGGAGAGTAGCAGCACCAGGATTTGTTGACAGGTGAGGCAGGTGAGCATCTCCCCCATACTGAGATGAGGGAGACAGATACCAGGATCATCAGGACTGTGAAGGGAGCACAGGTCTACACGCAGCATCCTGCATGCCAGCAGGTGCTCACAGGCGGCTGTGGTTGACTGTCACTCTTGTAAACAAGTAAAATGTTCCTGTAGCTGAAAACCCTGCCAGCACCTGGAGCCCCGGGCTGCAGCTGTTTATAGATGAAGCCTTGCCGGGTCTCCTATCTCATGTGGGAGGGGGGTGTTTCCATTGTCTTCTGGCTGGTGTTGCCGGGGTGGAGACAAGCTTTATCTCCATCCCGATATCTAGCCCTGTTCTTGGAACAAATTTCTTTCAGATGTTTGTCCCTTGTGTCCCACTTAACAAGACAGCAGATATAGACTGACAGCTGGAGGGACTGGCTTTTCTGATTCTCTTGGAGGTAGGCTTGCTTATAGGAAAACATGAATCCTCTCTGGGACTCATCTCTCTCTCTCTCTCTCTTCTCTCTCTCTTTTCAAAGTTTAAACTTATATCCCAGGCATATGAAGTACTATCAGATCCAAAGAAAAGAGACATCTATGACCAAGGTGGAGAGCAGGCGATTAAGGAAGGGGGCTCAGGTAGCCCCAGCTTCTCTTCACCCATGGATATCTTTGACATGTTCTTTGGTGGTGGAGGACGGATGGCTAGAGAGAGAAGAGGTAAATGGTTTTAAATTAATCTTTTCCGTGTGTGTGTGTGTGTGTGTGTGTGTGTGTGTGTGTGTGTGTGTGTGTAACACCAGTGTGTAGGACAGAAGACAACTTGCAAGAGTTGGTTCTCTCCTTCTGAACTCAGGTCATCAGGCTTGGCAGTAAATACCCTTACCCTCCGAGCCATCTTCTCAGCCTGTAATGTTTGTAAAAATGTAAGCAAGCTTCATGTTGTCATGTTGCAGGGATCGAGATGGGTCATGCTTTGAAAGGGGGGGGGGGTGTTGTATTTGGGGAAAATAGTTCTGAATTTTAGTATGCAGGCTGCTGCTGGAAGCTCTTGTATACTTATCTGACACCTTTTTTATATTGCCCCATATAAAAAGGAGCGGATGGGATTATAGATAGACTAGAGGAACACACATAATACTAGCATTTGGAAGGCCAGGATAGGAGCATTGCTGAGTTCTCAGCCAGCCTGAGCTGCATAGTGATAACCTGTGGAAGGTCAAGTTCATTCTTTGTTGTGGGGTCAGGCACCAAAGTGTCCAAAGGGACATAATTGACACCTGCGTGCTTAGCAAATCTTCTATAAGGGTGCCCTTCTCCCCTCCCCTCTCACCGACTCTTGGGCCCCATCTGGGTCAGGGCAGTAGGCTCTTCTCATTATTGTGGTTGTCGGGACACTGCCCTGTTCAGGGTGGCCTCATCCCCAGCATCAGATTTTCTGAGAGGCAGAGTTAACCTGTTTTAAAATCTTTGTAAAATAAATGACCTTTTCAGAATCCACTCTGGTTAGCAGCTTCAAACCCAGGAGATAAATGAGCACCCCCACCTCCTACCCCCGCTGCCTGGGGTTCATGTTCCCCTTACCCTCTTCCTACCCCACCTTCTTTTTTTTTTGAGTCAGGGTTTCATGTGTCCTAGGATGCCTTCAAATTCCTTTGTAGCTGAGGGATGATCTTGACCTTGTGATCCTCCAGATTCTACCTCCCAGAGCTTCATGTATGCTAGGAAAAGCACCCTGCCAACTGAGCTCCATTCTCAGCCTCATTTCTTATTTCTCACCTCCAGCCGGCAGGCCTGCTGGCTGGCTCCTGTATTATCAAATTGTCTCTGGCTGATAGCCCCGCCCCTTCCAGCTCACTGCTGATAGTCCACTTTGGATCCTAAAATCATATAGACAGCCAAGCCAACTACACTGCTAAATAAAATCAGGAGAAATATACTCTTCATTAGTGTTAAGAAGTGTGGCTTTGGTTGGTGAGAAACCCTGGATAAATGTATTTGTTCTCACATTATAATTGGCCTGAAACTTTAAAAAGCATGGGTGTTGATTCTGTGTACACAGTGTACTGAAAATCACAGTGTTTATGAGGGAAAAATCCCTCCCTGCCTCTGGGTGCATTGCCTGCTCATGTAATTGACAACGTGGACGTGATTAAAACCCCGGGCATTCTCTTGCTCAGCTCTCTAGCCGTCCTGAAATAAAAAGCTTCACGCCCTTTAATTAAGTCATCTCTCAAAGTTGGCAGCCAATAAACCAGGACACCTTGTCCCAGTGACGCCTTGAACGCCTGGGCAGTAGGGAAGGTGTTACTGTGTTGGTCCCCAGGAGTAGGCATAGTGCCAATGCAGCCATGCTGCACCCTGAGGGCTAGCCCCCCACCCCCATCCTGAATGCAGGTCAGGGGAAAGCACTCCTGCTTGGCTGTATACTACAGAAGGGCTTGAAAAGTAAAAGGCCTGGTACCCATGCAAGATTTCAGTGACGGGGCTGGAGACTGGCACACCACATCTGAGGAAAGGCTTGTATCATGTGGAGGACTTAGTTTTGCTGCTTAACTGCCTTTCATCTCTTCCCGTCCTCAGATGTGCTCTCTGAAAACAAAGATGGACAGTTTGGTTTTTTTTTTGTTTTTTTTTTTTTTACCTCTAAATTATTGGATAACCAGCCCATAGCTGGACAGGTGGTAGTTCTCCACCTTGGCAGGGGACCTGTAGGATGGGTTGGTTTGATGCAGCATTATTTCTCTCGGGGAGGAGGGCCTTGGCCCCAGCTCTGAGTATTGGGAACTTTTTTTTTTTTTTTTTTTTTTTACTTTTTTGGCTCTTTGGGGGCCTGCTGCCCAGCTCCCAAATAAATACACATGGAGACTTATTATTATTTATAAATGCCCGGCTTTAGCTTGGCTTGTTTCTAGCCAGCTTTTTTTTAACTTTAAGCTATCCCATCTACCTTTTGCCTCTGAGCTTTTAGCTTTCTCTATTTCTGTATCTTTTCTTTCCTTCTTATCTTGTGTCTGGCTGGCCCCTTCTTTTCTCACTCCTTGATCTCTCTTGCTTCCCTCCCTCCTCCCAGATTTCTCCTTCTATTTATTCTCTCTGCCTGCCAGTTCTGCCTATCCTTCTCCTGCCTTGCTATTGGCCATTCAGCTCTTTATTAGACCATCAGGTGTTTTAGGCAGGCAAAGTAACACAACTTCACAGAGTTAAACAATGCAACATAAAAGAGTGCAACACATCTTTGCATCATGAAACAAATAATCCCCAGCATTAACAAATGTAACACATCTTTAATATTCACAACAGGGACTCCATGACGGTCATGTGGTGTAGTATAAGGCAGTGGTCTGATTAGTCCAGTAAATGGCTCTTTCTCCCTCGGCAGGCAAGAATGTTGTACACCAGCTGTCGGTAACTCTGGAAGACTTATATAATGGAATCACTAAGAAACTGGCCCTCCAGAAAAATATAATTTGTGAGAAATGTGAAGGTAAAACCTAATTTTAGAATGACTCTCATGGTTCAGGTCTCTTGTTTTCTACTTGTTTCTAGCTCAGAGAAAAATAGTTGATCTTTTCAAATGTGGGGATTAAGCAGGGTTTGTAAACAGGGAACCCTGAAGTCACATCTGTTTGAATGTTTATATTTTTCTGAGTTGAACATCTGTTCAGTATGTTGGCATTTATTCTAAGAGTTTCAAAATCTGGACAGTTCTCCTAATGTAGGGTATGACAGCAAACATCTTAGGCTCTCTTCTGCCATTACAGTGCAGAATGTGCCTGTGTCCCAGTAAAGCCTCATTTATATTAATTGTATATTATATTAATATTATATATTATATTAATATAATTATATATTTTATATTAATACTAATATAATTCACACAAATGTTTAAATTCCGAATTTTTAAGAAAAGAGCCATGTTGTCTCATGAGAGCTAGCCAAGCTGTGACAGCCTGCACTAACAAGGCTTGTGTCTGTCTGTAGTTCCTGCAGCCCCAGGTGCTGTGCACCTATGGTGTGGGTGTTAGTACCCTGGAGGTTAGATGTTAACGTCTGGATAGGATCTGCTTGACTGTAACTAGAGAGCTCTAAGCACAGTGGGATAGGCAGCCCCCTGCTGAAAGGAACACAGCTCTCCTGCTTGTTATCTCCTACCTCCACAGGCGTTGGTGGGAAGAAGGGGTCCGTGGAGAAGTGCCCATTATGCAAGGGGCGGGGGATGCAGATCCATATCCAACAGATTGGGCCGGGCATGGTGCAGCAGATCCAAACTGTGTGCATCGAGTGCAAGGGCCAGGGTGAGCGCATCAACCCCAAGGACCGGTGCGAGAGCTGCAGTGGAGCCAAAGTTACCCGGGAGAAGAAGATTATCGAGGTACACGTGGAGAAAGGTGAGGCTGCGCAGTTAGCGCTGTAGAGCCCACTCCGCTAATCATGGCGCACACTGGGTATAGGTGTCGGATGCGGCAAGTTTACAAGATGTCGGCTGTCAGGAGTCCCTTTCCAGGGCATCCTCCTATGACCTTTCCTGGCCTGAGGAAGGACCAGTGAGGTCACAGAAAAAGTTTTCCCAGTGCTCTGAAAGCCTTGACTTCAGGTCTGCCCTCACCCGTCCTTCTCAAAACATCCTTTAAGAATCTTGGACAGTCTTCCCAACAGCTTTTACTGCTCATTGGCTGCCAGAGCTTTTAAAGATTTTTGGACCTGTGTGCTTCCCCCGTCCCCCCCCCCCAGTCTTCCCCTCTGCTGCTCCAGAGTCTCCCCAAATTCAGTGCCTTTCCTTACTGTTTCATCTGGTACCATCATCTTAAGGCCCATTTCAGTCCCTTCTGTTTCTCCAAAAATCCTGATTCTGTGACTTTCTGATCCAGCAAATATGTCATATATTGGCTGAGACCAAAAATCAAACCATCAGCTGCTAAAAGACCTTTCATCTGCCTTCACCTGGTGTCTGTGAACATTCTCTCGGCCTCAGGCTACAGAGCCTGAAGTGGGTGGTGACCTCTCAGTGTGCACCCTTAGTGTAGCGCCCAGCACCTGGGGCTGAGGAGTGTGATGTGGTCAGATGGGGATCTTATTTGCCCTCCCCCTGCTTCACCTTTGACTCCGCCAGTGGTGGAAGTCAAGCCTTTGCTTGGCAGTTATTCCAGCTACTCCAACACTGTGCCCACGGGACGGGGAGGGTTAGTGAGCTAAGAACCCCAAAGATCTCTGTCCCTTCAGAAGCTCTGAGCTCCAGCTGTGAGAAGCGGCTAATCCGAAGGGTGATGTTCCATAGGTATGAAGGATGGGCAAAAGATACTGTTTCATGGAGAAGGAGATCAGGAGCCTGAGCTGGAGCCTGGTGATGTCATAATTGTGCTTGATCAGAAGGATCATAGTGTCTTTCAGAGACGAGGCCATGATTTGATCATGAAAATGAAAATCCAGCTTTCTGAAGCTCTTTGTGGCTTCAAGAAGACTATAAAAACGCTGGATGATCGAGTCCTCCTTATTACATCCAAGTCAGGTAAGCCCCGCCCTCCCTGTCCTGCACGCTGGTCCAACAGCTCATGCACAGCTGCCTGGCTTCACAACCACAGCTCGATGCTCTCAAGCTTTTTAAATAATGAAGTCATCTTTTTCTTTTAAAGATATATTTTATTTTTAATTATGCATATATGTATGTATGTATGATATGGGTATGTGCACTTGTATAAATGTTCCCGTGGAAGCAGAGGATCTTCCTGGAGCTGGAGTTACAGGCAGTTGTGAGTCACGTGACATGGGAACATTACCCATTCTTAACTGCTAAGTCATGTTCCCAGCCTACAATATGCTGTATGTGTAGGTCAGAGGGCAACTTTAGAGAGTCGGTTCTGTCCTCTACCATGAGTTCTGGGGATCCCACTCTGGTCGTCAGGTTTGTGCAGCCAGGGCCTTTACCCACTGCACATCAAATGAGCCTCACGCTGTGAAGTCACCACCCATAACAGGAAAATACGATGAATTTCTCTAATATTCTCCTAGGTAGGAAGAGGACCCTCAAGTAAGAATCTCCTGAGTCTGAAATTTTACTGGAATCTTCCAGTTAAGCTTAAAATGGACACATTTGGTAACAGAACATAGCTGACAGCAGGCCTTTCTATCAAGTGGGTCTGATTCTTGTATGTTCCTCTGGTGTCTAAGCTGTTATATATGAGAACTTTTTCAAATAGCATTTTCCTGAAGGAAAAAAAAAATACATTAGCTGTGAGCATCTCTTCAGAGGCTTCCACAGGAACTGACTGCACACAGCACCCATGGGAGCTGTCTCTGGGCTGAAAAGGAGTCTCAGGACCCCAAGCTCAGCCTCCCAGCTGAGCACCAACACCAGGCCCTCAGCATCCAGGAAGGCTGACCGTTGACACAAGTCTAGAGCACCTGTGGAGAAGGGACTGGGGTTGAGGCTGGACTAAAGGCAGCTGTGCACAGCCAAGGTGTCTGCATAGCATGGAAGAAGCTAAGCAAGCTAGGTGCCCTGGGGTCTCACCACAGGCAGGATTTACGGAGGGGGGGCGGTGCTGGGAGGGGGCCACTGACTGATGGACCTGCAGCACAGGCGGCGGGAGCTGGTGCTAAACTGAAGTCCTGTGGGGCAGGCAAGCACCTGCCCCTGTGGCCAGCCTCCAGGACCGCTCCTGCCTTGGCCCATTTCCCCTCCCTGCCTCCTCTTCTTTCCAGCCTTGTCTGCCACCCCTCTTCAATTCCTCCTTTGCTGGAGATGATAAAAAATGAGATTGCATTTCTAAACTGATCAATTTATGGTAATTTTTTAGCACTTGAGTTTCAGACTTATACCTATGCATGATGGTGTGTGTGCATATAATCCCAGTACTCAGTATGCTAGAGCCAGAGATTGCAAGATTGAAGCCAGCCTGGGCCATATAACAAGATGCTATTTCAATGGAGTGTGTGCGCACTCACGTGCGTGCGTGCGTGTGTGTGTGTGTGTGTGTGTGTGTGTGTGTGTGTGTGCGCGCGCGCGCGCGTGCTTAGTTTAGGACTCTTGAAGCTCTAGGTTCAATCCTCAGTGTCATATAAACCAGGTGTGCTGGTGCAGGCCTGTAGCCCAGCATGTGGACCTTGAGCAAGAGTATCAAACTTAGAAAAAGCTGTAAGAATGAGAGACTGTCTCAAAAAAAATATATACATCTCAAGCTTACAAAAAGTTGTAGAGATAAAAACACACAGGGTCCACCAATATGCAATTTGCCACTGACCTTTGACCCCATTTGCTCTTCCCTCTGTGGTGTGCATGCATGAACTTACATATACTTAGGGTCAGTGGTAGTCTGTGATGTAGTCTGTGAAATTCCAAAGTCAGGCGCCTTTTTATGGGCTCCACGCCACAACCCTCCCAGGTGCCGTCCCTCCTGTCACTTGAAGTATTAAGTTGAGGGACTGTGGTCCACACAAGGCCATAGGTCACTTAACAGAACCAGGCCTGGTGATTTGTCTCACACCCCAAACGTTGTCACAGCCCAGACTCCAGCCATTCTGAGAGCCAGGGCTGGCGGCATTTGAGCGACTTCTTTGGAAAAGTCCATTCTTGGCCAAGAGTGGGTAATAGGAGTTCAGGTCATCCTGGCCTAATGCCCTGAGGCCGGGCCCTGTTGCAGGGGAGTACTTCCCTCTCTTTCCTGACCCCAGCCTGGGGAACGTGGGAGTCAAGGACACAAGTGGGGGTTATGGAGAAGGAGCCCCAAAGGGAGGGAAACCTTAGAAACCCATTCCCTTGCTAGGTGAGAGAAAGTGGGGGCAGGGCATCCAGAAAACCCAATGGGGATTGCTTTGGGGTATTTTGTGCGTGCATGTGTGCGTGCATGCATCTAAGTGTGTGCGGGTGCACCTTGCTCTTTCCTTTTCTCCTTTTCTATTGGTTTCTCTTCATTTCCTCCCCCTCCCTTCCCTGTTGACCACTTGAGGACTCATGGTTGATTAAAGCAGGAGTGCCTCTGGCAGAGGTGGCTTTTCCCTCTTCTCCCGGATGGTTTTCCACTCTCAGCCTCAAGGTTCCCATCTCCCAGCAAGTCCAGGCAGCTTTGGGAGCTGGGCTGGGGGACAGCACTAGGGGGTACCTGATGAAACAGGAACAGAAAGGTGTTTCCAGACCGCCCCACTAACAGCACAGAAGCCTGTTCAGCTAAGCAGTCACCTCACCACCCAAAGTGAAGAGGGATGAGCCCTAGGATAGAGTGCATTGGCCCAGTGTGTATTTCAAAACCTCTGATGAACTGGAAGAGTGTCTGGGACAGAAAGTCCACTTTCTGTAGAGTGCTGCCCCTGGGGAGGAATAGGGAAGGAACTGCTGAGTAAGTTAGTCCTTAGCTCCCTATCCCTTCCCCACTTTCTCTGAACAGTCCTTTTCTGTCCATTGTCATCCCTGTTCTGTGGTACTGCAGACTGAACACAGGACCCTGTGCATACTAGAAAGCCCCTGGACCAGGGCTGCAGCCCAGCCATTGTCCATTTTCATAACTGAAGGGCACATTTTCCAGACACCTTTTTGTTCCCGATGTCTTCCATGCCTTGTGGGAAATAATCCTTTTAGTGTTAGGGTAGAGTCTTAAGTGCCCCAGGTTCTAACCTCCCATAACGCCTCTAGAGGTCTTGCCAATATGGACAAGGCAGAGCATGTGGTGCAGGGAATATCCCCGCTCACCGGCTTGAAGTAGAGCAAGTACTCTGTGAGCAGGAAAGGGACCACCTGGCACCCACCAGGGAGGCCCCACCTCAGGGAGCTGGGAGACTCCTGTGAATCCCTTTCTAAGCTCTGCCTGAATCTGTGAGCAGCACAGTCACCATGTTTGTTAGGAACATCCATAACCACTTGAAGAGACAGGTTGGCCCCCACTGGAGGCCAGGTGAGGGTCCCGACTTTAACCGTTTCTACATTATGGTAGAGGTTTCAGTGTGCCCGCTGCCTTCCAACGGGCAGTCCTCCCTCCTATACGCTAGCTCTCCTTAGGAGGTCCACCTCCCCAGGTACCCTTTGTCTTCCTTTTTCATAACGGAACCTTCTCTGTGGCAGGTGAGGTGATAAAGCACGGAGACCTGAAATGTGTGCGCAACGAGGGAATGCCCATCTACAAAGCCCCCCTGGAGAAAGGGATGCTGGTCATACAGTTCTTAGTAAGTGCAGCATTTACTCTCATGAGTCAACACCATCACACCCTGATGGAAAGCCAAGAAAGCCCATGTCCCCGTGTGCTCACCCCTGCAGGTGGTCTTCCCTGAAAAACACTGGCTTTCTCAGGAGAAGCTCTCCCAGCTGGAGGCCCTGCTCCCGCCTCGGCAGAAGGTGAGGGTCACAGAGGACATGGATCAGGTGGAGCTGAAGGAGTTCAATCCCAACGAGCAGAACTGGCGCCAGCACAGGGAAGCCTATGAGGAAGAGGACGACGGGCCCCGCGCTGGTGTGCAATGCCAGACGGCATGAGGGCGCGGTGTCGCGTGGCCTGGTCAGACTAGCACACGACGAATGTAAACTTGGCACAATGAAAATGGCATCGCTTTAATAGCCTCGTGTTTGGGGTGTCCTGTGTATGTGTTCAGCAGTCTCCATTGCTGAGTTGTCTTTTGGGTTTGCTTGTTTCTCTTCTGGTTGTAACTTAAGTTATAGCTTGATTTATATTTAAATGTTTTAAGTTCAATCCTGTCTAGTCTGCATATGGAATCTGTTCGTTTGTACTTTCAGGACATAGTCTGGAGATGGTAGTACCACACTGGCCCTTTGTGCGCCTAGTGGCTTCGCCATGGCTCAGTTCCACAGTAGGCACAGATGGCCACACTCGGCCCCTAACAAAGGCCGAGAAGGTGGGTGTCTGGCCCATCTCTAATCTGGGGTTTCTCTCCCCGTCCTCCCTTGGCAGAGTCACCGAGGGTATGAGCTCAGGTCTGCTAGTATTTCTGGATCTACTCTAGAACTCCCAGACAGTAAAAGCACATGTATGGCTTGCACTTGGCCCAGCATGCCTGTTCACTGAGGAGGCTGCACTCAAAAGCTGCAGGGCCAGGCTAGCTCTACTCTTCTGTGCCCTTGAATGGTTAGAGAGGGGTTTGTCTAACCATCTCATCTGTCTTGGAAGTTTTGTGAACTTTCCAGGCCTTGTGACGACAAACTCTTTTAAATAAGCCAATAAAGCCATTTGCCTGTGACCCCCAACCTTGTTCTTTGTGGTTTTAATGATTAACTGTTGACAAATTGTCCCACCAAAGTGCTTACCCTAAAGAAGGCTAAACCCTCCCATGTCCCTGGCAGCCTCTGTGCAGCTGCAGAAGCCCCCAAGGGAGAAGGCTGGTGGTTCACACACCCCCACACCCCCACCGCACAGCCGCCTAGTGTCTCCGGATGACTTAAGGGTATGCAACGGACCTTGTTCAGCTTGTTCTCCAGACAGCTCCTTCCTAATCACTCACTATACAGCCATACTACAAAGGGCTTCCTGCTTGTGAGGCTTGGTGGGAACTGAACTAACCAAGTTCTTCTAGTTAGTCTTCTAGTTAGCTGGCATGAATACCATCGACAATGGCAGCTGCCCGGGACGGGTACTAGTTAGTACTTTAACCCTGGCAGGTGGACTGCGCTTTCAATAAGGCTACCTCAGCCTCTAGCCATTACTACTCCTCTCTTTGACAAATGAAGTCATTAAGCTTCTCAATGCTACTGAACTAACCTGCTGGATCCACCCTTATTTGGTTTTTATGGTACCAGAGAGTTTGACGCAGACCAAGAATTTCCCCTAGGAAGGTTAAAGGGCAGAACAGACCCATGGCTGGTGGGGGAAGCCAGCTAGGGGACCAGGCTCCCCCAAAACATTGCTGGCTAGTGGAAGATAATTTGCTCAAAGCTCAGAAAGTCCACCTGTGCCCGCTCTGACCACTGGCCAGGACAGACTTAAATCTGATTCCTCAGCTAACCCGATTGATTCTAAACGGACCACAACTCCAGGGTGTTGCTTCTGTGCTGTGACGTCCTAATCACTGCTGGGGAGCTACTGTTCAGCTTGTGATGGGACAAAACTATATTCAGCTCTTCCTTGTTACAAATCTGCCGGGTGTTGCTTCCCACCTGTACATTTGTCACTATAAATTAAAATTGAGCTGGTATGAGAGACAAATGGCTTTGCTTTTTCTTTTCTTGAGCATGCAATAGTGTTAAGTGCCAGACTGTCTCACTGGTAGACAGAGGGAATGGACTTTCTCTTGGGGGATGGGATGAGTGCAGAGGTCGGGGTGCACTGCACTGGAGAAGAGCAGAGGGCAAAGGGACAAGGACTCCGAGAAGCTGCCATCTGAGGAGCCTCGGAACCGTGAGGGTGTAGACCTGTCTGAGGAGGAGACTGAGGCCGAGGAAATAGGACAGTGCAGGTGTAAGAAGGTGAGCAAGGTGGAGGTGGGAAGAGTCCAGCATGGACTGTTCTACCGAGCTGGGCTGAGGATGAGCACAGCACGGCCAGGCACACAGTCTCGGTAAACAAGCAGCAGCAAGCACCAGGATGTCAGCGTCTTAAACTTCCCCGTTACCATGCAGACAGTCTGGAGGTAACTGCAGAAGAGGCGAAGGTGCTGGAATTCTAGCCTGAGAGGGTGTTCAGCCCTGGCTGCCAGTCACGAGTCTGGGATGGTTAGGGCAGACCTCTCTGAAAGGGGGAAATGAGGGTGTGGCAGAGGGGGCATTTTAAATATGTCACACAGAAGGATCCCTAGGTGGGTAGGGGGATTCCTATGTATCCAGCTTGTTTCCTTCAGAATGCCATTCTGATACAGGGTGGTGTGTTTAGGACTGCCTGAGAGAACTCTGAGCACATCATCACGAGTCACCCAGGGAGAGAGAGAGCTGCCTTTCTAACCCAGTGAGGGCATGGATCTCTGTTCCCTCAGGCATACTCCCCTTCACTAACAATGCCAATTCATACTGTTCTCCAGGGACAGGGTCAAGAAAAGAGCAGCGTGTTCAAAACTGCAGGTGCTTGCATTAAGAATGCTTTATTTACAGTAAAATATGAGCAGCATTTCCAATAAAACAGGAAAAACTTTATACTGTTATCTACAAAATTTGCTACAATATACGCTGTATTTTAAGTGTGCCTAAGAAGGTAAGGAATGTCATAATCAACCCTGCATCCTCTGTGGCTCCAGCCCCGAAGACGCTGTGTTTAAATTGGGCAGTCATAGACATGGATTTCCTGGTCATCTCCAACAGACACAATTTTTGATCCATTTCCGTTATATTTTACTCCCCAGACCTGCAAGTAGAAACAAAAAGGCGTTCTAGTTCCTGGATTGGGGTAAGGATTGCTTAAGGAATGAACACTATTACTTTCTTCTCCTGCATCTAGACTAGCGCGAGGCCAGCAAGGACGGGGCCTAGCTTCTAACTGGGCCACTTCCTCTGGCTTTGTGGAACAGCACTTCCCTCTCTAAAATACAACAATCTACTATCCTTTCAAAGGTTGAGAATCCAGAGGTTACCTAATGATTCCTGCCGGGGCCCAGCACTATGCTCCCAGGAGGAGAAGGTTAGACAGAACTGCAAACCAGTCCCCCAGCTCCTGTGTCCACTCCCATCCATCCATGGGAACTAGACATCATGGTACTGAGCACCACTGGCTTGTTCAGCTGTGCTTCAATTAGCAGCTCCACACTTCCTCTTAGAACGAATGTGGCTGAGTTAACCTTGTGATTACTAGGAATTCTGTGTGGTCAGACTGTCACCCTCACCTTGAGATTGGAGGCTAGCCTTGGTGCCAGGCCATAAAAGGGCCTCATTTCCATTCCAGACGTCTTTCTCTGAAACACCATCACCACAACCCCTCACAATAAGCAACAGGTCTAGGGTTTACTAAGAAAACTGCTTAAAGCCAAAAGTGGACCACCAAGATTCAACTCTTCAACTTCACTGCCATAATTTAAATACAAAGCAGCATGAATTGTTAACTGTAAGATGCGCTCAAAAAAGAAAGTGTGTGATCTCTAAGAGCATTCAAAACATTAGAGGCCGGTTGGCTGCTCTGAGCGCGCTCATTTTCATGCTGCCTCGTGCCTCTGGAGTCTAAACCAATGGTGTCTAAGGCAATGATGGCAACATGCAGGAGAGTCAGTAGTCTCAGCCAGGCAGGGTGGTTCACACCTGTAATCCTGGCAGGAGGACTGCAGAAAGTTCAAGGCCAGTCTGGGCTAACATGTGAGATTGTTTTAAAAACCCCTTTCCCTTGCTCAAGAAGGGAGAAAAAGGAAAGGAATCTCAGGCCCGTGTAGCACCGACGGAATCAGAATCCACTTCTTTTTGGAAGGTGGAGGCTGGGACTAGGCAAGTAAACTACTACTGCAGATCCTCCAGAGTGCTGGATTACAGGCATTTGTCACTGCCCTCAGCTCAGTTCTCTGGGGAGTCTTACCACAGCAAGGACCAAGAAGGATGGATAACAATGTTACCAATTCCCATTCACCTTACAAAGATAAAGACAGTCTTCCTAAAATGGAAACCAGGCTTAGCACCATCATTATAAGTGAACAAACTGTAACCTCTATATTTAAAAAAATTACATCCCTGGATAATTCCAAAAATGTAAATGATGATTATGTTAAGCAATGGGACCTCCCAAAGAGGGAGGCTCTCCTAGAAGTACCCAGAAAAGGGTCCCAGACTTAGGTGTATAATTTCAAAGAAGGGAGTGTGGTCAGCTGTGTGTTTTGGCATGTGTAGCAGACATGCCTCATGGTCACAAGGCTAACATGTCCCAGAGTTCTACCACTCTTAACTCCAACAGAAAGGCTAGTAAAGGGATGTAGCCAGCAAGCTAAACACAAGGAATTTACATGCTTCTTATTCCGTACCTGATCCTGGTGATCAAAGAAGGTGTGCACGCAGGTCCTTGTTCCAACATCCCAAACCTTTACACTTTTGTCAGACGAACTGTTTGGAAAGCAAATGTCAGAATCAGAACACTTCCTTATCCCACACTCCTTTGCAGACTTTCACACTTGGACCTGTAGAGGCCCCTTGAGTCAGGTGTCAACAGATGACGATCTACTCACAGGGCAGCCAAGAGTCTCCTCACTGGCTTGGCCGGCCTGCCTGCCAAGTACCATCATCCAGGAGCTTCAAGCCTAATTATCCTTTTCTGGATGAGAGGGAGGTCTAGGGACGTTTCAAAAGCTCCCAGAACCATCGTGCAATGCCCTTCGGCTGCCCATCCCATGCTTCTGAAGCTCCTCGGCCTCCAGTGCCCTGGACATCACTGGCACCCATAAACACATTTTATAGGCAGATCTGCAGATTCTAAGATCCTCTTGAAACACAAGGATATGTCAAGACAGGAAGTGGAAACCTAGACTTATAAGAAAAAGCTAAGATTTCAATAGTTTAAAAGAACATCTTTGATCAAGCTAAGACTACCCAAGTTCACTACTTAAAAACAATAATGACACCCTTTAAAAGCTAAAGTAAACAAAGGCAACTTGAATTTTTGGGGTTTTTCAACAGGGTCTCTCTATATATTTCTAGCTGGCTCTGAACTCACTAAGTAGACTAGTCTGGCCTTGAATTCAGAGATCCACCTGCCTCTACCTCTCCAGTACTGGGATTAAGGATTGTGCTACCTGGCCTGGCCTGGGCAACTTGAATTTTATTTTATTACTTTAAAAAGTTTTCAGTTTTATTTATGTGTATGAGCATTTGTCTGAATGTATGTTAGTAGGACAGAACAGGGTGTGGGATCCCCTGGGACTGGAGTTTCAGATGGTATGGGCCGCCATGTGGGTGCTGGGAATCGAAGAGTGGCTGGCCAGCACTCTTAAACTGCTGAGCATCTCTCCAGCCCCAGAATGTTAAAAAGTCATGTAATGTAATATCTCAGTTTTAAGGCACATTACCAGAAGACTGCCTTCCCATGCCAAGCATTTTAGAAACTTAAAAAGCCTACGTACCTGGAGACAAAGTGAGTGTCATCAGGACAGAACGCGACGTTCAGCACCCAGGATGCATGTCCACTCAGCGTGCCAGCCAAGTTGGCATGTTGTCTGGAAGAAGAAAGATTCAAACAGAATGGCAATGCTATTTTGGGGAACTCTAATTGCTGAATTGGTTAGTGAACTATTAGCTCTGCTCACATGGCTGGGTGTGATATCAGAATGACCATATGTCATAAATTCCATTTTCAGTGAAGTAGCATCAAACACCAGACATTTTTATATCAGCATTAAGTTAAAAATATCAACAGCTTGGAGACTGGAGAGACAGCTCAGCCAACTCCAAGATGAGGAGCCTGAGCAGCAGAGGTGAGCAGGCTAGTCAGACCCTTCTGCAAGAGGATCTTTCCCACAGTGACAGGAAACAGCAAGACATGCCTGATGTAATGTATGTGGCTCAACAGAACATTTGTGACCTACTCAAGAACAAGGCAGGCAGCTGGGCGTGGTGGCACATGCCTTTAATCCCAGCATTTGAGAGGCAGAAGAAGGTAGATCTCTGTGAGTTTGAGGCCAGCCTGCTCTACATATCAAGTTCCAGGCTAGCTAGGGCTATATAGTGAGACCCTGTTGAAACCAAAATTAAAACAACAAAACCCCATCAAAACTATACCTTAAAAATCAAAAACAAACAAAAAAAACCAAACAAACCCTAAGCTAGGCCCAATTCCTACAACCATGTTCATGTTTCTTATTTTGAAGAAGATTTTTATTTTATGTGTGTGTTCCATCTGTATGCAGGTACCCATGATGTCTAAAAGGGGGCATCAAACCCCTGGAGCTGGAGTTATAGGTAATTGTTAGCACCCAGTGTAGGTGCTGGGAACTAAACTCTGGAAGCCTGGTGAGCACTCTTAACTGCTAGGCCATCCAGCTCTCCTGGGAAACCAAATGCCTATGACAGGAGACGCCCCCTGGGCCTGAGGTCAGCAATTTTGCCCCTAGAAACAAGCCTCAGCTAGGGAGAACAGAGGCAGCCCTCTCAGGATGCAGTGGACCCCCAAGAGGGTAAGAAATCCTGAGGTCCATTATTGCTAGGGCAATAGCCACCTCAGTCTGAGGGCCTCTTAGCAAAGTGGAGATCATGAAAGAGCAGCAGTGAACGCTAACAGGGAGACACCCTAAAACTGCCATTCCTGAGCTGACTCTGGTGCTAAAAAGCACACGCAGCTGTCAGCACCCCTCTCGTGGTCCTAGCATTCTCTCTCTGTAACGTCAAAAGCAGCAGGCCCTTCTGACAGCAGAGTTACAACAGCTCACAGCAGCCCCGAAAAGGACATGGATACATAGTGAATCAGGACAAGGTACATGTTGGAGTGAGAAATGTGTAGGACAGATTAAAAAAGAACTGGAGAACGACGAGGTAGAGGCACACTTAGTGGGGAGACCAATTATGAAACTCAGGACAGTACAAGGCACACACTGGCACCAGCAGTGGGGATGAGACTGTGGGAAGGAAGGACTCAATGGAAGGGAGAGCAGTGTGGGCCCTCAGTGGTGGAGCTGGGCACACAAGAACAATCTGCTAACTCCTATGCCATCAGTCCAAAACCTATCTCAAAAGGCTCCCCACCTAGACCTATGGGGCAGCTTACCCACTGGGGGTTCCTAACCAGAAGGCAGCCTGCTTACCTGCTGAAAGCAGGCCCCTGGAACAGATGCCCTAGGTTTTCACTGTAGCTCTAGGCCAGTTACAGCCAGGGCTCCATTTCCTTAGCTGTATACTACGTATCTACACAAGGATATACCAGGGAGCCAAAACACCTGGCTACTGAGAAAGGCAGCAGAGTCTAATCCTACTAGGATTAGACAGACGCACACTTCCTCCACACAGACCTTGGGGACACACTCTAAGCTCCAGCAGGAGGGGCTGACTGGGGAGGAATGACTGGGTAGTCCAGAGCATCAGAGCTGACTTATGGCCATGAGAGCAGGCAGCAAATTCCAAGAGTGGTTCCTATCAGTAAGGGGACAAAGCTGTCACTGTTGCTGAGACCTTTACTCTTGAAAAGGTAACTCACACATCATAGATCTTGATGTAGCCATCATCTGAAGCCGTGACGAGGAGCTGGGAGTCGGGGGAAAAGGTCAAGGAGCGAATGGGCATCGCATGGCCTGAAATTCAGAGACGCTGTTAGGCTGGCAGCTGCACCACACAAGCTTCCTGCTAACTCTGCCCTTTTAACGACCACTAGTCACTGAGCTGGAATGACCCTGGTGCTTCAGTCAGAGAAGACGGCACTGACTAGACCCTTCTTCCACTCCCACAGGACTCCGACCTTGGTCATGGAGCCATCTCTTCTTAGTTCCCTTCTCTAACAGCTGGGCCTCACTAAACACTGTTAAAAATCCAAACAAAACAAAAAAACACGGGGGGCTGTAGAGATGTCTCAGTGGTTAAGAGCATGTAGCTCTCTCAGAGAACCCAAGTTCAGTTCCTAGCACCCACAGCTAGCAGCTCACAACCGTCTGTAACTCTGGCTCCAAGGGATCTGAAATCTGGCCTCTGTGTACATATATACATATGTGTGCACGCACACACACACACATACTTAAAAATCTTAAAAAACAAAAACTGGCTGGGTGGTAGTGGCACACGCCTTTAATCCTAGCACTCAGAGGCAGAGGCAGGCAGATCTCTGAGTTCAAGGCCAGCCTGGTCTAAATAGTGAATTCCAGAATATCCAGGGACACACAGAGAAACCCTGACTCAAAAACAAAAAACCCCTCTGCTACAAACATAGCCAAATACGGAAGATACAGGCTCCATCTGATTCGTAAGGTCCAACAAATCACATTAGTTCTCTACCAAAACTTTTGCCACTGGGTAAAAGGTAAATTGAGGAGATATATTCACTTAGTGATAATTCAAAATCAGATACAAGAAGAGCAATCTCTCTGTCTCCTGCTCTGTCCTCCTCCCAAGGCCACCAGTGTGGAGAGTGGACACAAATGTTTCATATGACATCAAATGAGCACAAAAAAGGAACAGCCTTCCAGTCACAAAGCTCATGAGGAAAAAAAGAGAAAAAACACACATAAATAAAAAGTAACCTATGCCACTAAAAAAGTATAAGAACCACGAAGTTCAGATTAAAACCACAATGTAACACAGAGTGGCACTTCAGTTTTCCAACAGAGATGAAAACAATTTAGATTACATTCTCACAAAAGAAAATGCTTTGTGACCTGATAATCCATCAGGGAGCACAAAATAGGATGAGGAGCTATGGATACCTTCCAGCGTGTGCAGAAGCTTTCCAGTTGCAATATCAAAAATATTGATGATTCCGTCTATGGCTCCGCTGGCCAGGTATTTTCCATCAGGACTCTGTTGAGAAGAGATGGGTGATTTGAGAGACGATTCGGATAAACTGTCCCTTCTGAATACAAGCCATCCTGCTGGCCTCAGGTCTAACTGGCTGCCAGCAAACCACACAACAGACAGCAGCCTAATAAGCACCTAATAAGGTCTGTGCAAAGGACCACAGCTAGAGACTCACGGTGAGGTTTCCTTACGTATGCAATACTCAGGATGAATTTTCCTCTAGTGTCCAAAGAATATTCTTTTTTCCCACTTTCCACACCAAAAATGTTCACTTTCCCCACATGAGTTCCTGTGGCCAGATACTGGGAGTCAGGGGAGAAGGCCAAGGTCCAGGCATCCACTGGAAAGAAGCAGAGGAGAGCACCCAGTGAGAAAAGACCAGACTTTAATTAACAAACTATAGCTTGATCAAATGCTACAGTCTTCAAACTCAGAGAAAGTGTCCTGAGTCAGGGAACCATGATGTAAAAATTCTAATTCTTTTCTTTGCCAAGTTTAAATTTTAAGAGATTCTTAATTTAAAAGAAATGATAATAAAATCAGCTGAACAATACTGACAATTGATAAGGACATGAGAAATCAGATCCTCCATACTCTGGTGGCCATGTAAAATGGGACAGCCACTCTGAAAACCAGTGTGGCCATTTCTTAGGTAAAAACCAACACCACACTACACACGAGTCCACTCCTGGGAGCTACTCAGGAGGAACGGAAGCTTATACACAGAGCCCTTCCCACTCACCTCCACAGCAGCTTTATCATAAACAGTTCCAACTGTAAACAGTCCAAATGACCTCAACCGGCGAATGAGCAGGGGACTATGGTTCATCCTTGTCAGAGAATATTACTTGTCAACAAAGAGGAACAAATCTCTGCTACAAAATGGATGAAACTCAAAAACACTTTACAAACAGCGACAACTGTACATAGTCTATTGGTTCTGTCCCTTTAGAGGCCTGACACACCAGCTTTCGCCAGCCCTCATATGTCAGGTCCAAAAAGAAGGATGACTTTTTTAAAAGACCATTTTAAAATTTATTTATTTGTATTTTGGGTGCATTGGTGCTTTGCCTGCATGTATGTCTGTGTGAGGGTGTAGGGTCCCCTAGAACTGGAGTTACAAACAGCTGTGAGCTGCCATGTAGGTGCTGGGAATTGAACCTGGGTCCTCTGGAAGAGCAGCCAGTGCTCTTAACTGCCTAGATATCTCTCTAGCCCCAAGAATTACGTTAAAAAAAAAAAAAAAAAAAGAAACAACCTATTTTAATTAGCTATTTACAGAGAAAATGGTTAGTAGAATCCCAAACTTTGATTTCTCAAAGCTTAATAAAATGGATTCTTTCTTTTTTTTTTTTTTTTTTGGTTTTTCGAAACAGGGTTTCTCTGTGTAGCTTTGCGCCTTTCCTGGAACTCACTTGGTAGTCCAGGTTGGCCTCGAACTCACAGAGAACCGCCTGCCTCTGCCTCCCAAGTGCTGGGATTAAAGGCGTGCACCACCAACGCCCAGCTCTCTTTCAAATATTTTGACACATCCCTGTTAATTGCTTTGCAATACAGATCCTTTATTCCCAGATGTCTTCAGGTACAAAATAGGAACCATGTTTATCCCTCATTAAAACCTGCACCCTAATCTTAATTCTTGCAGAGTAAATGTTTAGCGCAAACGCTAAGTTCCTCCTGCTCCTCTTCTCTCCCTGTGGGCATTTTGGATATGAGGTACAGGGGGGACCTCTCCACTGCCACCGCTGCTCTCCCTCGTGTCTGGGCTGGACAGACACAGCCTGGCAGAATGCCAATCATGGGGTCATCCTCCAGCTTTACTTTTTCTATTTTCACTGTCTTCTTTAAGATCAGGATTTTCTCTCCACTCTTTCTGTCCCTTTTGAGGTGGTACATTTTCAAGGCAAGTCTGCTTTCCCTACGTTCAGTAAACCCAGACTCACCTAAGGCACTCAGCTAGTTAGCTGTGGGCAGCAAGGCTCACTCGTTATTTGGCTAGGATGTGATCTAGTTTTGACCAGATCTCCCCACCCCAAAGAACATCCACCCACTTTATTCTTTTCAGTCTTTCTCATGCCTGTAACTCTGGCACTTGGGAAGCTGAGCAGAAAGAACAGCCATGACTTCAAGGCCAGTCTGAGTTACATGGTAAGACCTGGTCTCAAAGCACCGAAACCCCAAAACCCCAAAACAAGGCAACCCCTAAGACATAACAAAACAACCCAATGGAAGAAAGAGCAAGCTGGACAGACTCAGAACCTTCTCCTTCAACCAATGACGCTCTCACGTCTTCACATGTGATGCATGGAAGGCTACAACAAAGGCACAGTGACCAGTGTCACTGTCCTGAGAGCGTGCAGAGATGGCTCAGTGGCAAAGGCACCTGCCACCAAACCTGATGACCTGAGCTCAAGTCTCAGGCCCACATTCAAGAACAGACTCCCACAAATTGTCCTCGGAGCTTCACACACATGTGCTCACACATACAAAATAAGTAACATGTAAGAAAAATATTCTTTAAAAGCAGCAACAGATCCGACTCTTTCTAACGCTCCTTATGTTCAGGGTGCTTTGCAGGATGGCTGGAGATCCCTCTTCTCCACAAACAATGCAAGCAGAGAGGAGACAGACAGCCATCTAGGAAGTCACAAAGTATCCGAATACCTTTTTCCAGACACACATTTCAGTCTCACACTCTTTTTTTTTCTTCTTTTAAGACTTATGTATTATGAATACAGTGTTCTGTATACATATATGTCTGCACAAAAAAGAGGGCACCAGATCTCACTGCAGATGGTTGTAAGCCACTATGTGGGTGCTGGGAATTGAACTCAGGACCTCTGGAAGAGCAGCCAGTGCTCTTAACCTCTGAGCCATCTCTCCAGCCCCCAAGCCTCACACTCTTAAACCATGATTCAGTGGATCCAAAAGGGACTAGGCATGAATACTTTCAACAAAAACTCCAGCATTAAGAATAGTGCGCTTCTGAGGAGAGAGGCACTGAGTTCCTCCATTACAGGGCCTCCTTACAAGTCCTGGAACTTCATTCTATGAAATGTTCACACAGCTAGGAGCATAACAGGAGGGGGCCAAATCTACTGGGGAATCAGCTCCCCAAGAACCGGAGCACCTCTTTCATAATCCACCCACCAAGGAGCGTGTGGAGCGATGCCAATCTATCTGCATCTCTGGAGCGCACTGCCCAGTGAACACAACAGGTTTAGTTAATGAGAACCACATAGGCATTTTAAGTGAACAGGAGGCTAAAAAGAATCCTGAAATGTCAAAATGTTTGTTCTACACAAATATAATCCACTAAAATTGTCCCTTACCAACTTGGACAATGTTCAACGAGGCTGAGGAGCAAGTGTACTGCTCCACAGTACTTTAAAAAAAAGACTCATGAACTTGTTTCTCCTTCTCTATGTACCACACATCAGAACCCAGGCACTCCGACCATAACGAATAGAGATAACCACTATTCCGACCCAAGGCTTCTGTAAGGCAGTGAATGTATCCTCTCAGAAGGTGTCAGGTAGGAGCTCTGGCTACGCCAGCACAGCTCCACAATCCCAAACTGTCAATTCGGAAATCCAAAACACTGGTTTGGTTTCCCCAAAGTACAGCACTACAATCCACTTGGCAGCAAAACGTGCCCTGAAATAATGTAATCACTTAGTATAATACCCTTGTGTGGTTACAAGGACATTAGGGTTGGATTAGAGTAACAGTTCTGAACTAGAAACACTATCCCTAAGTCTGAAAAGGGACACTGGACTTCTATCACCTTCCCTAAATGTAAAGTTCTTACCAGGTCCTGCATCTATAGACTTTATCTGTTTGCCATTTTCCAAGTCCCAGAGACGAATGTGGGCATCTAGAGAGCTGGATGCAGCAATGGGAAGGGTGTGGCTGATGTCCACAGACACCACCCCCAGCTGATGTCCCTCCAGACTCCACTGTAGCTCCAGCCTCTCATCACACCTAGAAGGAGGACAGAAATGATTCTTTATGCTCAATATACTATACTGTCACCAGAACTTCTATGTCCTTGGAACATATGGTCCAACAAATGGTCAATAAAATGCAGAAAGCTAAGGACTGAACACAGAATGTAGTCAAGTCTCTGGGGCTCCCCACTAGAGCTTTAATTCCAAATAATAAGCAACCACACAAAACCAGGTGGTGGTGGCGCACGCCTGTAATCCCAGCACTCAGGGGGCAGAGGCAGGTGGATGGATCTCTGTGAGTTCCAGGAAAGGTGCAAAACTACACAGAGAAACCCTGTCTCGGGAAAAAAAAAAAAAAAAAAAAAAGAAACCACACAAGAAAAATAAGCTGTTGCTTTAAAACTACTATGATGCTATTGCCTTCTTGCCCAGAAAAATCAATGCTTTCCTTATAGCAACTGGGAGCCCAGAAGCAAAACTCTTGTCCCAAATTCCCAAGGTTTGAAAGGGGAAAGGTGCTCACCATTTCCAAACCTTCACCAGGTCATCCAGAGATCCTGTGACCACAGTTTCAATGTTTTCCTTCTTGTTTGTTCCCCAGGCAACTGACCAGATGGCATCATCATGGGCTAGAACAGAAAGTGCTTCATTTGAAGTTTACCTACACACAACTCCTACATTCAATGGGATAAAACCACCTGACAACTCCCAAGTCAAGTCCACTTCTACCTATCTCTTCACGGTTCCACGGGACCCCATGAAGTGCTTACAGACTTGTGGGGGACCTATGTGACAACTAGCGGCTCCTGTTTAGTTTGAAACTTACCCTAAAGCACAAGTTTACAAGGAGGAGAGCAGGATGAGAACAAGACAGGGCTTCAGACTCCAAATACAGTGACTGAGCCATGAGTCTGTTCTCCATCTAGAACAGCAATCAGTTGACCAAAATGACTACAGTGAGCAGGGAGTCCCCCTTCCCAAGGACCAGGAGACAGTTCTATAAACAGTACTGGTCTAAAATGTATGAGGTGTCTTTTACCATCAATGCCCTTTTTTATGCCTAATGAATCACTTATTACATTAATCCTTCCCTGAGTGTGGTCTTCATCACAGCTGCCTTGATGAAGTCCTGCCAAGATCATCCCTGTGGTGACATGCCTGCAACTGCAGCATTTAGGGGACAGAGGCGGAGAAGCACGAGGATAGGCAGTGAGTTCAAGACAAGCCAGAGTTACAAGTGAAGTCACTTTTCAAAAAACCAAGAGGTGGGGACAAGCTCAGTGGTGGAGTACTTGCCTAGAATGGGCAAGGCCCTGGACTTGATCCCCAATGTTCAACTTTCCCCATCCCCCAAAAAGATAGTTTCATTTCACAAATAAGGAATGGGGGCTTGGAGATGCTTTGTAGCTCATCCAAAGGCATGAAGCTAAGAGGGGGCAGGGCTAAGATTCAAACTCAAGATATTAACACATTGTAAGTCTGGGAGCTACGTACTTTGTGAGCTATACTGTGGAATCTGCAAAGCTGGTATGCATCTATTAAACAGGATAAGTATATACAGAAGCTTTATCTATGCCTGGTTACAATTCTCCAAACATGAATCTAAAGGGATTAAACTTTAACAGTTGTTGAGTTACACATGTTGTCACCGCTTCCTTATAATCTCACTAGACCCAAGCCTGCTAGGATTGCAACCTGGATGATGTTAGCTTCATTCGGAGCTATTGCCTGGCACACCTGAACAGCTTACTAGTTAACTAAGGGGAATGCTCTGGGCTTAAACTTCGGCCTACCTAAATGTCGCTTATTTGGAGTGAAGAACTTTTTTTATTAGATACTTACACACTCCCAAGGCTGTCTCTAACCCATCTGATTGGACAGGATTACCTATCACAACACTGCTGTTGTGCAGGCCTGTCTCACCAGGGAGCTGGCCTCAGACCTGCCTCCGGCCCCCATTCCCACCCTGCCTCACTATGCACTCAGGTGCCTTGACAGAATTTTCACGGTTTCACCCTCTGCTTTTACAGAGACAAATGTCCTCTAAAAGAGTTCCTGCACTTGTAAGTAGAGGATGCTTTGTAAAGACTCCATAGTGAATTCTGAGTTAGAGCCAGGTTTAAGCCCACCTCCCTAGCAGTGTAGACACCAACAGGGGTCTGAGGCTCAAAATATTGCCTCTTTCTCCCCTGGCAGCAGGGAAGTTTAGCACTACATCTTCCTCGGGGAAAAGCGTTTTCCTCATCCTAGAATTCCCTATTATGCCATCTGACTCCTGCCTTTCTTTGTAGTTAGTTTCATATCTTTACTTACTTACTGTGTAGTACCGGGACGGGCTTGTATATTGAGGCAAGTGCTTTACCACTAAGCCATATCGCCAGCCTTCTCATTTTTTTTTTTTTTTTTATATTAAGACAAGGTCTCACTACATTGTCTAGATTGGCCTTGAACTCACAATCCTCCTATCTAACTTCCTTAGCATCTGGGATTACAGGCCCACTCCACCAGACCCAAATGGCTATTTACTTTTTGATTGAGTATACTGGTTTTTGCTACTATGGTCGATTCTGCAAAGATCTGTGTGTCTAGTTGGTGTGATAAGAGCTCAAAACAAAACAAAACAAAACAAAAAAACAAGAGGACCCCTTTTTTTTTTTTTTGCAAAAAAATGTTGCTTGATGAGGACTCCTTACCTTGCTCTTGCTTGAAGAGAATACTGTACTACAAAAGGACAGAAGAGCAGACAACCGTCAGATTTCCGTTATCCTGCACCCTCCCTGCAGCACTGCAGGTGAGGTAGTCACCACACTATTGCCCTGACCATGCTACCCAACCTCGGCTCCTACTCACGAAAGCCCTGGATAGCTACACCAGAGAAAAATCAGTTCTTCGTCTTGTTTTTGGAGGTGGGGGATTTCTAGGTAGCCAGGGTTGGCTTCAAACTGTGTAGCCAAGGCTTACACTAAACTTGCATCAATCTTCCTTCTTCAACATCCTTAGTGTTGCCATTATAGGTGTGCAGCATCACACCAGACAACAACAAACCAGACCCCCCTTCCCAAACCCAGTGTAAGACCAGTAAGTTACACTTTCTTCAGCTCTGGTCAGGAGGGAGCTGGGTCCTGTTTGCAGCCTACTCTTCACAGTTGTAGACTACGCAGCCCATACATGTCTTTAGCTTTGTCCCTCATCCTAGAGGGCTGACTGACTGTTCTTGCTCCTATTTCAACTAATCTTAGTGGGGTGCATTTTACCAGTGCCACATAACCCTGTGATGGGCAGGTACTCAAAGTCATCCACGCCTTTGGGAACAGGACAAGAATTAAACACTGGTTTCCCTAACCATACACCCAAGCAATCTATTGGGCTTGAACTTGCCAGTAAGTAAAGTTTTCCCTCTCAGTGCAGACCTTACCTGGTTGGTCATTTCCTTAACTGAGAGGATGAAGATCTAGAGGCCAGACAGCCCTGTGAAATCAACACCAGGGTTTCAGTAGGATGATGTTATCAGCACAAGTAGGCTGCAGAAGTTCCTCCTCACCAAATGGTCACTTTGTCAGACCATGAAAATGAAACTTGTGACAGCAAAACACACGTGGCTCTTTGTCAACACGTTATATAGTAAGAACGAGCAGGGTCGAAGAGACGCTACGTCAGAAGGTGATACACGTAAAACAGTATCCTGCCAGACGGTTCATAGGCCTAGTACTTTGGAGGTACTAATCCTGGCTTTATAGCAAGACCTTGTTTCAAGCAAACAACAACAAAAATCTCATCATAGCATCCTGACATGAAAATATCATGATCTTTAAAGCATTAACAAAGTCATAATTAGGGCTGGAAAAATGGTTCAGAGGTTAAGAGTGCTGACTGCTCTTCCAGAGGACCTTGGTTTAACTCCCAGCACCCACATGGCAGCTCACAATGGTCTGTAACTAGCTTCAGGGGACCGGAAACTTCCCAAGGCAAAACATTAATGTACATACAATAAAGAAAATTTAAAAGATGTTTTTTAAAAAGTCGTATTTAATGTTGTATGTTCGTTGTGTGTTCTCATAATGGGATTATATGCTAAATTTCAATGAGAGGTTAAAAAAGACAGGGGTGGTAATTTTCTTTTAATCCAAGTTCACTGCTCCCTCAACAGCTTAACAGACCATACACCTCAGGCATCCAGGCTCAACTGGCAAACCAAAAAGGCTACCAACGGTTTTTCAAGAACAGGAAATCAAACAGATACATGACTCCTAAACAGCCCTAACAGGTCTTAGTCAGGTGGGCTAATTTGTGACTCAAGAACAGGACTTTGCCTAGACTTAGACTAGAAAGAACTCGGGCCAATTTGGCTGAACAAGGGCCATGCAAACTCTTCCTGAGCATCAGCCCTCTTGGTGAGGCAGCCTCCTCTCTGCCAATCTGGACCTCACACTGGACAATAGGAGAAAAAAAAAACTATTTTAACAGCCCGAGCCTTTGAGAATGTACCACATTAGGTAGTACTTTAAATACTATACAGATTAGCTCACTGAACCTGTGAGTAGTAGGCATTTTTACCAGCTCCATTCTCCTAGCAAGACAAGAGGCTCAGCGCTGTTGAGGGAAGCGTCCCTGAGAAGGTCAATACAAGCTATAGTTCATGCTAAGGCACATCTCATGATGGGTAATTTCAGAACTAAGAGACTCCAACTTATGCCACCTTCTCTCTTTAGGAAAATCCCCAGTTAGAATTCAATGCTCATTCCTCAGTATTCCCAGAGACTAACCGATACCTCTCTGAAAGTTCCTCAGGCACGTTAGTAACGCACAATACCGTTCGGCAAGAAAAACTCACTCTCTACTTCTAAGTGTGCCTTGACGAGAAGCTTGCTACCTAACAACGTGGCTAAATACTGGAGAACGTGTGCTAAGGCAGTCCTCTATCTAGAAGAAAACTATCCCCCCGCTGCCCGCAAAGAAGCCGGCCCTCATTTCCGGGATGCAGAAGAAGTCCACCTACAGGCCTTCTGCTGCCCTCGGGACTCGTGCCTCGCGGGTTAGCCTGTGTAAACAGTCACGGAAGTCGCCCCTGGGCCCCTGGAGCCTCCGTGAACAAACCTGCTGTGGCGGCCGCCAAGCCTCCCTTGCTCACCCGCCTTCCCGCCCCGGCAGGAACAAGCCTCAGCGACCACCATGCCCAACTGCATGCCCAACTGCCCAGCACACCAACTCACCACTGTACAGCCGGCAGCAGAGCCCTCTGACGTCATGGGGCGCGACAGTGGCGCTCACGGATGAGCTAACGAAAGGGCGGGGCCGCTCCTCTGACCTGGGCCCTGCAGTCACAGCGCCCCCTGCTGCCTTTGCGCTCGGGCGGGGGTGGGTGGGTTGTAGAAAGTGGGAGGGGAGAGGAGAAGCCACGCCCCGTCCGGGTATCCAGGTTGGCCTGCTGCTAAAGTTTCTCCGTTGACTTCATGGGTTCTTTTTCCTTTTCTTTTTCTGCTTTTTCTTTTCTCCTTCCTGCTTCCTCTTCTCTCTTCCTCCCCTTTCTTCTTGAGACCGGATCTTGCTATGTAGCCTCAAGCCTTAAACTGCAGTCAGCTTCCGAAGTACTGGGATTACAGGTCATCACCCGGCTGTGTTGGTTCTTAAACTCTCTTTAGGACCTACGAGTGAGTCCAGTGTTAAATTCGCGGGTTGTGAGCAACATTGTTAAGGAATGAGATCCTGTTTTTCTGTGAGTAGAGGGTGTCCATAAACTAACTGCAAGTTCTTCGGGTAGGCTAGTGGAAACTGGTTCTAAGATGGCTCAGAGAGACAGCAAGCCTAACTCTAGCTTCACTGTAATTCCATCTGCATGCTAAGTGACACCCTAGCACCATGACAATTGGCAATTGCATGCTGAGGACTGAGAACAACCATAAAAGGAGCAAGAAGAGCCAGGACCCACACTCCTGGGGAAGTTCTCTGTCCAGTTCCAGAAAATGCATGAGTGTTCCTCGAGTACTGTTAGCCTACACCTCCCTTTTACCAGGTATGCATAGCCTCTAGGCCCTCAGCAGCTGAAGAGGTTAGTTAGGGTTTGTCTCCCATTTCCTCCATTTTTGGCCAGAATCAGGCCATTTCAGTGTTCAGTTGGCACCTGGGCTTGTTGGTTCCACAATTCCAAGCGGGAAAATGGACCCAATGTTGGATCCAGTCAAAAGGTGGTAGCAATTTCAAAAATCTGTTAACTGACTAGATAATTTTGCTAAGCAGCTAGATAAATTTGACCGACATAATTACAAGTCTCCCAGGCCCGTACCTTAGTAAGGTAACTCGTAAGGTAACTCTTGGGTTACTGCCTCAGAAGACTTTAGTCCAGGGCTAGAGGATGTAACTCAGTGGTAGAGGACTTACTTAGCATATGCAAAGCCCTGGATTTGAGCACCAGTGCTGTGCACAAAGAGAAAACAAAAAACAAAAACAACCAGAACCCCCAAAAACAACCCCAAGTCAAAAAACAAACAAAAACATTTGTGTCAAGGTGAGCAGACTGGATTGTGAAAATTCTAACCATTTTGAGTAAATCTGTGACCTTCCTTCCTTCCTTCCTTTCCTTTTTTTTTTTTTTTTTGTCGGAGCTGAAGACTGAACCTAGGGCCTTGCACTTGCTAGGAAAGTGCTCTACCACTGAGCTAAATCCCCAACCCCTTTCCTTTTTTTTTTTTTTTTTTCAATCGTTGTTGTTGTTGTTGTTGTTGTTGTTGTTGTTGTTGTTGAGACATGGTCTTACTGCCCTGACTGACCAAGAACTTCCTTATGTAGACCATGTTGTTTTCAAACTCAGAGATCTGCTTGCCTTTGCCTCCAGAAGTACTGAGGTTGAAGGCATACACCAGTACATCTTGCTCTTCTCTTTAAATGTTTTTGTTTATTACATTCATTGTGTATGTATTTCATGTTCAGCACAGCAAGCATGTGGAGGTCAGAGGACAACTTTCTGGAGTTGGTTCTCCACTCCCATCATGCCGGTCCTAGGGACTGAACTCAGAATGTATGTGGATACATGTGGAGGTCAGAGAACAACTTGCAGGAGTTCATTCTTTCCTTCCATCATGTGGGTCCTGGGGATCAAATTTAAGCTAACAGGCATGGCAGCAGCTACCTTTATCCTCTAAGTGAGTGGTTCTCAGGGGTCCTATATCAGATATTTACATTATGACTCACAAGAGTAGCAAAATTACAGTTATGAAGTAGCAACTAAAATAATTTTATGGTTGGGGATCACCACAACATGAGGAGCTGTATTAAAGGGTCACAGCCTTAAGAGGTTGAGAACCATTGCTAAGCCATCTCATTGACACCCCCCACCCCCTTTTTCTTTCTTTCTTTTTTTAGTGTGTGTTCTAGACATCTGTAGCAGGCTTTCTTGGACAGCCAGGCCCCAAACCACAACAAAAAGACTTATTAATTAAGAATGCTTGACCTTAACTTAGGCTTGTTTCTAGCTAGTTTTATTTAAAAAAACAAAAAACAAAAAACCTTAAATTAACCCATTTCTATTAATCTATGAGCTGCCCCAAGGCTCATTTACTTCATCCACGTACTGTCCATCCTTCTTCCTTGCTTCCTCCATATCTGGCTGGCTGGCCCCACAGCTGGCTGGCTGGCTCCCCTTTCTCTCTGACCACCAGCCCTGCCTATGCCTCTTCTCCCTAGCTATTGGCCATTGAGCTTTTTATTAGACCAATCAGGTGCCTTAGGCAGGCACGGTAAAACAGCAACACATCTTAAATAGTTAAACAAATGCAGCATAAACAAATGCAACACACCTTTACGTAGTTAAACAATTATTCTGCAACACAAACAAATGTAACACATCTTTACTTAGTTACACAAATATTCCATTCCACAACAAACATCAATCTCAGGTCCCAGTGTCTACATGGTAAACAGTTTACCAGCTGATCTATCTACCCACCCTACTACCCGTCTTTTTGAGACAGAGTCTCCTATAGTTCAGGATAGACTCAAACTCACTATATACTGTTAAGGATGACCTGGAACATCTGATCCTTCTGCCTTCACTTCCATAGTGCCGGTACCACAGGTGTGGACCACCGTGTCTGGTTTTATGTTGTACTAGGGATCAGGGTAATGTAGGCTAGGCAAGCGCTGTACCAGTTGAGCTACATCCTCCGTCCCTAATTTTCAACTTTTGACTAGAAAGAATTAATTTGGAGTCTTGCACTTTAAGCATGATGACATAGGCTGGGCCGTGGTGGCGCATGCCTTTAATCCCAGCACTTGGGAGGCAGAGGCAGGCCGATCTCTGTGAGATCTACAGAGCTAGATCCAGGACAGGCACCAAAACTACACAGAGAAACTCTGTCTCAGAAAAACAAAAAACAAACAAAAAGAATGATGGCATGTAGGCTGCTAAAATAGGTTAAATTGTATGATGAAGTAACTTTAAACGTGTGATTTGAATTACGACCCTCCGACCCTGCACACATACCTTAGCACATTAACTGTGAATACTCCAAGTCCAAACTATTCTAAAAGTACAATGAAATTTTCCTTATCTTGTTCATTTTTGAGACAGATGGGGACTGTGATGCAAGAATAACTGGTCTTTTATGTGCAATGAATGTCTTTGACATGACATCCAGACTATGAGAACTGCCTCAGAGTAATATTTATAAATGGCTCAAAATCCACATAGGATAAAAGGAAAAGAATTCTATCAAAATAGCCATAAAATATCTGTGAAAAAATAATACATGCACTTTCATGAACTCAGCAGTTCTAATACCTTCTGTAATTTCAAAGTATCAATGAGCATACACAATGTTTTGAATTATCTTCGATGGCTGTAACAGGATAGGAAAAAGCTGTGGTTTGTATTAGTGACCAAGTCACAATTACTTCAAATTCTTCCTGATTTATTGTGTGCACATGTGATCAAGAAAAAACAATTAAATTTCTACTAGAAGTTAAGAGAAATAAAGACATAACTATGTTTCTACCACAGTTCCCAGGCCCCCTTGTATGTGCTGTGGAGCAGTTCTGGGAGACAGAGTAACTGTGTGATTGAGCTAGCTGTAGGAAGCGTTGTGATCTTGAAGGTCAGGGGATCATGAAATGACTGCACAATAAACTCGAGCTAAACTGAAGACTACTGATGTGGCAGCACTGTGTGGCCTGATCGAAAGGCTCTGAAACCACAACCAGCCTTGCTTTAGAAGGCCATGGCCTCCAGGGGAAACTTCTTCCTAAAGAATGGCTTATTGCCTTCCCAACGAGCATGGGCAGAGCAAACGCAGAGAAAGGACGAAGCATGCAGATTGACACCAGACCACAAGATCCCAGGACTGGTCCCAGGTCGAATCACTTGGCCAAGCATTTCAGGTTCATGCCACACCTGACTTCCTCTTCCATGCTCACCATGGAGTTACAGCCTCAGTTTACTCTGTCTTGAAACCACCACCACCACCACCATCCCCTGAAAGAAAGAAAGAGAGACAGAGAGAGAGACAGAGAGACAGAGAGAGGAAGGAAGGAAGGAAGGAAGGAAGGAAGGAAGGAGAGAGAGAGAGAGAGAGAAGGAAAAGAAAGGAAGGAAGAAAGAAAGAAAGAAAGAAAGAAAGAAATGAAAGAATATAGGTCAATGGGCAGGTAGTTCCTGGAGATGCATTGATGTTATTTTTGTCACTGGTGAGATAAGGTGACATGAGGTGGGGGTGGGGCTGGGTATAAGGGTCAGGCATATTCATACCTTGTTGATAAGGAAGGAGAGATGTGTGCAGTGGATAGGAGGCTCCAGCTGCCCCTCCAAGGCCCTCTCTTCTCTGTGCTTGCCTCCTCTATAACTCACTGCCAGGACCACTGGGATTGCATATGGGGGGGGGGGGGCTACAGCTGATCTCTAGGGTCATACAGAGAGGGTTTACCATCTCTTGTCTTCTCGAGGGGTTTCATCTCTCATTGCCGTGTTGGAGAGGGGGAGATCATAAGCAGGAAGGGAGTGGACAAGGTTGAAAACATGTCTGTTGTGGAGCTAGGGGAAGGGGTCTGGGTAGAAATCCAACCCCATAAGAACACATGGATTCTTTCTCTAGGGAACCTCCTCCCAGGACTGGCTTTCTAGTCTGGGGGACACAGCCAGGAGCTTTGTCACCGTTGGCCAGCAGGTGGCAGTAACCGCCTGTGCACGGGCCGTGAGTGTTAGTGGCCTGGCAGGGACTCTGCCCTTTTTGGCTCCTCCCGTAAGAAACAATGAGCGCCTCCTTCTAAGTCATTGTGAAGCATGAGTGCTGCCTCTCAGCCTTCAGTTTTCCCACTTTCAAATGAAGATCATTATCCCATAGCTTAGCTCCTGGGGGTTTCCAACATGAAATGCCTAGACCAAAGTGTAAAACATCACCCTAGGCACAACTCTCATGCAGTGTCCAAGACCTGGAAGGAAACGCTGGGGCAGGCCGTCTCCTGTGTTGGAGGGCCCGATGAGAGCATATGATACAGGCCAATGTGTGAGAACCGTTTCCCTAGACCAAATGAGGAAGAGACCCAGGCCCCACTGAGAATTTTTGCTCGGCTCTGGAATGCATAGGAATCTTCACAAAGCCTGGAGTGAGGCAGATGTAAACCCCACATTCTTTAGATTCACCAGCTACTGGCCAGAGGCTTAGGCTTCACTACTGCCCCTGGCTGCTCTACCACTGTTTACTAACTAGGCCTATACAAGGCTAGCTGGGGATATTCAAAGGAATGAAAATTCCTGTCTCCAAGGAGTTCACAGTGACTCTGCCTCACCAGGACTCTAGGCCATCTTCAACAGAAAAGTTCCACTCACTTGATTCTCACTGTATCAAAGGTCTGTGAATTATACATATCACTACTCCATAGAAAAGAAAAAAGTGCCGTAAAACTTGAGCACAACAGAAGGGGAAAAGCCAGAACAGAGGGGGGACTAGAACTCAAGTCCTCACATAACCTCACAACCTGGCTTTCTGCTCCTGGGCATGAGGTGGGCACAGCCCACAAAGACAGGACAGGAAATTAGGATCCATGCCCCTCCTCCACAGCCTGCAGTGTCCACACCCTTCAAAAACAAAAAAAATCCACCACCGATCAGGAGTGGATTCACCCATGCTGGGAGCCAAAGTCCGGCTAGAAGGACCAGGCCTTGTGTTGGCAGAGGGCATCCCCAAAATGTATGAAGTAACTAGGCCCACACCATCTATCTACAAACACAGGAAGTAGTAAAGCCAAGCTGCCCAAGAATCTGAGAGCAGGAAGGTGGCCAAGGGGGCCAGCATGATGAGCCTGCCAGCCCTAACTTGAAGCTGTGAGCTTGTGCCAAGCTCTGCCAGGGAGGAGATGGGAGACCTTGCTAGTCCAATGGGAAGAGGGCATAGAGAGGGCCCTACCTGGGTGACAAGAGTCTCAAAGCTGCAGAAAAAGAGGCAAGAGTTCCTGTGGTAGGCTGGCAGCTGTTGAATATGGGGGGCGGTGGGGGGGGTTCAACAGAGCAATAATGACCACTTTTTTTTTTTTTTTTTTTTTTTTGGTTTTTCGAGGCAGTGTTTCTCTGTGTAGCTTTTGGAGCCTGTCCTGGATCTCACTCTGTAGCCCAGGCTGGCCTCGAACTCACAGAGATCGTCCTGCCTCTGCCTCCCGAGTGCTGGGATTAAAGGCGTGCGCCACCACTGCCCAGCGACAACCACTTTAAAACCAGTTTCTAGCATTTGCCCATTCTTGCGGTGTAAACACCACTCATCTGGGCCAGTCGCCAGTGACCTGTATGGGCAGGCTCCCGTACACCTCTGAGTGGTTCTGCCGCACCACTGGGGTATCACTATCGACCCAGAGTGTACATACCCTGCTGCATCCACTCAGGAGCCTGCTGGGAAGTAGGGTTTTCGGAGGAGAGCTAGGTGTGGTGACCATGAGGTTGGGAAAAGAGATCGAGAGCTGCAAAATGTAGGGTCTTTTATTTTCAAAGTCTGGGACAGTTGGAGAGTTAATGGCAGAGTGGGAACCATGGGGCTGAGATGCTGAGCAGAAGAGCCCGGGACTAGCAGCCACCGGCAAAGCAAGCTCTGGAAAGAGAATCCATCTCCTTGAGCAGTCCTTCCTGGGGCTGCCAGAAAGGGCAAATGCCAGCCCCAAGCCAACCAGCCTGGGAAAGTTCCACAGCGCCATATCAAATGCACTTCTGAAAGACACGGGAATTTAAGACACCTTATGGTGGCTTTGAAAGAGCCCCGCTGCAAAGCTCCCCCCAGCCCCACCCTAACCCTGTAGCAGGTGATCGTGCTGGTGCCACTAGCTGAAAGGCCCCCTCCCCCCTCTGCTCCTGGGCCGCTGCGGGGCTAAAATCGAGAGCCGAGGAATCCTGTGAGACCTTTCTGCTCAGCGACACCCAGCCAGCCAGGAGGCTGTGTGACACCGCAGCCAGGCTCCTGTAAGAGCTGTGAGCTGTTTGTCTGTCACCCCACGCTGGAGCCCTAACTGTGAGTCCTCCACGGCTTTGAAAGGGAGCAGACTGCCTCTGCCTGGGCCCTCTCCAGGCCTGTTTCCTCAATCCTTTGTCTAGTGGGAGGCGCTTGGCTCTGAGCTCTTTTTGGTTTTCATCTGATTCACCTGAGCTGTACATTTCCACTGGTGTGTTAATATCCTGGTTACTGTTTGCTTATTTTCTTATTTTTGTTTTTTCAAAACAGGGTTTCTCTGTGTCATCTTGGCTGTCCTGAACTTGCTCTCTAGACCAGGCTGGTTTAGAACTCACAGAGATCCACCTGTGTGCGCCGCTGCCGCCGCCGCCACCTGGCTTTATTTTTTTGTCAGCTTGACGCAACCTAGAGTCACGTGGGAAGAGGGAACTTTCAGATCAGATTAGCCTGTGGCCACATCTATGAGAGGTCATCTTGATTGATGATGGATGTGGGTGAGGGAGGACCCAGCCCACTGTGGGCAGCACCATCCCTGGGCAGGTGGCTTTGGCTATATAAGAAAGCTAGTTGAGCTGGGCAGTGGCGGTGCACACCTTTAATCCTAGCACTCAGGAGGCAGAGGCAGGCAGGTTTCTGAGTTCTAAACCAGCCTGGTCTACAGAGCGAGTTTCAGGACAGCTAGGACTACACACAGGGAAATCCTATCTTAAAAAACAGAAACTGGGGCTGGAGAGATGGCTCAGCCGTTAAAGGCTAGGCTCACAACCAAAAAAAAAAAAAAAAAAAAACGGAAAGGGGGGAGGAGAAGGAGGGAAAAAAAGGGAGGGAGGGAGGGAGAGAGAGAGAGAGAGAAAGAGAGAGAGAGAGAGAAGGAGGAAGCAAGCTGCGTATGAGCCTGTGGACAAACCAGTAAGCAGCCATGGTGTCTACCTCAGTTCTGTCTGACTTCCCTGAGTGATTAGTCGTGACCTGAAATAAGCCAAATAAACCCTCTCCTCCTCAGGCTGCTTTTGATCAGAGTCTTATCACTGCAGTATAACCCAAACTAGGATAGTCACCTGACTGTGCCGCCTGCTAGCCAATTATTCCTTACAGTACAGGAGACTTCCTGTCTCTTGCTCCGTGTCCTCTCAGCTCCAGCTCAGTGGCAGCCTTTGTATCTGTGATGGCTAATCTTGGCTGTCAACTCGACTACATCTGGAATCAACTGTTTTAGTTGCCCAAGATGCAGGGCACACCTGTGAGGGATTTTCTGTTTTGGATTATTTGAGGTGGGAAAGCAGGTTCAGTGGGGAAGGCTGGCCCTGGTTTTCCCTGGCTTCACTGATGGCCTGCCAAACAAGTTATCCTGAACAGAGCTGGATGTGAAGGGACTGATCTAGGTCCTCTGCTCACCTTGTTCAAGACCTCTGCAGAGTCTATAGGGGCCAAGGAATAGGGAGAGAGGCCCCCCAGCCTGCAGGCATGTGCCCAGACTGCTCAGTATATCCCCAGAAGAAAGGTAGTACATGGGCAAGACAGTTGAACCCCAAGAAATGGCTGAAAACCCCAAACCAACCAACTGCAGTATCTTTGCCCGCAGGAACCTGGGAAGCAGAATTGAATGGGTGCTGACCCTCCTCAGCAAAGTCATGCCAGTCGGAGGGATGCAGTACGCATGAGCTCTGACCTCGAGGCAGGCCAAGAGCAAGGGGTCAGCCACAGCAGGTTGTTGGCATACAGCATGAGGTAGGCAGAAGGATTATCCCAGTGGGGCCTGCCTCATCGGCACTTCTGTCCTGGGGAATGTATTCATTGCATCTGAACAGTTCAACACAGGACCAGCAGGATGGACACCAGTACAATGGCCTGCTAGCCACCTCACTACTTCCTGCCATGACTTCCAGATTGTCCCCACTGCTGAGCTGCTGTCAAGTGGGCTATAAAAGACAGCAAGGGCCTCAGACAGCTCTGAGCACTGGACTCCATCTTCCAACAATTATCCAGCCCACACCAGGCTCTCCCCTATAACCTTCCCCATCAGCAACCAGACCTGGGGCCTCCTGCTGCGCACAGCTGTTAAAATCAGGGATATCCCTGGAGCTTGAGGACCGTTGTAAACACTTCCTTGGAGAAACACAGATGTGTATCTGTCAAACACAGATGTGTATCTGTCCCTTGCCCACACAAATAGATATGGGCAAAAGATCAGAGAAATAACTCCCCCCCAGTCAAGCTTGGTGAAGCAATGGGTTTGTCTGGCTTACTTACAGAAGCATGGGAGAGGGGTTACATACAGGAGTGTGAGTGACCCCAAAACAGCTGCATCATCTGGAAGTCTCACTCTAGCATAGATGAGGATCCCCCTATAGCTGCATAGATGGAGTCTCCTCTCAGTTAACCTGCCACACCTTATTTACTCCAGTACCTTCCAGTACCATGGGACTTGCAGCCGGTGGGCAGAATTTCATACAGCCTACAGAGAGGCATAGGAAAGAGGCTCCAGAACCTTGAGTAGGGTGTAATGACCTCCCTAGGCCCTCCTTCTGTGACAGAAGGTCAACAGGCCAGATCAGTCTTGAGGATCTCTTGCAAGTAGTCCTAGCTGCTCCGCTGAAGGTGGTAATGTCTGTTTGTTCAGAGGACAGCATTCCAGAGTGGAGACTATGGTCTGGGATGAGGCCCTTCTCTCTGGCTCAGTGTTCACGGACTTCCTAATACGGCCTTCCTTCTGAGCCTCCAAATCCAGGCTGTTATTCTGCCCAGGCAGTGCCAGGAATTCTTTGAACCCCCAGTCCTCAGTCTTCCATTTGATGCCCTAGTGTGATAACCAACAAGGTGCAGAAGGTCCGCAAGATAGGCAGCCTGGCCTCGGGCCATGGCTCCAAGACATGCAACTAGAAAAGGACTCCTGGGAAAGTGGAGCAGGGCCAGAAAAGCCTGGTCTCTGGGCCTAGCTCTGTTCAATTTTCTGTGACAACCAGGCTGAGGCTACCTGAGAAAGTCTAGCCCAAAGGAGGAGCTGGCTGCAGGAGACAGGGTGTTCCAGCAGGAAGTGGGTTTGGGAGTTCAGAACTGGTAAAGCTATGAGCTTTCTCTTTGCACTGTATTCTTCCCAGTGACCAAATAACACCCCCACTCTGGAACCCATCTGACTCTTCCTTCTCTTGCTGGACCTGGGCCTTTCCTTGAGCCAGGAGAAAGGCTACCTTCTAACCTGGCCTCTTACAGGTGATTTCACCTCTTTGAGCCTGTTCTCTGCGCTTCTCCCTGGGCTCCCCCCACACCACCCGTGTACAGCTATTTTTCCTAGAGTGCTGGTAAGATTTAGTTCCCCAGAATCTATAGCATGTCACTCAGCACTTGGTTCGCAGAAAGTGCTCCATAAACAGAAGTTTGGTGATGGAGTCTTTGGTTCCTGTTTTAATCTTTCATTTTGCTAAATGCAAACCTAGTTCTAAAGACAAGATGTGGCTGACATGAGATACTGCCAACAAAGGTGCAGGAATGTGAACAGGCACCTCTCCATCCCTCGTCATCCTCCAGCCTGGGCCCTGACTCAGTGACCTGCAATCTGTGATTTCCCGGTTGCTGGCATTCCCTCTGCTAGCACCCTGGCTGGAGTGGGGACACTCCAGAGAGATCTGTCTCTGGTTCCTTTGCAGCTTTCAGATATTGAGACAACGGACCTCAAGAATGCCTTGGAATTCCCCCAAGAATCTTATGCTGGGAAAGAAAAACTAGGACCTTGGTGCCAGACAAAGGGCTAGCTTGTCCCCCAGGGAGGTTTCACACAGTTCTGACCACTTCCCAGACCACTTGCAGGAAAGGTTGGAGCAGAGACAAGGATGGGTCAACATGGCTGGGACCACGCCTTCGCCAGGATGGCTTAGCTACATGCACCACTTGCCCTTTATTTAAAGCTAACCCTCATGTCAGGACCCCAAAGACAGACCGGAAGTGAAGCTAGTGTCTGGACCTCCTTAATTGTTTCTTCTCCCAATGTGGCTACATTGAATAAATCTCCATTCTTTCCGATTCACAACTATTTTTTAATTGTCCTGTTGAGGACCCACAACCCAGCCACAGGGTGCCAGGGCCCAGGCTCTGATCCTAAAGACTCTGGAACACATCCATTGTTTTCCCTACCCATCCTCCGGACACCTACATCTTAAGAGGCCTTCCCATGTCTGCACCAAGCCCAAGGACTTGCTAGCTTTGTAGGAAGAAACAGGCTGGAGATGGCAGTGCCTCCTCAGGGGGTGGAGAGGCCTGGCCAGCTTGGCCACCAGGGGGTGAAAAAGCCTTAGGCTCTAGCCTCAGCCCCAGAGTCCCACGGCTGTGCACTTGAAGTGCATTGCAGTCCCTGGGATCCAGTTTTCTTGATCACACATGCATGAGGCCCCCTGCAGTGACCATGGTCTCAATCAGCTTAGGAGGGCGCTGAGCTTTGGCCCGGCGGGGCACAATTCTGTCTTCTCAGGAGATGATGATGGCTCCTTGAGCCAGGACTCTGAGGACGGGAGTTCCTGCTCTGTAGAAGCTGCCTCCAAGGGCCCCTTGTCAATTAATTTGGCAGCTAAGTGTCCAGGGGCAAGTGGTCTTTGAGAGGCCTAATGTATCCACGTCAGAATGAGTGATGGGATTCGCCCTGGGGCTGTGGTCATCCTTCGATTCTATCTCCTCTCCCCTGGAGACTTGCTTTGTCGTCCAGTCCCTGGGTTTGCATGCCTGGTTGCCTGGCCAACCCTTGGTCAGGCATCGGCCACGTGGGACTCATTGAAGGCCCATTATCGGCTACTAGTTGTGAGGGATGACGGAGGGGCAGGCCCATCTGCACACACATCAGGCCCTTTGTCTAGGGGAGGAGTGGAGAAGATGGATGAGGTCTGTTGTTGGGCCTCTGCTGCCTGGGGGACATGTGGGCCTCAGGACAGACCTTGGGCCGGGTGATGGGAAGAAAGCCCCCTATGCCCACCTGTTCAGATAGCTCCAAAACAAACAGGCTTAACTAGAGCAGCTGGGGGAAAGCAGTGGGGATGAGGGTCCCAGAAAGTCATACAAGTCAGGTGGGCCCCAGGCTGACCCATGACAGTGCCTTCCCTGCTAAAGCTGACGCTTGGATTTAGGGTGAGGGCCTGATTTGCATTGTGTAAATGCAGGCCGATGCTGCTCAGACGAGTTCATTCAAACTCAGCCTATGGCAAGGAAACCAAGAAAGCTTGGGAATGTGCCCAAGGTCAGCTCCAGACAGTAGCAGGGCCAGGGTGAGCACCGATGACATGAACCCCCAGACACTGTACTCTTGGCACAGAGCCCACTAAACACAACGATGACTCTGAGACAAGATGCAGCTTCCTGGGGTTGAGGGGGTGGGTGAGAAAGGGCCAGACAGGGTCTTGTCCTTTTCTAAACTTGCAGAGTTGAGCTTGGAGCTAAGCTGGCCTCTGGGTGTAGGAGGATGTCTTGCTTCAGAGCGTCAGGTAGGTACAGGAGCACTCACACATGCCAGGCAGGCCCTAAATTTAGAGGTGTTGCTCGTCGTGGCCCTAGTTGGCATCCTATGTGGTGAGAATTCCCTCAGCAGTCCTCAACCTTCCGTGGCTCTCCATGGCCACAGGACTCAGTCCTAATTCCCTGGTCTGGCCTCCAAGGCCCTCTGGGATCTGCCTCTGCCCCCTCTCTGGAAGGCAATCCAGTTTTAAACATCACTGGCCCTAGGGTACCTTTCTGGTGACTCAGTTCCTATAACACCCTGCTGACGCTAAGGGTCATCATTTCTAGGTCTCTCTGAAAATTTTTAATATTCTGTTCCTTACCTGGATCCCCAGTCTAAAATGCAGCCCAGCGGGGGTGGGGGGTGGGGGCGGCGGTGGGGAGGGGACTCAGTGGAAGGAAGGAAGGAGGGACTACTGACCCTGCTTGGGAGAAGCAGTGCAGGGTTACTTGCTAAGAGCCCTTTCACGGTCCTACCCTCTGGCCCAGCCTTCCCACTCTTACGGAAACAATCTAAAATCAGGTGTGTGTGTGTGTGGGGGGGGTGTTGAGAGGCATAGTTGCTCTATGAAAAGCCTTTAATAGTTTTTTGTTTTGTTCCCAGAACACATGTAAAAGTGGAAGGAGAGGACTGTCTCTTCAAAGCTCTCCTCTGACCCCTGAATGCATGGTATGTCCTGTACACGCCACCCCACCCCCATCACACACACACACACACACACACACACACACACACACACACACACACACACACACAAATAAATAAATGGGGAACTCCTGAGCATACCATAGCAGGGAATAGTGTTGTTAGTACCCATCCATGTGACGTCATGGTCCACACCAAAGCTGGCAGGCGAGGCAGAGAGATTAGTGTAGTCCTAAAATATTTGGCCATTGTATAAATATATTATTAATTTTCATATGTATATGTGGTGTTGGATGCATGTGTGTTTGCATGTATGTTGTACATGTACACGTGCATCCATGTACATGTGGAGGCCAGAGCTGATGTCAGGTGGCTTCCTCAATCTCTCTCCACCTTATATATTGAGACAGTCTTTCACTTGACCCCAGAGCATCTTGACCTGGCTAGTCTAGCTAGCCATCTTACTCCAGGGATCCTGTCTCCACCTGGGGTTACAGGTGGGCCATAATACCCACCTGTAATTATGTGGGTGCTGGGGATCCAAACGCTGATCCTCAGTGTTCCCACAGTTGTTACTGTATGTACCCATTGAGCCATCTCCAGCCTCTAAATGTATTATTTTTGAAGAGCACCTTTTTATACACTTCATTTTTCATATGTTTGCACAATACGTCTCTGAAATCTTTTTTTGTTTTGTTTTGTTTTGGTATGGTTTTTTTGAGACAGGGTTTCCCTGTGTAGCTTTGGAGCCTTTCCTGGAACTCGCTCTGTAGCCCAGGCTGGTCTCGAACTCACAGAGATCCGCCTGCCTCTGCCTCCCGAGTGCTGGGATTAAAGATGTAAGCTCCCACCACCCAGCACTTCTCTGAACTCTTTATTCTATTGATCTGTTTTCTCCTGTGCTAATCTCTATGGCTTTAAATTACTAAAGCAGCGCACACCTTTGATCCCAGCACTTGAGAGGCAGAGGCAGGTGGATCTCTGTGAGTTTAGGGCCAGCCTGGTCTACATAGCAAGTTCCAGGACAACCAGAACATAATAGAGAGCCCATGAGTTAAAAATAAATAAATAAACTACTAAACCATTAACACAGTTTCTACATCTTGAGACAATTTTCTTCTCTTTGTTCTTCGTTTTCATAATTGCCTTAGCTATCCTTATGCATTTATTCACCCATAAAAAGTTTAGTGCCAATCTGCCAAATAGAAAAATCTTATTAGCATTTTGATTGGTTTTGAATTGAATTAATAGAGTGTTTTAGGGGAGAATGTGAAGTTTCACAATAGTGAGTTTTCTTAATCGTCCTAATGTGTTATTGTTATTGAAATGAAGGCTTAGCACTGTTGCCCAGACTGTTTCAAGCTCTCAGGCTAAAGAGATCCTTACACTTCAGTCCAAGAGCAGCTGGGAGCACCACGTACGAGCACCATGTTCAGCCTCAATCTCTGAGTTTTGAAATTTTGTTTAAAAAAAGTAAAGTCGGGGGAAGCTGTGGCTAGGATGTAAAATAAATAGATGGGGGAAAAGTAAAGTGACTATTCTACAGCAGCGTGGAAAAGTGCTTATGTCATTAAACTAAGGAAAATGTTCATAATTATGTTGCCATGTGACCATCTGGAACAGACGTGGAAGAGAAAGCCAGAAGGAAGCACAAACATGCAAACAGTGAGGGTTTTCCTTCGCTTCATTTTCTACGACATGTTTTTACTTAAAAAATACGTGCTTATGTTGGGCATAGTGGCTCACACCTATAAGCCCAGCACTTAGAGGGAGGTGGAGAAAGGCCCAGAGTTTGAAGCCAGGTTGGGTTACAAGTGAATTCCAGATCAGCCTGAGCTGGAATTGGATCTTTAGCATCCACATAAAAAACCAGGCATGGTGGTGTGAGCCTGTAATTCAGTTACTGAGAGCCAACGGTGACTGAGGAAGACAGCCACTACAGACCTCTGACCTCTGCACACTTGTGTACATATGTGTATAAGCACCCACATGCACACACAGAAACATGGACACACGCATACACCATATATACACTCAAGTAATAATCCTGGTGTCTTGAGGGTGCACAGCTCCCTTCCATTGTCTTACCTTACCTCAAAACCACCCAATCAAGGGATTGGACTGGTGTCCCGATTGTACACAGGCAGAAGCTGAGGTCCCATGACAGGAGACGCAGCTTGTCCAAAGTCCTACAGAAGGGGAGTGATGCAATTCACATCCGACCCAGCCCATAGCATTCTGGGATTTCAAAGTGGGTGAAACAATAAGGAAATTTTCCAGATTCTTCCTTCTCTAGCCCACCAACCCCCACCCCTCCGCAGAGTGTAATATGTCAGCTGCTGGGGCAATGGATGTGTCACAGTGAGAGACAAGACAGATGGACCGTTGTTAATGAGTCAAGAGAGCCTGATCCCTCCTCGATGGCTGGAGCGGATGACTCTAATGACCACTGAGTCTGACCTCCCTAAAGACTGGCAGCCCAACCATGGCTATCTTTCATTTGTGCCCCTCATTAAACGTGGCAGGGAGACCCCCAACTCCCCTTGGAAACTGACTCTTCCCGGCTTGAGGAGCCCATGCCAGGTAGGAAGGGTTGTCAGAGCTTCTCCAGTAAGGTAAAGGTGGAGTCAATAATGGTGATATAACAAAGCAGACAGAAGACAGGGGACAGGGAAAGATCTCCTCAGGCAGGTATGGAGTTACCTAGGCCCAGAAGAACCTTCCGGTGGAGGCAGGCACACCCTCAACATCTACCTCACCTCCTGAGGCCAGCTGCTTCCTCCCAGGACTTCATGGGATCTTATTTTTTGCTTCCTTTCATGAGAAGGACACACAGTCTGATCAAAGACTTCACACAAAAGCCCCTGCCCTCCCCCCAGGGGAGGGGAAGATAAAGGACCCGCTAAGCTGGTCAGATCATAGGGCCTCCCCTTGGACCCCCAAGGAGCTTCATTTATTAGACAGGCTACAGATGTATGGTGCCTTCAGCCTCCACCTCGCCCTTCTCCTCCCACTCCCATCTTCTCCATCTGCCAGGGACCCCTTGCTCCTGGCCCTGCGGAGTAGTACAGACAAAGGCCTGGGGGAGGGAGAGAGGGCAGCCCTCCTAGACAGCTGCTGTGTGTGGGGACGTGTCTATACGTGGGGCCAGCTGGCAAGCCTGTCTGGAAAATCTCACCACTCACCATCTAGCCATTGACATCATCCATGCCCACCCTGTGCCACCCGCTGAACACAGAGATACATAGACTTGGCCCCTACCCTAGCCCTGCGCTGGTGGCAGGTGTACACACACCTAGGATGAATGTCGTGGAGGTGTGCAAGAAGAAGATGGAGCAGGCTTCCAGAGTTGAGCATCTGTGAGCTGGATTTTGGGTTATAGGAAGGGAGCCTTGCCAGGCACACAGGGGAAAGCCGTGCCAAGCAAAAGAAGTAGATGCCGTCTGTGGTCTCAGGAGGAAGTCAAAGGGGAAATGGATCATCACAGCCTTTGAAGCCAGAGGGTGTAACACTGATGCTAGGATTCTGCACAAGAGCTCTAGGCAGGGGAGGCCACAGTCGAGTATGGGAGCTGCCTTATGAAGGCTGGTATTGAAACTGAGAAGCCCCAAAAGGGCCAGTCCCCTGCTAGTCTCCTAGGGCCTGTGGTGGACTTCAGATGAATACTTCTCAAAACCAGCCTTGCCTGGGCTCCGTGGGGGATGCCGGGCATCGTTTCCTGTGGAAAGCCCCCTGTAATGAGGATGGTGCTCAGATGACCCAAGTCACAACAGATCTAGACTCCTGGCAAAGCTCACTCGTGGCCCCAGCTTGTACTTTATCTGAGGGAGGAAAGTTCTCTCACGGTTCCCTGTGGTGACAACCATTGAGCAAACGGGAAAAAAAAATTAATAGCTCATTTTCTTTAAAATGTTTTATTACATTGATCAGTTAATTGTGAGAGAGAGAGAGAGAGAGAGAGAGAGAGAGAGAGAGCACACGCACACGCACGTGAACATGTGCCCACAGACAGCCGTCAGTTATCAGTTCTCTCCTTCCACTCTATGGGTCATGGGGCTCGAACTTATGAAGTAGGGTTTAATGGCAAGCCCTTTTACCTGCTGAGTCATCTTGCCGGCCTCTAGGTGCTCGTTTTCTACTTCTGCTGAAGAAAAATCTCTAGATAAGGCATCTGCTAGATCGTGCTTATAAGCAGGTTTCTTTTCGTCTTGGGGACTCAGTTTCCCCATCGCTCCAACTGCACCCAGGTTCAGACCAGCACACTCCTCTGCCTTGTGCACGGTGGCCCTTCAGCATGTCCCAGCAGCACCATCACCCTATAGACTTAATAGAAGCGACATCATCATAGCCACAAAGTAGGTGTAAAGCTGAGGCCAGCCCGCCTACCCAAGTGCGGTAGCAGCAGAGTAGGGACAAGAATTGGGCTCTGACCCCGACTCTGATGCCTTTCCCTCAGGGCCTTGCATGTGTCTTGTTCACACCACAGCAGCGTGCTGAGTGAATTTGTCTCTAGGTAGAGAGTGGGGAGAAGTAAATGCCTTCCCCTGGGGTCATTCCCTACTCTCTGTGAACTAGGGGCCTGCTGAGTCAGCTCTCCGTCCTAAAAGCCATTTTCAACATCTCCTTGACTAACTGCCTGGCCTACGGTGTAAAGCAAGGTAGCCCCTGATTTCTACTTTGAGGCCTGTGGAAGGGAACATGGGCTGTGCCCAGACCCAATGCCTCTAGATGGGCTGAATCCTGGATGGGCACTGGTGGGACACAGGGGGCTGAGCTGCCTCACAGTGAATTGTTTCTGCCCTCAAGCTGCTGGCTGGTGGGAGGGTTTGTGAAGTGTTCTGCTGAGGTAACAGTACAGCCCATGAATCATATTTACAAACACTCCAGAGAGTAAGAGAGGGATGTTGATTGAATATTCACATCCTGCAGGGCCCCAGGGAGCAGTGAAGATGGGGACATGATCATGCAGCTCGGTGGGAAGCATGGTGCCACCAGAATGCGGAGCAGCCATCCTCTCCATCAGCAGGCTGGCAGGTCTTATTATAATGATTCATTTTGGAGTTGTCAGCACTAATGCAATCACCATCCTAACCCAGGAAACCTCCTTCATCACTCACAGGCCAGGCAGAGGCAGCCTGGGGAGGAAAAGGGCGCCGAGCTAGCTTGTCACCAGGGCTAGAGCGAGAAGCAAGCGGGGTCCTCAGCTCTGTGCTCAAAAGCCTGTCTGAGCTGGAGCCCTTTGATCTGATGGCCTGCTCTGGTGCAGCTCAGGGCCTTTCAGGTAGGCCTCTTAGGGCTCTGCCAGCTGCATCCAGGATCAGAAGAGAATAGATCCCCCTGGACATCTGGGAAGGCCCAGGCAGCTGCCTGCCTGCCTGCCCCAGGAGGAGTAGGCTCAGGCTTCTACTGGAGCCTGGGGGTATCTATAGATGTTCTGTCCCATATCGGTCAATCTTGATTAAGAAGGGCCTCAGGGAGCTTGGGGCTTCTTCAGCCACTCAGTATTGTCTGGAGATGCCTGGCTCAGGATAAGGGGAAGGAGGTGGGTAGTTGTCACATCTGAAAAGCCATTAATCCAGCTGCGGAGATCAAGGACCCGTGACAAGCTTGCATTGTGCTACAGCCGCACGTGCCACACCGGGGGCAGGGAGAGGTGATCGATCAGAGACCAATGAGTGTCTCTCTCTCTCTCTCTCTCTTTTTTTTTTTTATGGACTTTCAAAGGCACCATTTGTCGACCTGAGCAACGGGATCGATGAGAGGCAGCTGACCCCGCTGTGGCCACCCTTAGGCAGCAGGTGGAAGGGCCTGCATGGTCAGAGCCACATGCGGGGGACAGTTGGAGGGTCATCCCTGCTGAAGCTTCACACTGTTAGCTGGGGTGGGTGCCCACTGTCACAGGCCTTCCGGGGCTGGGCTGCTGGCCATCAATTTACCGCCTCCTTTCGCACTGAAAGGAAGGCTGGAGCTGCTGCCATGTTTTCTGATAAATTATAGCCCCCTGATCTGCAGCCTTGCAGCCTAGAGAATCCCAGCACTTGTGTAAATCACATGAATGAAAGCTAAGGTTGTTTCCAAGAGCAGAAACTCATTCAGGAAACCTTCTGCCCACTAGGTACTGATTGGGCACTGAGTACTGGGAATGCAGTTTCAGGCTGCAAAAGGTCCATAGGCCCCTGAGGCAGGCAGGCACCCACAACAGGGAGTGGTGTGATATCCCAGTGAAAACGTTCAGACTCTGGAACCAGCTTCATCACCTCGTAGCTGTGAGACCCTGGGCTGGTATCTTGGCTTCTCTGAGCTTTAATTTCCTCGTCTGAAAAGCAGCCATGAGAACACACCTACTGTGTGACAATGCAGTCTAGTTCCTGGGAGCTGGAAGGCTCAGGAAACAGAGCCTTCCCTCTCTTGCCTGCCTCTGCCCACCTGTGGAAACAAGCCACCTGGGGTTTCAGGAGACTAGAGATGGAAATGTTTGATTCTGGGAGTTGGGGTGTGGCTTTGCAGCGCAAATGGGATTGAGGTGACCCTGAAAATGATAAAGAACTGGAAAGATAGATCAGGCAAGCATTCATGGAGGGTGCTGAGAGAGGAAGGTGTAGAGTCAGGAGGAACCTGGGGTGTCCAGTTATGCAAAGATCTGAGGTAAACAGAAGATCCTGAGGAGTCCTGAGGGTGGTGGGTGCTGTGTGGTGGCTCTGGCCTGGGGCTGAGCAGGGGCTGGATTCAGAAAGGGATAGACATGAGAACACAGGACATGGATGGAGAAGGAATCAAGGACATGCTGAACTGCACAGTACCATCCTCAGTCCTATATACAGATACACACACACACACACACACACACACACACACACACACACATATACATAAATACACATATACACACGCATACATACACATGCACACACATAACACACATACACAAACACACACACATACACAGATGCATAGACACACATACATACATAAACACACACATACACACGCATACATACACATGCACACACATACACAAAAACACGCATACATACACATGCACACACATACACAAACACACTCATACATCCATATGCACACATACATGTACAAACACATATTCATACAAAGAAATAGCAATGATATGCATAAACACGCTTACAAAGAGAGACCATTCTACAGCCTGCAGACATACACATACAGAGCCTGAGATACACAGTCAGGGTAGGGGGCATGGGACACAGGATAGACAGATGACCAGGATGACACAGGAGAGGCATGTGACAGGTGCAAAAGCTGACACACTCAGTAAACAGCACACACCCACAGCTGTGCACAGCAGGGCACAGGGAGGTGTACACATAAAGAGAATCATAGAACCTGCCCAGGTAGTTGCACTCACAGTACAAACAGGATTGCCCCAGTTCACCCAAGACTTTCTCGTGTTACCGCTGGAATCCCGTGTCCTTCCAATTTCCTCAGTCCCAGGCATACTGAAGTAGCTGGCACTCTAACTCAGCACCCAAACACATATAAAGTCACACATGGGCCAGGAATGATGGTACAAGTCTGTATTCCAGCATTTGGGAGGCTGAAGCAGGGTTCTGAGCGGACGCTAAGTGTGGAGCTCAGTCCTCATGCATGGCATGCACTGTACCAACTGAGCCATCTCCCCAGCCCCTTAATGTCACTTCAGTACTTCCTTACGGTGTGTACGTGTGTGTGCACATGCACGCTCATGTCATAGCACTCAGGTGATGGTCAGGAGGCAACTCTTCCGTCAGGGAGGTTCTGGGGCTCGAAATCAGATCCCCAGATTTGGCAGTAAGCACCTTTATCTGGTGAGCCATCATGCCAGCCCTTCTTTTATTTGTTTTTGTTTGTTTGTTTGTTTGTTTGTTTGTTTGTTTGTTTTGAGACAGAGCCTTGCTGTACAAACCAAATTGGCCTTGAACATCGATCCTCCTGCCATAGCCCCCCAAGTATTGTGGTTACAGGCATGCATACAGTCCCTTTTCTAGGACTCTGAAGTCCCAAATGTTCTGAAGTTGAAATCAGACCAGAACTGACATGGAACCATTCTGTACCCAATCTCATGTGACTGTTCACGTGGTTTTCTACTGTAATATTAAAGTGTTTGGCTATGAGATATCGTACCATCTTGGAGAATCTGCAAACTTAGATTTCTGAGGCACACCTGGCCCTGAGAGACTTAAGTGGGGAAACATGGACATGTGCAGACATACTTGCCTTTACAGGCCAGTACTGTATGGTTGTGTGTGTGTGTGTTTGTGTGTGTGTAGTGTAGTGTATCACATAGGTCCCACCCTTACCAGTATAGAGAACAGGAACATCTCTCCAGTGTGGGCAATGTCCCTGGTATACTTTCACATGAACTCTTTCTTGTGACTGGCCCAGATCTGTGGCTATCAGTGTTACTCCAATCCACAGGTGTGGAGCCCAGACTCGGAGGGGTTTTATACCTAGGCCAAAGTTCACATAGTCAGTTAATCAGGAGCAGAGTCTCAAATCTGGGGTCCCAGAACTCCAGGCTTCATACCCTTTCCCTTACACTTTCCTATCCTCTACCTTTCCAGTCACTGTGGAAAACGTGGGTAGACATTATGTGAAAGTCCTGAAAGTCCCAGTTAAGAATCACTGACTGATGGCCACAGTATGAGAGGAAGACCCAGACACGGGAGCAGGGTCCCCCCTCTGCATCTTCCTGGGATCCCCCCTCTGCATCTTCCTGGGATCCCCCCTCTGCATCTTCCTGGGATCCCCCCTCTGCATCTTCCTGGGGTCCCCCCTCTGCATCTTCCTGGGGTCCCTGGCTGGTTTCCAGGATGGAATGTTTTCCCTTCACCTTTCATTAGAACCAGTGGCAGCCCTCGTTGCCTTTCCAACTTCCTCAGAACTACACCGTGGTTTTCACAAGAGGGACTGAAATCAGCTCAGCACTTTCAGGACAAATCCTCCCATGAAGCATTTTCTAGACTCCAAGAGATAGAATAAACTTTGAGCAGTAACAGGTCATCCAAGCCCCCAACCTGTGTGTCCCATCTCTGCCAAGAATAGTCATGGGATCTTGGGCAAGTCGGTGTCTTTGGGCCTCACTCACTTTTTCAGCTTCCTCATCTCAGCACTTGTGTGCTATGGTTCAGGCACCAGAACTTTGCTCAACCCAGCCAGCTGTGCCCATGCCTTTTGCTAGTCGGGGCTCTTGTGCATGGGTCTCTGTCCCAGACAGCCTGTGTCAATGTGGGTGGAGAGGAGGTTTTCCTTAGGACTACCATTCTCCCGTTGGTACTAGCTACAAAGCTTTTGTGACAGGAAGTGGGGCTGGTGTAAATGCCGGCAGCAGAACAAGCTCTCAGACGTGGCTGGGCATCACAATTGTTGAAAGGTGTTTCAAAATCCAGTGTCAAACCCTAGAATGATTTCAGTAGGGTTTCTGGGGAGGTATCTAGGTGTTGCTAGCCCCATGGAATTCTATAGTATAGCCATGTGATCTCTTGAACATGATCCGGGTATCCTGGGGAGTATGGTACATGTGCATTCTCATACAGCAGCTCAGGCTGGGACCTGGGGTTCTGTTTCTAACACGGTCTCACGTGATGTTGATGCCATCTGGCTATAGACCACAGGGTGCGAGGCATCAGGAATCCTTCCCAGTTCAGACTGAAGAACATTTGCTTTTCCTTGCATGGTGGTCAGTTCAAACCTCACCAACATGGCGGGCCTGCTGCCAGCCCATCAAACAAGGGGCCTTGAATTCTTCCCACCCCTTCTGCAGCTCCAAGTGAACCAGGGTTGGTGGAGCATGCCCTCAGAACTCCTGCCTCACAGTGGGGCAGTTAAACTGGGTGAAAAGGCAGTCTCCTCCTCCACTGCCTGGTAAGGCAGCAGCCGGGGAGGGACAATGAGAACTTGGGAGGGATTGGGAGGAGATCTAGAGGGCTCCCTTGACCAGAATCCAGACTGGGCTTGCTAAGGGGTGTGTATTGATTGGCTAGGGCTGTGTAAGGAAATATCACAACCTGAATGACTTGCACTTGGTTCCGGAGGCTGAGCCTGAGATCAGGTAGTGGCAGGGCTGGCTCCTAAGCTGGACCTGTTCCTGGGCTCTCTATCTGGCTTGTGGATGGCTGTCTTCTCCCTATGTCTGTTCTGATCACCTTCCCTTTCTGTGTGTCTCTGTGTTCAAATGTCCTCCTTTCTCTTTCTTTCTCTCTCTTTCTCCCTCCCAGCTCCTCTCAGTATGTATATGTATATATACAGGTGTATTCAAGTGTGTGTGTGTGTGTGTGTGTGTGTGTGTGTGTTAGGATCACTTTGTCAATTTCTCTCTACCTTATTTTTTTGAGATGGGATCTCTCAGTGAACTTGGATCTTACCTATTCTATTAGGCTGGCCAGCAAATAAGCTCCAAGAATCAACCTGTCTTCAACTCCCAAGCACTGGGATTACAAGCATGTGGTACCATGTACAGTTTTTGTTTTCATTGTTTTAATGTGGGGTGCTGGGGATCCAAACCTGAGTCTCACACTTTCGTGGAAGCACTTTGTCAACTGGGTCATCTTCCTAGACCCCAATTTTCCCATCTCATAAGGACACCAACAGTACACCATTAGAGCCCATGGTGAAGACCCTCATCTGATTTTGATTACTTCTGTAAAGAGCCTGAATTTAAGTTAAGCTTACATTCTGTAGACTAGGACCTTTGGACATCAACACATGTATCCAAGGGCAGAATTCAATCTATCAGAGGTTACTAGCTGAGAGACCAGTCCTGGGTCACCAGATCATTTCCAAGAGAAGTTGGAAGCCTGATTGAAATAGGATTGATTTTGCATTGTTAAAGACTGAACCCAGGACCTGTACATGAAAGACAGTCACTCTACTTGTGAGCTATACCCCCAGCCCCTGAAATTTAACATCTTGATATGAGTAGTAGATGCTATTTTAGGGCAACCCTGTGTGGACGTTATGCAATGTGGACGTCATGCAGTGTCCCTGCAATGTTCTGTCTGTACCCTGGGGGTGTGTTCTCCCTGGGGTAGCCATGCTTTGCAATGAGAGGCAGCACCCTCCACAGGCATCATGGCTTCCTCAGGCTCATCTTTGCTGCCCTACAGCTTGTCCTCTAGCTCTCCTTCCACACTGCCCCTACTGTGTTCTGTTGCTTGCTGCTCTGCCTTCCTTCTTCCTCTCTATCCCCATCATGGTGGATGCTGGACCGAGCCTCAGCTATGAACCCTGCACTGAGACTACCATCGATTCAAACCGTGGCTCTGTCAGTTATTCCTCTGTGGTCTTGAGTGGGTCAGTTTTCCCTCAACCCTCAGTTTCTTCATGTATAAAATGGATGTCAAAACTCCTGAGGATTGCAAGATTGGATCAGAGTGTGTCCAGAAGAAAAATGTTTGAGGGATCAATGAAATGACTCAAAGAAGAATTCCTGGCCTCCATTTCCACTGGTGGACAGGCCAAGAATGAGAGCAGTGTGGATCACATTTATTAATTCATGCTAGCTCCAGAAGCAGGCTCGGCTGGAAAGAGACGTACCACACTCTCTTCTGACCCTAAGTAGAGATGTTCTCATTAGCATTCAGCTGGCAGAAATCTCCCATGATTCCAAGATCACAGGTGACGGGGAAGGGATGAAGGCTGCCCCCTGCTTCACGGTGTGGCCTAGGAACAGGCACCTGGGCTTCAGGACCCCAGCTGTGCAGTAACCTAGCGTGAACCTGGGCAGCTCCCTGCCACCCTTCAGTTCCCTTCCAGCTCTGTCCCTTTGCTGAGGGGTCTTGGGCATGGCCCGTCACTGCTAAAGCCTTGGTTTCCTCGCCTGCACGCCTCGTTGGACAACTGAGTGAAGACATGTGAAACTTTTGCTGTGGTACCTGGCATGAAGTAAAAGCTCAGTTAATGCTGCCTGCAGATGCCAAAGTCCTCAGATGCCGCCGTCATCCTGAAGAGTCTGAGATTCACAGCATGCAATCAGTAGAAGAGTTGGGATCCAAGCCAGAAAACTCAAGCATTCTTCCAAATAGACCAGCTCCTTCCAACATGGCCATTGTCATGTATACCAGTGGTTCTACTGGCCGGCCCAAGGGAGTGGTGATGCATCATAGCAATCTGATAGCTGGGATGACAGGCCAGTGTGAAAGAATACCTGGACTCGGACCAAAGGACACCTACATTGGTTACCTCCCCTTGGCTCATGTGCTGGAATTGACTGCAGAGGTATCTTGCTTTACCTGTGGCTGTAGGATTGGGTATTCTTCTCCACTGACATTATCTGACCAGTCCAGCAAAATCAAGAAGGGAAGCAAGGGTGATTGTACTGTGCTGAAACCCACTCTCATGGCTGCTGTTCCGGAAATCATGGATAGAATTTATAAGAATGTTATGAGCAAGGTTCAAGAGATGAATTATATTCAGAAAACTCCATTCAAAATAGGCTATGATTACAAATGAGAACAAATCGAGAAAGGATATGATGCACCTCTTTGTAATCTGTTACTCTTTAAAAAGGTGAAGGGCTCTACTGGGAGGGAAGGTCCGGATGATGCTTTCTGGCGGGGCCCCACTGTCTCCCCAGACACACTGATTCGTGAATGTCTGCTTCTGCTGCCCCTCATGCTGCCTGCCTCAAGACTCCTAACCCAGCGCTACTTGCATTCCCTAACCCAAGCAGGGTGTGCAGCCCGCATGCCACTCTTTCTGGAAACCCGCTCTTTGTCCTCCTTTGCTGACTCCCAGACCGTCCTGGGCAGAGCACAGCAGCCCCAGCCCCCACTATGGAGAGCTGCCTCGAAGATTCCTCCTGGGGCCGCTCCAGAGCCCCCAGCTTTCGGGGACTGAACTCTGACCCCCATTCTTTCAGCATGAATTGGGTCTGCCTGAAGGCAGGGGCCAGGACAGCGGTGGGGGTGGGGCGTGGGCAGGGAATAGGGAAGTGAGGGGGGTTTCAGGGGGCCTGGCATGCCTCCAAGTAAGAATAGCAAAGCTCAACAGAAATGTCCCCGCAGAGATGCAGGTCAGTGGCCTGGGAGAGGTTGGCAACAGGAATCAGCTAAGGGGCCAGCCGAGGAACAAAGAAGCCTTGGAGAGAAGATGCAGGCCTGAGCTCCACTCCCTGAGAGAATACCTCCACAGGCACCCTAGTGCTGGGGAGACCTCTTGTGTGAGGCATGAGGGGAACAACTGGAGTCCTAGGTCCTCAAGGATGGTCACCTACTCCAGTCCCTTACCTCTGTGGTGCCCAGAATGACTTTGTCTCCCTGCCTTCAGAGCCCAGACTCAGTTTGGTCCCCTGCAATGCGTGCGTGCACGCACGTGTGCGCGCACGCGCACACACACACACACACACACACACACACACACACACACACCTGCAATCTGGTCAGGCCACCTTTCCCCTTAAATCTTCCCCCGGCCCCCACTGTTTTTGAGTGGCCTACTGAAGTGGTTCTCTGAAACCTCAGTCCTGCAGGATATCAGGATAGATAAGTTTAGAGAATGCCATACGCCGTCTGGTCTGTTTTATGGCTCGTAGGTACATCAGCATCCTGCAGATGGTTCATTACCAACCACAGACCCCAGCACCTCTGGCTCTCACTGACCACCTACCCAACAGAGAGGCCTTCAACCTCAAAGCGCTCACATATCTATGAGCCGTTCCACCTCTCTCCAGGCCCCAGGTCCCTCTCACCTACACTCTCTCCATCTTCTCTCCAGACCTCCTGGACCTCCAACTCAACACTTTCTCTTTTGGAAAAAAAAAGATTTCATTAACTCATTTATTTGGTGTGGGGTGTACTGCTGGTGTACATGTGGAGGTCGAAGGACAACGTGTAAGAGTCAGCTCTCTCCTCCTACCATGTGGGCTCTGGAGACTGAATTCAGGGTGTCAGGCTTGGCCACAAGTGTCTTTACCAGCAGAGCCTTCTTGTCAGCTGCCTCATACTTTCCTACTTTTCTGTCTTTGGGCCTCAGGCCGCATATCCACCATGCTGTTCCTAAGGGTTAGCAAGAGGATAGAGATGAACATGCTCTTGGATAAGCTGGAGCCAGCCCCAGTTCTGCTCTTTGGTTCCCCTGCAGCCTGCCTGGTAAGCAGTGTGACTTCTCTGTATGCAGTTACTTTTAGTATTCACAGAAGGGGCCCTTCTGAGGTTTGGCCAAGGAGTGCCCCATCTTGCAACCTATCCCTCGTTCTTTACAGAACACCCATCATGCCCACCACGCCTGGATTTTTACATGGGTGCTGGAGATCTGAACTCAGGTCCTCATGCTTGCACACCAAGCACTTTACCAACAAAGCCACCGCCCCTGCCCATCTCTTTACCACGATTCCTTCTGCTTTCTCTTTCTTTCCTTTCCCTTTAGTCCTTGCAGTGTCTCTGCTGCAAAAGCTGCCCGTGGCTGCTCTGCCTCATCCACAGCGCTGTCTTTACTAGCTTTTCCAGGCCTATAAACTATGGCACTGGCTCCAGCTTCTGCTCCCTTAGCCTCTAGCTCCATCCCTGTCTTTAATAGGTAATGCCTTGTGGTCAGAAGCAGTGAACGGAGGTGGAGTCCTGCATTAACTTCATGACATCCTTCCCTTAGCCCCATCACTGTAGGCACACACACTAAATTCTTTGTGGAGTTTGATTCTATGGAAGCCCATCCTCTGTTTGCATGCCCAGGACAGGATACCCAGCTTGTAGATCCCAGAAAACAATGTAAATGCAGAGCCCCTTGTTCAAAGAATAAGAATTTCAAGATGGAGGGCTGAGGAACTGGCTCAGATGGTAAAGCGTTGTCACACAAATCTGAGAGTCTGAGTTCTGATGCCATGCATCCACATGAAGATCCAGGCATAATGGCGTGCAATGGGATCCCAGTGCTGGGGAGGCAGAGATGGGATCACTAGGGCCAGCATCTGGGCATGCTGGCCAGCCCGCCGTGCCAAACTGGTGAGCTCCTGATTCAGTAAGACCCTGTCGCAAAGGATAAGGTAAAGAGTGATAGAGGACAACCCCTGATATTCACATTTGACCTGTACACATATGTGCACGTGCACAGACCACACACATAAAGACATAGAAATAAAATATTTCAAGATGTCAATGCCAGAGCTGCTTTCCATTTCCCAGTCCAGTTACCAAGTCCTTCTAAGTATCTGACGCCCTACAATGGCACAGATGGCCCATGGATCAAGCTGTCTCCACCCATGCCCCTTTTCAGCCAGTGATGGCTCCTCTTCACTCTCCTGTCCTCAGCTGGCTTCTCAGAGCCCCTGGGCAGACCAATCTCAGTCCCTTCCAGTGCAGAAGCCCCCCCCCACTTCAGTTAGCACTCAGCACAAATCACCTCCAGGTCTTTGGGGAAAGCTCACCCCACAGCACCTCTAAGGGGAGGAGCATTTGCATCTTCTGAAAATCGATCCACGTAGGAGCCCCACCTGGCTGAGCCCGAGGCAATGAGGATTCATTGATCAACGTTGATCACCAAGCTAAATGTTCAATGCTCAGCAGTTAAGACTGGAGTAAGAGCAGGCCCCAAAAGGACCCTGTGTGTTCGGAGGACGTAATCTGGTTAGGAAACAGAACTTTATAACACATTCGTCATGCCGACAGCACTTTGGGGAATAGGAGAGCTTCTTCTTTTTTCAAGGCAAGGAGAGAAAATTAACTAGGAAGAGAGCACAGCATGGTCAAAGGCTGAGATGGGGCCATGTGCAGCAAGTTCCGGGACCCGGAACTGGACAAACTGGCTGAGGTGTCTTGATGGTAAAACAGGAAAGAGGTTGCAATGAAATTTTGAGGTATGAAGGACAAGCCGGGAAGGCCACGATGAAGTGTGTGTACCCCCTCATGGAGACTCCGGGGAGAGGCATTGCTTTTCAGCTCAGCCCCTGTCAAAGCAAGGGCAGGAGCAGAGCTGGGCTTCCCCACTAGGCCTTCCCACTTGGCCTGCAGAGCACAAACCCACAATTTTAGGCAAAGCCAACTGCTGCATTTCCCTGCATTTTGCTTGTTCAATCTCTTTGGCAACTACCCTGTCTTAAACCAACAACAAAGGGACCGTGATGGCCTGGGCTCCCTTCTAACTTAAGCAGAAGACCCGCGCGCTTGGTTGCTAGCCTGAGTTCCATGACTGGCGGGGTGGGGGTTGGGCCTTTCCCGCCACTCGTTCTAAGTGGTCTTCCGAGTAAGTGCTAACTCAAATGCTAGAGCAGAGGGGGCCCGACCGGCTAGTGGCAATCAAAAAGTATGGCTGGGTGGGAAGACAGTGGGTCCCATCCTGATGGCCTTACTATTCACTGCATCCTTACAGAAAGGACATTTTCAGACATAGCCCAAAGCAGAGAAATGAGGTCATGATCCCCGAGTCCCCGCTACCTAGCTAGCTTCACACATCTCCTCCAGTCCGACCTGGCTTCATTAAACCCTCTCCCACCACCCATTTTAAAACAGGATGTGGGCGGCGTGGCGGAGGAGGCACTGGGGAGAGCGGGTTCCAAACTGCATCCCTGGCGGCTGGGAAGATGGAGAATGGATGAGGGACACCGTAGAGCGGGGAATTGGGCTCACCCTTCGTGGGCCACCCCCGCCCCCGCCCCCGCTCGGGCTCGTGGGCCCTCCCTCTCCCCACCCCCTACCCCCAGCTCCCGCGCGCAGGGCAGGGGCGGGACCCGAGGGCGGGGCCCCAGAAGGGCGGGCGTGGGGGGCGCTACCCTGGTGACTCCAGGCGCGTGCGGCTGGGCGCAGAACGCCAGTCTCTCCCTGAAGCGCCGCCGTGTGTTACCGCTCCGCAGCAGAGGTCGGTGCCTGCCGCTGCCTTCGCGCCGCCGCCACCATGCCCAACTTCGCCGGTACCTGGAAGATGCGCAGCAGCGAGAATTTCGACGAGCTCCTCAAGGCGCTGGGTAAGCTGGTGCGGAGGAGAGCGTGCCGGGTCTGCCGGGAGCCGCTGCGAGGTACTCCTGACCCAGTGAGGGTGGCCCGGGGAGGTTCAGGCAGGAAGGGAGTCAACGGAGTGATAAATCTCTCTGTTTCCCGTGCGTCCCCCGGATCGCACAAGAGAGTTAGCTCCGGAACCAACCGGCTCAACTAACGTTTGCTGGACATTTGGCGCCTTTCTCGACGGTTCCGTCTTTATCTCGTGCTAGACCACAGTGAGGAGCAGGAACTTTCAACTGGGGCCTGTTTGAGACCAGATCTTGCCATGAAAGCACCGGGTAGCTCAGGAAAGCCACTTACCATCTCCCGAGCCTCAGTTTCTCTTCTCAAAAGCCCAGGCGAGGGCAGAGACAAGTGGAGCTAATTTAAGAGCCCTGTCCGAAGTCAGAGGATTTGGGAAGTGTCAAGCAGGTCTGGGGGACCAGGGAGGAGGGACCTGAGACCCGAGCCCGTGCTTCCTCGTGCAGGTGTGAACGCCATGCTGAGGAAGGTGGCCGTGGCGGCTGCGTCCAAGCCGCACGTGGAGATCCGCCAGGACGGGGATCAGTTCTATATCAAGACGTCCACCACCGTGCGCACCACGGAGATCAACTTCAAGGTCGGAGAGGGCTTCGAGGAGGAGACAGTGGACGGACGCAAGTGCAGGGTGAGGCCGCAGAGACCACCGCACCTCCTTCCCGGGTACCCCTTCCAACCCTTGGCCCGCTGCAGCGGGCGCGCTTTCGTTGGCGGGTGTGTCACGAGAGATTTGTGTGACCTGCTGGTCCTGGGCTCCGGAGAAAGTCCTACCCCTGTTCCCTCCCTGTACCATCCCCCGGGCGCAAATCGGCGCGCTTAAAGCGCGCGCTCTGGGTGGCTGTGTGATCCTGGCTGTGGTTAGTGCCTTGCTAGCCGGACCTTCAGCGCTAGCTCTGACCTTGTGAGTAGAGGTTCCTGGGGCTGCTGCTGCCTTCTGTTCTGCGCAGCTGCCGAGTTACCTGTCTTGGGTAGGGTGGCTGATCCAGGGTCCCTCCCCTGGGTCCCTGGACCGTGGGGGGTAGGGGATGGGGGGGTGGAGACGCTTTGGATCCAGTTGCACAGTGCGAATCGTCTGCCACCCCTTCCTGCCTATCTGTGTTCAACCGAGGTCTTGCAGGGATTGATGGAATTCTTCCGAAAGTAAAAGCAACGCGGGTTCTAGCTGAGAAAATGTACTAAATGTCCTTTTTTTAAGTCCTCAGGGGTGAGAAACAGGAGGAGGTGGGTAGGGGGAGAGGGAAAGTGAGGAAGGGAGAGAGACGGGGTGGGGGGGTGGGGGGCTGGGGGGGTGTTGATTTATGAGAAGACAGGGCTTGCTATGTAGCCCTGACTAGGCTAGCCTGAAACTCTCGGTGTAAACCTGGTGACCTCGAACTCAGGATTCGCCAGCCTCACCCCCGGAAGTGATGGGATTACAGGTGTCCACCACCACCATATCCAGCAGTCAGGAGAGGTTTTTTTGTTTTTTTTTGTTTTGTTTTTTTTTTTACGTTTCTGACACACGAGCCAAAGGATGGGTGAGTGGTCTGGAGTGAATGACTTCACACTGCTGTGTTTCTGTGCAGAACTTGCACTGATTATAAAGCCGGCTTGCTATCTCATTTAAAGAAGGTCCCCTTTCTCCACGGTGGGTTTGGTGATGTTGGTTTTGTATATTTTGTTTTCTTTGTTTGGGTGTTTGTTTGAGACAGGATCTCAGGCTATAGCCCAAGTTGGGTCCAACTACATCGATCCTGTTTCTACCAAGTGCTGGGATCACAAAGTGAACCTTCAAGTATCCAGCTTTTCCAATGTTCTAAAAAAATGTGCAGATGAGGCCAAGTGTTGTGTCCCATGCCCTTAATCCCAGTACTCAAAAGGCAGAGGCAGGCAGATCTCTTGTGAGCTCAAGGCTAGGCAGGCCTACCTAGTGAGAAAAATTGTTTTTGTGTTGTAACAACATTCTAAAGAACGGGAAGTTATTTCTTCCCTCTCTCCCAAGTCCATACCTGTCTGTTCCAACTGTGACTCTGGTCACCATGTTTGGAAGGACAGAGAGACACAGCCCCCAGTAGCAGGCTCACTCAGGAATTGATATCTGCTTGGCCTGAGGTTCAAGTCACCACATTGTTTGGGGGTAAAAAAGAAAAAATTGCATGCAAGGCTGGGAATATAGCTGTGGTAGAGCATGTGCCCAGCATGTGGTAGGCCCTGGGTTCCATCCTCAGCATCACAGGAGGAAAAAACATAGAGTGCTCAGAAGGAGGAATGGGCATCTAGTGGAGAAGTTGGCTTGGCAATGAGTAGGGCTCAGTTTGGATACATCTAACTCTGGCCACTGCCAGAGAGGGCAATTCCAATTTCAGAACAACAAAAGAATCATGTAACACCCTGGAGAGAGCAGGGCTTACAAAGTCCCTGTCCCTGCCCCCCATCCCCGCCTAATGAAGGAGTCCCATGTGTTAGTTCAAAAGTGATTATGTGCACATTCAGCTCCACCCAGCCCAGCTGTACCTCACCTTGCTGTATGTAGACACTGGAGAAACTACAGGGGCTGCCCGTTCGCCTGTCCACCTCAACCCCATGAAGAACCTTCAAAGTGGCTTGCTTTTTAAAATGTTTCTAGAAGGATGTCACCTGGAAAGTGGAAGCAGTTTTTTTGTTTGGTTGGTTTTTTGTTTTTGTTTTTTAATCCCCAGAGGCAGGCACAGGTTTATTAGAGCAGGCTGTGTGCTGTGTCTGGTGAGGGATGCCGAGAAAGAAAGGTCTTAGTCCAGAATCTGGGCACAGACCCACTTTCTCATCTGCCCACCACCAGCGTGGATGCAAACACGTGTCTCAACGGTTGTTACGTTTTGTGATTCTGACGTGAAGGTACTTTAAAGTCCCAATTGTTTGGAGAGGCTCTCTGTGTTGATGTAAGTGAATCATGGTGTGCTCTGAATTTTATTCTTAGAGATGCAAAGCATGCCTAAGGCTTTGCTGCTCCAGTGGATCCGTGTACGTGTGATATAAGGTATATTTATACTCCGTGAAATCGTGACCAGCACTCTGAGTTTGCACTTTATGTGGCTCAGCAGAGAAGACACTGTGCCCTGCTGACAAGGACCATGCCTTGCTTTTCTGCCTGGCAATTATTCTCCAGTGTTCTTTGTGTTCTTCCCAGCCCGCTGCTGAGACCATAATTAATATCACTAATGGTTTTCCTGCCTGCAGAGTTTACCCACTTGGGAGAATGAGAACAAGATTCACTGCACACAAACCCTTCTGGAGGGGGATGGCCCCAAAACCTACTGGACCCGAGAGCTGGCCAACGATGAGCTGATCCTGGTAAGGGCCCTTGGACTCTTGAGACAACCCCCAGGGTTCCCCAGGTGGTCCCCAGAGGTGGGCCATACAAGTGTGCTGTCTCCATGCTCACATTTTGAGAAAGTCGTTTGCCACAGGTTAAAATTTGAGCAGAAAGCTTGGGCTGACAGTTTAGATCAGAGAAGATCATTGTTAAATGATTGCGGGGATGAGGGGACTGAGAGGGCAGGATCATATCTGAGACCAGCTGGAGTGCCAGACCTTTGTCCAAACTGTTATATGCCAACCCCAGAGGCAGGTGATACCCAATCTCCCCTCTGTGCGATCCCTCAGCATATACAAAACAAGATCCACCCCCACCCCCACCCTGACCTTCTCAGGACTCATTTTGCTAGTAGAGATAAGTATCCCCAATTTTATCACATCAGCATTCAAAGCCATAAAGAATATTTTTTAGTCCAGCCTTACAAACTCCAATGGCCCCAGGAGCCAAGCAAGGAATGCTAATTTGGAAATGTCTGAATGCACTGATGTGGAAAAGTGGACTCTTTAGGGCTAGAGAAGGCGAGCGCTGTTTAAAAGTGTGCAGATGGAAACTTTTTTTGTCTGTTTGTTTGTTTGGTTGGTTTTGGTATTTTTGTTTGTTTTGTTATTTTTGAGACAGGGTTTCCCTGGGTAGCCCTGGTTGTCCTGGAACTCCCTCTGTGGACCAGACTGGTCTGGAACTCATAGAGATCTGCTTGCCTCTGCCTCCTGAGTGCTGGGATTAAAGGTGTGCACCATCATGCTGTGCATTTAAACATTTTAAATATCCACAGCCAAGCACAACTTATCTGTCGAGGCCAAGTTTCTATCTAACCCACTCCTGTAATGTAACAGTCTGAAGACTGAGGCTGGAAGATCATGAGTTCCAGGCCAATGGGGGCTATAGAACAAGACCTTCTATCTAAAAGAAAACAAATGGTTAACTTATTCATGCCTATCCCAGTTTTATGCAGAGGAAAGGGGCTGAGAGGACAGACAGCCCCCACTTACTTTCCCTCTGTATTTCAGAACTAATAGCTCCTACCCCAGGCTAGAAAGAAGAAAAGCCCTTGTGGGTGACCAGGAACTTACACCTTTTGTTCTCCATTAGACATTCTGTTAGCAGCACCACTGTCAGACTTCCTGATCCATTACCTAGACACTGAAGCCTGACAAGTTCAGTGAGGGCAGATGCCCTGTGTGACCGTGGCTTGGACCTTCCCTGTCTTTCCCAAGCTCCATCTTCCGGCTGTAAAATGAGAGATTGAGCTGTGGCCCCTGAGACTCCTTTCAGCCCTAAAATTACATGTTCAGCCTGCAAGAAGACCCTGAATCGAGCTGCCTGTTCCTTTGAGACCGTTTGATCTCCCCTTCCTCTCTTCTTGGCCTTTGCTAGGATGATTTAACTAGCTCTGCTCCTTTCCTGGACAAAGGACTGGTATAATTTGCAACCTAGCTAATGTTTCCAGCAGAGGGCTACTTCACAGCTACTCAGAGAGCAATATGAGGCTGAGACTTGGGAAGCCGGGGAGACTGGCACATGTAGTTTATAGAGACCAGAGGTAGCAAGGAGAGATGATGTTAGAGTTCTTGAGTCTTTCTGAGGATTAAGTAGGATTGATCAGCTTACCCTGAAAAAGTGGGGTTTTGGAAACCCCTGTAATAGTAAACAGCCGGAGTCACAGGCTAAATGTCCGTGAAGGACTCGGCCACAGTTCACCCCTTACTCAGCCACAGTTCACCCCTTACCACCCCCACACTGCAGTTCCTCCCAGGCATCCTTCCCTGGCTCCGAAAACATATATACAAGCCTCAAAGGGAGCATTAATTCTTGGCATTTGGGATGTGAAATGTGGGCTTTTGTTTCAAGGGTTATTATCGTTAATAAATCTAAAACGTTCAGAGATGTAGTCTTCGTGTAACGAGAGGTAAGTAACTTTAGTTTAGTTGAAATAAGTGTCCCCAGAGCCAACAGTAAATTGCCATGGGTTGTAAATTGTCTTCCCTTGAAAACTGAGTATACTCCCCCACACTGCTCTGGAATATTCTATAGAGTTTCTTTCTGGAACCTCTAAGCATAAATGTGTGCAATGAGAGGCTGGAAAGAGCTTTTCAATTGGAGTTAGAAATATAAGGATTTCTTTCCATGTCATGAAGCTATTTTTTCACCTGGGTGAGCTCCAAAGACAGATGTGGCTGTGGAGTTCAAGGAATTCTGGGAAATCAGCATGGTTCTTGGGGTGCAACATCCAAAAAGTAGATTTATAATGGGAACTCTACCCCCATCCCAATCATTGACACATGCCCAAGAGCATAGAATCATGTGCATTCCTCACTAATGGGAGGCTTTCTTCAAGACTGCCCATCTTGTCAGGACCTCCTTAATACTCATTATACACAAGCAACTTTCTTGGAAGCAGGTGATGCCTTAGCAAATATACCAAGGGCATCTGGTCACTAAGGGCTCCAAGGGTAAGAATCTGAAATACATCCCATTCTTACATTGGTTAAAATCAAACAATGGTAGAGCACTTGGCCTAGTGTGGGTAAAACCATAGATTCTATCCCCAAGATGGCAAGAGAAATAAATAGATTTTTAAAAAAATCAAAAGATCTTGAGATAATTAAACTTTTAGCACAGTAGTTTTAGCGTCTCTTGAATTGCCAGTCATTTAGGGAATCTGGAATGTCAGGACCTATGACAAATAAATAAACATGCACATACATCCTCATCAAGGCTGCCGACTGGGCAGGGGGGGTATCTTTTTTGTTTGTTTTAATTTTTATCTTATGTGTCTGGGTGTTTTGTCTAAATGTATTTCTTTGTACCACATATGTGCTGGTACCGGTAGATGCCAGAGGAGGGTGTTGGATCCCCTGGAAATGGAGTTACAGACCTTTGTGAGCTGCCATATGGGTGCTGGGAATCAAACCGTGGTCTGAAAGTAGCCAGTGCTCTAAACTGCTGAGCCATCTTTCCAGCCCCTTTGTCTGTGGTTTTTTTTGTTTTTTGTTTTTTGTTTTTTGTTTTTTTTTCTCCACATTTTGCTTTCCCTGTTCTGACTGTGAGAATCCCAGGAGAGAGCAGGCCTGTGAGTAATTGGCAGTTTGGGGAGATTTGAGACAGCTTACTTCTACAGATGCTACCGTTTCAGGGACCAGAAGAAAAATGTCCCTTCCCATCTGTGGGAGAATTTATAGCCTCCCTCGAGCCAACAAAGAATCATAGAATCTTAGCTGGAAAGAACCTTCAGAATCACCTTGTTTAAAATCACCCTCCCCCTCAATACCACCCCTTGCCCACCCCAAGCAAGCCAAGAGAGGGAGAGCCTTGCCTAGCTGTGGGTCGCAGAGCCAGGTCAGAAGGCCAGTGCTCCGTTCTTGCATCTGAAATGAATGTTTTAGTTTAGAGGTGATGTATTCTAGCCATACCTCCACATCCATAGGAGCTTTGTTACAGGACCCCTGCGGACACCAAAATTTTCAAATGCTCATGTTCCCTATATAAAATGGTGTAGCATTTGGCCTACATACAGCCTCCTGCATAATTCCTAGCTTACAATCATCCCGTACTTATAATTCCTGATACCATATGAATGCCATGCAAATGTGTCATGCCGTATTGTCTAGGGGGATAATAGCATGTAAAAAAACAAAACAAAACAAAACAAAAAAAACCCGCTGTGTATGTTTAGGATGTATGCAGATTTTAAGTGACTATTATTCATCTGTGCTTGGTTGACTGTGAAGGTGTAGAACCCACTTATACAGAGACTGGCTGTCCTTACATCAGGCTGTTGTTTCCCGGGCTAGATGGCTGCCTCCCAGAAGGCATTTCTATCTTATCTCCCAACCACAGTTCCATCTGGCTTGGGCTGCTTAAACCCCTCACTCTCTTGCAGTCATTTGAAAGGACACAGAAGCCCTTCAAAAATACCTGACATGACATTCATCTCCTTTCAGTTCCAAAAACTAAAGCCAGGAAGAGTGCCTATCTTATGTCAGCATTCACAGGTTCTGGAAGCAAAGGAGAACTGTATTAACAGTTCTAGGCCCTATTGTTTCTTTGCTGAGCGGCAGCTTATGTAGGGGAGAATGCCTGCTCCCTGTCCTGAGCATTTATTTAGCTTGAGCACACAGCTCAGGGAGCTTGAAGTCTGCTGTGAAGAGTTGTAAACAGGGCAGCCTGCCGTCTCGGTAATATGCTTTAAACATTTTCACACAGGCATCTGTACTGATTGGTTTTCCTTTTCTTCTCTGGGCAGACATTTGGCGCCGATGATGTGGTGTGCACAAGAATTTATGTCCGGGAGTAAAGGTGGCCGACTTGTTCCTGCTTCTATGACAGGATGCAAGTTCCCCCTGAGGAGTACGACATCGGCCTGCACAGCCAGCGGGTCTTTCCTCCTACACACTCTCCCCATTTCCCTATGACAGTGCTGTAGCGCCCTTCCCTCGGCCCCTGTTCCCTGTGCATCCCTGGTTTGGCATTTGCATGGTTGTGCCGGTCATTAAACTGGTTGGACGCATCTCAAAGCTCTTTCCTTTGAGGGGGCGCTGTGCCGACCTGTGTCGTGTTTCCAGCGTTGGCCTGCAGGCCTGGCCAGAGTGCACTGTAACGTCCCTCAGCAAGCACAAGCTAAACTAGTCATGAATGGTAGTTCCTGGTAGGAAAATGGACCCAACCCATGGCTTTATGGAGGAGAGCCGTAAGGAAGGGACTGATTACAAGGGTAGTGAGACCCTCAGATGCTAACAATGGAGGGAGACTCACTACTCCTAAGCCTCAAGTCGGAGGGAAGGAGAGGTCAACACACCTTAGAGAGCTCTGCAGCCTGAGGGTTTCTGCAGGAGCAGTGGGATTACGGAGAACGTGGCTATTGTCAAAAACAAACAAACAAACAAAACAAAACAAAAAAACACACACATACACACACACAAAAGCCAGGTGTGGTGATGGCACACTCCTATAATCTCAGCACTCTGAGAACAGAGGCAGGAAGATCTCTGAGTTTAAGGTCAGTTTGGGCTGCACGGTGGTTCCAGGACAGCCAGGGTTCCATAGACTCTGGAGCAGTAGAAGTCTGCTCTGAACGTGGTATAAGAATTCTGACTTCTCTTTGCTCCATCTTATTCATTTTGTCCATTGCCCAATGCAGCCGGATCAGTGATCACGGCCAGGGAGAGGATCCCATTTAGAGATACTTCTTCCCAGGCCACAGCCAGGCAGACAGTGGGCTCAGCAGGCAAATACAGACAATAACTTTCATACTTGCCAATGTTTACATTTGAAAATCAGTAAATTTCACCTTTAAAGCCCAGACTTGGGGACTGAGCAAGTAGCTCAGTTGGTAGAGTGCTTGCCTAGCATGTGTGAAGCCCTGGATTTGATACGCAGTGTAGTATAAACCGGGCACAATGGGAAATGCCTGTAAGACCAGTACTGAGGGGGTGGGGCAAGAAGATCAAAAGTTAAAGGTCATCCTCAGCTACGCAGCAAGTTTGGAGGCCAGCCTGAGACAGACACGTAAGACCGTCTTTAAAAAAAAATAAGTCAAGAAAAGAAAAAGGAAATCTGGGTTTCTGTTTTCTTAAGAGAGAAGGCTGGAGAAACCTGGCATCCCTGGGCTTACATCCCTATGGGACAGTGTCTGTCTCAGCAGCTTCTTTGCTTGTACCCTCTGCCTCCCCCAGACCTTGTCTCAATTCTTATTTACCCAGCATGCTTCTCTTCCCATCCAAAGCCCACGGGGGCTCTCAGCAAGGCTGGGTCAGAGTGTTGGGGCTGGGAAAAGACCAGGAGACTCTCAAGAGTTCACACTGTGCTGGGACAGACACCTAAGGCCCGTGGGGGACCATCTAAGTGTGAATGGGGAACACATTTACAGGAACCCTTACACCTCCCCAGCCCAGAGCCCTGTTTTGTCCTAGAAGACTGCTTCTTCACAAACCATGTGCCCATCCTGAGCCAATCCATGGCTTTCCCTCAAATACCATTCCATACAGCCTCAATGCCATTAGGCGTTGTGGCAAGTGGGGCTGGGTTCTGGGTCAGGAGGAAGCCTGACACTGGGCTGCATTTCACCTCTGGGGCCCTGAAGTGCCTGTGCTTGCTCCCAGAACCTCCAAAAGTCCCTAACACAACTTCCCTTCCTGCTCCACTGCAGTGCACCTGGGACCAGAGAGTACAGGCGACATGCCATCACCTCCCCTCTGCTAACCTGTCTTCTCTGGCCCTGTCCAAGTCCATACTCAGTGCCGCAAAGCATGGAGTAGAGTGATGTGCGGGACTGCGTTGGTGCTTCTTAGGGGTGAGGTGGGGAGACCCTTGAAGATGGAGGTCCCAGATTGATATGTAATGGATAGGAAGCATACTCTCCTGAATGGGGATGAGCTGGCCACACAAGACACAATGAGACTTGTGTGCTTGAGCACTTTGAGGGCTCTACCCACTGGGTGCCAGCTGCTCGAGACCAACATGAAGGGGCTGAGCAAGGTCTCAGACACTGGTCTCTTCCTCATCCTGGCCCCCGCTTCTGCACTGTCTTCTGTACATCTGGATTTGCTCCTTAAGGGCTGGACTGGCTGCAGAAGGGTTGGAAAGGGCCACCTATTCCTCACTCTGGGAATCAGGCTATTTCCATAATAATCCTTTACAAATGTGACACATCACATGGAGCACACACTTCCTTCAGATTAACCTTCACGGCGGGGAGGGGGGTGGGGGGGGGGGGGGGGGGACACACAAAGAATAAAGTAGAATGAAGAAGATTGTAGCCCTCACTGGCTTGTCAGCCACCAGGCACAGGTAGGGACATCTGAATGACAAAATGAGTTAATAGCACCAAGTAGATCACACAGCACACAAGACGGAGTCTCTTGAATAGTATTGGTTTTACCATATAATTGGTTTCACATTTTCCAGACAAAGGTGCAATGTTTCTCATTCCCTTAAGGAACATCTCTCATTAGGTATGTCCTATAGGGATGTAGGCCCAGGGGTGTCCTGTTTCCCCAGTCTCCTCTCTTAAAGAAACAGGAAGCTGCATTTCTTTTTCTTTTTCTTTTTTTTTCTTTTTTTTTTTTTTTTTTCAGTTTTTCGAGACAGGGTTTCTCTGTGTAGCTTTGCGCCTTTCCTGGAACTTACTCTGTAGCCCAGGCTGGCCTCGAACTCACAGAGATCCACCTGCCTCTGCCTCCCGAGTGCTGGGATTAAATGCGTGCGCCGCCACCACCCAGCTCTTTTTCTTTTCTAGTCTTTTCTTTTTTGAGACTGTGACAGATGGTATAAATGCACTGCATATGATATATAATATTTATGTGCATTTTCTATTGCTATGATAAAACACCATGACCAAGGCAACTTACAAAATAAAACATTTAATTGGGCTTATGTTTTCAGAGGGTTAGAGTCCATGATGGTGGAGCAAAGGCACGATGGCAGGAACTGCTGAGATCTCACCTCTCAAACGGCAGATAGGAGGCGGAGAGGCAGACAGGGAATGGCACGAACCCACCCCCAGTGACACGCCTCCACTTCAGGATATTTGATGGCACTGAGAAACTCCGAGACTGTGTTAATAAAATTAACCTTGGATCAGGGGGCAGAGCCAGTGACTAGTTGACAGTTGACAGTGACTAGCCAAAGAGAGGATGGAGGAGCCAGGAGTATAGATAGAGAGATGCACAGGAAGGAGGAGGGAGGGACTTAGAGAGTCGCTGTCTTTTTGGTTTAAAACAAGTGAAGAGATGCTTCTCTTTCTGGGTCTCCAACCAAAAAGGAAGGTCAGCTGGTTGCTTTTTTGGTGTCTGATCTAGCAGGTTTTTACCCCAACATCTGACTCCCCAGTCTTTATTGGCAACTAGAACAATAGAAACTTAGTTAAAACCTACATTTGGAGGCTGTGGCCAAGCTGGTGCCTGTGGGGCTGGAATCCCGCTAGGTCATGGACTTTGAGGCATGGGGCACAGACAGTAGTTAAAATGTCAGTAGATTTAGGTGTAGCCAATAAGCCAAAAGAAAAACAACACACCTCCTAATCCTTCCTAAATAGTTCCACCAACTAAAGACCAAATATGCAAACGTACAAGCCTATGGCCATTCTCAAACCACCACAAGACACAAGATTAAATTTTTTTTATTGTTGTGGGGGAGTGTGAATGCCATGTGAAGGTCTGAGGACAACTTTCAGGAGCTGGTTCTCTCCTTCCACCCTTACAAGGGTTCTGTGGATTAAACACAGGTCTTCAGGCTTGCACAGCAAGCAGCTTCACCCACTGAGCCCGCCCACGAGATCTTTTAATCTAAATCAAAATATTGTTGCGAGAATAATCTCACGAAACTTGTCCTTCTAAACTCACTCCAAACTTGCCTCTCTCTTGCTCAGCAATCTCCAGGGTCTCTAGCAGGAAGTTTGACTCTTTAGTTTGGCATCCAAAGTCCTCCATGATATGGCTTCACCAGATAAAATAGAAGAACAGGTCTATGAGATTTGACTTTAAATTCTGGACACACTTTCAATTGTCAAGGGCTAGAAACCCAGCCACAGCCAATGCCAGCAAAAAAAAGCTTCTCTGCTTATGACATGGATGAGCAAAGAACATAGAATGCTAAGTGAAAGGAGAGGCTCACAAAGGACCAGTTATAGGATTCCATCTAAACTGAAATGTCTAAATTGGGCAGATCCATGGAGGTGCAAAGTACACAGTGGTTGCCTAAGCTGGAGCTGTTGGGGGTGGGGAAGGGGAGTGATGGGTCTAGCTTCTTCTTGGGAATGATAAACATGTTTTAAAACCAATGTGGTAATGGTTGCGTCATTCAATACACTAAAAACCTCTGAACCGTACACTTGAAATGAGTGATTGGGCTACGGCCATACCACCCTGAACACGCTTGTTCTGAATGAATGATTGCACACTATGTGAACTATAGTCCACAAAGTTGTTGGGTTTTTCTAAAGGAATGTACTGACTTCTCGGCTCATAAACAATCCAGAAACTCTCTGCAAAGGAGGAAGAGCCTTAAGAATGGGGCTTTTAGGAAGCCAAGCTCACAGTCCCCTAAAGCTCCTCTGTCAATCCACGTGATCCACCCACTTGACTTCCTTATGTAGCTGGTTTATGTCATGTGAACACCCTTGGGCTAATCACAACTAGTGAGTAAATAGGGTACAACAGTTGGCCAGATGTTAGTCACATGACTTCATCTCTACCCAGATTAGAATCTGTTAAGCAGGTAAAGGATAGAAGGGGGAAGGGAAGTGAGTGGGTATGAACTGTGGTTGGCACCACCAGGTCGGCTAAAAATCCCTGGGTAAATTATTTAACCACTTTGAGCCTTGACTTCTTGCTTTACGTAAAAGAACAATGATAGGCAGGAGAAATGGTTCAGCAGTTCGGAGCACTGGCCGCTCTGGCAGAGGGTGGAAGTTCAGCTCCCAGCGCCCACATGGCAGCTTCAACAATCTGTAACTCCAGTCCCAGGGGATCCAAGGCCCTCTTCTGGCCTCCGTGGGCACCAAGTATGCTTGTCATGCATACACATACATACAGGCAAACACTCAAACACACAATATAAAAGTAAATCTTGAAAAAAGAACATGAGCCAGGCGGTGGTAGAACAGACCTTTAATCCCAGCACTTGGGAGGCAGAGGCAGGCAGGATCTCTGAGTTCAAGGCCAGCCTGGGCTACAGAGAGAGTTCCCGAACAGTCCAGGGCTACACAGAGAAACCCTGTCTCAACAGCAACAAAATAATTATAAATAAGAACATTGGTACTTGGCATAATTGGCAGGTAGATATGGGCCTTGAACTTAAGAAGTAGTTCAGGATTTAGGTCCTTTTGTCTTTATGTACCAATCTTTAAGCTCCCTAGGACTTTACATGCCTTAGGGCATTCTGTTGTGTCCTTTCCCCTCCCCTGGAAGTGGAAGCTTCTGCTGTTGGCCTCCACACTGGACTCATGACCATAGCCTGCCTTATGCAAGTGTTTTCTGGTGTGGTCCTATGTAGTCCTTCCACATTCCCTAGGTGCCTGTTAAGAGACTGTGCAATTCCTGCATCTAGGAATGGCAGTTTATACATCCCTGCACCGTGTGGGGCTGGAAAAAGTGGCTACCTGATCATCTGACAGTCAGATGGCTCCTCTAGGTTGGCTAAATTTCCCACGTCATTGACATTTTCTGAGATTCAAGCCTTTGTGAATGGATGTGCTCAAGGAAACAGAGGCTGGGAAGCAAGCAGCAACTCCAGATTCAGGAGTCATCCCCCAGGTACACTCAGCATCAGCCCCAGTCCCAGCCCCACTGAAAAGTGTAGGCTGTAGAAGACACTCTGTTCAGGAGCAGGAAGACTTGGAAACGCCAAACTGATGGACCACATGACCCAATGTCTTTCTCAACCCAAGTGTCTTGTGCCCAAATTCCACAGCAGAGACTTGCAAATACAGCTTGTTTTCCCAGCCTGCATTGTGACTCTATTGACCATGTGACCCAGTTCTGCCTACTGAAACCCCAGGAGAAGTCCACTAAGTAGCTTCGGGGAAAGACTTTCCTTTCTGAGAGAGGAAAGCCTGAAAAGCTAAGTTGTTTGTTGTCCCTGAAATTGTTTACTCCCATAAGGTTGTGATGCTGAGAGCTGATGTAGCCATCTTAGGGCCACGAAGAGATGACCACAAGATTCCCAGAGGTGCCAGAAAAGAGATGCAAACATGGCAGCCCCTGCTTCTCCTTAAATGAATAACCATGTAATTTAAAAAGAAGATGGTGACTCCTGTCCTTTAAACCAATTATTCAGATATTCCAACTGCCGTAGTTACAGCTGAAGGCATTCGTGACTGACTGACAGACCTTGGTATCATAACATTGGTGGGCGTGGCATCATACTCCCATAACCCCAGCACTACTGAGGATCATAAATTCAGGCCAGTCTGGTCTACATGGCCAGACTCTGTCTCAAAAATAATCCAAGAATCTTTTCTTCATGATGACTACTGGCACCATGCAATTAGACCATTTCTGTAATAAAACACCAAACCAAAGCAACTTGGGAGGAAAGGGTTTGTTTCAGCTTATACTTCCAGGTCATAGTCCATCAGTGAGGGAAGTCAAGGAAGGGACCTGGAGCAGAAACCATGAAGATGCTGCTGACTGGCTCTCTCATGCTCAGCAAGCTTTTTTATGCATCCCAGGCCCGCCCGCCCAGGCATGGCATGGCCCACGGTGCTCTGGGCCCTCCCACATCAATCAACAATCAGGACAATTCCTTACGTATAGCTACAAGATATGATCCGGGCAATGCCCTAGTTGAAACACCCTCAGATAACTGGGCTGTGTCAAGCTGACAGCTGAAGCTAACTAGGAGAGCTATCCGAGGCAGAGTGAAAGTAATGTTAAGATATTTTATAGCTGTTACAGCCCTATTCATATGTATTCTAATCTCCTTCAAAAGCTCCTCCTCTTCAGTTCCTTTTATCACCATGGTAGCTAATATTTCATAGCATATAGTCAGGAAGCTACCAGAGGAAAGTCTACAGATGCAGCCTTCATTCCCCCCACAATGGTCCCCACCCACTCCTTTCAGAGGTGCCTGTCCTCTGGGAGTACCCCCAGGGATTTTTCCCTTCCTTCTCCACACTTAACTGCAACTACCCATTAGTGTCAGGGAAGTTCTCAGATCTTGTCAAAAAAAAAAAAAAAATCGCTCGCATCTATGCAATGTCTAGAAAATTGCACTCTAAGATAAAAAAGAAATGCCGGATGTCGATGGGTGAAAATTAATATTCATCAAGTTCTCAAAGGGCTAGATAAAATAAAAATCAGAATGGATCTGAAGTCACCTGTGTCTGCAAAGTCTTGAGTTGCATGGGCAGTTGTGTTTGCCTTGGACCAGCAGAACCTCTCCTCTTCTAAGCCTTTCCAACTGTGAGCGGGTGGGACCCAGGAGAAGTGAGTGGTCCTTGGTCCTCACTCACGGCGCTTGTTGAGGCCAAGGGAATTTCTTCTGACTTTGTGTTGAAAACTTCAAGCATACACGAAAGTAGAGACCAGCCATATAATTCCCCATATAATTGCCCACACCTAGCTGCTACATTATCATGGCCAATCTTGCTTTATCTACTCTCTCCTTTTACAGGTTATTTTAAAGCAAATTGTAGACATTTTAAGATTTCACTTATAATCTTCCAGTATCTATCTCTAAAAGTTACCAGTTCCCCTGACAATAGACAGCTACATTACCATGGCACCTTAAAAGTTACTAATAATAGCAAGTCCTACTGTCTTCAAATGTCTTAGCAATATTTTCATTTGCTTGATTATCTTATGGCTTGTTTTTACCCATTTGTTCAACCTGAGATAGAAATAAGCACACCCCATGATCTGCTATGTCCCACCAGTCTCTTAATCTCCTTCCTCCCTCTGCTCTATCTTGTTCTGTTCTTTGGAGACACTGGTTGATTGTGTGTAGTGTTTTCACAGTCTGGATTTGGTGTTTAAATAATGCTTTTAAGTAAGTTTAAATAATACTTCAGTATTATTTAAAATAATTGGTGCATTGTGGGCTAGAGACAGAGCTCAAGGGTAGAGTGCTTGCCTGCCATGCACAAGGCCCCAGGTTCAATCCTTAGCAACACACACACACACAAATTGTAAATTGGTATTTACATCTAGAAGCCCAGCCAGGTTCTGGGTTAATTTTTTGGCAAACAAAAACCCAAAGAGATAGTGATATTTAGAAATAGCAATAAAAACTTAGTATGGTGGCCACACCTGCTATCCCAGCTCTCAGGAGGCTGAGACAGGAGGATTGTTGTGAGTTTGAGGTCAGCCTGGACTATAAAGGTAAGATCTTGTCTCAGAAATTCATTCATTCATTCATTCATTCATTCATTCATTCAGCAAGCCCAGTCCCAGCACTCAGAAGACAGAGGCAGGTGGATCGCTGAGTTTGAGGCCAGCCTGGTTATGTTGTTAGTTCCAGGACAGCCAGGGCTGTGCAGAGAGACTCTGTCTTGAACAATTTTTATAAAATAAACAGAAAAGGAGCCACAATCTAGGACCAGGAGAGGAGTCTCAGGTTGTTGTTGGGGGCGGGGTGTCTTCATTCTTCTGTTTTTGGTTTAAAAAAAAAGTGACCCAAGTGGCTCTGCTGTGTCGCACAGACTAGCCCTGAACTCCTGGGCTGCCTCATCCCACCTCCCAAGTGACCGGGACAGCCAGCACTGTAGGCATCAGGCCTCTTTATTTGCTGTTCGTTTGAGACAGTGTCTTACGTATCCCAGGCTAGCCTCTAAATAACTCTAAGCCAAAAACGATTTTGAACTTCTTTTTTTTTTTTTGGGGGGGGGGGGTTGGTGTTTGGAGACAGGGTTTCTATGTGTAGCTTTGCACCTTTCCTGGATCTCACTCTGTAGACCACGCTGGCCTGGAACTCACAGAGATCTGCCTGGCTCTGCCTCCTGAGTGCTGCCACCACCGCCCAGCTCGACTTTGAACTTCTAATCGCCCTGCCTTCACTTCTCCAGTGCTGGGGTTATAAGCACATGGTAAAAATAATAATAACCATTTTTGAAACTTCAGATATTCTATGTATGTGCTCTGCCAACTGAGTGATGCCCCTAGCCCCTGAAAGTTACCTGCTCTGTTTGGTTTGTTGGGTTTTGGTTTTTGAGACAGGGTTTCTCTGGCGGTCCTAGAACTGTATCTATAGACCAGGCTGGCCTTGAACTCACTGAGATCTGCCTGCTTTGCCTCCTGAGTGCTGGGATTAAAGGCGTGTGCTACTACCACTGCCCCAAGGTGCCTGCTTTTGAGTTTAAAAAAGAAGTCCAAGTATTAGGACCCAAGAAGCAGTTTGCAGAAAGCAGAGTGGCTTTGTACTTCATTTTCCTTTCTCTTCTACCTGTAATGCAGGTAAGCAACACTCCATTGTTGCCAACACCATTTCCTGCTGTCCCACACCGACAGCTCTTACAAAACCTGGGCAGTTTTTGGCCAATCCCTTTGTGGCAGAGGATGGAGTATGGGAAGGCAGGGCAGGTAATAGACATGGAAACGTTTGTTTGCAACTTAATACTGACCTCTGAGGGCAACTACCTCAAGAAAAGATGTGACTTGATGGGCAGTGGTCACCTCCTATCAGACCTCTGGTACCACGTGGGTGGTGGGACTAAGGCTCCCATCTGTGGAAGGAAAATAAAGCATAAATTCTGAACAAAATTTTCCCATCCAAGAGCTGACCAGGCCCGACTCTGCTCAGCTCCCGAGATCAGATGAGAGGTGGGTGTGAACATAGCAGTATCTCTGTAGATGAAGAACAAATCTTAAGGGCGTTTCTGGAAATATCATATGCTGTATTTGTGATGATTAGGCAATTTATCTATCTGGGAAAGTCACCTACCAGCCTTGAAAGAATTTACTTAGTCAAAAGCAGGTGACAGTTACGGTTTTGTACTACCATGTGTTTCCATAAGGGAAGAAAACTCATCAGTTATGCTGAGTGAAGGGATGTGGGGTTGGTAGAGTGGAATGTGACCAGGGCTGCAGAACAGCTGTGTGTAAAGGAAGCGGGAGTTGGAGATTCTAGCCTTTTCTTCTTTTTAAATGTGTTCTTTTTTTTTTTTTTTAAGACACAAAAACCCATCGAGTCATGAACTCCTAGGGGGGAAAAAAAACCATAATGAAAAGTGAAAACCCTGGGAAAGTGGGCCGGGGTGAAAATTTCAGAGTTCCTGGGATGAAATTGAGGGCAGGGATAGGGTTGGAAAATGGGAGTAGGCCCCACTGTTTATTTCTTTCTTTCTTTAATGGATGTGGGTCAGTTCAGAGAGCTCTGGCCGCCCCGAGCCTCCAGCTTCCCATCTGTGCTAGAGGAAGGTTGCCAAGCTGGCCTGGCCGCATGTGAAGCATTAGGGACCACCAAGTCCACTAACAGGAAATGGCTCCGTCTCCCACCAAAGCCCCACTCTGGAGTTCTCTGCAGACAGAGTAAGGTAGGCACATGTAGACTGATATGGGGAGACGTCCAAGCTATATTGTTTTTTTTTTTTTTTAATAGAATGATGATCTAGTTTAGTGCAAAAATAAAAATGATCTGCTCAGTTCCTTCCAGAGCCATGAAACTCCCAAGCCCTAGAAACCACACGCAAAACCATTCATAGCACCTACCTCTGAGGAAAGCCCATTTTACTCAGTTTTACATCGTTGATTCACTCGTCATGAGCATGTATTGCTTTCACAATTTAAGAACAATTTTAATTTAAAAAGCAAAGGATTCTGGGATGGAGGGTGGCCCAGGGGGAGAACACTTACTTAAGCATCCTTGAGATTCTGAGTTCAATTCCAGCACCAATAAATAAAGTAAGTACTAAAAGATCCTAGCTAGGTCTGCGCTTGGGAGGCAGGAATAGAACATTGCCTTGTGTTTGAGGCCAGCGTGGGCTACATAGCAAGATCCTGGCTTTAAAACACAAGCAGGGATGGCAAGATAGCTAGGTGGCTAAAAGTGCTTATGTGCAATCCCGACAACCTGAGTTTGATCCCCAGAACCCACAGTGGAGGTAGAAAGCCAACTCCAGAAAGCTGCCCTCTGACCCCCACATGTGCACTGTGGCATGTGTGCCCTCCCCAACACATACATCATGCAATACACATTACATATAATAACAATAATAATAATAATAATAATAATAATAATAATAATAATAATAAACAACTGAAAAATAGACTTAAAACCAAAGAAAGAAACAAAAAAGACAATATTCTGATTGAGTTTGGGGTGGCCTGGGACCTGAACATGTCTGTACCCATTCCCAGGAATCCCAAAGAAACAACTACTCCCGAGAACATGAAGGTTCTGTGTGAACCCACAGGTGTGTTTGACTCATAGCCCTGAAAAAAGAGAGGGCCCAGAGAGAAAGAATGTACAATGAGGAAGCATAGAGAATGGTCACCTAGGCTCTCCACAGTCCTCAGTGCTGGACACATGGCCCATGTGACATGCACAGCAGTCCTGGCATCACCAACATTGTCCCTGTTCCCACTGTGCAGAGGAGATGCTGGGGCTCCCAGAGGAAATCTCTCAATTTATGAACAGCAGTTGGAATTTGACCCCACTGAACAAAGGTCCTAACCTCCACAGTTACACAGGTCCATGAAATAGTTTCCTAGGCACGATTGTCAGGGACCATATTGATGGTTTAGTGATATCAAATAACACACCAGTAAGCGGCTTTACTTGAGTAGCAGGGGTAGGCAAATCTCTGAAGTTCAAGGCCAGCCTGCTCCAACGGAGTGAGTTCTATTTTCAGGCCCATTTTACAGATGATAACACTGATTAAATAATTTATAACACATGAATAAAAGTTGCAATTGGGATTGAGTTCAGGCCTTGGATCCGCGGAAAAGAAGCCGAAAGAGGAAGGAAGTGGTAGAGAGGTGGATGTGCCCCACTGGTCCCCTCTGGGCTGCTGATCCTGAGAACTGTCATCACCCAGCATGGCAAGGCTCCTGGGGACCTTTGGAAAGTCAGCCATACAGCCCGGCGCAGCACTGCCAAGCCATCACTCAGCCTCCCTTTCACAGTATATTTCTTTTGCTGATGTTGACAGGTATCCAGTTTCACCCAGAGTCCTGAGCTCTGGGGTCTGGTTTTCATCAGGTCCTTTTACTGAGATCTCAAGCAGCTGCCTGGCAGCCTCAGGGAGGCCTAAGTGGAGCCTGGCATCTTTTCATGCCCAGGCTTCCTGGAGAAGGCTTCTGAACTCCAGGGCCAGCTTTGAGTGGTAACACTAAGGGAGTTCATTCCACGTAAGGGCTCTTCCTTTGAGATGTCTCCAGAACTGAATGAGGCAAATCGAGGCAGATAGGAGATGAATGGACCAGACTAGCTCACTGCAGATGGACAGAGCTCCCATCCCTCTGTGGTCACCGTGGGAACACTATGGGGAGGGATCTTGAGGGGGACAGAAGAACTGACCTGTTCACTCCCCACCTGTAGAGTCCAGCCAACCTACAAGTCTCCTCTGCCTGGCCTGTGAGGACAGTTTGACAGACTCTTCAGACTCATGAAAGGGTCCAAAGCCAGACAAGGGGACAGAGAAAGAATCACCATGGGCAGTTAGACAGCCAGGGCAGAGGAAGGAGTCAGGGTTCCATGGGAGCACACCAATTCACAATTCACCCCAGCCACTTCATGGAGCAGCAGCAGTTACCTAATGTAGGACTTGGACACACACACACACACACACACACACACACACACGCACGCACGCACGCACGCACGCACATGGCATGGGGATGTCTCCTGACATTTCTGACATGCTAGAGTGCTAGAGGAAGGAAGTGGCCGATTTTGCAGGGCTCGGCATTGGTCCCTCTGTCTGCCTGTGTATGAAAGGCACGCCACCCTCCTTTTGTTCAGTGCACAGACTGCAGCCATGTTGGCAGTCCCGGGGCTCTGGCAGCCTGAATTTGTCCGATTTGCCACTTTTCTTTCCCCTTCTTGATAGGGAACTCTTGTAATAGACATTAACAGTTGATACAGTCACAGCTTAGCAGCGTACTATGCTCCATGGTCAGGGTCATGGTTCTGGTGCCTGCTTTGGCTGCTGCCCTGTGCACTGTGACTGAGGAGACTCAGCCTGCAAGTGAAGCCAACACAGGACAATTGACAGACAAACAAAACAAAAACAAAAATGGAGAGAGAGAGGATCAGTCCTGCTTAGACCCTAGGACTTACTCCTGGAACAGCCCAGTTACAAGAACCTATAATTTCCCCCCTTTGTTTAACCTACTCTGAATTTTTATGTCTATAATCAAAAGAAACTAGCCTTTCTGGAAAAAATGGCTGGGATTCAAGCCAACTGCCAGGGAGATCTTGGTGCTTTGAAAAACCAAACCAAGACTCTGAGCACACACTGGGGGTTCCAAATCCAGAGCTGGAGAGAAAATGGGGCCACACTCTGCTCAATCTAATTCATGAGCAGCCTCTCTCTCAGAGCCCCCAGAGTACTGGAAGCCAGGTAGGGCCGGCAGGGCCACTGGTGTGTGAATCTACTGCTCAGCCAGATTGTGTTCCGTGGAGGAATGGTCACCAAAGCCAAAGTCATAACAAGACCAAAACGCTCTAGAGAGAGGCCTGACCAGGATGGAAGGCCGGTGAGGGGGCAGCAAGGAGGCCTCTGCTAATCTCCTGGAAAGTCTAGTGTGCCGATTTATGCGATGTGATCCACTCTTGTTTCCTGAGCCTTTGTGTGCATGGATCCCTCTGCCTAGGACACCTCTAGCCCTCAGCCTGTCCTCTATCCTACTGTCTTCAAAACTCAGCTAAAGGTAAGTGCTCCTGGGCACCCTTCCACAGCAGCTTAGAGACCTGGCTGCAAAGCCTTGCTCTTTGTTCATTTTGTTCTTCTCCCAACAAGAAGTCAAGTCTGTGTTTCCAGTCCCTGGGTCTGGTTTGCCTTATGAGTGATGGGGCATGTTGGAGGTGCAAGGCTCTGTGGCTCCTGCCTCACCAAGAGACAGAACTCTTGGGCCACCTCTGCTCTCCAAGGCATCTTGCAAAAAGCCCAGCTATGCTGAATCTACCATTCATGACAGGCCACAGGTAGGTGCATTGGTAGTCCAAGCTGAGCCTATTCTCCAGCCAGCCCAACCCAGACACCCAACTCTTCAAGTCCCTGCCAGCCATTGAGATCACTCAGCTGAGACCCCAGGGGTCAGAGAGAAGGGAAGATGTAGACTCCAGCGCCTTGACCAAATTGCTTAGTCACAGACCTTTCAAAAACACGTGGCTGTTTCATGTCACCAAACCTCGGAGCAATGGGTAACTGGAACAACATGCTTGAGTAGCCCATGTCCTGTGTTGAGATCCTAGAGCTCAGGGGCCAAGAATTGTGTGCCTTGGTCTGTTTATTTCCAACATGGAGCTGGCATATGGCAGAATTAGTAGATGAGGAGGTGAGTCTTGAGGAGGCCTTTGCCTAATCCCTACACAATGAGAAATCAGCCAACCACAGGACCTTGCAGGAGGTGGCACAGTCAGAGGGAACATGCTACACGAGAGGTCATGAGGCATCCCATAGCAAAAATGATCCAAAAATTATTGGTCAATCAGACCTTCAGTACCAACAATGGGTGGCATCATGTAAGCCAAAAGGGTCACATAGCCTTCACTCTTCAGAGAAGAAGGCTCTAAGGCCCGGGCAGGCCTGGGACACTTGCCTGGGAGATTAATCTTGGAAACAAAGGAACAGGCAGACTCAGAGGGCAATGGGGCAGCTACTTATGGAGAGCTCCATTCTGGGGTCATGGGAGTCAGGGGCAGAGCAGAGCCCCTGATGTGCACCGGAAGTTCACCTGCCAGAGGAACAGGAGACTCTCTGAGGAACAAGAGGCTTCCCAGGAGGGCGTTTCATCTCTTTGCATGGGAAAATTGTTCAGAACTTGGAAATCGCTGGGAAAGCATTCATGGAAATGTTAATAGCAGGGATCAGTGAGCCAGCCTGAGTCAGAGAGGACGTGAATGGATACAGGAATGTCAGGCTAGAAGGAGTCCTGGAACAGGAGCCTGGCTCCCCAGCATGCACAGCCTCAGGTGACCCTTTGAGTATCCAGGACAGAGGCGATTCCAGAGAACAAAGAATGAAAGTCACACTTATTGTCCCATGCGCTTTCCTGTCACCAACAGCCTCAAGCTTCATAAGAGCCTTCCAGAGAATGGGGAAGTCCCATCTCACAGCCAAGAAAGCAGAGCCTCTGGCAGCCTGCCTGGGGCAAGGGGTGCAAGATGGAAGACAGGACCCCACTGTCTGCTGCCTGGGAGATCCTCCACGATGCAATGACAGGGCTGGACTCACAGTCCTACCCTGGGTTGAGTCCCCCTGTTACCAGCAGTGTGACTTTGGGAAAATTGGTTAGACTTCCCACACTCTACACTTTGCTTCTTAGAATTCAACAGGGTTGGCTTGCAGTGCAGAGAGGTGGCCCCCAAATTCTTCCATCATCTACCCTCTTCATGGACTTAGAGAACTTGTGGCGGCTGACAGAGCCAGAAGACCTAAAGCTTCCTTCCTTGGGGACCCCTGGGGCGGTGGCCAGTGGCAGTGTATAAGCTGTTTCCTAAGGACCAGAGAGTTGGGCGGCTCATGGTGCAGCCACAGTCCTGTCAGGGAGGCAGCAAGCTGGTACCCTGGCAAGCAGCCGAGGCTTGGGGCTGCAAGCTGAGGACTTCCGGCCCACAGTCTCTAAGTGGCTGCAGATGTGGCATGAGATGATCCAGCAGGCCAGCTGCTGCTGAGGGGTAAGCAGCCTGCCCCAGCTCTTGGACTGTGCTTCCTCTTCTCTGGGACAGGGCCGGCAAAGGAGGTGTGAAGAGGGCACTTAGGAAAGCCATGCTCATAAACACGTGCTGTGCTGCCTTTGGGTGTGTAATTACAGGGACTGCTAGGGAGATTCTGCTGGCATTTGTTTCCCCCAAGAGGATGTTTACTAATGAGATCAGATAAAAGCATTGCTCCATCAGTGTCCTGACTATGAATAGAGAGTAAGAATCTTGTATCGAATAGGCAATATGTGCTCAGGGTACAAATATGTGAAGTGTCCAAAGGTGGGCTGGGAAGGTAGCTCAGTTGCTAGCACATTTGCCTGGTATGCATGGAGCCCTGGGTTTGAGTCCCAGCATGATATAGCCCTGACATGGTGGAGCACACCTGCAACCCCAGCATGAGAGAAGCAGGAGGGTCAGAGGTTCAAGGTCAGGCTCAAATATCCATGCAGTTCCAGGCCAGTGTGGACGACATAAGACTTCATCTTTTTAAAAAGATGTGGGGGGAAGTTCCTGGGATAAAGTATGTCTCCTTCCCAGGCTGCTACTCCTACAGCTACCATTAATATTTCTTACATGGCTCCTGAGAGTTACTTTGCATTTTATGAGAGACACCATCATGCCTACCACACCCTCCTCACCCCCTTTTCTCTGTATCTCAGGAGGCCCACTTTTATATGATAAGGCTTCCAGGGGCTTTGAATTATCCATCTCAGGATAAGATCAGCTCTTGGAGTCACCTGGAAAGGGACAAAAGCCAGAGGTGAATGTGCTGGCAGGGGTGGGGTGGGGGGGGGGGGTGGGGAGGGTTGCTGTTCAGCGAGTCTAGCAGACTCAGTGAGAGACACTGTCTCAAAACATAAGGTAAAGAGAGGAAGTAGGGAAGTGGTTCAGTGGGAAGAGTACTCTCTGCAAGCTTGAGAGTCTGAGTTTAAATCTTGTGCATCCCTATAAAATGTTGACTGTGGCTGCTTATGCCTGTATCCCCAGCATGGAGAGACGGAAGCAGGCAGATCCCTGGCTAGCCAGCCTAGCTGATACGGCAAACTTCTGGTTAGCTGAGAGACCCGTTCTCAAGGCAATAAGGCTAATAATGGAAGACACCCAGCGTCTTGTTCTGATCTACATAGGTGGGCACAGGACACATGCACCTGCACATACAAGTGTGTACACCATAACCACACACCCATGCTTGTGCAAACATACACGTGTACATACATTCATAAATGAAAAATAAGGTAGAAAGTGAAACAAGACACCTGATGTCAGCCCCTGTTCTCCATACTCACATGTGCATATGTGCAACGCTCCCCTAACACACACATGTACACACATGAAACACTTGAATAAGTTTATGCCGGTGAGTCTCATGTCAGCCTGACACACAAACAAGAGTTATCTGAAAGGAGGGAACCTCAACTGAGAAGATGCCTGGAAGATCTGGCTGTAAGGCATTTTCCTAATTAGTGATTGATGAGGGAGGGCCCAGCCCACTGTGAGTGGTGCCATCCCCAGGTTGGTGGTCCTGGGTTCTATAAAACAGCAGGCTAAGTGGGCCAAGGGGAACAAGCCAGGAAGCAGCACTCTTCCAAGGCCTCTGCATCAGCTCCTGCCTCCAGGTTCCTGTCCTGTTTGAGTTCCTGTCCTGGCTTCCTTCTGTGATGGACTACAATGTGGAAATGTAAGCCACATAAACCCTCTCCTCCCCAGCTTTCCTCTTGGCCATGGTGTTTCGTCACAGCAATAGATACACTAACTAAGACAAATTCAATCTGGCGGCCACTCTAGCTCTCCCAGCCTGGGCTCAAGGGTTTTCAAACTGTGCAGAGCATCCAAAACAGTAAAAGAGCTTTAAAAATGGCAGATGCTGCCAGGCCCAATGGTGCATGCATGTAACCCTAGCACTCAGAAGGCTGAGGCAGGAGGATCAAATATTCAAGGTCAGTTTAGACTACATAGTAAAAAAATTAAAAATAAAAAGATAGATAGATGCAGAAATCTACTCAGTGTTTAGTTGCAAAGGATCTGGTGTGAGAGAGCACAGTGGACTCTTGGGCCTGCACCCAGAAGTCCCTCAAGAACAGGGAGCTACTGCCATGAGCCTTCTAGTTGCATTTCTCTGAGGACCAGGGCCTCTGTGCTGGAGAGAGCAGCCTCCTTCCAGGCCTGATTCCTTTCCCGGTGAGTGGTGATGATGGCCCCACAATGGCGTACACATTATCTCCCTCTGCCCAATCCTGCTTCTTTCACCTCTGCCTGAGGGGACTTATCCCAGAGTACTTATGGATCAAGCCATCTCAGAGCCTGCTACCCAGAGGACTGGTCTGGGACAGCAGACCAGAGTCTCTGTTTTCAAGGTGACATCGACCTCTGTGAAGGTGACTCAGGGCACATGAATGGTTGGCATTTTCACTTGGATGTTATTTTCTGAGACTATCTTTAAACACACATAATAAAATATATAGGATTACAAGGGAAGCCAATCATATTGAGATATGGTTATTAAAATGTGTTTTGAGCTGTGAAATAGTAAGTATTCTGTTTTTATTAACCTATCAATCAAGATCCCTTAGCACACATAATAACTGCCATAATTTTGAGGCACCAAAGGGGCATAATCCACGTCTCAAGATAGGTGTAATAGGTGAAAATATTGGTGATTTCTTTTTGTTTGCTTGCAGGGTTGTTTGTTTGTTTGTTTGTTTTTCTTTTTTCGGGTAGGGTCTCTAGTAGCCCAGGCTGGCCTGAAGCTTACTATGTATCTGAGGATGACCTTGGTTTTGTTTTTACGTTTTTGTTATTGTTGTTTTTGTTTGATTTAGTTTTGGTTTTTTGAGACAGGGTTTCTCTGTGCAGCCCTAACTGTCCTAGAACTCACTCTGTAGACCAGGCTGGTTTCCAACTCAGAGATCTGCGTGCCTCTGCCTCCCAAGTGCTGGAATTAGAGGCGTGCGCCACCACCGCTGGGCTAGGGATGACCTTGAGTACTTGATCCTCCTGCCTCTACTTCCCCAGTGCTAGGACTACAAGTGTGTTCCACCGTGCCTAACAACACGGGTGGCTGTTGTTAGTACAGAATCTCAAGCTGCCGATAGTGCGGTGTTCGTTGTCCATCTTTATGTCGGAAGGCAATGCTGGATTTCAATTAGAGGCTGGGAAAATAAAGACACCCTTTTAAAAAGGTTTACTTACTAGTATTGTGCATGTGCGTCTGCCAGAGGATAGCTTTACACAATCAGTGCTCTCTTCCACCTTTGCATGGCTTCCAAGGGAATGAACTTACAAATGAACTCACATCTTCAGGCTTTGCAGCAAGTGACTTCACCTGCTGAGCTATTTCACTGACCAGATGTCCCTTTCTTATTGTGACCTGTCCCAGTCTACAGACCCTTGAAATCTTCCTGGGAGCCCTTGTCCCAGGCAGGGAGGGGGTACTTTCTACAGCAGGTCCCTTGGATAAGGAGGCTGGCCCTGTAGAGTCTCTTGCCAGTCTGGGGCTGAAGGTTTTAAATGGTGGATAACTACTGTGAAGCAGTTTCCTCCCAGACTGAAACATTCCATCCTGCAGGAAAGCACCTTAAGCCAGAAGGTAAGCACTCAAAATAGCTTCAGGAAGACCCTGAAACTGACCAGACCCACTAGGCTCCTCCCTCCCAGAGTAAGCAATAAAGAACAGAAGGTCGCTCTCAGAAGAGCTAAGATGCAAAAAGGCTCTGAGACCAGACCAGCTGCCTGGAAGAACCAGAGACCAGCTAAGCGGCTCGGAAGAGGTTTAAACCAACTGAGTCACTTGGAAAGGGCACCCTCCAACCTGCTGAGCTGCCTGCAGGCTGTGTGGTGTGCTCAGGTTCCTGGCTTTTGTGAGCTGTCATCCATGCTGGGGTGGACTTTGGTGATGTAGATTTCTACTCCTGTAATTAACCCAAATAAAATGCATTGGTTCACCAAGCTGGACTTCGGTGGTATCCTTACTTTTGCCTGTTGTGAGCTCCCTCTCTGGAGTGAGTAGACGTGTGTAGCATCTCCCCAGGAAAAATCTTATCATACTTAGCATCCTGGGAGACTGACAGAGAAGGCACTTGGAAGGTAGAGCAGGCAGATTATAAATTCAAGGTCATTTTCTGATATTGGTGAATTCCAGGCTAGCCTGGGCTACATGAGAGCCTGCCTAAAAAGAAAAAAAAAAAGCTGACAAATGTTTTACAAGTCCCCCAGTGCAGCTACGTGTCTTTCCCAGAGTGGAGACCAAGGCTTGTTTGCTTTAGACTCCTGATACTCAGTAAAAGGCAGCCTCCTACCCGCCGTGGGCCACCCTCAGTCTGACCTACGGTGTGTAGTTAGAGTTTTCCTGCCTGGCCCACAGTCAGGACAAATCTCTCTCACCCACCAGTCCCACAGTCGCTCAGATCCAACCAAGAAAGCACATAGAGACTTCGGTTGTTTACAAACTGTATGGTCGTGGCAGGCTTCTTGTTATTTACTTCTTCTATCTTAAATTAACCCATTTCTATACATCTATACTTTGCCACGTGGCTCGTGGCTTACCAGTACCTTACATGGCCGCGGCTGGCAGTATCTCTCCTCCGCCTTCCTGTTCCCAGCCTTCTCCTCTTCCTTGTCCCGCCTACCCTATCCTTCCTGCCTGGATACTGGCCAATCAGCACTTTATTTATTTTAACCAGTCGGAGCAACACATTTGACATACAGAACATCCTACAGCAACGGTGTGTCCATCCCACTTGAAGAAGTGATGGCTATGTCTTTCCCAACCCTGAGCGTCCAAGCAGATGAGATTATCCCAAGAGCACTGGCCACCTCCTGGTTGTCTTAGAGGTGAAATGAGACAAGAAAGAAGCAAGAATCCTGAGGACGAGGACAAGTGTGAGGAGAGGAAATCTTCCTTAAAAGGGGGAGAGGGGCTGAGAGACGGCTCAGTGGGTAACAGTGCGTACTCGGGTGAGGCTGACCATCTGGGTTCTGCAATCCCAGCACTCCTATGGCGGGGTGGAAGGTGGAAATGGGAGGCTCACCCAGCAGCTCCAGGGCCGGTAAACCTAGACATGGAGCACAACAGAGGCAATAGAGACTCTGTCTCAAAACAAGGTAGGAAGTGATGACTGAGTCCTGAAAGTTGTCCTCGGACCTCCACCATGCATGCTGTGATGTGTATGCATGTGCACACATGCACACCCACAATTAAAAAAAAAAAAGATTTAAAGTGGGGCTTCCTAAGCAGTCTTGGTGGCATAAACCTATAATGTTAGTGTTCAAGAGGCTGAAACAAGATCATCAGTTCCAGGCCAGTCTCTGCTACATAGTAAGTTTGAGGCCCACCCTGGACTACATAATGAGATCTTAAAAAACAAAACAAAACGTAAGAGGAGTTTCCTAAAGTTTGGCCTGCTTACAATATAGAATTTTTTCCAATAAAATGTGCCTCGGTCTCCCAACCCAGGGCAACGTTAGAGTGATATTAAGAAAGTTATTGATGCCAAGAAAGGGCCCCATCACCGGCCTGTCAGATGATACTGGCAAATCATTTGTACCTTTTAGCCTCAGTTTTCTCGTCTTTAAAATGGAACAATAATATCACCTTGGCTTATCTCACAGAGCTGTTTTGAGGATTGGATAGTCATGGGGATCCCTTTTGGGGGTTTGGAAAACATCAAGCTCTTGTGCTATATGAATACACAGGGCTGCAGAGTTCTGATGTGCAGTCTGTTCCCTGTTGAAGGAATCTGGCCTTCATATTCTGCTTACCAAACATGTAGCTTGTACCCCACCTGCCAAACTATCACTGTGGTGTGGGGCTGTGGCAGGCATGCCTTCTCCATGTCCCTGCTTACCCTTGCAGACTGGGCCACGTGCGCACAAAGAGGGAAAACAGGCCCTCCACGTGCTCTCTAATGGGCTTTTGTTGGGCTCTTAGACTGTAATTACCTAATGCAGACATGGGAAGATGGCTCTCGTGAGGTTGTGGTGACCTCGCTGTGTGTGCCACTCACAGGCAGCCCAGTTACCAGAGCAGCCTTTCAGCTCTCACTCCAGACCCTTGAGACCGAACAGCACAAAACCTAAGCTGTGCTTTTTAAATTTTTCCCATTGTCCTTTCTGATAACGTGTAGTTAGGACACAGGCCCCATAGGTACAAGAGAGGTGGGATGTAAGGGAAGTAGCCTTTTTTTTTTTTTTACTTTTTAGCAGAGGTCAAGGTGTCTCTGGAGAGTTCCCACACCCTAGTCCCCAGAATGTGTGGGAAAGGGCCAGCCTGTCTATACTGCAAGTTTCAGGTTCGCCAGGGCTATATAGCAAGACCCTGTCTCAAAAAGACAAAGAAAAAGAAAAAGAAGGAAGGAAGGAAGGAAGGAAGGAGAGAAACAAGTGAGCCAGGAGTTGGGGCACACACCTGCAATCCAGGTGCTTGGGAGGCAGAGCCAGGGAGATCAGGGGCTCAGGGTCATCCTTGGCTAAGCAATGAGTTCAAAACTGGCCTGAGACTGTCTCAAAAAATACAACACGCACTATCACTGCAACAAGTATCTGTTAAGAAATAGAGGGAGGGAGGGAGGAAGGGAGGAAGGGAAAAGAGAAGAAGGGAGAGAGAGAGAGAGAGATTACTGTCCATGCCTATAACCCCCAACTCTCAGGAGGCAGAAACAGGAACATCTGAATTCAAGGCCAGCCTGAGCTACCTGAGACTCTGTCTCAAAACAATCAAATAGATGAAAAGAATTCTCTGAGGGGGCAAAAAAAGTCATCAGAACCTCACCATCGTGTGTGTGTGTGTGTGTGTGTGTGTGTGTGTGTGTGTGTGTGTGTGTGTTAGAGACAGGGTTTCTCTGTGTAGTTTTGGTGCCTGTCCTGGAACTCACTCTGTAGACTAGGCTGACCTCAAACTCACAGAGCCACCTGGCTCTGCCTCCCGAGTGCTGGGATTGAAGTTGTGTGACAACAAACCTTCTTTATCCAAATACTGAAGGAGGTGTCGGGTCCCTAAGTGTGCTTTGTGAGCACCACAGATGCTTCTAATATGTTCCAAAGGTTATAGTAAAGTTTAAATTTCAAACTTTTTACACCTAATTCTCATGCAGATGTAACACACTTCCTCTAACAAGGCCACACCTCCTAATCCTTCTAGTCCTTTCAAACAGTTCCATTCCCTGGTGACTAAGTTTTCAAGTATATGAGCCTTTGGAGGCCATTCTTATTCAAACTACTACACAGCCCAATACCAATTACATTCTATTATCACTAACCTGGGGATGACCGTCTAAAGCAAACATTTTGAAAACCCCCTATGTCCATCTCCTCACTGACACATCCCATTTCTCATTACCAACAACCCTTCCATGACCTATCTTGCTTTGCTACCAGCTGGACCCCTTTCATGTGTGTGTGTGTGTGTGTGTGTGTGTGTGTGTGTGTGTGTTGTGTGTGTGTGTTTGTGTACTGGTACTTACACATGTATGTAGAGGCCAAAAGGCCAATGTGTGTGTCTTCATCTACTACTTTCCAGCTTCTTTTTTTTTTTTTTTTGGTTTTTTGAGACAGGGTTTCTCTGTGTAGCTTTGCACCTTTCCTGGAACTCGCTCTGTAGACCAGGCTGGCCTCGAACTCACAGAGATCCACCTGGGTCTGCCTCCCGAGTGCTGGGATTTAAGGCTTGCGCCACCGCCACCACCACCTGGCTCTTCAGCTTATTTTTTAAGACAGGGTCTCTCGCTGAACTTGGAGCTCACTGATTCATCTATGTTAGTGTAAGGAACATAATTTAAAAACTATTTTGTGCAAGGTGGTGGTGCAAGCCTTTAATCCCAGCACACGGGAGGCAGAGGCAGGTGGATCTCTGTGAGTTCCAGGACAGCCTGGTCTACAAAGTGAGTTCCAGGACAGGTCAGCCAAGGCTACACAGAGAAACTCTGTCTCAAAAAACCAAAACAAAAAACAAACAAACAAACAAACAAACAAAAAACTATTTTGTGTGAGTGGGAATGATATAATGCACGTAAGATAGAAGTTTTTCCCCAGGCAGCTCAGACACCTAGCCAGGACAGACCTTGATATGCAAGTGAACTAACTCCAAAGTGGTGTGATAAGCTAGTGAACCAGCCTCAGTGTGCTGTGAGCCCTGATAGCCCAAGCTACTGTCCAATGGTCAGTAACTTTGGCAATGGTCTCTAGGACCACACTGTCATTTACCCTAGACATGGCATCTCCAGCTTTTTGATTCCCATCAGCAAGAGTATTTGAGACTGTGCATGGTCCTGGCCTCAGTGATTGTTGAACTTCTGGCACTGTTGCCGGGCCCACACAGGGTGCCGGTCAGCCAGCTGTTGGCCTATGCTCTCAAGGACCTCCTGGACTCCTATCAATTCCATCCTTCCAGCATGCCACAGCTGAAGGACTTCACAGCAGACATGGGTTAAGCTCGCAAGCTCCTGAAGCGTCCTTACCAGAGAAGATTCCCTAGTTTTTTACCCTTCAGAAGCACTTCTGCCCGAACAACTATTCCCTGCTTGGGGGAATGTCTGCTTAACTATTATATCAGCATGACATAGTCTAAGGCATGTGTGTTTGAATAGACCTAGCATATTTGAAAGACAAATCTCGTGTGGACATCCTAATTGCTGAGTACCTGACAGCCCCCAGGACTGTGGTCTCCACAGCTGGCCAGCTAGCAAGCCCCAGGTATCCTCGGGTCTCTGCTTCCCCAGCACCAAGATAACTGGCATGCACTATCACACCCATCTTTTTACATGGGTACCAGGACTGAGCTTAGGCCCACATGCTCACACAGAAGCGCTTTGCCTACTGAACCACCTCCCCAGCTCCATCTAAAGCAGCAGTTTTCAACCTGTGGGTCTTGACCCCCTTGAGGGGTCAAACAACCCTTTCACAGGGGTCACTTATTAGATAGTCTGCATATCCGATATTTACATTATGATTCATAACAATAGCAAAATTACAGTTATGAAGTAGCAATGAAAATGATTTTATGGTTGGGGGCCACCCACGACATGAGCCTCTAAGTACCCAGGGACTCACTGGAGAGGACACATCCCAACCTTCTTTCTCCCAGAGACTCCCCCACTGCAAGCACTACCATCCAAGTTTATGACCTCAAGCATCAAGTAGGTACTCAATACTCCCCAGCAAACCTAGCACACTGACCTGGGAATCTGTGCTCAGAAATAAACATGTCATACACTCTTCTTGAGTACCTAATACCCCGCCCCAAACACCTCTAACTGATGATGCCCAATGACCACAGTACTCCCACCCACCCATGCTACAGACTCCACCTTCCTTCTGTCATTGGAGATGGGCTGTCTGTCCCTGCTCCTGGGAAGGTCAGTCTCATCTGGGCCACTTGAAGAGTCTCCCTCCTGCAGACACACCTGTTTCCTCTGCTCACACCCCATCTCTGCAGGGCCATCCTCGTCTAGGATTAAGTGTCTTTCAAAAAACCCATTCTCCACCCTACACCACCCTCCTCTCCCTTCCTTTTCCCGGCACGATGTCCTCAGAGAACATCTGCTGTCAGCAGCTCTGTTCCACTGGTATTCTGAGTAAGTGCCTGATGCACAGTAGGCAAGGCTCCAGAGGATGCACAGCAAAAAGCAAGGTCATTACCCTCCCACATGCCCAGGAGCTGCTGCCTTCATTGTCTCAGTGACACAAGCCAGGGTCATCTGGGAAGAGGAAACCTCAGGTGAGAGATGTGTCTGTCAGTTTGGGAGGGAAGGAAGAGGTGGAGCATGGAACTGGGAGGCGGCGGGGGAGAAGTGGGAGGGTGAATATCATCAAAACACACTGTATAAGAGTCTCTAATTTTTTTTTTAAATACTGTATTAAAAGTGATTTTTTTTAAAAGACTCCTTTTAGAAGATGTGAGTATAGTGGTCCACACATTATTCTTGGGAAATGAAGGCAGGAGAATTCCGTTCTTGGGAAATGGAGGCAGGAGAATGTATAGCTGGGCTACAAGAGATTCCAAGTTAAAACAAAACTAAAGTGCAAAGGCCAACACCGAATAAGCAAATCTAGGAGCCCAGGACCCAGAGCTCCCTGGTTTTGGAATCTTCCTCATGAGAAGTGACCTGAGAAGGCTCAAACCCCCTTAGCTGTGCTCCACCAGAGGAATCCTTGCGTGACTACCATAAAAATCCTTCTAAGACTCTCTCTTTTGAGTCTGGAGAGATGGCTCAGCAGTTCAGAGCACTCGCTGCTTTTGCAGAAGACCCAGGTTCCATTCCCAGCACCCACGTGGTCACAACCTCCTGTAATTCTAGTTCTGGGAGGTCTGACGCCCTCTTCTGGCCTCTGCATGCACCTGGTACACATACATATACTGAGGCATATACATATGCACATAAAATAAAAGAAATAAATCTTTTTTAATGTTCTCTTCCATGAAAATGAGTCTATTGGCTCTGAGTAGTAAAAACCCAAATCTCTGTGGTTCAGTGTCTCTTCTATTACTACCAGAGAACATCTCCATCGCTTGTATGGCATACTTGTCCTCAGGACCCACCTACACTGCCTGTGCTTTTTTGCAGTCCTCAAAACATCCCCTTAACTGTTCTTAGAGACCTCACACCATGGAGGACCCTTGGACGCCCCTTGGTAGCCAATACATACGCACCGGCCAGATCTGCACCTGTCTCCTAGCTTGGTTCTCTCCTCCCCCAACCAGACATGTTCTGCTCCCACTGCCCGGCAGCCTGTAACCCTCCTCCTGCCTTCCCTAGTGGGTAAAGCTCTTACTTCACGCCAGGTCTGTGCTTTGTTCGTTCTTCCCAACGGCCATTTTTCTAACCCTCACTTAGATGTAAGCATAGCTGGTCCCTCTCACCCATCCAATAAGATTCCTTATTCTACTTCACACATTCAGTCTGACTCTTCAGTGGTTTACTTATTCCCAAATTAAAATGATTCTACTTCAAATGGTCAGAAACGTGTTCAGTGGAGATTTAGGCTGAGACCCTGCTCAATTCCGATCACTTAGGCTCAAATGCTTTCAACACCTTCTTCTTCTGTATAGTCCCTTAAGTCCCTTACAGGGCAGCCATGGCCTCCACCATTCTGGGAAATAACTCCACACTTCATTCTTTCCTTTATCACCTACCTAACCCCGAGGGCTAGGTATTCTTGTTATGTGACCCACGCCTATCTCTGCCTCTGATCCACTAGTAGACAGACAGGAACATGCACCTTGGCATCCTGCCTTCCCCAGATCACAGTTCATCAGGACTGCATGTCCCTACTGATACACCTGCCCAGACGAAAGGCACACAGCCTATTTCACTGTCTGCCACTCACAGCCTCACCCGCACCATAGCTATGGGAACGGGAATCTTGGGATCTCTATTTTCCTGCTGGAAGATTATCCTTAGATCTCACAAACCAACCAAATGCACCACCCCAAGAACTTTCCATCATGCAGGATCAGTTGAATTTTTTTGTAGCAATTGTATTTCCGAACCTCCAGACCCCAGATTTGCTGCTTGGCTGCTATTCAAGGAGAAACAGTGCTGTTGTGTCAACGGATCTGGACAGACACAATGCGATCTGAAAAGCATCTTCATTTAAGCCAGAGACTTGGGGGAACAAAGAATGAAAGAAGGGTGGACTGGCGGTGTTTTCACTGGGGGCTGTCGTGAGCTGTGTCCCAGACTCCTTGCTGCCATCCATCTGCTTCTTGGATTGCACTCTAATCTATTAGTCAAGTTCATGTCTTCTAGGCTCAGTAGTTCCTGCGTGACGTTTCCTCAAATCTTTCAGCTCCTCCATTGGAAGCTCCATTTCCCTGAAGCCCCTGGACCAGGCAACAAACCCACCAAAACCTTCCCTAAATTTGGCTCTCTTCTCTTGGCACCCCATGGAGGCCCTGCCAGAGTGATAAACAAACCATAGGGCCCACAAGTCACACCTGCCCACCTCAGAGAAACAGCCAGAAGAAGAAACCTTCATCCAGCTTCTCAGATTGAGTTGGTGTCTTTGGTCAATAGTGAGTACGCAACAGAGGGGCCAGCCATAGTGAACTAATTTCAGGGAATTGACACAATACAAGTCTGGCCCAGGAAACATCCCTGTCAGACTGCAGAACACAGCAACTCCCTTTTAGCCAAACCACAGGGGAAGAATAGCATGACTAAGCTTAGCCAGTCAAAACTAAACACGACCCAGCATCACAGAACTGTCACCCTGTCAACCCAGACCCCAACATCAATTAATCAGGATGGCCCTCATTTGTATGGTGGAAACCCTAACCAGAAAGAGAATAGTTCACCAAAAGCCACCATGGCCCCTCTGCTCCTGTGCTCTGTACTTCTGTTACTGTCCCCAGGTCCCCACACCCCTGCAATGCATAAAATAAACTCAACTTCTTCTTCTCTGGCCTGACCAGGGTGAATTCATTCACTGCCTGCCAATCTCCCGCCATGGAAAGGGCTTGCCACACTAAACTTATCTCCCTACCAGGAAACATAAAATTTGCCTGCCCATAAAGCATTTTATTATTCAGTCTGCACATTGTGTTTCATCACGGTGTAGCATGTGTCTCATTATACCAGACACTAACATGTATCTGAGAATGAGATTCTGGAAGGCTGAAATGGCTTACAGAATTCCTGCAGAGATCTAGGGTGGTCTTGGAATGGTGATGTCCGAGCCCTGGCCCACGGACATGGCAGTGATGGACAGAAGGCTCTGAGAGTTCGGGTGTGTGTGTGTGTGTGTGTGTGTGTGTGTGTGTGTGTGTGTGTGTGTGTGTGTGTGTGTGTGTGTGTGTGTGTGTGTGTGTGTGTGTGTGTGTGTGTGTGTGTGTGTGTGTGTGTGTGTTGGTGTGTGTGTGTGTGTGTGTGTGTGTGTGTGTGTGTGTTGGTGTGGATAGTCCTCATTGCCCTTCTAGCTGCTTCTCTTTGCTGTAGGCTGGAAAGAGAAATCCTGTAGTCAAAGCCAAGGTCAGTGTTGAATGCGCTAAATGAGCCCTGAGAGAATTCTATGTGGAAACCGCGAAGGCTCTTCTCCCTGGTCACTGGCCTCTCTTTCCTCCACTGTCTCTTTTTAAAATTCCCCACATCTTTGTTCTTGGCTGTTCTCCAGGAACTGTTTCTCCTATACGAGCATGCCTAAGGATCACCTTGGGATCTTGTTAAAATGAGTCTGACTCCACAGGCCTGGACTGAGGCATGGTCGGAGCAAGCTGCTGGCAGATGCTGATTGATCATGGACCACACTCAGAGTAGCATCATGCTACAAGTGCAGCCTCCAGCTGCATCTAACTATGTAACTAAAGTTCCAGGAGACTGAAAATGCAGTTTGTTCCTCACTGGCACCAGCCACGTGTTGAATGCTCCACAGCCCTCAGGGGCTTGTGGAGAAGCCAATGTTTCCACAGAGTGAGGAAGCTACTGGAACTCTAGCCCCTGAAGTGATATCACGGGGTGGTGGGGGATGTCTCAGAACAAGAATGAGAATGTAGTTCCGTTGGTAGAGTGCTTGCCTATGCAGGAAGTCCTGGCTTTGATTCCCAGGACCCTATAAACCCAGCATTCCAGCACATGCTGGTAATCCCAGCGCTTAGAAAGTGGAGGCAGGGGGGGATCAGGACTTCACGGTCATCTTCAGCTACGTAGTTCAAGGTCAGCTTGGGTTTCATGAGACTTTGTCTCAATCTCCACTCCCCCACAAAAAAAATAAGAACAGGCAAAACTCCCCTCGATAGTAACACACCAGTTCAATATGGCATCAGGTGCAGGGGAGTGCTCAGTCTAAAGCCAATCAGCATCTCCTTACTCACATCCATTCACGCCATGGGCAGCAAGCTTGGTGAGTAACTGCCAGGGCAGTGCCGGTCCACCAGCGGGGGATGGGAGCCGGGAAACTGCCCCGAGAACTAAGTCAGCTCTGCACAGATTGGAGCAATCAAGAAACGAGGCCCAGCTCCCTCCTCTTAAACTGAACCCAGGCCCTGCAATTGCTGCAACAATATTCATAGCGAAAAGTTCACCAGCTGGGGAAGTAGGGAGGCGGGAGAGACGTTTTCCAAGAATGCCTTTCATGTGGACCCAGAGCTGTCATTTTCCCGGCAAGTCTGTGAACCAGGGCCTGGGGCAATTTCCCAAAGCACAGTTGCCGTGCACGTGGCTAGCTTTAGAAAGCACATAACGAAGAGGCAGGGCCATAACCACAGTCAGGAGGGCAAGCCCAAGCAAGCCTTACTCTTCAGTTTATGGCCCAGCAGGGAGGGACTGGCCCCAAGGAGGGTTCGCTGTCAGGTGGGGAGCTGCTGCTGGCTCCAGGTGAAACAGCGAAGTTGGCGCCGGTGCTGACCCCAGGCACACAGGCACCTTTCTCAGGCAAGGGCTCTGCTAATTCAGAGCCTGTGGCAAGCAGGGGTGATGCTGTCCCTCATGCTAAGTCAGCATGGACTCCAAGCAGCAGAGGATCCACAGCTGCAACTCAGATGGAAGAACCCGGAGGTAGGAGTCGTAGGAGCTGGAATCCAAGTCTCGAGCTCGTGACGCTGAGCCAGACTCCTGGCCTCACTGGGTCTCAGTTTACCTTTATGAAAAAGAGGAGATGCGCGCTCTCTCTCTCTCTCTCTCTCTCTCTCTCTCTCTCTCTCTCTCTCTCTCTCACACACACACACACACACACACACACACACACACACTTGCTCACTCTGTGTGTGTGTATGTCTGTCTGTCTGTCTACCTGGTGCTCAATAAATGTTGATATAAGCCTTCTGTATTTACTAGATGCTACTAGTCATATGGTGGCATAGTTCCTGTCCTCACAGAGTGGACTTCCTCACAGACAGGAAGACAGATACTAGTCAGTGAGTCACATGAGAATGTGCAAAATGACAATGGACAGATTCAACAACAGATCAGAATGAGAATCTGCAGAAGAGGAACTTAGGGAGGCAGACTTCCCTGAACATAGCACAAGTGAGTTAAAAACTCAGAAGTGATGGGGTTACTAGGCAGATAAGAGGGGCAGCAGTCTAGGCTTCAGAAACAGCGTGTGCAAAGGCCCTGTGGTAAGAGAGTATCAGGCACCCATCAAGTTAGGAAGAGGATCAGTGGGATTAGATGGTGGAATCAGGTGACATGAGGCAAGAAGAGAGACAGAAAGGAATTGAGCTAAAACCGTGTGCTGGGTTATAAAGGCCAAACCAACAGATGCCTCCAGCCTCAAGGAGCCTATGACTCACCTCAACAGGATAACTATTGCATTTCCTGTTAATATTCTCGGGTGTGTCAAGTCTATGACTGCATCTTGGGCCATGGCCTATAAGAAATTAAGACGGTGTCAAACTTGTCCAATTGGAATTCCTACAAACCACCAACCAACCTCTCAACATATACACAGCCCAGCTGCAAGGAATTGAGAGCAGCCCAGAACCGGCTTCCAGGGAGGTTCAGGATGCCCACGGGAGAACCAACCCAAGCTGCCTCTTTCCTGCCACATCCCTGTGAATCACATCCATTTGCCTCTGACTGCACAAGTGGTTTGCATTAGGGGGACCATGGTCTTGTCTTTTCTGCCTTTATTCTTTCCAGATGAGGCTAGACCAGCAGGCCTAGTGGGACAAAGGAGTGGGGTGATTGATTGGCAGCCAATCCAAGGAGCCTTGGAGGGGTCAGGGGGGAGTGCCCAGCCTCAGGCTGAGGGAGGAGGACACCCCCTACCCCCACAGCCCATTCCTGTATGTCTTTGTTCTGTCTAGGTGCAGCAGCTTGGGGACCTCAGGGAAGGGACTAGAGACAGAACAATGACAATAATTCTTTAGTACTGAGCAATCATCACGTTGGGAGAATCTACGTCCACACACTCTTCAATAATCCTCAGTGGACTCAGTTTCCCTGGGGAGCCCCATTGTAGAAGGTGGGAGGAATTTAGTCTTGGCTAGTCTGGGGGTGCCTTCTACCCTGGATTGTGCTGAACTCCAGGGAGGGTTGTGAAGAAATCAGGTTCTGGGGTGACTGCTTACCCAGCCATGATTCTCCCTGGGCCTGAGATAGCTCTGTGGACAAGAGCACTTGCTGTGCAAGCATGAGGACTCGTCCCCTGCAAAACTCCCCAAAATACCAGGTTATGGCTGCTGCACAAGCCTGTAACCCCAGCACCACAAGGGGCAGACAGAAAGACATCTGGGGCTTGCTGGATGCCAACCTAGACTAATCAGCGAGTTCTGGGTTCAGTGAGAGACCCTGGCTCAAGGGAATAAGGTGTAAAGTGATAGAGCAGGCCACCTGATGTCTTCCACCGGCCTCCACCCACACATGCACACACAGGCACAAGCAGCAGTGTTATACACTCTAAAGATGATTTCTCCCACCCAGCAGCAGCATGGTTCTCTTCCCCAGACCAGTGGCTTGTCTTTCTGGGGCCCCAGGACACAGAGGCCACACCCAAGTCATTTTTGATCCCATAGGACCCAAAAGTGGCACTATCAAGTTGTACCAAAGGAGTTTGGATAAGGCTTGGATAAGTTCCTGCCACTGGCCTGGAGTCCATAGCCCCCCCCCCTCTTTTCCTGTCTTCCAACCATGATCTTTCCCCTCTGGGGAACTGAGAGTCCCACCCCCACTCACCCTCAGCCCTCAGCCAGTAAGGACCTGTCTGCAGGACCTTGCACCCAAGACTCCAGAGCCACAATGTTGTCTGTACTTGGGGTTCCACTGCGTCATTCTTCCCCTCAAGTTGCAAGGGATTAGTCTTTGGGCTGGTGGAATCAGGGGAGCGTGGCCCCCCAGGCCAGGGCAGAGGAATTGTCGGAGGGAGCTAAGGTGCCAGATGCTTCATGCTGAACTTCACCCTCACTGAGGACTCCGCACAAGGCTGGTTGGTGGCCATTAGTACCAGAGGCCAATGACTGCAGTGTGGGGCCAGCTCCTTGAAGTGCCCTGTTAAGCTCAAAGAGAACCGCAAGGCCTGTGTGTCAAAGGAGAAGCTGCAAGAGTACTTGAAATCGCTGTGTCACAGGCAAGCATGGCCTTTGGGTACACTGGGCACCCCAGGCACTCTGCCAGCTGCTAATGCCAGGAGTAAGAGAGGTCCCTGTTATTTCGAATTACACAGTGGGATCTCCTTTGGAAGTAGTTTCCATGGAGATTTACTTCATTCTAGCCACACTGCCTTCTTGCTGGACCTTAGAGGCTTGCCATCACCCCAGGGCCTTTGCACATGATATTCTTTATGCTCAGAGGATGTATAGATATCCACAGAGCTTCAAACAGTTGGTCAATCGCCATGATCAGTCAACCTTTCCCTGACCGACTTAGTTTAGATGGTTTTCTCACCCCTCCCCATTCTTCTCCAAAGCATTCATGACTACTCATCCCATTTATCACTACTCTCTTTCTTTCTCCTGGCTCCTCCAGGGAAAGGATATGATCCTATCCATTGGCCATCAGAGAAAGGAAGGGAAGGAGAGAGGGGAAAGAATTTTCCAGGAGCTTCCTGTCTTCTCCCCACTACATCCATAAAGCACTTGAGGTAGTTTGAATATAATTGGCCCCCATAAGTTCAGAGAATGGCACTATTGGGAGATGTGGCCTTGGTGAAGTAGGTGTGGCCTTGGTGAAGGAAGTGTTTCACTGTGGAGCAGGCTTTGATGTATCTTTTGCTTAAGCTTCACTAAGCATACAGTCCACTTCCTGTTGCCTTCTGATCAAGATGTAGCCAGCACCATGTCTGCCTGCATGCTGCCCTGCTCCCCTGATGATAATGGACTGAACCTCCAAACTGTAAGCCACCACCCCAATTAAATGTTTTCCTTTATAAAAGTTGCCATGGTCATGGTGTCTCTTCACAGCAGTAGAAACATTAAGCCAGTACTAAAAGCACAGAGAGGTTAAGTGCCTTCACCAAGAACACACAGCTGTTCGGTAGAAGAGAGCAATCTCTCCTTGTTATTTGTTTTCACTTTTGTTTTGAGATAGGGTCTTGCTATGTAGCTCTGGCAGGCCTGGAACTTAACACTTTGCCTCAAACCCAAGGCAGTCCTCCTGCCTCAGCCTCCCAAGCGCTGAGATTACAAGTGTGCTCTTCTATGTCTAACTCCTGTTCTTTTTCCACCTTTATGTACTGTGTGTGCATGCCATGGCATCTATGTGGAGGTCAGAGGATAACATTCAGGAGTCAGTTCTCTCCTTCCATTGTGTGGCTTCCAGGGTTAGAACTCAGGTCCTCGGCCTTGCTGTGGCTTCCCCACAATCCCAGAAGTCCTGGTCTCCTTGCTTTCCTTTCACTGGGGGATCCCTTTACCTTTCCCAGCATGCCTCCCAGACTTCCCCAAGAAAACTTCATGGGTACTCTGTGTTGACAGCCACCCTTTCTGTGAACCATAAGTACACACAGTTCCTACCCCATCAAAGCTCTGGACAGAGCGTGTTTCGCATCCTTGAAGAAAACCCTGAGAGGCTACATACTCTGTTAGATTGCCCTACACCCATGCACACACATACAGGCCACACTGAACAGACTCAGTAGGTATTTTATAATTTAAGAAATTTTTTATTCATTTTACATACCAACCATAGATCCCCCTCTCCTCCCTCCTCCTGCTCTCCCCCAGCCTCCCCCTAACCCATCCCAACATTCAGTTGAGGCAAGACCCAGTCCCTCCCCACATGCCTCAAGGTTGAACAAGGCATCCCACCATAGGTAGTGGGCTCCAAAAAGCCAGGTCATGCACCAGGTATAGGTCCTGATCCCACTGCCAGGGGCCCCTCAAACAGACCCAGTTACACAACTGTCTCCCCTCAGTAGATGTTTTAGAAAAGAGAGACAGAGAGAGCCCATGAGGTTATGAGGGAAAGGGGGTGGATTTGATCAAAATGTATTATATGCATGTATGAATATTGACACATTTTAAAGACTGTCAATCAGAGCAGTGTGGCTACTGAACCCTCAGATCATCACTGAATTACCACAGGTGGAGCCTTCAAGCTTCCCCTTCTTTTCAACTTGTCTGTAAACATGGATTTCCATACATGAAATGTCAGCTTGTAAGAGTTTCCCAGCCATGTAGATGGCAGCGGACAGTCAGGGGAATTGTCCATGGATCCCTCAGAGGAAGCAGGGAGACCCAGGGAAATCAGAAACAGCATACAGATCCAGGCCTCTCGGGGACACTGGCCAGGGTGAGGCTAAAGGGGGCAGGCAGGACTGGCCCATGGAAGCTGCCAGAGTCCTGCTCAGCCTTGGGCTAGGCTGGAAACCAGTCCTGTTAAACAAAGCATTACACAACCATCCCATTAATTGCATTAACCCAGAAGGTCAGGCTAACTCATTCCAGCCTCCATGGGGCTCTGGTTGGAGGGAACAGGAGAAGGCAGGCGCCTGAGTTCCGGGGCCTTGTGTCCATGTTGATTTAATTAACTCTGTGATTCCTGCTTCCCCTGGGCATGGCTTCCCAGGCCCCACCTCTGGTTGCTGCCTATTGTCCCCACAGAAGCCAGGCAAAGAAAAGAAAGGCTCTAGGGTATAGTTTAGGGTGACAAGAAAACTGGTACAGAGCAGCGAGGTTAAGTAGTCTGGGCCCTCGGAGAAAATACAAAGACCAAGACTGGAAGGACTGTGTTAGGCTCGAGTCCAAAGGAAGGTGAGGAAATAGCCTCGCAGATTTGTGGGATGAGGTAAGGGGACCAGTTCAGACAGTGCATGGGAATCATCAGCCAATATGGGATGTTGTCAGCTCTGGGAAGGACCCAGTCAAGGCCCTCAGCAGAACTGAGTTGTACCCGTGCATTAGGACTGGAGGACACAAGGAAAGTCCTAGAACTGACTCAATATTAAATGAATACGATGGAACCAGGAGTTGGTGATGCACGCCTTTAATCCCAGCACGCGGGAGGCAGAGCCAGGTGGATCTCTGTGAGTTTGAGGCCAGCCTAGGCTGCAGAGTGAGTTCTAGGAAAGGCGCAAAGCTACACAGAGAAACCCTGTCTCATAAAAACAAACAAACAAAAAACAACAAACAAACAAACAAGCAAAATGATTGTGATGGGAGGTTGGGAAATCACAATAGCTTGGTTCAATGTGGTTCCTGGCTCAACAGCTTTGCTCCCACCGGGCATTTCTTAGGAATTCAGATCAGCAGAGCAGTAAAGAGTTTGACACGCACGTGTGAGACCTGAGTTTGGATCCCCAAAGCCAAGCCTAGTGATGGCACAAATCAGTAATCCCAGTGCTCCTGTGGTGGAATGGACAGGAGACAGGAGAGTCTCTGGAAGGTTGTGGGCCAGCTAGCCTGGAATACACAGCAGTGAGCAACAGGAAAAGAGACCAGATCTGCTTGTTTGTTTTATTGCAATTATTGTGTGTGTGTGTGGGGGGGGGGTGATGTGTGAGTGCAGGCACATGTGTCGCTGCACATACGTGAAGGTCAAAACACTGCGTTCAGGAGTTGGTTCTTTCCTTCCACTATGGGGTCTGGGGATTGAACTCGGGCTGTTGGGTTTGCATGGCAAGTGCCTCTATCAGCCCGACCCTGATCTTAAAGTGGGAGGTAAGGGCTGATACCCAAGCCTGTCCTCTAAACCTCCACACACCAGGGGAAGCACAGGATTCACACACACACACAAACACACACACACATCCCACAAAGAAATGTAGATTATCAGCCGTGCAGTGGTCTTGGGAGGCAGAGGTAGGTGGATCTCTGAGTACCGGGACAGCTAGGGCTACACAGAGAAACTCTGTCTCGAAAAACCAAAGAAAGGAAGAAAAGAAGGAAGGAAGGACAGAAAGAAAGAAGGAAAGAGAGTCAGCTTATCAAGGCTAGAGAGATAGTTCAATCTACAAAGTATATGCCATGCAAGCACAAGAACATGAGTGTTAACCTCAGTGCCCATGCAGAGAAGAAAAGTATGGAATCATGTTGCATGCTTGTAATTTCAGTTCTGGGGAGACAGAGATCAGTGGATCCCTGGGGTTTATCTGCCAGCCAGCCTAGCCTATTAGGGAGACCTCTAGGCCAATGAAAGATCCTAAGAAAATAAGGTGGATGGTTCCTCCTAAGGAGTAACATCCAAAGTTGTCCTCTGACTTCCACACACATGTGCATACATGGCACCCACACAAACGTACACACACATGCACACAGATTATTAAACCCCACTTTAGACCTAAGACCAACTATCAGATGACCTGAAAATGTATTAAGAATCTCAGGCCTCAGCCCACTCCTGTCTGAAGGTCACCAAGCCCCTAGAGGGCTCGGTGTACCTTACAGTTTGACAAGAGTTATGCCTGACCTCTCGTGCCCTGACATTCTTTGGTTTGAGTGGAGATAGGACTGGCCCCCGAGGGCCAGTAACAAATAGATGCAGCCCATAGGAGGAAGGGGGCCACACAGGCAAGGGCTTTCCTCAGCACTGATGAACCCAGACTGTTCCCAGAAAATGTCATCAAGAAAAATAATGGTCTCATCAAGCCTGCAACATGCTCAACCTGGATGGCGTGCGGAAAGCAGATTGCAAAGGCAAAAAGAGACAAACAGCCTGGCAGGCACAGGAGACAGCTGCAGCCCTGAGATGCGTGCAGGCTCCCAGCACTCTGCAACGCCGGATGATTTAAGAAGTGGCTGGCCGTGACAGCAGGCAAGTCAAACCTGCAGAGACCCTCCTGGGAAGACAGAATTGCTGAGACAGGAGATAGGACCTATGGACCTGTGACCTCTCCTCACATCTGTCCAGTATGACTTGGCTCTCTGTCCAGAGAAAGACTTGATGAATTCACTGATGAATGACAGGAGGACTTCCCTCAGGGAGCCCAAAGACTGACAAAGAATGGCTTTTACCCTCCTGACAGGCGATTCTTTCAGACTGGATGTCTTATTCCATTTCATCAGAACCACTGAGAAAATAAAGTGATGCCTTGCTCCACGAGAGGCTCCGGCTAAGCACCTTGTGTGTAAGTTTTTTCATTTAACCCTTTCATGAGTCTATGAGGTAGGTCTCACTCCCATAGATATTAACAATTGGATTGTTTATAATGCCGATAAACATTGAAGGAGATCCCCGAATAGGGGCTTCCTCTTGGATCCCAGACTAGGCACAAACTACACCCAAACACACCGTTTTCACAGAGATCCTTTATTAAGCAGGGAAGAAAAGTTAAAGTGGCCATGTTCTGACTCAGGCAGAAAACAGCAGCAAATGACCTTGCAGGTGCCCTTTTTAAGAGGGAGGAATGGGAAGTCTGTGTTAGAATGGGCTAGGATGCAATGGTAAGGGAGGATAGGGGACAGGGAGAAGGGGAAGGGATGTTTGTCCTGGAGGGACAGAGGACACTTCTGGATAGAGGGGAGACAGACGTGACCCATAGGAAAATAATGGTTTATAAAGGTAAAGGGGAAACCCCGTGTTAGGATGAGGTGTTTAGTTTTAATTGGGCATGTTAATTAGGTGAACCAAAGGGGGCTTTTGATTACTGGACATTAATGTCAGCCTCAGGAGGAGGAAGTGGCTACCTTGAGGAATGTAATCTAATCACCTGTAGCAAGGCAGAGGGAATGGGGGACAAGGGCAAGTCTGTCAGAGTCATGCTCTCCATGTTCAAGCTGGCCAGAGTCCCTTCAAGCATTTATCAGTCTACACATGGAAAAACTGCCTAGGAAAAGTTAATTTGCTTTTCCAAAGTCAGCTGGCTCGGAAGGGGAGGTTGAAGAGTACAGACATCCCGAGAACCTGGGTTACTACAGAGCCTGGGCTCTCCTACACCCAGGCCTTTGTTTCTTAAACTGCGGTTGTTATGCCAGCGTATTCAGTATCATTTGAAGCTTTGATACAAGAAAGTAAGGTTTCACCCAGATTCAATGAACCAGATTCTGTGCATGGGCGTGTGTGTGTGTGTGTGTGTGTGTGTGTGTGTGTGTGTGTGTGTGTGCGCGTGCGCGCTTGCTGCTTCAGATGAAACCCAGGGTTTCTAGCTAGACAAGTACTTTGTCACTGAGCTCCACTCGCAGGCTACAGACTCTACATTTTTTAAAATTACGTTTATTTATTTACTTTGTGAGGGGGTAGCCAGAGGACGCTTTGGAGGAGACAGTTCCCTCCTTCCACCATGTGAGTCCCGGAGATCGAACTTCTGTTAACAGGCTTGGCAGTAAGTGCCTTATTTGCTGAGCCGTCTCACTGGCCCCAACTATACATGTTTAGCAAGAATCTTCTAGGATTTGGTCTGGAAAACATACCAGATCCTGAGTGCCTTCTCTAATAGTGATCTCACTGGCCTCATGTAAGGACATGGGGACACTCCAATAGGAATGGGCTTCAGATTTCCCCTAGGAAATAGGATGTTAGGACTCCAGTGGAGGCCGTCAAGTTCAGAGGAATGTGAGAGAGAAACAGAAAAGCATGCATTTGTTAACACCGAAGTTCAAGAAATGTCATTCCACATCAAGAATACTACGTATGGCAAGTGACATCATGCCATTTATCAAGGTGAGATCCCAGGTGGTTTCCTCATTTGCAAACGGAGAGTAACAGTCCACCATTGATACCAGGACTGGAAACAGTGAATATAATACTAAGTTAAATAGAGTATCAATATTTAGTAGACACTCAGCACAGTTGATTTATCAATGTCTTCAGTACTTTCCTGCTGCTGCAATAACATACCATGACCAAGGCTACTTACAGAAGAAAGCATTTAATGGGGGCTCATAGTTTCAGAGGGCGAATCAATCATCATCATAGCAGGAAGCATGGTAGCAGGTGTGGTACTAGGAAAGTAGCTGAGAGTCGGGCTGGAGAGATGGCTCAGAGGTTAAGAGCACTGACTGCTCTTCCAGAGGTCCTGAGTTCAATTCCCAGCAACCACATGGTGGCTCACAATCATCTATGAGATCTGGTGCCCTCTTCTGGTGTGCAGACATACATACAAACAGAACACTGTATACATAATAAATAAATAAATCTGGAAGGAAGGAAAGGAAAGGAAAGGAAAGAAAAGTAGCTGAAGACCAAGCATTCGAATATATGAGCCTATGGGGGCATTTATCATTCAAACTACCATGATTCAAACCAATGAGACATATCTCTGATTTCAAGAATGTTAATATGGTTTTATTCACTCAACAGGGGTAGGTGTTTCAATGCCAAAGGTGTTTGAGTTTCTTGTCTGTAAGGTATCTCAGAACACACATACATATAAATGTACATTTATGGTACTGGGGATGGAAACCAAGGGCTGGTACATGCTATACCACCACCCCAGCCCACTCTGAGTGTGTGTGTGTGTGTGTGTGTGTGTGTGTGTGTGTGTGTGATGTATGTGTTTGTGTGGGAGGCTGTGCACTCATGTGACTTGTGTACTTATGCCAGAAGTCCACATCAGGGCCTCTCCATCTTATTTTTTGAGACAAGGTCTCTCACTGATTCAGCTAGACTAGCCAGTTAATGAGCTCCGGGAGTGTGGCCTGTCTTCACCTCCTCGGCCTCTAGCGCTGGAGTTACAGGCATGTACTGCCGCACGTGGCTTTTACAAACCTAAGGCCTCATGTTTAGATGATTGGCACTTTATGGACCAAGCCAACTCCCCAGCCCAGCTCAGAACTTTCCAAAGCTGCCCTTAGCCCATCTCCAGTGTATATTCAGTCTTCCCCTGTGAAACACTCAGTGGGGATCTTTTTCATGGGTTGCCTTGAGTGTTTGTGGAGTACTGCTTTACAAGTGTTCATCACACCCACCGCTCTGGCTTAATAGATGAGTAAACTGAAGGCTGGAGAGAGATGGAGACCGGCAGAAGCCCCTCAGCCAGTTAAGTGGTGGTGGCTAGGCCACTGGACAGCCAGACTGGAACCCCTCCACTGAGCCACACTGCTTCCTACTTACCAGTGGCACCTGACAGTTTCTATCATGTTTTCAGTATGTTTGAACATGAAGCAACACCCACAGGCTCATGCGTGTGAACACGTGGTCCCCAACTGGGGGGTGCTGTTTTGAAAAGGTATAACACCTCTAGGAGATGGAGTGTAGCTGCAGGAAGTGGGTCACTAAGGGGTGAGTCTTCAGGTTTTATAGCCTGACACCCACTTCCTGTCTACTTTCTGCTTTCTTAGACCAGGTTCAGTGTGACCAGCTTTCACGCCAGGGGTTCAATGCCATTCCTGGGGTGATGGACTGCATCCCTTCTTGAACTGAGCCCAAAGAAACGCTGGTCACAGCAACAAGTGACTAAAAGTTTCCATAACGCCTTCTGAACCCAGATGAATGCCCCGCATGAGGCCCCCCACCACCAAATCCCAGTGGGAGGGATCTGCTGACTCCCTGTAGTGTTTTCCATTGCTGAGAAGTGTGTGACTCTGGCAGGCAGGCAGTGTGTAAAGCTGTGAGGGAACAAATCAGCTTAGAAAAGTCCAAAAGACTTAGGCACGGGGTGGGAACTGCAGAGCTCGCCTCCTGAGGCAGTCCCACCAAATGCCACCCAGACCGAAGACCTCCTCCACCCACCTACTCCACCAGTCCTCCAGCCGACACAGGGAAGTCCCAGAGCTCCAGGTCACATAGAGAGTGTAGACAGCCTTGTGGAAAGGAACTGCTGAGCACAGGCCCACAGACCACACTCCAGTCCACAGGGAGGTGTTTTCATCACAGCAGTTAATTTGATGACCGCTTTGTTTTAAGAGTGGGTTGTGTTTCACCGGCTAAGGTGCATCACCGGGAGGCATTCTTGAGCAATTCATCAACTTTTCAACCTAGGAGTGATGCCTGCCGCCAGACCAGTCTGTTCTCACAGACCACGGACTCAAGCCTTTCCCTCTAAGGCATACATGACTGACAATGTTTATTCACACATGTTTGGCCCACTCCCAAGTGTATAGGTTCCCTCAGACAAATATTTTAAAGAACAATAACACTGGTAAGTGTGTGGGAAAATCCAACAGCTAACTTTTGTGCGTTACTGGTGAAGGGATAAATGGGTAAATTGATACAGACCCAACAGAGAACAATCTGACAGTGTCAGATGAAATGGATTTATTTTATTTTATTTTATTTTATTTTTTGAGGCAGTGTCTCACACTGGAGCCTAAGCTGTCATCAAGTGGCAATCCTCCTGCCTCAATCTCCCAAGTGCTGAAATTACAGGCAGAAGCCACCATGGTTGACAGAACATTGCATTTCCATATTCCCTGTAAGCCTGAAATTCTACCTGTTGGGACAAGCTTAGGAAAAGCTCACTGTGCAAAAACAAACACATTCAAATGTTTGTCCCTGAAGGATGTTAGTGGTTATGCAAAACTAGAAGTGACTCGGGTATCCATATGGGAAATGATAAAGAAAACATGTTATAATCCAAAGAATGAAAGCTATGCGTGGCCCCCGGGGGCGGCACTCGCATTCAGCAAGCATGAAAGCTGTGTTCAGGTTCCAACACCAAAGCCCAAGTGTCCTGATACAAGGGCTTCAAAATATACTGCTAAGGGCTAGCAAGCTGCCTCAGCGGGGGCAAAAGCCACTTGCCTCTCAAGCCTGGTGACCTGAGTTCAATGCCCAGAATCCACCTGGTAGAGAACTGACTCTTTAAAGTCATCCCCTGCCATCTACATGTCCCCTGTAGTATGCACATGTGCACTGTGATATGCAGAAGCATACGTGCACACATAGACACACACACACACACACACACACACACACACACACGGACGGACGGACAGACAGACAGACAGACACACACACACACACACACACACACACACTTACTTTTTGTCCCAGCACAGGCTAGCTAACACAGAAGTTGCACCCCTTCTGAAATGTATTTTGTTTTCCTTTTCCATGTTATGTAATTTATATCTATTTTATTTGACGTATTCTAAAACACTGATGCCTAAGTCTACAAGAGCTCCTTTTTTAAGCACATGGTAAAAATCCTACACAACAAGAAATATTCATGACTCAGTTGGCAGTGCATCCTCTTTGTTTTAATGGTGCATGGCGTAACGGTACCTTTTAAAACAAATAGCATCGTATTTGACAAGCCACAGTAACAGTCCTATTCACTGCCATTCACTGAGCCCTCATAATGGTCTGATCGGTCACCATGTATTGTCTCACTTAATTCTCTCAACAGCCATATCATTTACATATTATGATTATTCATACTTTGCTAATAACCAACGGAGAATCAGAGAGGTAAGATAATTGGCCCAAAGGCAACCGCTGATAAGCAGAGCTGAGACTCAGCCAACTTATGGGGACTCCCAAGCTACTGTGGTGTTTAACCTTTTTATACAGGTTTAGAAGCACAGCCAAAGCGCTTATCTTTTTCTCAGCAGGACATGCACGGAATGACAAAGAGCAGCTGAGATGGTGCTCAGGGCAGGTGGGCTTTTCTCACCACTGCCTTCCCGTTTCTCAGTACCACTGAACTTACTCCATTTATCTGCCCTGCCCAGGAGTAGTGTGCTGTCAGAACGGGGACCAACACTGAGCACACCTGAGAAGTTGCAGGAGACCTCCCAGCTTCCCTAAGGAAATCCAGTTCATGTGCCCTGACATCTGAGAGGGACTTAAAAGGATGGGGCTATTTTATAAACTTTGAGGGAAGGGGGAAGTGTTCCCAGGACAAAACACACTTTTGGAATTAGCCACTGATCCCCTTCAGAGCAGAGCTCTCTGTCTGCAGAGTCCACAAAACTGTGGAACACAAACACAGAGTCGGTTTAACCAAACACCCAAGGTAAAAGCATGCAACTGAGTAGTCAATGTGCAAATAATAAAAAGCCCAATTAAATTAGGAAGCCCAGCAGATGGATCCTATTAGTGACATCAAGACTTTAATTCAACCTACTGTGGCTTCGGCAGCATCAGGGGCTTCCAGGGCCCTTCTGCCATGTGGCTTATGGGGTAACGCAGATTGACAGGCTGAGGAGGGGGCATCGCTAGGGGATCAAGGGACCTGTGTTCAAGATTTAAAGCTTTGCATGACCTCGAAACAAGTCACTTGACTGTCTATGCCTCATCACCCCTTCCTGTAAAGTCTGCACCCCCAGTTCCTAAGACTTAACTGGGAACCCTAGTTTCCTTCCTGTCTTAGCCCCAGACCATCTGGGTTTTTATTATCCTTGTCTTTCCTGGCTTCTGAGCAAGTTCCTGGGTCCTGGTCTCTTAATACGGAACACCACTGACTGCCAAGGTGATGTGTTCCTGGGACGAGGGAAGCCTCAGAGTGAGGCTAGCCTGCCCCTTGCCTTGGATAGCTGCCTGGAATCCGGACCTCTCTCCCTCTCCCACCCTGCCCCAGCATCAGGACTGAAAGGATGTACCATTCTTTGTTTGCGTCCCCTCTGCTTTGCCACTCAATCACTGGTAAACCAAGAAAACACTGCAGTCTAGAGAATCCTGGTTATTTCCTGTCCAGCTCGCCAGTCAGTTCACCGAGGGTCAGCACCTCCAACCAGTCACTGCCCCGAGACACAGGAAGATTTTCTCAAAGTCCCCCAGTGACGGATGACTGGGCTGGGGATGTGAGCCCTCATGGGCTGACTCTAACAACAGGAGTCAGGGGCTCAAAAGATTTTGTGACGCAGACTGGAAAACTGCCTCGGTATAAAGCCGGCCATGCCACGGCTCACTGTGCCTCAACTCTGCATGTTTAAGATGGAGATGATAATCATCACCACAGAGTTAGCATATGCAGGGAACAGAACAATATCCACAAACCTCACACAGTTTGGAGTTTAAACCCCAAGAGGGGTCTAGATGGGGATGGAGAGAGCGTGTTACTGCCCTACACTAAGGAGGAACTAACCAAGATAGGAATCAAAACTACCTGGATCGTGCAAACTATACCTCCCTGGATGTGGTGGCTCACTCCTATAATCTCAGATAGCTGAGGCAGGAGGGTTGCCATATGTTTCAGACCAGCCTGAGCTACACAGTGAATTCTAGCCAGCCAGCCTGAGCTACATTGATGGTACCTATAACAACAGGGATGCACTGAGGTTTTCTATATCGGATCATTAAAAGGGCCGGTGGGAGTGCCCTGACACCTGTAATCCCAGCACCTGGGATGTAGAGGCAGAATGAGGAGGTCTTCAAGGCTGGCCTCAACTGAGTAACAAGCTGAACTACAAGAGACCCTGTCTTGAAATTCCAGCAAGTTAAGTAAATACAAAAAAAAAAAAAAAAACTGAGTTTTTCAAGAACTTGGAATCATCAAAGATCATGAAATCAAAGGGTGCAGTCCAGAGGGCACCATCCAGCCTCACAGCCTCTATGCTGAGAACTGCCGATTCCTTAACCTAGGACCCAGTCCTGGCCAGGAGGGAGGAGTCCTGTGCCATGTGTGTGTGTGACATATGTATGTCATACTTACTCAAAGGATATGTGAGCAGAGGCAGCTTCACTTAGAAAGGTTTGGGAGTGTGGGTCAGACAACATGGTGGTGTTTACAGAAACCATCTAACAAGCTGGGCCAGTGGAGTTGGAGACAGGGATGGGGCTGGAGTGAGTGTGGAGCAGAGTCCAGTGGCCAGGGAACATTAAACCTCCTCTGCCTCCTAAAGCTGTGTAGTCTAAGATGCCATTTTGCCTCTTTGGGCTTCTTTTATTTTCATTTTAGTTTATGTGTATGGGTGTTTTTGCCTGCATGTATGTCTGTGCACCATGTACATGCCTGGTGTCTGCAGAGGCCAGAAGAGGGAATCGGATCCCCTAGAACTGGAGTTACAATGGTTGTGAGCTGCTGTGCAGGTTCTGGCAATCAAACCCTGGTCCTCTGGAAGGGCAGACAGTGCTATTCACTATGGAGGTGTCTCTCAAGGTCACTTCTCTGATCCATCTACAGGCTGAAAATGTTGCCACCCACCATGGAGGGTGATGTGAGAATTAAATGAAGCCTACACGTGGCCTTGGGTTTGGTGTCTTAGATGTGGCTGAACAGCCACGGTTTCTTTTCTGCCATTTACCTGTTTCTTGCTCTTCCTGTCTGCTCTGCTAACTTGTGCATAGCACTAAAATTCACACAGTGTCATTGTGCAGGAGGTCACAGGGAGACAAAAGGCCCAAAATAGGAGCAAAATGCCCACATAATCAGGCCATGACTCCTTGAAGCCTGCCTGACCCCATGATTTGTGATGTCTTATACAAACGTTGAAAGCTTCACTTCTAACAACCCGGGTGCCCTACCCAAAGGAACAATCTCAAGAAAGACAATTGTTCTGTAAAGTGTGTGACCTAGAAAGATAGTGAGATGCCTGGATATTAGATCACATAGCTCCCCACTTAACGTTTATAAAAACAAATCCCACTCCCTTCTAAATGCAGGATTCCTCTAGGAACTTACCCTCTGCTTCCTTGCAGTCTGTTTCAATAACTAAGTTTTCCCTCATGCCCATAGTCAATTCTTTTTACTCCCTATATGCAGACACCTTTTCACCCATCCATCTATTGCCCTTCAGCTGCCCAATTCTCCTCCTAGGAGGGACCTGTTTGCATGGTGTTTTGGTGACCTTGCCTCTCTTGCCCTCTCTTCATTCTGGTGCTTGTGGTCAGCTACCCATGAGTAACAATGTCTCTAGCTGGAGCTGCTCTCCAGTGAGACCCAAGGGCCCCTGGCTGTGACTCCAGACCATAGTCACCCATCAAGGTACAGTTGATGGCATTTTCCTGTGGTCCAGCCAGTAAATCCTTACCTTCCATTTGCGACTGAGCATCTCTGGCTAGGGCAACTCCTTGGTGAGACCTGAAGGCAGCAGAGAGAGGACATCTTGACCTGTCCATCACTGTCAGAAACTATTCTTCCTTCAGGGGATCCTCTCCCAGTGCAAGGCTCATCCAGAGTGAAACCACACACATTATGAGGATTTCTCCTCCCCCAGCCCCCACCTCCCCAGGAAGCAGCAGATTCTGTGTGGTCAGCATCTGCACCTACCTGACTAAACCTTCTCCCCTCTCAGTACGTGGGGCTACAGTGCACTTGTACTAGACGTTTGCATGCCTGTTACCCTCCTTCTCAGCCTGTTACCCTCCTTCTCAGCCGGTCTTTTTAATCAGGGGGACTTACGGGTCATCAGACCTTTTCTTCTCCAGAACAAACCTCTCCCCATTTCCAGTTAACTGTAGGTTGTGAGAGACAGAGAAGGGCTGTCTGAAAAAGCCTGCTCTTTCAGTCCAGCCTTCCAAAAACAAGGCACAAGTGGAGTAGTCTGGACTCTGAGACAGAGAGCCAAACTATGCTGGCTGTACATTTTCTAAATCAGTCCTCTCCAGGTGTTTTACAAAGCATCAAAAATCAGAGCAGGGATCCCCAAACTCCTTCCCTCACTTTATTAGATGTGGCTTCTTTTTAATTACCAAGATGAAAGCCAAAACAGACAAAAAGGATGCCCATCAGGCCCACAGTTGCCCAGCCTCTGCCTATCTTGATAAAGACTAGAGCTCCATCTAGAGGCTTCCTTTCTCAGTCTAAATAAGACAATGGCCTCAGGAGGAAGGGTCTCTCTGGCTACTCTTGCGGCCAACCAAGACGTTTAAATCAGGAGGGCCTAAAGACACCAGTCTCCAAGCCCCCACCAGGACCAGGTCCAAACTGAGAAAGGAAGAGTCACTAGAAGTAGAATCACCCTCGATTCTTGTGAGTGGACCACCCACTAGCCAAGGATCTCCTTGTCAGTTCAAACATGAGGATGCGCAGATGCCATCAACCATGTTCCTGGACCACAAAGAACCCAATGAGGAAAGAAGTCCCTTGTGGGTTGTTTTGTTTTGTTTTGTTTTTTGAGGGGGTGGGGTGAGGTGTGGGGGGGGCGGTGAGACAGGGTTTCTCTGTGTAGCTTTGGAGCCTGTCTTGGAGCCTGTCTTGGAACTCGCTCTGTAGATCAGGCTGGCCTCAAACTCACCTGGTTCCGCCTCCCGAGTGCTGGGGTTAAAGGCACACACCACCACCTCCCGGCGCCCTCATGTTTTGATGACTGATGGAGTACAGGGGTTAGGTAGGCTCACCTGTTGTCTATCTTTATACATGCGCCTTGGGTGGCCCTGCATGTGTCAGGGACCAAGATTACCGCCAACAGGGAACAACCTTTCCTGGCCAGACTGCCCTTTCTGGGCTGTCCTTCTGCTTTGACCATCCAGTCCTGGAGCCTCTTTCCTGGCGCTGATGGCATTCGGTCCCCTCCTAGCCTCTGTGATAGGCAGATATATTCTCATTCGCTCCTTTCTGATCTTCCAGCATCCCAATTCCTCCTGGGTGGGGACATATTATCCACACTCCAAGCCCGTTTAGGACGTTTTGAGATGCCAGAGGCATTTAAGGCATTCCCAGCATGGAGTCCCTCATCCTGCAAAGGCCTAGGACTACTGATGCCCCTCACCCCACAAAAGACTTCCCTATGATCTCTATACCTGGACAAGTTCCCCCCACAGTTTGGGACCTCTCATTCCCAAATGCTCACCCACAGCCACTCCTGTCAGTAACCCTTAAGAACCCTAAAAAGCCCAACTACACCAGGCTTTCTTTTTGCGGGGTGGGAGGGCATGGATACCAACCAGCTCCCAAATCATGGCACCGAGACTTACTAGTTTTGAGTGCTGGGCCCTAGCTTAGGCAGTTGCTAACTCTTTTAACGTGGACTGTTCTGTTTCTCTTTATCTACCTTGGCCTCGGGGCTTTTTACCTTTCTCATTTCTGTATATCGATCTTCCTTCCACTGCTTCTCACGTCTGGCTGGCTTCCTGCCCCAGGCAGGTCCCTCGTTCTCTCCTCCTTCTTTTCTCTTGTTTCTCTTGTTCTCTTATTCCAGAGTTCTCCTATTTATTCTCTCTCCCTGCCGGCCCCGCCTATCCTTTCTCTTTCTAGCTATTGGTCGTTTAGCTTTTTATTAGAGCAATCAGGGGCCTTAGGCAGGCAAGGTGAAAACAAATGCAGCACATCTACACATAATTAAACAAAGGCAGCATAAACAAAAGTAACACACCTTTACACAGTTAAATATTCTACAGCATAAACAAATGTAACACATCTTTGCCTAGTTAAAATAATATTCCACAACACCCAACTTCCGTAAACCTCGAATCTGAGGCTTACATGTTCTCTCATTAAAGTCCATTGAGTCATTACATGTATGCATGCACCATGGGAAAACTGTATCCCATGGAGTCACTGTTCCCATGTCAGAAGGTAAAAGACCTGAGAGCCATAAAGCAGGGTGTCTACCCTGTAGTGCCTGAAGTTCTGTGCCCATTTGCAACAAATGTCCCCCAATACCTCCTAGCTCAGCCTCTTAGATCTTTGAGGATTCTTCTTCCTTTTACATTCCTGCACACCCAGACCCCTAGTTCCTTGTCTCCAAATGGAGGGAGCCTTCCACCCAAATGTCTCAACATCTCAGCTGAGCTGTCTTGCCTCAGGGCTTCCAGGACAGCCTCTGCTTCTTTAGGTAGGCCATAATCAAAGACTTAGCCTCTCTTATGCTTCCCCTGAGAATCAGACTTTCTGTACATAGATGATTTATTAATCTATAGCCCAGGCAAGCCCACTTCAAATCAAAATACTGCTCCAAATCTTCAAAAGCTGGCCTTATGTGTTATAATTCCTCACTTTCAAGAGTCCAAATTTCCCTATAAAAAGGTCTAGCTTCTGAGGCTTATCCTAGCCCTGGGCACAACAAGCATTTCTGGAATTTAATTTAATTTACTTATTTTTATGTTGAGACAGGGTCTCACTCCGTAGCCCAGGTTGGCCTAGAAGCCATGATGATCCCCTAGCTTCAGCCTCCTGGTGCTGTGATTACAGGTGTAAGCCACCATGCCTACCTAAGGATCTCATCTTAACTGAGAATTCCAGCTACTACACAGCAGCCGAGGACCTTCCTGAGAATGGTGTGTTTTTGAGAAACCTGAGTGCCCCAACTTGACCATAAATAACCATAGCTAACCTCCGCTATGAGGCCTAAATGAGACCAGTCATTAGATACAACCCTTGAGATGACACAGCCCTGAATGTCGTACAGCAGCACCCAGCTTTGCACCAGCATCAGCAAACAGACATAGCACTGCACACTGTAAAGCAAACCGTAGAGCCTCCCTCCACTGCCTACCTTCCCAAGCCATCAGACCTGGTGGCGTGGGCTAGCCCCTCTGCCTTGGGGAACTGACAACTGTGGCTCTTCTCCTTGACAGCTTACACGTCCCACCAAGTCCTTGAGACTCTCAGCGCAGGGGCCTTCTACTGGACCTCAGATAAGAGAATCCAAAATTATCACACTTTTTCCTACAAACTGTGGAACTTCTTATAAGACCTTTGCAAACTTTAAACCCTTACTACCAGATCCTAATCCTTACAACATTCTTGTGTGGAGACAATTGACCTTACCTACAGTGCTAGATCCACCACAGTCCCCAATCTGAGGCATCCTGCTTTGCAGATGCAGCAGCTTTATGGCACTAGGGCATTTGGGGTGGGGGTATGCAATAGTTAGTCTTACAGAGATCATAGGAGGTAGGTCTCTTCCGGTGAAGTCCATTTCAGCTCCAAAAGTCAAACTAATGACAGACACCAGGGCTCTCCAGCTTAGGGGCAGGAATAGACTTACCATTTGCACAGGGGCAGCCTGTGCTTTCCTTGTGACCTATTGAGAACTGCTGGTAGCCAAAGACCATGGGAGTACATATCAGTGACAACTAGTGTTCAGAAGGTCAACCTATCAGAACCAAGGGTTCAGTTGGAGGAAACCATCACTCAAGGCATTATGGAATTACTGCCTTTTGAATGAATTGACTGTCTCTTGTTGTAAACTTCTTGTGCAATAACAGCTATGATTCTCCCCATTTACTGTGCATGTCCATGTAATGTGTACATGTAATCTCATGATTGTGTCTCAATCTTATGGGCACACACAGTTGTGGATAGTCTAGAAGATGGTTTCTTATTTAACTGTACAATTTTGATGAATAGAAACATACTAAAATATGCTTCACAACAGAGTCTATTGTTCCATGTGGACTGTAGACACTTAGAGGTCTTGTTCTCCATCCTTGGCCACTGACAAGGTAAATACTGGCCAGATAACATGTCCTCATAGAACTTTCACAGAGCGGAATTGCAGGTGCCTGGCCTTGTTAGATCAAACCCCTTCAGAAGAATTATAGCAAACAAGAAGTGATAGTGCAGGTGTCTGGCCTGAGTATATCTTAGTCCTTCAAGAGATCAATAGCATCTATGTTGCCTTAAGCTTCCTCCACCGGCACCTCCCCACTTGAATACAATTAACACTTTGTATTTATTTCTACACCAGTTTTTAATGCAAAGTTTTAGGCTCAGTAGACTAATTACGTATAGGTCCGGAGATTCAGGCTGTTAACTGACTAACCATGTCTGGATATTATTAATCACATAAAATAGTACACATATTCTTTGTCTTTCCCTTAAATCTCTCATTGGTTTAATTCTTTCCCTTGTAACCCTTGTAGCTAACCCTTAAGAGATAGCCAGAACTTCTTACAACCTACAGCTGTTGTCCGTCACCAATTAAGCTGACAAGTCTTTGCCAAGTGTGACTCTTATCAGAATACCTGTCCCTGGGAGTTTTCTTTGTAGTTTTTACTAACGAGTTGTTAATGAATGGATATAAATGTGTGTGTGTGTGTGTGTGTGTGTGTGTGTGTGTGTGTGTGTGTAGAACAAAGAAGGAGGGAAGATGGGAAGAACTAGATAGAGATGAGAGAAGAGCAGGAGGGACTGAGAGGACCTAAGTGTGAGACCAGAAAAGAAGCTGCGTAGAGAGAATTGACTGAGAAGAATAACGTGAATGAATAACTCAGTGTGCTTAAATTCACTTGATATCCCTCAGACCAATAAGGATAACCTGCTTGTATCGTCTATTCTGGACCCTGGCAGAAATCTCAGGGCAGGCACCTGTGGAGAATTCGTTAGTGACCCACATCCATGCAGATGAGAAGGAGCTCCTCACCGTGATAATATCCCCCATTAAACATGACCCTGAGCCAGGCATAGTGGCACACACACTCAGGAGGCACAGGCAGGTGGTTCTCTGAGTTCAAGGTCAGCTTGATCTATATAGTGAATTCCAGAACAGCTAGGACTACATAGTGAGACCCTGTCTCAAAACAAACAAGTAAAACAAACATGACTCTGAGATTTGGGCCCTATCAGAAGCCATCTGGCTTCCAGCCAAGGTAGCGATTATACATGTCAAGGCCCATCAAAAAGACAAGCCAGTATTTCTCAGGGGAACAACCATGGAGGACGAGGCTAAGCAGGCCACTGTTTCTGCTCGTGGGTACCCTAGTTCCTCATCCACTCTCCACATCCACAGGCTATCTCTCAGGAAAATAACAGACTTTAGATTGTAACTTGGAGCTGAAGAGATGGTTGAGTGATTAAGAACATTGACTGTTCTTCCAGAGGACCCAGGTTTGGTTCCCAGTGCCTATTTGATAGTTCACAAGCCCCTGTAACTCCAGTTCCGGGGGAATCTGATGCCCTCTTCTAGCCTCTGTAGACACTGCATGCATGAGGCACACAGCTGTAAATGCCCTCATTCATGTAATAAAAATTATTTGTACTTATATGTCAGGGCTTCACAGCTTCTCCAGAGGGATGGATGGTGGCAAAACCCAGCGATCCCTGGCTCATCATAATAGAAGCTCCTAAGCAATTTTTATCCAACCACACTTCTGGCTAAAGCCTACAAACTCTAATTTCTGGTTTCTTCAAGGCTTTAATGAAGAAGAGATATTGAATTTTGTCAAAAATCTTTGCTCTGTATATTGTTATGATCACGTGATTTTTTTTGTCCTCAAGTCTATTTCAGTGTTCTATTACACTTATTGATTTGTGTTGCATTAAACCAACTTTGCATCCCTGGGTTGAAACTAAGCTGATCATGGTGCATGGTCCTCTCCACATGACCTTGAATTTAGTTTGCAAGACTTTTGCTGAAAAAAAATACTCTCTAGTCTTCAGGAAATTGGTCTGTAGTTTTCTTTTCTTTCTTTTCTTTTCTTTTCTTTCTTTTTTTTTTTTTTCCTTACCTGGTTGTGGTGTTGGGATAATATTGACTTTGTAGAATGAGTTTGGTACTGTTCCATTCCGGGCTATTTTATGGAATAATTTGGGGGTTATTGGTGTCAGCTCTTCTTGTTACTACTTAAAATGACAGTGAGGTGCTCGTCTCTCTACCCATCTGTGAGACCAGAACAAATGGTCAGTGAGCTAAAACCAACTAACTTCCTCAACTCTTACAAAGAGAGCTCCCTTTCTCAACTGAGTGACCCCTCTCTGGGAAGTCACCAACTGCCTCTCTGAGGTGTGTTTCAACAAATTCTGCCTTTTTATTCCCTTGACAAACTCTTTTTACTGAGACATGTCACCATTTCACATAGCAGAGAAAATGGTCAGGCCACGCAGCAGAGCTTTCCAGGATCACTTCAGTGCCCTTATCCAAGAGGCCCATTGTGATCACACTACGCCCAAAACATAGAGGAACACATCTGTGTCCTTCCACAATGTCAGAATTTATTGAGTAAGAATAAATTCACAAGTCTTATCGGTCAATGACATCCATTTTTCATATAATCTCTCTTATCTTAGCAACATAGCTGAGACAAATACAGGTTATTTTATTCCAGTTTTTCAAAAAATGTATTTATTTTGACTTTATGTGTATGAGTGTTTGCCTACATGTGTGTATGTGTACTACATATGCTCCTGGTGCACACAGGCCAGGAAAGGACATCAGATCTCCTGAAACTAAAAATACAGATGGTTGTGAGCTACCACATAGGTGCTGAGAACTGAACCCAGGTCCTCAGCAAGAGCTCTGAACCACGAAGCCATCTCTCCAGGGTTTTCTTTTTCCATTCAAAACTTAATTACTGCTACTTAGTCATACCACACAGCACACAGTAACTGTATCTGTATGCATGATACAGAACAAACAAAGAGGCTGCAGTGGAGTCCAAGAGGCTTGAGGAGCTGATAAGGCCCACTGCCTGGAGGGAGCTGCTGGGGTCAGGGTTTGAGAGCAAAGCTGTTCCAGCTGTGAGTCAAAGGCCCATTGTAGCAACGCCCGCGTTACTACCCATTCACCATGTCCAAGCGAGGGGCTGAGGATTAAAACAGAGACGAGACAGCGGGTCATTCGTCTCAGTAGAATGCCCTTTATTGAAGGAGGGAGGAGGCCTTAAATACAGGCTCACAGCACAGTGGAAGGTCCTGGGAGAGCAAAAGTTCGCTACAGATGTTTTACATTCTAGCTTTGCATCAATATGCAGGATACACAAACAAGGAACCTCTGGTAAGCTGTTAGGAGGAATGAAACCAGCAGGGAATTAGCATAGGGAGGACATCGGATCAAGGTCAGCAAGCAAGGCAACAGCTCCCCCAAAATGGGGGCCAGGGCCCAACAGCCCATCCTGGATGGATCCAGTGCCTGAGTGCAAGAAACAGATCCAGAGTGAGAGACAGGGGCTCAGATCCAGATGGGTGAACAGACGGATGGCAAACAGTCAAGGAGGCCACATCAACAGGGAGATCAAAGCTCCAAGGATGGGTGAGGGTATGGGCCTTGATCACACTCGACAGGTATCCGATGATTGGTTGGTATGGTGCTATGCCGGCACAGTGTTGGGTGTCCATCACTTTATGAGGCCCAAGTGGGTGAGTTTCATCTTTCTTTGGCTAGGCCTGGATCCCCTGAGATGATTCTCATGTACCCATGTGTCCCTATAGTTTCAACTCACCCCAATACATTTATAGGGTGGTCCCCTTTCTATTCCCAGTAAGAAGTCTATGTGCTCCTTGGATAGTGCGGTTTCTGAGTTCACACCAAGGCTACAAAATGGAGCCAGAAGATGACTGTAAAATGGAGTCTCCTAGAGCAAGGCATAGCCTGAAAACAGTCAGAGTAGCTTAGAGTAGGGTGGGGCCTGGTCTCAACAGCCCTGGAGGAGCTGCCGTGTACGAAGCAGCCCTTAGATTGCTTGAGAACAATAGCAGAAGGCGCTGTCTATGAACTAGAATGCAGGCCCCACCATTTTCCCTCTCCCCAGCACCTTTCAGTTGGGGCCAACACACCATACGTCATACCACATGTAAACACAAACCAGGTGACAGGGGACCCAGGACAGGAGACATCTTTGCTTACTGAGCCTTTCTTTCTCTCTTTCCTTCCTTTCCCTCCCTCCTCCCTTGTCTGGGCTCCAAATGCCTAGTACACTGAGTTCAGTAGATCCTGCCTTAGACTTCTGGATGTCCCTCATGTCCCTACCTGCTCCCAGCTCTGCAGGGTGTTCAGGCTCAGCTTCAACCTCCGCTGTTCTCCTCCTTTGATTCCAGCTTCTGGAACTTTCCCACCCCATATGGTATAGGGGGCGATGATTCAGACATTGCCTGTACTAGTCGTACAAATAACAACATCCTTTTTAAAGGTTTGGTGGAGTTTTTTGGTTTTTTGGTTTTGTTTTGGTTTTGGTTTTGGTTTGGTTTGGTTTTTCGAGACAGGGTTTCTCTGTGTAGCTTTACGCCTTTCCTGGATCTCACTCTGTAGCCCAGGCTGGCCTCGAACTCACAGAGATCTGCCTGGCTCTGCCTCCCGAGTGCTGGGATTAAAGGTGTGCGCCACCACCGCCCAGCTAAAGGTTTGTTTTGAAATAATAAGCTCACAAAAAGTAGCAAGATGTGGAGAGGTGCGGGTCGGGGTGTACCAGCATGTAGAGGAAAGCTAGGGACAGAGCAGGAGGCAGGACAGAGAGACTCCAGCAGGGTACCCCACCAGAGAAAGAGACTCCTTCATGTCTGTGTTCGAGCCTCTGCCATCCCTTATGAGACGCTTCCAACATCACCCCAGCCAGAAATGGTCCTATCTTCCTCTAGCCCACCCCTCTTTATAGTTCACAATACTCACCCAAGATAGGAGACCAAGAAATATGTGAATAAATAAATCCTGTATCTGGGAGTCATTTAACTTTTTAATCAAGTTATTTGACCTTCAAACATAACCACAATGGGGACAAAATTGCCTCATCTGATTGCATTTTAACTCTCCTTAACATGCGTGTCAAACCGGTCAGTAAGTGAATTGGGTGTTTGAAAACACTGACAAGCTTTTAAGAACGCCATGCACTTACAATAATAATCTCAGAAGGTTTTAATTGCCATGATATGAAGAAGTCACTTGACCTCTTTTTAAAAGTGGCATAATGAAACTGGCCACCTGCCCAGCTGTCTGAGTCCCTGTGCATTAATTATTAAGGGTGGTGGTGGGGTACTGGGAACCTTCCCATGAGGAGAGGAAAAAGCTCTTTAAAGGCAAACTCTTGTGATGGTTGTAACCAACAATGCCATTATATATAGACTGCCTCTGGTGACTAATTAAATACACTGTATGAAATACATTTTTAATTAATTGGCTTTTATAGCTTCTCAGTTGTCTGGGGATTGTACATTAGCTGTGGTTTTTGCCTTTGTCAAGGCTCCATCTCTCTCTCTCTCTCTCCCTCCCTCTCTCTTTTTCCAAGACAGGGTCTCACTTGTAGACCTCAGACTCACAGAGGTCTCTGTCTCTGCCTCCTGTGCTGGGATTAAAGGTTTGCATCACCACACATAGCCTAAAAGGTTTATTTTAGTTTTATGTGTGCATGAGTGCATGTACCCCTTGTGTGCAGATTCCCACAGAGGCCAGAAGAGGACATTGAATCCTTTGGAACTGGAGTTATAGGTGCTTGTGAGCCACCCAACTTAGGTGCTGGGAACTGAACTTAGGTCCTCAGCAAGAACAATATGTGTTCTTAACCATGAAGCTACATCTCCAGCCCCTTGTCTTCTTCTCTCAGTGAGAGACAGTGACCAGATGTTCCAATATCTCTTTAACCCTGGGCTCTCTGGCTCTCTCTCACTTGTGTGTGGTTGCTTGGCTGACTGTCCTTAGGGGCTTTTAATAGAAAGCTAAGGTTCTCAGGGCTGCTGAGCAGTTTTAGTAACATGTCGGACACCATTCTCTGATCTCTGAAGTGTGTTTAGATGAGAACAGCACTGGACTCTTTCAGTTTGGTTCCAGAAAGGTAAACTGGGCCAGGTGAGAGCCAGATGAACACAGCTTCAGGTCCAAGTGAAAGAACACTTCTCCATAAACGGCCATCCACTGGAATAGGTCCCATCTGGAGGTGGTGAGCATCTTGTCAGAAGAACCTGTGTTCGTCAGAGCTACGAGTTTGTACTCATCTGAATCTTCTCTAGTCAATTGTAAAAGACATGAATGTGTAATGCTGGTGTTACTGGAACTCTTAGAGCAAAAGCCAGGGCTCTGACAATCCCAGAAGGCTAGACTCGGCCACCAGTCCCTAACATGCTGATTAAAGGCATTGGTAATGTAGAAAAAGAAAATAGACAGAGACAGAGAGGGAGAGGGAGGGATGGAGAGAGGGACAGAGAGGTTGATTTGGTGTGCCTCCTTGGTAAGAGGAACAGATAGAGAGGTACAGTTACCCCAGGTCCACCTTCAGGGGACTGGAGTGAGTGATGATTTTTTTTAGTGGAGAAAGAATTGGGCCAACAGGAAGTTTTTACATCATCAGCCTTGGTCTAGGTGCACTGCTGATTGTTACCTCAGCTTTGAGCCTACACGGAGTCTACAGAGGTTCTCATTGATTAAAGGGACAACTCGGCTCTCAGGAGATGTTGTTTCTGCTCCAGTGTCTGGCTTCACCCCCGTGGATAACTGCTCTCCCCTGAGACTTCTTCCTGGAACCCGAAGTGAATGCAGATTTAGGTCAGTAACTTGTCTATGTGCCTTCAACCTGGAAGGGAGTTGAGTAGGTTTGGTAGACCAAGCAAACAGAGGTCTGAGCTAAATGTAAAGCAGACAGGTTCAGAATGAGGACAGATACCAGGCTTTCTTTTACCTTGTGAGGAGTCTATGCCTTGTAGCAAAAGCGGCATGATGGCTGTTCTTGGCTGTCAATTTGACTATATCTGGAATTAACTAAGATCCAAAAAGAAAAAAAGTGACTGGGAACATCTGTGAGGGATTTCTTGCTAAATTAAATCATCTGAAGTGGGAAGTCCCACTTTTAATCCAGATCTTTTGAGTGGGAAGACCCACCTTTGATCTAGACCATACCTTTGGCTGGCAGCCTGAATAAAAGACATGAGAGAAGGAGGTGCTCTCTCTGCCTGCTTGCTGCCACTCTCTCTGGCAGGTCACTTCTCTCACTGCCGTTAGAGCCTAGTTCTTGGGGATTCTGGCATGTACTGAAGACCAGCTGAGACATCCAGCATCGAGGGCTGAACAACTACTGGATTCTGGGCCTTCTGTTGATAGACAGCCGTCATGGGACTAGCTGGACCACAGCCTGTAAGCTATTCTAATAAAGCCCTTTAGATGATAGATAGATAGATAGACAGATAGATAGATAACTTGTTCTGTAAATTCTGTTCCTCTAAAGAACCCTAATACAAGCAGCTTCAAAGTTATCAACTTAACCATAGTGCCCAATCACTAGGTATCTGAAGAAGAGGAGGAGGAGGAGGAGGAGGAGGAGGAGGAGGAGGAGGAGGAAGAAGAAGAAGAAGAAGAAGAAGAAGAAGAAGAAGAAGAAGAAGAAGAAGAAGACGACCATGAAGCTTTAATTGCTCTAGACAGTAGCAGACTTGGGCTTAGGTTGTGCAATATATGAAAAATAGAAAATAGCCGGGCGGTGGTGGCACACGCCTTTAATCCCAGCACTCGGGAGGCAGAGGTTGGCAGATTTCTGAGTTCAAGGCCAACATGGTCTACAGAACAAGTTCTGGAACAGCCAGGACTACACAGAAATCCTGTCTCAAAAAAAAAAAAAAAAAAAAAAAAACAAGGAGGAGAAGGAAAAGATAATAGAAAAATTTCAGTGCACAGTCATACCCGGTGTTCCAAGCCAATGCTCACACTATGAAAAACTCTGCTAAAAGGGGAGGGGCCCAGAGGCAAAACTAAGGGGAGGGTGTCAACCAACCGTGACACCAAGGACAGATGGGATGAGTGGGCTGGAGCTCCAGCTGGTCAAAGGTGAGTGGGAAGGGGCTCCGAAACGGGGACTGGCGCGAAGCAGGGCTGCTGAAGGGTCCTTGGAGCCCAGGTGAGTCCTTCTAACCCAGCTTCCCCACTCGGGCTTCACTTGAGCCGCAAGGGCTGCGGACAGGAAGACTCCAAGAACGATGCCGTCTTCCCGCAGAGAGACAGTGCTGTGGAGGTGTGCGGAAGACTTGCGAGCTAGCAGGGTTCCGGGTGACGGAGGGGCAGGTTTGCAGAGCTGGTTGGAGTGGGAGTGGCCTCTGTCATCTACTCTGGGAGCTCAGGACCTGTTGGACGACTAAGTTAGATGACACAAAGGACCCGGGGGGGGGGGGGGGGGGGGGGGCTGAGAAGCCAAGGAGAATGGAAATCAGAAATCCAAAGTAGGGTGCCAGGAGGCTCAAATATCAGGCTAGAGAGTTTGGACTTTGGCCTTGTGTGCAGGAAAGTGACTGGAATTATGGTTGGTGTAGCCAGAAACTAGCTGACAGTGGAATGCAGAGGGAGTGCCAGTCAGGAGAAAAGGAGCAGTCTAGCCTGCTCTAAGCCTCGGGCTCGGGGAAGTAAACTTCAGTTCCTTCTACGAAACGTGGTGTGAAACCTCCCAGAGTTCTCTCTGCATGTCAGGATTGGCATCACATCTCAGAGATGATGCTTCCTGCTTTAACAGTGCGCAAAGACACTCCGAGTTGAGAAAGTAACGAGGTTATGTGGCATCTGGCCTCAGGATGAGATGTCATCCCTGGAGCCACAGAGCTCTCTGCTTTGGGCATTTGAAGACCTGCAGCTCTCTGGCTGCCACTCTTGCTCTGCCTAAACTGTTTCCGTCATCACTGCTGCCAGTGGCGCAGTCACGGCCGCACCCAGGGAAGACTTCCGCTGTGGACACTTTATGGACACCACTGCCAATGTGGCCAGAAGCAACAGCGATCTCCTTGCCCGTGATGCAAAGAGACAAGTTAAATCTCTTTTAGAGCATGTCTTTGAGGGACTTGACCCACACCAAACAACCACCATGTGCTAATTCTCAACACTGGAGATACAGCTGTGAACAATGCAACCAAGCCTTCACCCTTGCAGCCCCCATTGCAACAAGACATAGACATCTGACAGGCAAGGCAGCTGTGTGCTGCACTCGATCGTGGTTAAGTGGTGTCAGGAAGAAGGAAGCAGGAATGTGCAAGAGAGCTGGGCTGTGCCATGCATGCCAGCTATGTTGAAAAGGTATCCCTGGGCAGGGCAAATCGGAGCACAAATCTAGGCCGAGTGAAGGAGGAAGTCCTCGTATTGCTGGGATAAATGTTCCAGGCAGACTGCTGCATGTGCAAAGACCAAGAGAACAGACTGTGTTTATTGTTCAAGGAGCTGCAAAGGGCAGAGTGAGGCTGGTCCAGAGCAAGGAGGACCTGGAGAGGAGCATGGCTGTTAACTGAGTGTGGCTTTCTAAGCAGAGGACTGTGCTGGCTTGCACCCTAACAGGATCCCTCTGGTGGCTGTGTTGAGACTAGTGAGAGGCTGCTTTCATTCAAGACAAAATTGATGGTGGCTCCAGCCAGGATTTTTTTTGACCTGTCATTCTCACTGTGTTGCTCATGTTGAATGCTTTCAGACTCCAGGGATCTTTTTTCCTCCTCCCCAGACTTCTGGGACTAGAGGACAGTATCACTGTGCTAGCCTAGAATGGTATGTCTTGTTAGTTTTAGCAGATAAGCTCAGGGTACCAGGGAGAGTCAGATTCTAATCTCTTTGGCTTTCAATGAACAGACTCCCAAAGCTGGGGCTTCCACTAAGTGTGACCCCTCTAGTACATGAATTTATTACCTTAATTATTTGTGTGTGTATGTGTGTATGTTTATACACATGTGTGTGTACATGTGTACAAGCATGTGCAGGTGCCATGGTACACATGTGGAGGTCAGAGAACAACTTTCAGGAGTTGGGTCTCTCTTACCATGTGGGTCCTGGGAATTGAACTCAGGTCATCAGGCTTGGCAGTAGGCACTTTAACAAAGCCATCTGCTGTTTAACAGTTTCCTTCAGGATTGAACCATTCCTTCCTGAAGGGAAGCTCCTAAACAGAAAGATAAACAACTCAAAATGGCTTCAGGAAGTCCCTGAAACTGACCAGATTTACTAGGCCCCTCCTCTATTGAGTAAGCCATACAAGCTGAGAGTTCCTCTCAGATGAGCAGGGCTGCAAAGACCATTAAATAAGCCAGGCTGTAAAGAAAACTCTCAGAGAGCCAAGCTGAAAAGAAGACTCTGCAAGCAGACCAGCTGAGCTTCCTAGAAGAGGTTTAATTCCAACCAAGAGTGGGAAAGACACCCTCCAACCCTTTGAACTGCCTGCAGGCTGTGCGGTGTGCTCAGGTTCCCAGCTTCTGTGAGCTGTCACCCACACTGGGGTGGGCTTCGGTGATGCAGCTGTCTTTCAGTCGTTTCTGCTCCTGTAAGTGACCCCTCACCCATACTCCTATAAGTAACTCCAATAAAACTCATTGGCTCACCAAATTGGAAAATTTTTGTCACACAACACTGTCTCACTGACCCTCTTACAGTGTTTTGAGCAAGGGAAGCTCGTTTGTGATATGGCTGCTTTGCTTTTTTGTTGTTGTTTGTATTTTTATATTTGATGTTTTGAGACAAGGTCCTATTTCTCAGGCCTGCCTCCACCTCCCAAATTCTGGGATTACAGGCATGCATCACCATGCTGGGTCTGGGGAAATATCCTTGAAAGGACTATTAGAATTTCTTGCAATTCTAGAAGGTACAGCTGAGAATTTAATGCGAGTATTATTCCACGTTTCCTTTAAACACTGATGTCAAGGCTAGACACAACACCTACAGTCTGTAGCTCTCCAAAGACAAATGCTTCATGCTGCTGCCCCCTAGAGGCCATTGTGCCTAATAGCAGCCCACCCTGTAACGCCTGCAGAAACCATAGGGAAGCCAGGAGAGAATTGAGACAACTCAGTTTCTGCCTAATCTGGATACTGGACAATCCAGCCTTCCCCTTCCTGCTCTGCCATCATCCGTGGGGGTAACTGGGACTTCTGGGGTCGGGGAGCAGACCAATATACAGAGCATTCGGGGAGCTGTCTCTCTCCACTCTCTCTTCTTTTTCAGGCATGCTCTTACTCTGTAGTTAGAATTAGCTGGGTGTTGGCCGCGCGGTGGTGGTGCACACCTGTAATCCCAGCACTCGGGAGGCAGAGCCAGGTAGATCTCTGTGAGTTGGAGGCCAGCCTGGTCTACCAAGTGAGTTCCAGGAAAGGCACAAAGCTACACACGGAAACCCTGTCTCTGGGAAAAAAAAAAAAAAAAAGAATTAGCTGGGTGTTCCCTACATAAGTCAGGCTGGTTTCAAACTCACAGCTCACAGCAATCCTTTCTCCACCAGCTCTCTGGTGTGGGAATCACAGGCATGTCCCACCGTTCCTGACGTCACTGTCTCTTCACTCTGACATTTCAGTCTTTATGAAATCTGTAAATTAAATTGAGCACAGCTTCCATGTCACCCCAATCCCCTCCAGACATCTCTTGTTCTCACCAAACACCCTGCCTTGGTGCCTGGGCACCGTCTTCCGACCATTCTGAAAAACCGTAATTTGAGGCCTTTCCTGGGTGTCCTGCGCCTTCAGGGGCTGACTTGGGGGGGTTCTAGTCTTCTTCATATTTATGAAGGCTCACTCCTAGATGTAAAAACAAAAAAATAAATAAACACATTCATACAAAAAGAAAAAGACTTACTTCTAGTTCTACCATCTGATGAGTGCCAGTGGAGGCTAGCTGTATATCTTGGCTAATAATCACATTTGTCTTTAAGGTTATTTCAGGGACACAAATAGTTTGCCCGAACCATCTAGAAAGGTGGTTCTCAACCTGTGGGTCAACACCCCTAGACAAACCTCTATCTCCCCCCCAAAAAAATTACATTATAATTCATAGCAGTAGCAAAATTACAGTTATGAAGTAGCAACAAAAATAATTTTATGGATGAGGTAACCATAACATGGGGAACTGTATTAAATGGTCAAAGCATTAGGAAGGTTAAGAACCCCTGCTCTAGACAGTGTCTGAGCTACTTAATATTATTAAATTATTATTTAATTATTAAATTACTATTAAAAGTATCAGCATTAATGACTAAAAGTATCATTTACATTCTTTTAAATTTTTTTTATGTGTATAGGTGGTTTGCCTGCATATAAATCTGTGCATCACATGCATGTAGTGCCCACAGAGGCCAGAAGAGGGTGTTGGATCACCAGCGTCTGGAATTACAAATGGTTGTAAACCACCACATGTAGATGCTGGGAATTGAACCTGGGTCCTCTGTGAGAGCAGCCAGTGCTCTTAACCACTGAGCCATCCCTCCAGCCCTCATGAGTTAGTCTTTTGATGCAAATTACAACAAACAAACAAAACACTCACACTGAAAACACACACTCATGCATGCACACACACTCATACACACACTCTCATATACACACATGCATGCACACACACTCATATACACACATGCATGCACACACATTCATACACACACATTCATGCACACACACATACTTTCAAACTGAGCCCACACTGTGGCATAAGTCTGTAACCCCAGCATTTGAAAGGTGGAGGCAGGAGGACTACTGTAATTTCATGGCCAACATAAGCTATAAGAAAAGAAGGCCGGGGCTGGAGAGAAGGCTCAGTGGTTAAGAACACTGGCTGCTCTTCCAGAAGTCCTGAGTTCAATTCCCAGCAACCATGTGTGGCTCATGAACATCTATAATGAGATCTGGTGTCTTCTGGCCTTCAGGCAGACATGCAGGCAGAACACTGTATACATAATAGATAAATAAATGGTTTCTTAAAAAAGAAAGAAAAGAAGGAAGGGAGCTGGGTGTGGTGGCCCACACCTTTGATCCCAACACCTGGGAAGCAGAGGCAGGCAGATCTCTGTGAATTCGAGGCCAGACTGGTCTACAGAGCGAGTTACAGGACAGCCAGGGCCACACAGAGAAACCCTGACTTGGGAAAAAAAAAAAAAAAAAAAGCAGGCCACAAATTGGCTTACCGTTGTCAAAACATAATTGCAGCACTTTTAAAGCCCTAAATGACTTTCCTGTAATAACTTTGTTTGCAATCCTCGCATAAATTTGGCAATACCTCTTTCATTAAAAACAAAATGAGCCAGGTGTGGTAGTGAATGCCTCTAATCCCAGTACTCAGGAGGCAAGGCAGGTGAATTCCAGGCTAGCCTGGTCTACATAGTGAGTTTCAGGACAGCCAAGGCTATGTAGAGAGACCCTGTCTCAAAAACAAACAACAACAATAATAATATAATGATAATAGACAATAAAAAAAACAAATGAGTGTTTTGATGACTTAAACAGAGCCTGTGGCTTTATAGATAGAGCAACTAAAGAAAACAGAGAAAAAGTGGTTGTTTGTATCAAAATTGCTTTCCTTATAAACTTGAAGCTGAGGGGCCACTTCTCACCATGACAACCAAAACTGGCCTTTGGGTGTTTTCTCACCTCTCCCATAGCCTGGTTTCTTGGATGGTCAAACGCTTCAGTTTTGGTACAGTGGTCTGGAGCTTCAGTGTGTGTAACGCCGCTTTGGTTTGGTCTGTTAAGCATAGTCCAGAGCCTGAACCAGTGGCCTCATGTAGTTTATTATCATGTATTTATGTATGTGTGTGCGGACGCAAAAGCACACCACAGCCCACAGGTGGAGGTCAGAGAACAACTTACAGGAGTTGATTCTCCCCTTCCACCATGTGGGTCCTGGGGATCAACCTCAGGTCATTGGGCTTGGCAGCAAGTGCCTGTACCTGCTGAGCCATCTCAAGGTAGACTGACTGCTTTTATTAAACACTACAAAGAGAGGTCGTTGGCTCATATACCAAGAAGCAGCTCTTAGAGAGGACAGGCAAGGCTGGATTCAGAAGCCAAAAGCTGATACCTGAGAGCCAGTGTTTCTCTGGCTTATCTGCCTCCTATGGTCTCCACTGTTCCATGGGTATGGGGGCCCCCCACTGCTCCAGGCTCAGCACTGTGGTCTAACTCAAGGGCCTCAGGTTCCAGTTGCAGGTTGCAGAGAAAGGAGGCATGGATCCTTTTCCCAGCAGCCTCAGTGAGCTTTGTCACAACTTGTTGAGTTTGTTTAGGTTATACACCCAGTTCCTGAGCCAAAGCCTGTGTCCAGTAGTGGACCTGTGAGTGAGAACTGGGGAAAGGTTTTGAATTCGAAATACAAAGTAGTTTGGGCAGGAGACACAGGGAATTGGATATCAAACATTCATAAACATGCTGATATACAAATAATAATGATAAGAGAAAATGTAATTTCTAACACAAATGTAGTTTTTCCTCCAATAATTTCAGTCCCTAGGAATGGAGGCTGACTATACTTCAGTTAGCAGACCAATGGCTTGAATTAGGCTAGGCAAGTAAGTACTCTGTCACTCAGCCAGATCCCTAGCCCTGCTCTCTTTCACTTTTCCCCGCCTTGACTTTTTAAAGACAAGGTCTCACTAAGTTGCTTAGGCTGCTCTTGAACTTAGTCCTTGATAGAGGCGATCCTTGAACTTGCCTCAGCCTCCCAGGTCCCTGGAATTACAGTCCTGAGCCACCATGCCCAAGGTTGCATGTTTATTGGTGGTGGTGGTGGTGGTGGTTTTTCTGCATGTCCATACATTACATGCATGTCTGGGGCCTGCAGAGGACAGAAGCTGGATGGCTTTGGATTCCCCCGGAACCCGAGTTGCCGATAGCTGTGGATGCTGGGAACTGAACCAGCTGCAAGAACATCAAGTGCTCTTCCTCAGGAAGCCATCTCTCCAGTACCGTAATTGCATGTGTTTGCTGTTGTTTATTTGTTTTGTTTTTGTAGCTGACCACATCCTAACTGGGTATGATTCCTTATAAAAGCAAGACTTTAAGTGAGGCAATGTGTGTAAAGTACTTAATGAGCTTTAACAGGTATTTGCTATTATGTTGATTATCACATACACTAGCCTTGTCTACTTCGGAAGCCCCCCGAGGGCTTCAACGGTTCTCCCCACTGTTCTAGAATGTTGTTGAGATCATGCCGCCCTAAAGTGCTCCACACTGAGTAAAACGGTGAGTCTTCAGACTGTGCTGTGCCCTGAGAGAGGGCTTTTTACAGAAGCTTTTTCTTCCATTTTGAGAATGCCCCGCGGTGGATATGTAACAACCTCATTTACCTGTCACTACCCACAGGGCACAGACTATTAATGGATTCCTAAAAGTAGGATGGACACCGCCCAAGTAAACTGGGACTGTAGGAGCTCATGGAAGTACTAAAATCATCTCAGGACAACCAGGCCAAAAACCGATCTGACGCAGCAGACTGGGGGAAAAAGGACTGCTTCCCTTGGACCTCATAGAGAAGGGGACACCTAGCCCTGGGATGCTGAGGGCCCCTTCTGACACCTGGTGGATGTGTAAGGAGACTGACAGAGAACTCTTGACTGTCCCAGGGCCTGACTGGCTCAGTCTCCGCTGTTGACGCAGCCTATCAAAGTACCGTCCATCTAGCCACCTGTTGGTCCCTCTGGACCTGCTGTCCATCCATCAGCCCTTTTGTTTGCCTGGACCCAGTCCTGTTCTCTGCTGCTACAGACTTCACCTTGCTTCTGCAGCTGAACTCTGTGCCTGGACAATGGCCTGACCTACTACCTGGAGCTCCAGCAGACCTCCAGCTGAGGATTCTTTTTACATTTCTATCAGCTTCCCAGCTTCTAGAATTTGAAATGCCTTGACCTGTGCTGTGGCCTCTTTAACCCTTTGTGGCCATTTGATAACCTACACATGTACATATAGAGAGCCATATGGAGCTATTTACTATGTGGTGTGTAAGACAGCTCAGAGTTAATATTAGTAATCAAGATTGGAATAAAAAAAAATTGTGTGTTTGCTTCACTCACTGTCAAAGAAAGAGGTACTACCGGGCAAATTGCTGCCAGCAAAGCCTTTGTACTTTATGAATTTGTTATTATTCAATAAATTCTGACATTATGGGAGAGCACAATCTGTTTCTGACATGGGATGTTCATGACAGTTGTAGATAATAAATGGAATAAACCCCAAATGTGAAGATTATCACTTCACAAGAGTCAAGTATCCATCAGCTGAATTTAATTTTGTTTTATTTGAGACATGCTCTCTTGTCGCCAGAACTCACTTATGTAGCCAGGGTTGGCCTCCTGCCCCTGCCCTGCCAGCCTGTGCCCTCCCGAGCACTGAGACTACAAGCACACAGCGCCATGCTTGGCTTAGACCCGAGTTTATTAAAGCAGCTTCCCAAGTGTGGGGATTACACAAAGGACCTACCATGACAGCCCTGTCGGCTGAATTTTTAAAATTCAAGACAGTTTCAAATTCACAAGTGCCAGAAAGGAATAGTTCCTGTGTTGCACAAACATGTGAATAAAGCAAAAGTGACTTGGTGAGACAATGTACTCACTCCTGTGCAGGAGGGTGTGCCGCTGTCCAAAGTAATAAAGCACACTGGGGCAGAAAGTTCACTCAGTTTTTATTCGAACACGCTGGTGACTATGTCTCATCTCTTTGGTGGGGATGGGCCTCACAATCTGACACAATTGGTTAATTCATAATCTGTGCAAAGCATTAGGGTGTGATAGAGTCAAGCTTCAGGAATGTTCAGAGTTGCACAAGATTCATGGAATATTGATCAAAAGGGTGTGCTTGGCAAGAGGGACAGACCAAGACAGGAAGTGCCTTTGGCTTTGATTATCATTCAGGTGCTGGCTGTGTCTTTCCCTGCTGGCTGGGGTCTCACCTCATAATCTTATTCAGTTGGCTAGTCTGAAAATATTTGGTGCACAGGAAATAAAGGAGGAAGTGGGAGAGGTTACTGCTCCTAGAGGAAAAGGGTCACTGTTCCATCAAATTCCTAGAATAGAACACTAGGCCTTTGTGTACAAAAAGGTTTTACTGAGTGGGGAGATTCAAACATTTACATAAAAATCTCACAAGGTGAGGGAGATAAAATGATTCCAAGTCTTTGTCCTAAAACACAAGCTTTATAGTATTTGATAGAGAAGACTCATAGTTGATATTTTTGATACCTTCCCAAGTTCTCTCTGAGGTCCTCACATGAGGCTTAGGTTTAAATAGAGGGCAAAAAGTATGCACAACTAAACAGTGCTGGTTAAAGTGTGGTCCCACCCCTCACTGTGCTTAAGGGATCTATAAAACAAAAAACACCCCTAACCTGTAAACCCACTTGCCCAAGGACAGATAACTTCCTAGAATGCTGGGGGCTGCTGGTCATGTAAGATAACAAGCCACTTGTTTTTGCTTCTGTAAACAAGCTTGCTTGCCCCAGCTGCTCAGGCTGAACTTAATCACATGTAGACAAGAGGTTCCTAGGCAGGAAGTACATTAGGAGGTATGCGTGCCCCTGATTGGACAAAGGCAGGCAGGAAGTACATAGCATTGTGGAGTTTGCCCTGGCTAATGTAATCCAGTGCCATGAACTAGGAACCTGGTCAGTGCCAGTCATCTTGGCCTGTGTTCAATAAAGCTTCAAATTTGGCCCAAAACTTGTGGCAGTGGTCTTATTCTCACCCAGTAGGATTAACATTTTTCTGGAGGCCCCCAAGGAGATCAGACCACTCACCCAAATTCTAAAGCTGGACCTTCTCTCCGGGACTCTGGGCCTGCTTCAGGAGGTGCATACCTTAAGGGCTGCCTCAGGTTCTGGCTATTACAAATAGTGCTGCTATGAACATAGTTGAGCATGTACCTTTGTGGTATGATTGAGCATTCCTTGGGTATATGCCCAAGAGTGGTATGGCTGGGTCTTGAGGTAGTTGGATTGCCAATTTTCTGAGAAACTGCCATACTGATTTCCACAGTGGTTGTATAAGTTTCCACTCCCACCAACAGTGGAGGAGTGTTCCCTTTGCTCTGAATCCTCTCCAACATTGACTATAATTAGTGTTTTTGATCATAGCCATTCTGACAGGTATAAGATGGTATCTCAGAGTTGTTTTGATTTGCATTTCTCTGATGATTAAGGATGTTGAACATTAAATGTCAATTAAAAATCCCATTTTTAATTGGATTGTTCAGTGTTTTGATGTCTAGTTTCCTGAGTTCTTTATATACTTTGAAGATCAGTCGTCTGTCAGATATGGGTTGGTGAAGGTCTTTTCCCATTCTGTAGGCTGTCTTTTTGTCTTATTGACTGTTACTTTTGCCCTACAAAAGCTTCTCAGTTTCAAGAGGTCCCAATTATTAATTGTTGTGCTCAGTGTCTGTGCTGCTGGTGTTATATTTAGGAAGTGTTCTCCTGTGCCAATGTGTTCAAGAGTACTTCCTACTTTCTCTTCTATTAAGTTTAGTGTAACTGGATTTATGTTGAGGTCTTTGATTCACTTGGACTTGAGTTTTGTGTATAGTGACAGATATGGATCTATTTGTAATCTTTTACATATTGACATCCAGTTATGCCTGTCAACTGAAGAATGGATTAAGAAAATGTGGTACATACACACAATGGAGTACTTACTACTCAGCAGAGAAAAACAATGACAGCATGAAGTTTGCAGGCAAATGGATGGAACTAGAAAATATCATCCTGAGTGAGGTAACCCAAACCCAGAAGGACAAACATGGTATGTACTCACTCATAAGTGGATTCTAGATATAAAGCAAAGAACAATCAGACTGCAACCCATAGAACCAGAGAGGCTATATATATAGCAGGGGGGACCCTAGGACGGCTTATAATAAGTTTTGGTTTTACTCAATTACTGAACAAGCCTCAATGAAACATTTCATTTTTAAGATAAGAATTTATGCTAGGCAGTGGTGGCACATGCCTTTAATCCCAGCACTCTGGAGGCAGAGCCAGGCAGATCTCTGTGAGTTTGAGGCCAGCCTGGTGTGCTCTCAGTTTTGTGGACTATCAGAATGAATTGCCGGGCTGAAAAAAAAGCAACAAACATCTACAGAAGTCTCTCCTTGTAAATCATAGTAATTTTCCTTGACATCTGGTCCGTTGGGATCACAATCTGGGCCGATCTGGGACATGGAGGGGTTCAAAAATTCTTGCAAGCTTCAAGGAGTCACAACTTGAATTCATTCATCACAGGGCAAATGGACTCCAGATAAGTATTCCTATCCTGTTGTTAAACAGCCTAAGCTTCTCCAAACAAATGTTCCACGGAAGCTCTCCTAATACATTCTACAATAGCTCCATTTGTTCCCGATACATCTGCCAAAAGGCCTTTTAGATGCTGTAGAAAAGCTGGCTAAAGGGGCCTTCATCCCTTTTACCCCAGACCAGATACAATTTTTTAAAAAGATTTACTTACTTATTATGTATATAGTGTTCTGCCTGCAGGCCAGAAGAGGGCATCAGATCTCATTACAGGTGGTTGTGAGCAACCTTGTGGTTGCTGGGAATTGAACTCTAGACCTCTGGAAGAGCAGTCAGCGCTCTTAACCGCTGAGCCATCTCTCCAGCCCCAGATACAGTTTTTACATTAGCCCTGTTTTCCTCTGCCCCGTCCTGTGATGCTCTGATGCTCCCTGCTACTCTGCTAGCTCGACCAACTCTAGGCCCACTTCCTCTCACTGGCTCCTCACCTCTGCTGCTCTCCATCTCTCAACCCTCCTGAAGAGTCTCTCAGTTTTTACTCTGTAATCAAATCATCGGCTTACAGCCCTCTAGTGATTATTTTCCAAGTCTTCTTCTTCAGAAATACAGGAAGGCAATCACCTGATCCACTGCAGCCGATCAAGGTAAGACTCTCTCCCTGCTTTGTGACTAGAGGACCCCTCTTCAACGGACCCAGAATTACCCCATCTGACAAAGACTCTCCCCAGCAGAAGCAGCTATCACACCCCTGAGTTTAAAAAAAAGAAAAGAAAAGAAAAGAAAGAAAGAGAGAGAGACAGAGACAGAGACAGAGAGACAGAGACAGAGAGAGAGAGACAGAGACAGAGACAGAGAGAGACAGAGAGAGAGAGGGGGAGGGAGGGAGGGAGGGAGGGAGGGAGGGAGGGAGAGAGAGAGAGAGAGAGAGAGAGAGAGAGAGAGAGAGAGAGAGAGAGAATTCCTGCTAAAAGACTACACTTCCCAGCTTTCCTTGCGGCCAGGCAAGGCGGCTCCGGAAGGGAGGGACTACAGGAATGAACGTAATGTAGTGTATTAGTAATTTCCGTTTTTCTGTGGGCGTTTTGCTCATTCACACGGATGGATAACGACGTGTCCCCTTGCGGTGAATAAACATGGCCTTGCCTAAGATCAGACAAAGGGTTCTCTTTCTATCCTCCTCAGAACATCTGGTGTTCCTGCTTGTTGGAGTCATACTTCCTTCATCTTCATCAGGATAAGGTGGGGACTTCCCTCCTTTGGGTTTAGACCATGGAATGTCCTGTTCCTTTTCATGTACAACTTCCTTGACTATGGGATCTCCTTTATTTTCGGAATCATATGCTGAGGTCACTTCCTCTTGCTCCTCTTGTATACGCCCATCTCCTGCCACACCCATCCCTGCTAACCTAACCCGGGGGTGGGGAGGGGTGGGGGTGGGGTCTTTCTCAGAAGGAAGGTGCCTATGTTCATGTAATTTTTTTCATGTATCCCTCTTGCCCTGTGATAAAGTGTTTCTTGAGTTAGTTTAAAGGGGTTAACAGTACTACCCTTTAACCCACCTCAAGAGGTATGTTTGCAAGCAGTGGCAAGGACAGACACACAACTCCCCAGTGTCACCCACAGCAGCCTGGAGAGTTCCCGTTCTCCTTAAGGACTGCCATTAAGGCAAGACCGGGATTCTTGGCTTTCAGGGAACCCAGTGTGTAGCCGAGCCAGAGTTTATGAACAGCCACTTTAGCGTGCATCTTAAACAGAAGGGTTAATAGAAAGATGCTCAGGGAGAGAATAAGACAAACCCACACATAGGTATGGGCTTCCTAAGAGAAAACTGTGCCTTATTATCTTTATAATGGCAGTATGTGATTCTGTGGCACCTTCCTCAGAGGCTGTAACTTACAACAGGGCATAATGGTTAAAGACTTCTCCTTTGCAATGCTGTGGAGAGGGCTCCGTGGGTGACGGGCAAAGTACGCAGAACTGAGTGTGGATCCAGTGCAATGAGGGCTTGTCCTTTCAGTGTGGGGAGGGGAAAACAGGAGGACTCTTGGAGCTCTCTAGCTAGGCAGCCTGCCAAGCAGTGAGCATCAGGTGCCATGAGAGGCCCTTTCTTAGAACAGCAACCTTAATGTGAAAAGGAAACTTAACTCCTGGCCTCCACAGGTGCATTGTATAATGTGTGTGGGTCCCATCCCCTCACACCCACACCCACACAAATTTTACTTTACAATGTTATCAAGTGGATTTACAAAATGTGTGGTTTAGTTTGAAGAATAAGAGATGAGTACTAAAAACTCAAGGTTAAAGATCATTTTGGCCCTAAGCAAGCACAGTTCATTTATTGTCTTTAAAAAAATCTTTTGTTGAGCCGGGCGGTGGTGGTGCACGCCTGTAATCCCAGCACTCGGGAGGCAGAGCCAGGTGGATCTTTGTGAGTTAGAGGCCAGCCTGGTCTACAGAGCGAGATCCAGGAAAGGCTCAAAGCTATGCAGAGAAACCCTGTGTCAAATAACAAAAAACAACAACAAAATCTTTTGTTGAGATGCCTATAGGAAAACATGTATCATCTCAATAGGCAACTTTGGCCTCATCTGTGTGTCTGAGATCATTTTAATGATTTAAAGGGAGGTAATATACAAGTTACACATGATAGAGCCTGAGTAGCCCATAGCAGATTTCCCACGATAGGCTTATCACACCTAGTATCCCCAGTACCCAGAAATGCCTTCATTTCAATTTCTGTGAGCTTGAGGGACTGAAGTACAGCTTGTGAGCCATGCCAATCTGGGCCACTATTGACCAGGGGCCTAATAAACATCCTACTGCCTTTCCATAGCAACTAGAGGTCATACAAATGTCCACTCTTCCTGATTCCTTTATTTTAGAGGTACAGTTTTCTAGGACAAATGATCACTCAATTTGTTCCTGGCATCAGGAAGAAGTTGCAAAAACTGTCACTGGGACCTGAGACTCCCATCAATGACCTACAACATAGAGCAAAATCAGTTTCCTAACAGGAAGCTAGGGGTAGGGTGGGGGGTGGGGAGCCACCACATCTGGCTATGACCTCTACTCATAGTTGAGATGGGTGGATCCTATTAGTCTTTGAACTTTATGTACTCAGCTGAGTAGGAGGGTAGAAGGCAGCTTAACTCCATCTGTCTTGGTCCCTTTGATCATCATCTGAGGCCTGAAAATTAGCAAGAATGAAGACCCTAAATCCTTCTCCACCTCACTTCATCCAGAAACAATCAGATTGACTCAACACCTGTCTCCTATTAGGTAGGATGTGGGTTGGACATGCCTGAAAATTGATCAAAGAGTCTCGGTTCTTGAAGGGTGATTGTTAGGTAGCTATTTAGATATTAGCAGGGTTGAAGGTCCTGGGGATGGACCCCTCCCTCATTATCAACAGTTTATGAAGTCAGGAAGTCACACTACAGGACTCTGATGACTGGTCTGAATTAAGTATGTTTGGCTCTGCATGGAGACTTGGCATTCTAAACTGCTGAGAAGGCAGTGATAAGATTATTGTCCAGCCAGAGGCTTCCTAATGAAGAACAAAGACATACCATTGTCTTCCCCAAAGGTTGATCCCAGTGAACTAGTCAATCACCTGGACAGGAAAATGCTGCTCTGGTTCAGAGGCTTTGGAAATAATAACACGTATGTCACACAATGTTCTCTTCAGCCATTTGGTCTCACCTGGACTGGAAAGTGCTTCCATTCATTCTGTAATAAGCAATCTTCTACCCTGCTTTCTTACATGCCTCATCTCCAGTTCTTTCAATTGTGATCACCAAGACTGGGGAACCAAGCCAAGTCCAGATCAAGACCATGATGGCACAGTGACCCTAAGTTCATCTTTAAGACACTGACATGAGTTTTGGAGGATGAATTGGAGCATGGAGCAAGACCTATGGATAATTAAGCAGTTCTGGTCAAGGTGTGGTCACATGCCTCTTTGGTGGCCTCAGCTCTCACCCCAGAAGGTGGTCCTAAGAAGTTCTTTGTGCTTGAAGGACAAGGTGGCTCTCAAGAAGGGATTGCTTCTGCTCCAGAGGGCATCCTCCTTCTCCAGGATAATGACCCTCTTTGGGGAATGAGAGGTGGCCTGTTCTGATGGGCTTTGCTCTTCCTGGCACCCAAAGTGACTGTTGATTTAGGACAATTATTTATCTCCATGCCTTCAATCAAAATAAAGGAGGTACAGGTTGGGGATTTAGCACAGTGGTAGAGCGCTTGCCTAGCAAGCACAAGGCCCTGGGTTTGGTCCTCAGCTCTGGAAAAAAAACAAAAAACAAAGAAACAAAATAAAGGAGGTACAAATGAAGGCAGAAACATCACTTTCCCTTCAGCTGCTTTCTGGGTTCCAGCTAGGAGACAATGCCTTTTAGCTGAAGCAACTTTTAAAAGTACCTGTTTCAAAAGTGGCTGAAAGTCTGTTGCTTCTGCCTTCATTTTGTATCTGTCTTCTCTGGTCATCGAAAGACCCTAGATGCCCAAATAAACCAGTCTGGGCCACCCACCCATAAACAGGCAAATATGCAGACATGTAATGGTAAAAAAGTATGTGACCACATGGAGAAGAACAAATAAAGAGGTCCAGTGGTCCCCTTGTCTTAGTTACTTTACCTGCTGTTATGATAAAATACCCTGAGAAAAGCAGCTCAGAGGACAAAGGGTGTATTTCAGCTTGTTGTTGAGAGGACACACTCACAATGGCTGGGAAGTTGAGGCAGCAGGGCTTGAAGCAGCTGGAACACTGCATCCACAACTGGGAAGTGGAAGGCAGGGAATGTTTATGCTTAGCTCACTTTCTCCCTTTTACGAAGTCCGGGATCCCATCCCTGGGGATGGTGCCACTCACAGTGAATGAGTATTCCCGTCACAGTGAGCCTAATCAAGGTCGTCCCTACAGGCATGCTCTTACAGATGTGCCCAGAGGCTAGGTAATTCCAGCTCCTCTTTAGGTGATAATACTAATCACCACATTTCTCAGGTCTGTCTTTGGTCCTGATGAGAAGTTTAGGCTTTAAATAGAGGACGAGAGGGTCGAGTTATAGTCTCAGCCACCACTGACCCATCCCTGTAACTGTTTCAGTCTCTCCGGCAAGTGGTCTGACAGGAGAGAACTGTAAGCTCTCTTTCCTAGAGACCATGCCTCCCCTGGCTGGCATCAGACTTCGGCCTTTTCATTCTCTCAGCATGAGACTCCTGGGGAAATGTCCACTGTTTCCAAAGTCTGGTAATCCAAGGGAGCTATAGGAATCTCTTCAGCATCTCTATCCCTGCCTGGACATCACTGTCAGCCTTCACACTGCCTCTTCTAGACTTCCAAAAAGGAACCTAAATGTCCTAGACCTGCATTCACCTTAAATCCCAAGAACAGGGCCAATAGGCACCTCTGATAAGGGTTGGAACTACCACCCAAGCAGTGAATGGCTCCCAAGTGAGGGCATCAATCTATGATGGCAAGGCTCCAGCCTGGAGCAGGAGTGATGTTCGTTGTGAGAATTAACCTGCTTTCCCTCAAGCCAAGCAGAACCAGAACTTTGACAACCAGACCCCACACAGCTTGACCAAGCCTGTTTAATTAGCTATAGCTCTCCCCCTGCACAATTACTCCCGCTATCTAGACCTAAAGCTTGTATCAGTGCTCTAAATATGGAGGACCCAGGGCCACTGAATCTCTTTATCTTTCCTGCCCAGTGTGTCCACAGTGATTAATTAGATGTTCTTTCTCTGCTTTTATCAGTATTGAGGTATCAAACCAAAAACTCAGACCTTATCTCAAAAGGAATACTCAGCCAAATATGACAAAGTGACCATGGCCTGAGAGCACAGATCCAGGGTGTCCTGAATGATGTGTTCCCATGAGAAGTGGTTTCATGAACTTTTTTTTTTTTTTTTTTTTTTGGTTTTGGTTTTTTGAGACAGGGTTTCTCTGTGTAATTTTGGTGCCTGTCCTGGATCTCACTCTGTAGACCAGGCTGGCTTGAACTCACAGAGATCTGCCTAGCTCTGCCTCCCGAGTGCTGGGATTAAAGGCATATGCCACCACCATCTGGCTCATGAACTTTTTATAGAATGAAGGAGTTTTAAATAAGGCACTTACCAAATACAGTGACAGGGTGTCAGGTGGGTGGGTCCCTGCAGAGCAGGGAGACTCCTTACCTTTGGAAGCTGATAGTCTGTTGAGAATGTATTCCAGAGATTTCATCTGACAGTCAGAGGGACGTAGAGGAGGCAATGGGTAGTTATTAAAGGACTAAAACTAGCCCAGATAGTTAGGCTCTGGATCTACAACAGCATTCTAGCTTTGTATCATCAGGACGTTTGGCCCAGTCAATCGAATTGGCCTTGTAGACACTTTCACCTAGGTGTGGCTTTTTTTCTGGAAACTTCAGTTTACTGTTTAACAGGTCCATTGGGATATTGGCTAGAAGAGTCTTTTGGGACTCCTGAAGCCAGAGACTAGATCTGAAACTCTGTCACAGTACCAGGTAAGAATAGGCTTGTAGCTGATCGTAATTATGGCATGTGCCTATAGTCCCAGCACTCTGAAGGTTGAAGCAGGAGGATTATTATGAGTTAGAGAGCAGCCTGGGTTACAGACCTTGTCAACAACAGAAGAAAGAAGCTGAGGGGGTTGGGGGAGAGACAGAGGCAGAGGAAGGAAAAGAGGCTTCTGTCCACAGTAAGCCCGAAGAAATTGAGCATAGTGACACATGTCTGTAATCCCAACAACTAGGAGACAGAGGCAGAGGATCAGAAGTTCAAGGTTATCCTCAGCTACATAGCAGGTTGGAGGCCAGTTTGGGATATATGAAACCCTGTCTCAAACACACACACACACACACACACACACACACACACACACACACACACACAGATGCATGCTAAAAAAAAAAAAAAAAAAAAAAAAAAAAGACTCTTGGCCCAAGAGGACCTCAGACTTTGAGCTGGGAAGTCTGATCTAGTTAGGCACATGGAGAAACTGAAGGATTTTAAGCAAACATGATCAGATTTGTCTCTAAAGGTGGAGTTGGGAGAGTGTATGGAGCAATGGTGGATGAAGATGGGTGAAACAGGGAGACTTGTTAGAAAATTGGGGTTGGGGATTTAGCTCAGTGGTAGAGCGCTTGCCTAGCAAGCACAAGGACCAGGGTTCGATCCTCAGCTCAAAAAAAAAAAAAAAAAAAAATAGCCGGGCAGTGGTGGCACACGCCTTTAATCCCAGCACTTGGGAGGCAGAGACAGGCGGATCTTTGTGAGTTTGAGAAACCCTGTCTTGAAAAACAAAAAACAAAAAACAAGAAAATTAGTAAGCCGAATTATATAAAATCACCACTTTTAGGTTATAGATTTTGTGTGTGTGTATGTGTGTGTGATTGTGCATGTGCACACGATGTGTGAAAATACAAGTGCCACAGCATGTGTGCAGAGATCAGAGGATAAGTTTGTGGAGTTGGTTCTCTCCTTCCATCCTTCCATGGACTCCGGGGATCAAATTTAGGCCACTAGGCTTGCATGGCCAGTGTCTTTATCCACTGAGGCATGCAACGAGCCTGGAGTGGTCAATTTGATGTGGCTCAACAGAATGCCAGGTAAGAAATGACCAGAACCTAAACTACAGTACTGTGGATGAGGTCAAGCAACATTCGGGAATTCCAGTTTGACGCTGCCGTATCTTTGATGAAAGGGACAAACATCAGGTCCATGTCAGGAAGTGGAAACACAATTATAGGCCACAGGAAATCGTTCCTGAACCTAGACATTTTACTTCTGTTTAGATTGAGGAATTTCACAGCAGGAGGCCTGATAGATCCATTTGGATGTGATTATAGCCACATTCAGAGCTAAGCTGGCATTAACCCCAGGTCTCTTGACTATATTGTCTTTACTATACCCCAGGCAATCAAAGAAGGCATTGGTGTAAGTTTCCTGGGGCTTCTGTACTACAAAGTGGGTGGCCAAAACAACAGAAGTTCCCACAGTTCTGGAGTTGGCAGGGCTGGTTCCCTGTGAGGGCTGCGGGGAAGGATTTAGTCAGGCCTGCCCTTGCCTGTAGCCTGATCCCCTCCCATGCTCATGTCTCATTCTGGACCATGGTTTCTTCACAGGGCAACGTTCCCGCTGTGCTTCTCCTCCTCTTCTCCCCATCTTTGTTTTGATTTTGAGACGGGGATTGATACTAGACCAGTCTGGTCTTGAACTCAAAATCCTCCCTCCCCTGCCTCCACTTTTGAGTACAGGTATTACAACTGACATGGATCATTTCATTGCGTTATGATCAATCCTGTCCCAGTAGGTTCTCAACCTGCCACAACCTGAGGGGTTGGGATGGACTAGGGTGGGGCAATGATATCCATAAGGGTGGGGTTTGCTGCTTTTTTTCTTACAGAGCCCCATGTATTCCAGGTCTGTGGCAGCAGATGGCCCTGAATATTTTTTTAAAAGATTGGTATTATTTGAGCCGGGTAGTGGTGGCGCACGCCTTTAATCCCAGCACTCGGGAGGCAGAGCCAGGTAAATCTCTGTGAGTTCGAGGCCAGCCTGGGCTACAGAGTGAGTTCTAGGAAAGGCGCAAAGCTACACAGAGAAACCCTGTCTCGAAAAAAAACAAAAGAAAAAAAAGAAAGAAAGAAAGAAAGAGAGAAAGAAAGAAAAAAGAAAAGCATTATTTTCATCCCTGTGTTAATGGCTCGAAGTCACTTTTAACATCCCATAGCCTACCTTTAGGGGAGTGTTCTGCACTTTTCACTCATGCTCTTTGGGTAGGTATTGAAACTGCTTCAGATTTTAGTATAAGCAGGAATCTAGTGCTTTTCCTGCATATATCCTCATACACAGAGTCAGCAGTGACGATGCTGAGACACACTTCGTAGGTGTCGTTCCAGTGGCCTAACTGCTGGTGCCAGTTTACATCTTTTGCCATTAAAAGTCTTAAAGACTGTAAATAAATGAAGCGTGGTTTTTTTGTTGTTGTTGTTGTTGTTTTTTTTTTTTTTTTTTTCTAACTTGATTGCATAAACTTTCGTGAACTTTGTAATGACAACATCATGATGCAATGTCAAAAGGTTGGACTCACCTAAGAAACCTTATCAGGAAGAAACAACTGGGCAAGCAACCTCCAACTAATGAACGTTTTGCAAAAGAACTGACTGGTGTACTTTGAAAAATACCAATAGCTCCAAGGAAAATAAACACCTAAGAAACTAAGTTACAGACTAGATAGGATTGGATTTTGAGGTGAAAAAAAGTATATAGAAAAGCAGTATTAGTTAGGCGAGGTGGCACATGTCTGTAATCCCTGTATGTGGGAGGTTGAGGCAAACTGCCATGAGTTTGAAGCTGGCTTGGGCTAAGTGGTGAATACCAGATCAGCTTGTGCAATATAGCGAGATTGTATTTCAAAACAAATAAAATAAAAATGAGACAATTGAAACAATTGGCAAAATTTGAGTAATGGCTGAAAACTATGTCAGTGTTTGATTATAGAATATTAATAAGGCTTAATTATTCAAATATGTAAAATGTAAATATACATAGTACTGTGTCAATGCTAAATTTCTTGAATTTAATTGTTGTAGTATAATTGTATAAGAAAGAGACTGTCTTGGGCCTGGAGAGATGGTTCATCAGTTAAGAGCACTTTCTGCTCTTATAGAAGACCTCAGTTCAATCGTCAGGACCACAACAATTTTTCAAAAGCCCAAACTAAATAATAAAAACCATGAGATTTGAGAGATGGATGAGCATTTGCCTCACAGCTGTCTACAACTCCTGTTCCAGATGACCCGACATAGATAGATCAAGTGGACGCCTAATGGAAGAGGGAGCAGTCAAGGACAACGTACTGGGGGTGCTCGGGTAGTGCCATTTACTGGTACAGGCAGCGCGAAAGGAATCACTGGCTTGGGTGGTGGTGATTGTTTTGGAGAGGTTTTGTACACGAGGTGCTTGTGGTAACAAGTATTAGGATATTCTCCTCTAAGCTTAGTTGATTGTGTGTTCCATCAGCCTGGCCATCTTCTCTGGAGAACCCGCGAGTGGGCGCCCCATACATCACGGCTTAACACGAGGGTTTACCATGGGGTGGGCGACTGGTTCTGCTTAAGCTGTCTTTCCTAAGAGTTCCAATCTTGACTCTTTCCCCCAAAAGACACCCTGAAGACGTCGCTGGACCTCCAATCCTCACTGGACACTTCGGGCTGCCACAAAGTAACGGACCCTATAGCTCCCTGCAGCTAAACCCACTACCTCCCAAGGCTCCGCCCCCTCACCGCTCACTCCCGCTTAGGAGAACAACGGAGACTGCGCAGGGACCCGCCTACTGTCTGGCTCCGCCTTTCTCTTTCTTTGTTTCACCCGGTCCTAAGATCTCGCGAGAGTTAGCCGGCAAATCCCGCGAGCGCAGACCCCGGGCCAGCTCTGCGGCTCTCGCGGTGTTTGCGCGAGACTGCTTCCTTCCTCCTTCCCCTGCCAGTCCGCTTGCCTTCTTCCCTATCTTCCCGGCCTGGCCTCCCCCTCCTTCCCCCGCCGGCCCCCTCCCCGCAGGGATAATATGGTCTCCGGCGATGGACTCCCCAAGTGCAGGTCAGTTCCTGGCCGCCGCTGTAGCGCTGGCGGCCGGAGGCGTGCGCTGCCGTCCGCCGTGGCCCTTGCTTTGCTTTTCTTACGGTCACCCGGGGGGCTCCCCAGGTCCCCCTTCGGGGCCGAGGCCGCGAACGCCAGGCCTCCCCGCCCGCGTCTCGCTCTTGAACGGGGCGGTAATTCCGCCGCTGGCCAGGGTCCGCTGCTTGACGTCGGCAGCCTCCAGGCCCCCGGGAGTAACACCTGGGGCACGGACAAGCCCACGTCTTCCTCCACCCGCCCCCGTTTTGTGAGCGTGGAGGTGGGGAGACCTGGGTCCCCGCGTTTGGGTTTCACACTGCTGGGTTGTTCATTGCACTCAGCAGCCTGGAGTCCCTCTCTCTTTCTTTGCTTCTGGACGTGGAGTGAGGGGCTGTCGAGGCTGAACGTTAGTCAACCGGTTCCCAGATTATTGCCAGCGCGGAGTCTCCTCCCCCAGCCACCTCCCTCCACAAAAGAACAACACTATCCATTCCAAGTGGATTGTGCTTATCTTGTCTCCTTTTGGGAGAAGATATTAGCAGTGTTTAGGGGTCCCGCCCGTCCACGTAATAAGTCTGCACAATGAATCTTTTCAACCCCAAGGCTGCCTCACCCTTTCCCCACGACACTGAGAGTGGGGGCATATTCAATTAGTGCATAACCATAAGGACATATCTCCTAGGAGAATGTAATGTACCAATTTATCTAGATATTTCGATGGTCACTTTTTTTTAAAAAAAATCTTGTTTAGTGTTCTATTGTTGGATTGTTAATTGTCTTTTGATCCTTTTGAAAATCTAACATAATGGTTTTCTCAAAGCATTCTGCCTGTACTTAAGCAGTACTTCAGGGCATGTTTTCTGAATGCTTGCACACCATTTGAACCATCTTTATTGTCTCCTCCCGGACATTTAACATATTTTTTAAGATTGAGAAGCCACTAAGTGGGCATGGTGGCTCATGCCTGTAATTCCGGCATTCAGGAGACAGAGAAAGGATGATTACCTCTAGTTGGAGGCACTCATGGATTGCCCAGTGAGCTTAAGTCCAGCCTGGGCTACAGTGGTATACCCTGTCTCAGTGGACAAACTAGTCAATTATCTTACCAGTTTTCTGCTTGACAAGAGTCACAATTTAGAATTATACAACTCTGTGTGTTGGAGACCAGCCTTGTGTGTGTAATGTGCTCAGCACCACACCACCACCATCCACTGCAGTCATAGTTAAAGCCCCTTGTACCTCATACCTGCCTTACTGGGTAATGCACATATAACTACATTCCCATCACTGTGCAAAGTTCTCCTGAGCAAATTTTTTGGGTGTTTTCTATTTGAATAAGATACCTGCTTGCCGGGCAGAGGCAGGCAAATCTTTGTGAGTTCGAGGCCAGCCTGGTCTACAGAGTGAGTTCCAGGAAAGACGCAAAGCTACAGTGAAACCCTGTCTTGGGGGAAAAAAAGCCTGCTAACTGTATTTGATGAAAAGCTTGCTCTTTTTTTTCCTCTTCTTTCAGGATACACCTTTGAGTACCTTATTGAAACATTAAGTGGCAATTCACATAAGAAGTTCTTCAATGTACCTAAACTTGGAGGCACCAAGTATGGTAATGTTGCTTTACATTTTTCTTGGGCTTTAGTTTCTAGTAATTATAATGCATTCGTCAAGCAGAGCTGAAGACATTTTAAATTTATTTCCACCATGTGGTAACAGGTACACCTACCCATATTTCTTATTGACAAAAGTTCTCTTTGGACTTCTAGGTGAGGAAAATGGAAACCTATACCTTAATTTCTCCTTTAAAACTTTTTAAAAGAAAACAACAATATTTTATAGTGACTTAATGTGTATGTTAACTTTTTCAAGTGGTCAGTGCTTCGGGTTTTTCATTGGTTGGTTGGTTGGTTGGTTGGTTTTCCGAGACAGGGTTTCTCTGTAGAACTTAGCTGTTTTGAAACTTACTTTGTAGACAAGGCTGACCTTGAACCAGAGATCCACCTGCCTCTGCCTCTCAAGTGATGAGCACAAAGGCACATGCCACCATCACCTAGAGCTTCATTATTCTTTATGCCATCTTTCAATAGGGTTATCAATTAGTCCACTGGTTTGAATTGTCCACTACTAAGCGTGGTTCTCTGACTCTTTGGTAAACATTTGCACATTCCTAATCAGGGTCAAACCTTTCATCAGGTTCTCAGAAGAATGAATGTGATTAACCTCTTGGCCATTGCATAGATGGACTCTTGACTTTGATTTTTAGTTGTGTTTTGTTTTGAGACAGAGTCTCATAAGTGGCCCAAGTTAGCTTTGAACTGTCTGTCATTCCTGTCTTGGCCTCCCAAGTGCTGGAATTGAAAGAATGCTCTACCAAGCCCAGCTTTTGACTTAGTTGAAAGTTGAGTAACTTTTCAACCAGACCAAAGACCTGTTAGGAAGAATGGTTGCTGGTGAGCTTTTTTGTTAAAGCTTTATGTAAAAATACATGAGCAGCCTTACAGTTTGGAGAGAGATTTTCTTTAATCCTGTTTAGTCCTCCTTTATAAGTAATGTAGGTTTTTGTGACTATAAGTAGTCTAGATTTTCATGTACAGTGTTTTTAGGTGCATTGTGAGACAAGTCTTCTAAGATTTTTTTTTAATATCTTGGAAGATCCCTGTCTTAGAATTAGATTGCTCTTCAAAAATAGCTAACCCCCAGAATGACAGCAATAGCCTTTATACCTTCTGTTGCAGTAATTTGTAGAGAAGAGAGGCTGGTTATTTTCTTGTATTTTGTGTCTTTCATTTAGTTTATCTCTTAACTGATGATTTTGCATTGGTTTTAGAAAATTGTTTGCTAAAAAGGGAGAGGAGTCTTTGGCCATGGAGTGATGGCTCAGTGGATAAAGTGCTTGCCACCTAAGCCTGAAGACTTGAGTTCAGATCTCCAGAACCCATGTATGAAGCTCAGCATTGTCATGTGTATCTGTAGTTCCAGCTCTGGGGATGCAGACAGGCAGGTCCTTGGGGCTCACTTTCCCAGCCAAAATGGCCAGCTCTAGGTGAGAGAACCTATCTCTCTCTGAAAAAAAAGGTGGAAAGCAATAGTGAAAAACACCCAGCATTGTTGTATACACATGCATAGACAGGTGTATATCATCCGTACACATATCATACACATATACACAATAGGTTTTTTTTCCAATTTATTTATCTTTATTTTATGTGCATTGGTCTATGCATGTATGATCTTAGAGTTACAGACAGTTGTTAGCTGTCATGTGGGAATTGAACCCAGGTCCTCTGGTAGGGCAGTTGGTCCTCTTAATCACTGAGCCCCTTGTTTTTTCAAGACAGGGTTTCTCTCTGTAGCTTTGGAGACTGTCCTGGAACTTACTCTGTAGACCAGGGTGGCCTTGAACTCACAGAGATCTATCTGCCTCTACCTCTCAAGTGCTGGGATTGAAGGTGTGTGCCACCACCACCGGGCACAATAGGTTTCTTTATAAACTCTTTTCTCCAAAATACCTGATTCTGTCTGTCTAATTACTTTTCTGTTGCTCTGATAAGACATCATGACCAAGGCAACTTACAGAAAAAAAAAAAATGTATTTGGGGCTTACAGTTTCAGCAGTTTAGTCTTCATAAACATCATGGCAGGGAGCATGACAGCAGGCAGTCAAGCAGGCACAGTATTGGTCAGTAGCTGAGAAGCTCACACATCTTGAGACACAACCCCAACTCAGAAAGAGCACCGGGACTGGTTCTGCTCTCTTGAAACTGGGAAGCCTGCCCCCACTGACAGGCCACCCAACAAAGCCACAGCTCCTAATTCTTCCCAAACAGTTCACTGGCTGGGGATCAAGTACTAAAGTACAGAAGCCGATGGGGGCCATTCTCACCCAAGCCACCACACTGGCCTCAAAGGGTTTTTGGTTTTGTTGTGTTTTGTTTATAAGATAGAATCTTATGTAGCCCAGCATATTCTGGAACTCACTATGTAGCTCAGGCTGGCCTCAAAATTCTGATTCTCCTGCTTCATCTCCCAAGTACTGAGATTACAGGTATGTGTTACTACACATGGTTTGGGTAGTGCTGGGGTCAAGTCTAGGGCCTCTTGCAAACCAAGCAAGCACTTTACCAACCAACCAAACTGCATCTTCATCCATACAAAAGTTTTTTTAAAACCCATTTTGAGCAATTTATAAAAGAGCATTTATAGGCATAATTTTTGTACTTGAGAATAAATAATCTCTATGGATTATTTTTGGAAATGTGCCCACTTGAAGATGACCTATAAACATAGAGTCAGTAGGGAATCAAAAGCAATTATAATGAAAGGGATTATTAATAATATAAAAATTAATTTATCTGATGGAAGATAAGCTGTTATGGGCATCTATATGTACCATTTTCTCAGAATTACCAGGGTTATATTTATTACAATTGTAATAAATTAAATACCTTCAAAAACAGTTTTAAGATTTCTTGATAAAGAAAAAAGATAGAACTGGTTGAGAATGAAGGATAGCAAGGCAGCCTATACCATCTGTTTCACCAACCTAATGCCCTTTCTTACTCCTTAGATGGGGGCAACACAAATTTATTTATTTTTCATGTCATTTTCTCTTAGCATCTCTCTACATAGTTATAGCTGTCCTGTAACTCACTCTGTAGACCACGGAAGCCTCAGTTACCGAGATGAGCCTGCCTCTGGCCATTTTATCTTTTGCTTCTCATTTTTATTCAGGGTATGGAAGTGGACACTCATGAGATGTTGACTACATTTTGATCTGACACAATTTCCCTCCTGGAAAACTGTTTTTTTAAAGTTCTGAATTGCCTCTTTGGTACTTTTTAGTATACTGACTAGAAACTTAAGAGATCTTGGTGACTGTCTTCTCTGAATTTAAGAACATACGTATTCCTAAGGCAGAACAAAGGACATGTGGAGGGCAGTCAACCTCAGAATTAAAGTGAGCAGCATTATAGAAGCATGAATGAAGTTGCTAGTAATGGGGAAGGCAGTGAAGAGACTGGCTAGGGTGGAGTTTACAGTTTTAGCTTGTATGAAGCCTCAGACCCTTCATTTTAGGTCATTTTATCTTTTCTTTTTTCCTTCCTTCCCGACTACTTACTTTCTTAAACATAGTAAATAGAAATATAGCCTGCACTATGTTCATATCTTACCTTGTAGCCTGGCTGGTGGCACATGTTTGTCAATTCATCGTGTCGAGATCACGGGTTCAAGGCCAACCTGTACTACGTAGATTGTATCTCCAAATACCAAAGGTGAGGATGTAGCTCTGGTAGGGCATGCACAAAGCTCTGATTGGATCTCTAGCACTACAAAAAAACAAAACAAAAACCAACTCCTACATTGCAATCTCTGAAAGAAAATCAGTATTTAACATTTTAGGAGAGTCTTTGTGATTTATAAGTTGCAAGCATGATAAGGCCTTCACAGATAAAATAGAAAGTCACATTTTTATGTACATATATGAAACATGAATATTTTTACAATGAAAATACAATGTGTATTGTTTTGTGAGCTTTTCTTTACCTAATATATTATGCACATTTTTCCATGTCATTCAATACAAGATTTCCTGCTATATGAATCTGCTTGGTTTCTGAGTCAGGGAGCATGAGTTTCCAGTAGAAAGGGCTATCTGTACTTTGCTACAGCTTTTAATGGCTACACAGTAAAGTTGTTACTAGCTTTTCCCTGTATGGTTACTCTATCCCCACTTCCCTTGCAATGGAACTCAGGGTTTTAATACATGCTAGGCTAATGTGATAGCACTGGTCTACATCCCTGGCTTCTAACACACACACACACACACACACACACACACACACACACACACACACGTTTTTTAATTCAAGCTGTTGCTACATATTGTTAGGTTGCAAGTAAAGCTGTCCCTTCCACCTTCATCACACACTTCTATTTTTACATTCTTAGTATATGCTGCCTTCCCATTCTCTATCATGAGCTGTAAAGAACAAATATTTTCGTAGAAAATACAATACAGTTTCCAGACAGGCAAACATAGTGGAGGAAAAATAGTCTTTTCAAAACCAGGCAGAGGCTGTTTACTGTTTGAAGGCTGGCTGAGATCGCCATTTCTCTTTGTTTTTTCCTGTCTACCCGAGTCTTCTGTCTGTAAAACTCACTGTACTCACTTTGAATAATTTCCAGTTTTTGTGTGTTGTGAATGGCTTGCCATCCAGCTAAGGTGATATCTCTGGGTGATTTTTTTTTTCACCTATTGCTTTAACTGGACTTGTTGGTTTTCCTTTGCTGATCCAGTTACCCTGCTGAAAGGGTAAGCATGTCTTCTCTGATCTTGTATCTTCCTTGGACTCTGGAAAGGCCTGTGGGTTGGGTAAGCAGTGAAACAGTTTACTTATGGAATGTACACATTGTACATACATTTCTAAAGATCACTTAATGTGATTCTGTAGATACCAAGCACAATTGCACATTTAACCTGGAACATTATGTTCGAGTTTGACTTTAGCTTCGCTTTTTGTTTTCTGTTTCTGGTTAGACTCTTTGATTATAAGAAAGCGACTCTTACAGCTCAGCCAAAGTAGAATTTGTTGTGATGGTATATAACTCCCAGGCCAGTTCAGTCTAGCTGACTGTCAAGAAAATAGGCAGCGGGCCACTACTGTTAGCATTCTTTGTTTTTTCTCTTGGGTACTTCATATTTCTATCCTTTCTACTCAAATCACTTGATTGAAGACAAGCCTTCTGTGTGTGCTTGTCCCTAAATCCCAAATAAGAAATCTCAACCCTTAGCTTGGGTTTTTGTTGTTTTCCTTCCTAGGATGGATCTCGCTCAGTCCAAGATGGCCTTGAACTCTTTATTTAGCTGAAGATGACTTTGAACTTCTGATCCTCCTGCCTCCACTTCTGAGTGCTAGGATTATAGGCATGCTGTTGATGTGGCACTGGAGGTCAAGCCCAAGATGTATGCATGCCAGGCAAGCATTCTGTCAGCTACAGCTGAGCCACATCCTCAACCCTGTGTTGCCCAGTCTTGGAGCAGCCATTTAGCCTTGTCCTGGGAACCTGGGTTTGTCTTTCATCAACTTCCTCTCCTCTACAATCGTAGACTTTCAGAACTAGACCTGAAGTTACTGCTCGCAAGGATATTTATGGTTCCTGAGTTTATTTCAAAAGAATAAATTAACATACTTTCTCAGCTTAAATTACCAATATCTTTAAAAGTTTCTAGATTCATAAAATTTAGAAATTCCCACTGAGAAGCAGTCTGTCTCTTAAATACCCTGTTTCATTCATCTCGCTTACATTTATTGAGTACTCACGTTTTTCTGGCAAATGATAGCCAAGACAGCATCTTTGTGCTAAGGAAAGCACAGTTTTCCATGGAATATACATGGAAATTATGTGCAAAGGGTACTCTGAGGGCTTTAGTGTAACAGTCTGGGTCCAGTCAGGAGGTACAAAGCACCACCAGAGGTTTAGTTTTTAAAAGATTGTTGACTATGTAACTGTAATTTTAAGAAACCAGAAAACTGTATGGTAATCTAGGGTTAAGAGGAAATACCCAACTTGGAAGAGGCTCAGAATTCTTTAAAAAAAGATGTGGTTCTGTATATTTGATTGCCAAGAAGTTTGCTGGTTTGAACTAGCTGATGCATGTCTGGAGGTGCTATCCCAGTGGCTCTTAACTTGTGGGTCAAGACCCCTTTGGGAGTCAAATGACTTTCTTGCAGGGGTTACCTAAGACAATCGGAAAAGACAGATATTTACATTATAATTCATGATGTAGCAAAATTACAGTTATGAAGCAGCAAAGAATAATTTTATGGTGGGGTCCCCACAACCTGAGGGATTATATTCAAGGGTTCCAGCATTGGGAGGGCTGAGAACCATTTTGCTAGACTGTAGTCCACCCACTGAAGTGCATAGCCAAGCAGTCAGTAGTTAGTGATGTGGATGTGCTTTAGGAGGGCAGGTGCTGGTAGAGCAAGAGTCCTTTCAGAGCTCATGGGCCACATAGGGGTTTGGAGAACAATGGGACTTAACATGGAACATCTCCGGGCAGCCTCCAGGTGGAGTCTAGTCTCTAGCATAGGAACAAGAGCTTTCTTTATAAGGATGCCTTGGCCCAGGTGCTGGCACAACGTTGAGGCTCTTAAGTGGCACTGAGAGACACCAGTTCCCGTGTTGAGAAAGCCATGGTGAAATTGACAACTATGTTTGTTGTTGTTTAGTAAGTTGTGTAATACATTTGGAAGACCTTTGTCTCAGTCACTGTTCCACTGCTGTGAAGAGATACCACGACCAAGGCAACTCTTACAATTGTGGGCTGGCTTACAGCTTCAGAGTCCATTATCTTCCTAGTGGGGAGCATGGCAGCATACAGGCAGACATTGCTGGAGAAGTAGCTGTGAGTTCTATATCCTGGACCATAGGCAAAGACCAACAGAAACTGGGCCTGGCATGGGCCTTTGAAATTTAAATCTCTCTCTCAGTGATTTCCTTCAAGGCCAAACCTCTTAATTCTTCTCATTCTTTCAAATAGTGCCACTCCCTAGTGAATAAGTCTTCAAATACATGAACCTATGGGGCCATTCTTATTCACCCTCCACAATCTGCATAACTCATTACAACCTTACCATCTCAAAGATGAATAAATGCTATGACCAGACAGAGTAGCACTAGATAAGTAACAGTTACGTTTATTTTGTTTTTGAGATAGGGTCTTACTGTGTAGCTCTGGCTATCCTGAAACTCATGGTATAGACTAGGTTGTCCTTGAACTCACAGAGATCCACCTGCTTCTGCCTCCCAAGTGCTAGAACTAAAGGCGTAGCCACTATGTCTAGCACTTACTTTGCTTTTGAGAAATGTCCACTAAATACTCACATTTGAATAGCCATGGTTTATGAGTTGTTCTTCAAGTGAAAACTTCTTGGGAAAAAAAGTGGGTAATTATTTAACTTGAACACCCACCCCCACCACACCACCCCGGTTTTTTCGAGACAGGGTTTCTCTGTGTAGCTTTGCTCCTTTCCTGGAATTGTGTAGCTTTGGAGCCTGTCCTAGAACTCCCTCTGTAGCCCAGGCTGGCCTCGAACTCACAGAGATCTGCATGGCTCTGCCTCCCGAGTGCTGAGATTAAAGGCGTGTGCCACCACCGCCTGTCTCCTTACAGCTTTTTCATCTATCACAGTCATTGTACTTTGATGTTAAGCAGAAAAGCTCTGTATGTACTTCGTCACACAGAATTAAAAAGATTTTAGCAGCTAAATTTTAAGAAATCAACACTCAGCTTCAATGACATTCTTAAATGAAGTTGGTCTTTGTGTGATAAAGCACACAAACACTAGTACACTACACTAGCTGCCTTGGCTCATCAGGCACTCATTTTTGGCTTTTGTTCTGTTGCTGTTTTGAGAAGGGGTCTCACTCTAGTCCAGGCCAGCTTTGAACTCAAGGAAATCCTACTTCAATTTTCTGAGTGCTGGGATGATAGGCATGAGCTGTTAAGGAGGGCAGGCAAAATATCTGAGTGTTAAGGTACCTGCTGCCAAGCCTAATGACCTGGATTTGATCCCTGGGCCCTACATGGTAGAAAGAGAGAAACCGCTCCAGCAAGTTGTCCTCTGTTCTCCATGATCATACTGTGGCACATAAACCCCACCACTGCCACAAGAATTAAAAAAAATCACCGGAAAGGTCAGAATGTTAAGGAAAAAAGAAAACAAGGTCTCAGTTGACCTCATAGGTTGTTTGAAAGGATTTCAAAATCCTAGGAGCCCTGGACCATATTTTGAAAATACTAGTGTGGATTAGGCATGGAGGTTGACAGTTTATTTGTAATGGGAGTTTGGACTGAGTGGTGATAGTAGACAAAAAAGATGTGTCAGGAACATTGTTTCAAAGCCAGGTATGGTGGCGCACACCTTTGATCCCAGCACTCAGAAGGCAGGGGCAGGTGAATCTCTCGGAGTTTGAGGTCAGAGGTCTACAAAGTGAGTTCCTGGACAGCCAGGGCTGTTACACAGAGAAACCCTGTCTTGAAAAACCAAGAAGAAAAGAAAAGTACAATACTTTTTTTAAAAACTCCTTGTACTGAGAATTGAACGTAAGACCTTGAGCATGCTAGGTAAGCACTCACTGAACTCTTATCTTCAACCTTTCATTTTTCATTTTGAGATAGTGTCTCAATAAGTTGACCACACTGGCCTTGAACTTAACTCTAACCCAGGCAAGCCTTGAACTTCTGATCTTGCCTTGGCCTCCTGAGTAGCTGAGTTTACAGAACTGTGCCCAAGCCCACCTGTGATGCTTGTGTTGACATAGATGTCTGAATGGATGATAGTGACAGGAAGTAAAAGTGGAGTTATGAATCATAATGTAAATGTTTTTGGAAGTACAGGTTTGCCAAAGGGGTCTCAACCTTCATGTTGAAAACAAAGGCAATTTAGTGCCCTTTGGCACGTCATTTGCAAGACCTAGAACAGTCTTTAAATGACATGCTAGGGAGAAAACTGCAGAGAGCTGTTGTGTGAGTCTGTAGAAAAAAGAGTTGTTCAAAGAGGAAAACGTTAACTGTGGACTTGCTCAGAGACTATTAGAACTCTTAACTAGGTGTGGTGGGTGTGATGTCAGAGACAAATGAGTATTAGGGAAGATATGGAGAGAATGAATCCTCATTCATTGCTGGTGGGAATGTAAAAGGATACCACCACTTTGGAAGGTAGGTGGGCTGTTTCTTAAAAGTTACGGGTCTGGGAATGTAGCTCAGTGGTAGCATGCTTGCCTAGCACATACAATTTCTAGGTTTCAACCCTTCCTTCTTTTTTTTTAAATTTATTTATTTTTTAAATTTTATTTGCATTGGTGTTTTGCCTTCGTGAATGTTAGTGTGAGGGTGTCAGATCTTGGAGTTACAGACAGTTGTTAGCTGCCATGTGGGAATTGAACCCAGGTCCTCTGGAAGAGCAGTCAGTGCTCTTAACCACTGAGCCATCTCTGCAGCCCCTCAACCTTTCTCATTAGCACCAGTGAATGAATGAACAAATGGTTATTATATGACCTAGCTATTATATGCACACAATATTCTTTTTTAAAAGACTTATGTGTAGTTATGATTTTATTATTATTTTATGTATATAGGTATTTTTCTGCATGTATGTCTGCACCATGTATGTGCCTGGTGCCTGTGAAGACCAGAGGAGGGTGTTGAATCCCCTGGAGTTACAGTCACAATTGGTTGTGAGCCACAGTCTGTGAAGATTAACAGTAAATGAGCATAGGGAAAATGTTGAGCTTATGGAAATGTTCTAAAATGTACTCATGATGCTAATTACAAAACGTGTCATATTTAACTAAAACAATTTTAAGTTGCTCACTTGGAAAGGTTAAAATATAAGATATGCAAAATATGTCTCAATTTATTGTTATTATTATTATTTTTTATTTTTTTTATTTGTTTGTTTGTTTTCAAGACAGGGTTTCTCTGTAGCTTTGGAGCCTGTTCTGGAACTCGCTCTGTAGACCAGGCTGGCCTCGAACTCAGAGATCCACCTCCCGAGTGCTGGGATTACAGGCGTGCGCCACCACCGCCTGGCTCAATTTAATTGTTTTGTTTAAAAAACAGTTCTTGAATTAGGGGAGATATACAGACTAACTGAAAATGCAGAAAAGCTAAGTATTGTGTGACTTTTCTTGGGGAAATTTGAACAAATGCTTCTTCACTTCAGACAGGGCACTGATAATAGACCAAAGAGACTACTCCAGTCATATTTGGTGAACCAGGGAGGTTATTGAGTTACTTACGGGGACCCGGGATGTTCATAAATGCTGACATACTGAAGAGTTTCCTCTCTCCTAGCAATTGTTTACTGCTTATAGTGAGGTCTTGTGACTCTGGTAAGTTGGGTTCCCTGCCTGAGTCTTCTCAGCCTCCTTTCTCTTCACAGGAGAGAATGTTTCAGTATGAAAGATATAGCACATAACACCTCATCTCCTGCTGCTCTTGGATTTCTTCTACACCTCTGTAGCACTATTCCCTGAGCCTTGGATAGAAATGGAGGGTGTAATAGGGACATCTCATTTTCTCCCATTTATAGCTTAGCCTTGGGCCATTATACTCTAGGAATGGTCTCTTACTCTGGGTGTGTGACTGGTTGAGTCTCTACAGGAACTAGCACTCACTGCAGAAGTTAAAAGGACTCCCTCTACAGCTGACAGCAGTAGTCAGTACAGGAGTAAATATAAATGTCTAGAAGGCAGTTTGACAGGCTCATAACATCTTTCACAAAACAGTAGCAGCAGCCTCCCTCCAGGGCAGATGGCCTCCTCAGCCACAGGTCTTCACCCCGCCTCACAAACCAAACATAGATCCTCTCTTCTGGAGTGGGCTTTAAATCAAATCAGAAATGAGTGACAGTCAGTGCCACTGTTTACTAGTGACATGTTGGTTGTACAGTCACTCAAGCAGGTATGTCAGTGAGTTTCCACAGCATCCTGCACAGTGCCAGAGGCAGGGAAGGAACATTTGTTTCAGTTCCAGCTTTATTTCTTCATGTCCTGCAGTTAAGGCAGCCACAGGACTCACTGTCTATTTCTGGCATGTAACCAACAGTAGTGGTTATAGTTTTATGACTTAGGCCTGTCTGACTGGCAGCTTATAGGAGGTAATCTGCCCATGGCATTTTTTTTATTTTTTATTTTTTTCCTTTTCAAGACAGGGTTTCTCTGTGTAGTTTTGCGCCTTTCCTGGAACTCACTCTGTAGACCAGGCTTGCCTTGAATACAGAGATCTGCCTGCGTCTGCCTCCCGAGTGCTGGGATTAAAGGCGTGTGCCACCACCGCCCGGCTATTACTCCACTTCTTTGCTTGTGATACTTGGATTCCTAGCCACATCCATGTCCCACAGCTTCACAAGCCAGGCTGTGAGGAATTCTTTCATTGGCTTAAAAGGTCTTTCTTATTCACTGAAACATCTCTCCAGCTTCTAAAAAATCTGTCTTAATTCAAGCAGTTCAGAGGCGAAGTATTCCCTGATTACCATAGTTTCTTCTGCAGTGGCCATTATTAAGGCCATTGTCTGCACATTGAGTCATGGATTTTCCTTTTTCAACGTTGAAGTCAGACCTGAGGACTGACTTATATTAATTTCTGTCTGATTCTCTCCTTCCTCACTGACTGATTCTTCCCATGGCTTCCAGGTTTTGGGATCCCAGAAAGAGTCCTTTTTAGCACAGATCTTAATTGTATTATACTTTCCTTGTGCCACTTACTTGCCAGCTGTAAGAAATGGCATGCCAACACTCCCATCTCATCCTCCATTTTTTTTTTTTTTCATTTTCCTGTTAAATCTTGCTAGTGTGGAGAATAATATCTATATGTCTTTTTTCTACAAAAATTCCTCTTGTAAATGGTCAAGTTCTTTCATGGCAGATAGTTGAACTTGAGGTGCTAAGGCCTATTACTCCTGTAACAATCTGCTTATGATCCCATCTCAATGTGAGCTATTTTCAGGGACTGAATTGTGTTTAGTAGTTGGTCAGCCTTTTAAGTGTGTCCCTGTACTTTTTCAGATCATATTTATCAAGGAGGCATACTCTCCCACACCATGTAGAGAAAGCCAAAAATCTTGGAATTTTCTCCAAGTGTGCCTCTGGCTCAGCCTGCTTAGCTTTGGTTGCATGCCTCATCATTCGTAGTAGAGAACATGCAACTGCCAGTACAGTGGGGAGCATATTGTACCATGTAGAGAAAGAAAGAGCCATATTGGAATTGCAGATTCAGTTTAGAAAGCCAGAAATGCTAGTCTCTGTTGCCTTCCTTAACTTAAACTCAGGAGCCATGCAGCAGCTCCTTCCCAACTTATCTTTGGTTCTGTCAGTCCCAGGGCCCAGTATGACACCAATAGAATGTGTGATTTTTTTTTTTTTTTTCCTGAGGATACATGAAAAACATGTCTTTGCCCAGACAGGGCAGCCAACAGACTTGGTGTTTTTGATAGGATTAAAGAAAAAAGAGGTCTGGGAAGGTATTCTTCCTGGAATTAATGATTTCCTTTTTTAGTTTTTCTAAGTTTTCTGTGTCCTTACCCATGTAAGGTCTCCAAATGTCTGTCTATGCTCCTGATGGGATAATCAAGTGATCTGCTATAATCCCCGCTCTGCTTTTCTCAGCAGCACACATCTAGACATCATCTTCCTCCCCAGTTGAGTGATACTGGTTGTACTGTTTCTATCAACCATTGTCCTGTGTCTCTTTACCATCCTTCCTGTGTTGGAGACTATTTCCTAGATTTTATGGTTTTTTAATTTTTGTTTATATTTGTTTCATGGAACCTGTCTTCCACAAGCTACTTAAGAAAGGAAGATAACTCAGAAATAAAATGACTTTATTGATTGTTTACCTGTTTATAAATTTCAGGGCTGAAAATAACTTTGACTTGGAATTTTGAAGTATTGCTACGTAGTTGTCCAGCTTCTGCTGTGCCCACTGAGAAGCCCCGGGCAGTCCTGATTGCGGATGTATTTCAGGCGCTTGGTCTGCTTAGCCTGTGACCAGGCATTCGTATGCATGTCATACTGTTCAAAATTATGTTGATTTGGCTCCTTCCTCTTGGCTCTTGAGAATTATAAACATTGTAATTAAAAAAAGTGTGTCCATGTATTTATGTGTGTGGTGGCAGTTTGAATGAGAAATGTCTCCTATAGTCTCAGGTTATTTGGACACTTGGTTTTCAGTTTTATTACTGTTTAGGAAGGTGACTCAGTCTTGGTGGAGTCACTGGAGGTGTCAGTGGAGTAGACTTTGAGAGTATGTAGCCTCACTCTTCTCCCCATTCACTCTTTCTGCTTGGTGCCTGCATTGAAGGTGTAATTGTTCTAATTTTCTGTTGCTGCAACAAATGTCACGCCTGAGAGTATCTTAGGGAGGAAAGGGTTATTTCATCTACACTTCCAGCCCATATTTGAGGGAAGACAGAGTGGGAACCCAAGTAGGAGCTTGAATCACAAACCATGGAGGGAAGCTGCTTTCTGGCCTGTACTCTGGCTCACTTTCTTCTCCAAGCCAAGACTGCCTACCTGGACCTCGTACTGCCCACAGTGGTCTAGGCCCTCCTACATCAGTGGATAATCCAGACAGTCCCCTGCATGTATACCACCAGGCTAATTTGATCTAGGCAATTTCTGTTGATTACTCCAGGCAGGCTATGTCAAGTTCACAGTTAGGTCTAACTAGGACAACAAGGGTGTCTTCATGATTGTATTTAGTTGATACTCCGTCCTTTTCAATATTTATACTGGAGGTTTTGCTGTTGTAATTTTTGCAATGTATAGATATGGCTGTTCTCTTGGTTATAGTAATATTTTTGTCTTGAATCAGATATTCTGCCTTATTCAATACGGGTCCTGTTGGAAGCTGCTGTACGAAATTGTGATGGCTTTTTAATGAAAAAGGAAGATGTTATGAACATTTTGGACTGGAAAACTAAACAAAGCAATGTTGAAGTGCCCTTTTTCCCTGCCCGTGTTGTTCTTCAAGATTTTACGTAAGTGACAGCCTCATTTTTATATTACTTGTATCACAAGTACAGTTGTCTCTAACTTGATGGCCTTGCTCCCATATGTGGATCCTTGAAGGCTACATATATGGAGCAATGAATGATATGACTTAAGAATTTTAAGCCATCTCAGAATAAAATAGAGATTCTTTACAGTAGCCGGGAAGACTGACCCTTCCTGTTCTGACTGTTAATGGAATATACATTGGAAGTGTGAATATTGAACTAAATGTTGGATGACATCCAACATTTCCACTCACATAAGCCTAGTTTATGTGCCACTGATGTGCAGTATCTCCAATATGTTGTTGCTTAATGCGTATGTTACTGTTCTGTAATCATCAATGTGTTATGTTTGCCTTGTATCTTTGGTATGAAGAATAGTGTAGTCATTTGGTACGTGTTTGTTTTACACACACACACACACACATAAATGCAGATGGATGACTATAAAATGGTAAAGGCTATTATGAATAGCGTTGAGATAATGCGAGGGCTGTGGAGGAAGGCCTGGAGGAGACAGGTGCACAGCCAGTTCTGGTCTTCACTTACACCTCAGTCATCTCTTCTGTGTTTGGCAGTTGTACTCCTGAGCACCAAAGTTCACAGATACTATTAGTGTTAACTCTCATTAAACCAGGGAGTTCATCTAACTTTAGATCATAAGTACATTATCAAAAATAAACACAAACTGAAAAGAGATTTTTAAAAGTCAAAACAAGTGAGTATTAAGCAGTTAGACCTGTAATTTGATTGTTCTTTATTTTTTAGCGGAATACCGGCAATGGTGGATTTTGCTGCTATGAGGGAGGCAGTGAAGAGTCTTGGAGGTGATCCTAAGAAAGTCCACCCTGCCTGTCCAACAGATCTCACAGTTGACCATTCTTTACAGATCGACTTCAGTAAATGGTACTGCAATACAGACATGTGAAGACCAGTCACTAGTTAACTGGAAGTGGGTGGGGGGAGGTAGAAGAACAGCGGCTCTGGCACAGAGGAAAGCCTGCTGTGGTCAGGACTGACTAGTACATTAAAGGAAAAAAAAGTGGGGCTCACATTGGTATAATTTTTGTACTTATTCTGAGTTTAAAGCTATTTTCATATTTGTGTGCTTCTGTTACCATGTTTGAACTTGCTTTTTGGAATGGATATCTGAATTGTTTGTCTCCTTTTTTGTTTTTGAGTCAGGATCTTGCTCTCTAGCTCTGATGGGCCTTGAACCCTCTTTATAAACCAGGCTGGCCTCAGACTCCCGCCTCTTCTTCTCCCAGGCGGTAGGTCACAGGCATGCTCCACAGCCAGTCTAAGTTCCGTGTTGATTTTAGTGTACTTACCTTAGAGAGGCTAAAGGTTTGCCTGTAACTGGTGAGGGAAATTCTGAGTCCATTGAAGCTGTTTTCCCTCCATTGAAGAAGCATCGTGGATTTCTAAGGCAGCTTTGACCAAGAGAAGAAAGACTAGAGAAGCTTTCTGGTCTCTGCCTTCAGTCTTCCTTTACATTCCTTAGAGTAGTAGAACAATGCCAAAATTTGCTCTAACTCATGAGAGACTCAATACCGTGTATTAAAACTGTATGTTCTTGGAGTTGTTATATTGTACTAGCTCAGTTACTCTCATTAGTATAGAACATAAAAAAATGAGTATGCCAGATGTGCTTTAATCACAGCACTCTTGAGGCAGAGACAAGTGGATCTCTGAGTTCAAGGCCAACCTGGTCTTCATAGGGAGTTCCAGGACAGCCAAAGCTACATGTCAAATTAGAAGAAATTTCTGGCTACTCCTCCTCTCTTTCCCTTATCTAGGGCAGTGGGAGGTGTGTGGTTATATGAGGTATTTAAGAATTTTTTTTTTTTTTTTCAAGACACGGTTTCTCTGTGTAGCTTTGCGCCTTTCCTGGATCTCGCTCTGTAGACCAGGCTGGCCTCGAACTCACAAAGATCTACCTGCCTCTGAGAGCTTATTTTTACCTTCATGAATTTGGGGTGGTTGAGAGAGTTGAGCTACAGTATCTTACTGTGTAGCCAAGGTTAGCTTTGAACTCCTGTCAATCCCCTTATCTCAGATTACAGGTGTGCCACCTTAGGTTTTCTCTTTTATAACCTGAAATACTCTTTTTAATATCATGTTAAATGTAAGCCTGTCTAGTTAGGGTTGATACTGTGACCACGGCAACTCTTAGAAGTAAAACATTTATTTGGGGGTGGGTTGCTTACAGTCCATTTGCATCATGGCATAGAGCATGGCAGCATGTGGGCAGATATGGTGCTGGAATTGTAGCTGAGAGTCTTACATCTTGTGGGCACCAGGAAGTCGACTTAGACACCGGGTGTATAAGCATACGAAACCTCAAAGCCCACCCCCACAGCGACACACTTCCTCCAACAAGGCCACACCCACTCCAGTAAAGCCGCATCTCCTAATCGCATCTCCTAATCGTGTCACTCCTATAAGCTTATAGGGCCAGTTACATCCAAACTTTCACACAGCCTTTGGACACCATTCACTTGCAGATAGTGTTGCTGATGTGAGGTTTTTTTAAGCTAAAGTTTCTTCCAGTTGTAAATTACTATTTTGTTTCCTTTTTGAAATAATAGTGCAATACAGAATGCACCAAATCCTGGAGGTGGTGACCTGCAGAAAACAGGAAAGCTCTCCCCACTTAAAGTGCAGCCTAAGAAGCTTCCATGCCGAGGCCAGACTACCTGTCGAGGATCATGTGATTCTGGAGAACTAAGCCGGAACTCAGGAACATTTTCCTCACAGATTGAGAATACGCCCATCCTATGTCCTTTTCATTTGCAGCCAGTGCCTGAGTATGACATTGTTTCTGTTAATTTTTCAGATAAGAAAATCTTATTTCTCATGTCTGATTCCTGTTGCATTGCATTCACAACTCACGTTCTAATTTGCTTTCTATAGCCAGGCTGGCCTCGAACTCTAGGATCCTTCCTGCCCTAGCCTTCCAGGTGTTGTCATAAAAATGTGCACCACCATTCTTACCTGCTATAAAGTTGCTCTTTGTCAGTTAGTTATTAACTTTAAAAAAACATTAGTAGACATGCCTGGCAAGATGATGGTTTAATGGTTAAGAGCACTTGCTGCTCTTGCAGAGAACTGGGATTTAATTCCCAGAACACAGCGGTTCACATCCATTTGTGACTTCCAGTACAGGGCAACAGATACCTCTTCTGACCTCTGTGGGCTCCTCAGGTGTGTCATGCACAGACATATATTCACCCACATACACATAAAAATAAAATTAAACAAATACTTTTGCTTTAAGAAGTATTAAAACATTTAAGGTTTTAGGTAGCTAAAAAAAGTATTCACACATACGCATGATAAATGCCAAATGATGCAGTAATTTTGTCTCTTTGAATTGGGTCTTTCAAGTTCTGTCTAGTTCTAAAATCTTGGGTTCGTAGTTGTACAAAGCTTTAGGTTATAGTGATCTCCTGTATCCTTCCTAAGGATTAGATGTACTCTGACTCCTTTGCTATATGGTTCCAATAATTTTATGTAATAACTCCTTGTTCTTAATACCCATTTTCCCTGATTGTTCAAGTGTGTTAACTTGAAAGAGTAACACCTTTTATACACAAAGTAACATTCTGATAACACTTACTGATTTAAAATGACTGATATAAGAAAGTCTTTTATTTATTTTATTTCGTATGTAGTGTATATACTTGCATAAGTTTAAATGCTTCATGTTCATTCAGGAGCCCTTGGAAGCCAGAAGAGGGCATCAGATTGCCTACAACTGTAGTTACAGGTGGTTGTGAGATACAGGTGCTGGGGACAGAAACCTGGGTCCTCTGCAAGAGTAGTAAGCTGTCTTAAATGTAGAGCCAACCATCCTCACAAATTACTGATTTTTAAAAGTTGTCTCTGTATAGCTGCAGAATAAAGTGTTTACTATGATATTATTTCTACATATGTAACCCAGGATAACATTTAAACTCAAATTTTATTTTAAATTTCAAAATTCTGTAACTGCATTAATAAAGTATTAATTATAAATTTGAAGAAGAAAGAGGTGTGAGGTGGTTGAGATCCATTTGGCCCTTGAAAGTCGGTCTAATTTGAAATCCTGTTAGGATCTAACACACAAAAGACACTTTGTAGCGCCCAGAGCTGTGGAAAGTAAAATAACAGAAGTGACTTCAAAGTGCTCCTCCTAAGACTGGGTCAGACTCTGCAGTGTGCTGTGACTGCAGAGGTCACTTGGCTGGAGTTATTAAAATAAGCGTTGGACTTTAAAAAGTTCACAAGGAATTCTTTATAGAGCCCAGATGACATAGAAAAAGTTTATTTACATTGATACTCTGGTAAAGTCACTAGCTGCTACTTGAAGTAAACAGCTTAAGTAGTTTGAGATATTTTTTTAAATGCCCATTAGATTATTAAAATTAGTTTGCTAAAATTGGTATTGTTTACTATCTAGAGGTGAGTTGTTTTACTTTAAATAATTCATGTAATCTACTTAAACAGCTGTTTAAAGTGAGTTGAATACGACTTGTGAAAAGATCTTTTTTGACTATAAGACAATGTTCATGTCAATAGTGTTAATTTCCATCTGCCTGTTTTGACTGGCATAAGAGCCAAGGGGATAAGAATACATGCTTTTAACTGACCAAACTCCCTGTCCTGTGCCCTTCAGCACAGCTTAGTTTACTTTCATCCACAGCAGTCTGAGCAGTTTTGAGCACTGATGTGGAAGCTGCCTATTGTACGTAAAATAATAGTTATGTAGCTGTCTTGTGTGCTGTGTGAGGCAGAAAGAGCTTTCTTATTGAAAAAAAAATTCTGAAAATTCTTATGGAGATTTTTTTAAATGTAGAAGAATGAAGAGTTAGACATAAGGCAGATGATTGTTTACTAATACATGTATTTAATACCAGCTTTTCATCCTTTTAGACCTGAGACGGTGTTAAAAAATCAAGAAGTAGAATTCGGCAGAAATCGAGAGAGGCTTCAATTTTTTAAGGTAAAAATGATTTGGAGAATTCTTGATTAACATTTATAAAATACTGATACTGTATAGTTTTTAATATTTGTGATTAACAAAAGCTTTTTTGTCATGGAACTTTCTTGTACCATATTATTGGCATACCCTCATATTTGTTGTAGTTAAACAACAATAATGAAAACAGTGGCCGAATTTTAAGTGAGCCATCAACAATCTTGTTCATTGACTTTTCTGGAGCCTTAGAGCAAGCACAGTTCCTGGCCTAGAACTTGATACATAGTTCAGAATGGCCTTGAACTGATTTCTCCTTTCTCCATCTCCCAGGTGCTGGGATTATAGATCTACACACCCATATGCCCAGCTTCATTTGGTTTTAATTATCTTCATAGGCTCAATAGCTGTGTAGTTTTAGTATTTATTGTAAATTTGGAGTTGACCATTGAACAGAGGCTAACGTTTTAATGTCTGTTTATTTGTATCTTGATTGTGAATACACAGTTACACAATGCACTAACCCTGTGTCTTTTAAATCCAAACAAAATATAGTGGAGCTCAGGAGCTTTTAAGAATGTGGCAGTCATCCCTCCTGGAACTGGAATGGCTCATCAAGTGAACTTAGAATATTTATCAAGAGTAGTTTTTGAAGAAAAGGACCTGCTCTTCCCAGACAGTGTAGTTGGCACAGACTCCCATATAACCATGGTGAATGGATTAGGGATTCTTGGGTGGGGTAAGTAAATGCCTCAGTATAATTTGATTTCTTTTTAAGAAGGGATGCAAAGAATATTTTCAGAGGACATTATAACAACATTTTTATAGTTTTTCTCATTATAGCAACAAAGAAACAGAGTTCCAATTTATGAATTGTATAGTAAAGAGGATTTATGGAAAAAAGATTGCCCACAGCCAGCACAGCACCACTGTTAAGCAGTTACTGCAGTGGGTGATGGTGAGGTCTGTGGCAGTGTTGATGATGGCTGTGGTTGCACTCTAAGAACCCTTCCACATCTCCTTCTGCCTTTGTAGATCCAAAATCCGTCAGGTCATTTTATTCAGTCCTTCATGATCTCTTGTGTCTCACAGCCTTGCCTACCACCCCTGTTTGCAACTTTTCAAGATTAAGCACAGTTGCTTCTTGAAATCCCTAATCTTTCTCATCAATTTCAGAGTACCCCACTGAGGACTTAACCTTTTTTTTTAATAGAGTATTACAACTGTTGGGTTTTTTCTAGATTCCATTCATGAGACTAAGGTAGGCGTAGACTGGGTTGTAGTCACATTCAGGTGTTTGTTGGTCATTGAACAGTACATATCATACTCAGAAAATGCTAATTAAATTTAGTGTAAAGGAGAAAATACCAGTTCTCTCAAGTAAGTGGATGAGTCATCCTTTATAAAGGGTTCCGGTTCAAAGTCCACAGTGAAAGTAATGTGGCAGCTCCCTTGTGAAACATGGGAGATCTTAAAACGGAAAATAGCTCATTTAAATGTCCTTTGCTGATAAACTTGTCCTTCTCAACAGGAGTTGGAGGCATTGAAACAGAAGCAGTTATGCTGGGCCTGCCAGTTACTCTTCCTTTACCAGAGGTGGTTGGATGTGAGCTAACTGGGTCATCCAATGCTTTTGTTACGTCCATAGATATTGTCCTCGGCATTACAAAGGTGAGCTCAAATAATAGTTGTTCCATGACTTACTTATTGAACATCTTTATGTAAGTGGAGCAGCTCCACAGGAGCCCTTATTTGAATTTATGCCTCCATCCTTCGTTCTCACATTACTAGCTAGATCATAAAATTACCACAGTAATTATAACAAATGTAACATATAATATATACTTATAAGTACAAAAAGAGTCATTCTCTACTTGTCAACACATTTATTAAATAACCTTATTATAAGCTTATGAGTGAGTTACTATTGTAATTATTTTAATTGAGAAGAAAATGCATGCAGCCTGGTCATTTCTCAAAGGCGCACAAGGCTGAATACTAAGTAGACCAAGGCTTTAGACCCAGGAGGCTACGCCCTTAACAGTCCTGCATTACTGCCTCAATAAATAACTTGTTGATGACATGGATTTTTAATGTGTGTGGGTGCCTGTGGGTGCTGGGACGTACATGTGGAGGTCAGAAGACAACTTTCAGTAGTTAGTTTTCTTCTGCCCTGTGGATCTCAAGAACGGCAGGCATGATGGTAAGTACCTTAACACCCTGAGCCATCTAATCCTCCCCAATTTTTTCTTTACCAAAAAACAAAACATCAAAAACATACTAGGTAATGCTTTGAAACATTCAGTGGTAGAAATGTGATAGTGTCAGACTTCTCCATTGTCTGTTTGAACATTACTTTGGGGCAGTACTGGCTGCATATGTTTAATATAGTGGATAAGAAGTTGTAATATTGCAATCTAATTTGTCTAGTTTTCACTAACTTTCAGTTCCATTTAAAAAATGGTTGCACTTGAGAGCCGGGCGGTTGGCGGCGCACACCTTTAATCCCAGCACTTGGGAGGCAGAGGCAGGCGGATCTCTGTGAGTTCAAGGCCAGCCTGGTCAACAGAGTGAGTTCTAGGAAAGGAGCAAAGCTGCACAGAGAGGCGCTGTCTCAAAAAAACAAAAACAAACAAACAAAAAAAGGGTTGCACTTGAAACATGCATCATACATAAAGTGTGGGTCGCTTCTCCTTAGCAGTTTTGGTTAAATTATTGCTGTGATTGCTTTGGAGATACTCCACAAGGAATTTATTGAATATATTATTTCTCTGTTGAGGTCCTGTTCTTTTTATGGTCTAGAATTAACCATCTTATTTTCCCAAAAATATATTGTGGCACTCCGTTAATTTTGTGATGGCAGCACTTAACCTAATTTACTTTTCTTTTTCAAAGATTTTATTTTTTTGTATTTTAATTATGTATATGTCTGTATCCATGTGTACATTTATGCCCACACTGGCTAGGAAAGGGTGTCGGGTCCACTGGAGTTGTAGTTAAAAGGCCATTGTGAACCACCTAACATGGGTGCTGGGAGCTGAACTCAGATCTTCTGGAACAGGAAAGTGTATACTCTTATTAACCACTGAGCCATTTCTTCAGCTCCCCTATTTTTCTTTTTATCGTTAAAAACTAAGATCAGGGGCCTAGAGTCCAGTTACAGGAGATCAACACCCTCTTCTGGCTTCTATAGTCAGTGGGTATGAATATGGTTCATAAACATGCATGTAGGCAAAAACATCCATACATGTAAAATAAAGTAATAATAATAAAAACAAAGATTGGAAGTTGTTTTACTTGGTAGTAATGAAGAATAGTTTTTGGAGGAATTCAGTTTTAAACTACATATTAAATACAACGAAAATGAATTTATGTGTAATAATGTTGCTGTAAATATTTGAGCCAATACTAATAATTTGAAGAATTTTGTGTAGTAGCATGTAATTTAAGTTCGCTCGCTATATGGTGTCTCATGAGTATATTAGTATTTCATAAACTTACAGAATGCGGGCAGTGGTTAGAACACTATTGTTTCATGTGCTCCTAGGAAGAAAAAAAGTCTCTGATTTCAGAGACCTTAATACAAAGATTGTTTTCCTGAGCATTCAGGGATTTGTTTTGAAACAGTGTTTCACTATGTAGCTCTGGTTGTTGTAGCTATCCCCCTGCCTTTGCCTCTGCCTCCAAAGGTGTGGTTGTGCCACCACGCCTTTTTTTTTTTTTTTTATAAAACCCTAATTAACACAGACCACTCTTCTATTTACTGTTTATCCTGAAATACCAGTAAAATCAAAATGAGTGTTCCATACAATAAAAGACTTACCATTCACTGGTATTGGTTAGAAATCCATGCTGATTTTTATCATTGCTGATACTGTGTTGTTTCTCATATCTCTAAAAGCACCTCAGGCAGGTAGGAGTGGCTGGAAAGTTCGTTGAGTTTTTTGGAAGTGGAGTTTCACAATTATCTATTGTTGATCGAACTACCATAGCAAACATGTGTCCAGAATATGGTGCTATCCTCAGCTTTTTCCCTGTTGACAATGTGACACTACGACATTTAGAACATACAGGTAAGAGACTATAAAATGATTGTATTTCCATTGTAGCTACTTGATAGTATTTATATATAACAAACTACTATATCATGAATGCTAATGCATATTTATGAAACTAGTATTTTGAAGTAGTAACTCTGAACTCTTAATAGATGTCTCTAAAAGGTCCTCAAACCCTAGTCTCTTGTGATCCACTGATAACATGTTAAAGGAATTACTTAAACCACTGATACTCAATTCACTTTTTCCCCACTAAGAACAACCTTTCTACCTGTACTTGGTAGTATAGGGTTCCAGGTTCAAGATCTTTGTGTGGCTTGATTGACTAGGGTCTTTGATCACTCTGATCACTGTAGAAGCCACCTTCAAAATGATTCAGTGAGTAAATCAAACAGCAAATTAACAGTGGTTTATATAATGCTCTGGAAAGAGTGTTTTCTGTAAAGTGCAAAACCTTTTCATCAGGATTTGATGGGAGAGCATTCATGAGAAGAAACAGTACTTTTTGAGAAGATGGTCTCCTGCTCTCAGGTGTGTTCCTTGTGAACATTTCTCCATTAACCCTTGTCTGTGTGAAACTGTCTTTATTGGACCTAGCCTAAAATTTAGTGGCTTACAAAACAGTGGTAGGGCTGTTTGGCTCTGGTAGAGCACTTGTCTTACATTGCAAGGTCCTGGCCAATCAAAAGCAAACCTAGCAGTAGTCATTTATTGCCTCATGGTTTCAATGGGTCAAGGATTTCAGATGGCACAGCAGGAAGAACTTGTTGCTGCTTTGTGTCTAGGGCCTCAACTGCCCAATTCACAAGCTAGGGCCTGGAATCCTGAAGCCTTTACCTGCGTGAATGTCAGCTGTGGGCTCAGGGAGGGTTGCCAGCACATCCATTCATACATGTCAGTGTGGTATGCCCAGGTGGTTTCCTCATGGAGTCTGGACAAGGGAAGTGGTAGCTTGTCAAGGGTGAGTACAGCAGAAGACAAGCTTACATAAACATGTGAGGGATACTTAGCTCTTGCTCACCACTGCAGTCTCACGTCTCTTCTTCAGGATTTCAGAATTCTTGACTACATTTTATTTCGCTGGTCCTCTTTTAGGTTTTGACAAAACCAAACTTGAGTCAATGGAAAAATACCTTAAAGCTGTGAAATTGTTTCGGAATGATGAGAATTCTTCAGAACCTGAATATTCTCAGGTATATGCAAGTAGCTCACTTAGTAGAAATAAGAAAGATGATTGTAAAACGGTTCTACAAATGTGGTAGCTGCTAATAAGTGGTAACTGTTAATGAGAAGTGCCACCAGGTGGTGGTGGCACATGCCTTTAATCCCAGCACTTGGGAGGCAGAAGCAAGTGGATCTCTTGAGAGTTTGAGGTCAGCATGGTCTACTGAGTGAGTTCCAGGACAGCGAGAACTGTTTCATAGAAAAACCAAAAGGAAAAAAAAAAAAAAAGGCCATTTGTGACCCATTATTTTGATTTTATAATGACAATTACATAGATTCTGGTGGTAGTTAATTTTGCAACATTTTGTGAAATTACCATTTTGATTTATATTTAATTATGGGGGTAAAGTAGACACATGAGTGCAGGTACCCACAGGGGCCAGAAGAAGACATCAGATCCTCAGGAGCTGGAGTCACATGAGTGCTGGGAACAACTTGGGGCCTGTAAAAGAGCACTATATGTTCTTAACTACCAAGCTATCTCTCCAGCTCCCAGTCTAGCCTCTGAAGTATTTAAAATATCAACTCTTAATTCTAATGTTTTTCTGCTTGATAATGAGCATTGTAATATTGGCACTGCTCGACCAATTTCAATTTTTATGATGTCTGCATCTAGTTTATGACTATTTTGCACCATTCTACTGTTATATGGTCTTAAATATTAAAGATACTTAAAACTCTTACCATTGGATATTTTTGGTACCATAAGTAAAATTCACATTCAGGAAAGATAATTTTAATAAAATTATTTTCTAGGACAATCCACCTAGGATGTAGAACAATTTGGCATATGGTTTCACCCTCCCCGGATGGGGGTCTTTTTTACCCAGCTTTGTTTCTTCCTAGCATGTTCCTATCTCATATAATCTACTGCTTTGACTGCTCACAAAGCTATCTTTCCCCTAACTAGAACACATTAAGTCACTTGAAGGCAGGAACTTTGTTTTGATATATATTCCTAGTTTGTAGAACTTAAGAGAGACAGACGGACAGACAGATGGAGACATATGGGGTGGGAGACAGAATATGAGAATATGCATGGGAGAGTTATTTGTTTATAGTAGGTCTCCTCTGGACTGACCTAGAACTCACTAATTGCCCGGGCTGATCTCGAGTTTGAGACTGTCCTGCTACCTCCATCTCTTGAATGTTGGGATTATAGGTAGAAGCCACCACAGCTGGCTTTTTAGAACAGTCTTGAAAGCCAGATTAGAAGACTTAGACATCAATTTTCAAGATTCTGGAAAAATAACTCCTCTTACCATTTTTCCCCCTTGATTTTTATTGAATCTATTGCATTGTGTACGAATTTGAAAAATGACTGGTAGAATAAAATTGAATTGATTGCTTACTAAACACCCTAGCCAAAGGCAGGATGCAGCTTAGTTGCTGGAGTGTTTGCTTACCATGCATGAAGTCCTGGGTTCATCTCCAGTACATAGTCACCCACACCGACAGGAGAATCAGAAGTTCCAGTCCATCCTAAGCTTACAATGTAGAGCTAAAGTCAGCCAACACAACATGAGACCTCAAACAAATAAAAAAACCTGGCTGTACCAGGGATACTGGTTTACACTTGGAATCCCAGGACTATGGAAGCAGTAGCAGGGGGATTGTAAGTTCAAAGCCAGTTTGGGCTACATTATAGTTCAAGGTCAGCCTGGGCTACATGCTTTAAAGAATAAATAGATAAGCTCCACTATGTAAACTCTGACAGTAGTTGGGAATAAAGCTAAAATCCATCAAGATGTTGATTTCAAAAGAAACTTCTTGGGGCTAGAGAGATGACTTAGTGGATAAAAGCATTTGCTGCCCTCACAGAGGACCCAAGTGGGTTCCCAGCAGCCATATATTGTCTCATAACTGTAACTCCAGTTCCAGGGGATCTGACACTCCACTGGCCTCTGCAGGTACCAGACACACATGTTGTTCACATATATACAATGCAGGCAAATAGTCATACATATAAATTAAACCTAAATCTTTAAAAACGAATTCCTTCAATGTTTACTTAGATCAAAGACTAGGATCAGTTAAATCCATTAAATCAAATTAGGATCAGTCAGAATAAGCTTGATTATTAAACAGTGATTAGGCTGTAATGAAAGAGGAAGTTTCAAATATGCTGTACTTAACCACATAAAATAAAATGCATAAAAGAAATGAGATCTCTTTGGAGAAAGAAATTGCTAATTGGGAACTGATATTTTAATAAAAATAATACTTTTCAACTAAGGATAAAAACCTGCTCATAGGAACCTACCCAGCAAGATCATCTAGAACCAGAAAGAGAAAGAAAACCTTTCTCTGTTGTCCAGACATCACACGTGAGGTGCCCAGGATGAAATGTTTACTTACCATTAACTTTGTGATCCCAAAGAAAGGCATCGGTGGAATTACAACTCAGAAGCAATGAGTTGATGATTAGCAGAGCTTCTACTTCATTATTGTGTAGGCATCTATTGGGATAGTGGTTTTGTTTTTGTTTTAGGACAGTCTTATGTAGCCCAGGCTGGTTCACTATATAGTTGAGGATGACTTTGAACTTCGGATCCCTGTCTCTGCCTTTGGAGTGCTAGGATTACAGGCAGTGCACCATCAAGTCTGATCTTATGTGGTGCTCAGGGTGGAACCCAGGGCTCCATGTATGCTAGGCAAGCCCTCCAGCAACCGAGCTGCATCCCCAGCCCCTTTGACAGTATTTATATCTGTGGGGAAATACCAACCATTTGAGGAACTACGATTTTCATATGCTGTGTTAATAAATGTACTCATTCTTCTTTTTAAAAAATCTCTTTTGTATCTCTACTTAGAAATTCTGATTTCCTCTCCCTCCACTGTTTTCCTAGGTGATACAGATTAACCTGAATTCAATAGTTGCATCTGTCAGTGGTCCAAAAAGGCCTCAGGATAGAGTTGCTATAACAGATATGAAAAGTGATTTTCAGGCTTGCTTAAATGAAAAGGTAAATTACTTTACTGTTACTTTTATGCTGTGTGCTAAGTAGTAAAGTACCAACAGGGTTTGGGATTGTTCCATAAATTAAGTGTGCTCCCCCCAGTACATTATGGCATGCCCACAGCCTCCTTTTTCTTCTGTCAGTCATTTGCTGAGCTTAGTCCTCAGCTCTATTCTGAGGTCAGACTTTGGGTTCTGTCTGTTGAAAGTAATCAAAAGTTAATTTAAGTTTCTTAGTCCCAGTGGTCTCCTTCCAAGTGTTAATCAGCCACATGTGGCCTGCTCTCGGATCTGACAGCACAGATTAAGCATCTACATCAGTGAGGGACGTTCTATCAGGCAGCATCAGTACAAACTGTATAATTATTCTCATAAAATTGGACAAAACAACACCAACAACTGAATTGGCTTTGGGGGTTTCTATTTTTTGTTTTAAAGTTAATGGCTTTAGTCTTGTTACTTTCTCTGCTTTATTGGGAAAAGTCAGAGTTAGCCTTGTCTACCAAACCTTGTTTTATAGTTTCTTTACTTTTTATTTGGAAAATACTAAACTCGTCTAGAAGAAAGGTCTCTGATGAGTTGCTGTATACCTGTCGGGCACCTTCAGCACTCACTAACGTAGCAGATTTTGTTCATCTCTTCTGCACTCACACTGGAGCCGTTTGTACAGCTCTAGAATAGGAAGAGTTTCCACCGTGCTTTGAGAATTTTTGTCAATGAATAAGAAACATCTGAGGAGGATTCTGGGAGGTTGGCTGCAGTCACTTACTATATAAAAGTGTTGCTTCTGAACACCGGTAGACTCCTTTAGTAACTATTCAAATTATGTTGTAGATGGATTGCATTTCTGAATGGTGTAGACTTTCTGTCACAGCAGCACTTCAACTGTTAAATGATGTATCAGGAGTCCAAGCTGTGTTTTTCTATCGGTCTTTCCTCTACAAAGTCTGTAATATTTACATGCAAATTTATAGGTTGGATTTAAAGGTTTTCAAGTTGCAGCAGAAAGACAAAGTGATACTGTCTCTATTCATTACGATGGAAGTGAGTATAAGCTGTCCCATGGATCTGTGGTCATTGCTGCAGTTATCAGTTGTACCAATAATTGCAATCCATCTGTCATGCTTGCTGCAGGTAGGTTGGTATCTATGACCATATATTATATATTCTGTCATGTAAATTGCTGTTTGCTTTTCTGTTATATTCATTTCTCTTCCTTAGATGAACGTATCCATGTTTGTGGTCCGTATTGAGAGGCACTGAAATTTTTAATTAAGTTAGGACCTTGAGTTTCATTTATAGTATTTTTATTACACAGAAGGTAGCTTTTTTGGGGGGGGGCGACTGTAGTTTACATATCTCTTAATTTTAAATTGTATCTGTCTTCAGTAAGTTTAGAAGTACTGCTAATCAGCATGTATTGTGTGGACTTTTCCCCCACCAGTTTACATAATACCACACTATATTAGGTCCCACTTAAAGTTATGCAAGTGAGGGATCATTAACAAGTAATGTCTGGGGTTGGGGATTTAGCTCAGTGGTGGAGCGCTTGCCTAGCAAGCTCAAGGCCAAGGCCCTGGGTTCGATCCTCAGCTCAAAAAAAAAAGCCAAAAAACAAATAATGTCTGTTTGTATATACCGTGGCAATTCTTGATGTCTGTAAAACTATGTATAATTGATGTTAAATTGCTCTTGGTTTACTATGATTATGGCATTTATGATTTAGTCGTTAGCTGTATGTGAATATTCTTTCTTCTTTTTGTGCGATGCCATAGTGACAGCCTATCCCCTAATAGTTTGCAGTATGATGACTACTTTATCTACCCCAAATTTCAATGTGGCTTCAGTGAACTGCATCAGTAGAGTAAAATGCACAGTAGTGATGATGGAAAGTTTATGAGTTTGACCTTTTTACTATAAATTGTAGTCTGTGATCTTAAGCACACCCTTTTCTTGCTTTTTATTCTGTGAAGCAGGGAAATACCTTTGTCATAGTCATTGTTTGTTGATTTTACAGGTCTTTTGGCTAAGAAGGCTGTAGAAACTGGTTTGCGAGTTAAACCTTATATAAGAACAAGTTTGTCTCCAGGCAGTGGAATGGTTACACATTACCTCAGTTCAAGTGGAGTGTTACCCTATCTTAGCAAGCTAGGGTAAGTGACATTTACTGTTGGTATTTAGCAGGTATTAAATCTATTGTTGAACAAAGAGGCGATAAAGACAAATATTACTTGTTGTAAGAGAGAATGGCCCCCTTGAGTCAGCACAGGACACACCCAGACATGAAGTTCTCAGCAGAGGAGATTGTTTACCTGGAGGGGCAAATGGTGTGTGTGTTGGGACTGTTGGGACTGCGAAGGCAGACAGCAAGCAGCAGAAAGCGAGCGTTGTGCAAGAGTGGGGTTTTCAGGAGAAAGGGGGAAGTCACTGCTGAGGTGAGTTGGTAAATCTGATTAACTATGAGACAAATCATGAATTTTGATTGTTGGACTTTGGCGTGTAGGAATGAGTCAGTGGCCATATAAGAAAATAGACCTTGGGGGCAAGCTTTAGGAATGTAATCTAACAGTTTTTAGCAGGGGAGAGAAGGAAAGGTGAAAGGTAAAACCTCTCTTGGTGCCGTGTTTGCTGTACTTGAGCCCACTAGAGCCTAACTTGTCACTTTGCCACTGTCACACAGTCTCTTGCCCACCCCCAGATGCTCCAGGGGAGTTTGATGAGAAGGGCACTTGGAGTCAGGCACACGGCCTGTGGCGTCAGGACGGGAACCACCCACAGTGAGGAGCACTGTTAGAGGGGTGTGAAGGAGCACCTACTCCTCATGAGTCATGTGCAGTTCTGAAGAGTAGAATAATACAGATTGCATTGATTTAATTAAACAGATTGTCTCCAAGGCGGTGGTGGCACTCAGAAGGCAGAGGCAGGTGGTTCTCTGTGAGTTCAAGGCCAGCCTGGTCAATAGATCGAGTTCCAGGGCAGTCAGGGCCACACAGAGAAAACCCTGTTTCAAAAAAAAAAAAAAATTAAAAATTGAACAGATTGTCTTAATTCAGATTTTGCAAAGTTACTGAGTCTATGGTATATGGGTTAATTTGTCTGTGAACCTTAAGAGAAACTTGATTTTTATGTTTCTTCCATAGTTAAAGAAATTAACAGTAGTCTAATTTTGAAATACAATATTCTTACATAGATTGTCAGTCCTTTTTAAAGCCTCATAAATTTAGATTTTTTATTTTGCTTTTAGAACAGCAGCTAAAGTAACTTAGAGAATTGTGTTTGTAATCTTATTAGAATTACAGTCAAGTATACTTTTTAGGTATACTTGGTTGAGAGTTGAATAATTTACTTCTATTGGACTAAAGTTTGGGGCCTTTGATGAACCTGTTATAGTGAGGTCATCTTGATACTTTAGAGTTTTAAATATGCCTTTCGAGTGGAAACACAACATGATTTTTAAGTACTTATATTATAGTTGTAGTTACAGTGGAGGGGCTGTCTGGGATTGTGTGATAAGTACTTTTGATCTCATACAGATGCTGTAGATATATGGGCTCTTCTAAGATTTGCATTCAGTACAAAGAACATAGAACAGTGAGGCTTGAATAGTCAAAATGTTGTGAAATTAATGTGTTGAGGGTTAATTCTTGTGCTGCAAATAGTTTTTGAGTAATCTTACCATAGTTACAGAAAAGAAGAGATAAAATTTGTCCTTTACAAATATGATGTGCTCTCCAGTCATGTTTACTTTTTTAAATGCAGATTTGAAATAGTTGGCTATGGATGTTCAACATGTGTGGGAAATACAGCACCTTTATCAGAAGCCGTTTTAAATGCAGTAAAACAGGTAAAGTGTGGGCTAGCATATGTAGGTGCTTTTGTAAATTGTTGTTTGTTTTTTTAATAAAGATACTTTAATGCCTGCTTAAGCACCCAGCTTAAGAAAGAGGTGTTGCTTAAAGAAAAACAAAAAGACACGTTTAAGAGCAGGGATGGTAGCTTCTTTGAGACTTGCCCCAACTTTTTTTAACTATATCTTGTTAGTAAATTACAAAAAGTGTACATCAGTCTGTGTGTTGATTGATAATTTATACTTGCAACTCTTGTGATAAGTAACTTGTGGATCTTAAAATTATACAAAGAATTACTTCTGCATTTAAAAAATACTTTAGTAATATAAGGAACCATTCACGTTCATAAGATTTGTGGTTGTGAACTTAAAACTTAGTGATACAATTTGGTTGTTTGGCTCTCAGAACTGTACAACAGACAGACTTTATAATTGTGAGTATATATAAGCTCTTGAATCAAGTATATTTGTTTTTCCCCTCAGGGTGACTTGGTTACCTGTGGAGTTTTATCTGGAAACAAAAATTTTGAAGGTCGTCTTTGTGATTGTGTCCGTGCCAATTACCTTGCCTCTCCACCCTTAGTGGTGGCTTATGCCATAGCAGGCACCGTGAATATAGATTTCCAGACAGAGCCTTTAGGTGTGTATTCCTATGGATTATCTGTGTGTTCATATGTATACTGTGCGTACTTCCTCCCAGAAGTTATTAAAAGCAGTTTCTTGGTATGAAAGAAAACATTCAGTACTTGTTACTTTTTTACACCATCCATTCTTCTGTTATCAGTGCGTGTGTTAATGTGAAGAACATAGCGTTAGTTACATGTATATTAGTACATGTCATTAGTTCTTGATACTTAACCCTGAAGCACACCCTGTTGTTAAATCAGTTACTTGGGCCGGGTGGTGGTGATGCACACCTTTAATCACAACCCTCGGGAGGCAGAGCTAGGCAGATCTCTGTGAGTTCCAGGCCAGCCTGGGCTACAGAGCGAGAGACCCTGTCTCGATTAAAAAAAAAAAAAGTCAATTACTTGATTTCTGTGACTTGTCTTTAAAAAATAGGAATACTTGGAGCTGTTGGTTTTGTGTTGTTTTAATATGTGTACTGAACACCATGTTAAAATCTTGAGCAGGTACCGACCCTACGGGCAAGGAAATTTACCTGCATGACATATGGCCTAGTCGAGAAGAAGTTCATCAGATAGAAGAAGAACACGTTGTATTGTCCATGTTTAAAGCTCTGAAAGAAAAGGTAGAGGTAAGAGTCTTGTGGGCTTTGTTTGTTTTTAGTTTTGTTCTTTAATTTGAAGTAAGGTCCCACAAACTCATACTGGCTGGGAACTCACTCCTTATAGCCCATGCTGCCCTGTGAACTAAGTAGTCCTCAGCCTTCTCAGTGCTGGGATTATAGGCACGAGCCCCATGTCTTTGCTTTCTAAACAGAATCAAAAATGCTAAATGCTCTGTAGACCAGGATGGCCTTGAACTCACAGAGCTCCTCCTACCTCTGCCTCCTTAGTGCTTGGATTAAAGGTGGCTGCAGCCGCCGCCGCCACTGCCACCACCACCACCACCACCCAGCAAAAATGATAATTTTGAATATACATTTTTTTATGGCTGAGTTTTTTTAAAAAGTCTGTTTGTCTGTGTATGTCTGTGTAAAACCATTAAAAACGATGACAATGGCACAGGCCTTTAATCCCAGCACTCAGGAGACAAAGGCAGAGGAGCTCCCAATTCCTGGCCAACCTGAGCTGCACAGTGAGACTGCTTCATAAGGGGCGACGTTCTTTATGACAGTTTCACGTTTGTGTCATTGCACTTTACTCGTTTCTCACTCCTCTCTTGTGCCCACTCTCGCCTGCTGGTCTCCTTCCCCTTCCTAGACAGTACTCTTTCTACTCTGATACGTATGTGTGTTCACGCAGAGAGCTTAACATCTTTGCATGGGAGTGGTGATTAGTTCATGGGTATGAACGTGGGCCTGTGCATGCCATGGCGTGTGTGGAGCTCAGAGAACAACCCTGGATGTTGGTCCTCACCTTCTACCGTGGTGGAGAACAGCCCTTGGTTTGCCACTGCTTCCCTCTGCCAGCCTAGCTGACCCACAAGCTCAGGATTCTCTTGTCTCCATCTCCCATCTTACCTGTAAGACTGACGGGACTGCAGCCTGTGTCCTGCTTTACATGGCTTCTGAGGATCCAAACCAGGAACAGTGTCAAGTGATTTACCTACTAATCCATTTCCCTATTTATATTTCTGAATCTGGCTTATTTTTCTTAAAATAATGGTCTTTAGTTCCATTTTCTTAAAATGTCAATCTCTCTCCCTCTCTCTCTCTCTCTCTTCCACACACACACACACACACACACACACACACACACACACACACACAAATCTCTTCCATGTATGTGATATTTATCTTTACTTTTACTCTCATATTACCATCTCTTATTCACTCCCTCCACCTAGTCCTCTTTCTACTATTATATTTGAATCTAGATTCTACATGTGAGAGAGAACTCTGATAGTTATGTTTCGGAACCTGGCTTATTTCATGTAAAATAATCACCAGTCCATCCATTTTCCCCACAATTAACAATTTTTTTTTTTAGTGCCGGGATAAAGAAAAACCAGTGTTACATAAAACATATTTTCTTCATCTAGGCTGGTTCTGTAAACAGGCTACTGTTGTTTCAGTAAGCATAGATGTGCAAATATCTCTGGTTGATTCATGGTTTTGAATGCTGTTTTATATCTGGAATTGCTAATTATGAAAAGAAAGACCTAGAATATTCTAATGGATTTTGAGTTACTAAAATGTTTATCATTCCCATTCAAATAGTTCAAAAGTAAAAATAAGTAAGAGCAAATAATGGACACTTGCTGTCACTAAAATCCTGGTCATTGCATTACCTCCATAGAACAGGGAGCAGTATCTTTTCAAAAAAAATTTCTTTTTTGAGACTTGCCTTTGTGCACAAATAAGCAAATATATTTTATACATACTTTTATGTTCACAGTACTGTATAAACTTGAACATTCAGAAAATGCCTTACTGTGTGACAACTATACTTCTGGGTACATCATTGAACAAAGGAAAGAAGTCTCCCACCGAGAGGCAGTGAATTGTACAAAAAATAATTAGGAGTCACCTATGCAGATTCCTGTAATCCTAACACTTAGGAAGCTGAGGCAGGAGGATAAGCACAAGTGAAAGGCTGGCTTCGCCTACATTATGAGTTCTAGGACAATCTGGGCTGTACTATAAAACTGTTTTACAAAGAAAGCTGGGTGTAGTGATCCTTTGTTTTTAAGACAGGATTTCTTTGTGTAGTCCTATCTGTCCTAGAACTAACTCTGTAGACCAGGCTGGCCTCTAACACAGATCTGCCTGCATCTGCCTCCTAAGCGCAGCTTTAATCACAGCATTGGACCGGGGACAGGTGGATCACTATGTGTATGAGGCCATCCTGCTCTATATAGGGAGTTAGTTACAGGTCATCCAAGACTACACAGCAAGACCCTGCCTCCAAAGAAAGAAAAGAATTATGTGAATGCATATTCTCTACATATCTGTAGAGAAAAGGGAATTAGGATAAGAAGAGTTAGCTGTGCAAATTTGAGGAGGGAGCATGTTGGAGGGGATTTTGTTTCGTTTTTTGAAGACAGTCTTTTTGTGCACCAGACCAGCATTAAATTCAGTAATTTGTCTTAGCTTCCTTAGTGCTGGAATATGCTGTGTCCGGCTCACACTGCTATTTTACACAAGAAAGTTGAAAAGATGTTTTACTTCTTTATATGTATGAGTATTTGCCTGCATATATGTTTGCGCACCATGTGTATGCCTGGTGCTTGCAAAGGCCAGAAGATGGGCTCAAAACTCTGGGAATTTGAATTACAGATGGTTGTGAGCTGCCATGTAGGTGCTGGGAATTGAACCTGGGTCCTCTGGAAGAGCAGCCAGTGCCCTTAACCTCTGAGTCATCTCTCCAACCCACTCAGCCTACTATTTTGAAAGAGAGTTGGATAAGGAAGGTAGAATCAGGAAGTTCATGTTTAATAGTCAAAGCTGTTGGTCGAGTGGACCATTGAGGTGGGTAGCAGTGGAAACTGGTGAGAAATGATACACTGGAACAGATGTTTGTGATTGATGACATACCTTACGTACTAAATTTTTTGCAGTGTGTGTGTACATACACATATATGTCTTTGAGTTCTTTAGTTTGGGAATGGGGTGGCTCTACAAAGTCTTTATATTTCTTTACATTGAAACTTAACTCTGAAAATTTGGTAAGTTGAAAGTTTTAAAGCAAGTCTATTCTGTTCAAAAATGTCATAATTTTTCAATGGATAAGGCTTTTCTTTTCAATACTTGTTTAACTATTATTTATTACTGTGGATGTTTTTAAAGTCTCTTCTTCTGATTCTTTATTTTGGTCCATTCATCCAAACTTCATTTGCAGATTGGAAATAAACGATGGAATTCCTTAGAAGCCCCAGAGTCAGTGCTCTTTCCCTGGGACATGAAATCTACTTACATCAGATGCCCTTCATTTTTTGATAAGTTTGTAAGTACTAGTGAACTGCTCAAGCTTTTGAAGTTTGTTACAATTGAAAAGAAAAACATTCAGTGTTATGAATTTTCATTTCCTCTTAGACCAAAGAGCCAGCTGTCCTCCAGCCTATCATCAATGCCCATGTCTTACTGTATTTGGGAGACTCTGTCACTACAGATCACATATCACCTGCTGGAAGTATTGCTAGGAGCAGTGCTGCCGCTAAGTATCTGACAAACAGAGGGTATGTGAGTTTGAGTGTGTGTGTGTGTACACGTGTGTCCATGCTCCCAGGGGCTTGCTTTACCTTGTTCTTTGGTTACTAAGAGGCTTTTTTCCAAGGTCTTAGTCCTATGTCCTGTAACTACAGATTATCTTAGGGATCTCATTGTTAGCACATTTGTCTTCAGCAAGAACTGAGTGGCACCCGATGACCCTCTTTCCTTATAGTGTTAGAAATTGAAGTCACTTTTTTTCTTTTTTCTTTTTTCTTTTTTTTTGGTTTTTCAAGTCAGGGTTTCTCTGTGTAGCTTTGTGCCTTTCCTGGAACTTGCTTTGGAGACCAGGCTGGCCTTGAACTCACAGAGATCTGCCTGCCTCTGCCTCCTGAGTGCTGGGATTAAAGGCGTGCCCCACCACCGCTGGCTGAAGTCACTAGTTTTAATTAAGCCCTTACTTATTCAAACAAACAAAGCTTTTATAGTCTAAAGAAATAACTGATTAGAAGCAATAATCAAGCTTAGTTTGACACACCAGATGGATCCTGACCATTTGGTTCTAAACCGCTTCCCATCAAAAGAGTGTAGCAAATGTGTGCTTCATGGGACTATAAAATACGTATCAGTGAGGCTAGGGTTGATATGTATCACTATCAAAGATGACTGACAGGATCAAATTTAAATAGCCTAATTATATAGCAGATACCTTTTTTTAAAGATGTAGTTGTGTGTGTGTGTGTGTGTGTGTGTGTGTGTGTGTGTAAACATTCAAGTCAGTTCTCTTCCGTATACCCCGGGAGTCAGGCTTGGCAGCAAGTGTTTTTACCTGTTAGGCTGTCTTGCCCCCCTATTCTAATAATTTTCTGAAAATATGAATCCCAGAATCTACACCAGCACGTCTCAACCTGTGGGGTCAAGACTACTTGGGGGTCAGATGACCCTTTCACAGGGGTCACCTAAGACCATCAGAAAACACAAATATTTACATTATGATTCATCTAACAGTAGCAAAAGTATAGTTATAAAGTAGCAATGAAATAATTTTATGGTTGGGGTTACCACACATGAGGAACCTCTATTAAAGGGTCGCAGCTTTAGGAAGGTTCAGAACCACTGGTCTACACCGTTCTATCCTGAAGTGTGTGGTGGTGCACGCCTTTAATTCCAGCACTCGGGAGGCAGAGGCAGGCAGGTCTCTGAGTTCAAGGCCATACTGGTCTACAGAGTAAGTTCCAGGACAGTCAGGCTACACAGTGAAAACCTGCCTGTGGGTTGGGGGCGGGGGGGGTTTTGTTTTGTTTTGTTTTAAATGTACAAATTCAGAGTATTGATACTTCTGTATAAAAGATCAAACCAGAGGCTGATAACAACCAGTTTCTGACCTCTAAAACTGCTGGATGTGGTCGCTGCTTGCTGAGCTGGAGTATTCCAAGTTTGAGACCAGCCTGAGCTACATACCTTTTAAAAAGAAAGTGAGATCTGAGATTTGCTTCAGATTAATGGGGGCAATTAACTAAGAAACTATGTGAGTTTATAGATGAGTGATAAATTCATGAGATCTTTTAAAGTTGGGGGAGGTGGACAACAGCCTTTAATAGTTTTCTTACAACCCCGTGATGTGATTTTTCTGTCTGGTGTGAACACTCTCTTTCATAACTTTTTTGTAGCCTTACTCCTCGGGAGTTCAACTCTTACGGAGCCCGAAGAGGTAACGATGCTGTGATGACAAGAGGCACATTTGCAAACATCAAGCTTTTTAATAAGTTTATTGGGAAGCCAGCTCCCAAAACAGTTCACTTTCCATCAGGACAGACGGTAAGGATGGACACCAAGTGCCGCAACCATTGCTCACTGGATCAGCTTCTGTAGTAAATACTTTTCTCTCTGTTTTCATCTACAGCTCGATGTATTTGAAGCTGCAGAACTGTACCAGAAAGAAGGTATCCCACTGATAATTTTAGCAGGGAAAAAATATGGTTCAGGAAATTCAAGAGACTGGGCTGCCAAAGGACCCTATTTGCTGGTACTGATTTTTAAATTTTATATTCTTAAATTTAAAGAATTTTAATACTCCTTTTCTCAGTAACATCTTTTTAACATTTATTTGGTTTATTTAAATTTTTTGTATGCTTATTTGGATCTTACATTTTTTTTCCCAATGGTCTTAGGTGATATATTTCTATTTTTATTTTGCTATTATGTGATATGAGACTCCTATAAAAGGGTCATTCAACCCCACTGCTCTAGCGCATTTTCTCTAGAAAATAGACATTTGCTCATAGTAGGACTAGAGCGAGAGGTCTTACTGCTTATTTTAGTTCTCCAGTGTTCCCAGGACCTCACACTTCAAAATCTCAAAACTCCCGAGTTCAGTTTGCAGATTGACTCCGACCTTAATGCTGATAGGACTGTCTTAATTTCAGTTCATCTGCCAAATCAGTTACCTTTCCTTTTTATTGTTACTGTTCTTAAGACAGAGTCTTTCTGTGTAGCTCTGGCTGGCCTAGAACTCAGAGATTACCTCCCTCTACTTCTCCGAATTACCCCAGAGCTCTACTTTGAGTCAGGGTATTAACCCTGGAGCTCTGTTGGTGGTCAAAACAACGAAAGAAGTTTTGTTTTGTGTTTTGATTTTTGTTTGTTTTTTGAGACAAGGTTTCTCTCTGTGGCCTTGGCTGTACTGGAGCTCTCTCTCTGTAGACCATGCTAGTCTTAAACTCAGAGATCTACCTTCATGCTTCTAGGATTGAAGGATTGTGCCATCACAATCCACAAAGGGTCCTCCTCCTCTTTTTTTTTTTTAAAGAACAATTTATAAAAGGTTTCTATAGATACCTTATACAACTCCAATCTCAGTAATGGTATAGTCCATCAAAAACAACTATACAAAGCCCAAAGATATTTTTTCCTTTAAAATAGTCACTATAAAGCAGATATGATGGTACACCTTGCAAACTCAGCACCCCAGGGCAGAAAGCAGGAAGATTGCCATGAATTTGAAGCCAGTGTAGGCTGCAAAGCCAGTTTAGGCTACAAACCAAGATCTGTCTCAAAAATTATAATTATAATGATGACAAATAAAATGCATATTTGTTACAGGGTGTAAAGGCTGTTTTGGCTGAAAGTTATGAAAAAATACACAAAGATCATTTGATTGGAATTGGCATAGCTCCGCTTGAGTTCCTCCCAGGAGAAAATGCAGACTCCTTGGGCCTCTCTGGTAGAGAAGCATTTTCTTTATCATTTCCTGAAGAACTCTCTCCTGGAATTACATTAAATATGAAGGTATCTCCAAGATTCCAGAATACATAATTGTGTACTCTGTACTCAAGTGGTGTTTGTAAGTTAAGTAAGGATTGTGTCTAATTGTGTGCTGCTGTCAGTGCGTGTAAGCTGTGGCTCTTTCCTGTTCCTGTGTTATTAATGGAGCTCACCTTGTGTGAGGAAAAGTGGAAGGAACTGGTGGAGAATTGAGGCTCAGTTTAATCAGCTCTTTCTGTTTTGATCTACATTGGACCCAGGCAGTAATCCATTCCAAAGAGAACGAAAGCTCAGCCTTTAGGTTAGGTAAGACTCTGAGGAGGAAAGGAAAGAACAGTGACACTGTGTGTAATGGACGCTTACCGTGTAGTAAGTATAATGGTGAGTGAGGACTTCTATAAGAGAAGCAAAATCTAAGTCAGTAGATGTGCAGAGTCTGATAGTTGTCATTTAGAATTAGAAATCAAAATACCCGTTTTTCTACTTAGCTCATTGGGAGGAGTCTTATGTTTTTAAATAGTGGAAGGGTTTTAGGCAATCAAAATGTAGGAAATTAGAACTAGGAAAATAAGGCAACAAATCAGGTAGTTAGTGGATGTGAATACAAATGTTCTTAATCAAGTAACACTTTGAAGCTCTGACACTCATACATCTTTTTGTTTGTTTAAAGACAAGCACTGGAAAAGAATTCAGCGTGGTTGCATCATTTGAAAATGATGTGGAGATAACTTTGTTCAAACATGGAGGCTTATTAAACTTTGTGGCTCGAAAATTCTCATAGTATCTACTCACCATGGTATCTTTCATGACTGGTAACGGCAAAGCCTTTTGTGCTGGACCCAGGAACCTTTGCCATGGAGCTGCAGATAATTCCAGTACACTTGTTTATCTCATCCATGGATGTAAATGATTATGAATCAATGTTGTGACTGAAATGAAGTCTTGATTTTAAATAATATACGAATGGTGCTATTAACATTGCTAAAATCAACGTGTGAAGTGTGTTGTTGAAGAGACCTGTAAGTATAGGGGTTATATTTTATCAGAACATTTTGTAAATAAAGACAGAATTTGAACTTGTGTTGAAGATTCATATGAGTAGCCTTTCTGAAGCTTGTTTGTTTTGTTTTGCCCTATAAAATTGGACTACTGTTTGTTGGTTTAAGAATAGCAAGTTGAAATACAAGAATCCAGATTAAACCATAAAATTGTGGAAATGGCTACCCGATTTATAAATGAATTTTTAAGTGTCTTCCTTTCCAGAGTTGAGTTGGACACAGTTGCCATTCCCAATTTGTAGTGTCAGTTAGGTTTCCCCTTAGTCTCGGGATATCTGAGGAATTGAACCTGCCCCAGATTACAGTCCCTCTGACCAGTCTAGCCAAAGTTTACTCCATTTCTGAAGATAAATAACTGCAAAATACAGATGATTGTATGGTACCATGAATTAGTAAAGGTATATTTCCTATGATACAGCCCTGTAAAATTTTTCAATGATTTGCCACTGTGACACTCTGGCAAGCTCAAATGCTGGTGTATTAATTGGGACTAGATTTTGTAACTTCAACTAGGTATCACCAGCTGACGTTCCACATTCCTTTTATGAGTGCTGAAAACAACTTGAGTCAAATTCTAGGTTTCCTCTAGACTTCTAAATTATCTACCCAAAATTACATGGATATGCACCCCTAAGTGTTACTTTTAATGTTACTTTTTTATAGTCCTTTAAGTTGACTTACTGCTATTTGAGTCTTTATTTTACTTGGGATACATCACTCTGTTCATTTCGTTATGGTTTGTTTGTTTTTAATCAAAACTGATCATAAAGATAAGACCCTTGGCAGCCACTGCAGTCTGCATGTCATGTGTTCCTAGTTGCATTTATATCTTACACCACATCACATGCTTTGTGTATGTTTTAAATCCTTTTTAAAAGGGTTGGAAATTAGTTTTAGAAGGTCCTATACCTCTTTTCAATTAAGAAATTAAACAGCAAAATGTTAGGTGTAATGATTTTTTTAAAATGTTATCTTCATCTGATCTGTTTTTGTGCATAGCACAAAACAAAACGTACTTGTTTTATGCTAAAATTCAGGAACTCCTAAACCAGTGGGTGAAGAGCACTGAGGACTTTGCATATAATTAGTCATACAGTCTGTTGAAATATTTTTCAAATATATACTTAGTTGGACTAGAGTTTAACAAAACAAAGTCTCTTTATAAGTGTTTTCTTTGTTACGTTGAAATCATATTGTGTTCTGGTAGAAGCCATGTGTTTGTCTGTGCATGTGTGTTAATCTGTGTGGAAACCTGAGTTAGGAATGAAGAACTTAAAAGTTGAGTATTAAAATATTGGTACATGCTTTGAAAAAATGGTAATTCAGGATGTATATATGGGGAGAAATGTCTTACTTTGAAGGTATACTCTTGTCAGTAGTCTGAGTTAAAGGTGTGGACATAAAATGTCTGAGATGATAAACATAGCTATGAATCAAACATTTACATTTCCAGTCCACCGAGTGTGGTATAAAAATTGTATTTCAGGAATGAAATCAAGGTTCTCTTAATCTCTTGCTTAGAAACAGTGAACTTGATAAGCACGATCTTAATTGGGGAGGGTAATTAAGCGCATGTCTTAATGCGTATATTTTGTAATTCTGCCTCCAGCCAAATGATGCAAAAATGTGATGCCTGTTTTTAATGTGTTACTTCCTTTATTGACTATTTTTAGTATTTTTGTGTTACTTTCTAAAAATTACTAATATTTGGGAGAAGAACACAAAAAAAGCAAATCAGTATTGTGAACGTCGCGCAGTTCCCAACAGCAGCATTGTAGTCTCAAGACCATCGTGTTCCATGCTGTTGTGTGCCTTAGTTGTGCTGCTCACACAAATGAAGGGAAGGAAAGGCTTCCAGCAGGTGCCTCTGTCTCTGTATTAGCATTTGGGTGAGAGGCAGCAGCACCTCTTCACCAGACTGTTTGGATTTTCGCTGGTGTTGAACTAAAAGCTGTAAAGCCAAGAGCTCACTCAGCCAGAGTCAGTTATTTGCGTGTGATAACAATGTAATGTGCATTCCCCTTCTTGGTGGTAAGTGAAAGGATGAAAAAATTTACAATACTTTCAGGGGTTGAAAACCACCTTCCCTTTTGCCTTTGAGTCTAGGGAGAAGATACTAAGATACTGGATAATGATACTATATTTGATTTGGGGGACAAAACAGGGAAAGGAATTGGACTTTGACTTTTTTCAATAGGATTTTTTTCCCCTTCAAGAGGGACTGTGACTGTGCTGATGTGGTCTGTTTTGTTTTGTTTTGTTTTGTTGTTTTTATCAATTTTATGCAAAATATGTGGCTATAAAACCATATATATCTCCTCAGTAACTACAAATCATTGTTATTTAAAGCCAACAAAATAGCATAACAGTTTTAAGTTCAATAATGTTAAGTATTGTATAGAAATATATTGGAGGTAAAGTTCAGTTAATGAAATTGTGTATATGTTATTGATGCTGTAAATTATTTTTAATAAAGAAAATTGTATTATCACATTTGACTCATGTTGTATTTTGTAGTGACTCAGAATAAAACACCATGACTTAAGAAATGAAATGCTATCCAGAAATTTTTCATTAAAATATTGTAAAATGTTCAGACTTAATTCCCAACATAACATCCAACATGTGAACCAGTTAATCTCACCGCTATATCACGGAGTTCCTTTCTATGCTAAGACTTAGGAGAATGAGAGTCCGAAGTCCTGTTAGGGCCCACTGAAACAGTAAATGAATTTAATTCAGGGAGTGTTCCACCTGTAGTCAAGTTATAGAATCAGTTTGCCACGAAAGACTAATCTGTCCTAAACCATGGTCTTTTGTACAAGTCAGGCAACTTAACAGTCAAGTGATGGAGACGTATCTATTCTTCCAGGCAGTTCTGACATTAAAAGTTTAGATGTTTAAAAACTATTTCACCAAGCTTGGTGTTGCATGCTTGTAATTTCGGTGCTTAGGAGGCTGAAGCAGGAGCGTTGGTTGAGTTGAAGGCCGACCTGGGCTGAAGCTAAGGCTACTGTGGTAAACACCTGGTCTCAAAAATTTTGTCTAGTTGAAGTCTCCTATTCATAGCTGACATTCACTGATTCTCTTCCTCCCTAATCTGTCTGTTCCTCATTGTAACTAATTTAAGTACATATTTACTGTGTAAATTGAACCTACTAGAAATGGCATTGCATGTTTCCTCATACCACAGATCTTTGTTACGGTAATTGATAACATTTAGGACAGAATTGGACAGCTCATTGATAAGAATTGTGTATGACAGAAGATGGCCTTGCTGTAGGACAGTGGTGGTGTATGGTCTGGAACCTTCACACTGTAGGTCCTGCTAATGGTGTCACTCACTCTGTCTTATGCAATTTTATTGATGTTTTTGCAAAGCAAGTCATGCACAGCTGGGAACTAGGGCCACAGCCCTCTCCCCTAAAACAAGGTTTTGGAAATATGATCAGCTTCCCCTGATTTGGAAAGGATATTCTGGGGACTATGGTTTAGGGCAGTGGTAGGTCACTTGCCTAGCAGGATCAAAGCCTTGGATTCAAATCCCTATGTTGCCCACTCCAAAAGCCCCTCCTACTACTGTTAGTAGCAACCTAAGTGATTAAAGCTTATTAAAATTTGACATCCAGGGCTGGAGAGATGGCTTATAGGTGGCAAGCACTGACTGCTCTTCCAGAGGTCCTGAGTTCAGTTCCCAGCAACCACATGCTGGCTCACAACCATCTATAATAAGATCTGGTGCCCTCTTCTGGCCTGCAGGGATACATGTAGACAGAACACTATACATAGTCTTCAAAACAAAAATTTGACATCCAAAGACTAAAGTCACAATTTCAGATTCTAGGGTAGTATCACAAAAGCAAGTACCAGTACCAACATAAACACACCCTGATAGTTTGATATCCAGACTTCATGGAAACAGCAGCCTTGGTGCATTTATCGCTTGATACCAGTTTTGCCTCCTAATTACAAATTACTGCTAGTCTTGCTAGGGCTTTTTTGTTTTTGTTTTGTTTTTGTTCGTTTTCTTGTTTTTTGTTTTTCAAGATAGGTTTTCTCTATAGCTTTGCGCTTTTCCTGGAACTCACTTGGTAGCCCAGGCTGGCCTCGAACTCACAGAGATCCACCTGGTTCTGCCTCCCGAGTGCTGGGATTAAAGGTGTGTGCCACCACCGCCTGGCTTAGTCTTGCTGTTTTGGTGAGAATTATTTGGATAAGTCTTACAACTGCTAGACTAGACACTTGTGTTTAGGATATGTTTGGGCCACATAACCTTTCTGTTAATGATAGGCCACTTGTAGCTAGTTCCTAAGATGGCACCCAGTAGCCATTTTAGTTTGTGTGATTGCATTGACATTTGCACAATGAGATTGCCTAAGGTTGCATTTCTCAGAACATGTCCCATCAGTAGCATATTAGTACCTGAAAAATGAATCCTCTATTGCAAAAGCAGATGTATATGTAATCCTCAGTCTGTTCATATGACCATTGAATTTTATGTATCTATGTATTGGCACTAAACTTTGAACATCCAGTATGTAAAGGAAATATGAGACTGCAAGATCGAGCCATTGAGATGGCTCAGTGGGTAAAAGGTGCTTGCTGGACAATCCTGGTCACACAAGTTCTATCTCCAGAGCCATGTAAAGGTGAAGGAAGGAACTGACTCCACAAAGTTACACACATTGGTTTTTCTAGACAGAGTTTCTCTGTGTAACAGCACTCGTCCTGGAACTTGCTTTGTAGACCAGAATGGCCTCAGCCCCCACCCCCCAAGTGCTGGGATTAAAATTTAATATATTTTTTAAATTACAAGATTATGTTTTCTAGAACACATTTTCTGTTGAGGTTGAACCCAAAGCATATATTCTAAACACTGAACCCTGACACTGAGTCATACAATACGAAGTCGTATAATCTCTGCAAATTGTTTTTGTTTTTCATTGGAGGGGTGTGTGTATGTGTGTTTGAGAAATACACACGCACACACACACGCACACACACACACACACATTTATTTATAAAATCTCCAATGTTGGGAAAAATGGTTTGGCATCAAACATTAGGAATCGTAAAAGACTGAACAGTCCATCCTAAGGACAATTTGAAGTACACAAAAGCTGGGCAAGGTGGTGCAAACCTATTATCTCAGCACTTGGAGGTGGCAACAGGAATCCAGCCTGGGCTACAAGAGATTGTCTCAACCAAAATCTTAAGATGTACAAAATGTTTGTGTATAAAGATACCCTGAAAATGGGGAAATATCTACTTAAAGTAAACATAGCAAGTTACAGAAAGCCTTTTTTTCTCTTTGACAACAGTTTCCTTATGTAGCCCACCCTGGCCGCCTTGAACCAGAATCCTGCCTCTACCGCTCAAGTGCTAGGATTACACACCCATTACTATAACAGGGTTCCATTTCTGAAGAATGTCCCAGGAGGTCCGAGGAAATGGCTCAGTGGGTAGGAGTGCTTGCTGCCCAAGCATGAAGACCTGAGTTCGGATCCCCAGAACCCATATAAAAAGCCAGCCATTACTGTGCATTCTGCACCGCTAGTGGGTCAGGGAGTGGCGAAACGACCACCGGAGTGTTCTGACTGCCAGCCTAACAAAAAAGAATGACTCCGAGTGAAAGACCCTCCCTCAAAGGAATAAAGCAAAGACCAGTTACCAGAAAGGATAATTAAGGTCGTTAAACTAACTTCTTGTCCCCAAATCCCTAGCAAGCTCTTGAGCACTTTGCTGTTGCCTGAACTGCCTACCCTACCTAAACAGGGATTCTAGCCCAATTGCCAGCTCTGTACCTCGGTGTAAAAGAGTCGTTCGTCACCCCTGATCTGAGCTGTGGTGCTGACAGCCCGGTTCGTGCTGCCTTCTCTCTCCCTCTGCTGGACGGTTACCTCGCTTGAAAACGGGTGCTGTGGCCGAGGTCCTCAACTGGGAGTTGGTAACTGCGGTCTGATTGCTCCGTGCACTTAGACTTCAGTTTTCCCGCCAGCACAGACAGTGTAGGCCTCTTTATACAGTCGTTTCGGGTTGGAATATGCCAGTACCCAGACAGCGAGCCTCGTCCCTCACAGAGGGGGACCGACCCTTGCAGTTTCGGGTCGAGGATTCCCTTCTGGGGAGAATGCAGCTCTGGCCACGCCCTATGAAAGATGGCCTCCAGGATACGCGCTTCCAGAAAGATCGGGAAGGAGTGAAGGAAGAAAGCCAAGATACGAGCTCTCAGGAGGCAGCTTCCTGACAGACACGCTCCATTCAAGTCGCTGCCTGGATTAAGCCGACCTAGACAGAATTGACAGTTGCCGCTCAGGGGCCCAAAACCTTCTAAGTGGTTACTCCAGGGCCAATCAGAAACAAGAGCTCTGAACCCTGACTGGAGAGCCGAGCCTGACAGCCAATCAGAAGCCGGGGCTCTGAATTCTGTTGGGGGCGGAGGAAGGGTTGGGCAGGGGCGGTCAGTGGTGTGCGCTGATTGGGCGGCGGGATGTGGGCGGTGCCAATGGGAAGGCGGGGCTCGCGGCCGCGGGTCGGGCCCCACCTCCCGCACCGTGGCTTCTGGCTTGCTGAGCGAGGACAGCGGGTCTGCCTGGGGACGTCCGGCCGCGGCGGGTGAGCGGAGGTGGGGGAGGCTGAGACGAGCCCGGGGTCTCCGTGAGGGGACGTCCTTGAGAGCGGGCGGCGGGCTCCTGCTGCCCTCGCGCTCCTCACATTCGCTGCGTGTTAACCAGGCAGCTCACTGTCCAGCCCCAGCTGGGCTGAGATCTCAGAGCGCAATCGGGAGGGTCCCACCCTCCGCAGGCCTGCACGGTGCGGTGCGGGATGGAAGCCATCCCAGAGGCTCCCCTGGACCTAACTGACACAAGGCCAGGAACCCAGCTATGGGCCACCTCCCTCCCATCGTTGTCCTTTCTCCGCAGCTAGACCCACTGGAGCAGCGGGTAATGCTGCTTCCAGGCGCCCTTGGAAAACGACTGTGTAGAGTCCCCGCAGCCTGTGAACTGTGAGTGAGGGCAACCATTGGCTCACTAAGTAGATGCAGGCAATACAATTGCCTGCTTCCCCGCCTTGGAAGCTCATAGCAGAAAGGGTCGCTGAAGACCGACTTGGAAGAAGTGCTAAGGCAGAGTTCACGGGACTTTATAACACTCTAGGAGAGGACAAGAGGATAGAGTGGTTTCTGTTTTGTTGTGGCGGGTTTTTTCTGGTGTACCTTGCACAAGTGCAGAGTGTAAAGTCCACTCTCTTCATTCCCCTTTGATTTAACAAAGATTATGGAGTATGGCGCCAACCTCCTGGTTAGAAAAAGCCCTTACTGTTTGAGGGGTTTTTCGGGAGCTAAATATTGCTGACAAGAAGTACATTAATACCTATATAGGATTTGGATTCGCCCTCCATCCTCTCCACACACACACAGGGCACATTTGGTTAAAATGGAAATCTCTGATAAAAAAAAACAAAAACAAAACCAAAAACATTTCTATGTGTGTATTTGCCTTCAGGAGCAGGTTTCAATGTGTGCCTTTCTTTCATGATGTGGAGTTCTTCGTGTATACAACTAAAAAGCAAATATAAGAGAACTCTGAACAGCTTAGATATTGGTGCTAGCAGGGACTTTTAGAGATGACGTTCCTGAACTCTTTTAGAGGCCATATGGCTGAAGTTTGAGAGGTTGGTAGCCCAGCTGGTGCCAGAACAACTTTTTGTAGCTCAGCACCTGTTTAATGTACCAGGTTGTCTTGTGAGCGGACCTGCCAATAATACCTCGTCCTGCTTTAGCAAACAAGGCTCTGCAAAAAGATGCTTAACAAATTCCATTCAAGGTCATGGGAACATTTTTTGCAGATGGGCCTTCATTAATTGCCTTTAACAGTCTTTTCAACTTTAAGGACTTTTTCTTTTGAGACAAGCCTTCCACTGTAGCCAGGGCTAGACTAGAACTCCATAGGTAGTCCGGACTGCCTTCAACAGCAGCAGTCTTTCTGTCCCTGTCTCTGGATTGGTGGGACAACAGATGTGAGCCACCACCACACCCAGCTCCCTCTCAAATTCCTATCGAGTGCTTTTAATACCCTTAAACACTCTCAGAGTTGAGAGGATTTCATCTTGGAGTTAATGCTTCAGTTCACATTACATTATGCACACTGGCCTTGTTTTATATATATATTCAGAAGGAATGTTTAAAATTCCTTGTTAAATTTTAAGGCCAAAAGCAATGTGAGACAGGATGTATTAGTTTCCAGAAGTTTCAGGTGCAAAGATTGTTTCGAAACCCTGTTTAGTCTTTGTGACAATATGTTTAGTGAACAACACCCGAAGAGCTTAATTTGCTTCTGAAAGCAAATACTTTGGTCAGAAGGTAAACATGAGAAGTGATTGTCAAGAATACAACTTGAGCCGGGCAGTGGTGGTGCACGCCTGTAATCCCAGCACTCGGGAGGCAGAGGCAGGTGGTTCTCTTGTGAGTTCGAGGCCAGCCTGGTCTACAGAGCTAGTCCAGGACAGGCTCCAAAGCTACAGAGAAACCCATGTCTGGAAAAAACAAAAAAAAACAAAAATACAACTTGGCTGGGGACATGGTTTTGCTTGTTAGAGTGCTTACCTAGCATTTGATCCCCAGCACCAAATAAGCCAAGTGTAGTGGTACATACCTGTAATCTCAGCATTTGGGAGGTAAAGGCAGGAAAATCAGAAGGTCAAGGCTATATGGCGAGTTCAAGGTTAACCTATACTCCACGAAACCTTGTCTCAAAAAACATAAACAAACAGAAAAAGAATGCAACAACTTATAATTACAAACACATACCATCAAGCCTGGCTTTTTATGGTTGCTGTGGATGCAAACGTCATGCGTACATATTGGTCACCTTACCCTGTGAGCCATCTTCCCAGCCCCCAGAGCTGAGTTCTCAGTGGAATTTAGTACTAGTTTTAGACACATCTCTTGATTTCTTTGAACCTATATTCCCTGTACACTTGGTAGACAAGAGGAAGGATTGAATTGGATGATAACCAAAATGCCTCTGTTTGTTCTTAGAACTGTACCTTCAATTTGGGAGGGAACTTTAAAAATGGTTTATGACACAAGGATTCACTTGCCAACATATCTACTTCTGTTTTGTTTGTATTATTTGAGACAAGCTCTCCCTATATAGCCTGGCCAGCCTAGAACTTGCTAGGTAGACAAAGCTGGCCTGGACTTGAAACAGTACTCCAAGCCTCTGCCTTCCAAGCGCTGGGTTATACACATGGGCCATTATGCCCTGATAGAACATCAATTTGTTTTTCTTTTGAAGATTGTTTTAATTTTTAAATGTCTGTGTGTGGCTGTGGTGTATGTATAACTGCAGATGCCTACAGAGTCCAGAAAAGGATGTCAGATGCCCCTGGAGCTGGACTTACAGGTGAATATGAGCCACTCACTGTGAGTGCTGGAGACCAAACTCAGATCTCCTGAATGAGCAACAAGTGCTCTTAACTGTGGAGCCGCCTCGCCAGCCCAAGGACATCTTCTTGACCTTAGTCACTAATTTAAGTTTTTAAACGTTATAAATAAAAATCAAGAAGCATAGACTCAAATAGAGAAACAGTGGTCTGTCTTGAGAATAGTAATTCAAATAAATAACTGTCATTGTAATATGTCTGTCTTCTGGCTGTTATTTTTCCCCTAGACATAATGTCAAGTGGAGATGGCCAGCAGTCACGGGCTTTTACCAAACCCACTTTTACTGAGGTACAAGCCTCTGCACTGGTAGAATCAGTATTTGGGTTCAAAGTCTCTAAGATCCAGCCACTCCCTAGCTATGATGACCAAAACTTTCATGTTCACATTTCAAGAACCAAAGACACTACAGATGACCCCGTTGACTATGTCCTCAAAATAAGCAACACGGAGTCTAGTCAGATTCCAGACCTGATTGAGATGCAGAACCATATCATCATGTTTCTGAGAGAAGCTGGATTTCCAACAGCATCTGTGTGTCGAACTAAAGGGGACAACACCATCTCACTCGTGTCCATTGGTAAGAGATCCCCTATATATCATATTACTGCATCTGGGCTACAGGTAGAAGTGTGGTATCAAAAATAAGTTCACGCTGGGTGGTGGTGGTGCACACCTTTAATCCCAGCACTCGGGAGGCAGAACAGGTGGATCTCCGTGAGTTTGAGGCCAGCCTTGTCTACAGAGTGAGTTCCAGGAAAGGCACCAAAACTGCATGGAGAAACCCTGTCTCGAAACCTCCTCCCCCCAAAAAAACCCCAAAAACAAAAACCAAAACAAAACAAAAAGTTCACAATTCCAAGTGGAGATATAGTTTGGAAATGGTTTGAGTTGAAATCTAGTATAAAATTAAATTTTCTGTTTATAAGTGTCCTGATAAATAGTAACTAAGGGACCTGTGAAAATCAGGAGAACATGTTCTGTTCTTACTTAACACAAAAAGATTATATATGTTGCTAGGGATCGAACCCAGGCCCTGTACGTGCTGTGCAAGCACTCACTTGGCAAAGTCCCTTCTCCAGCCTCGAGGGCATCTTTTTATTTATGAGACTGCTTGCATAGGCTGGTGCTGAGGTGCTGTGGAAAGAACCCGAAACAAGCAATCAGGCACTGAAAACCCCGGTTCGTCGTTGCTATGTATGTGAACTCAGACACAACATTTGAGTGCAAGGCTGCACGTTCTCATCTGTGGGACTCAAACCGTTCCCTTTAAGGAGTGTTGAGATATGCCTAATTTAGCAAGCGGCCGCTTGAGATCAGTTCCTTGGAATATTTTGAAGTGTGAGGTTCTCCACCATCTTCTTTCTTGTTTATCTATAACTTTTTCATTTGTATTGCTCCTAACAACTGAGACCCTCTCCAGCCCCCCCCCAGGAAGAGATAGCAGAGTTGAATTACAGATACAAGATGCACTTCAGTTTGCCACAAAGAAACCTGTGATTTGTTTGTTTGTTTGTTTTGTTTTGTTTTGTTTTTCGAGACAGAGTTTCTCTGTGTAGCTTTACGCCTTTCCTGGAACTCACTTGGTAGCCCAGGCTGGCCTCAAACTCACAGAGATCCACCTGCCTCTGCCTCCCGAGTGCTGGGATTACAGGTGTGTGCCACCACCGCCCGGCAAAGAAACCCGTGATTTATGGAACGTCCCTTTTTTATGCCTGTGGTTCCTCATTGCAAGTGTATATGAAAGTGTGGGTTTAAGGCATTCATTTACCTAATAAGTAAATGCCTCCTTGGAGCTAAGGCCTGCATAGTTGGAGCTGTCTGAACGTGTAAATGGTTTGTCTTCCTGTTTGCCTTGACCCCCTCCGCCCTGTCTCACGGAACATTGCAGAGTAGTTTTGGCTTTTGTGCCTTTCCCCTCCTACCCCCAAATTCCTTTTCCTTTCAATGGCAATTCTAAAGAAAAAATAGCTTCTATTGTTTTTACAAGAGTGATTGACAGAATGTGTCACTCCTTCCATCTAGATAGTGGATCTGAAACCAAGAGCTACTTGGTGAGAATGCTCACCTACCTGCCAGGAAGACCCATAGCTGAGGTCGCCATCAGCCACCAGCAGCTCTATGAGATAGGAAGGTTAGCTGCCCAGTTGGATAAAGCGTTGGAGGTAAGATTTGGGGTCTTTTTTTGTTTGTAAGGGGTTTTTGTTTGTTTATCTTATTTCTGTTGTTGTTGTTGTTGTTTGTTTGCTTTGAGATAGAATTTCCCTGGGTAGCCCTGGCTGGCCTGGAACTCACTATGTAGACCAAGCTGACCACAGAGATCCTCCTGCCTCTGCCTTGAAAGTGCTGGGATTAAAGGATTAAAGATATGCACCACCATATCTGACTAGTGATGAGATTCTTAAGAACAATATGCTTTATTTATTCATTTTCTTTGAGATAGGTCTGTACAGAACAGGGTGGCCTCAAACTCACTGTGTCGCCGAAGACTACCTTGAACTCCTGACCCTTCTGACTCTATCTCCTGAGTACTGGAACTATAGGCATGTACCACTGCATCTAGCTTATATGGTCCTGAGAACTGAGCTTCAGGCATGCTGCACTGCCTCCCCAGCAGATTTATTCATCTTTTATTCTTGGTGTCTGTCCCTGTACATTTGACACACTGGAAGACTTAGTTGTTCAAGAGTAACTCCAAGCTTGTTCTAAAGTTAGGAGTGCATTGGTCAGAGAGAAGAGGAGGAAGAAGGACATTCCGGGTGGAGGAATTAGCACATGAAGTGCAAGGAAGGACCGTATTCTGGAACCGCTGGGCAATTCATTGTGGCTGCAATATATAAGGGTTATAGATGAGGCAGACAAGAGATAAAATTGAAAATATAAGGTGGAGTCAGATTCAAAGATACACATTCTGTGTCAGTAACGAGTCAGTCAGTTTGTCCCTAACAGTTGGGAGGCTGATGTAGAAATCTCTTCAGTTTGTGCCACCTAACAACTACATTGTAAGACTGGGCCTTCCCACTCTCAAAAAGTAAGGAGTCTCAGCTGTATCTTACAGGCAGTAGAGATCCTTAGGAGGGTTTTTTTCTTCACATGCAAAACCTAATTATAGCACTCTGAGAGCCAGAAAGGTGGGGAACATCTAGGAAGCTAATTCAACAGTCAGATAATCAATAAGTAGTTTTAATTAAAAACTAATGAAGGGCTTGAGTGAGGGAAAGGTTGGATGTAGTGGTGCACACCTTCAGTGATTGTTTTAGAGTTAAGCTCATGACTGGGGAAGGCTTGAGCAAGGCATGGATTCTAACCTAGGCTTATTGGGATACAGTTCAATTCAGAAGCAAGAAGCAATTGTAAGTAAGAGAGGAAAGGGACCGAGTTAATTGTTTATATTTCAGAAACATATTTGTAGTCTGCTAGAAATTAGCAAATAGAAAACAGAATGCTGCTTTATGTGGCAGTCATTATACTTAAAATGTTTCTCATAGGAAGAATTTTTAGGGCCTTACTTTTGTTTTGTTTTGTTTTGTTTTGTTTGTTTTTTATGCAATCTGACAGCGTTTACCAGGCATGGTGGTGTATACCTGTAGTCCCAGCACTTAGGAGGCTAAGGCAGGAGGATTGCTGAAATTAATTCAAGCTTAGCTTTGGCTATGTTCTGACACCCTGACTAAAAGCAAACAAACAAAGATACTGAGAGTCTTTGCCATTTAGTTGACATATTTAGGCCACTTTACTTTTTTCCCAGTTGGGTATGTGTGACCATGTCCAGCTCCCACGTGTTCCTTGTGCTTGTTTCCCACAGAACTTCCTGGAGGAGACGCAGGAAGTTGATTGGAAGCCAGTTGACTCTTGCATGTCTTGATTGTAACCTTTGACAGGTGGGACCAGGCCTGGGTTTACTCTAAGAATTGTGTAATGTAAACCCCTTCTGAGTTCTCTGCCAACATCCTATAAACTGGATGTTTCCTAGAGTGGTCAGTAGCCATAGACACTGCTCCAGTCTTGCATATGTGCCCAATCCCATCCTTTCTAGACCTTTCATTCCTCAGACTTAACATGTGGGTCACAGACCCAAATTCTCAATGAGGACCTGGTGTTCTCTCTGCAGCTCTGACCTTAGGAGTCTGTCCTACACACTCTAGACACCTTGGTCTTCCTGGACTCTCAGCTCTATGTCTTCAGCTCACTGAGCATTCTGGGCTCTTCCTGGGTCTTCCCCTCTGCACTGAGTCCTCTGTCAAGGTAACAAGTGGGGACAAACTCATTTTACTTGTCTGTTTTCATTCTTAATGCCAGTGATTTAAAGTTTATTCGGTGTTTTAACTTTTATAACAAGACAAACCAAATTTGTTCCTCCTCTTGGCCAGATTATCAAGGCCATGTGACCAATCTACACAGTATTAATTTACCATGCTATCCCAAAATAGAAACAACTCATCTCATTTATTTTCTGGTTAAACAAAAACCTTTTAGTGACTCATTACTTAAGAAAAACCAGTAAAAATACAAAGAAAGATCAAAAGTTGTCAGTAACCCCATTCTCTGGAATTGACTTCAATAAATATTTATAAACTTTTTCTACTGCACTCTGTTTACTTATTCAACAAAAATTGTACTGCATATAGCTTTGGGTAGTAACCATGTTAAACATTTCAGTCAGAACACTTTCTGTTAAGTTGGAGCAAATCCATTTGTGGACGTTCATTAAAATGTCCATTCATGGGGCTTCAAAGATGATGCCATTGGCACAAACATCAAGATGGGAATTAGGATTCTAATACCCACATAAAAGAATGGCAGCTTATCTCCTAGCACTGGGGAGGCAGAGACAGGAGACTCCCTGGGGCTCTCTGGCCAGCCAGTCTAGCCAAATTGACAGGTCCCGGGGTCAGTTGGAGATCTTGTCTCAAAAAACAAGATGGAGGGTCTGGCAAAATGGCCAAGCAGTGAAGATTCTTGCCACCAAGCTTGAGCCCCACGTGGTGGAAGGAAAAAATGGACTCACACAAGTTGTTCTCTGACCACCACACTCATGCCATGGCGCGCACACACACACACACACACACACACACACACACACACACACATGTTTTCTTATGTGTCTATGTATGTATGCAACATATATAACCCATGCACACACATACACATGTAAATAAATAATTTAAAAAGTAAAATAAAATGAAGAGCAACTGAGGAAGATGCCTAGTGTTGACCTCTGGCCCCCAGGTATATACATGCACACATGAACATGTACACACACACACACACACAGTATCCACTTACGAATGTCAATATACTTGGGATTTAAGTAGCTATTTTGCTTTCATTTGCTCATGACAGTGTCTTTCTAAAAAAGATTTCTTTATTTTATGTGTGTGATTGTTTTACCTGCATCTGTGTAAGTGTACTGCATGAGCCAGTTGCCTAAGGAGGCCAGAAGAAGGTGTTAGATCCCCTGGCACTAGAGTTATGGATGGCTGTGGATGCTGGGTGCTGGGAACAGAACTCCAGTCTTCTGCAGGAGCAGCAAGTGCTCTTACTCACTGAGCCATCTCTCCAGCTCCTGTGGCAGGGTCTCACTATATATCCCTGACCTGGAACTCATGTAGACTGGATCGGCCTTAAACTTGCAGCAATCCTCCTGCCTCTGCCTCCTGAGGGCTGGGATTATACATGTAGGCCATCATACCTGGCTTAAGTGTATTTTTAGAAGATTTTTCTTCATATGTTAACCTTATTCAGAAAAACCTTTGTAGTAGTTACAATGTTCTGTATTATATCTATATTGTCTCTCTGGTGTCCTCAAAGTGTCTCCCAAATATGCTGTTTCAATAAGTGTCTCTTACATCTTTCTCCTTTATCATTTAAAAATAAATGTGTTGTGATATAACTAAGGTATACAGCATGTTATGATACATATACATATACATGTACACATACATATACATGTACATATACATGTACATACACTAGAAGAGCTGCTATAGTGCCTATCATCAGATCACCACACTGACTGAGCCGTTTCCAGGGATTGTTGAGTTTTTCCTGTGCTGAAGCTTTTAGATTGATATAATCCCATCTGTTTATTCTTGCTGTAGGCATGATAGGCAAGAAATCATTGACAAAGCCATTGTCAAGGAGTTTTATGATTTCAATCTTGGCATTTGGGTCTTTTGTCTAGTTGGGGTTGATTTTTGTATATAATATAAGATACATGTCCAGTATCGGTGCTTTCCTCGTTGAAATCCAGTTTTCCCAGAACTGTGTTACAGACCCTTATCCTCTCCCTCTTCCGGTGGTACTCAGTGAACTCCTGTATTTCATTCCTTCTCTCCCATGGACTCGCTTAGCGAAAATGCTGACCATGGACACTTACCAGCCTTGGTATTCACGTTGTTAGATCATTCAGCTTGTTAGTCTTAAACATTTACTACTTTGCTGCTCCCATTTCTCTCCAGAGGCTGTAAATAATTTGCCTTTTACTAAATATTTGCTACAGTGTAAACTTTGGCCAACACACACCCTTCTCCTTCTCCTTCTTCCTTCTTCTTCTTCTTCTTCCTTCTCCTTCTCCTTCTCCTTCTCCTCCTCCTCCTCCTCCTCCTCCTCCTCCTCCTCCTCCTCCTCCTTCTTCTTCTTCTTCTTCTCCTTTTTTTTTTTTAACCTGGCTGCAATGACTATAATGAACATAATAGTACAGATTTTCTTTTTTTGGGTTTTCTGTGTAGTCCTAGCTGTCTTGAAACTCACTCGGTAGACCAGGCTGGCCTCAAACTCACAGAGATCCACCTGCCTCTGCCTCCCAAGTGCTGGGATTAAAGGCTGCGCCACTGCTGCCGCCAGCCTAGTACAGATATTTTTATGAGGCTGTAACTTCATTTCCCTTAGGTATGTGCCCCAAAAAGATTGAGCTGAAGGGTCACATGAGAGTTCTGTTTTTAATTTCTTTAGTACTTTTCCATGCTGTGTTCTATAGTGACTGTACATTCCTGTCAACAGTATATACAGGTTCTCTTTCTTTGTACTCTCCAAAAACTGGTTATCACTCATATTTCTGATAGTGTCTGTCTTCACAAGTGTGAAGTGATATCTCATGGTGCTCCCAGTTTGTATATCCTTGATGGTTGTTGATGGTGACCACCTTTTCATGTGCTCATTGAACATTTTTGTATTCTCTTTGGGAAAAAAAATGTCTCTTCTAGTCTTTTGCTTATTTTTAAATTGAGTTATATTGTTTTTCTTGTTATTGAGTTTACTAGTTCTTTACAAATCTTGGATACTAGCACTTTCTCTACATCTTTTCCTGAACTGTTGATTGAGATTAAAATTGTTGACTTCGTGTGTGAATATGTTCACGTATGTACATGTTGTATTGGTGCGTACTTACATGTGTGCAAGTGTTTGTCAAGGCCAGGGTTGACGTCGATGTCTTCCTTGATTGTTCTCCATGTTTTTTTGCTATTATTTAAATTTTTCACGTTTATTTCATGTGTGTGTGTGTGTGTGTGTGTGTGTGTGTGTTTGTCCGTGTCCATTCATACCATTGTGCATGTGTAGAAATCTGAGGCGAGGACAACTTACAGGAGTCAGTTCTCTCCTTCCACTGCACTGGCTCCGGGAATGAAGCTCAAGTCATCAGTTTGGCAAATGCCTTTTCCTGGGAAGCCATCTTCCTAGCCCTCTACCTTATCCTTTGAGACGCGTCTCTCACTAAGCCTGGAACTGTCCAAATGGCCACACTGGCTGGCCAGCAAGCCTCAGGGATCCTCCTGCATTTCTCAGTGTTGGTGTTTCAGGCCTGTGCTGTCATCAGATCAGTGCACTGACGGAGCCGTTTCCCCAGCCCAGGGATGTTGAGTTGTTCCTGTGCCGAACGAAGCTTTTAGATTGATATAATCTCAATTATATCATATTTGCTCTCGGTATGGTAGGAAAGAAACCACTGACAAAGCCATTGTCAAGGAGTTTTATGATCTTGGCATTTGGGTCTTTTGTCTTTTGGGGGTTGATTTTTGTATATGGTGTAAGATACATGTCCAATAGCATTGTTTTTCATGTTGAAATCCAGTTTTCCCAGAACTGTATTAAAGAACCCTATCCTTTCCTGTGGTGTCTTTGTGGTGCCCTTGTTAAGCACTACTTGGTACTGGGTTTTTAGGGTTATTCATGGATTCTCTGCACTGTTCCCTAAGTCCTTTTGTCTGCTTTTATACCAGCAAAATGTTATTTTTCTTTCTGTTTGTTTTCTGATGCTGGGTATCAAACCCAGGGCAACCTCCATTCTAAGTATATGCTCTACCGCTGATGTATACACTCAACACTCATACTGTTTGGGTTATGATAACTTTGTAATATAATCTTAAGTCAGATTAAATTCCTCTAACTTTGCTTTTCTCCTCAGAATCACTCTGGATATTTGGAGTCTTTCATGGTTTTATACAGATCTTAAGATGTTTTTTCTACTTTTGCAAAGAATGTTACTGGGATTTTGACAGGACTTTTGTCAACTCGTTTGTCACTGCTATCTCCTGCCAGCCTGTTTACGGCTCCACTCACAGGCCTCTTCCTCCTGAAGCTTCAGCTCCTCTTTCTCTGCTTGAGGTGGCCAGTGCAGTTTCAGAGGTGACACCTCCACATGACGAGAACTTGGCTTTTCAATGGTCACCTGCAGCCGTGCTGTGCCCCCTTCTTAAGTCGTCAGGTGGGAAACAGGAGAGCTCTAGGGACACAGAGACGGCTCTCGGCTTGGTATTACAGTGCCTTCTGACATATTTTATCCCCACTGCCTGTGCCCTCCCTGACCCCCGCCATGCTGTGACAGGCGGAGTCCCTTAACCTTCCTGTAAGTACTAAGAGCTCCGGTGTCTATGACACTGCAGACGTGTGCTCTTTCGGTCCTGTCCACGTGGCAGGGGCCGTGATCACTCTGTGGAGGATATAGTTGGGCCGCTGAAGATTCCAGCAGCTTCCAGGCCTAGGGGATCCAGAGTAGACAGGAGCCCTGACTTCATAGGGACCAGAACTGAGACATTCATGAGTCATAGGACCAAATAATACTGGAATTTGATTGCAGTTTGATTGACAGATGGGTTGGAGGTCAGTCTCAGGAGATTCAAGTATGGGGAAGAAGAAAACAGAGCAACCCAGTGAATAGGATTGTGATCTGAGCAGTGTACTAGAGGAAGCAAAGTGCTTAGGAAATGGGAGCTCTGGTGAGAGAGAGTGGGGATGATGACTGGGGTCGGCTGACATGAATTCATAGAGCACCGGTTAAACTGCCAGCAATCCAGACTGCTGTGCAAGAAGCCAAAAGGAAAGAAAGGCCAGGGAAGTCAGGACGACTAGGTGCAAAATTCATGGTTTTGAATATTCAACCCTTTGGACTGCGGACATAACTCAGAGATAGAGTGCTTGTCTAGCGTGCGGAAGGCCCTGGGTTATCCCCCAAACAAGCAGACTGAACACAAGGCACTTGTGGAGCACCAGCAGGTGTGAGGGTTGTGTTCCTGGTCTCGGTCAATCCATGGCTGACTGGGGAAACTAAGATCTGAGATCTCCTGTGGTCTGTTTGTAAGCGGAGGAGGAGCTGGAACCATGATGTGTGTAACTCAGTCCAGTGCTCTTTCCTCTACCGCCGTGAGAGCTGAGACAGCGTCATGTGGGTGTGAGGGACAACAGTGCCAGCATTGTAGGGGCTAACCCTAACCCTACCTAAGCAGACTGCAGTGGAAACCCAAAAAGACTGTTGTATTTAACAGTGCTCTGTCCGTGTGTACACCTGCAGGCCAGAAGAGGGCACCAGATCCTATTATACATGGTTGTGAGCCACCATGTGGTTGCTGGGAATTGAACTCAAGACCTCTGGAAGAACAGTCCATGCTCTTAGCCGCTGAGCCATCTCACCAGCTCTAAGGACTTTTTTTTTTTTTTTTTTTGACAAGGTCTCACTATGTAGCTCTGACTATCCTAGAACTCACTCTGTAGACCAGGCTGGCCTGGAACACACAGAGATCCTCCTGCCTATGCCTCCCAAGTGCTAGGATTAAAAGCGTTTACCATACCTGGCTTTGTTATATTTACTTTAAATAAAAAAAAAAAAAAAAAAAAAAAAAAGATGGGCCAGGCGATGGTGGTGCACACCTTTAATCCCAGCACTCGGGAGACTTGGGAGGCAGAGCTTGAGGCCAGCCTGTCCTACAGAGCGAGATCTAGGACAGGCACCAACACTACACAGAGAAACCCTGGCGGTAGGATCAGAATCCATCCCTGGTACATGAGCAGGCTTTGTGGAGCCCACTACCTATGATGGGACACCTCATGCAGCCTTGGGGCAGGGGGAAGGGCTTAGACTTGTCTCTAATGGATGTGCCTCCCCATGGGAGGCCTTCCCTTCTTGTGGGAGGGAGTGGGGGATGGGTTGGGAGGGGAGGCTGGGGGGACGGGAGGAGGGAAGAGGGGGATCTTTGATTGGTGTGTAAAATGAATGAAAAAATTTTATTAATAAAAAAGGAAAAACAAGTACACACACACACACACACACACACACACACACACACAAAGATGGAGAGATGGCTTAGTGCTTAAGGGCATATACTGTTCTTCTAGAGAACCCAAGTTCAGCTTCCAATACCCACATGTGGTTCACAACTGCCTGTGGACTCTGTGAGTACCTGCATTTACATGCACATACCACACAAGACATACACATATACACTCAGACATAGACATACAGACAATTAAAAATAATAAAGGGAGGCTGGAAAGAGTTCAGGAAGGGAAGTGATGCTCCATGCTTCGTGCAGAAGTATGAAGACTTGAGTTGTCTCCCCAGAACTCGCATAAAAATACCAGGCAAGGTGGCAGGCTTATAATCCCAGTGCCGTGGAGGGAGAGGCAGGCGGATTTCTGGAGCTTTGGCTTAGCCTCATTGGCAAGTTCCAGACCAACGAGAGACTTTGTCTCACAAAACAAAGCGGATGGCTCCTGAGGAATGACACGTGAGGTTGACCTCTGGCCTCTACGGACCAGTGCACACATGCACATGTACCCATAAACACATGCACTCACACAAACATGCACCCACCCACCCCCATACACACCAAATAAAAATAAAAGTAACGTGTGAGATTTGTAAAAAGGACTTTGAGTGGCACTGGACAACCTGAAAGGAGAATTCCCCTCTGCCATTGTCTCTATTCTGAGTCAGTCCATCTCAAAAGCACTGCTCCTGGTATTTCAGTGCTTACCCTGTTTTTGTGATCACTTGTGGCATTTAACTCACCAGGAGGTGAGGAGATTGAAAAGTGGCTTCATGAGGCAGAGTTGAAGGAACTAGAGAGGTTTTGTCTCCCAAAGAGAAGATGCTGAGGGCGCAGGTGTGCTGTCCTGAGAGCAGCTTCCAGACCTGGGGGACCCAGAGCAGAAATGTCCCCTGTGAAACATGGACCCACAGCATGGACACCAACGGAGAAGCAGGGGTTAGCTCAGTGAGAGGAAGAAGAGCCGTCTTAAGGGGACAGTACCTCCCATGAATACATTCCCATAGAGAGCTGTGATGTACTGGAGAAGGGGAGTGGTCAGGAAGTCTGTGCAGAGGTGCTTTTTTTTAGTGGAAATAAGACTCTAACATCTCGGTGGAAAAGGGCATTCTGGAAGAGAGAGACGGCATATACCAAGGCCTTGAGGCTCCCTGGACTCCAGGGACGCCAGAGTGATGGAACCAAGTGAGTAAAAGATACAGTGGAAATGACAGGGGGCCGGCCAGCTGTGCCTAGTTTTATCACTGGGATCAAGGGTAGGACATTGCTCATGCTAAGCACTCTACCATCTAAGCTACATCCTATCCTCTTTCTTGCTTTTCATCTAGAAATTTCATCATCCAAAGTTAAATCTTCTCCATCGGGAGAACTTCATCTGGAATCTGAAAAACGTCCCACTTCTAGAGAAATACATGGATGCCCTGAGCCAGAATCAAAACCGGGAAATTGTTGAACAGGTCATTCAGCTGTTCAAAGAAGAAGTAATGACCAAATTAAGTCATTTTCGAGAATGTGAGTATTTTCCCGATCAAAGTATGTACTTTTCTCAACCTTTAAATTGGCAAATTTTATACTGTCAGGAAAACATGGAGGTACAAATTCAGTTTATCACATTATAAGATGGTCTCATTTGTTCCTATTATTTTTACAAGAATAGTATATTTATTACTCTTAAAATTGCCGTCTTCGAAGTTTGCTTTTGTATAGTTTGGCCTGTGTTGTCTGGGCTGGTCTTGAATTCACAGAAACCCTCCTGCATCAGTCTCCTTATATAAACTTGACCAAATAATGCCAGTTTCCAAAAGAGGTTGTATGAATTCACATTGCTCTTACCAGGGTGTAGACATCCCCACTGCACGACCATCTTCACTTTGTGACATATTTGTTTTCCATCTTATTTTCATATTCTAGTTTCTCATTATAGATTTAAAATACATTTCTCTATTAGTTGGCCATTTACATATATATCTTCTTGGGAAGTGCTATTAGAGTCTTTTGCCTACTTTTCTGTTAGTATTTTTTGTCTTATTGATTGATTGATTGATGAAAGTTCTAAACATACTCCAGATGAATCCTTTGTAGTTTTTTTTTTTTTTTTTTAAGATTTATTTATTTATTATGTATACAGTATTCTGTCTGCATATATCCCTGAGGACCAGAAGAGGGCACCAGACCTCATTTCAAGTGGTTATCAGCCACCATGTGGTTGCTGGGAATTGAACTTAGGACCTTTGGAAGAGCAGCCAGGGCTCTTAACCACTGAGCCATCTCTCCAGCCCGAATCCTTTGTAGTTATAATCTTAGTGGAATATAAGGTTAGAAGTTCTTCCCCAACATATTGTCAATAACATTTCATCATCCTACACTTTATGTTTTTTGCATTTTATATTATGTCTATAATCCATCTGGGTTTTTATATACAACATGAATTTGACTTATAGATAATAATTTGTCCCACCATTGTAAATTGCAGACACCTTTTCTTCTTCTCTGTTTTGTAATACCATCTGTGTTATGATCAAATGTGATTTGGATTATTTTATCCTTCTGGTCTAGTTATTTATCTCTACACCCATACACCAAGTATCAGTTTAGTTTATGTCTCTGTTCCATTGTTCCTGATCCCCTTCCTCCCTCCAAACAGTCCACCTTCTGGTGGATTTGCCCTCTCCAGACTGCCTGCTCCCAAACTGATAATGAGACTTAATCTTACTTACAAATGCTTGGGCTATAGCTCAGGCTTGTTACTAGCTAACTCTTACATTTAAATTAACCCATATTTCTTATCTATGCTTTGCCATGTGGCTCATTTTCTACACATCCTGATTTTTCAGCAGCTGGCTGGCTTCTCCTCTGACTCCATTCTTCTTCTTCCCATCATTCTCATAGTTTGGTTGTCCCACCTATAATTCCTGAATGACTACAGGCCAATCAACTTTTTATTAAGCCAATCCAGTGACAAATCTTCACAGTGTACAAAAGGATTATTCCACAGCAACCTTCTGCCTCCATGAAACATGTATCCCATTACCCTCTCCTTCCTTTTGTACTCTCTTCCTTAAGATCCCTTCTTCCCTCTCTTGGGCTTTCTTCTAGATTCATGTCCTATAAAACACACACACACACACACACACACACACACACACACGCACACACACACACACACACACACACACACAGATTAAATCTAGAGTGTACATATGAGATGAGAGAAAACATACAGTACTGAGTCTGGTTTACTTCACTTTAATACAATAATCTCCAATGCATCCATTTCCTAGCAAATATCATGATTACACTTTTTATTTATGGACAAATAAAATCCCATTATGCACGTGTACCATGTTTTCTTTATCCATTTATCTGTTTTTTGTTTTGTGGGTTTTTTTTTGTATGTGGAGCTGAGGATCAAACCCAGGGCCTTGTGCTTGCTAGGCAAGCCCTCTACCACTGAGCTAAATCCCCAACCCCCATTTATCTGTTTTTTTAAAGATATATTTATTATTTATGTGAGTGTTCTATCTGCATACATGCCTGTGCACCAGAAGAGGACATTAGATCCCACTATAGATGGTTGTAAGCCACCATGTGGTTGCAGGGAATTGAACTCAGGACCTCTGGAAGAACAGGCAGTGCTCCTAACTGCTGAGCCATCTCTCCAGCCCCTCCATTTATCTGTTAATGGATATCTAGGGTGGTCCCATTCCCTAGCTATTGTGAAGAGTTGAGCAAAAAACATGGAGAGTGTACCTTTGTGTACACTGGTTTTGAAGATTCTGCTTTAAAGTAACAATCATTTATATTCACAGGTCAATAATAAATAAATAAATAAATAAATAAATAAATAAATAAATAAATAAGAAAGATCACACTCCACACCACCTCTTTAAAAAAACAAAGAATATAGTCCAGCATATTCCTAGATAGGAGAACTTGTAAGTGCCCTAAATATTACTACACAGTTTTAATTTCTTGAACTTTAGTTTTTGAATAGAATAGAACATATCTTCCCATCTTGTTCTTTTATATGAGTCTTAACTGCCCAAGTGTGGAGGCAGAGGCAGGTAGATCTCTCTGAGTTCAAAGCCAGCATGGTCTACAGAGCTAGTTTCAGGACTGCCAGGGCTACACAGAGAAACCCTATCTCAAAAAACAAAACCAAACAAAATAAGAGCATTAACTACTTTTTTCCTTTGTATTTCCATATCAGTTTTATGATCAGCAAGCCATATGTTTAAAAAAAAAAAGGTCTATTGATACTTTGGATTTTGATTGCTTTGTAGTTAAATTTGAAGGAAATGGTGATTACAGTACATTTATATTTATAAAACTAGTCTAATCTATGGACAAAGTCAGGGTCTCAATTTACATATACCCATAGGAAATCTTTATTCCTAAGATGTAGATAGACAAGTAAACGTGTAGACATTGAGTTTTATAAATGTCCCAATAAGGCATTATACAATAAACATTTTAAATTTTTATTATTTCTTTGGGGATGCACATGCTGTAGTACATATGTGGAGGTCAGAGGATAGCTTGAAGGGGTTTGTTTTCTCCTTCTACTTTGTGGGTCTCTGGGTTGACCTCAGCTTGTCAGGCATGGCACTGAGTGTCTTTACCCATTGAGCCTGCTGTAGGTCAATTACAGGACTTGGCACATGCTGGACAAGCACTCCACCACTCCTGTATCTCAAGCCTATGCTACTATACTCTCCTTCATTTAATATGTTTGATTTAAAAAATACTAATATTTTATTTCATGTTCCACGCTTTGTTTGTTGCTGATATTTCAGAGTGATACTTTGGTGCATCCATGAGAGGGTCTCCACAGGTGTCAGCCAGGGCAATGAGCCATGAAGAGTTGAGAATGAAAACTTGATTCAGACTGACCTTGTCAACCTGGATCAGACCTAAGAGAGTCTGATGCCAGGCAGTTGATTGTCAGTACATTTCAACACAGTATAATGGGGGGGGAAAGTTTCCTGGTGTAATACAATCCCCAGTGTAAAAGGAAGCATAATTACATCAAAACTCAACTCAGGGTACATTTCATTTTTTCCAAGAAGATGGGTTCAGAATAGGCTGCCTGTACCAGTTTAAGGGCCTAAGGAAAGATCTGATCTGGTCTCAGTCGTATAGATATGATAGATGTCATGTGAGCTATTAGCCACCTCTGGTACTGGTTGTGGGAGCTTGGGAAGCCTCTGGATATACAGATAAAACAAGGGTCATTTAGACTATCAGGTATCTCTGGTCCAGGGAGCTCTGTGGGGATGGGGTAGAGGGTGGGGGCTGGCTGTAAGGCTCATTTAGATTAATAGCCTCCTCCAGGCCTGGTTGTAGGAGGTTAATATGGCCTGGCCCAACAGATAACACAGATCACCAGGCATTCCCAGATTTCCGGATGAAAGAACAGGTTTTATATCTTTCCCATTGGAAAAAAAAATCCTGCATGCTTAACATTCCTGGTTTCTCTGGAGATCTATGGACACAAGACACAAGATCTTCGTGCTGTGCTTCTAACACATCCATACATTTTATTTTTCATTTATATTTGTGTGTGTGTGTGTGTGTGTGTGTGTGTGTGTGTGTGTGTGTGTGTGTAAACCACATTCAGGTAGCCATGGAGGGTATTAGATCCCCTGTAGCTGGAGTGGAGTACCCACCCCATGTGGGTGCTGGGAACCAAACTCAGGTCCTGTGGAAGAACAGGAAGTGCTTTTAACTGCTGAGCTATCTCTCAATCACTCAACATCAAACACATCATTTAAGTAATTTATCTCAAGATGCTTCAGAACTTATATGTATACACATATACAAAATCATCTGAAATGTTCTATAAAGGAAGAATTTTTCTTCTCTCAAATACAGGCTTTCCATATAGGCCAGCCTGACCTCAAACCTACATTCCTTTTGGTTCATCCTACCACACCTGGGTTACAAGTGTGTAAAGCCATGCCAAGTGAGAGAGCCCTTGTATTTGTTTTTATCCCACTAAGAATTCTTGCTTATCTACCCATGGAACTTTCACGGTATTAAATTACTTTATTTATTTATTGTGCATGTGTGTTTCTGGACACGCATGTGCTGGAGTATGTTGAGTGGAATTCATAGGACAACTTTTGAGAGTGGTCTGTTCCTCCACTTGTGAGTCCTGGGGATGGAGCTCAGGATATCAGGATTGCACAGCACAAGCACTTTTACCTAGCCAGCCTTCTTGCCAATCCTCAGTATTTAACTGTTGACTGTGATAGCCAGGCATGGGTGCACACCTTTAATCCCAGTACTGGGAGGTGGGGGAGAAGTAGGAGGACCTCTGTGAGTTTGAGGCCAGCCTGGTCTATATAATGAGTTTCAGGACAGCCAAGGCTACACAGAGAAACCCTGTCTCAGAACCCTGTTAACTGTGATGTTTTAGTTTGTTGTTATTGTTAACATCTTTTATATGGTTAAGGGAGCTTCCCTGTATTCCGGGTTCACTAAGAATTTGTATAAAGATGCATGCTTATTTCTCCTTGCATCTGTACGTCTTGGTTATATCAAACATTAAATCAACATTGCATTCCTAACTTAAACCCAATGTGGTCATTGTATTGTTTTCATTTCTCTCTGTATTATGTATCATCCTTTTCAATTTGCTGATGTTTTATTAGGGCTTACATCTACGTACCTAAGAAACATTTCCTTACAGTTTTCCCTTTATAGTATCCTTATATGGGCTTAGACTCATAGAATTATTTCGGGAACTTTTCTATCTTAGTGATTATAAGAGTAGAGTGGGGCTGGCAAGATGGCTCAGCTATTAAGCGCACTTGCTGCTCTGCCAGAGGACTGGAGTCAGTCCTTTGCACCCATGTTTGGTGGCTCACAACTCCTTGTGTGTCCTCTTCTGGCCTGTGAATGCAGCTACACATGTGGCATACACACATTCAAATATAAATTTACAAAATAAATACTTACATTTTTAGAACTATGACAACCTTTTCTTTTTGTACTGTTTGAGGCTGTTTTCTACTGAGTCAGTTTAGTACTGTATTTTTCTTTAGGGAAGTTTCAAATTTAGCAAACTGAGCACAGTGGCATCCACCTGTAACCCCAGCACTTGGGAGAAGACAGAAGGATAAGGAGTTTGGTCTTATCTTCAGCTACATAGCAAGTTTAATACCAGCTTAGCTACATGAGTCCCTGTCTCAGACAAAAAGCCCTAGAAATGAGCAGTTTTATTCCTTTAATATATATAGCACTATTTAGATTTTTGCCATATTTAACAAGTTGTATTTTTATAGAAATTTATTTAAATTTTGTATTTATAACTACAAGTTTTTAACATACCTTTTAAATTTTCATTTATCATTTATTATTACCTACTTTTTTGAGATTTCATTTTACTTTATATGTATGAGTATTTTGTTTACATGTATGTCTATGTACTACATGCATGCAGTACCCAAGGGAACCAGAAGAGGATAGTGGATCCTCTGGAACTGGAGTTATAGCCAGTTGTGAGCCATCTTGTGGGTGCTGAGAATGGTCCACTGGAAGAGCAGCCGGTGCCCTTAACCCCCAGAGCCATCTTTCTAGCCCTATTTACTTATTTTCTAACCTGCTCAGGTCTTTAGTAGTATCTGTCCTTCTGTTCTGAATGCAGATCGCTGGCACCTCTTCTTTTTCTGAGACAGGGCTGCTCTGTGTATCCCTGGCTGTTCTGAAACTCACTCTTCAGTCCAGGCTGGCCTCGAACTTACAGAGATCTGCCTGGCTCTGCCTCCCAAGTGCTGGGATCAAAGGCGTGCACCACCACCACCACCACCACCACCACCACCACCACCACCGCCCAACTGGGGAAGGGAATTTTCAAGGCCCTCTTTATTGCATCTTAAATTACTCATATTATTATCTGTTTTTTTTTCTAAATGTTTCCTGTTTGCCTTTAAAAAAAACAACAAACAACAACAAAAAAAAAACTTCTTGAAATAGGTGCTTAACTCATGATATTTTTGTGTTCTTTTTCTTTGCCTTTATTTGGACTACAAACACAAAATTAATTAGAGCATAAGTCTTGGTTTGTGAGGGCCTGTACCCATTTTTATTCCAAACACGAATGCTGTTTTCCTTAGCTTCTCTTCCTCCTCCTTTCACCTCCTTGTGTGTGTGTGTGTGTGTGTGTGTGTGTGTGTGTGTGTGTGTGTTGAGAAAGAGTCTTGCTATATAACCTTGGCTGGAACTCATTGTGTAGACCAGGCTGGCATCAAGTTCATAGAGACCCATTTGCCTCTGCCTCCCAGAGCTGGGGTTAAAGGCATGCTCCACTATGCCCTGTTCTTTTTTGCTGATATTCAGATTTAAAGTTTGTTTGTTTGGGAAAAGGTGCTGTTTGGCTTAAGACTATAAAAACCTATTCCAACTAGGGATAGTGGGGCACAGCTACAAGCCCAGCCCTTGGAAGACTGAGACAGGAAGATAGAGAGGGAATTTGTGGCCAGCCTGGAATACATGGCAAGAGCATGTTTCAAAATTTATTCTACTTTGAGATATTTATTATTCATCAAAGAATATGTTGTTAATCTTTTTTAAATTGAAGATAATATATCCCATTATTTTTATAGCATTATTGGGATATAATTCACAGAAGACACATTGTATCCATTTATTTGTACAATTCCATGATTTGATATATCCTCAGAGTTCTGCAGACATTGAATATCTAATTGTAGAACATTTCATTTCCACAACGCGAACCTTGTACCCTGTAGCAGTCAGTTCTATTGCTTTTAAACTAGGAAACATGGGGTCAGTTTTTGTTTGGCTCTTTTTCTGTCCAAGCGGGGAGGTGATATTAGATTATTCCTCCTGCTTTGTCTCTTACTGTTTCTGTTTGCTTTATGCTGCCACTGTTATGTGGTCTTCATTATTGCTCATCTTCATTATTGCTGAAGCCTTTTTTCATCAGCTGCCTGGATGTCTTGGTCAGCTACCATTGGAAGCACTGCTTTTGGAAATACAGCTATCTCCAGCTATAAGAGAAACTGTGCACACCAAGTCCTAATACATAATTTTCATTTAGTTTTAGATATTTTGCAACTCATTTAAGAGTATCTTCTTTTCATCATATTTAGAGATATAAATTATTTCCTCCATAATATGATGAACTTTTTCATTATCTTTTCATTGCTGATTTCTGCTGTAATTGCATTTTGGTTAAGAAACATATGCTAGCCAGGCATGGTGGTGTACACCTTTAATCTGAGCACTTGGGAGGAAAAGGCAGGAGGATCTTTGTGAGTTTGAGGCCAGCCTGGTCAGCATATGGAGTTTTAGGACAGCAAGGACTACATAGACTCTGTTCCAAACAAACAAACAAAAATAAAACATATTATATATCACTGTTGTCCAATAGGATTCCAAAAAGTAAATGTCTATCTCTATTGTCCAGTGAAACAGTCATCGTGCGGCTAGTGAATACTTGAAATATGGCTTGTGCAACAAAGGAACTGAGCCATCCCATGTTATTTAATCTTTTAAAAAATGATTTGTCTTTTTTAAAACTTATTTATTATGTATGCAGAAGCGGGTGCCAGATCTCATTACAGATGGTTGTGAGCCCCCATGTGGGTGCTGGGAATTGAACTCAGGACCTCTGGAAGAGCTGTCGGTGCTCTTACCCTCTGAGCCATTTCTCCAGCCCTTATTTGTCTTTTTATTTCATATGCACTGGTATTTTGTCTGCATATATGTCTGTATGAATGTGTTAGATCTCCTGATACTGGAGTTACAGTTATGAGCTGCCATGTGGGTTCATGGGAATAGAACCCAGGTCCTCTGGAAAAGCAGTCAATACTCTTAGCTGCTGGGCCATCTCTCCAGCCTCAAATCTTGATGAATTGAAGTGGCTATCTGCGGTTAGTGGCTGTGAGTTTGAACAGGACAAGTCTATATGACTTTAGTTGTTGACATTTATTTTATAATACTTAAATCTTTATGATGTATGTCTGTTACATTTTGGTAAAAACTCCATGTTTGATTAAAGAGAAAATGTATCTGTAATTTTTGGGGTGTGTGCCCTTTAAGTCAGGTTTGTCAACCATGTTGTTAAAATTTTCCATATATTTACTGATCACTTTTGTCTGTTTGTTCCAACAACAACTGAGTAAAACATACTTTAATCTCCTGTGGTGTGGATTTTCTGTTTTTTCCTTATATTTCTATCTAATTTTGCTATATATATTTTGAATTAATTCTATGCTACATTTGTGTTTCAGAAATGTATAATTTTAAATTGTATGGTTTATAATAATGTTCATTGGTATTACTCAATGTGATACATGTTAACTAAGCATAATTTAGACAAACCTAATCATATAGAAGTTAAGCTGAGCATGGTGGCTCCCACCTCTACTCTCCACACATGGGAGACTGAGGCAGAGAGATTGTCATGAAATACAGGCCAGTTTGAAACAGTTGTCTGTTTCAAGAAAAAACTTATTAAGTTAAAAAGATACGTTCCATATCACCTAATTATTATAAAGTATGTGACTCTCAGTGGTTTGTTGCTTGTCAACAAACTAATAACATCTAAATTCTAGACAGTAGCTTAAATCAGTGTTTTTCAAATTGCCCACGATAAAGACAAGTTTGGGGTTTTGTTTTCTCCCAACATATTGCAATTTGATGCATGGTTCTACTGGGCATGTCTGGGTCATACCTTGTACCACATGCAGCTAACTACTCTAAACATAACTCCAAGTGGACCATGTTCTGATCAACCAGCAGGGTCATGCATCTTGCTCTTGGATGTCAAATTGCTAAAACATTTTTTTTTCCTTGACATTTATTTATTTATTTATTATGTATACAGCGTTCTGCCTGCATGCCAGAAGAGGGCACCATATCTCATTATTAATGGTTGTGAGTCGCCCTGTGGTTGCTAGGAATTGAACTCAAGAGTCTCTGGAAGCGCAGCCTGTACCCTCTGAGCTATCTCTTCAGCCTCACTATAACAACACTCTCAGCTGGTCTTGAACTCACAGAGATTTGTCTGCCTCTGCCTCCTGAGTCTGGGATTAAAGGTGTGCATCATCACAGCAGGCCTATCAGAACTTGTTAAAACCTAGATATAAATAAAGGTCCATATGCTCCTGTAAGACCTATAATGATACAAATGTGCTTCTGCTCCTTCTCAACATCTCTGGCTTTGAGCAGTCCTCCAGTTTGGGAGTTTGCAAGGACCACAGTCTCCCCCTTACCCTCTGCACTGGTGAGAAGCAGAAAGCAAAAGAGCCAAGCTCTGCCTGTGTTCTTTCCAGGAGAAATGGCTTCAAGAAAACAGAGTTTGTTCTTTTATCTCTTAGTTTTGCTCATCAAATTCTTTAGATAGCTTTGCTTTAAAAAGAAAGAAAATGAGTTGGTATTTTCAATAACTTTTTGCATGATTTTTCTAATTTCAGGTATCAATCACGGTGATCTTAACGACCATAACATCTTAGTAGACTCCAGCAAGTCAGCCTCTGGAGATGCTGTGTATCAAGTCTCTGGGATTTTAGACTTTGGTGACATGAGCTATGGCTACTATGTATTTGAAGTGGCCATCACCATCATGTACATGATGATTGAAAGCTTGAATCCTATCCAGGTCGGAGGTCACGTCCTTGCAGGGTTCGAAAGTGTGATCCCTCTGACCGCTGTAGAGAGGAGTGCTCTGTTTTTACTTGTGTGCGGACGGTTTAGTCAGTCACTAGTCATGGCCGAGCACTCCTGCCGGCTGTACCCAGAGAACAAAGACTACCTCATGATTACAGCGAAAACGGGATGGAAGCATTTACAGCAGATGTTCGACATGGGCCAGAAGGCCGTAGAGCAAATCTGGTTTGAAACCGCCAAGTCTTATGAATCTGGGATCTCCATGTGACCAGAGAAAAGTTTGTGTTTCCTTGGCAATCAAAACTCAGTTAGGCCCAGATCAAATTCATGAAGGATTTTCCTGCAGAATTAAAAAGGGAATGGTAAGTCAGAGCCGTTCTAAATATGAAGAGGCAAAGAAAGGTCTACTTTTTCCAGCAGTCTTAGGACCGCCTTTTACACCTAAGAAAGCACTACATTAGGAACACTTTCCTAGTGTGCCAGGCCCTGGGCTCAACCTCAGCACCACAGAAAAGAAAAACACATGCACAACTAAACATGTCTTTCTGCAGGTCTTCTTTGCCTATTACATGAACCATACATGATGATATGTGATTTGTAATCAGTCTCTCAAAGTCTATCCCAGTCCTTAAATCAATAACTTTTAAACTGTGAAAAGAATATATATGTATAGCTATATTCACATATGTTAACTAAAATCCACATATTTTAAACACCTAGCCTACACAGTACTAGTTCTGTGAACTCTGACCTCACCTCTCTAGAATCCCATGGCATTCTGTCTTTTTTGTGGCATTTCACTGGCTTCCCTGCTTCTGGTTGTGGAGTCATCTAGCCTGTATGTGCATTTGACCATGGCAGAGACCACCAGAGACTTGCGTCTGTGTATCTCTTCTTGCACCTGTGATAGTGCCTTCCCCACAGAAAAGTCTTTGGACACATTTACAAAGTGAACACATTCGACAGGAAAGATGTGGTGGTGCCCTAGGGGAAAACACAGGTGGGAGTCATGAGAAAAACATTTAAGAACATTGAGAGAGTGGCTGCAACCAGCACTCCAGAGACAGACATCAGACAACAGCAGAACTGCATGGAAGCAGATGCAGACATCGGGCAAGGCTGTCAGCCCTGATTCCAGCAAGGTTCCTCTGCACATAGGGGCTCACTATACTGCTGGTCTGAAACGACGCGGTTCCCAAGGTCCTCCTGGTCAGCCTCCCAGTGCAGGGCTATAGCCACACACCAGATGTTCTGACTCTCTAGAACTGATTCTTTTTATAGGGATCTGTAAAATTAGTGAAATGAAGCTCATTGCACATCTGTCTTAAGTTTTACCTCCGTATTTCCTTTACTGATTTCTTTTCGTGTCTCTCTAAGCAGATATTTACTTATTCTTGTAGGGTGGGCTTTTTTTTTTTTCCTGTATTGAGACCAGATTCCACCATGTTATCCATACTGGAATCAAGCTGTCAGACTCCTGGGCTCAAGTGATAATCCTGCAGGCATGTTTATCACACTTGGTTCATTCTGTTTGGTTTAACACACTTTCTACAGATACTTTCCCCATATCAGTCAGTGAGCCCTGCTGCTTTAACAAATCAGGATTTGGGGTCAACAACCTGGAGTACCCTGTCTTTCCTGCTTCGTAAGTTTTTCAGTAATACATACTCTAACCCAATGTGTATTGAACATTATTTACTACAGAACAGAATCATATAGATATTCTGAAAACAGAGCCTTTAAAAGCTGAATTGACTCAAAAGAGCCTAGGCTTAGATCTTAAATTAGGGCTGTGACCCCTGCTCCTAATCACTACAGAATCCCAAACTATTTCTGCCTCCCCTCTCCTGGTCTTACACACACACACACACACACACACACACACACACACCAATTGAGATCAGTCACATGTGAAACACTTAGGATTCTCACATTTAAGGTTCTTATTTAACTTGGCTAATCAGGAAACTAGGGACCAGAAAAAATGGACCAAAACTTCGGTTTCTCTCTAGACCAATGTTCATCCTGTTATACAGTGGAACCCTGCAGGTTTCTCTCTGGATTGTTCTTGCTAACAGAGATTCCCGTCACTAAATTCCTAATGCAAATATTGCTGATTTCTGTTACGATATTAAATATATACTACATTGTATGGATAGTTTACTGTTTTGTTTTTCTCTCGTTTTTGAGACAGTCTCCCTATGGTAGCCCTGGCTGGCTTGGAATTCACAGGGCAAACCAGATTGGCCCTAAACTTTCAAAAACACTCCCTCTTCTGCCTCCCGAGTACTGGCCAGGCTCAGGCTACATGCCACTGATTTCTAAGCTTCCCCCTTTTAAAAACCCAGATCCAAATCATTTTGCACCCTACACAGAAGACAAAGGCCCTGTCCAGTGGGCTGAGATGACAATATTAAACCAGGCACAGTCAACCCACTAGCTCTTCAAACCCCAGCATCGACACAGAAACCAGGTAAGATAAGAAGAGATGGATGAAGAGGAATTCTCCCAATTAAAGATCTGAGAAGGGGGAAAAATAAGGCTACAGGGAGGGACGAAGGAAAAACTGTTAGGGGCAAGGCTGGAAGAGTAAGCGATTTGGTTCTGTCTACAGTTCTGCTCTGGCCTTCGTTAGAAGAGAAAGTAAAAGCGGAACGCGAAGTCTAACAGGAATCTAGTTCCACTTTCCAGACTAGGCTCTTCCCTCCTTCCTCCAATCCGTCCTCTAACACCGACCCCAGCCTAAACCGACTTCTCCAATGTCCACGTGGGCAGATGGTCCCCGCCCCGCCACCAGGAGGACTTCCGCGTCCTCGCCGCCCCGCCCCCTGGCAGTTCTGCGCACGCTCGGGAGCCATATTCGCCGCGGATGCTTGGCTCTCCGGCTTGGTGCTTCTCCAGCTGAGTAAAGCGGCGGCGATCTGCACCCCTCACCGTCTCCCTCCGGTGAGGCTCAGTCCCCTAGGGCCCGCGGAAGCGAGGTCGCTGTCTCCTGGGCCGGGGCCGTCTGCGCGGAGATCCCGGCGCGGGCCCGCGGCCGCCGCCGAGGAGCCGTGGGCACGATGACTTTGCACCCGCCTCCTCGGTGACCGGCCTGCCAGAGACTGGCCCCCGCCGGCCGCCGTCGGGCATCCCCGCGCGGCCTGGACGGCGGGCCCGGGCTCTGGGACCCACCGGGTCGGTGCGAGGGGTGGGGGCGGCTTGCGGCCCTGCGAGCCCATTCGGGAAAGTGGAGCTGCAGGGAAAGTCCAAGTCTTGTGGCGCCGGCGCCGGGCGTGGAGGTGGCTGTGTGCACAGTCTGATCCGAAACCCGCCGTGGCCTGACTGCTGTGCTCAGGGCCACCTTTCTGTTTCTCCTGCGTGTTGGAGTCGACACCCGGCAGGTTAGCTTGCCCTCCGCCTCTCGTCGGCCTGAGGGCTTTTCTAAAACGTCCATGAGTTCTTGAGCCCAGTCATTCGACAGAGCCGTCATGAGGAAGAGAGAAATTCAGTTTTCACCTGAGCACGCAGACCCTTCAGATACCTCTTTAGCTTTCCAGCCTCGATTCCTGATACCTCATTTTATTTGGCAATGTAGGAATTGGACTCTGAGGTGCCATTTTCCCACAAAGGCAGTCTTGCTGTCTTTTGAAGAAACGAGGCTCAGGTTTACCACCTCCTCCCACACCCCCAAATTTAGGGCCAAATCGGGCTTAAGCAGTTTGTCTCTTATCCGTTGAATTATCCACTTTATTAACCTTCCTCAGCCTGCTCTACTTGGAATGCCCTTCCCTAAACCCTTGCCCAATTTTTCCCTCTCGACCTGAGGCTTTTCAACTTATTTTTGCCTGATTTACTCTCATTTTCGTTGCTTCTCAAAAACGTCCTTGCTGTCCATCCCCTTCTCCCACCCTCGGTGCCGCTTCCGTGTTACTTTATAATCTGTGTCCCTCTCCTCTGGCTGCTAGATTCTGAGTTCTTCAGACAGACTTGGCTTTCACCTTTATTGTAGTGGTCCAGCATCTAGCATAGTTTCCTACGGTTGTCTGGTGAATAGTTAGTGTTAGTTGAATGATGGTGTGGATCAAACTGTTTTGGATCAAACTGTTTAAAAAGTAGACAATGCTTATTAAGTTATGATTTTTTTTTTAAATTTTAATGGTCCTATTTTCTTTTCACAGGAATTACATAAAGTTCAGAAGCCATGGTGAGTTCATGACACATTTCATTTCATTTTTGCCTGTTGAACGCTGTGGCTTGTTCGTAGCTAGCAAACTGACACGGACAAGGGAAGCAGAAGCAGGTGTGTGTGGGGGGAGATGGTTTCTTCCTTCCTCTGCAGAACCAAAATACAGTTGTAGGGGTTTGGGCTTCCAGATGTTGGCTGCTTCAGTGATAGGCATCATCTCTCTGTTTTTCCTTTGTAGTCTCGAAGGTATGACTCCAGGACCACCATATTTTCTCCAGAAGGTAAATTAGAAAAATTAACCTGCTCCAAAGGAAGTTTGTTTTTGTTTTGTTTAAGTATTTTGCTTTTAGTGTGGCGGAGCTACACGTGTAGTTTGGTGTTAAGTTCATTCTTTTCGTACTTTGAGAAGATAACTTGTTGATTACGGTGTACATGGTTGAACAGTGGAAGTCGGGCTGTGGACTGTCCCCTGCTAGTGTCTGCTGCTCTCTTGGATCGGCGGAGTAAGGCCACAGAGGACCGTTGGTGTCTCGCTGTTTTGTAGGTCGATTGTACCAAGTGGAGTATGCCATGGAAGCTATTGGACACGCGGGCACCTGTTTGGGAATTTTAGCCAATGACGGAGTACTCCTTGCCGCAGAGAGGCGCAACATCCACAAGCTTCTTGATGAAGTCTTTTTCTCTGAAAAAATTTATAAACTTAATGAGTAAGTGAGGTCTTGGGGAGAGTTTGAACCACTTTTAACATAAATGGGATTTGCGTATCTGGAAAGGAGTCTTATGTGAGATGGTAGAACTAAAGTGAGTAGCGTTTTTTTCTTGGGAAAATCTGTGTATCTGCTTTATTTTGCTTGAAACCTCCATGAAGCCCATTTATTGAAGTATGTCTCAGTATGTTCGGTGTGTGTAATTCACTTCGAGGACAAAGTAGCATTGTTCGGTAATAAAAGTATGTACTTTCTGGTCCCACACATTTGGTTTCAAATCCAAGGTCGATCAATACAAGGTATGAATGATGTTGTGCCAGTTACTTAACTTGTTGGCGGCTGGGATCCACTTTTGTCTAAGAGTAGAGGTATAGGTATTCAGAAGGCAGTTGAGTTCTCTGTCGGGTTAATTAGCCATCAGAAATACATTCCCTGCATGGGCTTAGTACCTCTCACGGGGCCTTTTGGCACACCAATTGACATAGTATCTTTCTTCCACAGAGTCACTTTAGACTACTCAGCAACTTGTGGGCTTGTCTAGGCATATCACAGAGGATATCTAGACTGTAGAGAGCCAGAGAAAGCTTTGGGGAGCAGGCAGAAAAGGGAGTGCGTGCCTAGGCAACCTGTGAACTCCCCCACCCTTGTGTCCCCTCACCTGCACACCTGTCAGGTCAGGCATTGAGAGGTATACCAAAGTGTGGGAGTGGTCTGACTACCCACAAAGCCTTTTTCTTTGGCTCCTTTGCTTTAGCTATTTACTGTGCCTTTTCTTGCCATGTTTCCAGAGGGCAGAATAAACATATCTATTGAAGAATTGAGGCAGCATTTGTTTATCATTTATGCTGAATGACATTAGGTAAACTTCTAAGAAGACGATACTTTCAAAGACCTTTCCCTGAGGGGAGCCCTGTGAAGCAAATTTGGTGAATTCCTAATAGATCTAGGTACTTCTTAATACTTAGAAATGTCCTAGCAAGCATCTTTCCCTCTTACATTGTCTTTTTTTTTTTTTTTTTCCTTTAAGGGACATGGCATGCAGTGTGGCGGGCATCACATCTGATGCTAACGTTCTGACTAATGAACTAAGGCTCATTGCTCAAAGGTATGAATGGAAGTAGTGTAACACACAGCACATGAGTCAGCTGTCTCCAAGGAAAACTTGCTTTGCAGAGTTTGAAGTTGTTTTAAAAGTCCATTAATTGAAAAGTATATTCTTCCTAATCAAACTCATAAAACACTGTGTATACCAGAATACTAGGATGTTAGTGTTTTTGCCCTCTCCTTCTTGAAATTACAAGTGACCGCTGCATTTACCCTCATTATTTACGTTTATATTTAGAGGGCATTTCCTTGCTTTGTATATATTTTTGAGAAGCCTGTTAATATGTCAATCTTTTTACCTTAGGTATTTATTACAGTACCAGGAGCCAATTCCATGTGAGCAGTTGGTTACAGCACTGTGCGATATCAAACAGGCTTATACACAGTTTGGAGGTACTGAGTTTCTTTGAAAACACTCTGAAAACTTAAAGCATTTTATGAGGAATAAACTTTGCTTTGTTTTGTTCTGCTTTGAGGTTGTTATTTTGCTTTTGTTTTTTTGGGGTTTTTTTTTTGTTTAGTATTTATTTATTTATTATGTATACAGTGTTCTGTCTGCAGGCCATAAGAGGGCACCAGATCTCATTACAAATGGTTGTGAGCCACCATGTGGTTGCTGGGACTTGAACTCAAGACCTCAGGAAGAGCAGCCCGTTATTTTGTTTTTGTTGGTATTCTTTTGGTTTGGGGGTTTTAATATTCTCTGAGAATTTTTTACAATGAATTTTGATAAGATTCACCATTTCCTTCAGAGTCTGTCCCCCAACTTTGAACCCAGCCAACTTCATGTTCTTTTCTTCCCTCCCCACTTCCCTTTTTAAACCTGCAGTCCAGTTTGTGCTGAACAGATGCTCTTGGATGTGGGCTGCACTGTAACACTGTCTCTCTACTGAGGGTTGTGCTCTTGGATGTGGGCTGCACTGTAACACTGTCTCTCTACTGAGGGTCACACCCATAAAGAAAGGGACTCATCAGCTGGAGGTGGGACGTCATGCCCACCTCCCCTCTGTGCTGGAGTTTTGTCTGCTGTGGGTCTCCAAACATACCTAATATGACTACCAGTTCAGTTGTAATGTCTAACTAATAACTTTCATTTCTTTATATCCTAATAGCTGGTAATAGTAACATTCAAGGATTAGCAAATTGCATTACATTGTTAAATAAACTGTATAAGTACAATATCTTGAACAAGATTAGAAATATATGTATAGCATTTTTTAACAATATCAGTTTCAATATATATAATTTGTATACAATATATAGAAATCCAATGTAAAGTATTTAAAACTAGTAATTGCCGTTTAAAGTAGATTTAATAGTCTATCTTTTCATCTATATCGTATCTATCTCTTTTTTACCTTTAGAGTAGCTTCAATAATCTCTATTTGGGAAGGTATCACAGCTGCTGCAAGCTCATATTTGTGGCTGCCCTGTTGTATCTGGAAAACACTCCTGTCACCCACTACCTCTGGCTCTTACAGTATCTCTGTCGCTTCTTCCATGGTCCCTGGGCATTGGAGGAGTGATATAGGTGTCCCACCTAGGGCTTAGCACTGTGAAGTCTCTTATTGTCCACACTTTGTTTGTTTGTGAGATGTTCACACAGTGTAGCCTAGACTGCCACCTTTGTACCACAGCCTCCTGAACACTCAGGAACAAATCCGCTTCCACACATCAACTGGCAGCTTCATCAACAGGATGCTACCCCACCAAAGTGACATTTTCAAGTCTAGAAACAGATTCTGTGCACAGAATAATGAATTCAGCACTGGCCTTCCGTGTCCTCATTTCCTCCCCAGCTGGGAGTTCCGCTCCTAGGGACAGAGGTGGCATTTGTGACTGAGCTTATCTGTGTGGCCAGAACACAAAGCAATTTATGCATGCTTAACTTCACAGACAGGCTCGGGCCACATCCACTGGCAGCTCTAAATTGAGATTGTTGGTTTTTAAATTGAGATTATTGATTTTTTTTTTTTCTTTGTTAAAGGAAAGCGTCCCTTTGGTGTTTCTTTGCTGTACATTGGCTGGGATAAGCACTACGGCTTTCAACTCTATCAGAGTGACCCAAGTGGAAATTACGGGGGATGGAAAGCCACGTGTATTGGAAACAACAGTGCTGTGAGTATCTTTGTGACACTGTAAAGTGCAGGGAAAGGCTAAGAAGACCTGTAATGTTGAAATAGCGATGAGTGTAAGAGTGTTTAACATAGCATTTAATAATAACAATTTCATGACAGCCTCAACGTGAAGGAAAATACCTGTGATTTCTGGTGCTATATGCTGGAGCTCATTGATGATATTGTACCTAAGCACAAGTTTTCAATTATAAGTTAAAACATACTTTTTTTTTCCACGTGTTAATCCACACTTGAGCTCTTTTTTTTTAAGATTTATTTATTATACATTTATTATACATATTATTTATTATACAGTGTTCTGTCTGCATGTGTCCTTGCAGGCCAGAAGAGGGCACCAGATCTCATTACAGGCTCATTATGAGCCACCATGTGGTTGCTGGGAGTTGAACTCAGGACTTCTAGGAAGAACAGTCAGTGCTCTTAACTACTGAGCCATCTCTCCAGCCCCACACTTGAGCTCTTAAGGATGATTCTCTTGAGACTGAGGCCCCAGGTTAAGGATCCTTCAGAACACTGGTCTCCCTCTTCCCCTTCCCATCTCACGTCAACCTTCCCTCCTGTCAAAAGTTGTTCACACTGGTTGCAAGGTCAATATGAATTCAGGCCATTGGTCTTCTAAACCAATCTATATTCTCCCCGAATGCACAGATCTGAGGGACCCTGTTGATTGTTTGTGTGTTTAGGCAGCCGTGTCAATGTTGAAACAAGACTACAAAGAAGGAGAAATGACCCTGAAGTCGGCACTTGCTCTTGCCATCAAGGTGCTGAATAAGACGATGGACGTCAGTAAACTATCAGCTGAGAAAGGTAACCCATGCCCTCCTGGTTTGTCCACCTGAGGGAGGGGATTCATTGAGCAGCTACAGCCGGAGGTCTTGGATGTGTCTTAGTTCATTGAAGCGGCCACCTTAGGTCCGGGATGCTGGGGACTCCATGCTGTTAAATGACTAAGATCAGCCTTGAATTGTGCCACAGTCCTACACCACAGGGCAGACCTAGGAATTTGAGCCGGAATGTTACTGGATCCTGTAATTCTGGCTGGCCTCGGTCTCACTTTTAGACCAAAGCTGGCATTGAACTAGCAGTGATCCCCTGCCTGTGCCTCCAGAGTGCTGAGATCATGGGTGTGCGTCCCCTGCCTGATGGGAGCTGCTTTTCAGGTCATTGTTTTGAAAGAAACTCTAAGAGTCCTTTAAAGAGTGTTGCTTTGTTTGGCTGTTCTGGCTTGTGGGTCAGAACAACTGCCTGCCCAGCTTCACTGAGGGACACAAATGGTCCCTGAGAAAGTTACTGGGTGAAGAAAAGATGTTTAGGTAAAAACGGTAAGCAGTGTATCACAAGATCAAAGGTATCCTGCTCCCATAAAATTTTGGGTGTACCATTAAGAATAAAACATGGTAGGGGTTGGTATGAAAAAAAATTAATAAATAAATATATAAACAAAACAAAACAAAAACCCCAAAAACATGGGAGAGCAAGAAAAAGGCCAAGACTCGGGGAAAGAGAGAGAGAAAGCCATGGTGACCTCTGTTTGCTTTGTACTTCTGCTGCTGACACAAATGTGTGTTTGTGTTTTAGTGGAAATCGCCACACTAACAAGGGAGAATGGGAAGACCATGATCAGAGTCCTCAAGCAGAAGGAAGTGGAACAGTTGATCAAAAAACACGAGGAGGAAGAGGCCAAAGCTGAGCGGGAGAAGAAGGAAAAAGAGCAGAAAGAAAAGGATAAGTAGACAAAGTCACGGATTCTGCGTTCCTTGGAGGCACAATTCAGTGAGGAGCTGTCCTGGCCTTCCACCCCGGAAAGGGTCTTTGCTGGTTTTTCTTCTTTAACTTGCCCATCGAGGAAAGAGGACATACTGAATTGGGTCCTTGTCCTGTCTGTCCAGTTGGATGCTTTATTGTAATGATGGACATCTTTATAGACATCTTAATCTCAACACATAATTTTTTGGAATAAAACTTGGAAAGATTGGTTATGGTGAAGGAGAGATTTCTCTGTAGCAATAAGTGTTGGAGATACCATGGTTGGGGCTGGACAGTTAGTTCAGCAATTAAGAGAGCACACACTACTCTTGCAGACGACCTGAACTGAGCTCCCAGCACCCATATTGGGTGAGTCACAGCCACAACTTCATCAGCTGGAGGATACAGTGCCCCTGGTGTCTGCACTTAGGCACATATTCACACACAGATGCACATAATTAAACATGAGTAAACAAAGGGACCCGGGTTGCTAGGGTGATTATTGCCTTCTTTCTGTGAGGTATGTATACCGTAGCTTCCCTGGATATCACAAAGTGGGCAAGTTACCTGCTGTCTCCAGGGGTTGGTTAGAGACTGGACAGTCAGACTGAGCATGGCCAAATAGGGTGTGTCTGTGTCTGTGAGGGTGCTGAGCGTCCTGACAGTGGGGCTGAGACTGCTCAGTTAGCAGCCGCCGCGTCATAGAAGATAGTGTGGGAGGAATTCCAGCCTGAGAAGGGAGGCCAACAAGGAAGAGCAGCCCCAGTGAGGCTGAAGGGAGCTCCATTCCTAGACCTGGCTCAACCTGTCCACCTGCGGTTCTGTGACTTGGCAGACGTAATGGAGTGCAGTTGTTAAAATGTGGTTCATGGACTGCCAGCAGGAATAGAGTTACAGGAATAGAAATTGGGGCATCACACCCCAGACATGAATTCAGACCTCTGGAGTTGAAGCCCAGTCCCACCCTGGTGTCCACGTACTGGCATCCACCTCCACCCAGGGCACTGAACCTAGACTCTTGGGCACGGTGAGCTGACAGTTGGGCACAAAGATGCATCCCATCCTGATTTAGCAAGCTGTAGATGGGATTATTGTGCTTGCTAAAGTTGAAGAGGTAAGTTTGGCACTCTAGAATCTCCTGGTTGGCTTTTCAAACGGGCACGAGCTGGGCTCCATACACAGTAGCTCAACATTTGGCAGGGGACCCAGACATAAGCATGGCTTTAAAAACCCGGGTTATTTCACAGCAGAGGGATGAGAGCCAGTTTCCTTACAGGGGCCCAGTGGTGTTTTTGTTTTTGTTTTTGAGGCAGGCTTTCTCTGTGTAGCCCTGACTGTCCTATAACTCTATAGACCAGGCTGCCCTTAAACTCAAGAGATCCACCTGCCACTGCCTCCTGAGTGCTGGGATTAAAGGCATGCACCTCCCAGTAGGATCCCAGTTTTGTTTGTGGTTTTATTTTGCAACTCAGGCTTTCTCTATGTAGCCGAAAATGTGTCCCCAGCGTCCCAGACCTAAGGTAGCTGCTTTCTCTGTGTAGCCCTGGCTGTCCTGGAACTCACTTTGTAGACCAAACTGGCTCTGCCTCCTCAGTGCTGGGATTAAAGGTGTGTGCCACCACTGCCCGGCGTGTTACTTTATTTTTAATGATCTATGAGGGGTTGGGGATTTAGCTCAGTGGTAGAGCGCTTGCCTACAAGCGCAAGGCCCTGGGTTCAATCCTCAGCTCCACATAGAAAAAAACAAAAAAACAAAATGATCTATGTATATGTATGTGTGTGAGCTCACAGAGGTCAGGCATCTAGATTCCCCTGAGACGAGGCTATAGGTGGTTGCAAGCTGTTCAACATGAATGCTTGGAACTGAACTCTGTTCCTCTGCAGGTCTGCTTTCTTCACAGCTGAACCATCTGTCCAGCCCCCAAGTGGTCTTAATGACTTCTGAAACATTACTGTGTTGTTCATACAGCTAATTATCACTTTGGGCCCTGTTAGCTAAAATCAAGTATATATAGTGTTTTCATCTGTTTATACCTATTTTATGCATGTTTTTACTTAAAAGACACCTCTTTGGGGTGTGTGTGTGTGTGTGTGTGTGTGTGTGTGTGTGTGTGTGTGTGTATGTATGCACATTAGGGGTAAATGTTTTTTTCTCAAGGCACATCATAGCCTTCTTGTGCTTAGGAGTGGTGATAAGCAAGCACTATGCCCGAAGATCATTTTCAACCAAAAATCACTTGTGCATGAAAACATATTATGCAAGATAGGTAGTAAGCTCAGTATGAGAGCTGATGTGAGGTCAAGGGTCACCTTGTTAGACCTCACCTAGGAACATATGCCTTAAACTACTCAAAACAATCTACACCAACAGTGGTGAAAGCATTGTGTCTTAGGTTTCTATTTGATGATAAAGCACCGTGACCAAAAGCAATGTGGCTAAGAAAGGGTTTGTTTCATCATACACTTTCAGGTAACAGTCCATCACTGAAGGAAGTCAGGGTAGGAAGCCCAGCACGAGCTGATGCAGAGGCCATGGAGGGGTACTGCTTATTGGCTTGTTCCCCCATGGTTTTCTCAGCCTGATTTTCTATAGAACACAGGACCAGCAGTCCAGGTACCACCACCCATAATAGGCTGGGCCCTCCCACATCAGTCACTAAGAAAATGCCCAATAGGCTTGCTTACAGCCTGATATGGTAGCTTTTTTTTTTTTCTATTTGAAAGGTTTCCCCTTTTCAAATGACTCTAGTTTATGTCAAGTTGATACAAAACTAGCCAGCATACTGGGGTCATAAGTATATATCTGTGAGTAGACAATCCCCCAAATCTTGATAGGATTGGCTATACATCCTTAAACGATTATGTTTCAGTCTTGTAACACTTCAAAGTAGAGTTGGTAGAGAAGAGAACCCATAGATTCTCATACATCTTGGCTGTATCTCCAGCTTATGCCCAGAATCCAACCAGTTATCATTCTAGGGATCAAGAATGGTCTGCACTGAGACACCATGATCTCTCACTTGGATTGCAGCACCCCAGGACTGGTTTCCTTCCCCCTTAGTCAACTGCTTCTGTAAAAGTCCAGTTCTTCCCGCTGGCCTATGAAAGCCCCCTGTACGCTGGCCCCTCTGCTGCCTTTTCCCGCCTGTGTCCCTCTCCACATTCATCCGAATGGTCTCCTGGCAGTCCTTGGGCCCATCAAGCCCTCATCTCATGGTTCGTATATTTGCCAGTTCCCTCATCTCTGTTTTGATGACATGTCATCTCATTTGGTGCCTACAGAAGAGCAGCGATTGAGCCTGTATGATAATGAGTATTCAGAGACGGGTAATGCCTGGGGGGCACTCACCAACCTAAGACAACTGTGTAGTCTGGGCAGGTGTCTCCATGTTGGGTAAGGTGACCTGCTGACCTCCCACACAACCTAAGTCTGAAGCTCATTTTTTCGAAAAAGAGGGGGACCTGTAGGTCCCTGGCCCCTGTTTTGGGTAACTGTTGCCTTGCTTGCTGACCTTGACCTTGATGTCCTCCCTATGCTATTTCCCTGCTGGGTTCCACCCTCCTGAATGCTTAAGGGAAGTTCCTTGTTTGTGTATCCTGCATATAGGGCGTTAACTGCTTAGATGCAAGATTGTAAAACATTGGTAGTGAACTTCTGCCTTCTGGGGTTCTTCCATTGTGCTGTAAGCCTGTATTTAAGACCTCCTGACATTCGGCATTTAAAAAAAAAAAATCATTGCTGAATGGATAAATAGCGCCCCTTTTTGATAGGCTGTGCAAAATTCAGAAAAACCCTTTTCCATTTAGGGGAGTGGAACCGGTGGGTTTCCCATGTCCTGACCACCCCTGTCACTCCGTAGAAGTTAGGGCACCTCAGAGACTAGCATATAAGAGCCCAGGGTACACCGCTGCCACCTTAGGAACCTCTCTTCAGTTTGGGGAAGACAACAGCGGTTTTCAGCACTCTCTTGAAGTTCTCTGGGAAGTTAAAGGTGGTGGGGGCAGCCGAGGCTGCTGTAACTGAGTTGTTTTTCCCCTGCTTTGGGATTAGCTAGCCTAGAATCTCACCCAACCTCCTTTTCAGCTGCTCTATGGCATATTTTTATCCCAGTTGCAGGGCTTTCTGGGTCTAGGGTGTTGCCTGATGCATCCCAATTGTAGCCTTAGCTGCCCTCATCCTAACAGGCGCCCCACACCAATAGCAGCCATTGAATTCTCTCCTCTGGGCAGAACTGGATGGTCCTCACAGGGCACCTCCACCTCAGCAGCCCTCTGACAGAAACAATTATAAACCCAAAGAAAGCGCAGGTTTAAACTCTGAGTCAAACTTTAAAATCAAAAATCTTGACTTCACTTTAGAGAGTTTCAGATCATGCTTTTAAAAATAGCGATGTGGTGGCAAATTGTGTGCTCCTGTGTATAATTTCACTTCTGGTGTTTTTCTTAATCAGAAATAAGTCTCTGGAATTTCTACAGTCTAGCACTTTGAAAGTTCCATGAAAGCATTTGTGTTAGCAGGAAAAACAAGAAAAAGAAAGAGAGAAAAAAAATCCCCTTGGTCTGGAGGGGTGATGATGTGGTGTTTAAGAGCACTTGTTGCTCTTGCAGAGAACACAGGTTCAATTCCCAGCACCCACATGGGTAGTTTATAGCTGTCCGTAAGATCTGTCATGAGATCTGACTCCTGGTTTCCGTGGTCACAGCACACACATGGTTCACATACATACACTCCAGCATATATCCACATAAAATAAATAAATCTTTTTTAAAAATTTCACACCAGGGGAAACTAAATTATTGAACAAGTACATTTCTGGTTAATTTTTGGTAATGGGATGTATGTGGATGGGTAACAAATGGGTCCCCAGCTCTAGGTTTGCTGTCTTGGGAATGGCACACATGTACCTAAATCTAGTTCTCCATATGAGCGAAAAATACTGACTGTGTTCTTCTGACTCGGGTTTAATTTGCTTAACCTGATACTCTCCAGTTCCATCCCATCCATTTGTCATGATTTCATTTTCCTTTATAGCTGAAAAAAAAATCCATTGTGAATATGGAGCACATTTCCCTTATGGAAGTATGTAAGGCTTGATGGATTTGCGTGGCATCCTTGTGCAGGGCCATGCTAATCTTCTTTCTAGCATGCCAGCTGTAGAATGCCTGCTACTCCAGTGAGCACTGTTTGCAGGTTCTTTTAAGGATGCCCCTTTGTCATCTGTGTTACAAATGTTTCCCTATTTTAGTTTATGCATTTTAATTTTATATGCTGATATACTGAAGTAGTTTTTGTTTGCTCATATAGACAACACTGTCAATCATTTGAAATTTTTTTTTTATTATTTTTGACAGTTTCACACATGTTGTCTTAGTAGGGTTTCTATTGCTATGATGAAACACCAGGACCAAAAAGTAAGTTGGGAATGAAAGGGTTTATTTGGCTTACACTTACACATCACTGTTCATCATTCAAGGAAATCAGGACAGGAACTCAGACAGGGCAGGAACCTGGAGGCAGGAGTTGATGTAGAGGCCATGGAGGGGTGCTGCTTACTGACTATTCTTCATGTCTTGCCCAGGCTCTCTTATAGAACCTGGGACCACCAGCCCAGGGATGGAACCATCCACAATAGACTGGGTCCTCCCCATCAATAACTAATTAGGAAAATGTCCTACAGGTTTGCCTACAGCCCAATCTTATGAAGGATTTTCTTAATTGAGGTTCCCTCCTCTTAAATGACTTTAGCTTGTGTCAAGTTGACACAAAACCAGGCAACACACACACACACACACACACACACACACACACACACACACTGAATTTTAGGCGTTTGTACTCTCACTGCCTCTGATTTTTCCTGAGAAGTCCCCTTCCTACTTTCATGTCTTCTTTGTGAGTGTGACCCACTCATTTGTGGTGGTTGGATGAGAATGGCCCCCATTGGCTCATATGCTTGAATACTTGGTCCTCAGTTGGTGGAACTGTTTGGGAAGGATTAGGAAGTGTGAACTTGGAGGAGGTGTGTTACTGGAAGTAGGCTTTGAAGTTTCAAAGACTTGCCCTGTTCCTAGTGTGCTCTCTCTGCCTCATGATTGCAGATCAAGATGTAAGCTCTCAGCCATTCCTATCGCCATGGGATGCTCTGTCATCATGGGCTCTAACCCTCTGAATCTATAAGACCCAAATTAAACACTTCCTTTTGTAAGTTGCCTTGGTCATAGTGTCTTCACAGCAACAGTATAGTAACCACAACAGAAGCTGGTACCAGAAACTGAACTATTGCTGTGACAGGCTTGCCCATGTGGTTTTTTGTTTTTGGTTGGGTTTTTTTTTTTCTTGTTTGTTTGTTTGTTTTTTAAAGTGTAGAATTTTGGGACTTTGGACTAGGAAAGCTGTTGAATGTTATAAACAGAGATCATTGGGCCATTCTAGTAGGAACTTGGAAGACAGTGCTGCTGAGAGCTAGGTGGACTGTGGAGACCAAGTTCAAGAAGTTTCAGAGGAAGCCGGGTGGTGGCGCACGCCTGTAATCCCAGCACTCGAGAGGCAGAGCCAGGCAGATCTCTGTGAGTTCGAGGCCAGCCAGGTCTATCAAGTGAGTTCCAGGAAAGGTGCAAAGCTACACAGAGAAACCCTGTCTCAAAAAAAAAAAAAAAAGTTTCAGAGGGGAAAATTATTAGCAACTGGGCTATAGTTCATTCTCATGATATTTTGGCAAAGAATGTGACTAGTTTCTGCCCTTGTCCTAAGAATCTACCTGCGGCAGATAGAAAAGTAGTAGACTATTTTCTTTGACAGAGGAGTTTCTAAGACAGCTTAATATTGACTCTGTTGAGTGGTTATTAGTAATCACTCTTACGCAGGTCTACAGTGAAAAAAGAGCAAGTGGGGCAGAAAGAAACACACAATACGCAGTGGAGATAAAGAGCATCAGGAAGATGTTCTGTTGGAGCCACGGCTTGTGCTGAAAGAGGTAAGATTAAAGTGAGGCCTGATCCACAGTGGACTAAGAGAGGGTATCCACAGGGCAAGACCCTACCCAGCTAAGCTTCCAACCTGTGAAAGGCAGAAAGACTTCCTAGCTCCTAAGAAGTAAAGGCAATTCAAAGCTGCTACAAATACAATTCAAGGGGTGTCAGGATGCACCACGTTGGCAGTCAGACTTACTGTCAGCCCTGTGGCTTTAGAGTCATGAAGGACACATGATGAAGGAGTTGTGGGGTCTTCTTTCACAATTAAAAAGAGCTGCTGAGGCCACCAGGCAATATGTGGCAGGGCAGGTCCTGTGAGGTCCAGAGGCTCTGAGAGACCCTGGGTGGAGCAGATTGCATTGAAGACCCCAGGATGTTGGGGTTTCCAGAGCTATGGGACGTTAACAAAAGAGAGCTGTACACCAGAGTTGAACCAGCCCCAAAGAGAGACGTACATGGCTAAGTAAAGCCAGAAGGGAAGAGCTACCCAAGCTCTTGGACATCAGGCATGGAGCTGCAGGATTAGGGTTTGCCTTGTGGGAGTTTGCCCTTGTTTTTGTCCAGTGCTTCCTCACGAAGCCCCAATTCTTCCCTTTTGGGATGATAATATATGTTCTGTCCCATTGTAGGTTGGCAGCATGTAATTTGCTTTTGATTTTATAGGGAGTTACAGTTAAGAGGTTGCCTTGAGTCTCGGAAGAGACTTTGGACTTTAAAAATGTTGGGACTGGCCAGCAGTGGTGGCTCACATCTTTAATACCCACACTTGGGAAGCGGAGGCAGACAGATCTCTGAGTTCAAGGCCAGCCTGGTCTACAGGGTGAGTTCCAGGACAGCCAGGGCCACATAGAGAAACCCTATCTTGAAGAAACAAAACTAAAAAGTTGAGACTGTGAAAGAATATGAGGACTGCTGAAGTTGAACTAAATGCATTTTGCATTATGATATGCCCATGAGCCCGTTGGAACCAGGGAGTGTAATATGGCAGTTTGAATGAAAAGGGATCATGTTTGGATATTTGGTTCCCAGTTGATGGAGCTGCTTGGGAAGAGCAGGAGGTGTGCCCTTGTACAAAGTGTGTCACTAGGGGTGGGCTTTGAGGTTTCCCATTCCCAGTGTGCTCTCTGACTCCTGGTTGCGGGTCCAGATGTGATCTCTCAGCTGTTCCTGCCCTCATGATTTTGCTCTGCCGTCGTGGACCCTAAGCCTGTGAGAACGTAAGCCCAGTTAAATGCTCTCTTCTAGAAGTTGCTTTGGTCATGGCATTTTAACCCAGCAATAGAAAAGTAACCAATGCATGGTTTAATTAGAGTTACTTGCATAAGCATGTGTGACAATCATATTTTTATTTGTTTAAGATATATTTTATTTTATTGATAGTTTGTCTGCTTGTATGTATGTTGACCATGTGTGTACCTGGTACCCTAGGAGGTCATAAGAGGATATTAGATCCCTTTGAAATGGAGTTACAACTGGTTGTGAGTCACTATGGGGATGCTGGGAACTGAATTCAGGTCCTCTGAAAGAGAAGCAAGTGTCCTTAACCTCTGAGCCACCTCTGGCTGTCCTGGAACTCACTCTGTAGAGCAAGCTGGCCTCCAACTCACAGAGATCTGCCTGCCTCTGCTTCTCAGGTGCTAGGATTAAAGGCGTGTGCCACCGTGCCCGGCTACAGTCATATTTTTTTTAAAATTCTGTGCTATGAACTGGTGAAATGAACCCATGTGTAAAGGAATTTGCCGCCCAGCCTGACCACCTGCCCGATCCCTGGATCTCACTCAGTGGAAGCCGAGAACTGCCTCTCACAAATTCTCCTTTGACCTCCATATTCATGGTGTGCACATGCACACAGATAAATGTAAGACATCTCTAATTGTAGATTTGGGCTGGAGATAGAGCTCAGATGGTTTGCTAAACATGGACAAAACCCTGGGTTCGATCCCAACACTGAATAACACTGAGAGTAGTGCACACAACTACAATTCCAGCATTTGGGAGGCTGAGATAGGGGGGACCAGAAGCTCATGGTTTTCCTATACTACATACAGAGTTCAAGGCCACTGGATATATGAAACCCGGACTTTTAACAGTGTGCACTTCAATCACTTCCGGTCTATTCACAGAATTGAATAATTATTACCATAGCCAACTTCAGAATGTTTTCCTCACAGGAGAAAGAAACCTTGTGCCCGCCATCCCAAGTCCCTGCCCGCCCTGAGCAAATACAAATCTACTGTTGGTCTCTACAGACGTGTCCGTTCTAGATATTTCATAGAAATGGAATCATGGACAAGTTTTTATGTGGACATATCTTTAATTTATTTAGGAGAACATTCCTAGATGGAGTTTTGGGTCATATCTTGGTATTAATAATACGTTGATTACATTTTAATTTATGGTGTGTGTGTGTGTGTGTGTGTGTGTGTGTGTGTGTGTGTGTGTCACATGTGCCACAGTGGCCCTCAGAGCTCAGAGAACAATTTGTGGGAGTCCCTCTCTCTTCCTGCCATTGAGTCCCAGAGATTTAAGTCAGGTCATCAGGCCTGGTGACAGCATCTTCACATGCTGAGTCATCTTGCAGGCCCATCTTGGTTTATTGTCTTATTTTCATTTACTTTTTGTTTGTTCGTTTGTTTGTTTGTTTCTTCCAGACAGAGTCTCTCTACATAGCCCTAGCTGTCCTGGAACTCACTCTGTAGACCAGGCTGATCTTGAACTCACAGAGATCCACCTGCCTCTGTCACCCAAGTGCTGGGATTAAAGGCGTGTGCCACCATGTCTAGCTTGTCTGGGTTTATTTTTAATCCACCCTATACTCATAGTAGGATTACAGTTTATAAAAGGAGTGTGTGTTCCTCTGTTGTTTTTAAAATAGCCAATACAAATGGGAATGGCCTGGTTCTTTGGGTGTCTCTATGTTTTGTCAGTTATTGAAGTAGTTCTCAGCTCTGGAGAGGATTCTCGCTTCCTTTCATGCTGGCAGGAGGATCCTTTCTCCAGGTTCCTGCATACCTGGCACTAGAGGAAGCCAAGCCTTTGATTCTGCACTGAAGAACCTAATGTACCTGGGGGTGTCGTTCAGTGGCAGAACCTTATGTAATGACAGTCTGAAAATTTCAGCATCACACAGCAGGGAGAATCCAAGGCACTGTGACTCCTAAGTTGTGAAGAATAGAATAATTAACTTTTTTCCAACACAATATTTTTATTGATTATTTGGGAATTTCACATAATGTACTCACACTCACTTTCCTGTCCTCCCAGGCTCACCCTTGTGACCTCTCCCCAAAAAGAAGGAGGAAGTGGAAGAGAAGGAGGAGGATGAGGAGGAGGATTAGAAGGAGGAGGAGGAGGAAGGTCCAATTGTGTTGTCCATATTCTCACTGGAGCATGTCAAACGCTGAGCGGCCAGCCCCTTCAGGGAAAATGAGTCCTTCCTCACCCCCACCAGAAGCTGTCAACTATGGAGAGCTACACCTCAGCATCCCTATCACAGTTTTTAACAGTTCTCTCCAATGACTTCCTGTCTAGACTGTTTTTTTTTTTGTGTTGGGGGTGGGGGTAGGGTTGTCACAGAAGCCTTCTATGTCTCTCTCAACTCCGAGTCTGCAGTCTCTGATACCACTGCAAAAGTAGCTTTCTTGTCCTTTACAGTCAGTGGCAGTGTGGAGCATAGACTTCCACATGGTTTCTGGTGACAGCACACATCACAGACATCAACGTGGCCTCCAGCAGCAGCCTGGCCCCGTGGACATCAACATGGCTTCAGGTGGCAGCACAGACCACAGGCATTCATACTGCCCTCGGCTGCAGCAGGATCATGGACACCAACATGGTCCTGGGCCGCAGCTTGGATCATGGACACCAACATGGTCTCTGGTGGTAGCACAGACCCTGTACATCAACATGCCTCCCTGTGGCAACACAAACCACAGACGCTAATACGGCTGGAGAAGGCAGCACAAGCTATGGGCATTGATGTGGCCTCTGGGGGCAGCACAAACCACAGACATCCACATAGACCTCTGGCATGTGGCCTGTGGGGGGGCAGCATGTCCTCCTACTGTAGCACAGACCATGGATGTCAACATGGCCTCTGGGGGCAGCGTGGGCCATGGAGGTCTTTTGAGGAGGTCCAATCTAGAAAATGAACCTTCAGCATCTCAGCCATCCTGTCACTGATCAGAGCCAGGGTGATCGTGTGGCTGGGTAGTATGTTTCCGCACAGAGCCTGAGTGGGCTCCAGGTCTCTGAACACTACCCTACTGGCCCTATCTGGCAACAGCGTGCTCTCCCATCCACCACAGCCTTCTCCCACTCCCACACCTGTCCCACCATTGCCTCTCTAACTCTGCCTCTCTCCACCTCACACTTACCACTCTGTCCCTCCATCTTTCCCACCTCTCCTTCTCATACTTGTTTGTCAGAGTGGCGTTGCAAACTGTAGTGTGTCATACAGTATAATTTTTGCCCAAACAGCTTTACATGCAAATACTCATTGCCATGAGTCATTGGTCAGGTTCAAGGTTTCTGTTTCTGAAGCACCGTAAATACTGGGCCATCACCAAGACTCATCTCAGATATCCTGTTACTGCTCAGAGTCAGGGTGATCTCACAGCTATGCAGAGCTGGGGGCAAAGAACCTGGGGCAGGTTCCTTGAGAGCTCTAGGCGGCTGCACACCTCCCTGCCCTTGATGCCAGACACCCCATGGCTCACTGGCATGACCTTTGTGATTGTAGACTGTGGACTGCCCAGAGCTCTTTTCCTCCCAGCAGGGCAAGCATTTGTGACACTTCCATGCTTGGGTTGGCCGGAATAATTAACTTTTTTTCTGATTACAATGAGAAGACATGATCATTTTGGAAAATACACAATGAATAAAATTTAAATCGCCCATCACATCTTGCCTAGGGATGCCCACTGTTAACTCATCTTACTGATCCAGTTTCTTTCCATGCTAAGTAATGATACTGGCAACCTTCAGCTAACTGTAGGCAAGCTATTTAAAATATAGTATTTTTTGGAGACAGACAGTGACTTATTATGTAGCCCTGGCTGGCCTGCAACTCTTTATGTAGACCAAGCTAAATTGAACTCTATCTCCAGAGCGCCAGGGTTAAAGGTGTGTGTGTGCTACCGTACTTGGCCTTAAAGATAGTCTGGAAGGAGAATTTAAAGAACATTTTCTTTCTTACTGCTCTTTCCTTATTCCTCCTTAGAAAGCCCTGTTTCTCTACACAACAGTACAGAAACTGCCATTTGCAGAGTAAACAACATGTATCAGTCATTCTCACGTAGCCTTGTAATCTAGGAATTAAAACTACAGTGTCCAGTTACTGACAGCCTTCTGAATGCTCAGCGTGTACATATAGTTCTCTGCAACTGAGAAAACCAAAGTTCAAAAAGGTTGAGTGACTTCTGACAAGCCGTGCAATTCCTGGGACGCCATTTCCGGGCAAGCCATCACTATTAGCCATGGCGTCATACTCACTCTCTACCCCATTCTTTAACCGCTAGAATAATGGCCTCAATACATAAGCCAGTGCATCTAAACACATCTTAAACACTGCACTGGCCTTCCACTAGGAAACTGAACACATTTACTGTGATAATTGTGGGTAACCCACTCCCACTTTTCCCCCAGGGTACACTCTTGAGGAGGGAGAAGTGAGAAATATTTAGATAGAAGGAGAGGGAAGAGAGACAGAAACACAGGATGGCTCAGGAGGGCCTGGATCTTTATCCGCCGGCCCCTTCTGTCTCGTCTAAAGGGATGCCAAGGGACAGGTCAAAAGACCTCCCCTTGCTAGATCAAAGCATGCTGCACGTCCACGTGCAGACCCTTTCCAATCCCCTGGTAACCGTGCACCTGGTCAAGCAATCCTCTAATGCAGCTCTGCTAGGTAAAGCAAGCTCAGCCCTCACTAGGAAACCTTTGTGGGCCTCCACAGATAATGAAGCTGAACCTTCAAACTCCTTGCTCAGCCCCTTCTATAGCCTGGGAAGAGCACTGAAATGTATTCTTACGCCCATCGACTTTTCATGAATTTTACAGAAGTAAAATCCCCTGAGCCTAGTGTGGTGGTGTGCACCAGTCCAAACTATTGAATCTGGAGGTTCTCTTGAAGCCAGGAGTTCAAGACCAACCTGTACAATATAGTGAGACATTACCACTTAAAAAAAAATAAAACAAAACCTTTTTACATTTATTTTTATTTTTAATTATATAAATGGGGGTGTGTGAGGGTATGTGAATGCGAGAGTTCAGGTGCCTGTGGAGTCCTGAAGAGGGGATCAGATCCCTTAGAACTTGACTTAGAAGCAACTGTGAGCCACCCAACAAGGATGCTGGGAACTGAACTTGGGTCCTCTGCAGTATGAAGCAAACCAGTGAGCCGTCATTTCTTCAGGCCCTAAAATAAAACTTGTAAGTACAATTAATAAGTGCACGATTTCTGTTCAAACTTTTCCTCCTTTTGGAAGATACGGGAGTGGTCACAGTGAAATGGGATAGATTTATTTATCGTTGTTTTCATTTAATGAGGTTGTTGTTACCCATCTCCATGTAAAGTTGGCTCTGAGGATGCCAACCTCCCTCACACCCTTGGTGACCATGACAAGAAGAGACAAGGACTGATGTTGTGTCATGGAGGGCAGCCAAATGGCTCAATGGATAAAAAGCAATTGGCAGACATGCCTGGTGACCTGAGCCCATCCATGGCACCTACATAAAGGCAAAGGAGAGAACTGACTCTACAAAGTTGTTCTCTGATTGCCCTGCCTCGCATACAAATATCAAAAGGAAATAAATTTACCCACCGTCCTAGTCAGGGTTTCTACTGCTGTGAAGAGACACCAAGACCACAGCAACTCTTATAAAGGAAAACATTTCATTGGAGTGGCTCATTTACAGTTCAGAGGTTTAGTCCCTTATCATCATGGTGGGAAGCAAGGCAGCATGCGGGCAGACATGGTGCTGGAGTGAGAGTCCTTCCATCTTGATCCAAATGCAACAGGAAGTGAACTGACTCATTGGGCATGGCTTGAGCATATATGAGACCTCAAAACCCACTTCCACAGAGACACACTTCCTCCAACAAGACCACATTTCCTAATAGTGCCATTCCCTTTGAGGGCCATTTTCCTTTAAACCACCACACACATATACCACACACACTAACGAGTACATATTAAAAGAAAGTTGTATCACTGCATGGACACCATCTCTGGGCCCCATCATTGGACATTTACAAATGGCGGAAAGCTAGAAATGGATGGAGTTGGAATCCAGTCTGTGGCAGGTGGGTAAAATTATAGGCCAAGAATTCAGTTCTCATCAATGCCAAGAAAAGTATGGGGACAGGTGAGGAAGGACTTTATGGTGTGTCAGGCCGTTAGTCAAACTTTAATTTCCTAGATATTATGATGTTTGTCAGTATTTTTTAAATTTCTAATTTTTTTTGCCTGGGCATGGTGATACATGCCTTTAATCTTAGCACTTGGGAGGTAGAGTCTGGCAGATCTCTGAGTTGAAGGCCAGCATAGTCTATGTAGTGAGTTCCAGAACAGCCAGGGCTAAATAGTGAGACCCTGTCTTTATTTTATTTATGTTTTTATTGTTTTGAGACCCTGTCTTTACAAAAACAAAATAAGAGCAACAAAACAAGATTTTCTAATTTGTTGAGTTCTTTCTATTCTATGTAAGTATCCAATTTCACAAGGAATTTCCTATTTGTATTGTTGTATTTCACTTAAAGAGGACATGATGGTTTATCTTATCATCTCGACGGGATTTAGAGTCACTATGGAAACAAGTCTGGAGAATGTCCACAGGAGAGTACTGGGTACTGGGGCTGAAAGACCCACTGTAAATGTGTGGTAACATTACATGGGCTTGGGCTGTGGACCGAATCAAAAGGGAAAAGCCAGCACTCATTCCTCTCTGTTTCAGGACTGTGGGCACAGTGACCTCACGCTCCTGCTGCCCCGCAACCCCCTCACGGTCTTCCCTCCCTGCACTGAGTCAGTCAAATTGTTACAGGAACAAGGCAGACACCGAGGACCACCCCCCAAATAACACTCTGCCATGTTAACTGGAACCGTTACCTACTCCCAACTGTCCTCAGACCAGAGTTCATTCCCTTCATTCTGACCTGACCCTGCAACCATAGGTCACCAATTCCCCTCTCTGCCTCCTCCTGTCAAGTGTCTTCTTTCCCTCTGTCTGGATGCCGTGTGGCCAGCACTTCCTGCCTATGGTTCTAGCTCAGGTCACCTTGTCAGAAAGGCATTCTTTATTGCAATCTCTAGTGGACCCCCCTGCCCACCCCACACGTGCACCTCTGTCCCCTCAGTCCTTCCCATGCATTTCCTCAGTACTTGTCACATTGGGACACTATCATGTTCGTTTTCCCCTAGGCAATAAGTCCTGTGAAGACATAATCATTTTCTGTTTTGCTTTTGTGTCCTCCACGGAATTTGTCAGGTAGAGTTGATCCTCAAATGTTTATTGAATGAATGAAATGAATGAATGAATGAATGGCTAGAAAGTGAGAGAGTGAAGATTCAAACTCAGAAGTATCTGACATCAGAGTAAAGGCTGCACAGTTCCTAATACTCCAAGAAAGTTCTGTATTTCCCGCTATATTATCTCACAGAGTATTGGAAAGAAAGATGGTTGGATAGATAGAAAGACAGGCAGACAAACAGATAGATAAACAGAAGGTAGGTGACAGATGATAGGTAGATAGATAGATAGACAGATAGATAGATATTGTGTGTGTGTGTGTGTGTGTGTGTGTGTGTGTGTGTGTGCATGTGTGTGTGAAGTGTTTTTACTCTGCTTCACAAACAACTGAGAAGACCAAAGAAAAGCAGAGATTAAAATAGCCTTCTGGGGGGGGGAGGGCTAGGAGGAGGGAGGACAGGGGAATCCATGGCTGATATGTAAAATTAAATTAAATTATAAAATTAAAAAATAATAATAAAAAATAGCCTTCTCCCCACAGGTGACTTCAAGAAATTTTTAGTTTTCAATAAATAATGAAAAAAAAAAAACCACCTCAAATTAATGGGCCGTGTTATCAGAAGACCAAGAAAAGAGCCTGTCTTTTATGAGGCAGCTGTGGGGCTTGGAATTACCAAATGATTTCCAATTTTAAGATCGTTGGATCAGGTGGCTGCATTAGATTAAAGATAATCAATTCACAGGAACGATTAATGCCATCCATTACCCTAACCTTCCAAGGGAGCTTTTGCTTTTTGATGTTAATTACTATTCCACAGGAAATGAAGCTGGAGAGGAAGGGCCTCTGGCTAAACCGATTAGAAGAGTGGAGAGAAAGAGGTTCAGAGCAGGTTAGGGAGGCAGAACATTTGGGTTTTGCTCTATCTTGACTTCCCTGTGAGTGTTATAGTATGAGGTGATGGTAACTCTTCATCATCAGCCTGGCCAGGTTAATAACCACCCAGGAGCATCTGTGCGAGCATTTCCAGAGAAGTTTAACTGAGGAGGAAGACTCATCCTAAACATGGCTGGCACCATTCCAGGGACTGGAAGCCAGGGAGAAAAGGAGAAAGCCAGATGAGAGCTAGCATTCAGCTCTCTCTGTTTCCTGACCTGCTGAAATGTGGGTGAGTTTGGAGTCCCAGCGGTGGGTTCTTGCTGCGTGGGGCTACCTGCAACCGTGCTTTCTCCGCCATTCAGGACTGTACGTCATGGACCTAACTGAGTCTTTCCTGAAGTTGCTTCTTGTCTGTATCCAGTAAGAGCAACAGGGAGAGTAACTGATACAGATACTTTACAAATTACACATGTAAATGAAATCGTTTCAATTCTAACTTTTGTGGCCTTTTGAAGATCAGATTTAGGGCCAGGGAGATAGCTTAGCAAGTTAAAGGGCCAACCACCAACCCTGGCAACCTGAGTTCAATCCCTCAAACCCACGTGAAAAGCCAGACTCAGGGGTATGGATTGGAAGTCCAGCAACTCGTATGCAAGATGGGAGACGGAAACAGTAGATTCAGGCATCGCTGCAAAAATAAGGAGACCCAGCCTCAAAACAAGGAAGAAGGTGAGAAATGCTCCTTCAAATTTGCCCTCTGGTCTCCACGCATGTTCTGTGGTGTCACATGTGTGCCCACAATCACACAAACGCAGACAAACATAGATAAATACTAAAACAGTAAGTAAATAAATAAATCAATATCATGGGAATACCCTGGGAACAACTAAATTGGCAATCAATTAGATTCATTTAAAACTTTTATTTGTTATTGTTTGGGGAAGTCGGAGGAGAGCTGTGTGGAGGTAGTTCTCTCCTTGCTTTTCCACATGGGTGTGGCTCCAGGGGTCAAACTCAGATTCCCAGGCTTATGCCCTTACACACTGAGCCATCTTGCAGGCAGCCTTTCATTTTGGACAGGGTCTTCTGTAGCCCAGGCTACCTAGTGATAACCTTGAGCTCCTAATCCTCTTGCTTACCACATATTAGGATTACAGGCACGCACTACCATGCCTGGTTCAAGGAGTTACACCCTGAGATGGCAGTTCTGATGAGTAACTGCAAACACCTGGAACATCTGTGGTTACACCTGCAATATAATAGTTACTTTGGCTTCACTTTTCACATATGTAGTTGCAGCTATAGATGAATGTCCTATCTAGAACAGCAAGACAGAAAGAGATAGGGTATACACTTGGTAAGAATATTTAAACTCTATCCATTGCACAGACCTGATATTTACAATTGCATCTTGTACAGATTCAAATAATGGCCTGATACCTTTGTTTAAATTTACAACAGTATTATTGATGGAAGAACATCACTTAACATAAAATATTTGTAATAAATTATCTTTGTTGATCATAAATACTGAACACATTCCCACCCTGAGTAAAGCAATATCCTGGTTAACAAGGGACTCCACATGTGACATATTAATCCCTGAAGATGACATCAGTTAATGGTGTCCTGACTGCCCTTGTTTGTGAAAGCACACTCGATAATGGTCACACAATAAGGAAATCACCTAACAGCACATTTCTGGGAATGGTTTTCTGTCATTAAGCAGTGTATGACTGTGACTGCAGATCTGCTGAGAGACTTCAGCTACAGAAATCCAGACTGGTCTTAAAAGAAAAAAATTCTTTCATAATGTGATTCATCACTGCCAATTTAAAGGATTTTAGCTTTTAAGGATATTGGAATACTGTACCCTTCTAATGTGGGAATACTATCTTTATTTGTGTGTGTGTGTGTGTGTGTGTGTGTGTGTGTGTGTGTGTCCATCTATGTGCAAGTGTGCTCACTATACAGTGCAGGCCAGAAGTTCATGTAAGGTGTCTTCTTTCTCTCTCTCTCTCTCTCTCTCTCTCTCTCTCTCTCTCTCTCTCCAACTTCTTTTTTGACATATGGTCTCTCACTGTCTCAAGCTCGACATTTTAGCTAGACTGCCTGGCCAGCCATCTGGGGTCTGCCCCCAGGGATCTGCCTGTCTCTACCTGCCCAGCACAGGCTGACAGATGTGTGCTACCATGTGCAGTTTCTTGTGTGGGTGCAGAAAATCTAACCCAGCTCTTCATTCTCACACCATGGACGCTTTACCCACCTAGCCACCCCCCCAGTCCCAGTGTCTTCACTGTAGATAAGAGCTGACTTGTGTTCAAGACACATTATAACTTACTGTTTTGAAGGTGAATTCCCACTTGCTTGTTAACACTCGTTTTTTCTAATGGCAATCAAATCTATAACTTATGCTACATTATGTGATTATTCTGAGTTTTATGAATGGCATATATATAAAATGTATATTTTAATGTATTTATTTAATTTATATCTATTATACAAATAGGTAATATATTTATGTATCATTTAATTAATCTCAATTAAATATAGTTATCTCAGGCTATTAAAATATAAGTTTGATCCCTAAGACCCACATACTGGAAAGAGAACTGACAATTTGTCCTCTGACTTTCACGTGTGCTGTGTGAACACACATACACCAAGGATAAGTAAATAAAACCAAGATCTCTACATGAACCTGTTTTTGGAATTTAACATTTTGATTGCGATATTGAAATAACCCTGGCCTTTGCCTCCTTACAGCAGTTGTTTTGAGGGTTGAATTTTAATATCCTATCGACTCTTGCTTTTCTTTCCTCTAATCTGTGACAACTCATTTACTTTCAGCAATAAAATTGACAGAATCCATTTTTATCTTTAATTAACTTCTCAGCTTGGCTTTCATTTTAGAGGCTCACAGCAAAATTTATCACCAAGCTGTAATGAAAGCGATGAATGGGAGATTTGAGGACACTGCTTCTCTCTGAATTTAGCTCAGCTGACCCCGTTAGAGAGAGGAAAAGCCAACGATATCAACATAAAAGACAACTCATTAGGTCATACCAGTTGCAGATGACAATGTTGACTTTTGACTCCTTATATTTTTAATTTTTTTGACCTCCTAATTCCCCTTTCATTCACTGTGCTTTAATTCCAAAGCACCAAATTCCCTTTGCTTAGTGTTTTGGTAAGTGTAAAAGCACATCTGAAAATAATTGTCACATAAATTACTATAGCTACTATCTATTGAGCCCTTGGGTGCTGTGCTAAACACTCTACAGACTTTATTTCCCATCCAGCATGTTTTAAGGGACTATGTTAAAGATTGCTAACGGGGCTTAAGGGGAGAGATCAAGTTCATTTCAGCAAACCGTGAAGTCTTTGAAGTCAGGTCACCTGGATGGGAATCGCAATTCAGCCTTCTAGTTCACCAGCTCTGAAATAGTGGATGAACCAATTAGCATTCATTTATTCATCCAATGAACATTTGGAACATCTAGCATGTGCTCAATATGCTGGGCATAAGCGGGCGGGCGACTAAGCCAGGCACAGCTGCTCCCTATCAGGAGAAATCAGGGGAAATCAGACACTCAAGAGCTTAGAGAATTACAAATGGCAGCAAGTGTGGGTGTTGCGGTTTGGGTCCTACATGTCCCCCAAAGACTCTTGAAAGCTTGGCCCCTACGTGGTGATGCTCTTGGGAGGTGTGGGCCTTTTCAGAGAGGGGGTCTAAGGAAAGGAGTCTCAGTCACTGAGGACATTCTGTGGAGGAGGGTGCAGGGATCCTGGCTCCTTCCTCTTTCTGTTCCTCTGCAGCCACCAAGAACTCAGCAGCTTTCTTCTGCCACCTGCTCCCACTGTGGTGTGCTGCCGCAGACCCAAGGCTGCAGCTTAGCACAGGGGAAAGGTGGTGATGCACAGTTGTGGAAGGCAGCAGGACTTTCCCAAAAGTCACAGCTAGAATTTAGGATTTAGGGGGTTGGGGATTTAGCTCAGTGGTAGAGCACTTGCCAAGCAAGCACAAGGCCCTGGGTTCGATCCTCAGTTCCACAAAAAAAAAAAAAAAAAAGAATTTAGGATTTAGTTTCTCAGATGTCTCTGGTGCTGCTGTTTGCACTTCTGGCTGAGAGTAACTCAGTGAGTGAAGCAGGGGACAGGGAGGGCTGGTTTTCAGAGTTTGTGTGAGCAATTAGTTGGATAGTTATGGGAAGTCTAACAGGAAAGAACAGTTTGGGACATAACAAGTAATGTCTAACATTAATGATTTCAAGTATATCATCAGGGTCACTGGAGCCTAGAGGTAAGACCAACATCTGAGTATGCATCTAGGCATTGTCTTTATAAGAATGGTATTTGGGCCAGACAGTGGTGGCAAATGCCTTTAATCCCAGCACTTGGAGGCAGAGGCAGGTGGATCTCTGTGAGTTTGAGGCCAGCCTGTTCTACAGAGCAAGATCAAGGACAGGCTCCAAAGCTACAGAGAAACCCTGTCTTTAGGGAAAACAAACAAACAAACAAACAAATAAATAAAAGAAAAAGAATGGTGTTTATTGACTTAGTTTCTCTTGATGTGTGTGTGTGTGTGTGACAGTCTCCCTCTGCAACCTAAGCTAGTATGAAACTCATGATGTCTCTGCCTCAGCCTCTCCTGAGCGCTAAGGTTACAATCACACACCACTCTACTCTGCCCAGCATGTAGGTGGTATTTACCTAGGAAAATGGAAAGGACTTTTGAAGCCAATGTATTGCTGCTGTGAGGACCAGCCTTCAGCAGCGCAGGGTTTGAGGGGGAGCCACGGAGTTGGTGAACTAATCACTCAACTTGACTGTTCTATCTGAAGGAGTAAACCGTAACTCTCTGGGACTGGTGGGTGGGGGGGACAACTTTCTGGGGCTGGTGAAAAAGGGAGCACACACACACACACACACACACACACACACCATTAGGGCCTCTCTATCATCTTCTCCTTTCTTTTTCTCACTTTTATCCAGATGTATCCCTTCTGTCTCTCTTGATGTCTTCTAACTAACTTTATTTTTTTCCTTACAGCTTTTATACCCCAGCAAAATCTTTCAAGCAGTATAAAAATTACAATGTGGTTGCAATCTATTTTCTAAGTGAATGATTACAATGAATACAAGTGAAAAACAGCATGCTTTCCATATCCCTTACATGATTAAACATTTTATGTACTACAGGTGAAAACCAAATTATCTCCCAAAACCCACATACATCATGTCCTAGCAACTTTTTCAGATTAACAGAGTGTGAGCAAGCAAGGCATTTTTTTCTCAGCCAGGTCTTTTACTGGCTGGCTGCATTTTGTGGTTACAAAGAAAGGACCAATCACTTTATTATTTATCTCAAAATTATAAAAAATCACAAATCTAAGCTTTTATATATGAAAAAAACCAGTCAGCTCTATTTTAATCCTCAGGGTACACATCTGCTCACCAACAGTTTTTCGTTGTTGTTGTTTGTTTGTTTGTTATATCAGGAAGCTGAAGGCAGAAATGGATACAAGAAATTAATCATCACCCTTGGTCACCAACCCATCTTAGCAAGAAAGGTACATCAGCCAGCAATAACCAGGCTACCATTGTTCCTGGTCCCTGACCTCAACAAATCCCTTGTTCAACTATTAAAAGTGTGTCTTTCTAAATTTTAGGTTGTTCCTCAAGATTTTCTACAAAAACACCCTAACCTAACCTTACTAACAATTCTACGTGTCTAAATTCTTTCTAAGGGTGGTGGTTGAGTCATTAATCTGCTCTGCAGCAATGCTTGGAAAAAGTCAATCACTATTATTATAAGTACCATTAACACTGCCCAGTGAGGGGCCAGAAACCCCTGAGAGTTTCATACAACTCATAGATTATGAGACCGCGGTAACCATGAAGGCAACAATACTATACTCAACAGAGCTATACTCAATAACAGCATGAGGTCTTTAGGACATACAGTCCTTGGAGCTTTGCCTCTCCGTCTCACTCAGGTATGGCTTTGCCAACCACCCAGCCGTGTTCCATGAGTTCCAATGCTGCCTGTTGGTCCCTTGAATGGCCCCCAACACCAATGAGCCTCTGAAAGGGAAGAGCATGCAAAGGGATGAAGAACATGCCAAGATAAAATGGGGTAATAAAAGTACCTGCCTAGTATTATTGCTTGAGAGTGAATTAACTTGTATTTTTTAAAAAGATTTATTTATTTATTTATTATGTAAACAGTGTTCTTTCTGCAAGTTTTAGCTGTATGTCAGAAGAGGGCATCAGGTCTCACTATAAATGATTGTGAGCCAGCATGTGGTTGCTGGGAATTGAACTTGGGACCTCTGGAAGAGCAGACAGTGCTCTTAACCTCTGAGCCATCTCTCCAGCCCAACTTGTATTTTTAAAAATACTAATTACATCTCCATTCTTAGCTGGATAATTATTAAATTCTTCTTTATGTCTTTTCTGGGGTGTGGGTATATGCACGTGAATAAGTGTGTGAATGCTTGAAAGTTCAGAAGCCAGAGAAGAACACATCAGGTGTCCTCCTTTATCACCTCAGAAGCCAGAGAAGAACACATCAGGTGTCCTCCTGTATCACCTCAGAAGCCAGAGAAGAACACATCAGGTGTCCTCCTGTATCACCTCAGAAGCCAGAGAAGAACACATTAGGTGTCCTCCTGTATCACTCTTTCCTTTTTCCTTTGAGACAGTCTTTCACTGAACCTAGAGTTAGGGCTAGAGTCCAGAAAGCCTCAGCGGTTCTCCTGTCTCCATCCCACATAGTACAGGAGTTCTAGGAGTGTTCATGCAGCCACATCCAGCTTTTTATGATGGTTCTGGGATCCAAGCTCAGGTCTTAAGTGAAGTATGATTCTAATTAGTCTTATCAGGTAATAACCTGAAAGATCAGAGAAGCAGAGCAGCAGCCACTAGAGACTTCTTACCTCTATAAATCCTCAGACCAAATGGGCCCAAGATCCTGTCTCCACCTGCCTTACATTCCTGTCTCCATCTCCTGATTGTGCTGGGATTAAAGGTGTGAGCCTCACAAATGCTGGGATCAAAAATGTGAGTCACCACCACCACCACCACCATCACTGCCTGGCCTCTATGGTTAACCAGTGATCTCTGATCTCCAGGCAGCTTTATTTGTCAGAACACAAACAAAATATCACACAACATGTAAGAGCACTTGCTATTCTTCCAGAGAACTAGAGTACCAGCATCCAAACCCATTCCCAGCATACCACTTCCTGTAACTCCAGCTCCAAGGGACCCAACACCCTTTTGGCCTCCTTGGGCACCCATATTCGCAATATTTGCATTATTCAAATACTCCCACACAGATGTAAACATAAATAAAAGCAAAAGCAATACAAAACAAAAAATGAATTGTATGATAGTTCCTTTAGCTAAATCTTAGAAATTCAGTGGGGAGATGCCATGTCAGAACTTTGGTGGTGGCTGTGGCAACAACAGCAGCATTGGATCAGCCAGTGTCTCCTAGCAACGTGGAGATGCCTGTCAACAATTAAGTGCAGCCACACACCTGGTGAGTGTGAAGAATCAGCACACCATCCTAGAGGGGAAACCATCCAAGACGAATGCGCTATGTTCTGTGATTATTCGCCTGGGTCTTAAAGTGACCAAGACATTACATGCTACACTTTTACTCAACTGACAATGATGGTTTGCAGAGATGATGTAGATAACTGTCTTCTTCTCATGATTGTGGATGTAACACTTTGGTGTGGTCCAGAAGTTCCAATTATGCTCACTGTGGCTGAGCTAACAACCGTTGTTGTTTTTTTGTTCGTTTGTTTTTGTTTGTTTGTTTTTTCGAGACAGGGTTTCTCTGTGTAGCTTTAGAGCCTTTCCTGGATCTCACTCTGTAGACCAGGTTGGCCTCGAACTCACAGAGATCCACCTGATTCTGCCTCCTGAGTGCTGGGATCAACTGTGTGTGCCACCACCGCCCAGTCAGCTAACAACCATTCAATCTGTTTTACCACTGACAGGTATTGTGACTGTCAGCAGTTATTCAGCTCCTGTCTCAAATCCCTTAGCTGTAAAAGTAGAACCAACACTTTAGAGTCATCCAAACACAGGCTAGGATAAATGACATAAGTGGCCGTAAGTCCCATAAATTCTCCAAAGCATAAATGTGCAGCATGGGGTGGGGATGTTAAACACCGTCTCATTCCTGGGTAGAGGTGTAATTAGCGACTGGCCTTGTTAGCACCGTACGCATCTTTTATTTTCTGGCTTCTTCACTGACCTGTTTAAACAGACTAGCTCCTTTGGATATTGTTTCTATTTCCCTGGTTATACTTGGATCCAGGGGGGAAAAGTCTTAAATGGATTTTGCCTTTGAGATTCTTTGCAACTAGATCTCACTTTTAACAGACTTATGCAGGCTGAAGCTTGGAGTGAGATTTCTGCCTATAATGAATTGTAGAGGTGCCAACTCCATAATTTTCTGTGAGAACACTGGCACACTCTGCCACTGAAGTTTAAAGATAATTTGTCTGAATCTCTTCAACCAAATGAAGCTTTGTAATCAATTATGAACAGAAGCAATGAGATACAGTCTAAGGGTCTGGAGGGATTTGAGACACAGTCAGCACCAATCTCCATCAAAGTTGCTAGGAGGCTGTGGCAGTCGATGGCACTAATATTTACAATGGTAAGTGACGGCAGCATGGCCTACTCTGGAAGCAACTGTCTATCATTTCGCTGGATGGCTTGAATGAATGTCAGAGCTGTCAGTCACAGCTGTCCTTCAGAGCACTTTAGTTGTCCATCTCATTTAAAAAGAGGAGAAAATAGACCCACAAGGAAGGATGATTTGACCAGGGTGGCCTTGCAAATCACTTAGAGTCTACAACAGGGGCCTGAGAGGCAGCAGTCGGGGCGGTCCTGGTGGCTCCCGCGAACTGAGCTACAGTACAAAACGAAACAAAACCGCCCCCAAACAAAAGTCAGGACAGCCTTCGCACTTGTCCGAATTCGCGCCTGGAGGCGGGGACGGGTGGACAAAACAGGGCCAAGGTGTGGAAAAGGCGGAGCGACGAAGTTGATGGGGCTGGACCAGGGGCAGGGCCTAGAAGAACTGGGTGCGGCGTCCAGGGGGCGGGGCCGTGGGCCCTCGGGGCGGGGCCAAGCGCCGCGGGCTCCGCCCCCGGGCTCCGCCGGCTCCCCCACCGCGCTGCGCGGTGGGCTTCGTTCAGGAGCCGAGGAGCCAGCGGCGGGTGGCTCCCGAGGAACGGGTGGAGTTCGGCGGCGGCCCGCGCGCTCCGTCCCTCCCGGCCCGGCGTTCTCCGGAGAGGCGGCCGTCGGCGGGCGGGCGGGCGATGGCGGCGCGGGGGTCGCGGCGGCGCGCGCTGCGCCTGCTCTTGATGGTGCAGCTGCTGGCCGGGCGCTGGCGGCCGGCGGGGGCTGCGCGGGGCGCGCGGGGAGGTGAGCCCGGGCGGGGCGGCGGGGCGGCGGGGTCGCGGGGTCGCGCAGCGGGGCTCCGTTCCCTTTCCCTTTCTTCTGGGAGTTCGGGGTGAGGTTCCCGCTTAGCGCCCAGCTCTGTTCACCCAAATGCACAGAAAAGGCCAGTTTTGGCGTGCGGTGGCTCTTGTCGTTGGGGCGGCTGGGGTAGGGTGTGCCTCGGTACAACTTTCTCCCTAGAGCGTGCCGCTGCCCTCGGGCTTCCCACTTCGTCGCTGGTTCACGGTGTGGAGACTCTGGGCTTAATGCTTGCCTTGGAGACTTTATAGTCCACCCTCTCCCACCTCACTTCTGCAGGATCTAAGGTCTTTCCTTTTGCCAGAAGATGCAAACGTTTGCTGAAGAAATGCTGCTAGGCAGTCCACACGCCTGGCTTCCGGACTCATCGCTTGCATCCTGGGTTCCTCGCTTGTCTGGAGTGTGGTGCCCCCCTCTCTCCGCCCTAGTCAGTGTTTCAGGATGTTGTGCATTGGGATAGGAGCTAGCAAAGCAAACAAACAAAGCCTAGTACTTTGAATTTCCAGTGCTTTGGTAGATTTTAGTCAGCCCTTTCAGTGCTTTTGAGGAAAATGCTACCATTTCTGGAGCGCCTGTGGTGTGTCCTATACTAGAGCAGGGGCGGCAGAGGGTCGCTGCACCTGAAGCTCAGTTTTAGTGAGAAGAGGAAGCCTGGAGGGCTTGACTTGTCTTTTTTTCGTTAGGATTTTTTTGTTTGTTTGGTTGGTTGGTTGGTTTTAGTTTTTTGAGAAAGGATTTCTCTGTGTAGCCTTGGCTGTCCTGAAACTCTCTCTGCAGACCAGTCTGGCTTTGAACTCCACCAGATCCACCTGGCTCTGCCTCCTGAGTGCTGGGAGTAAAGGCATGCGCCATCCCCGCCCGGCTTTGTTAAGATTTTTAAACCGTGAGTTAAAAAACCCTGATTTTCTTTAGGAAGTGGTAATTTTGTGGACTAGGATTCCTGACTACAAGATGGGTCTACAGAAGCAATGAAATCTTTGCCCGGAGTGTTATAGTTTAGAGAAGGAAAGGCATGTCCTGGTCTCAGGTGTCATCTCCAGCGTGTTTTAGGACAGAATTCTCTCCCCTACTTTCCTTATTTGAAAAAAACGAAGACAGCACCGCTCACTTCCCCAGCCATTTTCACGATCGATTGGTGCATACAAAATGCCAGGCGGTGTCTGACAGCCTGGAAAATGGTAGTTCCCATCTCTTCGATGGAGCTGGAAATTCGAACTGGTTTCTCAGTTTTAAGATAAATCATTGTTGCTGAGTCTTCAGCGGTACATAGCTAACTCTTCTGCAGGGTTTGGTGTTTTAACCTAAGATGATGACCTACCTCCCCACCTTCCTAACCCCCCCCCCCCTCCCACTCAGTGGTACTTCTTTACTAATAACCATCCTGTTGTATTACCTTTTTGTTTGTTTGTTTTTGTTTTTTTGTCCCACGGGAGCGTCTTCAGAGCTTCCTTTGTGTGTGGGCATGCACATGTGCTGGTGGAGGCCAGAGGTCAGCGTGGGTATTGTTCCTCCGAAGCCATCCACTTTGGTTGGTTTTTGTCTGTCTCTCACTTCGACCTGGTGCTTATGGGTTAGTAGAGACTAGCTGACAGTCCTGCTGAATTTCAGGAATCTGCCTGTCTCTGCCTCCCGAATGTTGGGATTACCAGGGCAGCTGTTGCAGATTAAAAGACCTCCTAGGCCTTTTACATTGTGGTGGGTCAAACTCTGGTGTTTGTGTCTGGGCAGCAAGGGCTTTACAGGCTACTATCACCCTGGATGTTTTCTCACTTATAAGAACGGCCGTTAAATAGTGCCCTGTACGGCTCTAAACTTCTTATGTTCTGTGCATTCTGAGGAAGCATTGTGAAGAAGACAGTGATACAGCGTGATATAGCTGCACGCTGGCAAGCAAATGTTAATATGCCTTTTGTGTTCTACTACCTTCGAATTCGCAGGGGCTGAGGTCCTGTGTGGGGCTGAGAGACCTATTAACTGGCTGTATTTATTTGGGCATATTCAACTTGGCTGACTTCCCCCCCCCCCCTTTAAGATGATAGAGTAGAGGTTGATGTTTTTCAGAAATTGATTTGTTTTGCTTTCATATTCATCTTAGATTCTCATCATAACTCTTACGGTTTCCTACCAACCAATTCCCAGACAAAAAGAATTCTTGTCAGCCAGAGCCATACTTATTTGGCTGACTGAAGGTCACAGAGCTGTGGAAAGTAGCCTGGAAGGCAATTTTGTCTGCAATGAAATATAATTTACCAGTACATTAAGATGGTATAGGTCTTTTGAACTGACCTTCGATGAGGACATTTATGGAAATTAGTCAGTCATTAGTTAGGTATAGTTCTTAGCTGTATGACATTTTAAATGGTTGAAACTTTATTTATGCCGGGCAGTGGTAGCACACACCTTTAATCCCAGCACTTGAGAGGCAGAGCCAGGTGGATCTCTGTGAGTTTGAGGCCAGCCTGGTCTACAGAGTGAGATCCAGGACAGTCTCCAAAACTACACAGAGAAACCCTGTCTCGAAAAACAAAACAAACGAACAAAAAAGAAACTTTATTTACTCTATGTTCTCGAGTCAAAGGAAGATAAAATAATTCATAGAAAGTTCAAGCTCTGGAGGTTTTTTTCTTGTCACTTTTGGTTTTCATTTACACTTTCAGAAACTGACAAGTACACTCAAGGTGTCCATCAACTTCACTTTTGTCTTTTTTTTTTAAAAAAAATTGACGTTTATTGAGCTTGCTTTCAATGCTCTGGCTTTGTATGTTTTAACACCCATGAAACAACCTAGAGTGTGAAGTATTATTTCCACTGACTCATCCTGCAGGATTTATTTAGGACAAATCAATGTTTTAGGTACTGGTGATAGGACAGTAGACAAAGTCTCGGCCTTTTTAGAGCGTGATTTAACAGATGATGAGGTTGACACACAACTAGTTTATATGATTTGATCTAGGCCACAGCTAATGAATGAGAGAACTGGATTTGAACTTGGGTAGTCTGCCTGGGACTTTGCTTTTAATCTGTGTTCTCAGCTAACCTCATATTTTAACCAGGCAACGTAGGTGAAGCAGTCCAACTAGGTATTTGATTTGGAGATTAATTTTTAATATATATATTTTAGTGAAAATAGTTTTTTCATATAATAAATTCTGATGAGGTTTCCCCTCCCCCAACTCCTTCCAGATTCTCTCCACCTCCCCACCCACCCAAAAATCCAACCCCATGTCCTTCTGAGGAAAAAAAAAAAAAATCTCTCTTGGAAAACAGGCAAACAAAACAGAATAATAAAAAACTCAAAACACATACACACACAAAACCCATAAAGCCACTAAATCAGAAACCATAATACATAAGTGAAAGAGCAGTTTAAAAAAAAAAAACCAAAGCAATATGAGACCAAAATGCCCTTAAATTTGTTTTGTTTTGGCCATTAACTGCTGCCCTTAATGTGGTTAATATACCCAATGAGACTCTGCTGGAGAAAACTAAAGTTTTTCTTTAAAAGAAGTGGCTAATTTGAAGTAGCTTTTTGGTTATGAGCCTGTCTACTTCCCCTCTCGGCCCTGGGACCCTGTCTGGCTTGAACCTGTGCAGGCCCTGTGCACGCTGCCACAGTCCCGGGGAGTTCACAGGTGTGTCAGGCCTGCTGTGTCTGGAAGGCACTGTTTTCTTGATGTCATCTTCCCCTCTGGCTCTCACTGTCTTTCTGCCTCTTCTTTTGTGTAGTTCCCTGAGCCCTTAGGGAAGGGTATCTTAGTTATGGTTTCTGTTGCTGTGAAGAGACACCATAACCACAGCAATTCTTATAAAGGAAAACATCACATTGGGGTGGTTCACTTACAGTTCAGAGGTTTAGTTTATTATCATCATGGCAGGAAGCAAGGCAGCATGCAGGCAGACATGGTGCTGGTAAAGGAGCTGAGAGCTCTTACACTTTGACCTGCAGGCAACAGGAAGTGGTCTGAGACACTGGGCATATCTTGAGCATAGGAAACCCCAAAGCCCGCCCCCACAGTTGACACTCTTTCTCCAACAAGGCCACACTTCTGAATTGTGCCACTCCTAGTGAGCTTATTGGGGGCCAATTACATTCAAACCACCACAGGAGGAGTTTGATAAAGGCATCCTATTTTGGACTGAGTGTTTCAAAATCTGTCTCTGTACGCTGTCTAGTTTGTGGGTCCCTGTGTTAGTTTGCATCTACTGCAAAAGGAAACTTCTCTGGTGATAGCTGAATGAGACAGTGATCTGTGGGAATAGCAGAATGTCATGAGGAGTCATTGTATTGCTGTGTTCCTTTAGCAGAGTTATAGTATTTGGTTTTCCTGTTTGGTCTCAGGTTCCTGGCCACCAGAGCAGGATCAGGCATGGATTCTGTTTTGGGGGGTAGGCCTGGAATCCAATCAGAGGACGATTAGTCACTCCTGCAACGTTTGGGCCCCTGTTGTACCAGCATATCATGTTGTGATCACTGTTGTAGATTGCAGGGTTTGTGGTTATCTTCCTTCTCTGGTAACATGTCGAGTACCTTCCGGAACATCGGTCAGTAGGGGTGGAGACTCTAGTTAGGCACAGGCTTGACGCCTCTTTGTTCAGTGAGCTATGAAAAGGATATCTTCAGCAGTAAGGCCTTACTATCAGTTTGTGGAAAACAATCAGTAGCCTTGGCAATAGCCTAAGATAGTTGGGGATTTCCATGATGTCCCTTTGGCTAACAACTCAACTAGATGTAACTTCTGTTATTTAGTGGCTCTGTTGAGATTTCTCTCGTATTTGTATGGAATTACAACGATTAAGGTGATTCTAGGTGATGACATCTGGTATTGTCTTTCTTGGTTGAATGTTCCATTCCTTGGTTTCTACTGCTCTCTCTGAATGTTAGGGAAATGTGGTGGCTATAGGTTCCCTGATCAAGAGTGCTTCTGTGGGTGGGTGGGGGGCAGAGATGAATAGAGCTGGGAGAGGAGAACAGGCGGAGAGGGGCTATGGGAAAGAGCCAAGGGGATCCTGTCCACACCAAGAGGCAGGGTCCCCGGAGAATTGGAGGTGCGGTGGGATAAGAGCTTACTGCAGGTTAACTACTACAAGCCAAAGCCCACGTCTGGAGAGACGGGTGAAAAGGCTAGGGAGATCCTGGGTCTGTATTGAGAGGTGGAGCTCCAGTGAATGGAGCTGACAAAGGGATGGGAATGAACTGCGGGGAGGGCCGAGAGGGTCCAGAGAGGAGCAGAGCTGGGTCTGCACCGGGGTTCAGCAGAGACCCCAGGGAATGCAGGGAGGATGGGGGGACGACACTTGTGTCATGTTTGTGCTTACATCTGACTTTTCACACACTTTATTTTGAAGTTAAAAATTCTCTTGGCCAGGTTTGGTGGAATTCACCTCTATCCCAGAACTTGGGAGGCAGAGGCAAGAAGAGTTCAAGGTCATAGAGAATGGAAGAAAAGTTTGGCTACCTGCTCATCTGATAGAAGACTGAAACTGAGAATATATAAAGAACTTAAAAAAAAAAAAAAAAGGAAACACAAGAAACTCAGCTCTGTTGGTAAATGGGCTAGTACAAATGGCCAGTGCACACATAAAAATGGTCCACATCCCTAACCATCCGGAAATACAAATTAAAACTACATTGATACCCTTTCTACTCAGAAAGGTGGTCATTAAGAAAACAGTGAATGCTGGGATGCTGAGATATGGCTCAGCAGTCAAGAAAGCTTGCTGATCTTGCAGAGGATGAGAGTTTGGTTTCCAGCACTCACAACCATCTGTAACTCTGGTGCCAAAGGATATGATGGTTTCTTCTGGCTTCTACAGGTACCTGTACACACACACACACACACACACACACACACACACACACACACACACACACTTCAAAAATGCTGTCAAGAATGGTGAGGGAACCTTTATGGGAATGTAAATTAGTCCAGTGACTGTAGAAATCAGTGTGGACATTCCTCAAGAAAACTAAAAGAACTACCGTATAACCCAGATGCTCCACTCCTTGGCAGTTATCTGCAGGGCTCTACCTCAGCATATAGCAGAGGTAGTTGCACATCTGTGTTTATTCCAGCACTAGTCACAGTAGCTAAATTATAGAATCAGCCTGTGTTCAGTCAACAGATAAATGGATAAAGAAAATGTCACACACACACACACATACACACACAAGTTTGTTTATTCATTTGTTTGTTTGGTTTTTTTGAGACGGGGTTTCTCTGTGTAGCCCTAGCTGTCCTAGAACTCACTCTGTAGACTAGGCTGGCCTTGAACTCACAGAGATCCACCTGCCTCTGCCTCCTGAGTGCTGGGATTAAAGGTGTGTGCCACCACTGCCCGGCTCTGAAGTTTTTTTCCAGCCTTAAAAACTAAGTTGTGTCATCTGCAAGAAAATGAATGGAACCAGAGAACATTTGAAAGTTTACTGACAAAGACAAATACCATGCTTTCTCTCATTTGTAATTCTAAATTTTACATAGATAAAATCTACATAAAGTGTGTGTGAGAGAATGACAGACAGACATGGAAAGAGAAATGAGGTTGTCTGGGGGAAGGAAAGGGGCTAGCCAGAGGGGATAGGGAGGAAACAGATTTGGAGAGGAGTATGGTCAGTGCACATGATGAAAATGTTTGCGTGAACCTCATCACTATGCACAATGACTATACACCTCTAAAAATCTTGTTAAAGTTCATGGTCAACTCGGGCTAAATAGACCTTGTCTTATAAAAAGAAAATAATGGTTTTCTTGAAAATGCTGACTATGCCCTTTGATCTAGAGTGTGAACACCTGGAAGGAAGGGTCACAATTCACTGAATAGTGCAGTTGTACCTGAGTTTCTATTTATTGAGACAGGTTTCCCATAGTCCTGGCCTCTCTCTATTTGATGTATAGTCCAGGATGACCTTGAACTCTCCTGTCTTCGTCCACTTCCAAATGCTGGGATTGTAGTTGTGTTTCACTATGTTTGTGCCTGAGTTTATTAAAGTACCTGCTGATGGGACTCTGATACGGTTGTCAGTCACTTGTCAGGGTAGACGGTTCCTTTTGATCCATAGTTACAATTGCATCAAGCAAGTGTTAAGAATTAGCCTGAGCTTTTAGTAATTTCAGCATAGCATTTTTGTTCTGGTAGCATTGTTTTTCTTTTGTAACAGTCGGAATTAAATTCTTTTAGATGATATTTTTAGTTTAAAATTAAATAACAAGTTGGCACAGACATGTTGAAGTTAGAATAGTTTAGGAAGAAGTTAGAATCTGCTTCTTTAGCAATTTTCTCTGGAACAGTGGAAACAGTATGATGAAAAGTCATTTTAAAAATCTAGTTTTAATGGGGTGTGTCCGTCAGTCTGTCTGTCTGTATGCATGTGTGTATGTGTACATGAGTGTGGGTGCCTAAAGAAGCCAGGGATGTCAGGTCCTCTGCAGATGGAGTTATAGGCAGTTGTGAGCCTTCCAGCATGGGTGCTGGGAATCAATCTTCGGTTCTCTAGAAGAGCAGCAAGGACCCAGTCCCTGGGTCTGGAATTTTTTTTTTTTTAATTTGGTTTTTCAAGACAAGGTTTCTCTGTGTTGCCCTGGCTGTCCTGGAACTCGCTCTGTAGATCAAGGTGGCCTCAAACCCAGAGATCCACCTGCCTTGGGAGTGCTGGGATTGAAGGCGTGTACCACCATGCCCAGCTATGATTTTAATATAAATATTTTCATTATAATTTAAGATAATGTGGTATATTTTCTCCTGGGAGTCTAATGTGTTTACGGCATCCCTGTAGGAAAGGGTCCTGGCCTTCTAGTGTGTTTACAGCATCCCTGTAGGAAAGTGTCCTGGCCTTCTAGTGTGTTTACAGCATCCCTGTAGGAAAGGGTCCTGGGCGTCTAGTGTGTTTATGGCATCCCTGTAGGAAAGGGTCCTGGCCTTCTAGTGTGTTTACAGCATCCCCAACCTCTGTTTGTGAGCCAACATCAACACCCCACTGAAAAACGTGTCCAGAGATTTTCAGGTGTTTCCCATGGGACAGAATTGTTCCTCTTCCCCACTCCATGTAGGGCCCACTTGTGGTTTTGTTGCAGGGCCTCCCATACTTTGCTGTGTGAAGGGATCCCCGCGGGTTTTGTTCAGGACACTTGGGGATTCAGAAGGTCAGAGACAGGGCCTGAGGCTCGAATGTCTCAGGGACTTCCAAGGAAAGTCTGGAATTCATGGTGTCCTGGCTATACTTGAGTTTTGTTTGTTTGCTTGTTTTTGAGACAGGGTCTCATGTAGCCCAGGCTGACCTCATTTTTCTGTTAACCACTGCTGCTGAAAGTAGCACACTTTAAGCAGGAAAGCTGTCCAGGTAACTCCCCATTCATGCCAGTTACTGTTGTTCTCAGGGTCCAGTGAAAGCAATTATGCAAGCAGTGTTTTGTGGCTTTTGTTTTGTTTTGTTTTTCCTAAATGACATAAGAGTAATATAAACCTGGGCCTGAGCCGGGTGGTGGTAGTGCATGCCTTTAATCCTAGCAGAGGCAGGCAGATTTATGTAAGTTCAAGGCCAGCGTGGTCTACAGAGTGAGTTCCAGGAGAGCCAGGGCTACGCAGAGAAACCTTGTCTCAAAAACCAAACCAAAACAAACAAAAAACCAGGACAAACCTGGGGCTGGAGAGATGGCTTAGTGGTCAAGAATACTTGGACTCTTCCAGAAGACCAGAATATGGTTCCCAGCACCCACATCAGGCAGTTCAACCACTTGTAACTCCAATTTCAGAGAATCCAGTGTTTACTTCTGGCCTCTATAGGCACCCTTACAATGTGGCACACACATACACATACATAGATTTTTTTTTAAAAAATCTGAAAATAATAGCAACCAAGAAAATAAGCGTTAGCCCATATCCACACAAATCAGCTGCTGTCCCCTTTCCTTTTCTTTGTCCCCCCTCCCCCTTAGCTTTTTGAGACAGCGTTTCTCTGTAGTTTTGATGTCTGTCCTGGATATCGCTCTGCAAACTAGGCTGGCCTCGAACTCACAGAGATCTGCCTGGCTCTGCCTCCTGAGTGCTGGGATTACAGGTGTGTACCACCAACGCCCAGCTTCTTTGTTTCTTAAAATAAGGTCTCACTGTGACTTTGTAGCCTAGGCTGACCTTGAACTCACTGAGTAGACAAGGCTAGCCTCAAGCTCATGGTCTTGAGGCTGGAGAGATGGCTCATTGGTTAAGAACAGTTGATTATTCTTGCAAAGTTAAGAATTATGTTAAATTTTTAGCACCCACATGGTGGCTTGCAACCTCCAAACTCCAGTTTCAGGGGATCCAGTTCTCTCTTCCGACCTGTGAGGGGACCAGGCACTCACATGGTGCACATACATACGTGCAGGCAAAATACTCATACACATAAAATTTTAAATTCTACCATCTTGAAAAACCAAAAAATCAAAACAACAACAACAAAAAAACCCTCTAAATTCTAAAACAACAACAATTAAAAAAAAAAAAAAAAAACTCTAAAAGATCTCCTTGCCTCAGCCCCGTGAGTGCTGGAGTTACAGGCATGTGCCACTGTGCTCGGGTCTTATCTTCAACTTTTTGTGTTCCCTTAAGTCAGTAATTGTTCATAACTGGACAATTCTGAAAAAATGTTTTTGCAGCAAGGTCTACTGTAACCCAGACCAGTCTCAGCTATGTAGGCAAGAATGACCTTCAACTCCTGATCCTCCTGCCTCTGCCTCCTGAGTGCTGAGATTACAGGGGTGTGCCCACCTTGGCTCTAGGGAAGAAATGTGCAAGGGTCTTATCAAGGTCATATGGGCGTCACAGCTTCTTACGCCATCACATGCTTTATTTCCTAATGCTGTAAATGTAGTAGTTTAACTAATGTGTATTTATCACCCAGCAAAAGATCTCTGATGCCAAATTGAAACAGTGACCTCTGCATTTATTTGATTTAATAATGCGTAAACTCTGTTTGAACTCCTTGAGAACTATCGACTGGGCCTAAATTTAACACCTAAGGTCGTTGTGAGAGTCAGGGAAACCTGGAAGGTTGTGCTTAGTAAAGCATCGCAGTGGCAGTGTAACTGGGTGGGTGCCGTAATTCTGTGTCAGAAATCGATCGGAAATAGAAAGGCACTCTGCATTTCATCCGTAATGCTAAAATAATGATTAGTAAGCACACTTCCTGCATTTGTCACGTTGAAAACGCTGAGTTTGCCCATGTTTATTTCCCTGAGTTAACTAAATGATTATGTTCTCGGCTTCATCCTGACATCTCCTAAAATAGCCCTCCTTGGACTGCAGTCCAAGGAGGGCTTTTAAAGAAGGTATTAAAGTCACTTTTTTTGTTAACTTAAGAAAAGAGACAAGGAGACTTAGAGGGAGGATTAACTACTCCAAGAATGCCCTCATTATGGGCCGGGGATAGAGTATGTCATTCTTATGAAGCTTTTTAGATACATGACTTATTTCACTCTTAGGGTAGCCTGTGGAGAAGTTTGGGAAGGCTATTAGCAATACCCAGCACGATTTAAAGTGTGCGTGCCTTTAACTCAGCCGTCCCACTCCTGAGAGTCAATGTCTGCATAAGAAGAGAAAGACCGATGTACAGGGATGCTAGTTACAGCATTTTCCATAGTTCCCTAATTAGTAAGAATCCAAAATAAGCACTGCATAGATGTCCATCTGTGAACGCTTAAAGTATGGCGTGACCACTTTGTGCGCATGAAGAAAGAATAGAGATAGATGGACAACCACTGCCATATTTGAATGGAAACAAATAAAGCCACAGAACTTTAAAAGGGTATTTATTGTGTGTTCTTCCTCCGTGCATGTGTGTTTGTAATCAAAATCTGTACACTTGAAACTTACCAGTGGTTAGCCCTAGAGTCAGGACAAGAGAGAAGAGGACAGGAAGACTCCCTCCTTACTAAATGAGCTTCTGGTTTGAACTCTAACAATGATCATACCTTATTTTTGTAATGAAAGCATCATTCAGAGAAAAAAAATACCAACATATCTGGGACTTAGTCCTGCCTCTGCTTCTTACTCGGTACTGTTAGAGCAGTGTTTCTCAGAGAGGGCCATTTTGACACCCCACCACCACCACCACCACACACTGGGCAGTGTCTAAAGGCACTTTGGGTTGTTGCATAAAGATGGTGTATCTGGTGGGTGGAAGTCGAAATATACAGGTCCATGATAGCCCCCACACAACAAAGAATCACTCGTCTTAAAATGTCAGTAGTGCCAAATCAAGAAATCGCGTGTTTAGATTAGAAGGTTGCAGCCATGCGTAAGCTTGCAGGTTGTGTATTGGACAAATGCCAGGGAGCATCACTTTCATTGTGGGATGCCCTTGCATGGCCACAGATTTTTATCTGTAACATGTCCAAGTTTGCATCCCAGTAGGATCGTGTCCTTGTGTTCTGTTCTATCCCTAGGGCAGAGGCTGACATGGTCACAGCCACCCAGAATCTGTGGGATGATACACTGAGGCGGGTACCATCTTGGGTTCTGGGATTTTCAAGTTGTGGCAGATGCTGAAGACTTGAGAACCTTTGGAGGAAACTAAACCTTACGCAGATATTGTCTTAATTTTGTCTGTAGGTTGGAAAAAATTGGTAATACCCATATTTAGTTGCAGAGCGTCTTGGTGACTTTTTCTAGAATCCTTGCTTTCTAATGAGAAAAATCATTATTGTTTATGAAAAAAATGCCAGTGGAGAACACTATCAAGCATTCCTAGGAGTGGCTTTTAAAACCCCAACTACCCAGATTGGGGATTTAGCTCAGTGGCAGAGCTAGCAAGCACAAGGCCCTGGGTTCGATCCCCAGCTAAAAACAAAAACCTAACTACCACCAGGCAGTAGTGGTGCACGTCTTTAATCACAGTGCTGGGGAGGCAGAGCCAGGCAGATCTCTGCGAGTTTGAGGCCAGCCTGGTCTACAGAGTGAGTTCCAGGACAGGCTCCAAAGCTACACAGAGAAACCCTGTCTTGAAATAAACAAACAAAAATCCTAACTACCTTTTTTTTTTTTTTTTTTTTTTGACTATATAGAATCAAAAGTAGAAAAGATGTAAATTTTAAGAAATTTCTTAAACATGGGCCCGGAGAGATGGCTCAGTGGTAAGAGCTCAGGCTGCTGTTCCTGAGGACAGGGATTTGATTTCCAGCACCCATAGGGTGGCTCACAGCTGTCTATAATTTCCATTTCCAGGGGAGCTAATGCCCTTGTATGGCCTCTGCAGGCACTGCATACACGTGTTTCATGGCTGTGCACTTGGGCAGTCATACAGAAAAATAAACAAATAAATGTTTAAACTCCTTAAGCAATACCTGATAGAATAAGACAACATATTTAATTTCATTTGATTTGCACAACAGTGAAACAGCTAAGCATAGGTTATCCTTTTTAAAATTAATGTTATTTATTTAGAGGCAGGGTCTTTGAACTCATGATCCTTCTGCCTCAACCTCCTTCATTTTGGAGTTAAAGGTGAGTATCATCACATCCAGCTTAATGGTTCATAATGAAAACATTAAAACATACAAAAATTGGTCCAGTGTAGTCTGTCCTCAGTATCCCAGGCCTGTAGTATCAGCCATATGAGAAACTTAGGTAGGAGAGGTTACAGCTTGGGGGTCTGCCTTGGCTACAGAGTGAGTTAAGGCTCAGCCAGAGTGACCCACTGAGAGCCTGTTTTAGGAAGCAAGAGGAGGGCTGAGGGTGTGGCTCAGTGGCAGGCCTTAGGCTCGTCTCTGAGGGTGCCAGCTTGAGGGGGAGGGAAGGTCTAGTACTATGGATTCAGAGCTCTTGCCATACATGATTAACTATTAAATTTGCCAGTGAGATAGTCCTATTTTATATAGATTAGAAATTGTACATGCAGAGGTCAAAGTCTTGGAGGAATTCCAAGCATTCAATGAAGGCTTTCAGCTCTGCAGTTCTGTGTTCTGTCTTCTTTACCATAGTACAATTAAGGAGCAAGATTATTTCTTTGAAAATAAATGTAGTTTTACTAAATTGCATGTTTTCAGATGGCTTTTGTTTTCAGACGGCCCAAGTTGACCTTGAACATGCTGTGTAGCCTGTGCTGGACTGGAAGTCTTGATATTCCCACCTTAGCTACCCAGTGCTGTGATTATACAGGGACCACCATCCCTGGTTTTATGAAAAAATGTAAGTGCCATTATTCCAATTCTTCAAACTTGAGACAGTTGATATTCAGAGTTAAAACTGGTTGTGTAAAACAAAAATGTAAGTCTTGCAAGGTGTTAATGATATATGTATTTCTACGTGTTAGCTGTTCAGCTTAGTTTTTCTTTAGTTGTTCTTTTAAAGACTTCAGGAGAATTGTCCCATGAAATGTTTCAGTTCTTCTCCTGGTCTGCTTAACTACTTGGTTCCCTGTTCTTTTCTGGGATATGTGATTTATGAGCGATTAGTACACTGATAATATACTTATTAGCTTTAATGAGTAGAGGCTTTGGTAGCACATACCTATAACCCCAGCACTCAGGAAGTAGTCAACAAGAGTGAGAATTGGATGCTAGCCTAGGTTACGGAGTAAGACATGGATCAGAATTTAAAATAAAACAAAAACCCCAAAACAACCACCCCCAATCAAGAGACTTGGAGAAAGCTTTGTCATTGTATGTTGAGAGTGCCTTGTGCCCCAGACACATCCTTCCTCTGCATTTTTGCAAGGTTCTGTTGCCCTGGGCTGCCTGGTGGCCATCTCTGTTGGGTATTGGTAGGCTTCAATAGGCTCTGTGGGGTGGGGGTGGGGGGTTGCTTTCCCTGCCATGGTTTTGTGTGATTGCCTGTGGTGGCCTGTAGCTTTCCCCTACTGTAGATCGTTTGTGGAGTAAGAGTGAGCTGGTGTAGGCACTTACACACACACTTACAGCCTTCTCAATAGCCTTTTAAGGTGGGTACTACTGTTCTATGCCCGTTTTCATGGGTGTAGAGACCAGTATGCAGACAGGTTCAGTAACTTGCCTTGAAGTCACATTGTAAATATTAGGAGCCAGAACTGGATCTAGCCTGGACATTTTAGAATTCCAATTTTGGTTTTTGATATGAGGTCTTGATGGCCTGAAACTCTTGGGCTCAGGTGATCCTCCTGCCTCAGCGTCTTGAGCAGTAGTTCTAACCTGTGGGTCTTGACTCTTTGGGGGATCAAAAGACCCTTTCACAGGGGTTGCGTATCAGATGTTTACATTCATAACAGTAGCAGCGAGAATTATTTTATGGTTGGGGGTCAGCACAACATGAGGAACTGTATTAAAGGGTCACAGCATTAGGAAGGTTGAGAACCCCTGCGCTTGAGTGTGAGACTACAGGTGCATGTCACTGTGTCGTCTTCAGGTCTCGGACCCTTATCGACTGTGTTGTGTTGCTCTTTACATTCTAATCTGAGTAGGACAAGGTCTCTAGTGTTAGGATGAGTCTGGTGAACTTCACAGAAAAAGGAAGTGACTCTCATGTGGTTGTTCCATAACCACAGATAACATTCTGCACCATTAGAGAAAAATGAGGATTAGCATATGGCAGTAAGCGAGTACCGACTCACTTATTCATCTCTACATTTATCCACTGAATAGACTGAACGGCTACTATTTGTCTCTTCGTTGCTAAGTGCTAGAGAGAGCAATGAGATAGACAGTGAAGAAGACAGACTTTAGCCACACTCACACAACGTCCGCAGAGCTACAGTACAGATGAGGAACGTGGCTCTATGCAGAGGACCCCAGTGTGAACTGGAGCAGGAAAGCGCTTTTGAGGAAGATGTGTTGGCTGAGATCTGAAGAATGAGTGACTTAGCCAGGGTCCGGGGAGGGGAGGCCAGGGGCCTCATAGATGGGAATGAGTGTGGCAGAAGCCGGTCCTCCAGGACGGTGGGAACCAAGGAGAGCAAGCAGTGCCAGCAGGGCAGCAGAAGCTGCTTCTGGCAGTGTGGGGCAGCAGTAGTCAGGTGGCATCCTCTAGTGTGACGTCCTTCAAGCTTCAGGTGTCAGAACTCCTGGCCCTTGGCAGTGGCTGTGTTACAGCTCTCCGCCTGAAGGCTGAGAGACCTTTAGCTCTGAAGACTTGACGGCTCCCTGGACCTCTTCTGTTGACCAGAGCCCGCAGCTTCTCTTCTCTGACCCCTTACAGCCCATAGTCTTCATTCCGGCTTTCTGTTCTCTTGTTATGTCTATTCCTGCCTGTCTTTTTTCTTCCCTGGCCATTCTTGATCTGTTTGCTGCCCCAGCTCAGCTGCCCCAGCCCTGCCTCTGCTGGGACCATTCAGGGTGCCTGCTTCCAGGGATGCTGTTTGGGATGCTTGTGGAGGCTACTCAGGAAGGCAGTTTTCAGGAGTCTGCCTTCTCCTTCCACCACCGTGCAGGACCCAAGGGTGGAGCTCAGGTCATTGTGCTTGGCAGCATGTGCCTTTCCCAGTCACAGAAATGCCTCGTGGAACAGTGGGAGTTCTCCGCTTCTGTTCACTGAGGCTTATGGAAACAAAAAGTCTGGTATACATTGTTTCAAATAGCCCCGAGGTTGTCGGGCCAGGAGCCAGAGTAATCAGCGGCAGTCACCCTAAGGCTTTTATCTGTAGAGTGTTCAGGGCAATGGTTAGCTGTCAGTCCTAGCAGTTTTGTTTAAGATACCCAGAGAATCAAGGCAGAGTCCAAGAGGTGCTAATTAGGCCCTCAGATATCCCTGTGCCCCAAAGTGTGCTTATTTAATTAGACAATGATAAGCTGAAGGGACGCTTACAATATACGTTTAAAGACCTTATCATTAACTAACAGTGGTAACTGATTTGAACAGCACTTAATGCCACTCAGTGCCCCAAGGCATGGGGAGGTCCCGTCAATCTGTAACAATTAGAGACCAGTTTGGCTATTTTTAGATTTATTTATTGTATTTTATGTTTATGAGTGTTTTGTTTGCATGTATGTATATGTACCACATGTGTGCCTGGTGTCCTGGGAAGTTAGAAGAGGCATAGGATCCTCTGAAATTGGATGACAGTGAGCCACCGTGTGGGTGCTGAGAACCGAACCCAGGTCTCTGCAAGAGCAACAAGTACTCTTAACAGCTGAGCCAGCTCTCCAGCCCCTGGAGACTACTCTAAGCAGTAGACTTTTTCTAGTTCTGGGGAGAGCTTGAGATAGCTTGTGACAGCAGAGAAGGTAGGACACACGTGCATTGGAGGATTTGTCCGGTCAGCAGCTTGCTGGTGGATTATGTACAGTGGTGTCAGTGTAGCTCAGAGTTTTGAGACTACAGAACCAGACAGGTGATGGACCCACTCACTGTGCTGGAAAGACCAACGGGGAAGATTATGATTACGTGCTTGGGAATGATCTGGTGGGATTCTCTCTATAAATAGATAGACGTTCCAGCACTGTTGAGCCTCCTTTTAAGACTTAGGGACTAAAGCAGTTTTATATAAATACATAGCAATATGAATCTAAATAATTCATTCAATATTTTATATATAAAGTTATGTCAATTAAAGCACGTGTCTTTATAGTTCTAGTTAGTAAAGGAATCTTACTTCAGTATCTCTATTTTCTTTTTGTGAAGCAAAGTTAGACTTTATTAAGTATGTTTGTTTTCTAGAATTTTCCTATCAGCCCCTGCACACAGCCCTGACCGTTGAGAAGCCTTTTTTGTTTTGGCAGTACTCGTGGTTGAACACAAAAACTACATTCCAATTCCTGCAGTCTGCCTCAGAAAAACACCCCATAGCCCTTGGTATTTAAGTGTTAAGTTGCTCTACATTAAGTACTGAATGTTTATTTAAAAATTCAGCATATTTCTAAAGTGGGTAATCCAGTTTAAATTAAGAATTATATCTGAACCAGAGTGTCTCTAATTTGACCATAGTGTTTGTATTAATATTTCATTTTAAAAGCCAAATTAGGGGGCTGGAGAGATGATTCATCCATTAAGGGCACATACTGTTCTTGCAGAAGACCTGAGTTCAAATTCTAGCACCCAGATCAAGCAACTCACAACTGCTAATAACTCCAGCTCCAGGAAAAATTGAACACTCTTGACCTCTTTGAACACCTACATTCATGGGGTGCACATGCCCCTGCCCCCCCCAATTTAAAATAAAAAGAAATCTTAAAAATTAGCTGGATGGATGTTCTGGTGGATGCTTATAATTCTGGTACTTGGGAGGTGGAGGCAGGAGGGATAGGAGTTGAAGGCTATATCTGGTTACATAGGAAATTCAAGGGTAGCCTGGGCTATATGATATCATGTTACAAACAAACAAACCTAAAACGGTAATATCTTAAGTTTTAATTGGGTCAATTTCTCAAAGTATAGGTGTTGGGAGGAGAGCAGCCAGCATACCAACATACTAATTTCTTAAAACTTGTTATGCAGGATTGCCTGAACTATCCTCTGCTGCAAAGCATGAAGACCGTTTGTTTAAGGATTTATTTGAAGATTATGAAAGGTGGGTTCGTCCTGTGGAACACCTGAGTGACAAAATAAAAATCAAGTTTGGCCTTGCAATATCTCAGTTAGTGGATGTGGTAAGTGTGCATGCCGTTACATGTTCCATTTCACACCTATTTTTGGTAAGGTCAGTTTCCTCCCAGGCTCGTGTCAGGCCCATCTCTGCCTCCTGAGGTCTGGGATTAAAGGTGTGTGCTACCACCGATGGCTTAGGGGGAATTTCTTGATTCTCAGTGTTTACCCTAAGAAGGTCACCCTTTTTTTAATTACATTTTTTTTTCATTTATTTTACATGCCAACCTGTTTCCCCTCCCTCCCCTCTTTCCGTTCCCACCCTACCTCCCTTCTACCCTCCTCCCCATCCACTCCTCCTCCATCTTCATTCAGAAAGGGGCAGGCCTCCCATGGGAGTCAAAGCATGGCACAGCAAGCTGAAGCAGGGAAAGTCACACTTTTACAACTAATTTCTTCTTGTTCTGATCATGCCAATAATTATTTTTAGGACTGTGATAAAATATTTTCACATATGAAAAATAACATGAGCATCTACTTATTTTATGATTACAGAAGTAATGCATGATTTTGTAGAGAATTTTTAAAGTGTAAAAAAAAGTACAGATAAAATAAGAAGTGATTCTAATTCTGCTGTCTGTAGATGACTGGTGTTAACAATTGATTGCTGAGGTAGGGGGAGATGCGCACCTGTAATCCCAGCATGTGGGAATACAAGCAGGAGAATCCGGAGTTCTAGGTTATCTCCTGCAACAGAGAGAGTTTGAGGCCAGCCTGGGCTACTGAGACCCTGTATAAAAATAAAAAGCCCAATTTGTTGTGTTTTTTGCCATTTTTTTCTTTGTGCCTCTTTTACAAACTTGGAATGTGTGGGGTTTTGTTTTGTTTTTTAGATTTATTTTATTTTGTGTGTATGAATGCTTTGCCTGCATGTATGTCTGTGCACTACAGGCCTAGCTGATGCCTACAGAGGTGGTAAGCCTCTATGTGGGTGCTGGGAATCGAACCTGGGCCCTTTGCAAGAACAGCAAACAGAGCCAGCTCTCCAGTCCCTGGAATGTGTTTTTGATACGATTTTGCTGACTGCTTTTCTCCCTAGCTACATTAAAATCCTTGTATAATTTATTCATATTTCTATTGGCAGAAAATGTCTAGTTTTCTTCTACTGATGATATGTTTGTACCCAAATGTCTGAATTTTCCCCTCCTTTAAGAAAGGCACTATGAGTACCTAGCATACACCTTCACACCCTTTTAGGGCAAAATGAATACTGTTGTTCTCCTGTTCTAGAGCCTCTTAAATTTGAGGAAATGCAAACTAAACATAGAATCACCAATGGTATGCTTTGAGGTAATTTACCTGAACTACAGAATGTTTGGAGGAATAATATGGGATGAATCTTGTTTTCTAGAGATTCAGCTCAACTAGCAGACTGTCCATTCCATACAGAGAGGAGCAGTTGTATTGAAATGTACAATTTTTTTAAGCTTAAGGACCATATTATTAGAGAGAGAGAGAGAGAGAGAGAGAGAGAGAGAGCGCACAGGGCAGCAGGCTGGAAGTCTCAGCAGGTGCAGGAAGGAGGGAGCGGAGAACCACTCCTTTTGAGTTAGGGTCAGCGGTGGAAGACTAAGCAGCTATAGAAAGTGGGTGGGGTCTTCAGGAAAACTGAGGAAGTCAGAGTGTCAGGGAGAACACACTTGGGGTTTCAGCTGGTGTTCAAAGAGGACATAGACGGGGAAGAGAGCTGCCCTCTTTTGAGTTAGAACTCAGGCTTAGCCGTGACAGCCACTGGGAACCGCCATGACACAAAACTCTTAAAGAATTTGTAACTGCTGTGTAACAAAAGGACCAACCTGCCTTTTGTTTTCTTCTTTACTAGGATGAGAAAAACCAGCTAATGACGACAAACGTCTGGTTGAAACAGGTGTGTATACCATCCGGCAGGTGCCCAGCCGGCAGCACTCTACCAGAGGCCCCACAGCAAAAGGAACATGTGGGTGCTGTGGGCTGTCAGGTTGCACAAAGATGAGAATAGGTGCAGTTACTGCACTCATTGTACAAGTATGGATGTATTTGTCTGTGCTTGTTATGTAGCCAGGCTGACCTTAACTTCCTCCGTCTTCATCTTCATCCTCCCGAGCTCTGGAATCACAGATGTCTGCCTCTGTGCCCGGCTTCAGTGGGTGTTTTCTGTGGGTCTGATATGTGCCAAGCAGCATGGAAACTGCAGTGAATAGAACAGACAGAACTCCCAGGCACTGCATTCGAGAAGGGAGAGAATGAATGGTCATGTTTCACAGCACCTTAGAGACTGACTATCTGAGAGAGACCGTATTCGGAGAGAGGATGGGGAGAGCATTGGGGACTGTAAACAAAAAGAACAACCAAACAAACAAAACACTGAACAAACCCCAGAAAAGCGTGGCTGGAAGGGCAAAGTTATACAAAGTCTCAGGGGAGATGCGGCAAGCCTTATGGGCACCTGGGGACAAGCAAGTAAAAGGTCCAGAGGCTGGATTGTGTCTAGTAAGGAAACTGATGTGGCTAGAGGTGTGTGAGCCATGGGGAGGGGTTGGAGATGGGGGCCATGAGAAGCCAGTAGAATAGTAGCTTATAGGACCCTGCAAGGATTTGGACTTTTTTTTTTTTTAAGATTTATTTATTATGTGTATAGTGTTCTGTCTGCATGTATCCCTGCAGGCCAGAAGAGGGCGCCAGATCTCATTACAGATGGTTGTGAGCCACCATGTGGTTGCTGGGACTTGAACTCAGGACCTTTGGAAGAGTAAGCAGTGCTCTTAACCTCTGAGCCATCTTTCCAGCCCTTGGACTTTATTTATTTATTTATTTATTGCCAGAGCTGAGGACCGAACCCAGGGCCTTGTGCTTGCTAGGCATGCACACTACCACTGAGCTAAATCCCCAGCCCTGGACTTTATTTTTTTATTGTTTAGCTCTCTTTTAAAAGATTTATTTGTTGTGGGTTTTTGTTTGTTTGTTTTGGTTTTGGTTTTTCAAAACAGGGTTTCTCTGTGTAGCTTTGTGCCTTTTCCCTGGAACTCACTTGGTAGCTCAGGCTGGCCTCCAACTCACAGAGATCAGCCTGGCTCTGCCTCCCAAGTGCTGGGATTAAAGGTGTGTGCCACCACCGCCCAGCAAAAGATTTATTTATTTTTATGTATGAGTGTTTAGTCTCCATGCATGTGAAAGTACACATATACATGAAATGCCCACGGAGGCCAGAAGAGGGCAGTGCATCACCAGGAATTGGCATTACAGAGTGTTGTACGCTGCCGTGTGGACGCTGGGAACTGGACCCTGGTCTACAAAAGTTTCAGGTGCTCTTAATCACTGAGCTGTCTGTCTAGCCCTAGGATTTTGGCTTTTTATTTGAGTGCAACAGGAATGGACAGGAATGCAACTAGTTATTATTATAATTATTAACGTGCTAACTGTACACATTATTGGGATTCACTGTGATATTTTCATCCATATATACACCATGCATTGAGCATGTCCCTCATTCCTTACGTTATCACCTTCCTCTTCCAGTGCCCCTCTTATTTCCTAGTAATCCTTCTGTAATGAGTTATTTTAATGTACAGAGTGCCTTTTCCATGAAGGGCTTTTTAATTCTGGACCATCATATGTATGTCTCCAGCTGCTATTGAGTGTTTTCCATTGTTTACTCTTTCTTTGTGCCTGGTTATAACCTGCCAAGTAGAGAACCATGAATGCATGGGTAGGGGTCCTCCCACTCGCCTGTGCCCCATCAGGACCACAGCTGGATCCACCGCACAGAGGGGCAGGATATTAGTTGAGAAGATTTTCTGAATTAGGGGCAGAAATGATTCGTGTCTAAATGTTCTGGGTATGATAAAAAGCATAGTTTTAACTTATTTTATTATTTATTGATTGAAATGGAGGTAAATTTCTCATTTTAAAGGAATGGATAGATGTAAAATTAAGATGGAATCCTGATGACTATGGTGGAATAAAAATTATACGTGTTCCTTCAGACTCTCTGTGGATCCCAGACATCGTTTTGTTTGATAAGTAAGTTACATTCTAAGTATTACTTTATGTTTCCAAAAGAAAACTTGTATTGCTGCTAGGCACTAGTAATTTTTTCCTCTCATCTGCAAATTGTTTAGCTGTGAAACCAAATGACTTGAATTTGTGCTTATTTATTTCATGAGTGCTGTGGATGCTTTGTCCTTTTTTTTTTTTTTGGTGTGTGTGTGTGTGTGTGTGTGTGTGTGTGTGTGTGTGTGTGTTTTAATAATAAAAGTAGTATCTGATTCTGAAACAAGAAAAAAGGACTTGGCAAACAAAAGGAGTAAGGAAGAGTGGAGAGAGATCGTGCTTGTGATGAACTTACATTTACAGTAAACTTTTATGTGCTTGGCAGTGTGCTCACAGCAGTCTTATGTGCTGGGTGTGCCGCCCATCTTACACGGACCTAACGTAGTTACTCTGCTATGATGGCAGAGTAAGGTTTCACCCCAAGACACGTGACATCCCCATTTATTCCCTTACTCAAGTCAGACTTCCACGTTTGAGGGGATTTGTTTTTCAGCTGAGGTTTCAGCTTATGTTCAATGCCGTCTTCTGATATTTTCTAAATACACTGTCGTCGTGACAGCACAAAATTGCCATCTTCCCCTGGTGAGGAGTTTGAGGTTGATTTTCAACTCGTGTATGGGCAGTCTGTCTAGGTGTGTTTGAGGGTAACTGTCAGCAGCAGCTGCATTTTCCCCGCCTCGGGCCATCTCGGAGTAAATGTGAGAGTTTGCATTTATGCTAAAGCTCCGTCCCATATTTGCACAAAGGCTTTCAGAGCACATGCTATGCAAAAAACGATCTTTTAAAACCTTTTACTTCCGTGTTCCTGTGCGGAAGGATGAAGACAACTTGGAAGGGAACAGGAGGCAGCTCCCTGCACATCACCTTCCTCTCAAGTAACTGAAAGTGCGCTGTCCTGTTTGCTCAAAGGCTTTGGCGTGGGGACAGAGCAAATGCTATGCAAAAATGATCTTTTGAAACCTTTACTTCCGTGTTCCTCAATATGGGAGGATGGAAAGCTTGAAAGGTAGCATGAGGCAGCTCCCTGAGCATGGACTGCTCTCCATAACGGAAAACGTTTTTATACTAAACATAGATTATGCAGGACCATGCAAAAACCCACATGAACCTGAAGATGTAGAGCAGGAGTCTGGAGGACTCGGGTGCTGGGGCTTCTACCTGCAGCTGACCCTCTCCAGCACAGGAGGGGCAGGTGTGCCTTGCCTGGTGCAAATACTCTTTTCCTCTTAGGGTAGAAAGCATCTATTGTTTCGATGGAAGAGGAAGTCTGGGGACATAGATTCAGGCTCCGCCTCTCTGCATGCACAGTATATAAACAGTTTGATTCTATGTGTATGTCAAGTGAGGTCTTTTCAACTATAAAATCTCAGCATTTTGAGAAACATGGATTTGCGCATCTCTCAATACAAAGGGGAGAGTAGGTTCAGTTCCAGCAGAATCATACATGCCAGGAAGATGTGCAGAAAGCAGGCCCCGTGGGTGGAGCAGGCATTTGGGCAGACAGTAATCTCAAACCTGTTTCATGCGGTTACTCGCAGGTTCCTTGTGTATTAGGCTTATAAAACGTGTGCTCGGGTTTGATTAGTGTGCATTTCTTTTAGTGCAGACGGACGTTTTGAAGGCGCCAGTACGAAAACAATTGTCAGATATAATGGCACTGTCACCTGGACACAGCCGGCAAACTACAAAAGTTCCTGTACCATCGATGTCACCTTTTTCCCATTTGATCTCCAGAACTGTTCCATGAAATTCGGCTCTTGGACATACGATGGATCCCAGGTTGATATAATCCTGGAGGACCGAGATGTGGACAGGACAGACTTCTTTGACAACGGGGAATGGGAAATCATGAGTGCAATGGGAAGCAAAGGAAACAGAACAGACAGCTGCTGCTGGTACCCATACGTCACGTACTCCTTCGTGATTAAGCGGCTGCCGCTCTTTTATACCCTATTCCTTATCATCCCCTGCATCGGGCTCTCGTTTCTGACTGTGGTTGTCTTCTATCTCCCTTCCAATGAAGGGGAGAAGATCAGCCTGTGCACTTCAGTCCTTGTCTCTCTGACTGTCTTCCTTCTGGTTATTGAGGAGATCATACCCTCGTCTTCCAAAGTCATACCTCTGATTGGAGAGTACTTGGTGTTTACCATGATTTTCGTGACACTGTCCATTATGGTGACTGTCTTTGCCATCAACATCCACCATCGCTCATCCTCAACACACAATGCTATGGCACCTTGGGTTCGTAAGATATTTCTTCACAAGCTTCCCAAACTGCTTTGCATGAGAAGTCACGTAGACAGGTACTTCACTCAGAGAGAAGAAACTGAGAATGTTAGCCGACCTAAATCTAGGAACACGTTGGAAGCTGCCCTCGACTGTATCCGCTACATCACCAGGCATGTCATGAAGGAGAATGATGTCCGCGAGGTCCGTGGCGAGTATTGAATTGTTTTCCTGCAAACCCCTGCAAAATGGGGCGTCTACACAAGCCTCACCTTTCCACTTCCCCAGAGCATCTACATAAACCTCACCTTTCCACTTCCCCAGAGCGTCTGCACAAACCTCACTGTTCCATTTCCCCAGAGCATCTTGAATGACTCTGAAGAAAATTTAGCAGAATGCATTTGAAGGGATAGTAATATTGTCATAGATTTGGGCTCCAGAATGATTTGCTGATTTAGATTTATCTCCAGAAACTTAGTTTCTGCATTTTGGCATTATAATTTATCAAAATTAATTACTTTTTGAAGGATGAGCCTGATGTAGGCTTTGTAAGTACAGCCAAGGTACTTTTTTAGAAAAACATCTTTTTGTGGCTCATTTTCAAAAGAATATTGGTAAAATTGAAAGGAGCAAGATGCCTACCTATAATTCTGCCATTCAGGGGCTGAGGCAGGAGGATTGCAAAAGTCTCTCTTGAGTCACTTAGCAAGTCCAAGGTCAGCCTGGACTACATAGGGAGACTATGTCTCATAGAGGCAACTGAAATAAAAAACCATAAAAATAAGGAAAAGGAGTTAGGTGTTCTCATGTGCTATGTTTATACTCCAAGGTTTTTATGTGAAGCAGTCATAGTACCTAATGAGCTTAGGACAAAATCTCTTTAAAGCATTACAGAAAAATAAGTTTTGTTGGCTTATAAAGGTTAATTGATACTTAAAATGCAAAAATTGGACATGTGTTTTATCAATTTGTAGTGTTGAACTGTTCTTTTCTTCGAAATTCACAATTTCAACTGTCAATATTTCCCTTTGTTGTTGGTTATTTTTTACTCTTTTGGGGGCCTGCCACCCAGCCTCCAAATAAATCACACATGAAGCTTATTCTTAGTTATAAATTCCTGGCCTTAGCTTGGCTTATTTCTCACCAGCTTTTCTTAACTTAATTTTCCCGTCTATCTTTTGCTGTTGGGCTTTTACCTTTCTCTTTTTCTGCATACCTTTCATTACCTCTTACTGCGTGGCTTGCTGTGTAGCTGGGTGGCTGGCCGCTGGGTCCTCCTCCTTTTCTCTCGCTCCTTCTCCCTTTCCTCCCAGATTTCTCCTTCCTTTATCCTCTCTGCCTGCCAGCCTCACCTGTTTCTCTCTCCTGCCTCACAGCTCTTTACTAGACCATCAGGTGTTTTAGACAAAGTAACACAGCTTCACAGAGTTCAACAAATGCAACATGAAAGAATGCAACGCATCTTTGCATCATTAAACAAATGTTCCACAGCATAAACAAATATAACATCTTAATATTTGACAACATTCCTTTATTTCTATTATATATTTTTTAAGTTATGACTATTAACATTTTATAACTAAATTTGCATTTAATGGTCCGATTAAGATTATGTAAATTCTAATTTATGTTTTATTCATCATTTTTTTCAGATTTTATTTTATGTGTATGAGTGTTTTGCATGTATGTGCATCACATGCATGCCTGGTGCTTGAGGAAGTCTGAAGAAGGCTTCAGAGCCGCTAGATCTGGAGTTACAGATGGTTGTGAGCCATTGTGTGAGTGCTGGGAACTGACCCCTGGTCTATAAGAGCAGTAAGTGCTCCTAACTGCCGAGTCATCTCATCAGCCCCCAAATTTCTAATTTCTTCTCTCTCTCTGTCTCTCTCTCTGTCTCTCCCTGTCTCTCTCTCTCTCTCTCCTTCGAGACAGGGTTTCTCTGTAGCTTTGGAGGCTGTGCTGGACTAGCCCTGTAGACCAGGCTGGCCTTGAACTCACAGAGATCTGCCTGCCTCTGCCTCCCGAGTGCTGGGATTAAAGGTATGTGCCATCACTGCACAGCCCCCATAATTTCTAAAGCTTTTTAAATGGAGAATTTTCTATTAGGTGTGAGTAGTAGATGAAGTTAATCTGATAAAATAACAGTCTCATACTGGGGTCTGAACTCAGAGCTCACTCTCTCTCTCTCTCTCTCTCTCTGTGTGTGTGTGTGTGTGTGTGTGTGTGTGTGTGTGTAACTCTTCCCTGAGCTTCCCTTACCCTAACAGCCTTTGTCCCCTCCCTCCCTTCCTCCCCAGCCCACCTTCCTCTCCCTTCCCCTCTTACTTACTTTCTTTCCTTCCTTTTTTTTTTTTTTTTTTTTTTTTTTTGGACAAAGAGTCTCACTGTATAGCCCTGGCTAGCCTGGGACTTGCTATATAGACCAGGCTGGCTTCAGACTCACAGAACTTCACCTTTTGGGATTAAAGGCATGTACTTCCATGCTGAGTGGGTGCCTAAAAAAACAAAACAAAACAACCCCCCCCCTTTTTTTTTTAGAACAGGGTTTAACTGTGTAGCTCAGGCCAGCCTTGAACCCTCAATCCTTTTACGTCAGCCTCCTGAATGCTGGAATTACAGCCAGCACCATTATGTCCAGGTTACAACTTTGAGTCAGCGTTTTGCTATTGTTGTTCAGGATGTCCTTGAATTGGGCACCTCCTGCTTCTGTCTTCAAGTGGCTGGTACTGCATGCCACTGTGCCTAGTTTACTTCTAACAGATGAATGCTTGCAGAATATGGTGCAAGTATAATAAGTATAATTATCATAAGGGTGTAAGCTATCAGTGGGGTAGTAAAGGTGAGAATATTTGTTAGCTAATGATTCAGACTGGAATGGCAAGTAATAAATTATACTGGTCCATCTCAGAGACCTTGGGCACAGGACACTTACACGTTGAAGACAGCAAATGATTATCTCTAACTTTTTTTTTTTTTTTGTCTTAAAATTAGTATACACCTTTGATATTTGTATTTAATGTTTTTTCAACAGGTTGTTGAAGATTGGAAATTCATAGCCCAAGTTCTTGATCGGATGTTTCTGTGGACTTTTCTTCTGGTTTCAATCATCGGGACTCTAGGGCTTTTTGTTCCTGTTATTTATAAATGGGCCAATATAATAGTCCCGGTTCACATTGGAAATACAATTAAGTGAAGCCAAGAAATTACTATGAATTTAGTTAGCAACCATGCATCTCTTAGGAAATGTATACAGTTATGAAAATGTGAAATTATTTACAATCTGATATAGGCTGTAACAGATTAGTAACTTCTAACTTGGCTTGATATTGTCCATTAGAACTGAACTCATAACTTCAAGTAGCAACAAAACATTGTCCAGCTGTGCTGGTGAAAGCTACTAAATGTGGAATCCGTGACGAAGTGCATCTTTGGAGTACTGGAAAATGCAGTTATATTTGAAGACCGTTTACAACTTTTTCCAAATTTAGTAAAAGCATATATTTGTGTGGTTTTGAATTTTCAGAATGGATCTTGTCAAATTGCCCAGGCTGGCCCCAAACTCCTGGACTCAAGTGAACCTTCTGTCTCAGCCTCCTGAGTAGCTGGGACTACGGGTGTGTTCCACCAGGCCCAGCTAACATATATACTTTAAAATTCTTGTCCTGTATCCACAGATGTTTAACATGTCATACTTCTATATGAAGTAAGTCAGTTACTTGGGTTAATAATGACTTAATAATTTCTTAGTTAATATTCTGTTGCTATGAAGAGACACCATGACCATAGCAACTTTTTTTTAAAGATTCCTTTATTTTATGTATATGAGTGCTTTATCAGCATATATGACTTTATGCCAGAAGAGGGCATCAGATCCCACTATTGATGATTGTGAGCCACCATGTGGGTGCTGAGAATTGAACTCAGGACCTCTGGAAGGGCAGCCAGTCCTCTTAACCGCTCAGTTCCACACAGCAACTTTTTATAAAGGCAAACATTTAATTGGGGCTGGCTTACAGTTTCAGAGGTTTAGTCTATCATCATCATGGTGGGAAACATGGCAGCATGCAGGCAGATCTGGTGCTGGAAAAGTAGCTCAGAGTGATATATCTGGATCAGCAGACAGCAGAAAGAGTGAACTACTGGGCCTGGCTGAGCTTCTGAAACCTCAAAGCCCACCCCCAATGACACACTTCCTCCAATAAGGCCACACCTCCTAATAGTGCCTCTCCCTAGTGATCAAACATTTAAATCTATGAGTCTGTGGGAGCCATTCCTAATCAAACCACCATACTTAATACAATGCTGTTACTGTTTTGTTTTTGTTTTTTCGAGACGGGGTTTCTCTGTGCACAGCTCTGGCTGTCCTAGAACTCACTTTGTAGAGCAGGCTGGCCTCGAACTCACAGAGATCTGCCTGCCTCTACTTCCTAAGTGCTGGGATTAAAGGCGCATGCCACCACTGCCTGGCACTTTACCAGCATCTTTTTTTTTTTTAATAAGTGAGAAATGGTGACTAGAAACTCCCTAAGTCCACCTTATTTTTTAGTGCTTATGTGGAACGGCTTTTGTGTTATCCAGTTTTGTAGCTGTCTTCCATTGTAAACATACAACAGGTGACTTCTGTAGACATACAGTGACATAACCTTCGTAATGACTTCCGTCCCCTCATCCACATTAGCTCTGGCTAATAGAGCATTTATGTGCATTGTTTAACTGACCTCAGAATGACATACTGCAGTTATAGATCCCATCTCAAAATGGGATAGCATGTCTTTGTTTTGATAATTCTGCAGAAAGAACCATCTTCCAAGCTTAAAGGTGTATTCTGAGCTGGATATGGTGTCTCACACCTGTCGTCTCTACTTTCAGGAGGCAGAGGCAGAGGCAGGGGAATTGCTGTGAGTTCTAGGTCAGCCTGGGTTACATTGTGAGACCCTGTCTCAAAAGCTAACCAAACAAAAATTGCTCTTCTGAGTTGGGGTAAGCACATTGTCAAATCTTATCTTTCACCCCAACAATTAGACTCGTAAAATCTTAGAGCCAGATAGATGCTTTAGATGTAATCTAGTTTTAGCCTATTACCAGGTATGATATCAGTCAGTACAGTATACTGTATCATGGATAAAGCAGTTAAGCTTCGTCCCAGGTGCCCCAACTCACCTGTAACCCAAAACCTTGTGTTTGATTTAGAACTCTTAGCTGGTGGAGTTAGCAAAATCCTCATTTACTGATGATATATGAACTGCTTAAATTCAAGTAAGACCTCTCTGGAAGACAGGATGGGCCCTGTCAAGTTTGCATTTTGTTGTGTTAGAGTGAGTGAAAGTCCATACTGTAGTTTGGATAAATGCCCCCCAGGCTCATCTGTTGAAAGCTTGGTTGCAGTGCCTTTGGGAAGCAGTGGAATCTTTAGGAGTAAGGCTCTAGCGGGAGGAAGTTAGTCCCTAGAGGTATGCCCTTGAGGAGGATATTGGTAATCTAGCCCTTCCTTATGCTTCCCAGCCACCACGAGGTAGACAGCTTTGCTTACTGTGTGTTCCCTGGAATTATTTACTGTTTGGCTACCGACCTCAAAGCAGTGGGCCACCCACCCACTCACGGCCTCTGAAACCTCGAGCTGCAACAAACCTTGCTCTTGATTAAGTTGATTATCTCAAGTATTCCCCATAGTAACAGAGAGCTAATAGAGTATCATGCCCCAAAGTGGAATCTGTTGTGTGACTTTTCCTGGGGAGTTGTCTTCTAGTCACCCTAGATAAAAAGGGTAAGAATAGAACAAAGGAGCAATTCTGCTGGAATCCAGCTTGGAGAACCAAAGGGCTTATACTGTGGCTACTTATAGGTGGTGATGGTGGGGGGTTCTTACAGGAACATGGGTGACTTGGGAAGCTACGTGTGGAAAGCCCACTCTAGCCTGGGCAATGACTTCTAAAAGCTGCGTCCCTGGGCTTCCCTGTGCAACTCGCAGGAGGACACCAGGAGGTGTCCTCTTCCCAGGCAATTGTGTGCTGTTTTTATAAACTCAGGAATGAACCCTGGGAGTCTAAGTCTTGTTAGTTTCATGAATTGGGTGAGCTTCCCTCTTCCCTCCAGGAGGGAATGTTTCAATTTGGATGAACAGCCACACAACAGCGTAGTTATTGTAATGACAATTGATGGTGTAGCTCCCAAGCCTTTGAAATTGATTTGTAGAAGGAATCTGGAAAAGTCTGAAGAAACAGGCTAGAGAAAACCTAGGATGTATAAATATGGATTAACAGTTGCTTCTGTAAGGACTCAAGGCCAGACATCCCAGGCTACTACCAATGCTCTGGCCACCCTCTAGAACATGAGGGCAAGACCCTATTTTTAAAGCACCACATACTTGAGTCATAGAACATGGAAAAGTCAAGCTGGTACTGACCTGGAAGCCTCATCCCTACTAGCCAGCTTTCATAGTGTTGGATGGTGCTGAGCACACTACCAGAGGAGAAAAGTAGTCACCAGTCTTAGCTGGCTGCCAGCCTGATGAGCTACAATAATGAGGGCCTGGCAAGACATGCCCTCTGGGACAATAGTATTTGAACATCGTGGGAGCAGCCAACCCCTTTTGATTGAATTTAAATCCTGCTCCACAAGATAAAACCCATGTCTGGCATTACCAGCAGACCAAGAACCTATGGCTAGACGGGGAGAACCTATTACTACTACTCTGCTGAACGGACACAATATTAAACTAACTCCTAAGGACTTATTGTTATACCCATAGATGAATGCATCTCTCAGCTCTCATCAGAGAGGCTTCTATGTGTAGTAGATGGTGGCTACCATTTGGTCATGGGGCAGAGACTACGAGACTGTAGACTGCTCAGGCCTACGTGGGCCAGGGGCTCAGGGATCACTCAGGAGTGGACAGAGTGTAAGGTCCAGAGGTTGACAACAAGGAAGTCTGTTCGGAAGGCAGGGCAGCTGCGCGGATGCGCTCCCAGCATTTGTGCTAGCATGTACAAGACCTGTGCCAGCCCAAGGCAGATCAAGTCTCATGACAGGAATGGTGGGCATGAAGTCCTTTCCACTCCTAGCTGAGCTACTGTTGGCAGCTGTTAGCTGCTGGGAGGAGAGTCCTAGTTCTCTAAGACTGTAGCCCCTGTTAAGTTGACCACACTCGAGTGGGAGGCCACATATCCAAGGAAGTTTGGGCAACACAAATTGGTCTTGATATGTGTATGTATTATTATTTTCTTAAAGGACACAAAGTTGGTCACAAGAAGGAAGGGTGGATTTGGGAAGAGTTAGAAGAGGGGTGAATATGATCAAAATGTGTATGAAATTCTCAAAGAATGAATAAAAATATATTTAAAAAGTAAAACTAAATACCTGGCACCAAGGTAATAGAATACCTTGAAGGCACATTTAAGAATTGTTCAGACTACCACCTCAAAGGACTCTGACATTTTTCTTAGAGAGACCCAGGACAGCCACCTTCCACGGGGCAATCTGGAAAACATTGTCCTGAAACCCCTTCCTCACATCCAGACATTCGGTGACTACAGCGGCAGGTGTGTCCCGGTCAGCTTGTGCCAGTGACAGATCTTGGCATCATCCACATCACGCTGGCTTTACAGACATTCAAAATGCAAGAGTTATGGAGTCCTGGAGATTTCCACAATGATTTCAGAAGTCAGCCTGGGATGTAAACACTGTGTGGTGGAGTAGGCATCCCCATCAGCAGCTCTCAAGCTGGCAGTGTGTTGTAAATATGAGAGAGAAGCTGAGCCCATAATGGAGACCCCAGCAAGAGGTGATGGAACTGCCAAGGGAGACTTCACGAGGTGGGTACAGCATCCAGAGAGTGTGGGCACGTGGGCTGCAGTCAGCGAATCTGTAGGAGCAGGACACCTGAGCCTTTCGCTGCCCTGGTGTGCACCAGATGTGCAGACGTGGGGTTTAATGTTTGCCCTGCTTCGTTTGAATCTTGCTTTGATCTGATCCTTTCTACACATCTCTGCCTCCTTTTGGAACAGGAGAGTTTGCCTTGTGTTATTGTATCCTGAACATAAGTAATCTTTTTACTTTTTGCAGCTCCTCAGCTGGATGTGCCACGAGTCTCACAGAAAACTTTTGACATGGACTGGTGAATGGTTCTGAAGCAGTTAAAACTTTGGAAACTCTCGCAGAAACCTCACGAAATGGAAATAAGCCTTTGGGGCCAGGGACAGAATGCCACACTTTGAATAAGTGCCAAAGGCCAGTGTACTGAAGGCTGGGTCACCAGCCTGTTGGAGCTGCAGGGAGGAGGTGGAACCTTGAGGGAGGGGAGGAGCCGGGTCCTTGGGACAGTGTCCTTCACAAAGCATGGAGCCAGCTTCTTCCCCATTCTCTTTGCTTCCAGGCTGCCTTTAGGGGAATGCCATTGATGAATCATATGCTCCCCGCCATGATGTAGTCTCATCACAAGCCCCAAAACAACAGGCTGAGTGACCAGTGTCTGCACTGAAACCATGAGTCCAAATACATGTTTCCTTTTTTTTTTTTTTTTTCTCTTCAAGACAGAGTTTCTCTGTGTAGCCCTGGCTGTCCTGGAACTTACTCTGTAGACTAGGCTGGCCTCGAACTCGGAGATCAGGTCGCCTCTGCCTCCTGAGTGTTAAAGGTGTGCGCTGCCACCACCCAGCTATGTTTCTTAGTGAGGGAGTGGCAATCAAATCTGGTTTGATGTAAATTGCTTGTTAGCTATCTTAGTTTGTATAGATTGCTCATCTCTTATATCGCCATTACTGTTAGGATATTTTTAGGCCAAGAAATCTCATAGAACTCTTCCTTTTGACTTATTAAAATATGAGCCACAGTGAATTGCAACTGTCAGGTTTTATTTTATTTTGCATAGAGAAAAAACACAACTAGTGAGACTACTCAAATGGTCTCTGTGAATTATCTCTTATCCGTTGTGGTTCAGGTCCAGAAGTGTAACACGGGGAACTCGGTTTGTTCAGATCAGCTCCTTAATTCTGATGACGTCCTACATTCCGGGCATCCCCACAGCTGAGGTGGGAGGCTTGCCGTTGGCATCCAGTGGGCAGAAGCCACAGGGCTGCTGAAGTCCACGTGTCTCATCTCCCCAGCAGAACTGGAGCCCAAAGCCTGCTCTGACGGCTCCTCCTCCTGTGCTCTGCCTGGCTCCCTACAGCTCACATGTACAGTGCTGTTTGGGAGGGTCTTAGGTCTTGGGGTCATGCCCTCCTGAATGGAATTAGTGCTCGTGTAAAAGACTCCAAAAAGACTAGCCCTTCCAGCCACGTGAAGACGCACTGGAAGGTCTGTTTTATGAGGAAGACTCCTCCCTAGACAGTCTTGCTGGTACCTTGATCTTAGGCTTCTCAGGCTTCTAAACTATGAGAAATAACTTTGTGTCTAAGTTGTCCAGTTTGTGGGATTTTTGTTATTTTGAGATAGCATTTCACTATGCAGTCCTGGCTGGTGGGGAACTCACGATCTAGACCAGGCTGGCCTCAAATTCTCAAGAGATCCCACTGGTCTCTGTCTCTGCCTCCTGAGTGCTGGGATTAAAGCCATGCAGGGCTCAACAAGACGTTTTCCTAAATCAGCAACGTAAACAGACTAGGGTAGTTTATTAACAGTGAGTGTGAGAGCGGGTGTAATTACTCAGGGATGGTAATGTGCGATCTAGCAGTAACACAAATACTGGGATGGACGACCAGCCCTTGACTTTGGAAAGACAGTAAGAAACAAGAGTTGGCGGGGCACTGCTGAAATAGTCTACAATTTCCAGGAGATTATGGGCTAAAGAAATGAGGAAATCTATAGAGATACTGAGCTAATGGATTTAGTATTTGTGAATGGGAAGTTTTTCTATCTAGTTAGGTTCCACCACAAGAAAAGGAGCCTGTTGACATGTTCTATCAGCAAGGCTAGTTAAATGTTCATTTATCCATAGTAAATAACTAGACATTTTTCTTCTACGTTTTTTTTTCCCAAAAAGTCAAGATGAGTTGAAAATAACTAACCCTTGAAATAGCAAACTTAAAGCTGGTGACTGGATAGTGTGATGCTATTGAGAAGGTGCCCCGCGTCAGCACGGGGGAGCCTCGCTGAACAGAGTTCCCAATTTATGTGTCATCTCTGGCCATCAGGGGCTGTAGAAATAATCCCGCCGTCCCTAAAATGCACACCAGGATGAAAACCCAGAGGAAGATTCGGTCAATCACCATGGCAACATACTTCCAATCATCTTGAATCTGAAAAACAAAAACAATGAAAGAAAACAACATGAAGGAAAGATCAGTTTTCAGCGTTGTCATGTTATGGTAGAGACGCCATTTTATTTCATATACAGGGAATCTTTTCTTACTGATGTGATCTGAGGAATCTATGGTGATGGCCAAAAGTGATTGTCAACAGGATCCAGAATCCCCTAGGAGACAAGCCACTGAGCATGCTTATGAAGGGTTATCGAAATTAGGCTAGCCTCTGGAGGTGACTACGAGGGACGATCTAGATTGATGAAGATGGAAAGGCCCAGCTCAGCTGTGGGTGGCATCACTCCATGTGCTAGGGTCCTAGACAGAAATCAAATTGACCTGTGGCGTTCATCTCTCGGCTTCCTGACTGTGGATGCAGGGTGACCAACCAGCTGCCTCACGCGCCTGGCGCCATGCCTTCTCCACACAATGGACCATTTTCCCTGGAGCGGTAAGCCCAAATAAACAACCTCAAGATGCTTCTCATCAGGCAGATGGCCACAGCAGTACTGAGACAGCAACCAACCTCAGATTTCATGTCGTGGGGAAACAGGTGTAAAATAAGGGCCAGGTTAGTTCAAATGGGAAACTTTTTTCCTTTTGAGGCAAGGTCTGGGCTTCATGTCTAAACAGATTAGGTTGGCCTCAAATTATTTCTCATCCTTCACAGCCTCCCGAGGGCTGTGATTATAGATCTATACCATCACTCAGAATGTGAGTGAGTGAGTGTGTGTGTGTGTGTGTGTGTGTGTGTGTGTGTGTGTGTGTGTGTGTGTGTGTGTGTGTGTCCTATTTTTTTTCTAAATTGAATTCCAATATTAAAGCTTGCATGCCTCTACAGGAGGGTCCGGAGCCTTTGTTAGAATGGAGGCTACAGTCCAACATCATTTGACATTGTACTTGTTCGTTTCAAAGTACTTGTCATTTCTAGTATGGGATACTAATTTCTGTTTAACATCTGTTCCAAAGTGAAATAGGGTGAGCCTGACATTTCTCTCTCACCACGCCCCTTCAAAATGCCCACCTGACCAAATGTCATCTTCATCTGTAAGGCCAAGAGGCTAAACTGCAGACATAATGGCTGGTAATAGCATAAAGGATGGGAGAAAGAGCATGCATAATTACAGATAATGAGCTTCAATTTAAGCTTGAAACAGGAAGGAGAATCTATGGTAATTAAACTCGCAGACAATTCAGAAAGCAAAGAAACCACAATTGAGTTGAGAGAGCGCCCATGAGTCAACTGATCTTGAAGTAATAATCACATCATGAAGAAGCAGTGTGTAATTTTATAATTCAATTAAACACACTGAAATGGGGCTGGGAGATGTGGTTCTTATTTCACCATTATGAGCTTGAGTAAATGTGTCCTTTCAATGACACCATCAAAGTCACAGTTGTGGCAAAGTTAGAATCATAATGCCCTGTTTGACACAGTACTGTATTGGAATACCCAAGACTTGTCTGTAAGCACTTCAAGTCCACAATCTGAGCATCAGCCACCCCTCCAGAGGATACACAACGCCACTCCCAAGGCTCTGCGAGGCAGCGGGGAGAAAATGGGTGGAGACAAACTTTGGTTTTAATCCAGCTCTGCTCCTTTCTAGGTATAAGAATCTGGGGAAGGGGCTGGAGAGATGACTCGGCAATTGGCTGCTCTTCCAGAGGACCTGGGTTCAATTCCCGGCACCCACATGGCGGCAGCTCACAACTATCTATAACTACAGTTCCAAGAGATCTAACACCCTCACACAGACATACATGCAGGCAAAACACCATTGTACATTTAAAAAAAAAATCTTTAAAAAAAAAAAAAAAGGATGAGTCATTTCATCTCCCTCGGTCTCAATGTCCCCATCTGAAAAATGGGGATAAAGATAGCGCAACCTCAGGGGTTGCTTCTGCAAATCCTTAGCGAATGATACTTTTAATATTAATGTTGACTTAAGAAGTGCCCTCCTCCCTGTATAAATCTGAGACTGGATACAATGACGACAAGGCCTGGAATCCCACTACTGGAGGAGCTGAGACAGTACAATTGTGAGTTCAAGGACGGCTTGGACTACAAGTGAGGTAACTAAGATATCCAAGGACATCTAACTGGCCTGAACAAGCTGTTGACTCAAGAGGCTAAAAACTTAAATTGTAAATGATTGTGTGTGTGTGTGTGTGTGTGTGTGTGTGTGTGTGTGTGTGTGTGTGTGTTTATCTGAGGAGGCCAAAGGAGGGTGTTGGATTCCCTGGAGTTAGAGTTATGGGCACTGTGAGCCATCTGATATGGGCGCTAGGAACCAAGTTTGTATCCTTCCCAAGAGCTGCAAGTGCTCTTCCCTGCTAGGCCATCTCTCCGGCCCCCAAGAGTCGAATTTCCTAACTCTGTCCTGTGTATCACCGCCCAGGGAAGCCATAATCAAAACCATATATTTACCTCTTTGGCTACATTCTGTGCTTTCATATTTTCAGCAATATACTTCACACTTTGGATGGCTTCTTTGATTTCCGGTGACAGAGTGGAGAGGGACAGCACGGCATCGACAGACTCAGAACTGGAGCTCCTCGTGAGATTAGCACTGAAATTCGAGATTTTTACCCTGCGGTGGTGGCAGTAGCCGCACGTCCCATCTTGGCACGGGTAGCCTTCCTTGCAGCTTTTGGAGTCTGCACGGTTGAAGCAGTTCAGGTTTGAGAGCTCAGCACTGTAGAGGGTCCTCGGCTTCTGAGCATCTCCCTCGCTGCTGGTCGGCCTCGTCATGAACATGACCCTGGGGAGCAGGTTCAGGAATACAGCCTTGACCCACGTGGGCATCGTGTGTGTGGTTGGAGTTCTGTAGTGCACATTGAGCACGAAGACTGTGATGACAATGGACAAGGTGACGAAAATCATGGTGAAGAGGAGGTACTCCCCGATCAGGGGGATGACCAGCGAGGTGGAAGGGATGGTCTCGGTGATCACGAGGAGAAAGACGGTCAGAGAGAGGAGCACGGAGATGCAGAGCGTCACCTTCTCTCCACAGTCGGAGGGCAGGTAGAAGACAAGCACTGTGAGGAAGGAGATGAGCAGGCAGGGGATGATGAGGTTGATGGTGTAGAACAGTGGCAGCCGGCGGATGTACAGCGAGTACGTGATGTCTTGGTAGATCTCCTCACAGCAGTTGTACTTGATCTCATGTTTGTAGCCTGGGGCTTTGATGATGGCCCACTCGCCACTTTCCCAGTAGTCCTTGAGGTTCATGGAGGAGCCGATGAGGACCAGGTCAATCTTCGCCTTGTCATAGGACCAGGAGCCGAACTTCATGGTGCAATTTTGGTAGTCGAATGGGAAGTAGGTCACATCAATTTTGCATGAGCTCTTAAAGATGGCGGGAGGGATCCAAGTCACTTCTCCTGTGTACTTGAGTAGAGCTTTGGTCTTGTCATCCACCTGGAAATCCCCGTCAGCGCTGTGAAGACACAGTGGGGCACACAACTCGTGATCACCACCATACGGCCACCCAGCCAGGCTTCCCCCGTGGCCACCAGGACAATAACAAGTGATGATTTGTAAAACAGTGGGATATGGGAGGTCAAAGGACCCTAAGAGGTCACTGGGCAAACTGCTCCATTCTCCAGTGGAGACACTGAGGCCTAGGCCTCCCCAGTGCATGCTCTGCCACACTGGTTAGCCACCCTCCCTCCTCCCCTAACACAGCTTTGCCACCCTTGCCACTCCAGCTTCTCCCAGTACCTTCTCACCACCTCTAGAACCTCCCCAGCACACCTGCCATGCTGGTCATATCACCAGTACCTTCTCACCACCTCTAGAACCTCCCCAGCACACCTGCCATGCTGGTCATATCACCAGTACATTCCACAGTGTACAATTCCTGGGTTGATGTTTATAGGGACTCCTAAGTGCCAAAAATGGGCCCCAGTGCTGCTCTGAATTTACAATAACGAGATGAATGTTGTCCTGGAGGTAGGTGTTTAGCAGCCTTTGGGGATGTTAGCAGGAAGGACCTTGTTAGCATCCCTTTATTCACTCTCCACTGGGTGCCTGATACATGTGTGAAAGCCCACAGCAGACCAGACATGGCTTCATGGGTCAGCCACGTGCAGATGCTGTGAAACAAACCCTTGCCAGGAAGGTCATCCCGCCCCACTCCGGTCCCGGTCTACCCCCTCCTCCAGTTCTACCACCGACAGCCCCCCTCCTATCACTGTTCTCCAATAAAAAGCCATGTTTTCTGATATCACTGAACACACTTTCAAATGGAACTCAGCAAACTCATCTCTTTCCTTCCCTGCCTCCACTCACTCCCATGTTTCTACTCTGTTGGCCATGAGCACCCAGCTTTCTTTCTATACAGATAACTCAGTTTTCTGAGACGCATCCCGTTAGTGTTTATAAACTGAGGTCTTAGCAGCACTGATGGCACTCAGTTCCCTGTAGGACTTGCACTCAGCACTCCTCTCTGTGGCCAGCAGAAGCCATCTGACAGCAAGGCCACTTAGTTCTCACCGAAGGATTTCTTCCTTTGTAGATAAGGACTCAAACTCACTATCCTTCTCCCTTAGCCTCCTGAATGCTGGGATTACAGATGTGCACCACCATGCCTGGCTCATTGGAGATGCTCGACAGCTGGAGCCAGCTCCTTGGGTGTTGTCAGCATTTTACTCCTTTTGGGGGGGCCCGCCACCCAGCTCCCAAATACATCACACACAGAGGCTTTTCTTAATTATGACTGCCCAGCCTTAGCTTGGCTTGTTTCTAGCCAGCTTTCCTTAACTTTAAATTATCCTGTCTATTTTTGGCCTCTGGGCTTTTCCCATTCTCTTACTTCCATAAATCTTACTCTTACTCTGTGGCTTGCTGGTTGTGTAGCTGGATAGCTGATTCCTGATGTCCTCCCTTTCTCTGGCTCCTCTTCCGGCTGCTAGCTCCTCCTTCTTTCTCCCAGATTTCTCCTTCCATTTATCCTCTCTGCCTGCCAGCCATGCCTATTTCTCTCCCGGCCTCACCATTGGCCGTCCAGCTCTGTATTAGCCCATCAGGTGTTTTAGACAGGCACAGTAACACAGCCTCACAGAGTTAAACAAATTCAACATAAACAAAAGTAGCACACCTTACAATAACACTCTACTACACCTGGGTCTCTTAGCTTGCAGCAGTGGGGTCATTCACGGTTTCCATGCCCCTTTTGGCTGCCCTGTGAAAATCTGAAACAGTCAAAATCCGAACATTGAGGGATGACCTGGAATTGCTATTGGAAAGCCAATAGTGCTCTGGTGCAGCACCACTGCCGGTCTCTGTCCTTCCCACCCACGCTGTCTCCACTGAGCAGGCCAGCAGGCCAGCTGTTGCGTGTGACAAGCCAATGCCTGAGCCCCTGCCCATGTCTGCGGGCTGGCTTTCCCTACGGGTTTCCAGTAGGAATTTGTGGGAATGGTGGCTGGGAAGACAGCCCAGTGGTTGAAGCATTTGCCACACAATCATGAGGACCAGAGTTTGGATTCCCCAGAACCCATGTAAGTGCCAGCTAGGTGTGGCAGCCTTGGAAGGCAAAGACAGGAGCTCTCCTGAGCAAGCTGGCCAGAAAGCAATGTTAGGAATCATCTCTGATTGTTCTTTGATCCTTATTCACTGAGGCAGGCTCTCTCAATCAAACCCAGAGCTTACCCAGAGTTGCTCAATCAAACCCAGAGTGATGATAAGGTTGACAGTGAAGGTGTGAACATAACGGATGAGCAAAGGTCCTTACATACAAGAGAAGATTATGTGTGGAAACGGAGCAAGGGTCGGGAAAAAAAGTCACAACATCAGAAATGCATGAAAGCTATAGATTCCTTCAGAAAAATAGGGCACCTGAGACTGCAGAACAAGCCACTGTCTACACCTTCAGTGACGGTTTCAGTGCCCATGAATGTCTGCATTTGAGAGCATAGGGCCAGAGTGTCATGAGACCTGCAGGCCAGCTGGGGTGGCTGCTGAATGGAGGTAACCTAGGGAGGAAAAATGGGGTTCCCAGGCTGGTATTTGAGAGTTTAAAAACATGGCAGAGGGCTGGTAATGTGGTTCAGCTGGTAAAGATGTCACCAAGTCTGGTGACCTGAGTTCTGCTCTCGGGTCCCTGAACCTACATGGTGGAACCAGGGAACTCGCTCTTGCAATTTCTTCTCACCTCCACATATTCTCTCTCCCTCCCTCCCTCTCTCTCTCTCTCTCTCTCTCTCTCTCTCTCTCTCTCTGTCCCTCACTCCCTCTTTACCTCCCTCTACCCCCACACGAACAAATAAATGTAACAAAACAGTAAAACTTTACAGTCAGAACATACACAGGGTTGCAGAGAAATGAGTGAAGGCTGGGCAGTTTTGTAGGGAATCTCAGAACTCTCAACACGTACCCCCCCCACACACACAACTGTCCTTCAGAACCATGCAGAAAAAGTTGCCCATGGCAGGAAATGGGATGAATTGAGACAGGTAAAATCCTCTGGGTAGCTATGCTAAAGAACAAGGCACGTATGAAGAAGACAATTATACATACTACCTTTAGAAAAGACACTGCAGAGCAAAAGAGAAAATAGTTGAACCCCAGGGCAGCGGTGTGTATAGTGGCTCCTCTGGCTATGCTGTTCTCTAACTTAGGAACCTGGGACAATCTCCGAGTCTGGCTCAGCCCTGCTCTTCTCCCACGAATATTCTCTCTCCAAGAGGTCATTACAGCCATCGTCCCATCCCCTGCCACAGAGCTAGTAACTGGTGTCACATGCAAGGCCAGATCCCAGTACCATACACTGGGGCCCCTCCCTGATCCTCCAGCCTTCTACCCTAAAGTGCAGCTAATAAGGTCACTTCCGATATCCATGACATACCCTCCTGCCTCCCTGGACCTTCCCTGAATCAGTTCCCCTGTTCCCATGTGACCTTCAAGGCCCACTTCAATGACATTTCCTCCCAGCAGCTTTCCCTGGTGACCTTTCCCCTCCTCCTACGGCCACATGTCACTCTCTTAGGAGTCACTCAGCATCCCACCACTCTGTGGCTCACTGGCATCTAGGGTATCCAGTATATAACTGATATCCAGAGCCTGCAGAGTGAGCAAGCAAACAGACCCCTCTTGGAAAGGGCCAGAGAAGGCTGGTGAGTGGCTGGAGGACCCAGAGCACAATCTGCCAGACCAAAGAGTGTGGAACAGCCAGCTCCTTACTTGTTATAAAGCACGATGTCTGGTTTCCAGATCTTCTCTGCAGGGACACGCATGAACTCCACCCCTTGGTAGTCGGAGGGTTTCCATTTCAGCTTGTAGTCATTCCAGATCTGGTGGAAGGAGGTAGGGAGGTAGAAGACAGTGCAAGGACCAGCCAGGCGTTCTTTCTCCGGACACTACATCACAGTCATTATGGTGACAGGCTGGCCACCAGCTTTGGGTCACTGAGCCATTGGGTCACTAAGCCATTTCCCTGCTGCAAACTATGTTGGCCCAAAGGAGCAACTTAGGGGCAGCAGGGCAGACAGCATAGGCTAAGCCTGCAGGTTACCCCTGCTCTAGGAAGCCAGCCCTCGTGACTAGGGAGCTCAGCCTTTGTCAGCCAATCAGGAGCTAGTAATCAGTGCCTTCTCTGATCACATTAGCCAGGGTTCAGCCTTCTGAACTTCTACCAGGTCCATACATTAAACTCCTATTCCTTTTTTCCCCCCAGAGCTGAGGATCGAACCCAGGGCCTTGCACTTGCTAGGCAAGTGCTCTACCACTGAGCTAATTCCCCAACCCCTAAACTCCTATTCTTTACATACCTTGAGCTCACTCTCCAGGCCAGGGGTAGGGGCAGGGGCTGAGGCAAGAGGGTTGTGAGTTCAAGGCCAGTTTAAGCTATACAGGGAGTTCAAAGCCATCCTAGGCTACAAATGGGAAAAGAGGGGGTTGCTCCATGAATAAATTATTGGTTGTATAAGTGTGAGGACTGGAGTTTGGATCCCCAGCACCTACACAATCTTCTCATTTCATAATCCCAGGGAGGCAGACAAAGAATCCCTGTGGTACCCTGGTTCCCTAGACCAGCAGAATCATTGAGCTCTATGTTTAGCCAGACACTTTGCTTCAATAAATGATGTGATGACTGATCAGGGAAGACATCCTTTATCAACCTCTGGCCTCCAAATTCATGCACACCCATGCATGCACACCCCCACACATGTGCCTTTACATATGCACATACACACCAAATATGTGGGGCTAGAGAAGGAGCTCACTTGGTAGAATGCTTACTTAGTAAGCACAGTTCCCCGGGCTCAGTCCTAACCCCACAGCAGGCATGGGGGCATAGTCCTGTAATCCAATCTCTAGGGAGATAAAGGTAGAAGGATCACAAGTTCAAGGTCATCCCCAACAACACAGTGAGCTTGAGGCTGGTCTGAGATGCATGAGACATCTGCCCCCCATCTCAAAAAGTAAACTAGTGTTTTCCAACTAAAGAGTTTCTTTTGGAGTGGAGCCATGATCCCACAGGACCCTGAAAGTGTTGGGTGCAGAGCTCCAGAAGGAAGCAGGGTGGGACCATGGCCACAGAGGGGGCCTGTGGGAGCACAGGGGGACACTTGGCTTGCCAGCCTCTTGAAACAAAGGCCGAAGGAGCTGAGTTTGAGGCTGGCTGAGCCGGAAGATGGGTCACCATTAGGCTGGAGGGCCATGATGTCCCTCTACAGATCTGGTCAGAGCCTCCCTGAGGAGGACTTGTGGGAACCAATGTCATTGCCTCATCTGAAGGACACCAGTGTCCCTACTCCCCATCCTACCCACGATGCACCAGAACCCACTTCTGGCTTTGCAAGAGAAAGGGAGAATGAGATCTCAAGTGTCACCAGAATTAGAGGTTGGGGTTCCAGTGTGGGGCGGGGGGGGGGGTGTTTGAGTCAGGGCCTCGCTGTGTGGTCCTGACTGGCCTGGAACTCACTTTGTAGACCAAGCTGGCTTTGTTTGGTTGTTTTTTTTGTTGGTTCGTTTGAGACAGGGTCCCTCTCCATAGTCCTGGCTATCCTGAGACTTTCCATGTAGACCAGGCTGGCTTTGAACTCACAGTAATCCCCGTGCCTCTGCCTTCTGAGTGCTGGGATCAACGATGTGAGCCACCACACCCAGCCTGTCCAATTCTGTACTGGGGATATGGAGAGAGAATTCTCTCTCCAGGCTGTAGCTTGCCTATCTGCAATGTGAGGAGTCAGTCCTTAAGAGCACAGAGGTGCCCCTGACAGGGTGTGGGTGGGAGTGGGTGGTAGGGAGTGGGGGGTCTGTGGGTGGGTGTCCTCAGGAATAGCGTACAGTCTGTAGCCCCTTTTGTTTCCCAGCGGCAGAGAAAGAGATTACCACCAGGGGGCAGCAGCACACAGAGCCTGCGCACATACTTGCTTCAGCCACAGGTTGGTCTCCATGATCTGGTTTACCTCGTCCTAGAAAGTGAGATTAAAGTTGACAGGTGAAGTATAAAAATAAGGTTGACTCCAGAAGGCTCCCCTAGAACCCCAGGGCCACACCTGGTGGCTCCAGCACTTACCACCTTCACCAGCTGAGACATGGACACCTCGAACTGGATGGTGACTGGGTGGGACACGTTGGCCACAGGCCGGATAATCTCGTTGTAATCTTGGAACAGGTACTGGAACAGGCGGTGCTCAGCTTCTGAGGCACTGGCCACTGAGGGAGGCATCCTTGTCAGTTCCTGGGGAAACGGTCGCTTACCTCTCTCCGCAAGGACATCCGGTCTACAGATGTCCATCTGCCAGTGTACTCGGCAAACCCAGGCTTCCAGGCTAATAACGCTCCCTTTGTTAGAAGCTGGAACCCGGGGGCTCAGGAAGGACAAGAATTCTACCAGGTCACTCACATTCAGTGGTTTAGAAGCCTGAGTTCTGAAGCTGGGTACATCTGGAATATATCCCAGCAAAGCGTGGGAAGCTGTGTAAGCTTGGCTAGTAGCTTAAACTCTCTGAACCTTTTTGTTTGTTTGTTTTTAATCTATTAAAATAAAGAATATTGTAGTGGGTAGCTGTTTGAGGCATGCCCTGAAGCATCGCCCCTAGTGAGGCAGTTGTAGCAGTTACAACTGCCTATGACCTTGAGGTAGCGGCCTCTGGGGCGTGGCCACCAGGGACCCTTAAGGCCTGGGATGCACCTACACCTCCTCCTCTTGGCTACCTCGTGGTTCTGGATGCTGAGGTCTTGGACCAAGCCATTCAGTGTGGGGCCTAGCTCAGCTTTCCCGGACCCTACGATAAACCTGCCATGGTTGTGACTTTACCCCCAAATAAATTCCTCTGATCATTAAATAGACTCTGTGGATTAATCCCAATAGAGTATGCATCAATGCATCTCAAAAATGAGAGTGAAAGGTGGCCTGTGGCAGGCTCTCAGGAACTGTTAGCTTGATGGGACACTCTTCAGACATCCGTACTTCTGTGTGTTACTGCCATTTTCTTAGCTTCCTCTCTCCCTCTCGCCTTCTCTCTCTTCAATTTAAGCAAAAACTACCTTTTTTTCTTCTTTAATTTTTTTTTATTACATTATGGGGGAAGGGTGCAGACCGTAGCATGTGTATGGGGTTCAAAACCTAACCTTCAAAACTCAGTTCTCTCCTTCCACCGTGGGGGTCCTGGGAATAAAACTCAGGTCGTCAGGCTGGGTGGTGAGTGTCTTTACCAGCTGAACCAGATACCTTTTCTTAATAAAACTCTAACCTTTCTTTACATAAGCCACCCAACTTTGCTTTTTATAATATAATAATAATAATAATAATAATAATAATAATAATAATAATAATGAAAGAAGTACTAGAGGCTCAGACTTTTATTGTTACTCCAAGGAAGGTACCCCTGTTGCCCAGGTGGAAAGATGACTCACCCAATCCTGGGGCGGGGGCGGGGACATTCAGGGTTCCCCCAGGCCAGGAGACCTGTTTCCCACCTTGTGGGAGACTGCAGCCCCTTCCTCCATCCTCCTGCAGTCTGCAGGGCTTTGGATATGGACGTCTTAGGAGCCAAGGTGCCCACGGGTTCCTGCCAGTGCTGCCTTCACCCCAACTCCTTACCTCGGAGGCCCCTGGGCACCCTCTTTGTTCACAACCCCAGCTAAGCGAGACATCTTGGCTTAAGTGTTGGCTGCTTCCTACTTACAGTACTGGGGTCAGTCGAGGGACAGTCTTTGGGGGGAAGTGGTAACCCAACTTCTTCAGGCCGTGATTTCTGCGGGCTGAGGGGTGCAGCAGTGCAGACTGTAAAGATGCAAGCCACCCCCCACCCCCAGTGAACCGCAGCTCTTCCCGCCTTCAGGAAGCTGCGGTTCTGCCTCAGCCAGCAGCCATCTCGGGTCTCTGGAAGGGCTTCCTCCTAACAGACTCCTCTAAAGTCTCCGCGATGGCCTGGGAGGAACAATCACGTCGAAAGTCTCTAGGCAACGCGGTCATTGTGCGGAGACCGGAGGACCAGGACCAGAGACTTGGTCCAAGCCCAGCTCCAAACCACTCGGTACTCCTCCAGGGGGCTTTGGATAAGTCTTCAGCCTTCTTTAACCACAGGTCTCCCACAGTCCCCAAAACCAAACGGTGGGCAGAAGGCATAGATACTGGAAGCGGGGCTGCGGGTCCCTGCAGCAGGGCGACGTTCGGGAGCGGGACTCGAACTTCTAACTCCCGCGCAGACCCAGAGGGCCGGCTCTGAGCTCCCCACGAGCCTCCGCTAACTGGGAGGCTTGGGAACAAAGGAGTGCCCAAGGGGCTCAGCGAGGCAGGCACTGGGATGCGCGCGCACTGTCAGAACCGTGGGACCACGCTGAGATCCAGGGCGGGTGGGCGCCTAGACTTCTATGGGGCTGGCGGAAAGCCCCCCCCCCCCCCCCCCCCGCCCCCGGCCACCGCCCGCCACCCGCCCGGCCTCCGGACCCGACCGCTCCCGGCGCGTACCTGGCAGTAGCAGCAGCAGCAGCATCGACAGCGGCGACTGGAGCGGCGCGGCGTCCATGTCTGGAGACCGAGTGGACAGGGCGGGATCCACACCGGTGCTGACCGCCGACGCCCCGCTATGCGGGCGCGGGGGCCGCGGGGACCGCGGGGCTCCTCCCGGCTTCCCGTCGCCGAGCTCCCGCGCACCTGCGCGCCCGAAATGCACGAACCCCGGGGCAGCCGAGCGCCGCGAGCAGCTGCGGGGCGGGGAGGCTGAGGCGAGGCGGGAGCTGCACCCGCCGTGGGAGGGGCGTCGGGTCCCTGCCTCGCCCTGAGCAGCCCTGGAGTCTGGAAACCTCTAGGCTAAAGACCAGACCCGGGCGCAGGCACTGTCAGCAGAGCAGGAAAAAAAGGGCCCAAGTCTTTGGCCAGGGCTTGCCCGGCGCGTGCAGCTCCGAGGAGGGCTGGGGGACCACCGCAAGGCTGTGCCAGCTCTGGTGCAACTCAAAACGAGGCCATGGAAGTTGATGCTCTTAAAGTAACTATTTTCAACACCATACTGGTGTGAACACACACATACGTGCGTGCATGCAGCATACAGTTAAGGGAGAATAGATGGGTTGGAGTCGAAATAATTTTGGCGATGAGTTTATCATGGCCCGGTGAAGACATCCGGGAGGTTTTATATTATTCTCTTTATTTAGACTATGCTAGAAATGCTCCTTAATAAGCCACAGAACAATGCTGGAGGTTACAGCTCCGCAGGAGAGGGTTTACCTGACATACCCGAAGCCCAGGTTTGGATCCCCAGCATGGCAAACAATACTTTTATAAGTAAGGTTGAAATAGAGAGAGTATCTGGCTTTCCACCCTGACCCTTGTAGATCCTGCTTTGTCTCACTGCCACTTGCTAGCCTGGATGTCCCAGGAATAGGCAGTGACAGGGTAGGTGACCTGTGGTCTCTTGGCCTCTCTGGCCACCGACCAGGGATGGCTTGGCACTTTGGAGGCTTCCTTGATGGTTATTAGGGAGCTTGTTAGGGTGAAGGAGAGGCACTAGGCTGGATCATACTAAAACTCACAGAATTGTCCACTGAAATGAGCGAATTTTATGGTGTGTAAATTATGCTTCAATAAAAGTGTTTGTTTTAAAAAGATTTTTATTTACTGTGTGGGTGTGCATACACATGGAAGCCAGAGGACAACCCTGTGGAGTCAGTTCTCTCCTTCCTTCCATATACGGATTCTAGGGATGAAATTCAGGTCACCTCGCCTGAGAAGTAAGTACCTTCACTCACTAAGCGGTGTTACTGGTCCAGTGATGTTACTTTTTTTTTTTTTTCCTGGTTTTTCGAGACAGGGTTTCTGTGTGTAGCTTTGCGCCTTTCCTGGAACTCACTTGGTAGCCCAGGCTGGCCTCGAACTCACAGAGATCCACCTGGCTCTGCCTCCAGAGTGCTGGGATTAAAGGCGTGTGCCACCACCTCCCAGCACTTTTAAAGATGCAGCAGAAAAAAGCCAGTCTCTGATGGTTACACCCTGTAGGATTCCATGTAAGCCGCAGGCTAGAAGATTCTGAACTAGAGTGATGGAGAAAAGGTAAGGGGTTGCCAGGGGTGCCAGGGGTGCCAGGGCTAAGTGTGCAGGGCATGGCACTATACAGAATAGTAGCAGAGTTTCATTTGTCCTAGTGATGGTTATACAAATGTATACTCACGTTAAAATTTAAAGGATTACACACAAAGAAGTCAACTTTATTGTATGGTAATTCTAAAAACAACACTCTTTAAAATATTCTCCTTCAGCGGCTGGAGACTCAGCAGTGAAGAACACTGGCTCCCCTTTCAGAGGGATCCGGCTCTGATTCCCAGCGCTGACATGGTGGCTCATGTCTGTAAGTCCAGTTCCAGGGACTCCAGTGCCCTTTTCTGGCCCCCAGGGGCACCAAGCATGCACATGGTGCACACAAATACATGAAGACAAAACATCCATGCACATAAAATAATATTTTTTTAAATTTTAAAATATTCTCCTTAACTCCAGAAATATCTTGAGTGCCATCAATGGGGGAAGTAGTGTGAGAAATGGGTGAGTGTGTGCCTGAGAGAGAGACAGGCCTGAACCAACCGTGATGTGAAGGCAGAAAGCAGCCAGAGCTGTGATGTCCCAGAGAAGGCTGGCCACTCTTTCTAGAGGTGGGGGCCAAGAGCAGCTGCTCCGAGGGAGCATGTGAGTTTGAAGGAAAGCGGGAGCCAATTCTTCACTCAGCAAACATTTATTTGTCACCTTCTGTGTACACAGCTCTGTCCCTTGCCCTTGTGGAGCATACACTCTCGGAGCAAGGGACAGGTGACTGGTGTGCGGGACACTCAAGGAGGCTTAATGCAGTTATGGGAGACAGTGCTTTGGAATGCATGACTGACTGACTAGGGAAGGCTTCTACAAGAAATGACATTGGCGCAGAGGATCATGGGAGTCCAGCCCTGACTAGTGCAGCCATGTGAAAAGCTTGGGAAGTAAGAGTTTGAGGATTTGGGAGGAGCTACAGCAGATAAATAAAGATTCTGACCTGGGAGAATCTGCAAGTGTGAGGAAATGGAAGACCCAGGAATCTCGTGGGTAGCTGGGAGTGGAGGGAGATGGACGGAAAGGCAGGCTGGGGTGTGATGGCGGCCTGGGGTGTGAGGGCAGCCTGGGGTGTGATGGCGGCCTGGGGTTTGAGGGCGTGATACATGGCACAGCAGGTGCTGCTTGTATGACTGTCTGACTCCAGTGCCTGGCACAGGGAAGGAAGGAAGGCAGGCTGGACTTGGGCAGCCTAAACCCCTCCTTCGGGGACTTAATTGAGGCATTCAGAGGGAACAGTGCAAGCCACCCACCTTTGTCCTTCTCATTGTGGCGGGTTTGATGGGGTTGACTGCCGGTGGTCACATCTTTACTTAGGGCCTCTTTAGCTGTGCCCAGAGGAAGCAGTGAGCTACCCACTTGGCTTCTCCTATCATCTCGCTATAACCCAGGGGCCTTTGGCATGCTGGGTAGCCTAGGTGCCCTTAGAAGGTGCATGGGTCTGGAAGAGGGGAGGTAGGAAGAGCCCCACAGTGCCCAGGATGCACACAAACACGAACACCCACAGGAACAGGCGGTCGACGACCATGGCTACAAATTTCCAGTCCTCGATGACCTGCGGACAGACAGGGTCTGGTTACAGGTGCCAAGCACAGAGTACTTCCTCCCTCTGAACCCCCCTTCACCTGCTGACCAGGACCCCACAGGCCACACGGGGGCTTAGAACTATACATTGGTGTGGCAGGTTCTGAATCCCAGGCTGGCCTCCACTGGGCAATTCTGGTGCTTCTCTTGGTGTCCTTCAATCCCACCTGACCTGACCAGGGTTGGAGGAGGAAGGAACAGAGTCAGGGGAGCTTGGGCTGTACAGTTGTTTCTCAGTCTTCTCGGGGTCCCCCTATGAACACACAAACCCTGATGCCACTCCAGACCTCACAGCCTCAATGGGTGCACTATTTGCATACAGCTTATGCATCCTCATTAGATCTGGTCAACTTGATACAAGCTAGAGTCCTCTGGGAAGAGGAAGCCTCAATTGGGAAAAAAACACCTCTATCCTGTTCGTCTGTAGGGTGTTTTCTTGTTAATGATGGGTGTGGGAGGGTCTGGCTCACTCCTGGGCAGGTGGTCCTGGGCCACAGAAGAAAGCAGACTGAGTTAGTCACGAGGAGCAAGCAAGTGAACAGTGTTCCTTTCTCTACGGCTCTGCCTCAGTTCTCGCCTCGAGCTCCAACTGTGGCTTCCCTCAGTGAACTATGACTCAGGATATGTAAGCCAAATGTTCTCTACCAAGTTGCTTTTGGTCATAGAGTTCATCCCAGCAATTGAAACGGAAGACATCATGAAACCCTCCCCTGAATTTACAGTGCCTATAGACCATGTGCATTCCTAACATAATGTAAATGCTATATAAGCAGTCATTGATCTGTGTCTGGGGACTAATGACCAGGAGGGGGTACACATGTTAGTGCAGAGACCTTTTCTACCCAATATTTTATCCACAGTCAGATGAATCCATGGATGAAGAAATAGAGACCCAAATAAAGCATACATGGTGATTTTAAAGGCAAATCTGGTTATGGGCAAAGGAGGTTGTGGCTTAGGGATTACTGGTTCCTTCTCATTTTTACCCTAAATCCTCTGTCTTAGTTGGCTCTGGAGAGCGGAAGATGCAGGGCCCGTCTGCTTGACAAGAGCTTACAGAACACCTGGAAACCCCACAGTCTAACCAGTTCCACTTACTCACAGCGCCTGCTGTTTCCTATAATCAAGGCTCCACCTCCCCTGGCCTCCTCATCTGGCTCTCTGGCAATCTCACTTTCTTGCTCTGCACACATTTTGTCTTCTGAGACCCAACCATGGGCTGGGACACCAGCAGAAACCTGGCTGGCTTCCAGAGGTACCACCATAGATGTGCCTGCCTCCTTGGTGCTTTGAGAGGCCCTCAGAGAGTGGTCATGTGCCCAGCATCCCGGCCTCCCTCCTCCACTCCCTGTCTGGGAAGGCTCTGCAGTTAGAAAAGCAGGCAGCAACCCACAAGCCTGCTGACGTCAGCGACCCAGTTTGCCAGGGCCCCATCCACGGTGTGTGTCACACTCCAGGATAATCCTATGTCAGATCAAACTCCACTCCCTCAAACACAGATTGGTCCTGTTCCTGAGATCGGGCAGGCAAGTGGGCCTCGCCACACAGAGCGATAGTAGGGATGGAGGAATTCATTTTGACGGCCTTAATTTCGAGCACATTCCCATCTTTTTGTGCTACTTACAGTGACCAGTTAGTCATTATGGAGGGCAAAAGTGCTGTGGATGAGAAACAGCTCATGGGATGGCTTAGTGGTGGGCCTGCCGTGAGAGGGAAAACAGACTTCTCTGACTACATATAAGAAAATCACTTAGTAACAAGCTCATCATATGCTCAGGGCAGGGTAAGACCCTCAGAGGGGGCCCAGAGTTTAAGGATTGCAGCTATGAGCCAGCTGTGTGTCTCGAGACAAGTCAGAGGGTTATTCTGTGCCTCGGTTTCCCATTGTGAAATAAGGGCTCATGTAAAAGCCACTTCCCAGGATTCCCGGGAGAGTTAGGATTGTCTGCCGACTTGTACCAGAGCACCTGACACAGGTTTGGCACTACCGGCACACAGGTGGTTGTAATCCCACTGAGTCCCCCTGCTCCTTCCCTCTTGGGGCTTGTTATTAACTGATGAGGCCTGCAAGTGCCAAGGGGGCAGCGAGGGCCTTAGGAGAAAAAGCACAGGATGGGGCTAGCTCAAGCAGGGGTGCAGGAGACCAGTGCTTCTCAAGCGGGACGTGCACAGGAACCCACAGGAGTTTAAGAGATGGCCCCTAAAGCTTCCTCCAGAAATCCCAACTCAGTGGAGGCAGGAAGATCAAGTCCAGGGTCAGTCCTGGGGATGTGGCCTAGTGATAGGCGTTTGCTTCACATGCACAAAGCCCTGGGTGGGGTGCACGCCTGAAATCCCAGCACCAGGAAGACACCGGAGGAGGAGTAGAAGTAAATTCAAGGTCATCCTCAACTACATAGAGTTTGAGGCCATCCTGGGCTACATGAAACACTGCCTAAAAAAAAGAAAAAGAAAAAGAAAGAAAGAAAGAAAAAATCCATTAGCGCTCTGTGTGCTTTTGACTGGAGTGGCATAGGACCACAAAGATGGGTGAAAACCTGCAACCCAGAATCATGATTCAGTATGAATTTTGATACACACAAGAAGGAATGGATGCACAGGACAGCTCGGAGTGATACGGTGTTCACAATGAGGCTGGCTTTAAGGGTAAAGAGTTGATAATTTTTTTTTAAAGTTCTAGGTCACCTTCAGGTATGTAGTGAGTTCAAGCCCAGCCTAGGCTACAAGGAGATGGGGGAGGGGAATTAAAGAAAGACTAGCATTATTAAATACAACGGAGCTGTACTTCTGATGGCAATGGGCCTAGGAGGCCTCCGAGATCTGGTTAAAATTCTGAGTTGGAGGCCCGAGAGGAACCTTGGTGTCTTAACAAGCTCTAGGTGGGCTGACGCTACAGGATGGGAGCTACTCTCTGAGCAGCAGGCTGATGGCCTGACATCCTCTCTTAGCAATTTTCTTCTTTCCTCACGGCGTGATTCTGAGACTTTGAAGCTAGTGCTCTACAGTTGAGGCTAACTAATGGAATGCCAGAGTTCTCTCCTGGGAATCTAGTTGTGGGAAGGAATTGCAAAAAGGTAAGAAGGAAGAATTCCTCTTCTGTTCATGCAGTGGCCAGCGGGGAGACACAATGTTACAACATAAAATGCTGTTTAAAGAATCTGAGAGCATCTGCCTTGAAATGGGAACATTCTCATACACGACACATGCTCTTTCAGGTAGAGAAACGCACAGGAGGATCTAACCATGAAGGTCTCCATGTACCTATTCATTATAAAATCTCCCTCCCACATTATCCTACTTAGTTTCCACTATCAACTTGACACAGACAAGAATCTCCTGAGAAGGGAGCCTCAACGGAGGGCCTACCCTGATCAGAGTGAATTGTGGGCATATCCTCGGAGATTGTCTTGATTGTTAGTGGATGCCGGCGGGCCCAGCCCACTTTGGGCAGCACCATTCCCTGGGCAGGTGGCCTGGGATGGATAGGAAGCTAGCAATGAACCTTCCTCCAAGCGTTTCTGCTAGTCTTCCTGGCCGGGGTGAGCCAGAGGTAATTCTGTTGGAATAGGAAGCAGGCCTGCTTCAAGTTCCTGCCTTGAGTTCCTGTGACTTGTAAGAATAAGCCAAATGAATTCTTTTTCTCTCTGAAGTGGCTGCTGATGGTAGCGTTTGTCACAGCAACAGAATGACACTAAAACACACGTGCCGTTTGTTCAGAGGAGTCTGAGATGCACAGGCTCTAGAACTCATGGTGTCCTGTGAAGGAAAACCTAACCTCATTTTAGAAAATCTGCCATCCTTGTCACCCTACATAAAAACATATTAGCCTGGTAGCAAAACCACTTTAACTGATGTTGCTGTGCTCCTGAAGTGTATAACTCCTCACAGGGCTTCTTTGCAAGTCTGAAAAGATAGGAGCAGATGCCCCATGCAACACAGCCCAGGCTGTGCTCTCTGTGGATGGCTGAACCACCTTCAGATCCACCGAGAACCTTCCTCCCAGGACATGCAGCTCTCCTCTGCTCTGCCTCTGGGTTTTCTCTACCATAGAGGGTGTTGGCTCTGGCAACTGGGCATAAATGGAAGTACAGGGAAGATCATATCCCAGGGCTACTGTCCACTGAAGGGGGATGGGAGCTGTCGATAAACACTCCAGCCTCCCTCCCTCCAGGAGATGTTTCTGAGGCTAGTTGTCTGGGTCCTTGGGGGTCTCTATACTGTACCCACAACAGCAGGCTCCTCTTTCCCTCTGTTTTGCTTTCTCTACATCCTCATTGTATTTCCTAGGGTGACATCACAAGTGAGCTACCTGTATCCAAACCCCATCTCAGACTGCTTTGGGGGAACTAACACAGGAAGATCATGGTTTCTTCCTCACCTATGGAGCTATAATAAAACACTTCCATTTTGAATGTCTTACTCAGGTGTTGGGGGAAGGGCTGGTGACTTACACTCTGATCTTGGTCATCACTTTTCAGATGCTGGGCGATGAAGCCGACGCCCTCTAAAGCTTCCTGTAGGTCCTGCCGGAACCTCCCAGAGGACCTCAGCCGGACATCCCTGGGGTTGCCTGCGGTGTGGGAGCTGACTGCAGACTTGGGAGCGGTGAGGACGGGGTTCACAAAGTACATGGAATGCCCATAGACGTTAGATGGGCTGGCGGGGTCTAAGGCAGAAGTGGTTGCTGCATCAGCTGTGGTCAGGTGCAACTGGCCGGGGTAAGGGATCTCGGCCGGGTTCACTTCTAGACCTGGGCGCTTCATGAAGAGGAAGACAGGCAGCTTGTGTAGGAAGCACTCCTTGACCCAGGCTGCCATGGTGTGAGTGCTGGGTGAGCGGTGGTGAACGTTGAGGACGCATACCGTGGTGACGATGGAAAAGGTGACCAGCACCATGGTAAACAAGAGGTACTTGCCAATGAGTGGAACGTCCAGAGAGGTGGGAGGCACAATCTTGGAGATGAGCAGCAAGAAGAACGTGAGCGCCAGCAGCACGGAGATGCAGAGCGTCATCTTCTCCCCGCAGTCGGAGGGCAGGTAGAAGACCAGGATGGCCAGCGAGGTGATGAGCACGCAGGGGATGATGAGGTTGATGGTGTAGAAGAGCGGCTTGCGCTTGATGATGAAGTCGTAGGTCACATCCACATAGCTGGGGTCCTGTGGGTTCACTGTCCTTCGTCCCGGGAGGGCCACGATGTCCCACTCGCCACTGGGGGTAAAGTCATCCATGACGGCTGTGGGTGATTTGAGGACCATGTCGATCTCTGTGTGGTCATAGGTCCAGGAGCGGAATTTGAGAGTGCAGTTCTGTTGGTCGAATGGAAAGTGCTTCACCTCAATCTTGCAGGCGCTCTTGTAGATGGCAGGGGGCAGCCACTCGATGCTGCCATTGGAACGCACGATGACGTTGGTGTAGACGGACACCTCGTAGATCCCATCAGCACTGGGGTGGGGCAGGGCATAGAGGAGAACATCACGCATGTACAGAGGAAGCCCGGCTTGTTCTCAGAGCCTCCCTCCCCCACCCCAAGAGCCCTTGGGAGTCATCTGCCTTCCTGACTGAAACAGGCCTGTTTTTCTCAGCAACTCCCTACCATGATGCACTGAAGCCTTTCATAGAATTAGCTCAGTTAAGCCTTACAAGAGTCCAAGGAAGCAACATTTTTATTATGTTCCTCATTTTATAGCTTGGAAATGGAGGCTTGGAGAAGCTGGAGGACATTATCAAGCTCCTTAGACCAGTAAGTGGCAGAGATGAGATATGGACCCTCATCTAGCTCGATTCTCGGCTGTCTATTCTTTCTCTCTCATGCTCATTCTCTTTGCCCAGGCTGATCTCAGACTCCTGGGTTCCTGATCCTCCTGCCTCAGCCTCCCAAATAGCTGCTATCACACTAATACACCCGAGGCATTGACATGTGACAAGTCAATGTTGCAGCCCCCAACACTAACAGAGCCACCAAGTCACAAGAAGACAGAATGGCGGTGAGGCAGGAATGGTTAAGGGCACTCCCCTGAGGGTCTGAAGGCTGGCCCAGACCCTGCTGTGCTGAGCAGGACAAGGCCCTTCCCCTCTCCAGACTTCCCTTCCCACCCTCCCACACGGAAGTCTCTGAGCCCACCATCTCTATTTCTCTAGCTCTGTGGCCTAGAAGTCTGAGTGAAGCGTAGAAGAGGAGGGATGGGGTTGGGTCAGGTATGGATGGCCCTGAAGGCTGGCTTGGTGCTCTGGCCTCACTAACATCAGCCACCTCCCACTCACTTGTTGTACAACACGATGTCAGGCAACCAGACACGCTTTGCCGGGATCCTCAGAATGTTCACTCCTTCATAGTAGGAGCTGTTCCAGGCCAGGCGGTAATCAGTCCACTCCTGAGTACACAGACAAGGCCATGTCACCTGGAGGTCCACTGTTACCAACGAGCAGCCCCAGAGGAAACATCACCTAGGCTGGAGACCCTCCAAGGCACTTACCTGTTTTAGCCAGATGTTGGTGGTCATGATCTGTTCTCGCTCATTCTGGGGAGGGAAATGAGGGTATCAGTTCATCTGGATGGAGGGGCCCCCACAAATGGATGATACTTTATCTCAGAAAGGCTCTGAGCCTTGGCCTGTGTGACCAGCTGCTCCTTAACTGTCTCTTAGGGGGTGCATTCGTTATTTTTTGCATTGCTACAGTGCCATGCTGACGAGAAGCTTAGGGGAAGAGGAGGTGATCTTAGCTTACAGTTTCATGTGAGGGAGGCATGGCGGTCAGGGCTCTGGCCTTCATGTGGAGCTTGTGCCTGTTGGTACTGTAGGGGCCGGTGGGAAGCAGGGACAGAGGAGCTAGAACTGGGGCTAGGCTTTGACCCACAAGCTTGCTCATGACAGCCTGTTTCCTCACCTCTTAAAGAGTGTGTGACCTCTCACCATAACCACCTGGGGACCGAGTGCTTAAAGACCTGAGCCTGCGTGGGACATTCCATATTCAGGCAGGCTCCTGGCCGTTTTTATAGTGCAATGATGCATTTAATACTTCAAAAGGCTGCATAGTCTTACGGTCCCAACACTGTAAAAGCCTGAGGTCTTTTCTAAGCTTCCAGATGCTCTCTTAACTGTTAGTCCCTGTAAAATCCAAAGGTAAGTTACTTCCAACATAGAACATTCCATTTCAAAGAGCAAAGGATAGAAACATGGTAAGGACAGATGGACCGGAGAGATGGACCAAGGGGCTGGAGAGATGGGTCAGTTGTTGAGAGCAGTGGCTGCTCTTTTAGAGGACCCGGGTTAGATTCCCAGCACCTACAAGATAACTCACAACCACCTGTAACTCCACTTCCAGGGGATTCCACGCCCTCTTTTGGCCTCTACGTGTACTGCATGCATTTGGTGCATGTACAAACATTCAGGCAAAATACCCATATGCACAAGATAAAAATAAATCTTCAAAGACTGGACCAAAGCAAGACTGAAACCTTACATGGAAAACCCAAAATCGTGTAGCTCTATGTCCAGCATGTAGGGGCTCTTGGCGTTATCATCTGGGTTCCAAAGGTGGGAGATAGCCCCATCTCTCCAGCTGGGCTGCCCAGATTGACTCCACTCAGTTGCCTGCAGTTTTCCTTGGTGAATGTTCCGTGTTTTCTCCATTTCCTAAATCCCAGGGGTCCCATTGCAACATAATCTTTACCTTCACAGCTTCATGCAATGGCTCCTCAGGGGCGCCTCGCAGAAAGTCCAGCCACGCCACACACTGCCTGCCTCTGCAGCTTTCTGAAACCTTGCAAAAGGATTCATAACCCTGCTACTCTCACATCTTCCATACCTGGCAAACCAGGGCCAAGTGGACAAGGCTAAATTCTGCTGCCAGCTTAAGAAGGTCCCCCCCCCCTCACCCCGAACACAGCTGCTCTAGACTGTGTCCTTTTGGGGGTGACTCTGGGAAGACCCTTCCCTGGATAGTGGGTTTTGAGCAGGAAACCCCTGCAGTGGCATTTTTACTTCCTGCTCTTGCCTTTGGTGGGTGGAGCCTTGCTCCCAAGGCATCTTTCACTGTACTCCAGTGCACAGAGCCTGGTTCCTCTCTAACGACACCAGTCTGCTCTAGCAGTGACAGCCAATTTGCCTGCCACCCATCCACCTTCAACTTAGCCACATTCACATTTCCTTCCAAAGGATGTTTTCAGATCCTCCTGGTTTGAATTGTAAATTATAAAGCCCACTAAGGCTGGGCGGTGGTGGCACACACCTTTAATCCCAGCACTCAGGAGGCAGAGCCAGGCGGATCTCTGTGAGTTCAAGGCCAGCCTGGTCCACAGAGCGAGATCCAGGACAGACACCAAAACTACATGGAGAAACTCTGTCTCAAAAAAAAAAAAAAAAAAAAAAAAGCCCACTAAAAACAGTGAGCAATAACCATGCCACAACATGAAAGCTATACTGCCTTAATATTTCCTCTGCCAAGCAATTTTGATATAGCTAAGACATGGGCAAAATGGGCCCAGATTTTTTTTTGTTTTTTGCCAGAATGTAGCAAAACAGCCTGTAGTCTAGCTTCTAATTGAGTCTTTGTTCCCTTCTGAAATCTCATGAGCCTGCTTTTTCCTGTCAGCTTGCTCTTCTCTCTCTCTCTCTCTCTCTCTCTCTCTCTCTCTCTCTCTCTCTCTCTCTCGGCATTCTGGTCTATCACAGCTCACCCAAATGATCCACTAAGTTCCAGTTCCAGCATGCTAGAGGGCTTCTCTCATTCTGTAGCTATATTAACACTCCCCTGCCCCCCGGATCCCTATGTAACTGTTCCAAGGGCTTATGAACAACCTGGTCAGGTTTATCTCAGCAACAACCCTGCTTCTCAGTTCCAATTCTCTCTCTGTATTAGGTATTTTGGTCATCCCGGCACCCAAATGCAGGACATGCGACCAAGTAGGGAGGAGAGCAGATTCTAGCCCACAGTGTCATGGGAGGCAGAGCAGCTGGGGCTTGGCTTTGGCGTGGAAACTTGGCTGGTCGTAGTGTGGTGGTAAATGGATGACAGGCGTTCACACCCACCACAGGAGCCAGGCTAACATCTCTAAGTCCACCCTCAGTGGCCTGTGTCTGCCAGCCAGGCCTTACTCTTTCAATGTGCCTCAGGTTCTCAAATGAGCGTCACAAGCTAGAGGCCAAGTGTTCTTACACATGAGTCTGTCTGTGGAGACCATTTCACATCCCAACCACATAGATAACTCAAAGAAATGTCATACCCAGCACATCAGAGACAAAGCTCATGACCTACCCCGCACACACACCACCCCCATCTCAAAATTGTCCACTTCTCCCCATCTCTGTTGCTACTATTACCTGTTGCTTGGACAATTGCAGAAGCTTCCCGGCTGACACTCTGGTAGTCTTTTGAATCTGGTAGTTCCTCAGACCATGGTTCTGTGTTTGGGAAATCCACTATTTCCAAGCTCACTCAGAGTAAAAGCCAAGTCCTACCCAGGGCCTAGCGGGCCTTAATGAAACACCTGCTTCTGCATTTGCAACCCCCATGGCGGGCATGCCTGTTTCTTTACCTCTGACTTTGCATACACTCTCTCCCTTCCCTGGAGGCTCAGGCAGTTTTGACTGAACTTTTTTCAGGTCTCAAAAATGTCACCTTATCAGACAAATCTCCAGCCTTCCTATATAAACTAGCACCCTGCCTCCCCTCACCACACACACCCTGTACTGTCTTCACAACCCTCTACCTGGACACATTCTGTCACTTTGTGTATTGTCCCTACCTCTCACTAGGATCCAATGACCCCAAGGAGAAAACAAAACAAAACAAACAAAAAACTAAAACTTGGAGCAACATGAATATGTTGGATATCTGATGAATATTTTTTGATGAATAAATTAATCCTATTATTATAATCCAGTCCCTTACCTGGACCACTGAACAATCTAATTGGTCTAAATCCTTTCTGTGCGTGCGCGTGCTCGTGCGCACACCACACACACACACACACACACACACACACACACACACACCCCTACCCCTATTCACTTTCTTCTGCAGCAAGAATGAGTTGGCTGAAGCTCTCTGTTTCCTCTTCAGTCTTACCTCTATTTAGTGTATCTAGGTCTCTTTTCTTCTACAGCGTTAGGTCAGTAACTCCTCCAGTCTTATTTCACGGCCCTGGGCTCCTTCCTTCTGTGCCTCAGCCCTCCCAGCCCTCTGCTCTCTGTCTGTACCCCTTTCCCCGCTCCCTCTTCATTAACTAACTTCCGGCGTTCTTATCCTAGCATGGTTCTTACTTCCTCAAGCAATTCACCTAGGTAATTATATCGTCTGTCATACATGCGGATGTTTGCTCTACAAAACCATCTCGCTTCCTTCCGGCTCTCTCTGCTGTCACACTAGAGTGTGGCCCTCACCTACAAGTTCAAGGTGGCCAGTGGGACTCCAGCCATCACACCCATATTCCAGCTTCATGAGGAGAGGAGCGGGAAGAAAGATGCATGTTAGTTGTCTTGTTTTGATCAATGTTTTTTCCAGTGAGTTTTAAAGTTCTTGTATGAGTTCTAGAAATCACCTTTGGTTCTTTTTAATAATTCCTCGCTCTCTGAAGAAATTTCCCATTATCCTTCCTTGAACACATTAATGACAGCTATTTTCATTGTAAGAAAAAGTCTTTTTATTTTAAATTATGGCAAAATACAGTTAGCATAAAACTTAAATGTTTAAAATCTTTTGTTACATTCATTTATTTGTGTGTCTGCTCATACATGCACATGCCATGACATGAGAGTGGAAGTCAGAGGACAACTTGCAGGATGCTGCGGATCTGAACTGAGGACCTCATGCTGTGTGACTGAACTATCTCCCAGCCCCCACGCCTACCACGTGTCATCCGCTCACACCTACCTCCAAAGGCTCTACAATTGGTAGCAAAGGGACCATCTTAATCTAGTCTGGGCTGAGCCTGTTTGGAAGGAACACTGTTTTTTGTGAAGGCTGATCTTCTACTGTTGTTGTTCATTTTCAGTACTGGGGTGAGCCTTCACTGAGTCCCATCAGGGTCCCATGACCTTGGTCAGATCCAGACTGCCATTGTGCATCCTTTCAGCCCTGGGACGGCCCCTGCATCTGCCCAGCTCCCCAGTTCCTCAGCTGCCACTCTCTGTTCCAGGTCTTAGCTTCTCGGCCAGATACTGTTGGCCAGTCATCAAGGGTGGAGAAAAGTACCATAGACTGTCAGGGTCGCCTCCTGGAGCCTGGCCACTCAAGTCCTGGCTGAAAACTCCAATTATCTTAAAACAGATTCTTCCCAGCCCTCCAGCATTTTGTCCAACCCCTTTAATTGTTTTCCAGAAAACCTAATCTTCCAACATCTCTACCATCAATGAAAGCTGAAAACCTTGATTTTTCTTTTAAAAATATTTTTAAGTGAGGCATGATAGTGCATATCTATAATCCTGGCATCTGGGGAGCTGAGGCAGGAGGCTCTTGAGTTAAAGTCCAGACAGGGCCACATAGACAGGACTTGTCTCTAAATAAGACATTGTTCTATGTGGGGGCATGGTTTCCATGTTGAGTGCACTGATATCAGGAGTATGCCTGACCAGTTTTTGCAAATACAATTTTTGTTTTTATGTGTGCACATGTGGGTGCCCACATGGACAGGTGAATATGCAGCCTTCTAAACTGAAGTTGTCTCTACTTATGAGGCAGGATCTCTTGCTGAACTGGGAGCTCACTGATTCTAGCTATTCTACCTAACTAGCTTGCCATGGGGCCCTCTGTCTCTGCCCCCTGCATCCTTGGTTTGCAGGGAAACACCATGTCTGCCTAGCTTTTAAGTGGGTTCTGGGCATCCAGATTCTGGTCCTTCTACTGTATAGCAAAGAGCTCTGTCCCCTGAGCTGTCTCCTCAGCCTCTTACCTCATTTTAAGATACGGGACTTTTCTATCTTCCAGAAACTTCTCCTGTGCATTTCTTCTGCCCCTTACCTTTCTCTAGGAATGTCTGCTGAATGTGGAAGAATATTGGTAGAGGACCCTGGCTGTCACTCCACAAAGAGAAGAGTGGAGAAAGTCTGCTTGCCCCTCCAGCACAAACTCCTTGTCTGTTCCCTAGACATTCCATCTCTTTAAACTCCCTCCTCAAAACCAAATACCTTCCAAAAAACCAGAAAGGAATCCTCCCTCCTACAACCAAGTATTTTCTTTGGACATGGCTTTTGGGACTATGGCAGCCCACATGGGTGCTTGCAGAAGCAAAGCTGGAGGCTGTGTTCTCTCCGGCTTCTGGAAGCCTCTATTACTCCACAGGGTCCACAGCTCAGATCTGGCAGGGGCCCCGGGAGTCCAGCAGTGTGGCCAGAACTGCCTGCCTCCGCCCTTGCCAGAGCAGGCATCTGGCTTGCCTGATGAAGCACAGGCCTTTCTTTGCAGGTCACACACGGATGCTCAGGCAGCAGTCTTGGCCTGGCCCGGCCAGAAGCCCTCTCTGCTTTCAGTTTCCTATGTCAGGAAAAGGGCAGGGCGAGGGCAGGGCGTATGCCCCTCCCCATTCTGGGGCTAGGCTTCCTCCCAACAGATAGAGACAGCTACCAATTTGGGCAAAACCTCCTTAAGCACTATGGATGGGAGAATCTGAGCATGTAGGGCTCATGGGCTGCAGAGAGGGGGGAGAGAGAGAAGATGGCATTGCCCAGAGGAGGTCCATTTCCTTCAGCTAGCTCCTGATGGCTGGACCTGGTGCCTATGTGATCACTTCCTCGGAGCTGCTTCCAGAGGCAAGGGTTCTAACCCTCGGGTGGACAATGGGAAGGTTAACAAGGGATCATGGTTCCTTCAGACACCCCTACTCTGAGACAGCTGTGGAGGAAATTCCAATCTCTTTCAACCTTCCTCAGTACCCGCTCTTGCCTCACTCCAGTTTTCAATACCTGGAATGCTGTCACCTCCTGTGCTGATCCAGACCTTCATCCGCATGACTCATCCACACTTGAGCCTCCGTACCCAGCATCTCTCCTGGCCTTGTTCCTATTCCCCCACAAAATTAGTGATATGGGAGGCCATCCCAGCAAACTGGGAGCTATGAGTGTTGGAGACGCAGTGAGTAGAGTTGGTGATGTCTGCCCAGTAGTTTTCCCTGATCCTTTCCTCTAGGACAACTAAACACCATGGACCTTCTCCAGTCTCCTTGCCACCTGCTGACAGTTCTAAACCAGCCAGAGTAATTCTATTCCTCTGGCCAATAATTGGTTAGGCTTGGATGAGAGTTACTATCCCTGGCCAATGAGATAAAAGTGTCTATCAAGAAAGCAGGACTGTGGGAGTTTTTGTTGTGCTTGTTGTTGCCCCAAAAGGACCCAAAAGATTTCCCACAGTTATTGACATCACTGGCAATACCCCAAAGCCCTGGCATTCTTGGGTTATTAAGTTAGCCAACACTGCCAGCATTGATTGGCCAGCTCCTAGTTACGTGATATGATAGATGCCCTTTCTGCTGTAGCCTCTCTCCATTGGATGCCCTATTACTGAATGCCAAGGCATTTTAATTGCTATTGAGAGTGTAGGTTTTCAGATGGCTTCAACTATGAGTCAGAGGTGCACAGAGAGGCAGGACACCCCAGGCAGAAAGAACAGCATGTGTATAGGCAATATTTTTTTTCGGATGAAAGAATCCTACCCTGGAAGGATGCTCAGCACCCTCATAGTTTAGGTAAATTGTTTAACTCACAGCTATGCGGGAAAGGTCAGACTATCTGAAAAGTAGTGTTGAATGTTCATTTACAAAAGGCTGTGTGTGCCAGGGAGGGGGAATGGAGAGATGGGCATGGGGTGGAGCTGGACAGCAAGACACACAGTTGGTATCAGTGGTTGGTAACAATTAAGTGGATATTTCAAAATAGCAATAGAGAGAATTTTGACTATGCCCAACACAGAGAAATGATAAATTTCTCAAGTTCTAGGTATGCCAATGACCTTGACATGATCCTTACAAATATGAATGCATGTCACACTGCATCCCACAAAAGAAACTTACTATGGGTCTACCAAATATAGTAATGGATGTTTTAAGAAATAGTAGAGGAAAAAATTGGCAATCAGGAATGTTACCCATCTGGAAAGGTCAGAAGTAACATTGTAGTCACCTAACTCCCAGCCCTGCACCCTGAACGGACATCCACTGCTTTCCCCAAGGCCCCTAGGGCAACTGGAAACAAGCCCTGCCTCTTCTCCTAGGCCTCAAGCCTCAGTTGCCCGGGCACCTACCACGCTGATGAGCTGGGACAGTAATAGCTCCAGGCGGATGGAGATGAGCTGAGAGGAGCTGGTGGCTGGGCGGATCAGGTTGTTGTAGCGGGTTTTGTTCAGGAGGTCATCCATCAGTTTCTCCTCTGCGTTGGCCAGGCGGCAGTCCCCTGGGAAATCGTACAGTCAGACCTGCTGGGCCCTTGTCCGGAGGAACCCCACTGCAGCTGTGGCAGTGAAGAGGGGGTTGTGAGAAGCAGAACACAGGGACCCTGGGGCTGTGGTGGGGGCATAGGTGCCAGCAGACCTGGCTGGGCCATTCTTTCCTCTGGGCCAGGCAGCTTCCTCCTGCTCAGGGAATGGTGTTCCTTCCTGGCAGGGATTGGTGTTCTATGTTCCAGACATCCAGTCCCAAGCTCGGACATCTGTTCCTTCCTGCCCTCCCCTCCCCCCAGGCCACTGAGATCTGTCTGTTCGACTTGCCAGCTCACCTAGTTTGTCCTCCATTTCCACCTCTTGGCTGTCTTCCTTTACGTCTCCTGTGCTGGACTGTCCCGGCATCTCCTTGTTCATCCCACACCCACCTGCCCCAGCTACCCTACATGGCCAGGTAGTCTTCCTACAGAACCCTGGGTGGGGGCTCTTCCCACTCACCCACCTGCCCTAGCTACCCCTACATAGTCAGGCAGTCTTCCTACAGAACGCTGGGTGGGGGCTCTTCCCCACCCACAGCCTCTCTGAGCTGAAGGCAGTTAAACCAAGAATGCTTTGGCTTGACCTCTGAGGCCTTTGGCCCTTAGCAATGGCTTCTTTTTTTCACCTTCTATTTTTCTCTCACTTTTCTATCTCAGCTGACCCCAGACGCTACTCTCTGGCCACACCCCCTGCTAGCCTCTTTGCCATCTCATTTCCGGGTCTTTGGGCATCCTCTGTCTTCTGAGGGTTGTGCCCAGCCTACCACCTGACAAACGTCTGAGTGGAGCTCGTGCCCAGTGCTGTGCTGTGTGCTGAGAACAGCCCCAACCCCAGCAGTTCCTGACCCAAGGGAGGCGTGTGGGTACCTCGTACCAGGAGCACTTCCTAAGATGTGGCTTGTCTGCAGAGCTGGGAGTGTGGAAGTGTTTTCCCGGAGGGGGGGGGAGTCAAATGGGGGCTGGAAAAGATGGCTCTGTTGGTAACATGCCTGCCATGCAAGCAGGAGGACCCAGGTTGGAGTCCCAAACCCACACAAAATAGCCTTGGGGTGGGGCAGAGATAGGCAGATCCCTGCATCTTACTGGCTGGGCAGTCTAGCCCAAACTAGCGAGCTTACGGTTCAATGGGAGAGCCTGTCTCAAAAACATAAAGGTGCAGTGTGCTTGAGAAGACACCGATGTGTGTCTGCAACAACAACAACAACAACAACAACAACAACAACAACACACACACACACACACACACACACACACACACACACACACACACATGAATAAGAAAATAAGAAAGAAAACAGGGAGGCTTTCTTGGACCCAGACTTTGACCTACAGAACACAAGGTCTCTCTGAGACACCAAATGGAGTGGTCTAGCTGGCAGCTCTTTTTCGGTAAGACAGAGTTCTTGGCTCTAAGCCACATTCAGGCCCAGCTCCAAGCGAGCCTCTTGCAGGGAGCCCCAGACAGCATCATCCCTCTGAGCACTTACAGCCCAAGAGCTGACCTTCCTGTGCACCCTAGAGCTCTTGCCAAGCGGGGTCTGGGCCTTTGTTTCATCCACCTGTCATGTCTGGGAGTGAAGGTGATGTTTAAGGACTTGATTGTGTACTGTGGTGTCATTAAGGAGACTATGTCAGGTAGGGTGGGGGATGGGGCATGGAAAGAAGGAGATGCAAAGGAAGGTTGAGGGCACATGAACAGGATGCCCAGGAGATGAGAGAGGGCAGAGCCTTCACATCTTCCCAAAATCCTCCCCTCCCACTCCCCACCCTCCCCCCCCCCCCCCCCCCCCGTGCCCCCGGCTTGGATGGAGCCAGAGAACTTAGAACACGAATCACTCCAGTCTAACAAATATGAGGTGGACTTCTGGGTGGGTGCAGGGCTAGCCACATGCTATGGTGAGCAGCCGCCGCCCTGCCTACTCCATGCACTTTCCAATTCGTTGCCTATCTAGAACAGATGCAATATTTAGTGCCTTGAGAAAGATGCTCCTGGCACACCTGCTGCCTGCTGCCCCTCCCCCAGGCTGGGCTGTGGGTAGGGTGGGAGGGTGGGAGGGCTGTCCAGCGGATGTCTAGACTAGAGTCTGAACTTGGCTTCTCTACAACATCTTGAATTCCCTCTCCACAGGCCACCGGCTTTAATACCCTTGGGGCCAATCTGTAGCCACAGGATATACCTGGGTCTCTCTCACAGTCTTTGGTTCATTTGGGATGACCTCTCCTTTCATAGAGAGAAATCTGATGTGACCAGATCTACCTGGCATTCTCTGGCAGCACTGGGGTAGGTTCTGCAGTTTCCAGCCTCCAGTCCTGCAATGCCAGGGGATGTTGGATCCATCTCTGCTGCCCCAGGAGGCAGGTGCAAAGGTTCCAGGCTGCTCAGCAGGCTGATGGGGGCTTATGCTTGAGCTCTGAGCCCACCTGGGGTACTGAGCTTTGTCACCTTCAACTTGACCTCTTCAGTATTCAGCTGACCCAAGGACTCTTCCATCTCATGGACCAACTATGGACTCCAGAGTTAAACGTTCCTCCAGACCAGCAGGTCTCAACTTGTGGGTCATGAAATGCAGGACACATCAGATGTCCTGCATATAAGATACTTACATTATGAATCATAACTAGCAAAATTACGGTCATGAAGTAGAAATGAAATAATTTTATGGTGGGGGTCACCCCAACATGAGAAACTGCACTGAAGGGTCTCAGCCTTAGGAAGGTTGAGAACCATGGCCCTAGGCCATCCAGGACTCCTAGCAAGTTAGACAGAGCCATCCATGCCAAGGGGCTTCTTTCACACACAGGCCCTTCCTGACCCCTGTACTTGTTTAGTACCCCCGTTAACTTGCCCCAGAGGGAGGCTGCCCTGCTAAGGCTATCATTGGTGTGTGTGCTTATTAATATGTCTGTGAATGGGCCACGGGGTTGAACGACTACCAGCAGGGCTGTTACCGCTGGAATGCACCCCCCTTTCACCTGCAAAGTGGAAGGGTACCCCAATAGCACAGGCTTGGGATTTGCCATCTATTCCTAATGCTTTCCAGAGCCTGTCAGACAAAAGACAGGAACAGGCAGGCTGGTTCGCCCCCAGCTTCTGAGGGACTAGAAGCTTTTGGATCCAACTTTTAAACAGTTAAGCACAGAAGCCACCGCTAGAGGTCATCATGATACAGTGATAGTAATAGAAGGTGGCCCCGTTGGCCTCTCTCTGCCCTGGGTCTTATCTTCATAGATTTCCCGTGCCAAGAGGGCTCCCTTGAAGAAAGGGGTTAAGGGTCTGATAGAGACTGTAGTGGACTTGTGAACATTTGTGGCGTGCCCAGTCTGAGAACGCGTATCCAATCAAGAAGGGGAAAGCTATCTCACTGTCTAGGATGTCATGGTTAACAGAATCTCACTGGCAAGTGTGTATCTGAAAAGCTTGTCAGGTGAGGGTGTGGGCGTATTAAAGGATAGCTGTGAGCATCTTAGAAACTCCAAACACGAGGGCTGGAGAGATGGCTCAGAGGTTAAGAGTACTGTCTGCCCTTTCAGAGGTTCTGAGTTCAATTCCCAGCAACCACATGGTGGCTCATGACCACTTATAATGAGATCTGGTGCTTTTTTTTCTGGTGTGCTGTCATACATACAGGAACAACACTGTACATATAATAAATAAATAAGAAACTCCAAATGCTGTCTTAGAAGGGACTTGCTGTGAACTATCAGTGCATCTCCAGTCACAGGTAAGCATCACCTGGCTATACAAAAGCAGAGTCCCAAGCTCCATTTCCCGAGATTCAGATCCCTTGAGCCCAGAGACCAGGAGTCTGTACAGGAAGATGCAGACAGCCTAGTGGGACCACACTTCAGAAACACTGCAAATGTTTGCCAGATGACAGGCGAGGCAGATTGTTGCTATGGAACAGACAGGGAAATTGAAGGGGTAATGGAATAGGGTGCCCAGCAGGGACCCAAAGCCACAATGCATACTCTGCCAATGTTATCTGTGATAAGAGGGGGCGACCTTGAAAGTCCTACCACTTCCAGTTCTAGCACCTTCTGGAGGTGGCCTCTGGGGTCTTCAGGGTCCACTGGGGCTCAGAGGACAAGCTGGTCCAGATGCAGATGTGTGGGGGGGGGGAGGGAGGGAGGGAGGGAGGAAGGAAGTGGTGGGGCATGTAGAAGCTACACAGGACCTTGGAATTTAGTTGGGACAACTAAGTCCGAAAGAAACAACCCTCACTATGTCTGAACTGAACCTGGGGATGAGGGCTGAGTGGATCTCTTTTCCGATGTCAATGGCAGGTCTGAGAATTGCAGACCCCAGTTCACTAAACTGCTTTCAGAAGCTAAGTAGGGTTAGGGGAACAGATGAGGCAGTGCCTGCCAGAGATGTAATTTCTGGAAAACTCATCCCCAAAGTGCAAAAATACTTTCCACCCGTGGGGTGGTGGTGTTAGGGTGACCTCTCTCGCCAAACAGCAGGTTTGTTCCCACACATTTACAGCTTGACAAGTTCGTCCCTTCAGTAGAGAGGAAAAGATCCTCTGAGGGCCTGGTGGGGACCTCTTAGCGCCGGGACTGAGCTGGACTGCCCAGCCTGAAGGCTCTCAACCACCGATAGTGACCCGGCAGCGCAGAGGAAGGTGGAGGGGACCCCAAACCTCACCCGGCCACCACCCAGGCCAGTCTGCAACCCACAGGGCTCGCCCCGCCCACGCGCCAGACGGTCCGGCCACTCCTCCCACCCCGCGACCCTTGTCCCTCCCTCCTTCCCTGAAAAGAACTCACCGTGCCTCCGAAGCAGGGCGAGCAGAGAGATGAGGAGCAGGGGCGTGCCCCTCATGGCCGGTCAGGTGGCTGCTGGTCCCCCGGCCCTGGAGCTGAGAGTGAGCGACTGTCCCGGTTGGCAGTCTGTCTGACGGCTGCACTAGGACCCAGCGGAGCCCGTGCGCCCCGCCTGGGAAGCAGCTGTGGGTCCCGCCCACTCAGGGGACTGAACTGGAGTTAAGGGGAGACCTGGGGGCCGGGTATGTCCATGGGGACCTGTGGCTAAGGAGGATGGTCCTGAGACTTTCCCACACTCAGGAGCGGGGAGTGCATGGCATTCGAGAGGGTAGACTAGCTCTTGTCTCCTTATTTGTCTTGGAGACTGGGGAAGGGTGGAGTTATAGGGTGAGGGAGGGTCAGGGTGGGCTGGCTGCGTTCCCCCTCACCTTCTTAGCTTCTTACCAGAGCAACTTGAGTGGCTGAAAGGAGCAAACAGCAATCTCCACCCTCCTAGGTGACCCACAGCTAAGTTTCAGAATCTAGAGTTAGAGGACAAGACAAAACAGGTGTCAGCGCCAGAGGGAACCTCCCCCACCCCTACACATGCAAGAGGACCTCGAGCTCCAATCCAGAGGGCCTCTCAGGAAGGGAGGCTTGCTAAAGCCAAAGCTGGCTCTCCCAGCCCTGCCACCTTCTCCCAAGAGGCAGCCAGCTGCTTCAGGGACAGCCAGAGGAGCGACGGCCTAAAGAAGACAGAGGTCCAGTGGCATTCACCAATGTCTGCTATAACTTGACAAGTCCGCCCGGGGTTTTAAAACAAAAACAAAGGCAAAACAACGTCCATTGAATGAACCTCCTCCTTAGGGATGGTTGGGAGGATTTAGGTCTGAGTGAACTCTCTGCTCTTTTTTGTTTTTGTTTTTTTGGTTTTTCGAGACAGGGTTTCTCTGTGTAGCTTTGTGCCTTTCCTGGAATTCGCAATCCTCTGCTCTTTAAACTGCAGCAATCATAGGTCAGACTCACAAAGTGAATCCAAAGACATAACCAGACTGAAAAGAAGTCCATGATCTCCCTGAACCAAACCCAGGAAAGAGATGCAGAGGGCTGAAGCCTGTGACCTGTGCGGTTTTGGAAGCTAAGGGTGGTAGCAGGTCTTTTCACTTGAAGGGGAATTAGCAGACTCTTGGTTAAAGCTAGAGTGCTCCCCAGTCCTTGAGAGGATGCTGGGAGCGGGGAGCCTGCTTGCTGGTAGTTGTCTGCAGCCCTGGCTGTCTAGGGTTTGTATTATCTCTGATGTGCCACAGGATGGGACGGTAGAGGAGTGGAGAGAGCTTATGGGGGTGTTCTGGAAATGAAAAAGGACCAGAGGGATGGGGAAGGAGACAAGAGAGAGTACTTGGGAGGGTGTGACCAATGACCAAAGCACATTATACACATGTATTACATATCTGCAACAATGTCATAGAGAACACTTTTTTTTTTTTTCTTTTTGGAGACAGGGTTTCACTCTGCAGTCCTGGCCATCCTGGAACTTGTTATGTAGACCAGGGTGGCCTCAAACTCAGAGATCCCCCTGCCTCTGCCTCCTGAGTGCTGGGGTTAAAGGCATAGGCCACTATACCCAGCTCAAACCCATTTAAGAAGTAATATATACCAATATAAAAGGTTTAAAAGACACAAAATGTAAACTTTCTTAAATGAAAAAAAACCTCTAGTCAAGAAACATCCATTTTACTGTGATAGGATTTTTTACATATGTGGTTAAGCAGCTGATTTTCAATTTGCTAATCAAATAAACTATTAAAAAAAACTTGGAATGATTTTTTTGATGGCACAAAGAAATAAGGTCTTTGTGTTATACTTGTTCTTTTCCTATAAATCTGATATATAAAACAGCAAAATGTGCCTACAAAAAGCTGCAAACAAATTAAGCAATCAGACAGACAATAAAATAAGAACCAGTGAATTCACTCCAGGCAAACTATTTCTACAGAAACCTGACAAAGAGTCAATCCTCCTGTGTGGTACATGCAGATATATGTGTGCAGTTGCATGCACAAACTACCATGCCTCAGTGTGGAGGCCATCAGGTCCTTCTCTGTAACTCTCCATTGTGTTCCTTTGAGGCAGGGTCTCTCTCTGTACTTGGAGCTGGCTGAAGGCCAGCAAGCAGCACAGAACTGAGATTATAAGATCATGTGACCACACCACCTTTTTTACATGGTGCTGAAGATTCAAACTCAGGTCCTCGAGCTTATGCAGCAAGTAAGCCATTTCCTCGGACTCAGATTTTTTTTTTTTTTAAAGAGAAAAAGAAGTAGAATTAGCCAGTTACTTTCCAGGAAATAGTATATCTTGGCATTAAGTTGGAACGATAATGTATAAGGAAAGTGCACAGTAGGCCAGTCTGCCTGATAGGTCTCTAACACAGGGGACTACATGACCTCCTGAGTCTGATAATTGGGATTTTAGCTACATACTAATCTCCTATGTGACCTTGAGGAAGTGATTGCCTCCTCTCGGCCTTCATTCCTTCATGTTTAAAAAGAGGAACTAACCTCCCAGTAGGCCTTCTAAGGATGAAAGGAAATAAGTCATGGAAAGTACCTTAATGCTGTTTAATAGGCCCGGAACACATAAAACTTAATAAATGTTAGCTGTTATTGTCTATTATGAATATAGATTCTAAAATTCTAAATAAGATAATACCAAGTCGAGCGCAGCAGTGCCCATAGGGAAAATAATGCTTCATAGAAATGTGGGCTTTCTCCCAAGAATACATGGACAGGTTCAGTCAGGTAATTCATTCATGTAATATGCAACCTTAACAAATTAAATATTCACCTGATGCAACCCTTACACACCGCTGCCTAACTTAATAAACCTGAAGTCTGGTAGACGGAAAAACTTTACAAGCAATTTTCCTTCGAGTCAGCCTTAGTCGAGGCTGTCTTCCATCACTGTTTTTATTTAGCCCTGCACCGGAGGTCTTAGGCAATGTGTTAAGTAAATGAAATTGCCAATTTTTTTTTTTTTAGGTCACAAGCTCCCCAAATCAGCAATTTATATGATCCAATCTATAATAGAAGCAGATAAAGGTAATAAATTGTAAGAACTGGAGAGGAAAAACTACCCGTAGTTGCAGACAATATGAATGCTCTGTAGAAGATGCAAGAGCTAAATTATCAAACAGATAAATTATTAGGACTAGTGAGAGAGCTAGGAAGGTTGCTATATCCAAGATCAACTTAAAAAACGATCCACATCCCCCAGGGGTCTGGAGAGATGGCTTAGTAGTTAAGAACACTTGCTACTTTTGCAGAGGACCAGAGTATGGTTCCCAGCACCCAAACCAGGCACCTCACAACTGCCTGAAACTCCAGCTCCAGGGGATCCAACAACCTATTCTAGCCTCCACTGATTCCCACACACATGTGCATATGCATACATCCAGACACAAAAATATAAAATCTTTTAAAAATTATTCATATTCCTGTACCCCTGTAATAACAATAGAAAACATAGTGGAAGGCTGGGAGCGCAGCTCTGTTGGTAGAGCATTTGCCTAACATGCGTGAAGCCCTGGGTTAGATCCCAGTGATGCATAAACTTAGCATAAGACTGTAAGACCAGCATGGGGAGGTGGAGACAGGAGAATCAGAAGTTAAAGGTTATCCTTTACATAGAGGCAGCTTGGGATGCATGAGGCCCTGTCTCCAAAACAAAACATCTGGAAAATAGGACAGAAAATAGATTCTATTTATAATAACAATAAAAACCTTAGAATATATTTAGAAAAAATATCCTGGACTTTTCATGACCAATATCGCTATGGCCTGAATGTGCTCCTCAAATTCATGTCCTGGAGCTTAGTCACCAGCGTGAAAATTCAGATATGAGCCTTTTGGAAAGGATAAAATTGTGAGGGCAGATCTCTCATAGATGTGACAAGCACTTTGGGTGTGCTTGGGTAGGGATGCCTCTGTCTGTTCCACCATTTGAGTCCTCCAGAGGAGGACCTGGAATTCTCTATGTAACTGAGAATGACTGATTTTTGATTCTCTTGCCTCTATATTCCAAGAGCTGGATTACAGATGACTCCATCATGCCCAGTTTGTGCCATGCTAGGAAATGGAACCCAGGGCTTCATGCAAGCTAGGCAAGCATTCTACCAACTGAGCTAAATTCCTAGCCTCTCAAAGAAATTTATTTATTTATTTATTTATCTATTTATTTATTTATTTATTTATTTATTTATTTATTTATTTATTATGTATACAATATTCCTCCTGCATGTTACCTGCAGGCCAGAAGAGGGTGTCAGATCTCATTATGGATGATTGTGAGCCACCATGTAACTGGGGATTGAACTCAGGACCTCTGGAAGAGCAGTCAGTGCTCTCAACCTCTGAACCACCTCACCAGCCCTCAAAGAAATTTCTTAAACAAAAGGAAACACCCAAAAGGACATACCAAAAGGATACACTCAAAAGAAAAATGATGTTGGCTTCCACTTGTTTTAAACCTTGACATCTTTAACTATTGAAACTTCTGCTCAATCTGCTCGTGCCCAGTGCTCACCCACTCTACCCATAGGTTCTACATCCTTACACAGCATGCACACTGTTATGTACATGCCCAGTGCTCACCCACTCTACCCATAGGTTCTACATCCTTACACAGCATGCACATGTTATGTACATGTAGCAGTGACCAGGGGAAGTGACATCAATGGCCATCATTAAGCACTGGGATATCTGCTCAGTAGAGAGAGACCTTGAGTGGGGGCTGGCAACCGCCCACCTGTCTACCAAATCTGCCCAACAGCCTGTCTCTGTGCAGCCTAGAGCTGTGAAGAATGCTGTCTGTTATTAAATAGTTGGACAAAACAAACAGCAGCCACAAAACAAAGACTATAAGAGAGGCCGTTGTGACCTGCCAAGCCTCAAGCATTTACATGCTGGCTTTCCACACCGGGGTTTGCTGACCCTTAATCTAGAGTCACTGGTAAACACAAGTTAGTCTTTCTAAGAGACAGGGATGGGTGGAGGAGATGGCTCAGGTGGAAAGGCTCTTGCCCCGAGAGCAGGAGGACCAAGTTAGATCCCCAGCACTCCTGTAAAAAGCCAATGGGGTTGCATACTCCCGATCCCAGCATGGGGACAGCAAAAACAGGAGATCCCCAGGGCTTGCTGGTTAGCTAGCCTAGTCTAGTTGATGAGGCCCAGGTCCCAGTGGCAGGCCCGTCTCAAAAGCAAGGTAGAATGACACAGGGTTGGCCTCTACATAGATGCTCTTGTATGTGCTTACACACACGTATACATGCACACACTTAAAAAACAAACAAACAAACAAACAAACAAAAAACAAGAGCGGGGCAGTGGTGGCACACGCCTATAATCCCAGCACTCGGGAGGCAGAGGCAGGTGGATCTCTGTGAGTTCGAGGCCAGCCTGGTCTACAGAGCTAGTCCAGGACAGGCTCCAAAGCTACAGAGAAACCCTGTCTCAAAAAACAAACAAACAAACAAACAACAACAACAAAAAAAACCAAGAAAAAGCATAAACGATGTACCAATCCCACACACATCATTACACGTCCAGACATGCACATGTGAGCTGACATGTTAAAACATCCTTAAAGATACCCATGTAAGTAACAGGACTATGCAATTGCTCTAGATTCATCAGGAAGTGGGGTGAGCCAGGGGAGATGTTCTACTTCTATCTGAAATGTTTGGCTCCATAAAACAAGAAGATCCAAGGCAAGCATGTAAGTGCTGGTAACCCTGGACAATGGGACCCAGGTGTTGGTTCTGTGATTTCTACAGATTTATATGTATTTGGAAGATTTTGTGATACTTAAAACACTTTTCTAAGAAAGAGCTCCTTGTCTGATAGTACTTAGGAGATGGACTGGCTCCCTCCCTCTCCCAGCTTTGTTCCTGGTTCCTGGCTGGCCTGGCCTGACCCCAGCTGTAGGCTGTGCAGTTGTCCAGAGCCAGATGGGGGGTTGATGTCCTGGCCTAGGGCTCTGCCCATAGTGGTGTGCTTTTTTTTTTTTTTTTTTTTTTTTTTCAGTTGCCTGAGTGTGGGAGGAGCCAGCAGCTCCAGCTGAGGCCCTGGCTGCAGGGGCGCTGGCTGAGGGTAGAGTCTGGCAGCTGGTCTAGGGTCTGCCGCAGCAGCAGCAGCATCCGGCAGGAGCAAGGGCCTGATGCCTCAACCCACGCATTAAAATGGTGGGGCCTTGTGCTCTCCAACAAGTCACCCAGCTCTGTTTCCCTGGGGTCTCGGGCATTGCAGCAGCTCATGCCCTGAGCTCTAGCTTTAAACCATGGCAACGGGCGGAGCAGAAGCCAGCCTAAAAGTGTCTGGCTTTCTACCATCATTCTAAACTGCCTTTGCCTGCCTTCCTATCAGAGCTGATACCCCTGAGGAGCCCCAGAGAGGAAGGATAGTCACCACGGTCTGCCATGGCTTTAGCGCCATGTTCCATACCACGGGTTCCAGCTTGGTCTCACTCTCTGCCCTGTATCTGGCTGCTCCCTCCAGTCGCTGGCCCTTGTCACTGAGCATCTTTGTGTTCTCCTGGATGTGTTCTCACTCTCCAATCTCTTTTCCTCCCTGCCTGCTGTGAAGTGAACAACTTCTCCCACAAGGTCCCGCTACCACAATGTTCCATCTAAGCTCAGGCCTAAGCAATGGGTCCAAGGAAGCCTCTGAAAATGTAAACCAGAGAGAATCTTTCTTCAGGTTGTCTTTCCTGAGTATTTACATTTAATTAGCACACTCCACATGAGAGACCCTGTGAGGCACAGCTGTCCAGTGACCTAGGGACTCACCCGTGGTCCAGAGTTCAATGACTTGGCCGAGTCAGGCTTCTAAGACTGACTCCCTTAACCCCTAACTCCCTCCCCACATCTCTGCTTCCTGTCTCTCCGCAGCTGTGTAAAGTCTGCTTCCCACAGTAGGTCCTTTAGTGCATAACTCACACACTTTGCTGCCTTGGTGAACACTGGTGATTTCTTTAAGGCAGGTGAAAAGGCAAGACTGTGCTGGGCCCTGGGCACCAGCAGAGAAAGTACATGCTTGCCTCAGGTGGCTTTTCCCTGGTTCCCACCTCTGCTACACATGGGACTTTTCTCATCCTGTCTCTGGGGAAAATTACTTGTGGTATTTGCTTATTTGTGCATGTGTATACACACACACACACACACACACACACACACACACACACACACACACTCCACAGAGGGCAACTTGCAAGAGTCTGCTCTCTCCTTCCATCATGTGAGTCCTGGGGATTGATCTCGGGTCACAGGTTTGGCATCAAACATCTTAACTCACTGAACCATCCCACTGGTCCTGACTTACTAACTTGTTAAATAAGTTAACCTTATGCTCAGGTTTACCTTCAGGTTGTATAAACCTTTCACCTTTAAAAAGAGTTAAATCTGCCCGTGGCTCAGCTGAGACTCTCCACGGTCAAGACAGGGTCTTTGATTTTCATCTCTGTGTGTCACTAGAATTTGGCCACTTGCAAAAGCTGAGGCAAGAACCAAATATTAAAATCATACTTTATTCAGAGAGCCAGCAGTCTGAGGAGACAGTGGACTAACATCCAGAGATCTGTCTTACGGCCCCTTGCCAGACAGCAGACTATATAGGAAGAAGTGGGTGCAGACAAGTGTGACCAGTCATCCAGAGCTCAGGACTGCCTTTGAGACCTTGGATGTCTGTGACTCTCTTGTTATCACCCCACTTGCCTCACTCTGTGGGTTCTGGGCTCAAGCAGGTCTTGAAATACTGAGTCTTGTTAGTTTCTGCTGGTGTCAACCTTGTTCTCCTCCAGGGACCTCAGGGCTTGGAGGCGATGAACTCAAAGCAAGCATATCATTGCTAGTGTGCGCATGCTAAGCTAGCAATAACGTTTCTTCCCATAATACAGTATACAAGTGTGGCTTTGGAATGTAGACTGTGAAAGTGTCCCTGTCTGTATTCTCTCTCCTATTCGGGCAGGTGCAGAGGAAGCCATAGTGTTCAGGGTACTATGAGATGCTAGAAACTCCATCATCGATTCTCTCCTGTATTTTACAAGAAGTTAGTGTCCCCATTTCATAGACAGCAGAAGAGGAGGGTGAGCTGACATTTGCACCCACACCACCGAATGTCAAGTCCCCTGGGTCCCTTCAGTTACTTACTTGCCCACAATGGTGATTCATAGCCACACCTGGCCTCTGTTGTTTCCATGGCCCTCATTCCCTGGCCCTGCCACTCTCCTGTCCTCCCCATCATTTCCTCTGTGTATATCCTTTCTCCTGCCTAGCTCAGTCACAGAGAAGCTTATCAACATATGGAGCACACAGCAGCTGAACCACAGAACCACAGCATAGGTGGCTGTCACAGGCTTTCTTGGACCACCAGCCCCCAAGTCATGACACAGAGACTTCTTGTTAGTTATGAATGCTCCGCCTTATCTTTTGCTTGTTCCATGAGCTCTTACAACTTAGTTTAACCTGTTCCTTCTCATCTACATTTTGCCTTGGGGCTTTTTGCCTTTTGTTCACTTTATGTGTCCTACTCCATGTCTGTCTGTCTGGTTTCTGCCTGGCGAGCTGGCAGGGGTGTCTTCCTCTCCCTCTCCCTCTCCCTCTCCCTCTCCCTCTCCCTCTCCCTTTCTCTCTCCCTCTCTCTCTCCCTCTCTCTCTCTCTCCCTCCCTCTCTCTCTCAATTTTTATTATTTATTTATGTAAATGGCTTTTTTTTGGGGGGGGGAGCTGAGAATTGAACCCAGGGCCTTGCGCTTGCTAGGCAAGCGCTCTACCACTGAGCTAAATCCCCAAACCATAAATGACTTCTTTATCTGCATGTACAACTTTATGCCAGAAGAGGGCATCAGATCCCACTAGGGATAGTTGTGAGCCACCATGTGGTTGCCGGGAGTTGAACTCAGGACCACTGGAAGAGCAGGCAGTGCTCTTGACCACTGAGCCATCTCCCCAGCCCCTTCTCCCTCTCTTTCTCTCTCCACTTGTCTCCCTCTCTCTCCTCCTCCTCTCATTCTCTCTTCCTCCTACTTATTCTCTCTGCCCACCAGCCCCTGCCCATCACTCTACTGTCTAGCTATTGGCCATTCAGCTCTTTATTAGACCAATCAGGTGCCTTAGGCAGGCAAAACGAAACAGCAACACATCTTTACATGATGAAACAAATGCAGCATAAACAAATGTAACACCTCTTTACATCATTAAACAAATACAGCATAAACACATGTAACACATCTTTGCCTAGTTGAAGTAATCATCTATAACACACTATGGCTGGAGGCAGCTCTCTGACTGAGTGTCCCCAGGACGCAGGTCAGGGCTGAGTCATACCCAGGACCTCAGGAGTGCGGCCTCCTAACCTGAAGGACCCAAGACAAAGAGCAGTTCATTCCCACCCTTGTGGCTGCTTCCGTCCATGTATTTCCAACGGTAGTTGAGATCGGTGCCAGCTCAGTGCCTGCTGCCAGCATAATACCATGCTTGGTCTTGGAGAACCCTCCCTGTCACAGCAGTGGGATTAGCAGCTTTCTCCATGTGGCCTCCCATCTATAGGTGGCAGGTCAGACTATGAGGTGGACAGACCCAGCCTGGCTCTGCCATTTGGGGGAGGTCATTTTCCCTTTCCTCACCCAGACAGCTGCCAGATAACGTGGATGAAGCCTGTGCAGAGATTGGGCCTTTGGCAGGTACTCAGAGTGGGTGGCAGCACAGGGCAGGAGCTGTTGCAGGGTCAAGTGCAAGAACTCTGGCTTGGTCAACTTGGGTTCGAATCCCAGGGTGTCTACTTAGTAACTATGGAGGGTTGTGGTAATATTGTGTTCCCCAATATATTTTGCACCCTAATAAACTTATCTGGGGTCAGAGGACAGAACAGCCACTAGATAGAGAGGCCAGAAAATGGTGGCACTCACACACCTTTAATCCTAGCATTCCAAAGGTAGAGATCCATCTAGATCTCTGAGTTCAAAGCCACACTGGAAACAGCCAGGCATGGTGACACACACTTTTAATCCCAGGAAGTGATGGCAGGAAGCAGAAAGGTATATAAGGTGTGAGGACCAGGAACTAGACCCTGGTTAAGCTTTTAGGCTTCTAGCAGCAGTTCAGCTGAGATCCATTCTGGATGAGGACTCAGAGGCTTCCAGTCTGAGGAAACAGGATCAGCCGAGGAACTGGCAAGGTGAGGTCAGCTGTGGCCTGTTCTATCTCTCTGATCTTTCAGCATTCATCCCAATACATGGCTCCGAGGTTTTTTATTTTTATTTTTTTATTAATAAGACCTTTTAAGGTTCATGTTACAGAGGGTAGGTCTCCTGACCTTTCTGAAGTTTTTCCATCTATAAAAAGAGGATAATTAGGGCTGGGGGAAGTCTTAGTTGGTAATGCTTCTTCATGAAAGTGTGGGATCTGAGTTCAGATCCCCAGCACCCATCTATATAGAAATCTGGGTGTGGTGCCTGCCTGTGTCCCCACAGCAAAGGCAGACAGAGGATCCCTGGTGCTTGCTGGCCAGCTAGTCCGGCCGATAGTGGAACTTCAAGTTTAGTGAGAGACTCTGTCTCAAAAAGGTAAGGTAGAGGACCAATGAGATGATTCAACAGATAAAGATGTCTGCTGCTGTGCCTGGTTTGAGTCCTAGGACCCACATGGTGGAAGGAGAGAACGAATTCCAAAAAGTTGTCCTCTAACACGAGCCTACATGCATACACATGAGCACAGAAAAACATAAATAAATGTAATAAAACATTTTTAAATGGTGAGGAGGAACAGAGGAAGACAGCTGATATCAACCCCCCTCACACACACACACACTGCATACCAGAGACCAGACATTGTTTCTAAGCACTCAGCACATGCATGCCGCTAAGTCCAAAGCAGACTTCTGATCCCACTAAGTTCTGAGGGAAGCTGGCCCCTCTGAGCAGGCTTGAATGCTCCATGTCTGTTCCTAAATTGCTGGGGTAGTTTTGATAAAGTGTGGTGAGATTCTAAGCCTGATCAGGTTGTTTCTGCCTCCCCGGCTGGGATTAAAGGTGTGCACCACCATGCCCCACCTATAATAACTTCCTTTTATTTATTCCTGTACCACCAGTGCCTTGGCTCAGCTGTAGGATGCAAGTAACAGTCAGCAGAAGGTTAGAGAGAAGGAAAAAGGGGGGGGGAGAAATGGGGGGAGTAGAGAGGGAGAGGGGAGAATAGGAGGGAGGGAAGAGAGAGGAATTTTAGTTACTTCTGTGTCATGTGACCAGAACACCCAAGAGCACAGCTTGGGGCAGAGGTGGCTCAGCTTCACAGGATAACCCACAGTCCTTGGTGCCACTGCTCCTGGGCTTTGGTGAGGGAGAATGTCATGGCGGTGGGGGTGTGGAGAAAGAGGTCGCTCACCTCTGGCAGCTGGGATGCAGAGCGATAGCAAGCAAGTAGGAACCAGACACAACCTCCCAAGGCTAGCCTGCTGACATCTCCGAGCTTCAGCTAGATTCCCTCATCCTCAAGTTTCCATTCTCTCCCTCATCGCGCAGCCACCTGGGCTAAGCATTCAGTTGGTGAGTCTGTGGGGGACAGTTCACATCAGCCAGAACAAAACCACCACACACACTGAACACCAGTTCTCTCTTACAGTAGAGGAAACCGAGGCTCAGAGACCAGCTAACCAGGACGTGTCAACACTGGGGTGCAAACGCAACTGTTTTGGCCCCCGGCCAGTGACTCCATCACTTTATCACGACAGGGATGACAACTGAGTGCAGGTTTCGATTCATTTTCCTTCCAACTAACAGTTCCTAAGTGCTTCCTGTGTGCCAGAGTGAGTTGAGATTGAGTGAAGCTAATGCCTCTTTAGACAGCCCCAAGATTTGGAGGAAAGATATAAAAGCCTTTATCTGTGAGTCCCATCCTGGGCTAGCTCTTGCCCACTGAAAGTAAGGTCCCCAAACAAAGTTTCTTCCTGGACCACCAGCATTATCAGACTGGATATGACACTCACTGACAGTGTACCATGTGGTCCTGCCTGGCTTTGAACTCACAGAGATCCGCCTGCCTCTGCCTCCTGAGTGCTGGAATTAAAGGCATGTGCCTCTGGCCACTTCTCTTTTTCTTTACATTACTTTGGAACTTAGTTATAACTACCCCGAGAAGCTAGGAGCAAGAGTACTTACTGTTCAGGCTCCTTGGTGTGCTCAGGCAATATGGACTGGATGAATGTGTTAGTGGCCTATTCCTCCTGGTTCTCGCCTGGTGTAAAATCACAATGCTGTAGGAAACCCTGTGTTATAACAGCTCAGAAGACGGTCCTTCCTATCAACCACTGCAGTGAGTGTGGCTTTCTCTGGGCACTTGACGGCCCTCCCCTTTGCCTTCCCCACCAGACTGCACAGTGGGTTGCATATTGTTCCCATGTGACACTTCAGCCCCGGGCTCCATCAAGGGCCCCTGCCTCCTGTACCTCCACTTGAACCAGAGTGTCCAAGTGACCACAGGCTTGTCACAGATACTCCACACAGCTATTTCTGCAGAAAACGAGCAGATTCCAACTGACCCTGGAATCTGATGGGAACGTTCATCTGTCAGCTGCCCCCTGACCCCAAGGGTTCTGCCCCTGAGGCCAGGGCCTCCAGAGGAAGGGACCGAGAGTAGGGCTCCATCTCTGGCTGAGCAGTTGGAGGCATCCAACCCAGACGCCTGGTGTCCTGACATCTCCCCTCCCCATTCAGAGGCGCAGTGATCACACCTGAAGACTGACTGCAATGTAGGTTCTGACAGCAGAATGGGAGTCGGCTTCTAATTTCTAACAAGCTCCTGGGTCCTGTCTAACAGAGGGCCACACAGTGGGAGGGAGGCAGAGATGAGAGGAAGCAACTGAGTCACAGCCTAGGGGTGTGTGCTGCCTGCCTTTTGGGGGCAGCACACAAGCTTTCTTCATCCCTCTTTTAGCTGGACCTTATCTTTGCCTTCTAACCTGGTCAGTTGTCGGCAGTAAACTTCCTCAACCCTGCTCCCCAGCAACAGCTCAAAGGAAGCCTCAGGGCGCCTGTGCTCTTGTCCCTTGAAGGGACCCTAGTCAAATTTTCTCTTGCGCTCTCCCTCCCTTCCCTCCCCCCTTCCCTCCCAGAATTCTCCAGTTTTTGCTGCAGAGGAGACAGCTGCTCACCACCACGTCCCTGCCCCAGTGTGGTGTAGGAGTTAATGAAGACGGACGAGCCCCCCTTCCTAATGGGACTTCCAGGGCCTGTTGGTGGCAGGGCTAGGCCTCTGGGCACTCTGCTTTCACACTCCCTCATCCTCACCATGCTCGGGTGAACTGAGATACAGCTATATACCCAGTGGGAATAAAATATTTTTCAGTGTGTAAATTCTCATCAGGGTCTCAAAAGAATTGGAAGAGAGTGGAATTCATTCTTTTTCATTTATTTATTTGTTTATTATTATTATTATATCATTATTTTAAAGACACAGGTCTCACTAGGTAGCCCTGGCTGACTTGGAATTAGCCATGTAGACAAGCCTGGCCTCAAACTCAGAGATTCATCTGCCTCTGCTTCCAGAATGCTGGGGCTAAAGGACACCACACACTCACCTTGATAAATTCATTCTTTGAAAGACTAGCAAGAGGGAGAGAAAAGCTAAATAAATACTGAAAAATGAAAAAAAAATAATGTTAGGTGCTGTAATACTTACAAAAGGTCACATTCAGTATAGTCCAATAGAAATTCAGAGATCCCAAATATACTTTAATTTTTAGGACACAACAAACTGACATTTAAAACTCTGTGTAAGGGCTGTGGAGGAGGCTTAGTCAGCAAAGTTCTTGCTAGACAAGCATGAGGCTGAGTTCAAAGCCCAGCCCAGGCAGCACGGCTTCTGATCCCAGCACTAGGAAGATGGAGACAGGAGGATCTCTGGGGCTTAACCAGCCTAGCCAAAGGGTGGGTCAAATCCAGGCTCAGTAAGCACACCAGTTAGTTTTTATTGCCAACTCGACACAGTCTAGAGTTATCTGGGTAGAAGAAACCTAAATAAAAGTGTTGTGGAGTATTAGTTGGAGATGTATTATATTTGTTTATGCTGTGGAACATTTGTTTAATGACCCAAAGATGTGTTGCATTCTGTTTATGTTGCATTTGTTTAACTCTGTGAAGCTGTGTTACTGTGCCTGTCTGAAACACCTGATGGTCTAATAAAGAACTGAACGGCCAATAGCGAGGCAGGAGAGGGAAATAGGAGGGGCTGGCAGGTGAGAGGACCAAGAGAAGAACGGAAAGAAAGGAAGGAGCAAGAAAAGAAGAAGGAAGGAGGAGAGGAGGACACCAGGGGCCAGCCACTCAGCCACTCAGCCACACAGCCAGCCACAGAGTAAGAAGGAAAGGAAGACATATAAAGAAAGGTAAAAAGTCCAGAGCCAAACATAGTTAAAGAGAAACAGGCTAATTTAAGTTAGAAAAGCTGGCTAGAAACAAGCCAAGCTAAGGCTGGCATTCATAAGTAAAAATAAGTCTCTATGTATTTACTTGGGAGCTGGGTGGTAGGCCCCCCCAAAGAGTAAAAAGACCAACTACATCAAAGAGTTGCCTAGACCAGATCGGCCTGTCACCCAACTCAATGCGGTGGGACTTCCCTGGGTAGGAGACCTGAGCTGAACAAGGCTAACTGAGCATGAGCTGGAGAGGGAGCCAGTAACAGTGTTCCCCTGGAGTTCCTGCTTCTAGATTTCTGCCCTGGCTTCCCTCAGTGATATGACAGGTTGTAAGGTGAAAAAAACCCTTTTTCCTCCAAGCTGCTTTTGCTCATGGTGTTTATCAACAGCAGCAGAAAACCAACTGGAACAGTGAGAGACCCTGCCTCAAAATACAGGCTGGAGAACAGTAGAGGTCAAAATCTACCAACCCACATACAGATGGAGGTGGGGAACAGGTCTGGCAAGAGGGTTCAGCTGGTAAAAACGTTTTCTATGTAGCCGGAATTTGATACCAAGAATCCACATGGTGGACAGATAGAACCGGGTTCCATTAATTGTCCTCTGGACCTCCACTCAAGGCCCTCACCAATGCACATGTCATCCCTCACCACCACAAAATAAATACAAATAGTGTAAGAAAACAACATTTGTAAGATGGGTAGAAACTGAACAAATATGAAAAAAGCCAGGATTTGATTTTTCTCCAACCCACCTATTAACATAAGCTTGAAATGGGATAAAGAGCTGAATGTGGGAAATGATACTAAAAAGATAATAGAATAAAGCAAGCCAGCCGAGGGAGGGAGATCAGTGTCAGGGTTAGCCTGGACTATTTATAGCAAGGAGCCTGTCTCAAGGAACTAAAAACAATCCAACAGACAACAAAATTTAGGGAGCGTTTTATAGTCTCTATCAAATTCCAGTTTAACAAGGAAATCAGAAATTATGGAGGAAAGATTGAAAATGAGACTGGAAACATTCTTGTACATGAAAAGCATGTACAACAGGCCCCGAGTAAATCGGGAGAATTCAACAATATCAGACACATGGTTTGGAGCAGCACCAATCGATAGGAAAAAGCCGTTAGGACAGAGCATGCAGCATGGATGTGCGGAACAACAATAACCGACCAGAAAGTATATGAACCACTTGTTCTGTCCTAGTAATTTTCAAAATGCACCCAGACTCGTGAGATAGGCATTTTTATCTGCCAGAGGTCAAGAAGATAATGCAGGAGGGAGGGACATTAGGGAGGGGAGAGTTTGAAGGAGAGGCACTCATCCTGCTGCTGCTCCTTTGTCACTGTTGTGTGGGGTCAGAGCCCTAGAACCTTCCATCTGCTGGGACCCGAAATATCACTTCTAGAAATGGTTCCTATAGAGGTGACCAGGCATGTGGAACGTGAGGAGCGATATGCCTCCATCACAGTGGCACTGGGCATGGAAAGTGGGGACCGCCCAGATGTGTAGCCACAAACCAGCTCCTCCAGCTCTCCCAAGGTCACTTTAGTCCTCCCATCAAATTTGAGAACCAGAGGAGCTCTGATTTCAGCTGAAGAGCCCTAACCCAGTGCTTCTCTGCCTGGGGCCTCATAGAGCCCCCTAGTGGGTCAATGGCAGGAAGGGATTTAGGCTTTCGGGGAGAGTAGACTGTGTCTCCTAAAACCGGAAGGGGGTGGCTGCGAGGATTTCATCTGTGCTTTGTCCCTTGGTGTCTAGAAGGAACAGAAAACACTTCCTGTTTCCACGAGGAGATACACTGATTTCTGTCTGTCTGTCTTTCTTTCTTTCTTTCTTTCTTTCTTTCTTTCTTCCTTTCTTCCTTTCTTTCTTTCTTTTTAATTTAATAATGGCTCATGAAGTTGCCCAGGCTGGTCTCGAACTTGCTATCCTCCTTCAGCATCCTCCCTGCCCGGATTACAGGTGTACACCTCCACACCTGGCTGCTTTGCTTTGGTTTCTAATACCTGGCTTCTTACTTCTTACTTCCCTGCCCAGGATGACCTTGGGTGATAGTGAGGAGGAGAAGGGAAAGAGGGAATGAAGAGTCATTGTGTGACAAGTTATTCGTTTTTTTGCAAGGTTAAAAAAGTTCTGGAGATGATGGTGTTAGAGCAATGTAATCACTGAATCATACACCACAAAATTGTGTGTGTGTGTGTGTGTGTGTGTGTGTGTGTGTGTGTGTGTGTGTGTGTGTTGCCCAGGCTGGTTTTGATCCCCTGAGCCCAAGGTATCCTCCTGCTTCATCCTCTCAAGAGTATAGGACTGTGCCACCATATACTGTTATACCCAGATCGTAGGGACCTCCAAAAGACCACCACAGAGACCCAATCCCATATGGGAAAGCAAAGAGCCTTTATTTTCAAGCTCAGAGCTCGGACTCTGTCAGACTCAGTGGTGACAGCAGAGAGCCCCCAGCCCAGGCGGGGTAGGGTTTTGTTTTGGTTTTGGTTTTTTAATCATAGCAGAGGTTGTTGGGGTGAGGAGATTTCTGGGGTTCAGAACCCTGATTGGCTGACATTTGTCTAGGGGTATCTGTAAAAGGGAAATAGGTGTGTGCTAGACTCCGGGCCATCTGGTGGTCTTATCTAATCTAAGGGTTGGAATGTTTGGGATGTCAGGTTCTTCCCCTTAGATGCTGGCCCATCTCTGGGTGGATCCCTGGCTGGTGTCAGCTCATGGCTTTTTCTGGGCAGTAAGCCTGTCACAGCAGCTGTGTCTGGGCCTCTAAGCCTGTCATGGCAGTTGTATGATCAGGCTGTTTTGGACCCCCCACAATGCAAGATATATGCAGGGTATGGCAGTATTCTCCTGTAGTGTATGATATATGGTATTTTCCTGACATTGCCCAAGAACAAAAATTGCCTTTTTTCTTTTCCTCTTTTGAAATTTCTCTGAGGACTTTAGTCCTTTCTCCATCATGCTGAAAGAGTTTTCAAATGACTCTGACTACCAGGTGTGTCTTCTGCATTTGAGGTTGTATCTATAACTTATACACATACCCGTGAGCGGAGCTGAGAACAGAGAAAGCAGAATCATGGGGACCCTACAGGCTTCAGTGAGGAGGGCTTACTTCATGCGAGTATCACACCAGCGGAGCCCCCTCTCACCCGGCAGGAAACGTGTTCTCTACAGAGAGCTTCTGAATTTCTCCCTTAGATTAGGACCCTCGGCAGCCATGACCTGAAGGAGGGACACTAGCTGTCTCCATCTAGATCCATTTTCTCTGCTTCTGTGATACCTGCCCCGGAGCCCAGAAACTCCCTGGCAGTTGCCTGGCAATGGGCCAGCAGCCGCAGGCCCCTCTGTGCCTTTTCAGGCTTCTGCTCCCATGTTCTCCTCCTAAGGGTTTTTCGTAGCTATTTTGAAACCATGTAATTGTGAAGGATTCCCCTTCTGCTCTCTATTGTTAAGCTTCAACGTTAAAGGAAAAGCCGCTGGTCTATTATTTGACTTGGATCTGCTTGCCAAGAGACCTTCTCACTTGTCCAGTAGTCACAGGGCTGTGATCGGCACCAGATAAAGGTGAAATCATGGGTGCTTTACACCAGGTGAGGTGTCTGCACCCTCTTTCCTGCTCCTCACTGGGGCTTCTTCCTCCATCGCCTCCCATTCCAGCAGCTGCTATCCCATCAGCCCCACTTTCCTGCCCAGGACCACCTTGGCCCTGCCACCTCCAGACTCCTTTCTGCACATACTGCGACAGCCAGAGGTCTTTGGGATGCACAGATGCTCAGTGCTTCCCTGACCTTTAGAGCAAGCTGGGTCGGCCCTGCTGCCCTTAGCATGACATTAGAGGACTGGCCTCTGCCTGTGTCTCTTTGTAGTTTCTCGGTGAGCCATACTTTCTTAGCAGCCTACCAGTCTCAGCCCTGCTGGCCACTGCATGGGGTGCCCTCTGGCTCCTTTATTCCTGGAATGTTCAAAGTGTTTGTGAGGGGAAGGAACCTTTATACTCCAGCCTCATTGTTTCCTTGAGTGTAGAGGGACATCCATGAATGGAACACTCCTAGATTCCCATCTTACTACACACCACTTTCTAGGTCTTCAGCTGCCTTTGTCAAGAAAGCTGACGGTGACTTCCCAAGTTGGGGTTGGTCTTACATAGTTAACATCCGCATATTTCATCTTTTCTAAAAAAAAAAAAAAAAAATTACATTTATTTATTCTGATATCTCTCTGTGTGTATGTATGTATACACATATGCATGCCATAGCAAGCATGTAGAGATATGAAGACAACATGGAGAAGTTTGTTCTTTCCTTCTACCTTGAAGAAACTAAACTCAGGTCATCAGACTTCATAGAGAATGCCTTTACCCACTGAACCACGTCACTGATCCTGGTTCATCTTTTCTAAAAGCCATAACCTGGCACAGGAAAGGTGGAGAGAAACTGGGAGTCTTTTCCCAACTTGGCCAGACTGTAAAAAAGAAAGAAAATGAAATTTAATAATTTCTTTTCCAGACTTGTTCCCTAATTTCTTTCCAAACACAGAAGATCTCAAAGCAGCAGAGTGCCTGGATTTTACTAATGTGCCTCTACGTCCACAGTGTAACTCATCTTGAAGAAGTACACACCACTTGTTGGGGGTTTTGGTGTCGATTTAAAACAATCCACTGAAAGGACAAGGAATGCATGACTCTTTTTTTTTTTTTGCCCTTGTGGGCACCATTGCGTCCCAGCCTGCTTCTGTGGGTTTTGTAAAATAAGACTAACCGTGGCGGGCCAACAGGTGGTAGGGAGGTACAGCCTGCTCTCCGGAACCAGCAGATAAATGAAGGTGTCTGGGGCACCCAGAGTTCCAAATGCTTAATACTTATCAGTGTCCGAAGAGCTGACACAAAGATGCACTTAGCTGCGCTGCTCCAGGGAGAAAATGAGGGTAATTGAAATTAACTTGGCTCCTGCCGCTTTCCCCTCCTCTCCTAATCACCAGGAAATCTGCTGCTGGCTGAAGAAGAGGGCCTGAGGGCCAATGCCCTGGGGAGTCCAGGGCTCAATTAAGCTCTGGAAAATTGGATTTCTGGCCCTGGGGCCAGGGGGCTGGGGTTGGCATTGAGGCATGAGCTGCCAAAAGGTATTAAGCCAAGAGCTGGCCAGATGGGTTCAGCGGCTAATTCAATCTGGCTTCCCAGAAACAAGACTTGGAAGGTTGGAGCCTGAGCCTGAGGAGCTGAGACTCCGGCTCCTAGGGTATGGCCCTTGCTCTGGGCCCTCCTTGTGGCCCAGCTCAAGGAGTCTGTGCCTGGCCTCTGTCAGCAGAGCATTGACAACCTAACAACCAATGGTGAGGAGCCGTTAGGGCTAGGAAGACCTCAGTCTCCATGTGGGTGATAGCTTGCTGTAGGAGTGGCTGTGGGTGACAGGCATTCATTCAGCACAGGCATTCATGTTTCTGAGGCCTGTCATAATCTATTAGGAAAATAAAAAAAATAGTCAGGAAATGGGGTGAGAGAGGCTGACAAAGGATGGGCAGTGTTCAACAGAGTACAAAAAAGACCCTCAGGGTGGTGACAGAGGAACAGGCAGAGAAGAAACAGCAGAGAGGGCCATAGGGGGACATCTAAACAGCAAGACAGAAAGAAGGCTGTAGGCAGCTTAGAAAGAGAAGACAGAGGAGGAAGAGAGAGTCCAAAGTGAGGGAGGCAGGCAGGAAGGCAGAGAAACAAGAGAGCCTGGGAAAGGGCTTGAACTGGTGGGTGGGACTTCCGGAGGAGAGGCAGGTTAGGTCCTGGATGGTGGGAGACAGCTGGAGCAGAAGGGTCTGTTGGGGTGACTGTGGGAAAGGCCCCAGCACAGGAGGATGGCACAGCCATTACTTTAAAATGGGAATTTTATGAGTGCTCTGTGACTGGAGCCTCCTCCCTCTGCCCCTGGGGTCCTGAGCATGGAACCCACAGCTTCATGCATAGTAGGCAGATTCTCTTCCTGACTGGAGTGTTCTTTAAGACTCTTCCTGCCTCAATCAAGAGTCATAAAGGTTTGAAACGGCTGCATTTCCTTGCTCTTGGATTCTTATTCCTAATCTGTCTTCCTGCCTCTCCTACTTTATTTCCTGGGCACAGAGTCTCAGATTTTGACGTGTGTGACACATCTGGCAAAGACTCCCTAAGCCAGCCCCGTTCTGGGCCTATCAGAACTGTGATGAACATGTGCCTCCAAGCCTGCATATTAGCCCCACAGTACTAATTGACATGTCAAGCCAAAGTTAGTCCTGATTGGGCCTCCATCACTTTCAGCTAGTTCTTCCTCCCAGAGGAAGTGGGGAAATTGTTAGGTCTCAAACCTATAGCTAACTGAGGTACCTATTTAACATATCAAAGCAGACCTGGCTGCCAGGTTCTCCCAGCATCCCTCAGTTCTTACAGGATATGGCTGGCATATCCCTACCCTAAACTTCAGTTGCAGGGACTGGGCTGCCCTTCCCTATATAATCCGGCCATTTGGTTACCCGGTCTTTTGTCTACCTTAACCAACCCTCCTGGTCTCCTGGCTCTCTCCTTGCCCCACCCCCCTCTCCTCACATGGCTCAAGGTCATGTCTGCTCTGGACTCTTCCAGATGTCCCTGCCTCTGGATGTGCTCTCCCTTTTATCTATAATAAACCTTCTCCTCCACCATACCTAGGAGCAGTCAGGTCCTTCCTTTTTTATTTCTTCTTCTTCTTCTTCTTCTCCTTCTCCTCCTCCTCCTCCTCCTCCTCCTCTTTCCATTCAGGAATTACGTACAGGGAGTCTCTTGGTTTTGCTGTGTCCTACTCTGTCACCCAAAACATCTCTCACGATTCCTTCAGGTCCTCCTTCCTTGGGAGCAGGTCCACAGAGCCTCGAGGGACTGAACACACCTCAGGGGTCTCTGACATGCAGTTTCCCACCCTACCCCAATCCATATGCTACCCCAGGTGACCTTCTGAACCATAGCAACCAATCCTCCCAGGTGTGTAGGAGCTCTTGCGGACAGGAGTGTCACAGGCCTAAACTTCCTCCTGACCCACTGCTCAATGGACCAGTTAGTGGACCTCTGCCTGGACCACACTGGCATCCTCTAGAAAGCTTTTTAAATTCTCGTTGCTTTTAAAGATTTGAATGTGTCTGTGAGAGTATGTGAAAGTGTATATAAGCGTGTGTGTGTGTGTGTGTGTGTGTGTGTGTGTGTGTGTGTGTGTGGCTGTCTGTCTGTCTGTCTCAGAGGACAGCCTTGGGCATCAGCCAGCCCTTGCTTCCCACCTTGTTTGAGACAGAGGCTTTGTTGTTTTTCTATGTTTATCACTCTGGCTGGTTCACAAGCTCCTGGGGGATTGCCCTCTCAATCCCACAGGAATACCAGGATTATAGACACTCACATTACATGTCCGGTTTTTATGTGGGCTCTAGGGATTTGAACTCAGTTTCTATTTGTTATGAATTATTGTGTGGGGGTGGTGGAGGAGGTGGGAGCGAGGGTATCCCATGTGTGCAGGGAAACATGCTGGGCAGATACAGCGGCGGGCCGGCAAGTGACCCACTCCATGCAGGTTGGCAGCAGATAGTCATTCACACGACCCAAATGCTACATCCTCTCTGAAATGGTTTATTATGATATAGAGATGAAGAGAAGACAGGAAAGAGAGGAACAGAGAGAGGAGAGAGAGAGAGAGAGAGAGAGAGAGAGAGAGAGAGAGAGAGAGTGCGGGTGCACACCTTGAGGGAGGAAAAGTGGATCAGAGAGAGAGGAAGAGGAAAGATTTTTTTCTTAGAATGAGGCCTTTCCATCAGGCCACAGGGCAGAGCCAAGGCGTGGGATTTCAAGGGGTGGATTAGAATATAACACTATTGCTTGTATAGCCAGTGCTTTTTTTACCTGCTGAACTATCACCGCAGACACTTCTGGGGAGTTTTAAAGACTGCCTGCACCAGGATCCCATCCCCAGATACTCTGCTATAGTTGATCTGAGATGTGGACTAGAATTTAAACATTTTTTAAAGCTCCCAGAGGATCCTAATGTACAGTCAGGATTAAAAACCAATGTGACACTTTGATTGTGTGACATAGAGAAATAGAGGCAGAGCTGAACTGGAAGCTTCCTGCAATCTTTCATACTGTCATAAAATGCCATGCAGCCTGCTTAGAAGTCATCAATGACCTTTCCAAACTGTGGCCCCTGGGCGCAACAACACTAACCTTTGCAGCAAGATGTGCCCACTGATGCAACAGTGGTGTGCCCGTTATGGGGATAAACAACTGCTTTCTGGTTAAATTGGAGGCCACTGCACAGAGGAACGTCTTCCCTGGTGCTGTGGTCTTCCCCATGACCGGGAAGAGTCCTAGCTACCAAGGGAAAACTGTTGCTTTATTACATGGACCTGGTGTCAACTGCCTTCTCTATAAACATTTATGCTTAGACAATATATTAGTGCTGCTGTTGGTCTTGGTTGGAGAAACTTCTGTTTGCAGTGGGCCAGGGTTAATGCAGAGCCTCATAACTGGTCAGTGCTGAGAATAAGCCACTGTTGAGGACGTGGCCCTATTCTGGCATCTATATCACCCCTTCGAGGAATAGAGAACATTGTAGAAGAGAGGGCAGAAAGGATGTATGAGCTGTAGGATGGGAGAGAGCTGGAAAGCACTGTTTCCTGGACATGACATGGCTCTTACCCATGGACTCATAACAACAAGACCAACAGGACTGGGCCCATCAACTTTCCATCATAGAAGGAAAGAACTTCATCATGCCTCGCTCCTCTCTGAGGAGACATAGGCAGATAATGGCTGCTGAGGAAGAGGAAGTCATTTTTCTTCAGGGGTGTACCCACTGGTAAGTTAACTAATGCCACATCCGTGTGCACGCCAGCTACCCGAATTAAACGCAGTGGGCCGCTCGGTGGGGTAGTAAAGAAATGACAAGGAGAGGGCTGGAGGGGTGGCTTAGTGGTTAAGAGCACTTGCTGCTCTTGTAGAGAACCCAGGTTTGGTTCCCAGCGCCCGCATGGTGGCTCACAACCATCCATGACTCCAAATCCAGGAATCTGACACCCTCTCCTGACTTCTGCGGGCATGGCTGTTAGGGTTCTGCCGCTGCTCCAGCTGCATGACCACACATGTGCAGTTCAGTAGCTAAGCAAGAGGTCTTACGTCATCCGTGCGCTGCATGGTTACTAATGTGCACCCGGTCTCTCAATCTGCGCATGTGTGGCTTAGCTCCGTAAACCTACGCTTGCAGGGAAATCCTTAAAAAGCCGGACACAGACTCCTCCCCACTCCTTCCCTGCTCCTCACAAGTCTCTTCCACAGGCCTGGTCAGCCTCTTCTGTCCCCCCTCCCCCCAATACAGCTCTGATGCTGGGTTTTGTCATGCCGCGTGACCTTTCTCGCACAGTAACAGCGCCGCGTTATTTAAAAGCAACAGTGGCATGTTGCACATATGTACGTAACAAAACATACACGTGAAATAAAATAAACCTAAAACATTATTTTATAAGAGAAAAGAGAAAAACCATGAAAGTAGGTGGAGGACTTCCTGGGAAGAGGTGATCTGATGGGAAGGGGCAGGGCATCCTGAGGGGGAATGTGAGCAAAGTGTTTACGTGCGACATTATGAAGGAATGCATAAATTTAACAAAGAACTGGCTGGTATTCTTGAGCTGTGGCTTCCTGAGCCAGGGAGGGATCATGGGATGCTGATTGACAGAGGCCCTGAGTGATAGCTTCAGCAGGAGTGAGACAAGAGGGCAGAGTGGAGCTGGCTAGAATCCCTCCCCAACTCCACGTTCTTTGCCCTCTCTAGCCCCAGGGTGACTGCTCTGTCCCTCAGAGAGGACCTTCAGGATGCCCACTATGCTCCTGTTGACACACCCATCCACCCCCAGGGAGGCAGAGGGGTTGCTTCTGCCCTGAACTGCCCCAAGTTAATGCTAGAAGGGCTCAGGCCTGAGTACCTGCTAGTACTGAGGTTGGCATCCCTGACACAACAAAGGCCTCGGAAAGTTCCTCCTTGTCTCTGAGCCTTCCTCACTTCCCACATTTGTAGATCTCTCACTTTCAGAGAGAAATACCCAATGCAGTCAGTTCCCAGAAGCAAGGCCTCCACAGAGCTAATGAGAGCCTCTAGAGGGGAGTTGGTTACCCAGCTTCACCCTCCCAGCCTTGCCCAGGCCTGCAAGGTCCAGACCTCCAGAGCTAATGGCTAATGTAACTAAAAAGGTCAGGCCTCTCCCCAGATGGACTCGCAGAGAATGAGTTCCAATGAAGTCCTTCCTACGGATTCTTGTAAAAGCTTCCCTGTAGTCCGCTGAGGGTGCCATTAGCAAGCAGGTCACTGGTTCTGGTTCCTGGCAGCCTCTGGAGTCCCTGGAGGATTTTGTATCCAGGGGCATGAGTAGGGTCAGTGGCAGAGCAGTGGTACAGTAGAGTCCGCTGAGAAACAGGGAGTGGTCAGTCTCTGAAGGCCACTCACCCGGATCTCCTCGTGTGACCACAGACGGGAATGGCCGCTTGAGTGGCAGCAAACTGTAAACAGAATCAGAGTTCACTTCGTCCACGAGCCCCACCACACAGCCAGGAAAACAGGTTCAGAGAGGGGAGACAAGTTATGACCACCAACCAGTGGCCAGCAAGCTGCCAAGAGATGCGGCTGTGTTCTGTGGGAGGAGGCCCAGACAGCTCAGTGTGCCAGTGTGGTCCATGCTATGTGGAGAAGCCAAGAGAAGTTAGACCCCATGCCTTCCTTGAGAGCTCTGGACTACCCTAGAGGTTCAAATACCAGAGCTTTGCGGGAGGAGGGAGGAGAAGGAGGAAGGCACAGGAAGATATCAGGAAGAGTCCTCCCTGGGTGGACAAGCTCTGTCTGGTTATGGTGACTTTCCTACCCAGCTCTTGACATTGCTCCATGTTCTAGCGATGCCTCACATCACGTAGCTAACATCTGCAAGAGAACTGGGAGGTAGCTTCTGCCCACCCCAAGTCCTCTCCTGTTCCCAGTAAACACCCGCTTGCCCCCAGTACTCCATCTCTGCTTCTTAAAGCAAATAATAATAATAATAATAATAATAATAATAACCATTTTAAGACTAAACAGGTGGGAAATTGCCTGTGTTAAAACCTTTAGAGAAGGCAGGTTAAGGAGGGCTAAGAAGAGCGAGGCTTGGGGGGGAGGGGGGGCAGGTTGGCGGAGTGCTTTCACAGAGAAGCAGGGAAAGACAGGGGTGTAGTTGAGGAGTGCAGGTGAGCTTCAGAGGCCTGGACTCCCTCTCCCAGGAACTGACAGTGACTTTGCACTTGGTAGCACCCAGCTTATAAACTATTGCCATAGGACAGCAGTTTGGCCTGGGCTCCCTCAGGAACCTGGAGGCATTTTGCTTTGTTGTTTCTGAGCACATTACCCCTGAGTGGATGGTTTAGTGCTTGTGCTATATACTGGTGGGGTTTCTTCCTTGGAGCTCCAGGGTAGATCTGGTGAGGGCAGGAAGGAGAGGAAGGACAAGATAAAACAAGTTGGCCTTTCCCCTCACTTGGGTTTGGAGGGATGACGTGTTTTAGTCAGGCAGCGTTTGTTTGTTGATCGGCTGGTTGGTGTTTGAAACAGGATCTCATGGGATTTCATTAACCTGGAACATCTGAGGACTTATGTATAGCCAAGACTGACCTCAAACTCACGAGCCTCCTGCCTCAGCCTCTCAAGTGCAGGATTACAGGTGTGCACCACTATGCTTGGCACCAGAAAGTTTTTTTTAGTTGTGGTAAAATACACATAAAACTTACTATCTTAATCCTGTAAGTGTAGACAACATTGACGCTCCATGCTGAGCAACCATCAACCCATAGCTCCAGAACCTTCTCACCATTTCATCAGAAATCTCAACCCATGAAGTATCACTCCCCAGTCCCCTCCCCCAGGCTGTGTCTCTGTGGCTTTGCCTGAGTCAGAAACGTGTTTTGATGTTTGTATTCCATTTAAAATGCAAATAACCAAGAGGATCCAGAATCTGCATTTTCAATTTCATTCATTTCCACAACACAGACCATCTGCCCTCCTCCAGTTTGATTTCATCCCTGTGTCATGTAGGAGACACTTGTCTAGACCTTAGGAGGCCTGGCTTCCAGGAGCTCCTGTCAGAAGCTGTGAGAGTCATGAAGTTGTCTGATTCTCTTGGGTCTTCAACACCGCCATCTTAAAACAGGAGATGTGGGCTGCAGTGGTGGCCCTCAACCCTCCTCCTGACCCCTGTATGGTAGAAGTGAGTGGGCTGGCCCGGGATTAGGTGCCTGGAGTGAGGGTCAGACCCGCCCTGTCCAATTAGCTTCCTGGTTTGTCTCTCTAAATTGCATGGAGCAGACCTGCGCACGGAGAGCCTCCTGAAGGCCTCAAGTCCTGACTTCCCTAGGCAGCTGAGAGCAGGGTGGTCTGTGGGGTAGAGGGGTGCAGAGAGCAGGGCAGGGCAGGGGTGCCTGAGGGGTGGACAGAGGAATTCACCAGGGGCTTAGCCTTTGTCTGAGATCAATTGTAGAGTCTCTGGGCCTCCACTTGCCCAGGCTCATGGCACTGGGTTCTGTGATCTTTCCAGGAAGGAGGCTCTGTCCTGCCTGTGTAAACAGGTGGGGGAAAAAGCAGATCACAAACATCTGTCATTGTCCCTCCTCACCTTCAGCAAAAGGAGGGCCCCTTGTTGTGGTTCTTGGCCTCCTGAATATTGTTGTGTCACCGGTGAAAGGGGGCAGAGCAGAAGCTGAGAGAGGCCAAGGCGTCCATTTGAGGGGATGTAAAGGATGGCTGGGAAGACCGGGGTTGGCCTGAGAGAATGTTTTCTCCTGGTGTGCCCAGAGGGGTGAGCAAGCACAGGAAGACAGCAATGGGCAGGGTGTTGAGTTTCCGTGAAAATAATGGAGAGAGAGTAAGATCTGGACACTTCTGGAAGGACTGGGCTTGGGGACAGCAGTGCTTAGAAGAGATGGGAGGGATATTGGATTGCATGGTGTGTGACATGAGCCCCTCCTCTGTGGATCCCCAGGAAACCAGCACTGGGAAATTCTGTTCCAGTTCAGAACTTTTGCTCTTGGGTTGGCTGTTTTTTTCTGGTACTGTATTGGCGTGGCTCCACCTGAATTACAGAGAAACATTTTCGGTGGGTTTTGTCACTGTTCAATTAGCCCAGTATTGGGCTTCCTGTTTGGCAGGTTATGTTAACCACTTTAAAAGCCTGTCTGCAGTGAGAGACACCTTACAAATCACCCCAAGGCTCTGTCTACCTAGTCCAGGGCCTCCTAAACAGATGGATACCCCATCCAAAGGATAAATTTGAGTGGGGTCCTGCATTGCCAACTGAGGCAGCTCACTCGTTCCTGTCCCTCACCCATAGGTTCCTACTGACTGGATTTCAGGACCCTTCCCCAGGTGCCCTTACACCTGCTGGAGACACATACAATGCCTCCTCTGCCTGCCCTTATGCATATCGGGCCATTGTAGCAGTCACAGGATTTCAGCCAGGGACAGGCTATGGGGACCAGCAGGACAGATGACCTTAGTATAAAAACGTCTTCCATGGTGGGGATACTTGGGGGCTCTATGTCTGTGCCCACTCCTGCCAGCGCTGGCCCTGCCAATGTGGCCTTTAGGGAAGATGTGGGTCCTTGGCCTAATCACAGCTCAGTCTCAGAGTCAATGTGCCTATTTCTTTTCTCAATGGCCTCATTATGGCTTCTGGCCACTTCTGAAATGAGGCAGTAATGTCTTCCTCTGTGGGCTGCTGGGAGGCCAGAGAGAGTAGATGCAAAGTTGTGGCCCTGCACTAGTTTCAATGGAGCCTTGAAATGCAAGCCCAGAACTTGGGTGCATAGCTGATATGGCCACACTTAATCTGTGTGTGTGTGTGTGTGTGTGTGTGTGTGTGTGTGTGTGTGTGCATGCATGCATGCATACCTATCTATGCACTCTTACAGGCCTGGGAGGACATTGGGTGTCTTACTCTATTAATCTATGCCTTATTTCCTTTAGACAGTATATCTCTTATCAAACTTGAAGCTAAACTGGATGGTCAGCAGGCCCTAGTAATCCCGTCCCTGCTCCCCCAACCCCAGTGCTGGTTTTACAGGGGTGTGCATGACCATGCCCAGCTTCTTACTTGGGTTCCAAAGTTTGACTTCAGGTCCTCTTGCTTGAACGACAAGCACCCTTACACACTTACCTGCCAAGCCATCTCCCCCAGACCCTACCCTTGATCTCAAATGAAGCCTTTGCATTTCTGGAACAAAAATCTTTTTTCCCTGGGCCTTAAGTCTGTGTTCAATGCAAAGTCCGAAGCTGTGGAGTACAGAGAGATACCTTTATCTCTCTGCCCTGCTTGCTGCTGAGAGCCATATTTTCATCCATTGTTTCTGTTCTGTGGGGAGCTTAGGGTCATTTCTGATACACCATTGGTCAAGGGTGAGAAGGGAGGTATTTGTAGACATGAGTTCTCAATGGGGAGGGTATACAGGGAAGTTCAGAGCCCTTCCTGTGGTGTGTTTCCCACAGCCTCTTCCTAATTACTTTGCTTGCTTTGATGCTAATTAGCTGGAAGTAGTAATGGGATTTCACAGTGGGGCTCCTTGGCCATATGGCTCAGTGTCTCCTTGGTACTCCAGGGATGGCATTTGGGAAGCTGAGGGGATGACAGATGGGTTTGGTGACATTCAGGAAATTATGCAGACCTGCTCAGCCATGGGCCCTGGGCCCTGATTCATGGTGGGCCTTCAAGGCCGGGGCCTGAGAGGGAGGACAAATGTGAATTAGTGATCACGGGAGTGTGTCCTGCCAGCTGCTTTGAAACTCAAGGGCCCTTTAAATAAAACTGATAACAGATGTGTTTCCAGGGGGTCCTCCCATCCTAGGAACTGACTTGTGCAGGCAGTGGAGGAGTAGCTGTACTGGATTGCTGCCAAAGACACAGCCACAGCACACATCTTTCAGAGCCTTGGGTTCCTGTCTGTGAAGTGGGGTACAGTTACCTCTCTTAGCAGAGGCTAAGAATGAAATTATGTGTGTATATGACCTCGCCAGAGCCAGTACAGATAACTGGTTAGTGTTCCACTCATGGACACTCACTGCCTTCCTTGCTATGGGGAAAACATGGCTAATATTCTGAAATAGTCAGCAGCAAGGGGCACAGGGAGGAAGGGGAAACAGTCACGTACACCCTGGGGAAGCAGCAGGGCCTCAGGAGGAAGGAAGGCAGGCCCACACAAATGAAGCGGTCATCTGCTGCAAGGCGGGGAGTCCTCATATGTCGGAAATGAGAAGAGCTGAGGGCCTTAGGCGCCTAGCAAAGCATGTAGGCCTCTGCTAGCCTTGGAGAGTCATTGAAGACTTGGGAGGAGGTAACGTGTGTTGGCACAGAGCTGGAGACACCGTGGAGAGAAGGCCAGAGGGGCTGAGACCCAAAAGTCCAAACCAGGGGCTAGGGTCTAGGGAAGGATGGGAGAAGACACCCTGGGTTGTCATAGAGGTTGGGATGGTGCAGCCAACAGTCACATAAACCGTGGCCATAGCTGATGGGAGTGGTCTAGAATTATGTCCTAACAGCTTGTTAGGGGTTGAGAGATGAAATGGGAGTGTGTCTGAGCATGGAGTGCCTGCGGAGCAGAAAGACTGATGAGTCAGAATCCCAGGCATACATTCTTTGCTTGAGGGTCCCATCCACCCCTTGCTCAGGTGTCCCCTTCTTCACTGATGGCTGTGGAGAAGCAGGACAGTGAGGTGGAATGGTGTTTGCTACTCACTGCAGTCCTTTGTATCCTACCTAAGCTCAGCAGAGAAGAGGGATCTGAAGTGTGGATCTGGCAATCCTGCTTCTCCATCCTACAGCAGAGCAAGAGTCCTTGTTTGGGGATGGGCACTGTGGCTCTGCTGGCCTGGATTCTGCACCCTCAGTCTGCCAGGGTCTCTGTGCTGGCTTCAGAGAATGTTCCACAGAATGGAAAACTGGGGCTCGGCCCCCACCCATTAGATTTAAAAAAAAAAAAAGTCCTGCCCTTCAAATCTCAATTTCTTTTTTATTTCCATAAGAAAGGCTACTTCAAGATAAATTTAATCTTCTTTCTGGGCTCGGTGACTAAAACCGAAATTGGGATTTTAATTCTCACGCTCCCTGGCTGAAGTGAGCAGCGTCAAGCCAACACGAGGCGGCTTCCTAATGCAGCGTGACGCCTAGCAAGGGGCTTCTTGGAGTTTTCACTGATGCTGCTGGAAGAAGCAAGCAGCCTGCTGGGAAAGAGCAGAGGCTTTGTTGGCTTTCACTAGGGAATAGCCACTAACTGCGCACCAGCTTCAGAAAATAAAATCTCTCTCTCTCTCTCTCTCTCTCTCTCTCTCTCTCTCTCTCTCTCTCTCTCTCTCTCTCTCTCTCTCTCTCTCTCTTTCTATAATCCTCACTTACTGATACTGCTTCAGTATCCTCTGAGTGTCTACATCATCCATAGGTTTCATAGGACATGTATGAAGACAGGAGTACACCTGGGTGGGGTTATACGGGGTGTTTACCCACCAACTCCACAGCTCCCCAGAGTTTTCTTGAGTGTGAGCAGCAGGAAATATTAGATAGAAGGATTTAGATTGTGGAGATAAACAGATAGAAAATAAAGGATAGCCTCGAGAGGGCCTGGAACCTATTCCAATGGGGTGGAGCCAAAGACACTCCCCCCCCCAAACACAGCCAAGTGCAGACCATCCTAGACACCTGCACTCAGGCTCATGGTCCTAATCATCCTCTCTATGCAGACCTGCTGGGTAAAGGCCGCTAGGGCTCCTACAGGCCTAGAACTCAGGATACATGAATCTCACCCACTGCAGTCTATACCTAAGCCAATCAGAGCATGGCATACCCCCAGCTCTAATGATTACTTGGGAAATAGGTTCTCAGTCTGAAGTGTTCTATCAGAGCCCAAACTAGAAATTTCATTTAATACTTAAAGAAAATCACACTTTTCCTTTTTTAGATCAGGACTCAAACTCTTTCCCACCAGGACCCTTTTCACCAGAGGAATTTTTATGCAACCTGGGTATGTATGTAGGTAAGTTGAACATTTACTGGTAATAAATCACAAATAAATACATTTATTCTAAAACAAATATCTAGTATATAGAAAATTTTAGCAGCTACAAGAGATGAAAGCAAAGTTGCATACCACATGAGGCAAACATGCTGATTTATTCTTATACAAGGAATTAAATTTTGACTGGTACTACGGAACACAGAGCAACTTTGATGGTTTTTGGAGTTGATTGATATTTTGATTCTGTAATTTGCAAAGCTGAGAACACCACTTTACATAAATATTCAGTGCAAAAATGGCAGAAGTATGTTTAGGCTCATTACAGAAATTGGAAACTGTTGTGATTGTTGAAGCTATTCTGGGGCAGATGCAGGAGAGGTTCAGAGCAAGGCGGCTGTACTCCAAGCAAGAGCCAAAAGACGTTACCTCCACAGGCCTTCGCGATGATCTGTCTTTGGGCATCACACCACTTCCATAGAGAATTCCACACGTGAATTAATGGGCAGGCTCAGATTATCTGGGGTTTGACCCCTAGTGGCCCATGCTGTCTTACATGGATAGGCAGTTCCAGGAAGAAACAACCCATACTATAAAAAGTATTCCTAGGCCGGGCGGTGGTGGCCCACGCCTATAATCCCAGCACTCGGGAGGCAGAGGCAGGTGGATCTCTGTGAGTTGAGGCCAGCCTGGTCTACAGAGCTAGTCCAGGACAGGCTCCAAAGCTACAGAGAAACCCTGTCTCGAGAAAAAAATAAATAAATAAAAGTATTCCTAGGCTGGCAATATCACTCTGTGGGTAAAGGCGTTTGCCTTCAAGCCTGATGACCCAAGTTACAATCTCCAGGTAGAAAGAGAGAACCCAACCCCACAAATTGTCCTTTGACCTCACAGGAACTCTGTGTCAAGTACACACACACATACACACACACTAAATAATGTAAAAAATTAAAACCTATTCCTCTAATAATGAAATGTCTGTCTAATCATCCAGCCCTGAGCCCTACACAGGTGTCCCACGCAGTAAGTTCTAAACAGCCAGGATACTGACATGGATTGACTAATGGACTGACTGTATTATCTGCCCCACCCCCACCCCACCCCACCACCACCCCACAAAAGCAGCTGCCCTCCGTGGCTGTGCCCCAGTGTATCAAATAAACCCTCTACTTGTGCCTTTTTCTGCCTTAGTGAATTCTTTCATTTCTCACACCTCATTGGCACGTCAATGCCCCGATACACTAAGCCTAAGTTCACTTGATATTTTATGAAATTCAAGTCAGCCATCCAATCAGCAATTTTTCTAAACTGTTTTTTATTTATTTGTTTAAGACAGGGTCCCACTAGGTAGCCCTGTCTGGCCTGGAACTTACTAGACCAGGTTGGCCTCTAACTCTACCTGCCTCTGCCTCCTGAGTGCTGAGAATATACCACTATGCCTAGTTTAAACGACAATTTAAAAACTATTTAATTTTATTTTATAAGTTTGAGTATTTTGCTAACATGAATGTCTGTGTACCACTTCCATACCTGGTGCCTGTAGGGATCAGAAAGAGGATGGCAGATCCCCAGACAGTACTATAATGTGGGTGCCGGAAATTGAACCCAGGTCCTTTGAAAGAGCAGCCAGTGCTCTTAATTGCTGAGTCATCTCTCCAGCACCTCGAACAGCAAGTTTTAAAGCCAAATATTGTAATACAATACAACCTGAACTTAAATGCTGAGGAATGCTGGTAGGAAAACACTGTAAGTCTTTTGTTTTTTTAAAAACAAATCATTTTATAAAAGCAGAAAATTCTTTATGTACAGTAAGAACAATTCATCACATGCAATAGTCTTGAATTTGAGCCGAATGTTAACAAGCACTCATTGGCACCCGTGTTCAGAACCAAGGTTGCAGTGAAGTTCCATAATGCTTCACCGGCAAGCGTATCCAGGAACACCATGGCTTCATTATATATTTGAATTTGAGTTGTTGATCACGTGAGTTGTTTTACGTTCACAAACCTCCCACCACTATCAACTTTTTTGCATCCCCCGTATTTAGTAATGTGACCCCATATGGGGCCTCCTCTGCTCAGTTTAGGAAGCTGTGCTCTGGATGATGCAGAGGGTAGAATTGGGACTGAGCAGGGTGTGGTGGCACACCCCTTTAATGTGAGTTTGAAGCCAGAATGGTCTAGATAGTTGCAGGACTGCCAGGACTGTATAGAGAAGGGAGTCTTCAAAAAGGAGGAGCAGGAAGAGTGTGTGGGTGGGGGGGGGGAAGCAGGGGGAGGGGGAGAAGAAATGAGTCCTTAAATAGCTTCTGCCATTGTGTGGCTGTGAGGAAGGCTGGACAGAATAGTAAATGGTTATTCAGAAGAGGGCCAAGCAGTCCTGGGGATGTCATGAAATACCCCACTAAGTCCCAATCAAACTTTGTCAGGTTGCCAGACTTTATTGGCCAGTCTACACATTCCTCCTGCTTAAACCAATTTGTAACTGAAGGAGTTCTAATTGAAACAGGCACATACTGTGTACCTGCCATTTACATGGTAAATCGAATTCAGCCCTCACAACAGCATTTTAATATCGAGATTGGCAGCCTTATGGAAATGCAGAAGCCAGAGGTAAAGTGACTTCCTAAGTGCTAGGATAAAGGAGTATGTCAACACAACTGGCCTTTTCTTCTGTTGTCTAGAGAAGGAGAGGCAGGACCTAGTTCTGTGGTTGAGTGGACAGAGGCTCATAGGACAGATTAGGAAAAGCAGCCCAGATCCTTGCAGATAGTTTGGGGATGGTCTCACCCATGTGGCACTGCAGAGTTAGGACCACAGGTTGTGAGATATCAAGAGGCAGGGGTGAGGCTGATGGCTACAGAAGAGGCTTGACATTTATGCAGATGAATTCCAACTTGACATTTAGACTCACGGAACCATTAACTCTTCCCTTCCCGAAGGCCTGGCCTGCAGCTGACCCCATCAAGCTGTTTTAATCCCTTGCCTGGCTTCACATCTTTCTCTAGGAGGCAACTCCGGAGGGCAAGTGCAGAGGCTGTCTCCTGGGCTCATTTCCACACTGGCTGTTTGGTTGGAAAGGCAGTCGGAGCTACATCTCAGTGGGTGACCAGAAGGGGCTGGTGGTGGCAAGCCCTGTAACTGGGTTTCTCAGAGAAACTTTCACATGCCCTTTGTAGCCCAGTCTCTGGAGAGCGAAGGCTTTGTTGATGTTTGTTTTCCAATGCAGTGCCCCCCCCCCCCACACACACACACTTGTTTTTAGAACTATGTGCTTTCATTCTGTTGGTTCATCTGACCCTGGAGACAGACCTGTAAAGGAACAGGCTTGTGCTGGAGTGGAAATTTGGGGACTATCAAAGCCCATTTTAGAGCAGGTGAGTTAGCTACTTGGCTTATTTAGCTGGTCAGTGAGTCAAGTCAATGCTTCTAGCCCCTGACAGAGACTTCTTTCCACATACCATACTGCTTCCTTTCCACTGTTAATATTCTGACCTGCCCCTTGGCGCTGCCCTGCGCCCTGATGTTAAAACCCCCTTTTAAGGAAAAATTCTCTCTCTCTCTCTCTCTCTCTCTCTCTCTCTCTCTCTCTCTCTCTCTCCCCCTCTTTCCCATGAGCACCCCTTCTTGGACCCCCTCTCTCTCTTCCTTTCTCCTTTCTGTCTATCTTTCTACCTTTCTAATAAATTGTTCCACACAGATGCAACGTCTGGGTTGTGAATTACTGGCCACCAAGGCCTCCATGCCTGCATGGCGTGCATCTGCCTAGCCCACCACTGCATCTGCCCAGCATGCCAGCAAGTCTCCCCTCATGCATGGGATACCCTGGCCCAGCCAGCTGGGGGTTCCCCATGTGTGCATAATTCATAATACCTACAAATAGAAAAAAATCAAAAGACTCAGGGGCTGTGGATGTAGCTCAGTTGGTAGAGTGTTTATCTAGCACACGCAAAGCCCTGGATTTGATCCCCAGCACTCTATGAACTTGACATGGTAACACATGCCTATAATCCCAGTACTTGAGAGGTAGAAGCAGGGGGATCAGAAATTCAGGGTCATCCTGGGCTAAGAGTGAGACCCTATAGAAAGGCCAGCTTGGGACACATGGGACCAGAAAGAAAGAAAGAAAAAGAAAAGGAAGGAAGGAAGGAAGGAAGGAAGGAAGGAAGGAAGGAAGGAAAGAGAGAGAGAAAGAAAAGAGAAAAGACATGTGAAACTTAGTATGCACCAACTGTCCCGGCCAGTCCTTCCCCATCACCAGCTCTCAGTGCCCTTCTTCCCACGCCCTCCCTTGGCGCCCTGTAGACTCTAGGCACTACCCACCTGCCCTGGAGCTGTGAGCTGATCATAGGAATTCTCCTGACAGCACTATAGAGAATATTCCTCTACGGGCCTCCCTGGCACACAATGTATATTTCCCTTTTACAGATATTTAAATGGTGCTGTGAGGCCTTTAAAGTTCATGGGCCCTGGCCACTAAGCTCTAGTTGTGTCTCCCCATTCTTTAAAGCCCCCGGATATTTCCAAACTCCCCTGGTGGTGGGAGCTGAGTGGAGAAGCAGTGGGCAGTTCTCCTGTCCACAAGCTGAAAATGGTGTTTGGAGTAAGTTGCTTGAGAAACCAAGCTTTCCTCTACTTTCCCTAGTAGACTTGAAAGTGTGGTTTCTGGATCTGGAAATTTTACCCCAGCGAGTAATCACGAATATGACATGAGCTGATGGGTCAAAAGAACAAGACTCTATGGCAACAGGAAAGACTTTTAAAGACTATTAACAGAAACAATATTAAGTTCTACTGCTTTCAGATATGCCTATGTAAGAAGTAGGTAATCAGTCAAGAGGACCTGAGTTTTCACTCTCGGTATCTACCTCAGCAACCATGCAGTGGCTTAAATAAGAATGGCCCCACAGGCTGGGGTATTCAAATGCTTAGTCATCAGCGAGCAGCACTATCTTGAAAGGATTAGAAGGTTGTGGTCTTGGATAGGTCTGGTCTTGTTGGAGTAGGTGTGGTCTTGTTGGGGTAGGTGTGGTCTTGTTGGAGTAGGTGTGGTCTTGTTGGGGTAGGTGTGGTCTTGTTGGGGTAGGTGTGGTCTTGTTGGGGTAGGTGTGGTCTTGTTGGGGTAGGTGTGGTCTTGTTGGGGTAGGTGTGGTCTTGTTGGGGTAGGTGTGGTCTTGTTGGGGTAGGTGTGGTCTTGTTGGGGTAGGTGTGGCCTTGTTGGAGTAGATGTGGCCTTGTTGGAGAAAATGTATCACTGGGGGTGGGCCTTAAGTTTTCACAAGCCTATGCCAGGCCCAGTCTATCTCTCTCTCACCTTCAAATCAAGATGTGCCTCTTAGCTACTATTCCAGCACCATGTTTGTTATCATGCGCCCCACCATGACAATAACAGGCTGATCCTCTGAAAATGTAAGCAAGCCCCCATTAAATGCTTTTTTTTTTTTTTTTTTAAATAAGAGTTGCCATGATCATAGTGTCTCCTCATGGCAATAGAACACTGACAAAGACTGCTGTGGGGTGGCCATTCTGTATTCTGTGAATATGTGTTGTTACTGTTGGTTAATAAAGAAGCTGATTTGGCCTCTGGGAAGGCAGGATAAGAGCCAGTCAGGAAATCTAAGAGAGACACAGGGAGAAGAGGGCGGAGTCAGGGCAGATGTCAGCCCTCCACCCAAGGAGACCAGCAGACCAGTGACACCACGGGCCACGTGGCAATACATAGATTAATACAAATGAGTTAATTTAAGATGAAAGAGCTAGCTAGCAAGAAGCCCGAGCCATAGACCAAACCGTTTGTAATTAACATGAGCCTCTGTGTGTTTATTTGGGACTGGATGGCTGCAGGACTGGGCAGGACAGAAACTTCTGTCTACAAGAGACAGACTGTGAGCAATATCAGACATTGACTGGCTCCCCATTATCTATCAGGCCGAGAGTAAAGCACTGAACTCATCACCCCACTAAATTCCCATGCAGCCCTGCAACATGGGTTCAGCGTCTGTTCTCCACCTTTGGAATGAAGCAGAAGGTGCCCCCTGGGGTTGCCACTGCCTGCCTGATGAGAACACAGTGACACTCCAGCAGGTCTGTGCCACGGGTGGCCCCTGCATTGGCACTAAGCAGCTGTGTGTAGTGGACATGTGTGACCTCTAAAGTCTACAGCATTCACCACCTGGCCCTTTACAAAACACATTTGCTGACCTTAAGCTAGAAAGATTTTGGTTGCCAGGGGTTATAAAGCTAGTAAGTGCTAGAGCCAGAAGCCAGCATAGTTCAGTCAGATTTCAAAGCTACAATTCTCAGATATTGCACAATTTAGTGGGTGTAGGGGAGATTTTTTTTTTGCACCATGGTTATTAGATGAAGAAATTGAGAAATAATGTTTTAAAATAAAATATCCCAGTTTCACCATAAAGCACTCACAAAATGGTCCATAGAGACATTTTAAAGAGGGCGATTCAGTGGCTACACAACCATCACCACTACCCTGTTCCAGAATTTTCACCATTCCAAGAAGAAACTCTCAGCTCAACACCAAGCCCCCAACTCCCTTCCACCCTAGTTGCTAATTAACTGTTTTACTTTCTGCCTCCCCTGGGTGGGAAGCACTCTGTCTTGATCCTTATTTTACCAGCCTACTGCTCTTAAGGCCCATGTATGTTGAGGGTGTATCAGGATTTATTTTTCAAAACCAAGTAATATGCCACCGTGTGATACTAGAGAAGACACACAGAGTTCAAAGCTCAGATGAGACAAAGGAGGGCTGGGAGGCCGCACATCAGTGACGTGCTTACTTGGCAAGCATAAGGACCTGAGTTTGATAGCAGAACCTATGTAAAAGTGCTGGGTGTAGCGGCACTGTCTTGTGATCCCAACATTGAGGACGTAGAGGCTGGCAGATCCCTGGAGCTCACTGGCCAGCCAGTCTAGTCTAATCGATAAGCTCCAGTCTGATGAGAGACCCTGTCTCAGAGGAGGTGGACGGTGTTGTCCTCTGGTCTCTACATCCGTATACACATGCATATGTGTGCCTACACACATGTGAACACACACACAGCAACAACAACAACAACAACAACAGCAAAAACCAAGACGAGGCAGAGGACATAGCGTGCAGAGTGAATCTCTCTGCTCCTGCCCCCCATGCCTCAGCTCCCTTCCCATGACAGCAGCTGCTGGAATTCTGTGGGTCCTTCCCACACTCACTCTGTACACACATTTATGTGGCTGTAAACACATGTTCACACCAGGGTAGGTAAAGCAGACGTGTTGCTCTGGCATCCTGCTGATGTTTTTGACAGTATCTCCAGGCTGGCTTTCTCTTCATTTGGGTCCTTTCAGTCTTTTCAACAATTACAGATAATTCCGCCAGATGAATGTGCCGTCATTTATCCATCTTGCTATTAATACACATGTAGACTGTTTTGGTTTTTCTTGGTCATTCACAGTGTCGTAAATATCCCCATCTATTGTTTTTGCTCGACTCTTGCTGTGTAAGAAATGGCTTCACATTCATGGTCCTTTTGCTTTAGATGACTGGTCATCACTTTCCCCTTATTTAGCTTATAGAATTTGTAGAGGTGTGTGTGTGTGTGTGTGTTCATTGATGCTGAGCTTCACGAAGAAAGAAGTTGGCACTCCAGTGCCTCCATGTTATAAGTAGAGCGCACTCGGGTTCAGGGAGCTCCCAGTAAAGGCATTGCTCCACGTGGGGCAATGTCCTAGTGTCAGATGTGCACCCCATGCTTGTTGAGTGATGGGAGAGGCAAGGAAATGCTCACTGCAGCCCTCAGTGAGAGAAGCCTAAGTCCCAGGATGGCACAGTACCTCCTGGGATCTGGCAAGCCAAGTGTCTTAGTCAGGGTATCTATTGCTGTGACAGAACATCATGACCAAAAAGAAAGCTGGGGAGGAAATGGTTTATTTGGCTTACACTTCAACATTGGTGTTCATCACTGAAGGGAGTCAGGACAGGAACTCAAACAGGGCAGGATCCTGGAGGCAGGAGCGGAGGCAGAGGCCATGAAGGACTGCTGCTTACTGGATTGCTTTCTTATGGAGCCCAGGACCACAAGGCCAGGGTTGGCACCACCCACCATGGGCTGGGCCCTCCCCCATTGATCACTAATTGAGAAAATGCCTTAGAGCTGGATCTCATGGAGGCATTTCCTCAGTGGAGGCTCCTTCCTCTCTGATGACTCTAGCTTGTGTCAAGTTGGCACACAAAACCACCCAGCACACCAAACAACCGCCTCCTTTCTCCATTCTGCTCCATGCCCCTGTGTATTGGTTACTTGTACTGTTGCTCTGACAGAGTGCCCAGTAGGAAGTGAGTTTAAAGGAGGGAGGGTACCTTTTGGCTCACGGTTCCAGGATGTAGTCCATCAGGGCAGGGAAGTCACGGCAGCAGAAACATGAGCGTGCTGCATCCAGTCAGGCAGCAGATAGGGATGAATGCTGGTGCTCAGTCCCTTCTCCTTTCTGTTCAGTGCAGGGCTCAGGATGAGGCTTCCTACCAATTAACCTAATCTAGATAATCTGCCAGATGCATCCAGAAGCTAACCTGATCCGCATAGCCCCTCGGGTACTTTCGGAGGCTTGTCTCTTAAGGTAATTACGGTAATTCATTGTCCTAGGAAACTGATAGTATTGACCATCACAACCCATGAGAACTATCTATGGCTTTGGAAACAAGGTGACACAGATCACAGAATAAGGAGTCCAACAATAAACCAGTTTGTAGGATATATGCTGTTTCCCAGGGCACACCTCACTTTTGATGGATGGGGTGGGGGTGGGGGTTCTTCAGGACAGGGCTTGAGCAGGGGTGAGTGAGAAATCTGTAAAACTACCTTTTCAGAGCTGGACACTTTCTAAGTGGACAGTTTGGACTACACATTAATATGTATTTCTGCTGTGGGTAGTCTTTCACTGAGAGGCTAAATTGCATCTCAAAGCCAATGCTAATTCCACAGGCTGCAGGAAAATCCCACAGTGAGTCATCCAGTCCTGGGAGGCTCCCTCCTCTAACCCTCCTGTCCCTCACTACGTGGTGCCAGGGACCCCCAAGGTCTCTCTCCCTGGTCTGGAGGCACCCTCTTTCCCATCATTCTTTCCCTTGTCCTATGGAAGCCTGCCAAGTGATGAGAATGAGGTCCAGGTCTTTCTGGGGAGGTATGTCTGGGGTGGTCTCTGTCTAGAATGGGTGTTTGAAGAAGCACACAGAAACAGCAAAACATCAAGGGCTTGTATCCAGCAGCAGAGCAGATGTGCAGGCAGATACTGCCAGAGAGCCTCGGGCTCTGAGAGATTGACTAGAGTACGGGGTAACCTCTTAACACTTCCTCTGAAGGCTCAGGAGGAGGATGAGTTAGCTGGTACGGGTGGGATGGGGATGATTTCCCGTTTCGATTGACAGACTTGGATTATATAAGCCTTTATTTGTTGCACATGTCCTTTGCCACAATACATCTTTAATCCTAGGCACACCTAACCATGCATAGGCATACAGTGGTAAATGGGGGAGTTGCCCTGACAGCCTATGCTGAGGACAGAGGTTGCCTTTCTGTGCAGATGACTAAAAATAGCTCCGGCTGGATCTCATTTCCCGTGATTTCAGGACGTGTTTTAGGATGCTCTTGGTCACAAAAGGGGAGCTACCAAGAGAGAAGGCACACAACACACCGTTTGGAGCTGAGGGTACATGCAGCTTGGTGCAGGTCGGGTGTCCAAGGTTGCTAAGCTATTCTGAGCTGTTTCTCTGTGTTTTCCCCCACCACACTCATTCATGCATCCAATTAATACATATTTAACGTACGTGTGTGTGTGTGTGTGTGTGTGTGTGTGTGTGTGTGTACGCACACACACTTATTTTGTAGCCAAAGCTGGCCTGGAGCTCCTGAGTCTTCCGCCTTAGTCTCCTGAGCGGTGGATTTAATTTGTTTTGAGAGAAGACCTTATTCTAGATCCTCAGTAGGCTTCAAACTTGCAACAATTCTCCTGTCTCAAACTCTTGAGTGCTATGATTATAGTTGTATGTCACCATGCTTGACCCATGTATAGCTGCCCCACCCCCGACTCACCGTCCCCGCCATGGTGCTGGGGACTGAACACTGGGTCTTGCATGTGCTTAGCAAACACTCTACCTAGCAAGCCTCCAGCGTTAGTCTCCAGGGGTCTGGGATCACGAGTTAAAATATTTAACACTGTTATATGCTAGACAAACTACCGTGCTGTGTTCACTCTGACAACAGAGATTGGCTGTCGCTCTCCAGGAGGCAGGGCCTGTGGATTGAGGCTCCCAGGGCTAAGTAGTTTACCTGAGCGTGTGTAGCATTTGTGTACTGAGGCTGAGTTTTAGTTCAGACAACAATTTCTAGGGCCACCTTCATATCCAATGTTCTCTCAGGACATATGCAAGTGCACAGAGGTGGGTATGTGGCCTGAGGCTAGGGGGGGTCCGCTGCCTGCGTGTCATGGGCGGTCCTAGGTCTTGGTATCACTCAGCATGGTGGAAAAAGGTGGCAGGGTGTTCTTGGTGACCCTGAACGTGTTCTGTTCAGGGAATTTGCTTCAATGGTTAGCTTTTGAGTTCTTGCCATATGCTCTGCCCAGGCATCCCACATTGCACCCACTATTACCATATATCCGTGTTTCCACGGCAGCGTTGGTGGCTCATTCTTCCTGCTTCCCAGACACCACTCTCAGAGGATCTTAGGGTAGTGTCAAACCAGCCCCATAATCTCTGAGTTCCTGGGTGCCTGCAGCCCAATGCAGTAGCGACAGTGTGGATCAGAATCATCCTTCCTCCTACTCTGGCTCCAAGCCAGGGCTACTTCTCTTCACCTGGGTCTTCCCTGATCCTGGCTCAGCTCTAGCACACAGTGAGGTCCAAGTCAGCGAACTAGCCTGGTGAGTCCCGGATGAAATGGTGGAACCTCCGTGAGTGAACCTGTGGGGCCGTGAGAACGTGGTGGGGGTGAAAACGGGGTGAATAAGAACATAGACAATCTCTGTGTGCCCCCCATCCCCAGCAAAGGCCATGAGAGGCTCCAGCTGTGGTCACCATCCCTGGGTGTGCACGGCAGTCCCAAAAGCCCAAGGAGTGGGAGATGTACTAAGTGGGTAAATTAAGGCAGGTATAGGGTAAGTATAATGCTTGTTCTTGGAGACCCCAGATGAGTTCGGTGGTAGACATTTGAATAGCAATTTTCAGGAGAAAAAGCCAGTGTCTTTGAAGCATAAATAGAAATGTTTTGCAGAATTACTGGTATGCTTTCATTTGAGATATCCCCTTGAGAAGAGGCATTAAAGTATCTTCAATGTGGGGTTGGGGATTTAGCTCAGAGGTAGAGCACTTGCCTAGCAAGTGCAAGGCCCTAGGTTCAATCCTCAGCTCCACATTTAAAAAAAAAAAAGTATCTTCAATGCGTAGAGAGTTCAAGGTCAAGGTCCAGATTAGAGAGCGAATCACCACTGCTAAACCACCGAAGGATGGGGCTGGCAAGACCCAGAACTGAATCCCACCCTCAGATCTGGACAATCCGGGACAGTTCAGGCATCTTTATCCCTCTTCACTTCAAGGACATGGATTATATGCTAGGTCCCCCAAATAGGAGCTTCTCTTACTGTTTGCCCATGCGGGTCCTCTGCACACCCACACACCACAGCACCCAGCAACCTGAATGAATACATGAATGGACGGAGTAGAACAGGTCATGAATGCTGTGGGAGACCTGAGGGCAGGGACTCTTCTGTGGGGGACACAGTCAGGGGAGGTTTCCATTGGGAACTTTCAGAAAACAAGAAGTCTGTACAGGCACAGGATGGAGAGAGAAAGATCTCACAAGTGGTAACATCAAGGCCTGATGGAGACAATCCATCAGGTACCAGCGGGACCAGAGCAGAGGCTCCCCAGAGAGACAGGAAATGGCCTGGAAAGAAGGACTTGGCACTGCCAGTCACAGAGGCAGAGGAATGGTCTTAATGGCCTTTGGAGATAATGATTCGAACCTAGATGGTTGATGCATGCATAGTCTTTATCATTTGAGAGCTACAGAGTGGTCCTTCAGAGTAAAACTGTGGATTGAAAAGCAAGCTGCCAATCTACTGTAATTATGTGCACGGAGCTCAATTAGCAAAGTGCTTACCTAATGTGCATTAAGCCTTGGATTTGATCCCTAGCATCCTAGAAAACTGGTGGTATACCACTCAGTGTGGAGGCAGGAGGATCAGAAATTCAAGGTCATCCTTGTCTGCACAGTAAATCTGAGGATAATGTGAATGTATTAGTTACTTCTCTGTTGCTATGATAAAACACCATAACCAAGGCAACTTCTAGAAGGAAGGGTTTATTGGGGTCTTATGGTTCCAGAAGGTTGGAGTCCCTGATGGTGGAGCAGCAGCTGAGAGTACACATCTCCAACTACAAACAGGAAGCAAAGAGAGCACCCTGGAATGGCATACGTCTTTTGGCCTCTCACAACCTGTGCCCCAGTGGTATTCTGCTTCCCGCAAGACCACACCTCCTAGTCCTCCCCCAAGAGGGCCACCAACTGGGGACCAAATGCTCAAGAATGTGGGTGATAGCACATTGAAACTACCACACTGAACTACATGAAAACGTGGATGGACACCCACACAACAAAAGGGAAAGAGAGAGAGATACAGACAGACAGACAGAGACAGAGATAGACACAGAGATGAATTCACCTGGATTTCCTGGAGAAAGGACTTTGCTCAATGAAGCCCTGGGTTCCAGCCCCAGTGCCACACAAACCAGGGATGGTGGGACATACCTGTATGCTAGCACTCAGGAGATGAAGACAGGAAGATCAGGAATTCAAGGCCACCCTTGGCTAACTGAGCTACAGGAGACTCTTTTAAAACAAACAAAAACAAACCATAGCAAGAAGAAAGGAGCATGAGAAGGTCTAGGGAAAGCAGACATCAGCTTCTAGTTATTTTCCCATAGAACTGCGCAGTCACTAACCCAGGATGATGGGTTCAACTCTGCTGAGTGTCATCAGTCTTGGGCTCAACACCGCCACAGAGTTGGAGCAGAAGATCCACAGGAACCATTCAGCTCTACTCTCAACAGGCATTAAGGACGTCTAAGGCGACCGGAAACTGTTAGAGTCGCACTGTGGTTTATAACGGGAAAGGATATAGATGAAATTATCCAGGGACCAGAGAAGTGCTGGACATGGGCTTCCCTTCTCCTCTCCTCACCCCCCTGGCCTTGGTGGGTGACTGCGACCACCAACCAGGGAGGTTCCCAAACCAACACACAGCCATGCAGGAATCCCAAACTCTCATTCGAAATTATATTAGTAGATTATCCTTTGGGACATAAGACCCCCAAGAAGCACAGATGCTCCAAAGGGGTGTCACATACTGGAGACTGTCTCCCAAGAGCTGAGAATGAAGGCCAGACCTTTTCAAAAGCAACAACAAATGTTTTATGTACAACCACGCCATCACTTTGCTATTCTCCCCACATCAGCAAAGCATCTGCAACTGACTTGCTAAGGATGGTATTGTTGGCTTTCATTTCATAGATGAGGGAACCGAGATTTGGAAAGGTTGCCTGAGTGACGTTTCACACACACACACACACACACACACACACACACACACACACACACGAACACACACTCAGTTTCTGTTCTTAGAGGGCCCTGAGTCCTAAAAAGATGGTGTGTGTGTGTGTGTGTGTATGTGTGTATGTGTGTGTGTGGGGGGGGGTCAATGTGTGTATCACAGAGTGTTGGCTGAGTCTTGTTAGTGTTTGTTTATATTCTCAGGGAGACCATTAAAGAGAGACAAAATCTCAGTGATCCATCCTGTATATGGAAGAAAACAAACCTGGGGCTGGACACAGAGCAGAGCATAACAAGGCATAAATGTGTCCAGTTAAAAATAAGGAAGCAGGGCCTGGAAGACGGCTCAGTGCGTAAAGTGCTTATCACACAAGCCTCGTGATGACCTGAGTTTGGCTTTTTGTTCTGGTTTGTTGTTGTTGTTGTTTGGGTTTTGTGTTTGCTTGTTTTCAAGACAGGGTTTCTCTGTGTAGCCCTGGTTGTCCTAGAACTTGCTCTGTAGACCAGGCTGGCCTCAAATTCAGAGATCTGCCTGCCTCTGCCTCCCAAGTGCTGGGATTACAGGCGTGTGCCGCTGCATTCTACGCTGCCGCCGCCACTGCCACCACCGCCCAGCAAGAACCTGACTTTTATCCTTGGCACCCCCATGAAGGTGAAAGGGGAGAGTAGACTCCACAAGATTGTCCTTTGACTTCCACATACACACTGGCACACAGTGCATGTGAACACACACACACACACACACACACACTCACAAATGCATACACACGTACTAATATACTTACAGTGGTGGTTTGAAAGAAAATGTCCCCCCAAAAGGAGTGGCATTACTAGGAGGTGTGGCCTTGTTGGAGGAAGTGTGTCACTCTGGAGCTGGGCTTTGAGGTTTGTTCTGTTCAAGCTTCCCTCAGTGTGACTTATTAGTTGACTTCCTGTTGCCTGCAAGATGTAGCAGTCTCAGCTCCAGCACCGCATCTGCCTGCACGCCGCCATGTGCCCCATCATATCATAAGGGACAGAGAACCTCTGAAACTGTAAGTGAGCCCCCTCAATTAAATGTTCTTTATAAGAGTTGCCGTGGTCATGGTGTCTATTCATAGCAATAAAAACCCTAAGTAAGACACATACCAATTATCAGTAAATCAAATGTGGAAATAAGTGAGCAAGGGTTAATTAGTTCATTTATAAAGAAATATAGAGCCAAGGGTGGTGCCATAAGCCTGTGACTGCAGTAGTTGGGGGTAAAGGAAAGACAGTGAGCTAAAGCCATTCCAGGCTCTGTAGAGGGGTCCTGTGTCAAAATAGGGGGGTAGATAAAAGTTAAGCAGCACAATGAAACTCCTGGTCATATTGAAGACACACTTCAGAGTCTGTATGGGTTCCTCTGGGGAGCTGGAGAGATGGCCTGGTCATTAAGGATATTGCTACTCTTCCAGAGGACTTGAGTTCAGTTCCCAGCACCCAAGACAGATGGCTCACAACCTTTTCAAGGGATTCAGCATCCTCTTCTGGCCTCCACAGGCCCCTGCACACATGTGACACACACACACACACACACACACACACACACACACACACACAGATAAATGTATACATAAATATTTAATGTTTTAAAGAGCACATTCATATTTTATTCTGTAGAAAAAAATCGTACACACACTGGCTTGTGTGTTCTGAGCTAGCTAAGTCTAGATGCTGCCCAATGGCCATTCAGGAGAAATGTAAGATTTGGTAGCCTTGGTGTGGGACTTGGTAGCCTTGGTGTGGGACTTGGTAGCCTTGGTGTGGGACTTGGTAGCCTTGGTGTGGGATTTGGTAGCCTTGGTGTGGGACTTGGTAGCCTTGGTGTGGGACTTGGTAGCCTTGGTGTGAGCACCACCTTGCTGCCCTTCTACAGAGAGATGGTAATGAAGGAAAAGCAGATTCTGAGTCACAAAGCCAGCCTTGTGCCCAGAGAGGTAGGACTAAACTGTGGATTGACTGGAAGCCTTGGTTTGCCCTCCCTAAATAATCTGTTGGTAAGGATGGGAAGAAGACAGGCCTTCAGGAGCCTAGTCTGGTCTTCTCAGGTGCTGGCTCTCAGGTAAAGCTCAGGTGAAAAATTCATTTCCTAGGACTGATGCGCAGGCTCTTCAGGTAAAGATGCTGGCTGCTAAGCCTGATGACCTGAGTTCAGCCACGAGGAGAGAACTGGGATGCTCCCACATATGTGTGCATGTGTGCCTAAGCACACACATACATACATGAATAAAAAAATGATAAAGACTCATTTCCTCTCTCCTCCTGTGTGCCAACACCAGAAACTCATTGACCCCATGTTAATGGTCAAAGCTCCAATGACCCCACTTGAAAACCATCTTTCTTAAGCACCCTGCACTAAAGTAGCATTCTCTCTCTCTCTCAACAAACGAGGGTTCCACAATAACGCTTCCCCTCCCCCACTGTTCCACAAAGGTCGGGCAGCGTGAGAAGAGGCTTCACTGTGAGTTCTTCCCATGCCGAGCCCAGCTCCTCATCCTGAGGAGCGTGAAAATAAAGCTCAGCACATCCCAGTCCTGTCTGATTGCAGTCACAGGTTAAGCAAATCATTTTTATTTCAAACCAGAGAGTCCTATAATTTATTCATGAATGCCACACGTTAGATCTCCCATTCTGATTTAGTTGCCTTCTTTGAAGCAATTTTATAAGATCTAAATTATGTACAAAATGCTCCCAGCCTAATAGAAAATACCCGAAATATCCCACATTACCGTACGGCATGGTGGTGAAGGACACAGGCTCTGAAGCCAGATCACAGTGGGTTCAAATCCCAGCTTCACTAATGTGGGCAAGTTACCCTCTCTGTGCCTCGATTTCCCCATCTGAAGGACGGTGCTGCCGATAATAGTATCCAGTTCCTAGTGCTGTTAAGAGAGTTAACGAACAAGCATGTGTATAAAACACTAGGAATCATAATGCTACTGAGCAAGCATTTGCTATTGCCATTTCAATTTCTGGGATAAGTCTCTGCCCCGTGAGATGCCCCGGCAGGTAGGGGAACTTGCTGCCGAGTCTGATGGCCCAAGTTTGATCCCTGGGACCCACATGGTAGAAGGAGAACTGATTGCCACCAATGCCTTTTAAACTTGCCTTGACTTCTGACTTTCTCTGTTCTTCTATATCAAACTGCTCCCGCAGGGGAATTTGGAAGCTGGGGTGACTTTGTTCCGTGTTTCCCAGACCATGGGCACTCAATTTTAGCTCCGGAATAAACTAGCTCTTATTCCCTTTGAGGTGAGAGCTGTATTCTTTCCCCCAACAAGCCAAGAACCCAAACTCTCTGATCTGGCCTCCAGAGCCACCCTCACATGCATACAGGCACATGTAAACATGCTCACATACAATAAGTAAATATCTAACATGTTAACCAGATGACAGGCATCCCTAAGCTGATGTCATAGTGAAGAGGAATTTCTTAAGTTTCCAGCAGCCATACAAGGTAGAACCACTGAGGCAGGCAAGAAGAGTGACCATGGTCTGGGAAACACGGAACAAAGTCAAGTTCCCCTGCGGGAGCAGTTTGATATAGAAGAACAGAGAAAGTCAGAAATCAAGGCAAGTTTAAAATGCATTGGTGGGTGTTTCAGAGAGGTGATTTCGCTAGATGAGGGGAATCTGGCCCATTGGCCTTAGATGCTATCTGATGACAGGCTTGGCTTTGTGTTGTTGGAAGTTAATGTCTTCTAAGTTTATAGGTGTTCGGTTAGAGCCTCCCGCTCTCCCCTGCATGGTCTAGAAACTCCGTCTCTCTGTCTCTTTGTCTCTCTGTCTGTCTCTCTGTGTCTCTCTGCCTCTGTCCTGTCTCTCTCTGTCTCTCTGTCTCTCTGTCTCTCTCTCTCCAAACCCCACCTGCTCAGAGAGTCTGCAGAGCAAAGGCATCAAAAAGCCCAATCCCCCGTTCTGAGCACTACTGCAGCTCTCCAGCTCTCCCCAACCCTGAAGTTGCCAGGCGCCCAAGTCCCATCTAAGTGCTCAGCTTTTGACCATACTTGAGCATAAGCCCAGCTTGTGTCAGACACATCATCACCCCTCACCTACAACCTATAAAATCTCCCTGCTTTAGTTGGGGTGTGACGTCTTTGGCCTCTATCACTGGGACTGAAGAACCTACCTGGGAGTTGCTTTGCTCAATATACATGTTGTTTTATATATATTTTCAGTTTGGCTCAATCTGGCTTACTGTGTTGGAGGAGAAACTTATTATTGGGGGGGGGGAGCAGCAGAAAACCTATTAATATATTCCGAAAGGTCTTCTCTATTAGTGACAGGATGTTAACGTTCTGACACAGAAGTGAGCAAGGAGTAGCTATTCACGAGGCTAAAGCTAATCGAAGGTAAGATAATTGGCCTCTGGACCTGCACAGACTTTCTCTATCACTGAAGTTTATCTCCCTCATGGGCATTCTGCCTCATAATTTTGTTACCAAGAGAGGGATTCCGCCTTTGGGGTTCTTAGACTATTTAGTAAGAGAATATAGAAATGGAACCAGAAGAAACTTGAGAGTATTTTTATTAGAGTTTGAGAAAAAACACCAGGACAGGCAAGCTGAAAATCCTGCCTGCTGCCAGCAGAAGGGAGGTGGAGATGAGGGGGAGATGGAGCTACTTACGCTCTGGCCTAAGAAAAGAAGTGGGTTCAGCAATGGAGGTCAGCAAGCAGCTAGTGGGGCAGCTCCACGGCAGGAGGGTGGGAGGGCTGCAGAGAGGCCGGGTGTCAGGGAAAGCTAATTCAGGAAAAAGATAGAAAAAAGGAAAGTTATGGTTTCCTCAGAACTCAGTGCTGCGAGATGGATGCTCTGCAGACAACCATTCTGGTGATAGTGTTTTATTCCGTGTGTGTGTGTGTGTGTGTGTGTGTGTGTGTGTGTGTGTGTGTGTGTGTGTCTTTGCTGCCTTTAGAGACCAACAGAAACTACTGGATCCCAGTGTTCTGGGAGGACAAGTATTTGAGCTCACTGAGGAGATAATTAGTCCTCTCACAGCCTTAATATGTCTTTAGGTGAATCAGCTTCCTCCCTTCCTTCCTTCCTTCTTTCCTCCCTTCCTTCTTTCCTTCCTCCCTCCCTTCCTTCCTTCCTCCCTTCCTTCCTTCCTTCCTCCCTTCCTTCTTTCCTCCCTTCCTTCCTTCCTTCCTTCCTTCCTTCCTTCCTTCCTCCCTTCCTTCCTTCCTCCCTTCCTTCTTTCCTCCCTTCCTTCCTTCCTTCCTTCCTCCCTTCCTTCTTTCCTTCCTCCCTTCCTTCCTTCCTTCCTTCCTCCCTTCCTCCTTTCCTTCCTTCCTTCCTTCCTTCCTCCCTTCCTTCCTTCCTCCCTTCCTTCTTTCCTCCCTTCCTTCCTTCCTTCCTTCCTCCCTTCCTTCTTTCCTTCCTCCCTTCCTTCCTTCCTTCTTTCCTTCCTTCCTTCCTCCCTTCCTCCTTTCCTTCCTTCCTTCCTTCCTTCCTCCCTTCCTTCCTTCCTTCTTTCCTTCCTTCCTTCCTCCCTCCCTCCCTTCCTTCCTTCCTTCCTTCCTCCCTCCCTCCCTTCCTTCCTTCCTTCCTTCCTCCCTCCCTCCCTTCCTTCCTTCCTTCCTTCCTTCCTTCCTTCCTTCCTTCCTTCCTTCCTTCCTTCCTCCCTCCCTTCCTTCCTTTCTTTCTTAATTGTTTTTTAATTTTAAATATTTATATTTTATAATTAGTTTAATTTTACATATAAGCCACGGATTGCCCTGTCCTCCCTCCTCTTTCTTTCTTTCTATCTTTTTTTTTTGGATGGGGGGGGGGCTTCTTGGCCAAGTGATTGACAGGGCCAGGTGGATTAACTCTTAAAAGGAAGAGACAATAGTATGCAATGTTTGGGTCACTTAGAATGTCAGGTCTCCATATCAGGGCCGGGGGTAGAATTTAAGCTCTATTCTTTTTTTGGTTATTATTATTATTATTACTATTGTTTTTTTGTTTTTTTTGTGGGTTTTTTTTAAATAGAGTTTCTCTGTGTAGCCCTAGGCTCTCTTTACCTTAATGAGACTCAGCAACATCTGTATACTGCCACATGGTAATTGTGAAGGAGGTCCTGAAAGGGGGCTTCCTTTTCTAGAGTTACAAGGAAAACACAAGGTGGGGTCTATCCATGGCCTCTAAGGCTGATGAGGCCTGTGACATTCCTCCCTTAAGAGCTGAGACCCCAAACCAATCAAAAGTCAGATCGATGACCAGAGCCCTTGAGTCCTGGCATTTCTGGCCTCCGTCCAGGACAGGCCCTTGCTGGCTTCTGGCCGAGGACCTGAATTAGGCCCCTGACCCTAAACTGCCTACCCTGTCTCTCCTGTCCTCATCAATGCAATCAATTATCTCCTCATGTCCTCACATCAAGTTTCAACAGGAATCACAGACAATATAAACACGGAAATGATAGAGGAGATAGTTACTGAAAAGGAGAGGCAATGAGGCCCGGTGAGGTGGTGCATGCCTGTGGTCCCAGCCCTCAGGAGCCGAAGAAGGGTCTTCATTTGGAGGCCAGCCTGAGCTACAAATTAAGTTCATTCTTGGACTATTTAGAGTATCCAGTCTCAAACAAACACACCAAAGAACAAAAAGGAAAATCTTGTCTCTGAACGTGGCCTTTCCTTGGATTTTATATATCTATAGCCCAATTTCACACTTGACCTGTGCTAGTGACCCTAAGGTCCTTCTTAGATGAGAAGGTTTTCAGTGGCTTCTGAAGCTTCTCGTGTCTATGTTACTGAGATAAACCCACAATTTCTAACTTAGATTTATGTTAGGACAGAAACCCGAGGCCATTTGTAGCAAGGCAGGAGTGCCAGAGAAACCATCAACCAGCACAATCCAGCTATAAAAACAAGTACCCGGGGAGGACTCTCCACAAAAGCCTCCTTCAGACAAAACCCTTGCTTGGATAGCAACGACACATCTAAAAATGGACGTGAGGAAAGTTTGAGCCCTTTCTGCTGTGGATGGATGTTTGCGGGCTATTAACTGGAGAGGGTTCAGAAACAAATCATAAATGGCATGCTAATTCGGGGTTGAATGGAGTAATGGGACACTCTTAGAAATTTAAGAATCCTTCCTAATGGGACTTGTCTATTTGCAATTCAATAAACCAGTATACTTAAATTCAGAGATAAAGGAGGCCACTCAGAACAAAATTAGAGGAATAAATTTAGTAAGGAAGACCAGAAGAGGCAGAAATTGAGATAAGGGTCAAGGTTCCACTCCCATGACTCTATTTCCTAACTCGCTAGGGATCATTAGGGATGGTGTTCTAACTAGACGCTAAATACAGTCCTTCGAGCGGGTGACTAGACCTTGGAACCTGCAGGGGTGATGGGTCACCATTGCCAGGCCACCTTCGTAGACAGGATGCTTGGGGCAGAACGTTAGATGTTTGTAATGGGGAAATAAAAGGAAGAGAAAGGTGAAAACAGGAGAAAAGATGACCAGAGTGTAGGTGAGCGTACATTCTAGTCCTTCAGGGACAGGAAGTTTACACCTCTCGTCCTGGAAGTCTTAACAGTGCCCCTTTCCACTCTCAGGAGTGTATAGATTGGGATGCTAATCACATGAACGTCCTCCACCGAGGAAGTTGGCCAAAGGACCCACGTTTTCGAGTGGGTATAGACAGTCCGCTTTGTGCAAGCAGATAGCCACCCAGCCAAGAAGTGAACTCTTACCCAGCCTGGTCCAGGCCCCGCCCCTGCCCGCCTCACTAGCCCTAGTCCCGCCCTGCTCCCCCGCCCCGCTCCACTTTCCTTCCCTGAGAGTGCTGGACTCGGGAGGTCATCTTCCGTGTTGTTCTGGTGCCACCTGCAGGACATGCTGGGGAATTGCCTCCCTGGAGTAGATTTGATCAATTGCTATTCTCCTAGTCTCTGGGTCCTCAAGACAGACCTTTCCAGTTGTATACTAGGAAGCCATAGGTGTACAGCCAGAAGCCCAGACTCCAAGAGGGTTCCCTGCTTGCCTCCCCAGAGTTCCTGAGGGCAGGACCCAGGGCAGCAGAGGAGCCCAGCCTGGGCAGCCTTGACATGTACACTACTCTCAGTCCCTGCTCTGAAACTCCTCACTCTTGAGTGTGGGCACCTGGAGGGGCACAAGGATTCCTCCTTGTACCCAATGCCCCTTGCTAATTCTGCCAGTAGACTAGTCACCGCAAGTGCTTTCTTTCATAAAACCTGAATAAACCAAGGCCCACTTCCCAATGGACAGCTGAGACTGACCAGCCTCCTGCTTCTAACTGTGGTCCCTCTCTCTGGAGGGACTATACCCAACCTCTCACCCAAGATGATCCTTCTGGTGTGCTACTGGACGATGAGAAGCTCATCTGAGGATTGTTTCTCTGTACCAAATACAAACAGGAAGTTTAATTCAAATAGTACCCAGAAGTTGGGCTGGGGCTATGGTTCAGTGGGTAAAAGCACTTATACAAGCATGAGGCCCTGAGTTCGGATCCCCACAACCACAGGGAGAAAAGCCAGGCATGGTCACACTTGTAACACTAGTGCTGGTATGGGCAGAGGTAAGAGACTCACTCTGGTCTCAGGGAAGAATACAAAGCATGGTAGAGCAGGACACCCAATGTCATCCTCTAGCCTCTGTACATACATTCACAGGGTCACACACACACACACACACACACACACACCCCGTAGCATGCATGTGCACACAAACAAATCGTGCCCAGTGTGTGCATGTATACCACATGAACTCACACACATACACACAAATTATGGCCAGAAGGAGCTGACGGTTCCATCTTGACTGGCTGAAAATTTGGTTATCACACATTACCACACAGCCCAGCAGACAGAGCAAATGCATTCATGGGGCTCCAGTTAGTGCACAGCATCTTTGTGTGTAAGAGCACAAATGCACTAGAAGAAAATCTAGAAGGAAGTACTTTTACCTTTAGTTTCCCTGTAGGTTTTGCATCATTTTGTTAAAGTTCACTTAATTTATGTAGCCTCTCTTTCCTTTAATTTTTTTGTCACATTTTTAATTTATTTATTTTGTGTGAAGAGGAGGGTGTGCATGGCACAGCATGTGTGTGAAGGTTAGAGGACAATGTGCAGGAGTCAGTTGCTGTGGAATAATCCTTCTATACACTGTAAATATATATTGCTCTCATTGGCTAATAAAAAGCTGACAGGCCAATAGCTGGGCAGGAAGTATAGGCGGGACCGCCAGACACAGAGGACGCTGGGAAGAGGAAGGGCAGAGTCAGAGGAGTTGCCAGCCAGACACAGAGGGAGCAGGAGATGAATGTGCCATGCTAATAAAGGTACTGTCACATGGAAAAGCATAAATAGAAATATGAGTTAATTTAAGTGTAAGAGTTAGCTAGTAACAAGCCTGAGCTATCGGCTAAGCATTTATAATTCATATTCAGCCTCTGAGTCAGTTATTTGGGACCAGGCAGTCAGGACAGGAAACATCTGATTATACCCCTTCCACCATAAAGGCCCTGGGGATTGAACTCAGGTGCCTGGCAGAGGGCACCTTTACCACTAAGTCAGCTTGCTGGTCCCATATTATATTTTGTTTTGTTTTTAGTTTGAACAGCTTAGGAGAAAGAGGAACAGACTGTCAGTTTTACAATGTCTTGGGCTTCTGAGGATCTTGTAAAATATTTATTTATTTATTTATTTATTTATTTATTTATTTATTTATTTATTATGTATACCATGTTCCTCCTGCATGTATCATTGCACACCAGAAGAGGGCACCAGATCTTATTATAGATGGTTGTGAGCTGCCATGTGGTTGCTGGGAATTGAATTCAGGACCTCTGGAAGAGCAGCCAGTGTTCTTAACCTCTGAGCCATATCTCCAGCCCCCATCTCTGACAATCTTAATTAGGACACAAACTCAGATGAAGCTACAATTCTGGGCAGGATTGCTCTAGACTCAGCCATGGACACCTTTTTAAGAGGTCTCCAGTAGGAGGGGTCCAGAGGATGGTCTCAGGAAACTTGATTCCAGCCTGGCTATTTGTGGGGAATAACCTGCTGTCTGCTGTCACGCGTTGTCTTTGTTAGGGTTTCTAATGCTAGGGTGAAGAGATACCATGACATTTAACTGGGATGGTTCACAGCTTCAGAGGTTTAGTCCATTATCATCATGGGACATAGCAGCATGCATGCAGACATGATGTTGGAAAAGGAGCTGAGAGTTCTACATATTGATTCGAGGGCAACAGGGAGTGAACTGTCCCACACTGGGTGTAGCTTGAGCATAGGAGACCCTCAAAGCACCCCCCGCCCCCAGTGTCACACTTTCTCCAACAAGGTCATCCCTACTCCAATAACTACACCTCCTAGTAGTGCCCCTCCCTATGAGGACCATTTTCTTCCAAACCACTATATTCCACTCCCTGACCTCCACAGTCTTGTAGCAATATTGTAGTGCAAAAATGCATTCAGTCCAACTTCAAAAATTCCCATAGTTTATAAAGTCTCAAACTTATATAAAAGTCTAAAGGCCAGAGTTTCTTCTGAGATTCTTGTAATCTCTTAACTGTAATTCCTTATAAAATCAAATTCAAAAAGCAAATCACATACTCCCAATAATGACATAGGATATACATTACCATTCCAAAACACAGGGAAGGGAGCACAGTGAGGAAATACTGAAACAAAGCAAGACTGAAAACCTGCTGGGCAAACTCCAAACTCTGCATCTTCATCAAAACACTCTTCAGATCTCCAACTCTTTTCAGCTTTGTTGACTACAACACACTTCTTACTCGGGCTGGTTCTACTTCCTGTTAGCAGATTTCCTCAGCAGGTATATAGGATACCTCCGACATCTTGGTGTCTTCAAGGCAATCCAGGCTTCAACTTCACAGTTTCATGTGATGTCCTCTCTAGGCCTCCATTCAGGGACATCCCTGACACATGCTTGGCCTCAGCGGCTTTCCTTAGTCCCAGAGGAAGAGTTCATAACCCCTTTCTTCTATCCTTGACCCTACCTAAGCCAGAATCGCATGGCTGGAGCTGCAAAGTTCTGCTGCTTGCTGGGGCTGGAACATGATGCCCCTCGTTCAATAATGTCTTCACTAGATTTCTGATTTTGATGGTGTCCTTCACTACCTAAGCTTGGCTATCCTGAAACTGGATCTGTAGACTAGGCTGGCCTCAAACTCAGAGATCTGCCTGCCTCTGCCTCTGGAGTGTTGTGATTAAAGGTTGCCCTGAGGCCACCACTCCCTTCCTTCCATTTCTTAATCAGTTTATCTTCTTGAACACAGGACTTAGCTCCATTCCACTTCCTGATGCTCCTTTTCTCCTCAGATTGTTCATTTTGTATTTCTCCTTGCTCAGCTTGCTCCTTTTCCTGATGTATCTTCATCAGAGTTAACACTCCTAACCATATGACAGAATCTACACTAGGCTGTTGTGAGATTTCCTTTGCCAAGCCAGCCTCAGGCAGACTCTTCAGACAAGGGCAGAAAGCAGCCACAGTCTTCACCAAAGTATCATAAGAATGGTCTCTACTTCCTGTTAGCAGATTTCCTCAGCAGGTATCCTAGGATACACCTCCGATATCTTGGTGTCTTCAAGGCAATCCAGGCTTCAACTTCACTAAACCCACTAAAAATTCTTCTCCACTGAAACCTCTTGATGGCCCATTAAGCAGTTGCTTAAAGTAATTCTACAGCTTTCCTAACCCAAAGTACCAAAATCCAAATTCCTCCAAACAAAAACAAGATCAGGCCTATCACAAGAGTACCCCACTCCTGGTACCAACTTCTGTCTTAGTTAGGGTTTCTATTGCTGTGGAGAGACACTATGACCATGGAAAGAAAATATTTAATTGGGTGATTTATAGTTTCATTCACTAAACCTTCATAGACGTTTAGTCTGTTATCATGACAAGACATGTTAGTATGCATGCAGACATGGTGTTGGAAAAGAAGCTGAAAGTTCTATATCTTGATTCACAGGCAACAGGAAGTGCACTGAACTAGGCACAGCTTGACCTCAAAGCCCATCCTCCAACAAGGTCATACCTACCCCAACAAAGCCACAACTCCCAGTAGTGCCGTCCCTGTGAGGACCATTTTCTTTCAAACCACCACACATCCCCTTAGATTTTTTTTCACTTAAACAAATGGTTATCTCTCCCTTGAGACAAGGGCCATTTGTATTTCATTTACTATTGCAGCCCTACTATTTGGAGGTATATCAGGCCCAAACTAGGGCCCATTCGCAACAGGAGCATAGGCTAATGTAGACTTGTGTCACTTTTGGAAATATGTGAACAGATGACTGCATAATCACTTCTGCTCTACTGAGTGTCTCTAGTGTGTTATCATGAGCTGTGGGTATCGTGAGCTGTGGGTGTCGTGAGCTGGGGATGTCATGAGCTGGGGGTGTTGTGAGCTGGGGATGTCATGAGCTGGGGGTGTTGTGAGCTGGGGCTATGGTGAGCTGGGGGTATGGTGAGCTGGGGGTGTCATGAGCCCCAGGTGTTGTGAGCCCCAGGTGTTGTGAGCTGGGGGCTGAGCACTGTTTCCCTTCCTAGGAGAGGGAAAAGCTAAAGAGCATGAAGACTCAGGTGCAGGCCTGCGGCATGGCTGCCCTGCTCCACTCTAGCCAAGGCTCTTGGGACCTGGGGATTGGCTGTGAGTCACCCCTCCAGGGCCTACAACATTGTCTCTATAGGTATGGAAGGCCACTCCTCACCCTCACACTCAGTCACAGGCACCTCGAACTTGAGCTACATTAACTGGAGCACTAGACAAGTAAACACTGGACCCCTTACTTGTCAGCTTGAATCTGGAGCATGTGGGAGGAGAGGGTACCAAGGAGGTTGAACATTACAGTGGAGATACCTGGCTAACTTTAAGGATCAAGTGTATCCCAAATATTGCATGGGGCATACTAATCCCCCCCCCCCACACACACACACACAATGACTTGGTGCTTATCCACCAAGGTTTAGCTGGGCATCCTGCACCTTGCTTGATCTGTCAGATTTCATGACGGGGCCTGCTCCATTCCTATACTGCTCACTTCTATGCCTAACTTCTAACCACAAAGAGGAACAAGGCAGGACCCAGCCTGAAGGGAGTTGCTGTCTGGTGCAGAAGGCAAAAATGAGCAGAGAGTTCCAAAGCCATGCAAACTCTTTCTGAGCATTTGGGGTCCTTGTTGAAACAGGGACCATATGAGAAGTCACAAGAAATCACAGGACACGAGGTGCAAGTCCAGAAGCAAACCTGAATTTGTATAAGAATGCACATTGGCCTGAGAGAGCATAAAGACCCCCATGAAGAGGGCAAGATAGATCAGTTAGTAAAGTGCTTGCTGCCCACAAGGACCTGAATTCAGCCCCTCAGAACACACATAAAAATCCTGCTGTGCTGGCACATGCTTGCAATCCTAGCACTGGGGAGTAGAAACAGGCAGGACCCTAGGGCTCCCTGGCCAACCACCCTAGCCTAATTGATGAGCCCCAGGCCAATGATAGATCCTGTCTTAAAATCCAAGATGGATTGCCCCTGAGGAGTAACATACACAAGGTTGACCCTTGGGTTTCACACACACACACACACACACACACACACACACACACATACACACATACAGCATGCACAAATTCCCCCCAAAAGATCCTTGGGAAGGGAGGAATTAGTCAATACACTCTACTTAAGTGATTCTTTAACTGCCTGGAACAAAAGCAAGTTAGAACCATCATTGCCTTAAGCTGCATCCCCCAAGTTAACCACCTCTATTGTGAAGGCTTAGCTGATGCAGAACTATAAGCACATTATCAACCAACACAAGGGGAAATGAATGTTTATATGGTCTTGGGGAAGATAAGAGACTTTCTATGCTAAATAGTCAAAACAGGCATTATAAAGAAAGTTAAACACCAGACACATTGTTTTTTCTCCGTGTCTTCTACCTTTTTTTTCTGTTTTTTTTTTTCTCAACATGTAGAAGTTCTGGATTTTATGTAATGAGATATATCAGTGTGAATATCCCCACTGTAATATAAAAATACTTATTAACCAACGGAGAAAAGATGGGTCTATTAATGAAAATTGGATCCAGACAAGGAATGGACAATTCAGCAAAGAAAACATTCACACACACACACACACACACACACACACACACACACACACACTCAGGCGATGAGGGACTGGTTCAGTGGGTAGAAACATTTATTACACAATTGTGAGGACTTGAGTTCGAATCCCCAAACCCATGGAAAAGCCAGATGTGTAATGCAAGTGTCTGCAATCCCAGATGTGTAATGCAAGTGTATGCAATCCCAGAGCTCCTCTGGGAAGATGGTGGACAGAGACAAGAGAATCCTAAAGAGCTCACAGGCCAGGAAACCTGGCTTATGTCTCAGCAAACACCATAGAGTCCCTGTCTCAAAGTGGAAGGTGAGGATAGACACTGAAGATTGTCCTCTGACCTCATCATACCCACTGTAGCATGTACATGCTGCACACACACAACACTCACACACGCAAATAAGAAAAGAAAACAATGTGCACATAGTATTCAATTTCACTAGTAATAATAAAAAAGGAAGATCAAGCCCAATGTTCAAGATGGTTTAGAAAAAAAAGAACTCACATCTCCTGCTGTACAAATGTAAGCAGTAGCAACCTGTACTTTCTGTATAGTCAAATATATGAAATCTAGCCAGTAACCACTAATAACTTATTGTTGTATATCAGAGAGAACTTAAATATCATTACAGCATCGTTGACAGTAGTCTAAAGAATGAAGACAATATACACACCCACAAACAAGGCCACTGTTGACGTATTGGGCATTCACTTCATCATAGTTCCCTGTCTTGTTCTGAACAGGTCCAGCCTCAAGTGTGGTCTTCCTGCTGTATGGCTCTCAGAGCATGCACAGTTTCCTATATCCCTACAATTTGTACAAAGATATAAACAGTATACCTTTAAAAAACAAGTATTTTGTTTCAAATAAAACACAAAGCTTTTTCTTTCTTTTTTTTAAGATATAGGTCAAAGACATAGTTGCAATAGCTTATTGTAGAATAATTCTATAAAAATAGCCACTGTAGGGGTTGGGAATTTAGCTCAGTGGTAGAGTGCTTGCCTAGCAAGTGCAAGGCCCTGGGTTCGGTCCTCAGCTCTGGCAAAAAAAAAAAAAAAAAAAAAGCCACTATGTGGTGGCTCAAGAATATTGTATTCTTCTGAGAGGATTAGAAAGCTCAGGTCTCAGGGCTGGAGGGATGGCTTAGATATTAGAGCACCTGTTGTTCTTACAGAGGACCAGGGTTCAGTTCTCAGTACCTGCATGGTGGCTCACCACTGTCTGTAACTCTAGTTCCAGAGGATCTGATGCCCCCTTCTGGCATTTGAAGGTACTGCATGCATATAATGCACACACATACACATAAAAATAGGATCAAGTCTCCCACACCTATTTGCAAAGGCATTTGCTTACCTAGGGTCTTCCTGAAAGTGTCCCAACATATTCCTACCTAAATTGGAGGTTCCTAAGAATTTCTGTGGCTGTGGCTTGACTCTTGTGGTCTGAGGGTGATTTGAGAGAATGTTAGACAGAAATACCCAGGCCCTGAGGACTAACCTGAGGTTGAATAACACAGCCAACATCTAATGAGGCCATCTTAGACAAGCTACCTACTCTTCACAAGTCTCTACTTTATCATTCTTTAAATGGGTACAAATTGCCACATTTCTTTTCTTTTTAAAATTATTTATTTATTTTGTGAGTATGGGTGTTTTGGCCGCACACCAGAAGAGGGCATCAGATCCTGCAAGACTACAGTTATAGATGGTTGTGAGCAGGAGCTGGAAATTGAACTCAGGACCTCTGGAAGAGCAGCCAGTGCTCTTAACTACTGATCATCTCTCCAGCCCTGGCCTCATTTCTTATGAGGGCAGGAAGGGGAAATACCTCCAAGGGAGTAGCAGCATGCCAGCACACAGCACACCTGTCTGTTCCAGGCCTCTCATTTTCTGTAGTCACCAGCAGCAGACTGTCCCCAGGACACTAGCATTCAAGTTGTGTGTGTCTTCATGCTGTGTAGTTTTTTATTGCCTGGGGGCACCTGATCAAGGCACACTGACTTTGATATGGGTGTTGAGGAAGAGCTTGAACATACCTCACAGGCTCTGACTACCTAAATGCATGTGGTCAGTGTTACCTGAGCTCTACTTCCTCTTGTGCAAAGAATGAAGCCAGACCAGTTCCTTCCCAAGCCTTCTCCAGTAGCTCTCAACAGAGGAATGCTGTTTCCATTTGGAAGAAAGGCTGGGCTGCTTGATGTTAGGTTGAATCTAGGCAGCTGGTTGTAATGTGTCCTCCCATCATTGAGGGAGGAACTAGATCTAGCCTTCTCATTCCCCATGCCCTTTCAGAGGTAAAAGTCTACTAGTTTGGGGCACTAGAGGTATTTAGATGCTGTTGGCCATCCCCAGCCTGCATCCTCCTTAAAGGCAGTCTCAGAAGGCACCAGATCTTCCTTCTCTTCAGCCTCTACAGTTACTGCCCACAAACTGGTTTATACAGACTCCTGCAATTTCACCTCATTTCATTTGTCCAACAATTTGGCGTTTGTAGGTTTGCCTGAAGGAACTTAACCATTCACAGATGCAGATGGAGGGAGGAGCCACTTTAGGCAATACTGTGGAAACCGCTCCAGGTTGGCAAAGGGACCTGGGGTTGGTAGGGAGGTTCCTGGCCAGGCCTGATGGTGGTGGTCTACATTCTGAAAAGGGCTGGATTGGGGAGGGTGCAGGAGAACTTCACGGCTGCTTTATCCCCTCCTCCATGCAAGGCCTCAGCAATAGCAGTGATCCCAACTGGACAGACAGACAGCACAAGGTCCAGAATGAACATCATTCAAGCTGCTCCACAGAGGCTGAGGTCTACTCCCTGGGACAGCATGACTGGCATGCCTGTGTTGGCAAGAGTCTCCAGTCTGTGTAGAACTGTGGAGGGAAGGCGGACCCCCAGAGCCCACTAATATGTTAGTGTTCTGTCGAATCATTGTAAGCTATTGCTTCCTGGAAGAAAGAAAGACTGTTTGTGTCCCCCAATACCTGAGAGCTCACTGAAACTGCCTCAGAAGTTCTATCTGCAACACGGGAAGAGGCCTGGACTCAAGGGGACTGGAGCTTAGAAGACATGAAGGCAAATGTTGGCTCTTGTGTGACCTTGGATAAGTCAACCTCATCTGCACAAGCAGAGTGTGATGGGATCCTCTTGGCTGTTAACTTGACTACACTTGGACTCAACTAGAACCCAAGCATCTAGGCACACCTGTGAGGGTTTTTTCTTGATTGGATCACGACGGTAGGGAGACCTATCCTAAATCCAGACCATTGGAGTTCAGCGGCCCCACCTTCTGGTGGCAGCTTGCCTTTGATCTCACTGGCAGGTTCGCCTGTCCTGCTGCTGAGGCGTTCCTTTCTGTCGGGACACCTCAGTGTTGGACTCGCCAGACCACAGCCTGTGAGACACTCTAAATGATAATACATCCCCTTTGATTCTATCTGCTGTGTTTGTTTGAGTGAGAATGGCCGCCATAGGCTCATGTTTGAATGTTTCCCAAAGGTCCATTATGTTAAAGACCCGGTCCCTAGCCTCGGACCTCTAAGATGGGGAGGCTAGTGGGAGGAAGTCCCTTCAGTGTAGGTGTGCCCTTGGGGGAGACAAAGGGGCCCTGGTTTCTCCTCTCTGTCTCTTTTCCTTTCTGATTGCCATGAGGTTTTCTGACCGAAACCTAGAAAACTATGAGCCAGGAGGAACTTCTAACTTTTTTGGTTTTTTATGTCACAGGATTTCTCTGGGTAGCTTTGGAGTCTGTCCTGGATCTCGCTCTGTAGACCAGGCTGGTCTTGAACTCATAGAGATCGGCCTGCCTCTGCCTCTGAGTGCTGGGATCAAAGGCGTGTGCCAGCACTGCCTGGTGAACTTGTGACTGTAAGGTGACCATCCCAGGTGTTTTACTGTGGCTTGAAAAGCTGGCATGGAAGATGACACAGGAAAGGGCCTGCTAGACAAGCATTAGGGGCTGACTTTGGATCCTTAGAACACATATAAAAAGCCAGATATGGCAGTCCATGCCTGTCACCTCAGCATTGAGGTGGGATGAGGTAGAGACAGACAGATCCCTGAAGCCAGGTCAGCCAGCCTCACCAAACTGATGACTATTAGGTAACATGAGGGACCCTGCCTCAAAAACTAAAGGTAAAGGGTGACATAGAAAGACACCCTGCACTGACCGGGCCTCCACATGCATGTGCCCACGCATATACACACTACATGCAATCAACCCTCACCCCACCATGCACACAAATAAATACATGAAATTGGAAAGCTGACCATCGTACCATGATGACCATTTTCAAGTGTGCAGTACAACAATCTAAGTATACTAAAAGTGCTGTGCAGACAGCTTCTTGAACCATCCCCATGCAAAACTGAAACTACCTACTAAACAGCTCCTGAGTCCTCTTCCCTGACCAGCCACTCTACTCTTTTCCTGTGTCTGACTAAGAGGCTGAGATAAGGTGAATCATACAGGATGTGGCTTTTCGTGAGGACACTTGGTGTGGCATTCTCAGGGCCTGCCCATGTGATAGCATGCATCACAATCTTCTTCCCTTTTTTGGTCAAATGACTTCCCATTGTATGAGTGGACACCTTTGTTTATTCGTCCATCAGTGGTCACCCAGGTTGCTCCCACCACTCAGCTATTTTGCATCAAGAGAAAGTAAAAGCATTAACATGGAACTATAAGGTGAATGTTCTGCCGTGAGGTGGGCATGCCACTCTCCTGCACTTGAGTTCCCTTTGACACAGTTTTGTTGTTTGTTTCATCTTTGTATAACCCCCCCCCCAGTAGATCCATGCATTCCCCTCCCATCCCAGCTGTTTCCTGGGTTTTATGAAGAATGCACTCTTCTCTTTCCTTGTGGAAGTTCCCTTTTTCACTTACTGTGAAAGGTTTGTACTTCTGGCTCTGCTGGTTGTTTTTAATTGCTGGATGACATACTGGAGGACGCAGAGCCCAAGGCTGCTCCAACTGCTGCTTGGGTATGAGTTGGTGTGGCCACTCAGGAAAGCAGCTCTTCCTTTAGTCATGTGATGCCAGGAATTTTCCTGTAATTACCTGGAGGACAGGAGTCTGGCAGCCATCAGTACTTTGGTGACAGTCACGCTCAGCTGTGGGACAATTGCTATAGACCCAAACAAGAGCAGAGAAGATGAGGGTCCCCTGGGACTCACTGAGCACATGGCCAGGTACTGGGCAGGGGCAACAAGGACAGAGAGGAATATATACCTGTAGAGAACAGACACTAAAAATCAGTCTTTGCAAAACACTTCAGTCACTCGGGTGAATCCAAGGGGTACGTATGCCCTCAAAACACTGTTACGTTTATTGGGGTAACCATTAACCAAGGACCTAACCTACCTGACAGTGGGCTAGGCCATATCACTTCATTTTATCTTGTTGTCCTGCAGGAGTTCCTGACAGTGCACCACAGCCAGCTGTGTTCCCTGCATCCCCTGACGAGGAAGCCGAGGCTCTGCATAGTCAAGCAATGTCTTAAAGGACACAGAGCTAGAGAACAGCTGAGCCAAGAATAAAACCTGGGGCTCCAAAACTGGTCCTCCAGTAAAGGCAAGCAATGTCTGAGGGCTCGGGCTAGCTCGCTGCCAGGAAATCTTTCTCTACATGCTCGAAAAATAGCAAATGCCCATCTTTCATATACTGCCATCAAAGCCAGCAGCCCTTCCTTTTCAGAGGCAGTTTTAAGGGAAGCTTCTAGGGCAATGCTCCAAGCTAGAAGAACTCTCCTCCACATCTGTTTCTGCAGGCCCTGGTGTGTCCATGTATGGAAGGATTTCCCAAGGTGGCCTGGAGGCCTACAGCATTGTCCTTAGATATAGGTCAGAGGCAGCCCAGCCCAACCTGGCCACTACCACTGCAAGAGTTCACATGGCTTTCCAATTGTTTGTCCGTCGCTTTCAAAGACTCCCTAAGCAGCAGGCGATGCACAGATACCGTCTAACTCTATCTTCTGCCGTGGACACGCCTCCAGTCTCAGAGCTTGAATATGCCATCTGTACACGCAGCCCCAAGCCATGTCCCAGCATGTCTTCTGGTTAAACAGATGTTGCTCTCTGCTTCCCTCTCACAGATGGCTGGAGCTGCCAGTGGTCCCTTAAGATGTGCAGCCTGGGTCTGGCTTAGTTTCAAAGAGGTGCTTATAGGAACAGAGGCTGGGCTACTTCCACGAGGGACTCTAGTCTTTCTTGGTTCAGTGACCCCTGTCCTGGGTGTTCTTTCTCCACATTTCAACATGATAATGTGCTATTCTTCCCCAAGTTGGATTGCTCATTTCAGCCAACTGAGGCATGTTCTTCTCGTGTGTGTGTGTGTGTGTGTGTGTGTGTGTGTGTGTGTGTGTGTGTGTCCATTCCTCCATATGTGTGCACCCATGGTCACTTCATGTATCCTCCTCTATTACTCTCCTCCTTATTTTTTGAAGTTAGGTCTCACACTGATCCTGGTTAGGCTGGCTGAACAGTGGGGCCCTGGAATCATCCCATCTCTACCTCCCCAGTGCTAGGCTTCCGGGTGAATACCACCATGCCCAGCTTTTTACTCGGTGCTGGAGATCCAAATACAGACACTCAAGCACGCATAACAAGTGCTCTACCCAACAGACCACTTTCCTGCTAAAACTAAATAAATAGAAAGCAGGGCATTATGTCTGCTTCATTTACCAGCCAAAATGGCAGCTGTGCTGTAACATAAACTGAGTACTGAGTTCCAGAGCCTTGCTAGAGTAAGGGCTTGGAGCTAAAATAAGAGTGTGCGAATGCACACTCCTCTCGGCAAGAACACGAGGATATTCAGGTATGTTCTAAGCACTTTCCTGTCTCAATAATGCATGTGTAGTCAGAATAATAATAATCATGTCTGAGGGCTTCTGAACCAGGAAGCGTGTTGATTTTTCACACCTACCTCTGTTAATAATCCCTACTTCACATATCAAGAAACCAAGGCTGTAAATTGTGTTTTTCACAGCTTGTGTGCTGAGCCCACATTTGAGCCCAGATCCTATGCCCCTATGCCCTTGCCATTAAGAATCTAAAGTCAAGCCGGGCGCTGGAGGCACACACCTTTAATCCCAGCAGAGGCAGAGGCAGGTGGATCTTTTTGAGTTTCAGGTCAGCCTGGTCTACAGAGTGAGTTCCAGGACAGTCTAAAAAAAAACAAACAAACAACAACAAAAAAAAAAACTACACAGAGAAACCCTGTCTTGGGGGGTGGGGAGCCTGTCTTGGGGGGGAAAAAGGTGTGTGTGTGTGTGTGTGTGTGTGTTTTCAATTACATCTAAAGTAGGCGACTCTGAGTTTGGAAGAATTCTACTTAAACAAGCCATTGAGATTAGCTGAGAGCAACAAAACACTAATGATCTCTGAAAAAACATAAGCCACATGATACCACTGCCAGAGATGAGGAAGCAGGTGACTTTCTTGTGAATGTCTTTTGCTGGCAGACCATGAGTTAATAATTAGCCTGTAGCCAGCTGTGCCTGTTCCTTAGGACACACACACACACACACACACACACACACACACACACACACTGCTTGTTTGTGCCACCTATACAAAGTCAGTGACTGCCTTGGGTTAAGAGACGAGCATTTCACCAGATGGTTGTGGCACATACCTTTAATCCCAGCACTCAGGACAGCCAGGGCTACACAGAGAAACCTTGTCTTGAAAAAAAAATGAGAGAGAATAAGACAGAGTCACACACACACAGTCATTTTCGGAGAAAGCACCTTTGAATCAGGTGATACAGAAAGATAAGGATCTTCTGTAGGAAGGAAACTTGCTTCCACAAGCTCCCTTTGGCTCAGTGACTTGAGCAGGGCCGCGGAAGGAGCCTGCCACCTGAATCCGGGCCTCTCTCCCATCTCTTTCTTGGAGCCTTGTCTTTATTGCCTAATCCAAGATACAAAGTAAAATTACCGAGGTTTCTCAACAGGGGCTGGAGAGATAGCTGGTGGACCTGAGTTTGATCCTCAGAACCATTGTACAAAATCTGACTGTGGACTGTCTAGATGACTCAGCAGGTAAAGACACTTGCTGCCAAACCACCCATCTGAGATTGATCTCTGGGACCCAGCTCCTGCAAGTTGTGCTCTGACCTCCACAAGTGTGCCATGGCTTGTGTTCCCCTGCCCATAAACAAACAAACGATTGAAAAAACTTCCCCCAGGCCTTTAATCCCAGCACTGGGGAGGTAGAGGCAGGCGGATCTCTGTGAGTTCAAGGCCAGTCTGGTCTCCAAAGCGAGTTCCAGGAAAGGCGCAAAGCTACACAGAGAAATCCTGTCTCAAAAAACCAAAAAAACAAAACAAAACAAACTTCCAAGCCAGGCATGGTGAGAGGCTGTAACTGTTGGTTAAAGTGGCGGCGGCGGCGGTGCTCATGCACAGAATCCTTACAGTAACTGGGACAGTAGAAACAGGCAGATTGCTAGGGCCTAGTGAGTGAGCTCCAGGCCAGGGGGAGACCCTGTCACCAAAACCAAGGTAGTCATCTCCTCAAAAACAACACTGAGGGCTGTCATCTGGCTTTCATGCCTGATAGGAAATCACAACATGTCCACACAGTTGGGCTTTCCCGGTGGACCGCCTATTTCCTGTTCAAAATAGCCATTTCCATGTCAGAACATCTCGAGTGGCTAGGACTCTGTGGCTTTACATGGTTGCATAAAGCGCGTGCGGCCATTTGCCATTTAATCTACGTGTATGCGTGGAGTAGCCACATGCAGTCCTGTACGCATGTGCGGCTCACTCTTTAAAAAGCCAGCGCCATTTTGCACAGGTCTCTCTCCTCTCTCCTCTCCTCCTCTTCTCTCCTCTCCTCACTCACGTGTGTGCTTCACACAGGCCTGTCACATCTCTTTCTATCCTATATTAATAGACAGCTCTTCTGTGGATTTGTCGTGTTCGGGACGTGTTCCTCATGGGGTAAGAGCACCATAAATAACTAACAATGCCTACACACACACACATACACACACACACACACACACACACACACACACACACAGAGAGAGAGAGAGAGAGAGAGAGATCCCCTAGTGCAGACCACAGGTTTGGGCAGCCTAGGGATGGGGCAAAGTTAAACACAGCATGAAGGTACAGCTGATTTGAAAGGAGAACAGCCATGGTTTCAGGGTCCTTGGATTCTCCACAGAGGAAACAGGAAGTCCAGGGTCAGCTTTACTCTCAGCCTCAACCCTAGTCTGTTCACGCTGGTTTGCTCTCTGACCCCAGATACAGATGCTGAAGTCAGACTGTCTAGGCACCAAGCCTAGTTACAGTTGGGTGAATGCAGGCTGTTCCCCCAAGCTTGGTGTGCCTCAGTTTACTCATGTATAAAGTGAGAACAATAACAACATCTCTTCTGAAGCATCACCACGAGCATTAAAGGACTAATTTATTTAAGAGCTTCAGGTTGTGGGTAGCACCAAGAAAGTCCAGGCCTCTGCTGTGTTATGAACACCTCAGTTTCTCATCCAGATTGCTCTGCCTTTTGACTTTTTCCTTTGACTTTGTGATTCAATCAAGACCTTATCAGTTAGTCCTCACAAATAGTGCACATTTCATGTTTGGTTAATTCTAGGATATAGTAAAACTTCAAGTCCCAAACTAGTGTGTCCCATGAATAGCCCAGACTCTACCACCATCCTGCCTCATCTTTGTTTTCCTTGTTCATGTCATTTGGTTTCTGTGCCCCAATATAGGCCACCCCCTTTGCTGACAACTTCACCCCCACTCTCCAATGGCTTCTCCTGGGTCACCGTTCTTTCTTCCTCCCTTAGCTCAGACATCACAGGGTCTGGGTTTTCACTGCATCCCTGACCACTGTGCTGGGTTAGATAGAGACTCCCATCACCCCAGCTGTCCTTTATCAGGTGGTCTAGTTTCCTATTACCTACAAAACAATCAGCCCTGGGACACTGACTGTGGGTGGCCTTTATCTTTGATCTTTGTATCCTTGTAAATGTGCTTTCTCCCATTCTCCACCCTGTCCTCTGTCCTGGAGGCTGACCTACTTGTCCAGACTCCCGAGGTTCTTTGCTTGTGGTGGTTTGAAAGAAAATGGCCCCCAAAAGAAGTGGTATTATTGGGGTGTGTGTGGCTTTGTTGGATGAGGTTTGGCCTCATTGGAGGAAGTGTGTCACTGTGGAGGAGGGCTTTGAGATCTTATATATGCACAAGCTTCCCTTAGTGTGATACCGTCAATCCCCATTGCCTGCAAGATGTAGGGCTCTCAGCTACCTCTCCAGCACCATGTCTGCCTGCATGTCACCATGCTCCCCACCATGCTGATAATGGACAGAACCTCTGAAACTGTAAGCGAGTCATCCCAATTAAATGTTTTCTTTGTAAGAGTTGCCGTGGTCATGGTGTCTCTTCACAGCAATAAACACCCTGACTAAGACACTGCTTCTAGTTGGTTCTGACCAGTTTGAGTGAGGCCAAGTTTGAGTGAGGAAAGGGGTAAAGTCAGGTTTGGTTTTTTTTTCCTCTCTCCTTCCATAGTCCAAGTCTGTGTGTGTCCCTCAGCCAAGGCTCTTCTTCAATTGACTCTGCAAGAGCATTTCTCAAACTGTCTAGGATTCAGCTACTTTGTTTTAATTTACTTCCTACCAAGTGCAATATAATACTTTCCTATGTCAAACAGGAATTGTTAAAATGTAATGGAAAGAGTAAGAAGCAGTGACTAGAGACCAGGGAGATGCTCAAGCTGGGTCAAGTGTTTGCCGTGCAAACACGAGGACCCGAGTTCAGATCCCCAGCAGCTGCAAAAAGCCTGACACACCTGTAATCCCAGTGCTGGGAGATGGAGACGAAGGTCCCTGGTGCTCACTGGCCAGCTAGTCTAGGCAAACAAGCTCCAGGTTCAGTGAGAGACCCTCTCTCAAACAATAAGGTGGAGAGAGATTAAGGAAGACACGGGACAACTGCTTCTGGCCTCTTCATGCATGTATACCCACAAACACATGCACCCACCCACATAGGCACCACCTCCTACATGCACATCTACGAACACACATACACACAAAGATAAAATGAAAATGACTATTAAAATGTAAGATAAGGTTTTACTACTAGACTCAAAGTCATAGTTATATTTGAACACATAACCAGAAGAAATACAACGTAGTACAATTGCCAAAACTATGCATGTTACTCAGTGAAAGTGTACATGCTAATAACTGTGGGGACTTGCTGCTACACAGCTAAGACCTTGCCATTCCACAGTCAGCTCTACACAAAAACATCATGAGGTCACCCAGTTGCTCACATTAAATGCTTACCCGTTGTGGTAGTTTGGATGTAACTGGCCCCCATAAGCTCATAGAGAGTGGCACTATTAGGAGGTGTGGCTTTGTTGGAGTGGGTGTGGCCTTGTTGGAGGAAGTGTGTCACTGTGGGGATGGGCTTTGAGGTTTCCTATGCTCAGGATACCGCCAGTGACTCAGTTGACTTTCCTGTTGCCTTTCTGATCAAGATGTAGCCAGTTCCACGTCTGCCTGCATGCCACCGTGCTCCCTGCCATAATGACAATGGACTGAACCTCTGAAACTGTGAGCTGACACTTCAATGAAGTGTTTTCCTTAGTAAGAACTGCCATGGTCATGGCGTCTCTTCCCAGCAATAGAAACCCCAAGACACCCTGACAAAACGATGTGCATGTCGATACTTTACACTTTACAATTTTTCATTTTGTTAATTTATCTAACCTAGGTTGGAGCGACAGATCTTATGACTAAATGGTCATCATATATGCACAAACAAATTTAATATTGGAAACATTACACTTGTAACTGTAGAAAGATCGGTCTTAAGAAGGCATACTGGCCCTATCTTGGTTAGCTTTTGTCAATGTGACACAAGCTGGAGTCGTCTGGGAAGAGGAACCTCAGTTGAGGAAACGCCTCCATCAGATTGGCCTGTAAGCAAGTCTGTAGGGCATTTTCTCAATAGTGATTGACATGGGAGGACCAGCCCACTGCAGGTGACACCACTCCTCGCGGGTTTTATAAGAGCAAGCTGAGCAAGCCAGTAAGCAGTGTGGTTCTCCATGGTCTCTGCTTCAGCTCTTGCCTCTGGGTTTCTGCTGAGTGCCTTCCTTGGCTTCCCTCAGTGATGGGCTATAAGCTATAAGTGGAGATAAACTCTTTCCTCCCCAAGTTCTTTTTGGTCATGGTGTTTAAAGCAAATTAAGACAGGCATTCATGGGAGAAGGATCTCAAGCACTTTCAGAAAGCTGAGACTCTTCACTTTTTAATTTCTAAATGATGCTGCTTTCAAAATTCATCTCTAATTTCTGTCATTATCTGACGCGAACAGTTCCTCCTGTGAAATCATAGCTCTGGGTTCACCCATTTCCTGTGCAGCCCCCTTTTGATATGAGAATCCAGTGCTTTTGAATTGAATACATTCTATCCATTGCATAATGTGTTTGGTGTCACGTTTTTGTACACGTGACATGCCATGTCAGAATTAGCATCAACCTCTCTGGACATCTCTGGTAACTAATGGAACATGCTATTTGAACTGGGTAGAAGGTCCATTTTCCAAGTTTCTATTCTTTCCTCACACAAAGGTCACTACATACTCAAGATCTTAAGCCAAAAGTTCTGGTAGCTCACAACCTGGAAGTTTTGGAACCAGATGGGATGAAACACTAAGAGTTTGGCTATCATTCAACTCTTCCTCCCCACCCCCACCCGAGACAGGGTTTCTTTGTGTAGTTTTTGGTGTCTGTCCTGGATCTCACTCTATAGACCAGGCTGGCCTTGAACTCACAGAGATCTGCCTGGCTCTGCCTCCTGAGTGCTGGTATTAAAGGCATGTGCCACCACCGCCCAGCTATTCATTCAACTCTTGATAGAACGTTCTCTTAGACAACCACCAGACTTCAGCATCTAAGCACAGCTTTCCATGACAATGTCTCAAACCAAACACATTAGCCAGCCCTGATGGATCTTCACTGTGTTGCTTAGATACCAAATGTTTCTGGAAGGTGGGTTAGGAGAATGACTTTCTCCATGAAGGGTCACATGTTGACTTACATTCTGCTGCAAGCATCTTAATCTGAATATAGACCTGGGAGCTTTTGTCTGTCATTTCCCCTAACTGCCAGACCATCTTCCCACCTGGAACCTAGCTACATCATCTGACACAGTCATGTACTTGGATGTTCTGACAATGGCCAACTGCTATACACTGTTCTAAATGTCTGCTTTTGGTTGCCATCCCCTTCTCGTCATGGACTGTGTAGCTCTGCATATCACACTTTGAATGATGATATCTCTCTACCTGATTCCCCTATTTCCAACTCTGGCAGGCACACACTTTCTTTTCTCCTCTGGTCTCTCTAGGTTCCTGTTCTCTTCCACACAGGACCCTCACAATCACACCTTCATAAATTATTATCTTTTATTTACTTTTTTTGGAAACAAGGTCTCACTATGTAGCCTTGGCTATATAGATCAAATTGGCCTCTAACTCATAGAACTCTGCCTGTCTCTGCTTTCCAAGTGTTGGGATTAAAGGCATGTATCACTACATTTGGCCTTAAGGTATACACATACATGTGCACATGTGTGAAGGTCAGAGGTTGACTTCAGTGTCTTCTTATACCACCTTCTATGTCATCATCATCATCATCATCATCATCATCATCATCATTTTGAAACAGCCTCTCTTACTGAACCTGGAGCTTGACAATTTGGCTAGACTGGCTGACCAGCATAGCCTCGGTGTTCTTCCTGTCTCCACCTCCGCAGTGCTGGGATCACAGGATACTCAGCTTTTCATGTTTGTGCTGGGGATCCGAACTCAGGTCCTCATGTTTGTATGGCAAGCACTTTACACACCGAGCTATCACTCCAATTCTCCTTAATTGTTATATTGGATTTTTAAATAAAGCTCCTCCTTGAAATTAGCCTGAGATTTCTGTCTTTGATAAAACCTCCGAATGTAGCACTGCGCAGTCACAGAGAAGACACATGATATGTGTTGACTGGATAAATGATCAGATAACTCTTTTGAAGAAATAAGATCATGTTTAGAAGGAGGTCAAATAAACAAACCAAGAGCCACCCTAGAGACTCCTAAGATGTCCTTTTCCCTCGGAATCTGGAGTCCTTGGCAGGGCCATTACTCCTTTATAATGTTGTTCTGTAAGATGGAATAAGGCCCAGGCTTTGGAAGGACACAGCCCTTCTGAGTCCTAGGACTTGAAGTATGGAGCTCCTCCTCTCCCCCTCCCAATCCAGGGGTACTTCTTTCTTGTTGTTGTTTTTTTGTTTGTTTGTTTTGTTTGTTTGTTTTTGTTTTTTCAAGACAGAGTTTCTCTATGTAGCTTTGCGCCTTTTCCTGGAACTCACTTGGTAGCCCAGGCTGGCCTCGAACTCACAGAGATCCGCCTGCCTCTGCCTCCTGAGTGCTGGGATTACAGGTATGCTCCACCACTGCCTGGGGCACTCCTTTCTTAAACAATCCGTACAGTCTTGGGTCACTCCACCTTAGACAGTGACGTGCTACGTGTGACTCTCTGAGGCAGCCTTCTGCCACTCAGAATCTGTGGGAATCTGTTATTCTTGTTTGCAGGATGATCTTTTCCCACGAATCTCTTCTTTAGCTTCCTGAGTGGAAGAGGACAGTCCCTGCTGGCAGAATGTAAGTAAGTAGTATTGTAACTTGCGGGGGCACAGGCATTCTGGGAGCAAGTGCTTCTGTTCTGAAGGGAACTGTGCCACCTTTTGGAGGCCAGGAAGACCCCGGGCTGCCTGCCTGTGACTAAGAGCTGCTCTAGGGAGCGGAGTGGGGGAGAGCTGGCACTGTGAACCATTTCTTTCTGGCTGGAACTCCACATCACTCCCACAGTGGGTATGCTAATCTCAGGAGTGGGCTAGGGCCCAGGAAGGAGGAGCTCAGGAGAGGGGGGCAAGGAACCCAAACAACTGTCAGTCAGTGCTTTGTGATTCAGACCTTCCAGTTGTAGAGGGAGTGATTGGGGTTGACATGAATTCCCAGAATGCCTGACACACCCACCAGCAAGCGGGCCTCAACCCATCCCAGGGCCCTTCAGTTAACCAGCTGAGGGTTTGTGTGGCTCTGCAGCAAACAGCATGTCCCTGCGAGAACATCAGTGAGGCTTGCAGGAGATTGACCCTGCACCCCGCGAGAACATCAGTGAGAGTTCCTGTGGAAAATGGTCGAGAGGCTTGCAGGGGATTGACCCTGTAATTTTCAACAGGGGAGGTCATTTCAGGGCAACTGGTGCCCTGCCTTTGCTGGAAGCACCACACACCTTAGCTTCTGTTATTTCTTAATTGCTCAAGCAGATTGGTCAACTGTTGGTTTGGTGGTAACAGCAGGAATATTTACTCTGTGACTCTGGGAGGACATGGGATGGTGCATCTGGAAGACAGGGGAAGGTGTTGCTCTAAGGCCTGCTGAGAAACACCTTTTCATGGAGTCAGCACTGGAAAGGAATACTCTCAGCATTGTGGAAGCTGAAGAGAGTTCTGAGACCATTGCCCCTTTGTTTTAAAGACCTGGACACGGAAGCTAAAGAAATGTATCACTGCTGAAGATTACCCAGGAAATGATAAAATCAGGATTAGAATCCAGATCTCAAGGCTGCTAGTACAGTGTGACTTCTAGCGTGCTCTGCTGCCACACAATGTATCCTTGTTTCTTCATTCATTCATTTGTTCATCATTTTTTCATTCATTCACTCACCCAGTATTTGTTGAACACTGCTATGAGTTGGCCCTGTGATACAAACATATAGGTTTAATGCCAGGAAGTTTAGGTGTTAGAAGACACATTAAACAGGGAATTAAACAATAAACAACGGCAAAAGTGGAGCCTTATAAGAATTTGAGGGTGCCAGTGACACCAGAGCTTACAGACCTAACTCTGGGGAGGTGATAGTGTGTGTGTTTGTCAAGGTGACATAAGCTGGAGTTTCCAGGAAGACAACCTCAATCGAGAAAATGCCTCTATCAGATTGCCTGGAGACAAGTCTGTAGGGCATTTTCTTGAGTAATGACAGATGTGGAGCCAACCCTGGGCAGGTAGTCCTGGGTTTTATAAGAATGCAGGCTGAGCCAGGGTGTAGTGGTACATTCACACTTTTCCCTGGACTCAGGAGGCAGAGGCAGGGGGAAATCTTTGTGAGTTCGAGACCAGCCTGGTCTATGCAGTGAGTGTTAGCTACATGTGGGACCTGTCTAGAAAAAAAACAAAAACAAACAAACAAACACAACCGGAAAACAAAATAAAACAACAAAAACAGAAACAAAAAATCAGAGGGGTGCAGTACAAAAGAGAGAGAGGGCGAGCGAGCAGGCCGGGCAAACTGTGCTCCATGGAGAAGAAGGCCATAAGCAGTTTTCCTCCATGACCTCTACTTCAGCTCCTGCCTCTGGGTTCCTGTCTTGAGTTCCTGCCTAGGTTGTCCCTGATGATGGACTGCAACCTGAAAGCCAAGTAAACCCTTTGGTCCCCAAGATGCTGTGGTCATGGTATTTATCATAGCACTGGAAGCCTAACTAAGACTGAGATCCTGGAAGCTGTCCCAAGACGTTCAGGTGATACACAGCTGGAACTGGTGACTAGAGAAGATAGTGAGTTGGAAGGAGATAGGAAGACAATGGAAGGCAGAGACAAAGAATACACAGAGAGTCTGGTGCAGGAAAGAGGTGGAGCTTTGAAACAACAAAAACAGAGCTGGGGCCTAAACTACAAATGGTCTAGGGAAATAAAATGGGTTGGGAGGATAGAAGGAGTCAGCAGGGCCATCTAAAGCCCAGCAAGCTGTGGTCAGGATTCTGGATGTTATCTCAGGACCAGTGGAAAACCACTGGAGGGTTTTCAAGTTCAAGTGTTCTAACCGGAGCTTTAAAAGCTCACAGAGCTGAGCAACTGTGGGGAGCGGCTTTGGATGCCGGGAGTCACAATGGTGACTGTGGCAGCTCACAGAAGAGAGAACAAGGGCATGCATCAGGTGGGGCTGGCAGATGCAGAGGAGTGAAGAAGACATAAGAGATTTAGGCCAAAACTTGGCAAAGAAGGTGAAGATGAGGAGAGGAGGCATCAGGAGTGAGTCTCAGGGCTGAGATGAAATGAAGGAATTCCCGAAACCAACTTAATGGAGAAGTCAGGAGTAGGCACATTACTTGGAGAGGCCTGGGAGCCCGTGGGGAGGGGCTCCAGAGAAGGCAGCTGGAGATGCAGGCCTGAGGCTCAGAGGAGAGATCTGCTTTGGAAATAGTAAATGGGGAATTGGGAGTGAATTGTCCCCCTCCTTTAGTGAGGGAGAGAGTAGGCCAAGAAGGAAGATGGGTGTAGTGCCTGGGGACACAGTTCGTTTGGCAGAGCGCTTGCTGAGCAAGCGTGTGAACCAGAATTTGATCTCCTAGAGCCCACATAAAAAAGCCAGGCATGGTAGGTGCTTGCTTGTAATCCCAGCACTGGGGAGGCAGAGACAGGACCTCTGGGCTTGCTGGTCAGCTGGCTGAGCCAGATGGATGCGCTCGAGGTTCAGGAGGAGACCCTGTCTCCAAAAATAACATGGAGAGGATGGAAGCAGACACCTGACATCAACCGCTGGCCTTACACGCACACACACATGTGCAAGTGCATCCTGTACATATGTGCACACATTTATAAATGAACAACCCAGTTGATTCTGCTATGAAGAAGAATGCACATCTAAGAACCCGCCTCTGCTCTTGAGACCCGTCTGGCTGGCTGTTGTTCTTTATTGTCCTGTATTTCTATGCCTGCCTTGAGGCGTTGGGCTGCAGACTATCTTTTCCCTTGCCTATCGGGCGATGGGGGATGCTCAAAGGAGGCTGGAAGGCCAGAGAAAGGAGAATGGATTGTTCTTTTTCTACTTTTGCCTACCATTTCCATTGGCATTGTCCAACAAAAGGTGTTCAATCCAGTGGTGGCGGTTACTTCCAGCAGCGGCAGATGATTCCATATGTATGCACTCTCAGACCTGGCTCACAGTATTCTCTAGGAACGCAAGACTAGTTGCCCCCAAATTCCAATATTTTTACCACCGTGCTTGCCCAAAGGGCATTCTCCCTGAGCCTAACCTCTTCCTCATGTTGCTGAGTAGGCCTTCCTGCAGGAGCAGAGTGGAAACTTAGCCAAGTGTCTTTCCCCTACCTATAAGGAAGCCATTGAGTGAATAAGGGAGGTGTGAGCTCCCTTACCCTGGGGAGGTAGGAGTTATAACAGAGGAGATAAGACCTGCAAGAACTCTTCACTCCAAACTCCATTCCAGCTCTTGTACTAAGGGACTCAACCCAAGTTGAGTCTGGCTTCTGACTACTTAAAAGAGAACCCTTGGGAAACCCAGTCCCCTCCTTTCTTTTCTTTCTCTAAAAATGTTTAGTTTGTTGTTGTTGTTGTTATTATGTTGAGACATGGTCTCACTATTTACCCCTGGCTGACCTGGAACTCACTATGTAGGCTAAGCTGTTCTCAAACTCACAGACATCTGCCTGTTTCTGCCTTCCAAATGCTAGAATTAAAGGCACATGCCAGCACACCTGGCCTCCTTTGGCTTTTGAGACATGGTATTTCAGTGGCTTAGAGCTCACCAATTAGGCTAGACTGGATGGTCAGCCAGCTCCAGGACTTCAACTGTTGCTATCTCCCCAGAGCTGGGCTTACAAGAGTCTGACCACGCCTAAAAAACAAAACAAAAACCAAACCAAACCAAACCAAACAAAATATGTGTTCTGGATATCAAACTCAGGTCCTCATGGGTTCTGGGTATTAAACTCAGGTCCCTGTGGGTTCTGGGTGTCAAACTCAGGTCCCTGTGGGTTCTGAGTATCAAACTCAGGTCCCTGTGGGTTCTGAGTATCAAACTCAGGTCCCTGTGGGTTCTGGGTATTAAACTCAGGTCCCTATGGGTTCTGAGTATTAAACTCAGGTCCCTGTGGGTTCTGGGTATCAAACTTAGGGACCTGTGAGTTCTGGGTATCAAACTCAGGCCTGCATGGTTTATGGTCAGCCTTTACTGACTGAGTTATCATCCTGGCTCCTCCTGTCCCCATCTTCATTTGAGTGTTTTGTATGGAACAGCTCAGAACTGTCAATAAAGAAACAGTATGATCTGTTCTAGCCAACACCTGATAGAGGCCCCTTCACTTCCTTTTTTAAAACATTTACTAAAAACAATCGAAATGTTTTCTAAAACATCTCTTTGTGTGTGTGTGTGTGTGTGTGTGTGTGTGTGTGTGTGTGTGTGTGTGTATCCTTTAACCCAGGAGTGTTTTGCTCAAGGACCGGAAAGCCATTCCTTAGAAATGTAATCACCATGATGGACAGGGAGGACAGAATCCTACCTTTGATAGTGACTGGCCAGCACACACAGCTGGTACAATCACACTTACGCATCCCTCAGCAAAATCTCCTCTGAGAACCTATTCACTCCCTCCCCCACCCCTTTATCCTCCTTTCTGACATGCCCAGTTACCTCTGCAAAACTGGAATGGAGCTCGGCTTTTTCTCCTGTTGTCTGAGGTTACTGACTGAAACCTGTTTCTATCACTTGAACTACTGTCTGGCTTTATTCATTATTGTCAGAATCTTCCCCCAAATAAAGAGATTATTTAAAGAATGATTGGCAGCTATGGGCAAAACAAACATCAACAACAGGGCTTTATTTGTTCTTTCTTTTTCTCTCTCTGTGACTTGTTTCTTTCCAGGAAGGACATAATCCAGAAAGAGTAATACAGTAAGGCCAAAAGAAAAGCCAAACGGTCCTGAGAGGAACATGTTGGTTAGGGAACAGGAGGAGAACAAAGAACCCCAAATAGAGTGCTGACACTGAGATCTTATTTCTGTCTTACCGTGTAGTTAGGAAGTGAGTTCTGGAGCAGAAGGGCAGCTGGGATCCCCCTCTGCCACCAGGAGGGGACAAGGAAGTGATAGACATCTTTCCAGGTGTATCTCCTTGTTCCTCTTAATTACTGGGACCCACAGACTTGGACTCACAAGGGATGTTGGAAAAGACAGTCGTTGGTGAGGTGTTCCCACACCCAGTGAAAACTCTTACTATGAAAAGGAGAAATAGATGGAATTGGGGGCATATGAATATCCAAAACAGAGCAGAAGTATCCCAGACTGCGAGTCAGAGATTTGACCGCCAACATTTGCAGCCTTCAACATGGGGGTATGTCAGCCACACACAACACAAGCATGTGTGTGTGTGTGTGTGTGTGTGTGTGTGTGTGTGTGTGTGTGAGAGAGAGAGAGAGAGAGAGAGAGAGAGAGAGAGAGAGAGAGAGAGAACATCCATGAAGCAGATTAGAGTTCAGATTTCTGTTGCATGGTTGAGCTCCTGAGCCATTCTAGAATGTTCCCAGAGTTATCAGAGAGACCAAACTCCAGTTGCCTACACGGTCACCTGCTTTGCTTTCCTCTCTCATTTCCCCAAGCCTTTCTTCCTGCTTCCTGGAATCAATCCCAACATAAAACACTTGTATTGGAACCCTTGGTCAAGGGCTTACTTCTGAGACAATATAATCTAAGACCAAATCTGGGATCCCTTGAAATCCAGAGGGAAACTATAACTGTTACATTGAGAAAGTAGAAGAGAAGCCAGTTCTAAAATGAAGTATTTCTCCCTGCCCTTCTCCATTCCAGGCCAAGAAGTACGGGGAACTACCCTGCTTTCCCAGCATCCTGTCAGTTGTGGTACTCCTGTTTGCTCTGCTCTCACGATTATGGGCTCCTGACCCTTCAGCCCCTTTGAGTCAGCAAACTCCCTCATGCATTCTTGGACTAAGCATGTCTGGATGGTGGAAAATATGGACTCTGTCCAGCACCTCTTGACACACAGAGAAACCATGTCTCGGAGAATGTGACTGGCCACATGTTCCCTGGAGAGTGACCAGGGGAGCCAGCTCGGTGCCATTCTGGTTTTCTAACACAAGATTTGTTCTACCCTCTGAGAGGAGCTTAAGGCATTTAGCCGGAACATGTTATAACTGGTAAAGAAGCCTCCACCCAGAGAGGGCTAGGTTGTCTCCTCTTGGCCATGAGGTTGGAAGGGCTGTGCTTGTTACTACTTAATTTTTCATATCTTGCAAGAAGAGACCTAAACATAACCAGGGGGATGATCTATTGATTTCAGGCTATTCAAAATTCTATAATGCCTTTATTGATTATGGAAAACCACAAGCAGAATCAAGCTCTTGTTTCCAAGAATTCTCCTGGAAATCACACCCCTTGATGCCTCGAATATGATGCCAGAGGAAGGAGGTCCCTAACCCACACCCAAAGCTCAAAGGCCCTTACTCAGCTTGGTCTGGGGAGAAGGATTTTTTTTCCTAAAACAGGATAAAACTTGTGAAGAGTCAGTGAATTGGCTGTTTGTTTAGGAGCCTGAAGTTCAGGTGTTTGTAATTCAACCTCTGAGTCACTTCTATTTCAAGTGTCCTTTTGTGATTAGAAAACAGATCAAACCAAACCAGGAGCTGGGGAAGTGGCTTAGTGTCTCAATTGCTCAGCAGTGTAAACATGACATCCTGAATTTGATCCCCAGCAGTCACATAAAAACTATGGGTGTAGTGGTATAAGCCTATAACCCCAGAGCAGGGGAGGTGGATACAGGGAATCTCCCAGGTTTGCTGGCTAGCTAGTCTAGCTCAGTCTCTCAGTGAGAGACCTCAAAAAACGAGGTGGGGCTGGGAGGTAGTACAGTGGCAGAGTGCTTGCCTAGCAACCTACAAGGCCCTGGGTTCAAATCCCAGCACACCCCCTCCCCCAAAATTGGGTAAAGAATAATACAGGAAGAGACCTGTTATTGACTTCTGGTCTCCACATGCACATGCATGCAAGCGCGCACACACACACACACACACACACACACACACACACACACACACGAAACTAAACCAAACCAAACCAAACTACTATATACTGGTCCTTTAAAATTTCTTTGCAAAATTCTTCCATGACTGACATCTCTCTACCTTAAATATGCATAGACTAATTTAAAATTATGTATTTATTTACTGACATGTATCTATTCAACACCAATATTTTGGAAATATAAATAAGCAGATAGAAAATTGAAATAACCTGAAAAGTGATTGCCAGGAAATGTTTGTTATTTATATGATGGTGCATTCTTTTAGGTATATATACAGCCTCGCTAAAGTCTCTCAGTTATTCCACTGGATAGGTAGACCAAAATGTTTGAAATGCCCACTTCTAAGACTCTGGATCTTTTTTTGTCTTTTACAATGATAAGTGTTCCTCTATACACACACACATATATTTGTGTGTGTGTGTGTATGTGTGTGTACATGTGCTGTGTGTAGGCCAGAAGCCAACACTGGATGTCTTAATTATTCTCCATTTTATTTTTTGAGACAGGGTCTCTCTCGGGACCTGAAGCTCTCTGATGCAGTTGCTCTGGCTGGCCAAGAAGCCCCAGAGATCCTTCTGTTTTCCTCTCCATGCAGGGATTAGATTCATGTTACCAAGCCCAGATTTTAATTTTTTAAGTATTCCTTGCCCTGACTTATCTTACTAACTCCAGACCTGAGATAAAATGTCTATCTGAAGCCCCGTGAACATGTCACATCTCTTCAGGCTGTGACCATGCAGCACTGCCTTCCCACCACGTTTTCCAGACTTTTCAATGTTACTTTGAAGACAGGTCTCTATGGACTTCCATTGTCTCTCGGATCCAGTGGCTCTATAACAGACAGACATGTCTCCAGAACTGGTGTGATGGTCTCACTGCCACTCAGCTTGCTTAGTTTTTCTCACTATTGACTTGGGCTGATCCAAAGCCTCCCCCCCCCCCCCTCGAGACAGGGTTTCTCTGTGTAGCTTTGGTGCCTGTCCTGGAACTCACTCTGTAGCCCAGGCTGGCCTCGAAGTCACAGAGATCCACCTGCCTCTGTCTCCCGAGTGCTGGGATTACAGGCGTGCACCACCACCACCTGCCCAAAGCCTCTTTTTAAAAAAACAAACATTGTTTAAAAATTGTTTAAGTTAGTGCATAAAGTAATTGTTTCACCATAGCGTGCTCTCTCTCTCTCTCTCTCTCTCTCTCTCTCTCTCTCTCTCTCTCTCGGCCAGAGGACATACTTGGGATTTGTCCACTATTTTTGAGAGTCTTTCACTGGCCTGGTATGTTAGGGTGACTGGCCAGTGATCCCCAGGGATCTTGCCTGTCTCTGCTTCCCCAGTGATGGGATGGATTACAAGCATGTGCTATGAATTAAAAAAAAAAAAAAAGTTATTTTTGGAGGCATCTTAACTTTCTGTTGCTGGGATAAAACACCATGACCAAAGCCAGTTTGGGGAGGAAAGGGTGTATTTCAGCTTACAGCATGTCATCCATCACCCAGGGAAGGGAGGACAGGAACTCAAGGCAGGATCCTGGAGGCAGGAGCTGATACAGAGGCCATGGAGGAGTGCTGCTTACTGGTTTGCTCCTCCTGCTTTCTTGGGACCATCAGCCCAGTGGATTGGGCCCACCCACATCAATCCTTATCAAAGAAAATGCCCCACAGGCTTGTCCACAGGCCAATTTAGTAGGGATATTTTCTCAACAGAGGATGCCTCTTCTCAAAGGATTCTAGTTTGTATCAAGTTGACAAAAAAAAAAAAAAAAAAAAAAGCCAAACTAACCAGGACAGGGGTGCATGCACACACACACTGTGGCATGTGTGCAGATAATGGGGACAACTCTGAGGAGTCAGTTTTCTCTTTTTTTTTTTTTTTTTTTTTTTTTTTAAATTTATTTTTTCCGGAGCTGAGGACCAAACCCAGGACCTTGCAAGCGCTCTACTGCTGAGCTAAGCCCCCAACCCCCTCTTTCTAGTTTTACATAGGTTCCAGGAATTGAACTTAGTTTGTCAGGCTGCAAGGCCAGCCAGTGTTTACCTGCTGAGTCATCTTGCTGACCAATACCCTGAGGGGTTCTAGGTATCAAATTTAGGTCCCCATGCTTGCCAGGTGAGCACTTTCTCCAGTGGGCCACCACCCCAGTCCCCATGATGACATCTGCATTCCTATGTCATTATATCTTGTTATTTGTGCTTCTTCCTTCCTCGAAGGCGACTCCATGGTTCCTTCCCTCCTGACAGTCTCCCTTCCTACTTCCCGCCCTACCTCAGGACTTCCTCCTTCCACTTTCCTGTCTTCCGCTCACACAGTCAGGATGTCTGCCATCAAAAGCTTAGTGTTGTTTGGAGCTGGAGAGCCTCACCGACGGGTATAGACTTTGGATTAGGGGTAGGGAAAGCGCTGGTCACTTCAGCATGAAGACCTTAGTTTGGTCCCCAGAACACAGGTAAAAAGCTGGGCAGGCATGTGTTGAAGACAGGAGGATCCTTGGGCTTGATGGCCAGCCAGTCAGCTCAGAAGAATCCGTGTGCAAGCCCCTCGTCCATGAGGCACCCTATCTCAAAAGACATGGTGGACATCTGTGAGGAATGACACCAGAGGTTGACCTCTTGGGAGGCAGAGGCAGGCTGATCTCTGTGAGTTTGAGGCCAGCATGCTCTACAGAGTGAATTCCAGGACAGCCAGGGCTACACAAAACAATTTCAAGAAGGTGACAGCAGCGATTTAACCAGGCCAGGGGACTTACTAAGCTAGGAGCCCTGGGTACTACAGAGGTTGCATGTCCAGGAAGCCGGCCCTGCCTCTGGAACACATGACTACATCTACATGTACTGCCTTCCCAATTATATGGTATTCCTTTAGACTGCAATGTAGTCTTTGTTCTCTTTGTGAGGGCACCCAGAGTGTGCCAGGAATTGTGTTAAGCACTGGGGATTCTGGATAAGCGCAAGTATTCATTAAATGACCCTGGTGTCTAGTAGCCTCTCCCTCCCCAGGATCCTGGGAGTGCCGCTCTGAATTAGATTTCAGTGTTAAGCAGAGACAAGCAACAAAGAGAAATAAGCAGTAAGTTAACGCAGTGACGGGATACAGGGTATCTACGTGGTTGGTTACTTTAGCCTGGTTGGTCTGGAAGGATCCGTTTGATACATTTGAGACGCCAACAAACAGGGGCCAGCCTGGGAAGTACAGCCGGAACTCAGGAGGCGGAGTATCTGTGTTAGCGTGAGCACAGAAATGTTTCCGAGAAACACTGAAATATGATAAGCAGCAGCAGGCAGGCTCCATCATCATCTTCGGCAAACGGGAGCGAAGGAGGGAGCACAAGTCGAAAGGCGAGAAGGACCTTTCAGGAGCCACACTTAGAAAAGTGGTGGGTGGCTCAGCGCAGAGCGAGGGCAGCAGAGGTGAAGCAGCGAGGCGTGCGTCTCTCATCTCCCATCCTGGCCGCGCCCAGCCCAGGTGAGTGGGTGGCCCGCGGACAAGCGCGCGGAGGAGCCACCTCCAGGGGCCCGCGCGCTTCCTGCAGGAGCCGACGTGGCCGGCGCGATAGGCCGCGCACGTGTCTGGCCAGAGGCCCGGGCGCAGCGGTGCACGGACGGGGTTCAGGCTCGTCGGCGTGTGGTGCCCCCGGCCCCAGATCCTCCGGGCTGCGGGTGCGGGGCGCGGGAGCCCCGGCGCGGGGCGGAAGGGGGCTGGGTCATGAGAGGAGGGGGCGGCCGGGAGCGCGCACGGAGCTCGCGGGCGCGCGCCGGGGCGGGGGCAGCCCTCTCGCAGGCGGCGGCGGCGGGGGCGGCGTCGCTGTTGCCCTTTTAAGCCGCGGGGCCACCGCCTCCTGCGGGTGGAGTCGGTTACAAAGGCAGTAGCCGGCCCGGCTCCCGCACGCCGGTCCGCGCGTCCGCCGAGGCCTCGCGCTCCTCGCCATTTTCCAGCCGCGCTCGGACGCAGGTCGCGGCGGCGGCGGCGGCGGCGGCGGCGGCGGCGGCGGGGAGAGGCGGAGCCGCGAGAGCGCGGCCCGGGCCGGCCCCGCGGGGCGGTCGCGGCCGTGACGGCGGCTCCCGGCCCCGGCTCCCTTTCCTCACCCCTCCCGCCGGAGATGAGGGGAAGATGTCCGTGTCAGGGCTCAAGGCCGAGCTGAAGTTCCTGGCGTCCATCTTCGACAAGAACCACGAGCGATTCCGCATCGTCAGCTGGAAGCTGGACGAGCTGCACTGCCAGTTCCTGGTGCCGCCGCCGCCGCCACCGCCGGGCAGCCCGCACTCGCCGCCGCCGCCGCTCACACTCCACTGCAACATCACGGTGAGGCGCCGGGCCGCAGCCCCCCGGGGCCGGGCGAGGGCGGACGGGGGCGCCGCAGTCCCGGGACAAAGGGCGCCTGCCCCGGAGACCCCCGGCGCCCCGGGCGCGGCCGGTTGGTGGCTGGGCCCCGGGCCTGGCCGGGAGCTCGGGGCTGCCTGGCCGGGAGGCGGCGGAGGCGCGTCGCGGCTCTGCGCGGGCCGGCTTTGCGCTGTTGGCCCCTCGCGGCCCCCGTCGGGCCCCGAGGTCGCCATGGCCGCCCGCAGCCGGCCCGCTCCTGGGGACCGCGGCGCGTCGGTGGGCTCCGGTCAGCAGCCCAGGTGGAAAGGCTCGCAAGTATTTTTTTTTTAGCTACTCATTTTTTTTCCCCGTCAGGTTCCAAACCCTTGCTTGTTCAACCAGTTTTTTTGTTTATGTATTTGGTCTCCGAGGACAGACGAACGCCGAAAGCTTACGTATTTGAGGAAAAAGTTTAGGACGCAGCCCCGGGAGGTGGTGTGAACCATCATCCTTTTTAGCCCTGCCCTGGCTCTGCGCTAACGTGTTTCGGAACGGCTCATGGAAGCTTCCACGCGGCAGGTGGTGTGGCGAGTGTACGAGCTGTCCCACTTGTGCGGAAGGAAGCCTGAACATGACCAGCAGGGGAAAGGAGATGCTGTCCAGTTTACTACCCGGGAAGATCAGGTTGGATTAGAAAGCAGGAGAGACACGTGGGAAGTTATCTTTCCCGTTTAAGCCGAAAGCTTGGGAAAACACCGAATTGTTAGTGAACTCCCTCCCCCACCGAAGTGTATCATGAGGCTGGCTGTTCATTGTGGAATCGATCTCGTGTGCAGAATCCACTTTCATTACCACCGGAGCCGAGGTGGTAGTTTAAATATGGCTAAGATTCCTTCTGTTAATTCAGTACATAACCCCCAAATGTGGGGGTTTGCAAAGGCCTTCTTATGATAATTGACCTTAGCAGAGTTAGCAGAGTCTACAGAAGGTGGTTACTGTTAGTACTGTTAGTTACTTTATGTCGGAAAACTCAAACTGCCGCAGTGTGCTTTAGTGACGAGAGAAAGGCACTTTCTGAAGAGTATCTGTTGTGGGTGCTGGTGTTTGAGAACTTGACAAACCAGTGCCTACTTGGAGAACTCGGACTTCTTGGAGAGTTTTATATAGCCATGACAACTACTGTAATGTTGTGAACTCTAAAGGGAACATCTAATTTAGAGTAGGGAGCTGTGCTGACTAGGTTTTTTTTTTTTTTTTTTTTTTTGCCAACTTGACAAAGGTAGTCACGGGGGAACCTCAGTTGCAAGAAATACTTCCTTAAGATTGGCCTGTAGGCAAGCCTACCGGGCATTTTCTTGATTGATTGATGAGGAAGGGCCCAGCCCATTGTGGGTGGTGCTACCCCTGGGCACGTGGTCCTGTGGTGTATTAAGAAAACAAACTGAACAAGCCATGGAGGCAGCAGATGTGTTCTCCATGACCTGTGCTTCAGTTCCTGCTTTGAGTTCTTGCCTTAACATAGCTCAGTGATGGAATTGTGAGCTGAGTTGTAAGCTGAAATGCCCCCCCCCCCCCAAGTTGCTTTTGGGTCATGGTGTTTTATCACAGCAACAGAAACCCTGAGACAGGAGCCGAAGGTGTGCCTCAGAGGAAGCTTTGAGGAGTTGAACAGGTGAGTTCAAATTTGGAAGGCTGGAGGAAGGGTGTTCCAGATCCAGGAAACTCCACCCGAATGAGACACCGAAGCTTGAGAAAGTTGAGTTCTTGGAGTGAGTGGACAGTTAATGCTCAGACCTGAGAAGCCCAGGGTTGTAGGCTGGTGAAGATTTTCCAAATATGGAAAGTAGAAACTAGTCAGAGTGGAGTAAATGACTAAGTAGACTGGCCTGGACAGTTGGAGGGTATTATTCAGGTAGAAGTTGAAGGTATGGCGGGGAGGGAAGGAGGTACAACTGATCTAAATGATAGGGTACTAAATTTGTAGAGAATGGGAGCCACACCTTCATTCTAGTAAGTTGAGAAAATAGTGGTTGATATTAGGGAATGTATGGAAGTGTGGTTTGGGTTATTGCAGTGGGTGGTGGATGCTGCTGGTGGTGTGCTGATATTTGCTACCAGGGCTACAGGGCTGCTAATGTTTTGTAATGTTTGGACAGTCTGCCATGTCCAAGAGTTATCTGACCTAAAATGCCAGCAGCATGCCATGGAGAACCATCTTAGAGGCAGATAGGACAGAGAAAGGATTAGGTGGTGTTAGTGGAGTAAGCTAAGTCTCCGATGCTGGGCAGAGGGATGCATTGATGTGTACCAGTGCAGTGGTGTTGTTAGTAGGTATTAATAAAAGTGAGCTACTAGTGAATTATGACTAGACACCAGAAGACAATTACAGATTCTCAGTAGGAGTGTATGTTAACTTTATTATGGAAAACTAACAAATACAAGCTGAACAGAGAGACATTATATACCTAGGCTCAGCTATGATAAACTTTTGGCCAGTCTTATTTCATGTATATTCCTGTTGGATTGATTTGAAGTGTACTTAGACATACATTTTTTTTTCTATAAAGATTTCAGTATGTGCTTATAAAAGGTATACTTTTAAAATATGAGTGTTTTGATAATCTACAGGACCTGCTTATTTGGGTGTAATTTGTTGAGAAGGAAAATAGCAAGGGAAAACTGATTAGAATTCAAATACAAGGACCCTGTCTAAGGCTGGTGATTCGTTATTTTGTAAAAAGTTGTAGGTCATTAGTGTAGTGAGTTTGACCCATTCTTTACCTTTCCTTCTTTGGACAGCAGGAGTATTTATTGAGCACTCTACGCACCAGGTCACTAAGCTACCAAAGAGCATCCTTGTGCAGTTTCTGTAATGTTTGGCTAAAGGGCATCTCACCTTTACTTACTTATGTACCAGTTTCTGAATCATCCTCTGAGGATACTGTGCCCACTTTTCCTCCTAACCTTCTGGATCAGCTGTTCTTCCTCTTATGGAATGTGCTCCTGACTCCTGCCTTGTGCCCTTTCCCAGTCTGCCTTTTCCATGGTTGACTGCCCCTCAAGACTCCTTCTGGGTCATGCGCAGTTCACTGTGACAGTTCCCCTTCCTCCCTTTAGGTCTTGTTTTGCTTTATGTGTTTTCATGTTCTCTCATAGTTCTGATTCTCTAAGCTAGTTTCTAACGGTGGCAGCAGAATATTGTGTAGTCATCACTTTATGCTGTGTATTTTCTTCCCATTCATTCCTTCTTGTTTTATTGACTGTCTGGGCCACTGTTCTAATTATATTCTGTTAGAAAGCTAACCGCGAAGAATTTGTCAGAAAGAGTGAGAACATCAGAAAGTGTCATGGGTGGTACACCAAAGCTTAAGGGTCACTGAGGATTGATAGGAAAATCTGTAATTTGGTTACATGTGAAGAAGAGTGTCAGAAGTAAAAACTCAAACATAAATGTTTTTCTTTCTAGGCCATGGAAATTGGGCTGTTTTGTTTTTTTTCCCATCATGTTTTATAAATTTGTCCTGCTCTTGAATATATGAACCTCAAGGAGTCTATTTCTTTACTATGAACTCGTGAAAGATTATCTGTTATATAAAAGTAGGTATTGTTTTTCCATTTCAGTAAACAGGCTTGGTTGCCAGTCAGTACTAAGACCCAGTTGTTATGATCACACTCCAGAGCAAAGCAGCTTGTTTAATAATTTGTATGGTTGTTTTGGGAGCTAGGATGTGACTTTCTCTTTTTTATTTAGTCTTTTAAAAATACTTAAGCTGGCAATTCCATTATGCCTTTTTGGGGAGTAAAGGGATGTTGAGACAGGGTCTCCCTATATTGCCTTGGCTGACTTGAAACTTGCTATGTAGACCAAGCTGGCCTTGAAATGTCATACCTGTCTTTATAGTGCTGGTCATAGATAACTGTGTCTGGCTCCATTCCTTGTATAGACTTGTTGGAATTTTAGGAGTATGAGTGTGTGTGTGTGTGTGTGTGTGTGTGTGTATGTGTATGTGTGTATGTTCATGTGGGTACCTGTGTTTGTGGGTTCAGGTGGTGACCAGAAGTCAGCTTTGGGTAGTACTTTTCAGGAGCCATCCACCTTCTTTGAGACAGGGTTGTTCTTTGGCCTGGGGCTCACAATTAGAATAGGTGGCTAGCCAGTGGGCTCTAAGCGTCCATCTAGTCCATCTATCACTATCTCTTTGGTGCTGTGCTTAATAGAGTGAGCCAACATGCCTGGCTTTTTTTTTTTTTTTAACATGGAAATCAAACTCTGGTCTTCTTGCTTGTGTAGCAGGTACTTTTTAGTCTTAGCCATCTCCCCAATCCTTGTATTCTGTGTGTGTGTGTGTGTGTGTGTGTGTGTGTGTGTGTGTGTGTGTGTGTGTCTAGGTCAGAAGACAGTCTCCACTCTTTTGGTTCTTGCCTTCTCCTGTTTTAGAGGCAAGGTCTCATTGTTTGCTGCTGCACGAGGTACACCAGTAGATAGTTGGCCTGCTTCAGACATATTCTCCTCTTGGCACCTCCCTTTTGCCAGAGTAATGCTGGCTTGGATTATATAGACAATGCGCTACCTAGTTTTGGGGTCTAAATTCAGGTGGTCAGACATGTGTGGAGTTTTCACTAGTGTGAGGCTGGGTGATTGGCCTCGGTGGTTGGCTCATGAGCCCAACTTGTCTCATCTCCTCGGCACTGGGGTTATGTGAGTGTCCACCACATTGGGCTGTGTGTGCATTCTGAGAGTCAAGTTCAGGCTCTCATGCTTCGGTGCAAATTGCCGGCTGACTCTCCACCCTCCTCCACCTCCTTTTTAAGAGTCTCATATAGTTTGGGCTGGTCTTGAACTTGCTTTGTAAATGGAACTCTGAGTCTCCTCTCTCCCCTCTATGTGTATGCTCTACCACATACCCAGCAGCATCTGGAGACTCTTGGTAGTAAACTGCTGTTTCAGAATTGAAAAAAAAATTCTCTCACAAGAAGTAAATTGGTATAAAATTGAAATTTTATTCTTTATGTTACTTGTATACATAAATTGATGCTTCTTCATGAATGATTGTCAGGCTAGTTTTAGTGAAATAATTTTTGTTTAGCTAATTTCTATTCATTATTGCTAAAAGCCCCTCCAACAGCAAGCTACTAAATTAACAAATGTTAGGTCTGAATCTAGGAGGGAGAGGTTTAGGCATTACTTAATATTTAGGATCTTAAACAAATTATTTCGTTTATTGTGTTTTTCCATAAAACAATCCCTTTTTGCCTTGTAATGGTACTGGAAAGCTTCTTGTCAACAGTACTGTACAAATGGGAAAGTGATAACCATTATTTTAAAAATACTTTGAGCTGGCTAGAGTACTCCTCCTTGCCGAGCATATGCAAGGCCCTGGGTTCAAGACCCAGCTACAAAGAAAGGAAGGAAATAAATGATGTGCTGTGTAGCATCTTTTCATGGACATACAGCAATGCTGTTAACTGCACATGTTGTTTTTCTAGTCTTTACACTGATAAGAAGTAGTTCAGCCAAACTTGTACAAAGGAAATAATGAACAAAATGACTGCTGTGCCTAAGAGCCTTTCTTTAGCAGCTTCTCCCAAGACAGATTACCTTTCCAAGCTGAGTTCATGGAGAAGCTGTTGGAAATAGCAGAACTGTCATGTTAGTCCCCTGAATGGTACTTTCAGACCAGAAAGAGTCATTGTTTTCATTTATTTGACCAGCTAATATAGAGTCAGATTCTTTGTGGTTATCTGTCCTTCTCCATCTCTGTTTCTATGTGCCTTCTGGAGAGAAAGGAAATTATGGAGAGGTTAGGTTTCCTTTTTATGAATGATGGTGTATACCTTAGTAACTTTTTGGTGGTGTCTGTGGGCTGGGGGTGTTGCGCTTAGGCCTGGGAAGGGGTAGTGTTAGGTAAGTGTCAGCTAGTCGAGGGAGGGTGTAGAGATTGAATGGAAACAGATATTGCCAAAAATAAAACATTACTGGAGAGAAACAGAACAAGGCTTCTCCCCAACCCTCACGCTTTTGTACTAGTGGTCTCTGATCGCTTCTGAAGACAGTTAGGTAAAAAAATGCCTAATCGGGTTTGGGGATTCAGCTCAGTGGTAAAGTGCTTGCCTAGCAATCGCAAGGCCCTGGGTTCGGTCCTCAGCTCTGGCAAAGAGAAAAAAAAAACAAAATAAATAAATGAATAAATTTTAAAAAATGCCTAATCGGAACTACTGAAATCATCCTGGAGAATTTGCAGCCGAGTTGATTCAGATCATCTTCCTTATTTTTTCTGCCTCAGTTCGCTTAGAAAGATGTTCTGAGTAGCTGTAATTTGTTCTCTACCTCAGATACTTAAGAATTCTTAGAACATGATGCAGCGTTTGTGCTGAAAGTTGTTTCCAGTGGTGGTGGTGGATATTTTGTAACATGGAAAACAAAACATTGTTACTGTGAGAAATTTAGAAACCAGAGAAGCAAGAGTGGGGGAAAAAAACCAAAACCCAAACCCAAACCCACTTCTCTAATTCTAACACCCATTGCTATGAATTTTAGTGTAGTATCTTTCTGGTCATCTTTTCCCTCTATGTTATGTGCTGATATATATATTCATTCGTTCGTTCGTTCATTCATTCATTCATTCATTCATTTTGAGACAGGCTTTCTCTGTGTAGCCCTGGAACTCTGTGTAGACCAGGCTAGCCTCACAGGGATTTCTGCCTCTGCCTCTTGAATTTTGGGGTTAAAGGTGTATACCGTCACACTTGGCTACTGTTTTGGAAACAATGAACAAGACTGTTTTGTGACATTGTTTTCACTTAGCAGTGGATCTGTATCTGAGGTCCTTCTCCAGTGTCTCCTCTTCTGTGATATTGACAGAACCATCTGGTGAATTCTGTCTCCGAATAGTGGACATGCAGGTGGTAGCTGCTTCTATTTCCTCCCTATTTTAAGTAATGCTCTGAGTATCAGTAGATAGAATCCTTGTGTATATAGGAAATGTCCTTGGAAATTTTTCTAGAGGTAGTTTCTTTTAATTCTTGTTGCTGATTTGGTTTCTGAAGGCAGAACAAGTTATATTGTACTATATAGAAACTTATTTATCAGATTAGTAAAAATGTTAGCATTGTATAAGGAATGATCATCACCACAGTCATGACAGTTAACCACAGACACTATATGTCATAACAGACATACAATTATCTACAGCCCTCTGAGAAGAAATTTGACTTCATGAATTCTCTCAGTAGAACAAAGTGAGTGCTAATTACACCATGCTAGCAGAATTATGCCTGTGACCCCAGTTGTCCCAGAAAGAGACTTTTAGTCTGAGAGAAAACTCAGATTTTTATGGCTTCCCCACCTGACAGTTCATCAGTGGGAATGGTTAGAATGTGTTCTGGCTAGTTTTATGTCAGCTTGACACAGGCTAGAGTCATCTGAGGAGAGAACCTCAATTGAGAAAATGCCTCCATATAGGCAAGCTTGTAGGGCATTTTCTTAGTTAATGATTGATCAGGGAGGGTCCAGCCCATTGTGGGTGGTGCCATCCCTTGGCTAGTGGTCCTGAGTTCTATAAGAAAGCAGACTGAGCAGGTCAGTAAGCAGCACCCCTCCATGGCCTCTGCATCAGCTCCTGCTCCCAGGTTTTTGCCCTGTTTGAGTTCCTGATTTGGCTTCCTTTAGCGGACTGTGTGTGACTCAGTATATGTAATCCAAATACATCCTGCCTTCCTAAGTTGCTTTTGGTAATGGTGTTGCACCACAGCAGCAATAACCCTGACTAAGACTGAATGCTAGAGTTCTTTGGTCCGGCTTTGTGTCAAGGGAGGGAAGTGGTAGACGGAGCACCAGTGGAGCATGTAGGTTAGTGGAAACTGGAGAAAGGGGTGTGCTTGCTTCTTCAAGGAGGGAAGGGTAGGGATTTAGCAGGAGAGAAGGTAGAAAGCAGCAGTTCTCAATAGTTTTGGAGTCAGGACTACACTCTTAATTTTTATCAGGTACACCTTTGGTATTTATCATTAGAAATTAAGCAGAAGTATTAAAACATGAACAGTAACCAGCCCTCCACACTGCAGGGTTTGATGTTTGTTCTGTCTTTGCTTCTGCACTTAGTTTGATTGATTTTTTTATTTAAATATACTTTATTACTGTATTTTAAGTGTATTTTTGTCTCTATGTATGTCTGGGCATCATGTACATGTCTGGTGCCTGATGAGGCTAGAAGAGGGTGTTCTGTCTCCTGGAACTGGAATTAGAGATGCTTTTGAACCGCTATGTGGGTGCTGGGAATTGAATCCGGGTGCTGGGAATTGTATCCGGGTCCTGGAAGAGCAGCCATGCTCTTAACCTCTGAGCCATCTCTCCAGTTGTTTGATGATTTAAAGTTTGAAATAATGTGAACAAAACTCAACCTCATATCTCATTGGGAAAGAAATATTTTAATGGCAATAGCCACTTTAGGTCATTGGGATCTCCATGCCCCTTAGTGCTGGGAACTGAACCTGGGGACCTCAAGCATGCTAGGCAAGTGTTCTTACCACTGAGCTGTTTTCCCAGCTTGTGAATATTTTGTGTATGTGTGATACTTTACAAAAACTTGATCTTATTCTTGCATGATACTATAGCATCATGCAGTGATCATTGGGAAAATATTTGGTTGACATATCTTCTACACATTGATAAGTTTCACTGTACAACATCAAAATCTAATCTCACCACCAGTCTCATCAGAATACTCTGTGAAGCTTAGAGCTTACACTGGTGGATAAGTGTTCCAGAGTTTGAATGTTTTTCTCTAAAGTTTGACTTTACTGTTGGTGAAATGTACCGTCCTTTGTTTTGGAAATGACAGGCTGTCTCCTGTGTTTGAGAAGACATCTTCTAAAAAGCCAAGTTGGGCCAGCAGTGGTGGCGCATGCCTCTAATCCCAGCACTTGGGAGGCAGAGCCAGGTGGATCTCTGTGAGTTCAAGGCCAGCCTGGGCTACCAAGTGAGTCCCAGGAAAGGCGCAAAGCTACACAGAGAAACCCTGTCTCGAAAAACAAACAAACAAAAATAAAAACAAAAACAAAAACAAGCCAAGTTGGAATATGCCTTGCACAGTCATCTCTTCAAGTAAAAGTGGTGTCCATTCATGTCAGGTCATCTCACAAATCAGTTCCACATGCCTACTCTCAAGTGTCCTCCAGGAGTGCTCATGTCTACTTCCTTTATCATTACCACAATATTAAAAGGGTATATAAGATGTAATGGACATCACTCTCACTGTCTCCTCACAGCTTTGTCTGTCTACGTACTAGCAGTGAAAGATTCCAGCCATGTATCCGTGTTACAGGGCCTTCACTTGTGCAAAGGCAGCAACAGTTTCACCTCTACTGCTTCTGTGCACTAGTGAGGACTGAGTAGAGTGAAAAAGACCGTTGACAGTTTAGTCTTGTTGTACGAGGTCTAAGGCCTCTGAGAATCATGGAAATATGAGTGCTTATGTTTACTACCTAGCCTGTCTTTTCAGGTACAGGATTACAAACATCTCAGGGGGAACTGATCTCCTCTTCCTAAATTTCTATTAATGTGGTGTGGGGCATTTTCATCTGCATCAATAGCTCATATGCTTCTTCATGCAGACATTTACTAGGTAAGCATTAATCTATACAATGAACTTCTAGATCTATTTTTAGTTTTTAGTTTTTTAAAGATTTATTTATTTATTATGTAGATAGTGTTCTGTCTGCACGTATCCCTGCAGGCCAGAAGATGGCACCAGATCTCATTACAGATGGTTGTGAGCCACCATGTGGTTGCTGGGAATTGAACTCAAGACCTTTGGAAGAACAAGCAGTGCTCTTAACCTCTGAGCCAAGTCTCCAGCCCTATTTTTACTTTTTAAAAGCTAAAGAAAATGCAAAGCTCAAACAGTAAAAATGGTCTGGATGCTGTATTCCCAAGCTAGGCTGAAAAATGTGAAATTACACTATTCAGTAAGTGCCTTTCTTTAAGAACAGGGTTGAGTCTGAAGACACTTTACCTTTTAGCCTGTGAAGAGATTTGGAGCCAGTAAGAAATGAATGAGAGCACAACAATAAACCAACCATTGCTGGACAGGCACATGGATACCACTACTGACTCTAATTTTAGTAGTTGCTTTTTCTTAAGATTTGGTAAAATGTTAGCTGGGCAGTGGTGGCACATGCCTTTAATCCCAGCATTGGGAGGCAGAGCCAGGCGGATCTCTGTAAGTTTGAGGCCAGCCAGGGCTACAGAGTGAGTTCCAGGAAAGGTGCAAAGCTACACAAAGAAACCCTGTTTTGAAAAATCAAAAAAAAAAAAAAGTTTCCAGTTTTTGTGCTGTTTAGTTCTGTTATAGTTCTTGTATGGCATTACAGAACATTGTTCTTATAAACTATCTGTGTAATACAGCTTTTCACTTCTTAAATGTATTCAGCAGCTAGTATCTACCAATAATGCCTTTTCCCAGAGTCCCAGTAGAAAACAGTACAAAGGAGCAGAAAAGAATGTCTGTTAGTGGTACAAGTATGTAATGCTTCCTTCACAAACTCACTTAAAAAACATTTAAAATTAAAAAAATATATATTAGTAGTAGCATTTCTCAGTAGTACTTTGTGTGATAAGATATTAGAATTTTGTCATGTCTGATTAGCAATAGACGCATTTCTCTCTAACAAACTTAGAAAATTACTTGTAGCTGGAGTTTTTCTGGTCCTGCCTGGCTCAGAGTCAGGACAAATCTTTCTCACCCCAGTCCCACAGCTGCTCAGACCCAACCAAGTAAACACACAGAGACTTACATTGCTTACAAACTGTATGGCTGTGGCAGGCTTCTTGTTATCTACTTCTATCTTAAATTAACCCATTTCTACTAATCTATACTTTGCCACGTGGCTTGTGGCTTACCGGTACCTTACATCTTGCTTGTCATGGTGGCGGCTGGCGGTGTCTCTCTGCCTCAGTCTTCCACTTCCCAGAATTCTTCTCTCTCCTTGTCCCGCCTGTACTTCCTGCCTGGCTACTGGCCAAGTGTTTTATTTATTAACCAATCAGAGCAACACATTTAACATACAGAACATCCCACAGCACTTACTTATTTTACTTAGTTTATTTTATGTGTATAGGTGTTCTGTGTGCATGTATGTCTGTGTACCACATATATGCAATGCCTGCAGAGTCAGAAGAGCATCAGATCTCCTAGGAACTGGAGTTACAGGTGGTTGGGAGCACTGAATCTGGGTCTCCTGGAAGAGCAGTCAGTTTTCTAAGCCAGTTATACCTTTGAGCCCTTAGACCTTTGGGGTAGGGATGAAGATGAGTATGTGTTTGCTTGCATGAGTTTTGTGTACCGTATGTGATCAGGAGTCCGTAGAAGCCAGAAGTTGTTGGGTTCCTTAGAACTGGAATTAGAGCTGGTTGTGAGCTGCCTTGTGGGTGCTGGGAACTGAATCATGCTCCTGCAAGAGCAGCCAGTGCTCTTTAACCTCTGAGTCATGGCTTCAGCCTCCTAAATTTAGAATTTTCAGACAACAAACATTACTCTGAGTTTCTGTGGATCAGAGTCCGTCATCGCTTACCTTGGGTTCTCTGGCCTGTGGTCTTCCCTAATGCAGGAACCTGTTGGTGGATGGTGGAGGCTACCTTGGTCAGAAGGCTGGAAAGGTCATAGTTGCTGGCGGGATTCTTCCCATAGGGTGTTGGCCCAATCTGAGGATCCTTTTTCAATTTCTTGTGACTCCCTCTCCATAGGCAGCTGCTTTATATCACCAGGACTAATCGTAAGACCAGGAGATATGCAAGACAGGAGTTGTCTTTTTGTAACTTGATTTCAGAAGTGGTATTGGTACTTTCGCTGTATTTAGAAGTGAGTAGCTAAGTCCAAGGGAGGGGATTTTTACAAGGGTATGAATACCAAGAAGTGAGAATTAATTGGGGTCATTTTAGAGGCTATGTAATAGAATGTTTGAGAATACCATTGGTGGTATCTATGAATAAATGTCAAACATCTGTATTAGAATGGCTAACTCAGAAGCCCACTTCTGTGGCAGGTGAATCTGAATGAGGACTGTGGCAGCCCTGTGCTGCTGTTCACTTTGCTTCTAACACCTGCTATATTTAAAAAATATATTTACAAATATATTTAATGCTGTTAAGAGTTTAGTGGTACAGCATGTACCTGGGCATGGCTTTATGTTTGATCCTCATATCCCCAGAAACAAAGCAGGTAGGAGAAACTATCAGCACCAAGAAAAGGATTAGGCAAGATCAGATGATGGTAGTCTTCATTTAATATGTCTGTTCTCTATGAAATTGTATTCTGGAGTCAGCCTGTAACCCTGGCACTTAGGTGGCTGAGGTAGAAGGATGAGCAAATTTGAGTCTATATATTGAGACCTAGTTTCAAAAAGCAAAAGGAAAAACCAAATAAATGGATTATATGCTGTGTTAAAGTCTAAGAAGGGATGGAAAAATAAATGGAGTAAATCCCTTTAGATTTTATTTTATTTATTTTTAATTATGTGTTTGTGTGTGTGGAGGTGGGGTGGGGTATATATGTACATGAGTGCAGGTGTTTGAGGAGTCTAGAGGCACCATATTTCCTGGAGCTGGAGTTCAAGGCAGTTGTGAGCACCTGGCATGGGTGCTGGGAATTGAACTTAGGTCCTTTGGAAGAGCAATACACGATCTCAACCACAGAACCATCTCTTCGGCTCACCCTACCCCCTTTTTGAGACAGGGACTTTGGGCATCCAAGCTGGTGTCCAACTCATGGGCTTTCTACCCCAGCCTCTGATGTGTCCACCCTAAGCCTGGCTCAGGGTAGTGCATTGTATATTGGTGGAGGAAGAAAAGGACCTCCAAGGAGCTTCTGTGATTACACTGCTTAGAAGGAAGGCCAGAGCACCCTGAGCAGAGGGGCTGGGAAAGAAGTGTCAGCATTTGTGAAGATTTGGAAACATGTATTCCTTGAATTTATTTAAAAAAAATTCAGAACTAGGTATGTAGATAAAATTCAGAAATAGGGCATTATTAAAAGGCAAAAGGTACTATTCAAATCTATGGACTGAATTTTAAAGTTGGGATTTTTTTTTTAACTTGCCTTTTCACTTTGAGAAATTATTGTGATCCATATTTTAAAGTTCTGGAAAAGGTGAGAGCTAGAGAATTCAGGTCATGATAGACCTGCTCTTGCAAGTTTTCAGTGGCACTTAGATACATTTCCTCCCCTTTGATAAAAGGAACTCTTAAGGTACGTTTGGTTTTTAATCAATCATCCTGCTCGTTGGGTAAAGTTCTGTTGTCTGCTTTTAAACTTACAAATTGGATAACATCGACTAGGCAAGATTAAGCTGTTAAACTTAGCAACTTTAATTTTTAAACTTCACAGAGGAGTCTGGTCTCTCCACATGAATTTCAGTGTCGCCTTTGTTCCTTTGAAGCATTTTATATGGATCATAATCACCCTGCTGCTGAGTGGTGCGGTTTTAACTGCATATCTGGGTTGGTCTGTTTGTAAGTATGTTTCATCTACTGTCTCATAACAGGAATCTTACCCATCTTCTTCACCAATATGGTTTGTGGACTCTGATGACCCAAATCTGGCATCAGTTCTGGAACGCTTAGAGGACACTAAGAACAACAATTTGGTAAGGAGATGAATTAGTCTTTTCTTTTTTCTTCTCATGGTGTTATAATAGAAATTAAGTGTTAAGAGGTAATGTGATAAAAATTGATCATATTTAAAATTGATTTCATTTATTTCCTTTTCCTGATACTTCCATCCCTTCTTAGACTAACATAAGTTGTTACACAGCATGTTTAGTTAGTAATTATGGTTTTAGTGAGCTTAGAGGCTACAGTTTTTGAAGTGCATCTCCCTCTTTGCATAGGTACAGTTCCTTTTTACATTAGGAATTGAGGTTCTCTTTTTCCTTCATTCTAACGGTTAAAGAAAGCAAACATTTTGGATAGACTGTTGGGTGAGGTGAGAAAGGGAAGGATAGAGGAGAAAGACAGGCCAGTGTAGGTGTGAAGGGAGAGAAGGATAGAATAGCATCAGGTTAGGGATTCCTTTGCTGAGGAGGGCCCACAAGTCTGCAGTAAAGAGCCGCATTGATTGAAGAAAGGCTTGTTTGTCCTCTGTCCACACGGTCCAAGACACCCTGGTAGAAGCTCTGTGTAACCCCGTTTTCTTCAGTACATGGAACACTGAGAGACTAACAGCAGCTAGTAGTAAACTCGAACAGTGACAGCAGACCCGATGTTAAATAACTTTCAGTTTTTACTTCAGTCAGCGTGTGTGGACCTTGATTAACCCTGGAAAACTGAAATTGTAGAGTGCTTATCTGGGGGTAAAGGGGAACCGCTGTGTAAAGAGATACATCTTTTGAGGCTGCAGATATGGCTTGGGAGTGTAGAGCACTTCCGGCTCTTGCAGAGGAACCGAGGTCAGTTCCCAGCACCCAAGTTGGGCAACTTACAACTGCTTGTTACTTTAGCTCCAAGGGATCTAATGTTTTCTGATCTATGTAGTCACTGTACTCAGGTGTACAAACACACACACACACACACACACACACACACACACACACACACACAATTAAAAATAAATATTTTGTTAAAAGGTATCTTTTCATTTTTTTTAACTAAAAATGTTTACTCTTTGATTATAAACTTGTAAGTTACCCATTGTGAGAAAACTTATACATTGTAGACACACCAAAAGGGGACAGTTAACTTTTCTATAATTTTTACCTAATAGAACTGGTTACTGTTGACACAATGGATGTTTTCTGCCAGTTTTTTCTTAGCTAGCAAAATGCATATACTATTTCATATGTCTTTAAATAGTTGAGGTCATAGTCTGTAGTCTTACATCCCTTTTGAACTTACTGTATTTTTCCTATGATGTTATTAAATCCTTATGGAAAAATAATTGTTCTTTGTAGGTATTTTTTTTTTAAATATCCCACTCAAACCCCTGTAAAGGGACCAGCTGGAGAAAAACAATTAAACTGGTTTGTTGAAGTGTATTTTATAAAAATCTATAGTATTCCAAAAATACAATGATATTTTATTGATGATTATAATAAAAATTAAACACCTAGGAATAAACTTAAATGTGGAAAACTTATATGAAGAAAACTACAAAATTTTGCCCAGCAGAATGTAACAACTTAGATACAACGTTCCTGGATGGGCAGACAGATGTCTAAGATGTTACAAAAGCCACTTGTCTCTATGTCCTTCTATTTATAAATCTAATTCAGTGTCACTCACTAAAAATGACTTATTTATTTTGGCTTTTAAAGACAGGCTCTTGCTGTGTGATTCACTGGCCTGGAACTTGCAAGCCTCCGGCCCCGGTCTTTCCAGTCCTGGGACTATAGGCTGTGTCACCATGCCTAACAACCAACAGATTTGTTTCTGCTATTGACAGAATGGCTCTAAGAATAAAGAATAAAATAAAAAATTTAGAAAGGTAAAAGATTTGTCCAGATAGTAAATGAAATAAAATACTAAATATTGGAACTAGACCATCAGGCAGTAGAAGTTTAGGAACAGTCATGCAAATGAGAATTTAGAATAAGTAAAGCTGGTATTTTAATTTAGGAAGGAAGGCTCTTTCTATAGATAGTTTTAGGGAAACTAACCATTTAGGGAAGTTGGACTCACTAATTCTTTGACTTGTCAAAATAAATTATTGATAGTTTAAACATATTCTTAAAATTAAGAACACCAGGCCTATTGAAATGGCTCAGCACTTGCCTACAAGATTGAGGACCTGAGTTTAATACCCAGGATCCATATAGTAGAAGGAAAAGAGAGAAATTGTTCTCTGACTCCTACACATGTGTCATGGTACATGTCATCCATGTCATCCGTCCCCCCAACCTCCATAAGTGTAAAAAATTCCAAAAAAAATAATAAGAAGAACATAGCTTGAAAAGTTTTAAAGGAGTTCAGATCTTAAGAGCGGTAAAAGTGGGAGGTAATTAAAAGTGCGGCAGGTGCATGTCGACATCTCCAGTGGAGCAGTGAGGGAAAGAGACATAGCCCTCTGTTCCTCCTCAAATTGCTTCTGAACCAGGCTTGGTGGCACAGGCCCCAAATCCCAGCTACTTTGAAGTTAAGGCCCTGAGATTGCAAGTTCAAGGCTAGTATGGTCAACCGATTGAGATCCAGTCTCAAAAGTAAAAAGATGGTTGAAACTATAACTCAGCAGGAGAATACTTTTCTGCCTTGTGCAGGGCCCTAAGCAGAATCCCTGGTACTATGAAAAAAATCAACTTGTCAAGTGAAATGGAATGGACACAGCATTGGACCTAGTTTAGGAAGTAAATAGTGAAAAAACACGTTTTTTACTCTTACAGCCTCTGCCAGTTTCTCGTGGCCTGGTTTCGAGAGAGAATAGTTGTTTTGTTTTAACTTTTTAATTTACTTATTTATTATAGGTTAGAGTCTACAATTGTATGGACATTTCTTACTTGTCCAATCCAGTGGCTCCTTTTCTTAGTACCCAAATTGATTTTTCTGTGGTTGAAATATTCTTCCATCAACATGTATTACTTAATGCCACCAGTAAAGAATTTGTTAAATGTGATGTGTAGTTGAATACTCCACTGTAGTAAAAAAGAGTGCAGCCAGCCTTTCCCCATAGTATACATAGAACATTCCAAGATACAGTCAGTAAGAAGCAAGGCTTAGGATATTGTGTTATTGTCCTCTTCTGTATACAGTGTTGTAAAATACATTAGTGCCGGCTTGCGCTGTGCCTACTCCTTCCCTCCCATAAATGTAGGAAGCTGTTAACAGAACTCAGAAAAATATTTTAAGAATATTGATTGGCTTCTCTGTGAAGCTCTGTGATAAGTCATGTGTATTCACAGACAAGATGTGTCTGCCCTGTGCAAATTGCTAGCCTAGTGGGGACTTGTGTCAGACCATCATTCCCCAGCTCTGTTTCTTGCTCTCTTGTCTTGGTCTCCTGAGATGCTCTTCCTTGGTGTGTCTCTTTATTACCTTTTTATTCTGTGCTTTCTCTGTGCAGCTCTTTTATTCTTGTTACTCATACTTCATCTATTGCAGGGATTCCTAAATCTGTATCTCTAGCCAAAATTTGTCTTCAGAGTTTGAAACCCATATACTTATGTACATAGATCCTCTGTGTGCAGGGGATCCTGCTTGGATGTGCCATGGGATGTGAATATCAGTTTACATTTGTCTCCATCAGCCCATCATGCTTTCCCTCACTAATTCTCTTTGTGGAAATAAAATAATGATACTGGTCATCTGGCCCTGGGAACTTGAGTTCTTTTTTTATACTTCTGTTCCCCAAACCGTAAACTCTTCTAGTAAGTATCAAAGACTTGTCCATCTACCTTCTAAATATTTAGTGCCTCCCTGTGATCTTAGTTTCTTCCACAATCCCTGAAGAGGAGGGGAGTGTTAAAAAGTAAACTTCCTGGAAGATGTACTCCCTGTTTTTCCTGTTGCTTGGTAGGATGCCATCACACTGCTGCCCTCTACAGCACTCCTGCAGGAGCCCGTGGTCAGCACTGTGTCCTGGTCACCCTGTCTCATCTCGTTATGTACTTAAACACATTCCGACTTACTGGATGGATAACAAATCCACAGTGGTGGGCCTTTTGCTTCCCTATAAGCATGAGGGCATTTGTTTGATCTAGTTTAGTGTTTAGCCTTCCCCATGTCCACTTGGTCCTTTTCCACTGTGGAAGAGCTTATTCTTTGCTGGGTTTAACCCATTCTAATCCTGTTTCTGTTTTCTTAGTCCTCCATAGACCTGCTGCTTCTTTGTGTCTTTTCTTGGTCAGAGACACTGAGCTAACTGTTCCTGTCCAGTGTAGTAAACTGCTTTATCAGCTCCCATCTGAGTCTAAGTATTGCTCATCTTCTATGTTGGGGAAAAGTATGTTTTCACATAGTTTGCCTTGTTTACTGCCTTAAAGTATATATACCTACAGAATTTTACAATGGAAATTAAAGAGCTGTTATAATACGGCGGTTTTCCCAATAATTTCTTCCTTTTCTTTTGGAGAGGCTTAATTTTAATTTACTCCTCACTGTTTGTCCTGAGATAACTGTTATTTCCTTGTTTTGTAGATGGAGAGACTAAAGCCAGGGGCTTGGGTATACAAGGTTATTTATTTTAGGGCCCAGTCTACTAGGTCACTTTTGTCTCTGTAGTTTTAAACAAACATGACTGTTGCATATGTAAGTTCAGAATCCACATGCAACGCTTCCTTTAGGTTATATAGTCTTATGCATTAATGTTCTCTTTTCTAAAGCTGCAAGTTTCTAGGATGTCAGCAACTAGACACTATACAATGTCTGAACCTTCCTTCTGTGCCTTTTTGTTGGGGTTATTTTCTAGTTACCATGTAGTGAGGACGCACTAAGCTGTAGTAACTTAAGATTTCCTATACCAACAGCTCTAAAGCGTATAAAAGACTGTCAGTCCATCCGTAGGCCTCAGTGGAGCAGCAGCACGGTTTCCTTTCCTTCTAGATTGACTAACAGTAGTTGTAGCATTATTCAATGTCTTCTAAGGGCTCTTTAACATAATGCTTATTTACTGAAATGTGTTTTGTAGCTTCGTCAGCAATTGAAGTGGTTGATATGTGAACTCTGCAGATTATATAACCTTCCTAAGCACCTGGATGTTGAGATGCTAGATCAACCACTACCCACGGGTCAGGTAAAGTAAACATTCTCTAGTGTTGAGCTGAATCAATTGTCTTAATCACAGTTAACTAGGATAATTTAAAATTATTATACAACCTATTTGGAAGTTAGTTTTGTGTCCTTGTAAATTGCTTTGCTTTAGGTACTAAACAGCCTTTTCATTTCTTGGAGTTGCTTGTATTTTACTGTGATAGGTATAGGTAAGCACTTGTTCCCAACCCCACTATTTTGGTTTTTGTTAAAATTTCTGATTTCTGTGTTTCTTCTCTGATTGTTTGCTTGTTTAGTCAGTTAACTTCCCTTGATACAACTTGTCCATACTCTGTTTGTGCTTCTTAAGGCCTAATGCAAAGTTACCTCTTCCCAAGCAATGGACATTCCCACCAATGCAGCAGTCACTCAGGACTTTGAGATTTATCTATTTAGCTACAACTACTGACTTTTTATTATAATAAATCAGGATTTAGCTCTTATACTAACTACTTGACCACCCAGTGCTTCTTGAACTGTTTAGTTATGAGTAATGAGTTTACCGTCAGGACTTTGTGGAGTCATGGTTCTGTCTGGGCATTTCCTTGCTTGTGCCATCTTTTTGTTCTCAGTGTGTTTTTAGAGCAATACTTCCTACCTTCTAAAAGTCACCTTCTCTTTCCGGGATCCTCGCTTTGGAGCCAGTGGCTCTTCGGCATTAGTCCTTATGAGTCGTTCTCTGGGTTGGCTGTACAAATCTTTCTTGTCTGCTCTCCTGGAGTGAATCTGTTGGTTCCCGGATCTCATGTCGTCTCTGTTGGCTTTCCCTTTCTTGTTTGTCTCTGTTACATTGTCAGATAAGAGACAAAGCATGAAGGAATGGCATATTTCCTGAGTTATCTTTTGGAAAATCTGGCTCAGAGTTGGGGTTTCAGAACAAGCCCCCACTGGCCCTGAATCTCAGTTCTGCATACTAGCTTAAGTCCTTAGGTTCTTGGGCCGTTCTCCTGATCACTGTGGTCATTGCTCATTTTCACAAAGTAGTCATAGTAGTTTGGCAGCACTGTGGGCTATTGTAAAAATTACTCATCAGTGAAATACATGTGAATTGTTTGGGACATCCTTAGCAAGTATTAACTGCTCATTTTGTGTGCTAATTTTGCTTTTCCATTTTGTTTATTTTGGAGTTTACTGATTGGGCTTTTAATTTTTTTGTTTTCCTTTTTTTTTTGGAGACAAGGTCTCATTATTCAGACTAGCTTCAAAAAAACCATATGTAGCTGAGGCTGATGACTCTCTTGTCTCTATACCTTGAATGCTAGAATTACAGGCCTATGCCACTTTGCTTGGCTAACTTTAGATTTTAGATCTTATTTGAGTCTTTATATCTTTTGTATTATGTTCTTTTTATTAATTTTATTGTATTTTTATTTGTGTAGGCGTGTATGTGCGAGTGTGTGTGTGTGTGTGTGTGTGTGTGCGTGTGTGCACGTGCGCACTAGCTACAAGAATTGGTTTATAATCTCAGCACTCAGGAGGCTGAGGCAGGATGAATGTGAGTTTGAGGCCAGCCTATTTACAGATGAAGACCCTGTCTTAAAAAGCAAAAAAGGGCTGGCCATGGTGGCAGATGCCTTTAATCCCAGCACTTGGGAAGCAGTGACAGGCAAATCTCTTGAGTTTGAGGGCAGTCAGGGCTACATGATGAGACCTTGTCTCAAAAAATTAAAAACAAAACAAAACAACCACAAAAAACATTAATGCCTTAAAATAGTAATTTTTGCTATTGGGTGGACTATCTAGGCTTACCTGGGTAGTGTCTGCTGACTTCATTTGACGATCATTACTGTGCAGTCATGTGGTGGCACATTCATTAGAGTATGGCTGTAGACAACTAGTGTGATCTTTATCTTGAGCTGCACTCAAATGTCCAACATGGCTTTTTTTCCCCTGCCCCCCACTCCTCGTATATCTGGCATTTGCTCACATGGCTTTATTCTCTATGGACTCTTCATAAGACTTCTTTTTCTTCAGAGGTCATTTTAGAACTCTCCAAGAACACAAGAGTGGAAGTTTTTGGACATTCTTAAGGCTTAAACCTGGAGCAGATCCAGTGGTCTGTGAGTTAAAGCAAGTCTCAGGCCAGCCCAGGTTCACTGTGGGCTGGGACACCACAGACTTTGAATGCCAGGGGTGTGATTTTTCTCCAGTCTCTGAATGTGAACTTGAGTTCAGCAGCTCCTGATTACCCCTTCTTCATAGCATAGTATTGCTTGTCCAGATGTGATAGACTTACAAAGCTGTGTGTTTTGACTCTTTGGTCCTCTCTGGTGTCTATATTTTCTATTAACTATGATATCTCAGTTTAATCATGTCTTGTTTTATACATTATAAAGCCCATCCTCCAATATTTTGTACTCTGTTTGCTCATTCACATTTTAATTTTTTTTTTTTTTTTACATACCCTTCTTCGTTGTACCAAATGAATGGTAGCACATAGCACATTCCTTATAGCCAAGGCTTGTCACCTTACAGCTTTAGGGGGAATTATGCTGATTCCCAGTTACTCTTCCCCCTACTTTTCTACTTAGTACTGGTAAATGATGGCTCCAGTTTCTCTGGAGATGGACTTTTGTATGACAGATAAGTCTTCCCAGGTTCTGTGTAAGGAAGTGGAGGCGAGGAATGCAGTGTCTGGGAGTCTAGGTTCTTGTCCTTCCTGCTATCCCTGTTTGCAGTTGTGGAGATGGTGTACCTGGTAGACATTCCGTTGCTTTTTTAAATGTTGTACCTATACACTGTGTATTCTCTTGTATTTTAGTGGGGCCTAAAGAATGATGATGAGAAAAAGGGTTTATTTTTGTATTTGTTCAAGTTTTATTTTCTAGAGTGTCTGTGGTTTTGTTTTTTTACCTACAGTATATCCTAGTCTTGAAATCTGTCTTGTTTCTCCTGAGTGTACATAGGAGGCTAGTAAAAATAGCTAAGATTATTTGTGAATTATGTAACAAAATACCCTGATTTTGAATCATCTTTGCATTTTTCTAATAAACACTCCTAGGATAGCTATGGTAATGTTTTTCTATTTTTGCTTAGACTCTGAAATTGTAAAATGGTTTGTTTCTTTTTAGGTTCTTCTTTCATTTTTGGGTCAAGGTTCGACTTAGGAAGCTTTGCATCTTTGCCACAATATAGTTTAAATTTAGAACATTTCAAACAAAAGCAGCTCTGGTTCAGTGGACATTTGGAAATACCTGGAAGCATTTTGGGTTGTCATCACTAGCTGTAGCAGAGAGGTGGGATGCTGTTGGCATTTTATGATTTGATAGGATGCTTTTAAAGTACTATGATGAGGCATAGAACCCCATAACAGAGTAGGGAATATGTCAGTATTGCTGAAGTGGATAAACCTTATTTTAAGCAATTCAAGCTTGATCCATTTCTGAAATTGTTTTATCCTGATGATTAACCAGAGGCTTGTCTGTTTTAATACCTTAGACCCTTGGAAGAATCAATTCTTTTTAAAATGTCAAATGTTTCCTTTTTCATCTCCCTGCTCCTGCTCCCCATTTTATTTATCTCTACCTTCTGCTTTTAATGGATTGCTGTCATTAAAATTGCTTCTCTGTGGTATTTGTGTGTGTGCATGTTCTGTGTGGAGGTCAGATAACAATCATGGGTGTTTCTCAGATGCCTATTCTTTTTATTTTTCTTAAAATTTTATTTTATGGGGTTGGGGAATTAGCTCAGTGGTAGAGCACTTGCCTAGCAAGCACAAGGCCCTGGGTTTGATCCTTAGCTCCAGAAAAAGAAAAAGAAAAAAAAAATTATTTTATGTATGTGAGTCTTTTACCTGACTGTAAATGTTCTCTGTGTGCCTGGTATTCTTGGAGGCCAGAAGAGGGCACCAGATTCCCTGGGACTGGAGTTATAGTAGGTTGTAAGCTACTAATGTGGGTGCTGGGACCCTAATCCCAGTTTGTTGCTGATTCTCTTAATTGTTGAATGGCTGTCTTTGCAGACCTTATCCCCTTTTTTCAAGACAGAGTTTCTCACTGGCCTGGAACTTACCCAGTGGGTGAGGCTGGCTATCCAGCAAGCCCCAGGGATCTGCCATCTCTGACTTGGACATGGGTCCTGAGGATCTGCACTCAGCCCTGACGCTTACATGGCAGATGCTTTAGTCGCTGAGCCATCTCAACTCTTAGAAAATCAACTTCTTAACACACATGCAAAGCTGTATACTGTCCTTGAGTGCTGGTTGACTTCATTGTACAAGGCTAACTTTTAGTGTGTTTTTGAATAGCTTACATTTCTTATGTCTGTGGCACCATTTATCCACATGCCTAGTAAGACGATAGTAATAAATACAGTCAATGTTGAAAATAAGGAAGCTTTAAGCTTGGCATAACGTTTGGTTCCCGTGAATCCCTTGGGAGCGGTTCTTCAGTCACCACCCAGGGAAGAGTCAGACGGTTGTTGACACAACAGAAGCCTTCTGCTCACTCCTTCAGGCCTTCATAGCTAGCCATCTTCCCTTGGTTTCTCTGGCTTCTCATTCATATGTGTGTTCTGTGTATAGGCCAGTGTTGCCTGTTTTTGAGCTCCATGTTATGTATTGCATGTTTTCCTTTGCAGTTCCTTTTCATTACTATGTTTATCCCTTGTTCAGATAGATCAGACTATTTATTTCCTCATTTGCCATTTGAGTGTTGATGGATGTTTAGGTTGTTTCTAGTCAACCTCCCCCTTAGGAAGAATCAATCCTAGTGTGGATTATCCTGTTTGTATTTCTGGATATTCCTATGCTGTTATTTCTCTGGGGTACATACTTAGGAGTTACTTTGCTAGGAGATGAATATCTTTCCCCCCTAACCTAAGGGTTATCTAGACAGAACTATTACATATTTTCAGGTGACTTTGGGGCTACTTTTGTTTTTGTTTGTCAGTGCATGTGACCTCTCTCCTGCATTATCAACAGGTCCGTAGACGGACTGTACATTGGTGTGATTGCTACTATTGCTCCTCCCAGGCAGATCCCTAAATAGCATGTATTCTGGTCTTGTTTTTCCTACAAAGATGTGGTTTCTGGAGATGTGTATGGTATGCATGGAGAGTGTTGTATACTTGGTGTCAGTTTTTAGCATGTAAAGTGTGTTGATGTGGGGAATCCACTGGTGTACACAGATGGGTGTCTTCCCAGTTGTTCACTTTTTTTTTTTAACCTCTGGTGTTTGTTGTTACAGACGGAACTTGAGGGACTGTGTGCTTACTCTCTTTCATTTGCTCTGTCTTGAGTGCTGTTTGATTTCCTCTCTCTGTGGACTCCACTGGCTGCTCAGTGCTATTTGGGTATCCAGAGTCACTCAATAATCTGAACTCTCTCAGATCCTGCCACCATTTGTCTCTTTTCCTTTCATTCTCTGGGCGAATATTAGACCTTTGGATCTTGTCTTGCGCATCCTCAAGTGCTTTGTTTCTAACTCCTCAGGCTTCCACTCCTCTCCTTTCTTCATATTCTCGTCTGTTTGGTCGTCTCTACTATAAATGCTTTGTTCAGAGGAGACAGTTAGGTTCTATGGGTTTTTACTGTTTTTCTTCAAATGTTTTTTATTTCCCAGAACTGTCTTGTCTTTTCTGTAGTAACTTGTTCTTGTTTTGTTCTCAACAGTGCTAATGATTCCGCTTAGATTTTAGCTCTGTCTTGCCTCAGATCACTTATCTGGCCTTTCTGTGTGGCACCCATTCAGGATCAGTTTTCTATTTGTAGTACTTGGTTATTTGCTCACTTACAGGAAAGATATGGCATCAGTCAGGACCAGCTGTTAGTAGAGGTGTACATAGGATGGTTCCTGTTCTCTGGTGTTCAGTGTGTAGAACCTGTATTCTCCTGAAGCAGAGGATGGGGAGGTCCTGACAGGTGGGGTTTCCAACTCCCAAGTCTATCAGGAAATTCTGCTGTTGTGTTGAGTTACAATAAAAAGATTCCTTTTTTCTCTTTGGTTCTAACACCCATAGTAGTTTAGAGGCTGTCAGGGTAGACAGGGTTCCTGTAGAATAGAGTGATCCTTAAATTAATTGGCACACCTTAACGCAGTCTGGCCTGTTAGTCTCCTGTGGCCTTCTCAGGCAGGGGAGCTAAAACTTTGTTAGCAACAGTAGAATCCATCTGCCTTATGTCCGCTCCTGCTTTGTAGTTGTGGGCCTGTGTGTTATTTTTCTAGTGTAGCAGTGTCTCTTTTAATCAAAGTCCGTCACCTCCCCCAAACCCTGCTTTGTTTTTGTTTTGAGACAGGGTTTTTATTCAATGCACAGGCTGTCCTAGAACTCACTGTGTAGCAGACCTTGAACTCACATCAGTCCTCCTCAGTGCTGAGATTACAGGCTTGAGCAGCTACCATGCTTGTTTTCAGTGGGCTTTTGGAAAGAAGCCTGCCTACACGTTGAAGTGAAGGCCTTAAGATTTCATGAGCCTAATTGGCTTTGTGTTTTTGTCAAATTACTAATCCTTTGGGGAAGAGTGTTTCAGCTTTTTCATTTATAAAATGTTAGACAGGCACTAGTTTGATTGTCACCTGTAGTATGTCTTTTTCAGGGCTGACCATGTGGTTAATCACCTGTGCTCTTCAGTGGGGAGGGTCATGTCTGCTCTTCTGTAGTTCTTTGTCAAGGCCCCATGAGAGTCCCCCTTCTGTGTTAGCATTTCTGTTGGTGCCATTCTTGGTCAGGTCTTATTTAGGGAGCCATGATGGAGAGACTTCATGGATGTGACTTCTGTGATCTATCTCACAGCAAACTTCCTTTTCCTTCTTCTGGCTCTTACATCCTACTGACCCTAATTGGCTGTGGCCCTGGTCCTTGGATGCAGGAGCTGTGTTATAGATGCGTCATTTGGGGCTGGACACTGACAGCCACTTGTTTGTTCTTTGCATTTTGATTGGTTGTGGCTTTCTGTAATGGTCTCCATTTGAAGACAAGATTCTCTGGGGTAGGTTCTGAAATTCACATTTCAGAACTGCTTTTTACCCTCAGTGCACATAGACTGACGTCTGGGACCTTGGGACTGTTTGGGTAGCTATGTTCCTTTTGTTTGTGAGAAGATACCAAAAATAATCTTGCTTGGAAATGAAGGAAAGGGTGAACCACAGTAATTTTGGAAGATGCTTGCTTTCTCATTTAGTCCTAAGGAAAGGAATAATAAATGTTTAAAGAGATTGGGATTTAAAACAAGCCTAAGCTTACGCTGTCTGTACCTGCACAGGATCTTTCCAGCTCACTGACTGTGAAGAGTTAGTCCTCTATGATAATGAATTTTCCCCCCATAAGACTTGTGCTCTCAGAGCGTCTAAGAACAGATAGATGCCTTGAGGCTGCCAAGATCCTGGTAGGTCTGATTTGATCTCTGAGTCCTAGTTTCTTGATATTCTAGATATTCTGGGCCTCAAACTAAACCTACTTTATGAATGTAGATGCATTTCCATATTGAGAGCTGGCACACTTGGCTCTGGTAGAAAACTTCATGTACCTACTGTGTATGAAGACCCTTTCTAAAACCCCATCAGACTCCTGTGTGAGTGAGTGTGAACTGTGCCTTATGAGAATTATTCCGTGGTAGGTAGACAAGTGCATTTCCTAATGACATACCTGACTGCTTAAAATGTAAACCCTGTGAATTTATTGAAAGATTAAGCTTTTCCAGGTTAAAGGGGTAGATAGATAAAAGAATAATTTGGAGCATTTATTATATGCAGAAACCTTTGATCACATACACATAGCTATATAAGTAAACATTTTTAAAAATTAGGTTATGCTTTAGTTTTTGAAGTTCCTTTATATTTGATTGCCTTTGTGTATTCTTAAGGCATCTGCTACATTGGATTGACTTAAAATTAAATACTTTAATTTTAGTAAGTCCTGCTCATGGGACCACAGTGACAGTGGTTAATAGTGGCCATCTTTCTGATGTGTTCTGTGTGTCTGTGTTCTGTGTAGCTTTGGCACATTCTTTCTCTGTTTCAGAATGGGACAACTGAAGAGGTAACTTCAGAAGAGGAAGAAGAGGAAGAGATGGCTGAAGTAGGTATTTGTGTAAGAATAATATTCCATGAATATTTTTAAATTTCTTCCATTTAATTTTTTATTATTTTTGGGGTGTGTGTGTGTGTGTGTGTGTGTGTGTGTGTGTGTGTGTGTGTTGAGGTCAGAGAACAACATTTGGAAGTCCATTCTCTCCATCATGTGAGTTTAAGGATTGAATTTGGGGGCAGTTGCCTTTACTGGCTGAGCAATACGTCTCACTGGCTCACATCTCATGAGTATATTAATATTTGACACATTTTAGTAATTCTTTAATCTTCTTTTTGAAATAATGTTAATATTGAATAACATTTGTATTTCGAATGGAATATACTTTCTGAACCCTGGCTTTGCATCTAGTCTTCGAACAAATTATTTTATCTGAGGGCAGTAAAAATCTGTTTACTTTTGATAATAGTATTTAGCTTATAATTTGGTTATTTTTAGGAAGAACTACTAAGTTTAACATTTGTGTTTACAGCTGGGAAGAAGCCTCAGTCAGTAAAGTGCTGTGCAAGTGTGAGGACCTGAGTTCAGATCTCTAGCACTAGTGTGTAAAATAAAAAGAAACCGTGTGATGTGGCTTGCATCTGTAACTCCAGTTCTGGGGAGATGGAGGAGGACCCCTGTGGCTCTTTTAGCCTGCCAATCAGCTAGACCCAGGCTCAGTAAGATTCTGTCTGAAAATAAGGTAGAGAGTGATTGAGGAAGACTTAAGATTCGTATAAATGGATTTTTCTCTATGGGCCACCAGCTCACAAAAGATGACATGGAGACTGAATTTTGAAAGCTTGGCCTTAGCTTAGGTCTGTCCCACTAGCTCTTGTAACTTAAACTAATGCATACTTTTAAATCTATAGTCTTCCATGTGCTCGCTATCTCATCTCCATAATGGTTGTTTAGCTCTTTATTAAACCAGTCACAGTGATACGTCTTCACACAGTTTAAAGGAATATTCCACAAAAATGTGTGGTCTCCATACACACATGAACACACTGTGAAAATACACACACACACACACACACACACAGTTTTATATTTGAATGAAAGGAAAATTTGAAGACATCATAGGGACTGCTTACTAGAAGCAGTGACACTGTCTCTTACTGAAAATGAGGGCTTTCTTTTCGTTTGTTCTGGGCTGCTGGAATTAGAATACTCGAGACTGGGTTATTTATGTTTGCACAGTTCTGAAAGCTAGGGAGTTTAGAATCAGGGTGCTAGCTAGCATGTAGAGTCTCGGGAGGACTTCCATGCAGTGTCTTCAAAGATAGAAGCCAAAGTGCAGGAGGACACCCTAGCCAGACCATCTGTTATGCTTTCTTTATAGAGAGTTTGTCGAGGAAGAAGGGCTCGTGTCTAATCATCGGTTACAGGTCATATTCCTTTTCATCTTTTGTTAGTTTTTCAAGACAGGGTTTCTCTCTGTAGACCAGGCTGGCCTCAAACTCAGAGATCCACCTGCCTCTGCCTCCTGAATGCTGGGATTAGAGTCATGAGCCACTACTGCCTGGCTCTTTTAATCTTTTTATATTTTATTGTGTTCTTTTTGTTGTTGTTTGTTTGTTTGTTTGTTTGTTTGGAGCTAAGGATTGAACCCAGGGCCTTGCACTTTCGAGGCAAGCGCTCTACCACTGAGCTAAATCCTCAACCCCTTATTGTGGGTTTTTTGTTTTGTTTTGTTTTTGTTTTTGTTTTTTTGTTTTTTCGAGACAGGGTTTCTCTGTGTAGCTTTGTGCCTTTCCTGGAACTCACTTGGTAACCCAGGCTGGCCTCAAACTCACAAAGATCCGCCTGCCTCTGCCTTCTGAGTGCTGGGATTAAAGGCTTGCACCATCACCACCTGGTTTTTTTGTTTGTTTGTTTGTTTGTTTTTTAATTTATTTAGTATACAGAAGAGGGTGCCAGATCTCATTGCAAATGGTTGTGAGCTACCATGTGGTTGCTGGGAATTGAATTCAGGACCTCTGGAAGAGCAGCCTGTGCTCTTAACCTCTGAGCCATCTCTCCAGCCCTATTGTGTTCTTTTTTTTTTTTTTTTCTTCCTGGTTTTTCAAGACAGGGTTTCTCTGTAGCTTTGGAGCCTGTCCTGGACTAGCTCTGTAGTCCAGGCTGGCCTTGAACTCATAGCAATCCACCTGCCTCTGCCTCCTGAGTGCTGGGATTACAGGTGTGCGCCACCACCACCCGGCTAGTGTGTTCTTAATTGAAATAGAATTACATTACTTTCCTTCCTCCAACTCCTCCCAGTTACTTTCCCTTAAGCCCCTCCCATATCTCCCCCCACTCCGAAATTGATAGCTTCTTTTCCTTTATTATTGTTTTATATATATATATATATACACACATATTTGCTGAGTATGAACATATGTATGTGTATCACAAATATGTGTGTGTGTGTGTGCGTGCGCGCGTGCGTGTGCGCACGCGCGCGCGTTTGTGTTGTTTGTGTAAATTTGGTTTCAAGGCCGACCATTCTGCATTGGACAACCAATGAGGGGCTCACCCCTGGGAGAGGCTAATTTTCCCTCTCCCAGCAGTCAGTAATTGCTTATAGTTCTCTGTCTAGGGGTGGGAACTCCTGAAAATTTTTCCCCTTCTATATTACATGCCCATTGATAACTGTCATTGCTCTGGTCCTGTTTATTGGTCTGTTTTTAGGAGAGACTGTTCACAGTGGACTTCCTGTTACTTTGGCTCTTATAGTCTTTCTACCCTCTTTTCTGTGATGTTTGCTGAGCCCAAGATGCAGGAGCTAAGATGTAGTGGGGGCTGGGCTTCCCCAGAGGCCTTGATCTTTGCATTGTGTCCAGTCATGGTTTTCTTTGATGGTCTCTGATGGTGTAAAGAAAGACTGTTTTGATGAGGGGTCATAGCTACAAGTGTGGGTAAGAGGAAAAGATGATTTAGAATGTAGTAAAGAATTACACTGGTTTAGTAAAGTTGCTGTAGTTGATTCTTTTTCTAAAGTCCATGACTTTACTAGTTCCCGGAAAACTGTCTAGGTTCCCAGTACCAGACACAATTTCCTTCCAGTTGAGTGGGCCTTTAATCCAGATAGATAGCTGTTGATTGCAAACAGCATGTGAGTGCCAGTTACTACACCTTTAAGTATATCATCTTGCCTTCATAGAAATTGTGCTGCGTAGGTCTTACACCTAGGGAGGATTGCTTTAATTGCTGATTCCTTGGCAACTTTCGAGTCCTCTGTCTTAAGTATGTGGTGGTGTCATCAGCAATAGGGAAGGCCTCTTTTTAATACCATCCTATTACCATACTCGATTTTGGGAGGGGACACATTCAAATAACAAATTTTGGAGCAACTTTCCAAGGCATTAAGTAATTGTCAGTCACTAGTAGATTTTTAGGCTTTGAAGCTTTGAATTTAAATTCAAGTTTTGAAATGAAGATCCAATCCTCTATTGAACAGATAAAATGTACATGAATTTCATCATCTTTAGCTTCAAAAATATTGGTTTTTGTTTTGGTCTTATAATTTATTCAGACTATTTGAAGAAAATGTATTTAAAATGTTTTGAGAATATGTCAAAGCTAAAGAAGTAGTAGTCACTTTTTTATATCTGGCAGTAGAATAACCCTGTAAATTATTTATTTAGACTGATAGATATACTGCTTCCGTGCAGTTTAACATAGGTGGAACAAATTACATGAGGACATTTAACTTCCCCTCTGTCCTGGGATGCAGGGAATACACTTTGCACTCAGAATTTTCAACTTTCCTTTTTCTTCTCGTAAGATTGACAGGGTCTGGGTGGTGGTGCACACCTTTAATCCCAGCATTTGGGAGGCAGAGGCAGGCAGGGCTGTTACATAGAGAAACCCTTTCTTGGAAAACAAGCAAAGATTTACCAGAGACAGTGATGTTTAGGGAAGTGACTTAGGAAATGTCTGATTAAGACAAGTAAAAAGAATGACATTTCCGTCTTATTCGTATTAACATGAGTAACGTTGGGTGTGGTGTAATTCTGGACACTGGATGCTGCTATCCTTTAAGGGAGAGGAGAGGTGGAGTCCTGGCATCCACACCTGGATAGCATGGGCAGAGAGTTAAGAGACAAACGTTTTTGATTCATAAGGTTGTTGATCAGGAGACCATTAGCAGAGAATAGAGTGCTGTGAATATGTTATAGAAAGATGATGAGGTATATTTAGGATTTGCTGATTAAAATTCAAGTAAAGTGTGTGGATGGAAATGACTTGGTTGGAGGAGGAGACAATCTAGACTAAGGAGGCATTCACTGAAATTTTGAAGAAAACAAGTATCTGATGGGAGAGAAGCTTCAGGATATAAAGCCCTGTGCAGAATCTGTTTAAGAATAGAATGTAATGGGCTGAAGGAGACCCATTCAATTTGTTTTGGATTGAAGGTGGTCATTAACTTTCAATCCAATTTGCATGAAAAATGGAGGTAGTGAATAAAAACTCCTGCTGAGATCTTGGTAATTGAAGCTTAGTAGTAAGATACTTGAAAAAGTAAGGATCAGAAAGCTTGGGCATAGAGTTTTGTGTATGTAAGATCAGATGATGTGGGGAAAGAACAGAACGGGCTGGGAGAGATGTTGGTCTGTGGATATTTTTCAAGTTCGTTTTCTAAAAACTTCACTTAATTATAGAAATCCCTAGCTGCTTACCACAGAAAACTTGAAACACTAAATGTAGATCTCAAAGCCTTTTCAGCATTTTCTGTTTCAGTTCTTATTTTGATGCATGGAAATTCTGTATATTCCATGTCTTTTATTTCAGGGTGTTTATTGATAGAAAAAAATTATGTATGTGTCTGCAGCTTGGTTGGTAAAGTACTTGTCTAGCATGCACAAGGTCCTGGCTTTGGTCCCCAAGCATCATATAAAACAGTGTATGGTGAAAAGGGCCAAGGAAAAAACACCCTGCCCCTGACTAGACCCTAGACCTGCGCCAAGGAAAAACTCCCTGACCCTGACTTGATCCTTGGGTTAGGGCTTGAAATCCCCCCAATCCCTGCACTTGCCCCAGAATCAGGCCACAAAAACCTACCAATCCCAGGCTACCCTGGAAAGCTCCCCCTCCCGCTAAGAAACCCTATATCAGCTCTCTGCCCTGTTCAGTTTGCTGCTGCTTCTCACCCTAGAGGCAGCTACTCTCCTAGATTTTTCCTTCCCAATAAATCTCTTGAGTGAGGTTTGTTGTGTGGTGTATGTAACACTTTTGCCAAGACATACCATCAACACCATATAACCCATACGGTCCACAACACCATATGGTCCCCAACCACCATATAAAACAGCATGGTGACGCTTGCCTGTAATCTTAGCATCAGGAGGTGTAGAGAGGTAGGAGTATCAGAAGATCTGGGTCATCTTTGGCTACATAGGGAGTTTGAGCAAGCCTGGGCTACATAAGACTGTGGAGAATTAGGTTTTTAGTATTTTAATGACCCCATAATGGATATTGAATTAACTGTTTTGCTTTGTGTGTGTGTGTGTGTGTGTGTGTTTTGTTTTTGTAATTATTAGAATAAAATAGACACAGTTAAGCCTAAATTAGTGATCACATTTCTTTGAATAAAACTCTAGAAGTCAGGTTTCTAGAGCAAAGTATAAATAGCTAAGTTCTTCACACCTGTCACTAAATTGTTTGAAAAGTTCTTCACAATAGGAGGTTGTTAAAGATGGCTTATTTGGCAATAGTTAGGACTTTGTGAAACTATGGACTCTGCTGCACTCTGTCCAGCTTTTACACAGACCAGAAGACGTTAAAGGAGAGAGAAGCTTCTGAATGTAGTGGGTCCCTCCTCACAGAATGGATGCGTCCTTTCTTTCTTGTACTCTTTTTATTCCATTCAAAAATTATTTTTCCTCTAATTTCTTAACTAGTAAAGAAGAGAAACCTGAATGAGTCTATTTTTTTGTTTTCTTTGTAGGATATAGAAGACTTGGATCACTATGAGATGAAGGAAGAAGAGCCTATTAATGGGAAAAAGTCAGAGGACGAAGGAATTGAAAAAGAAAATTTGGCAATATTGGAGAAAATTAGGAAGACTCAAAGGCAAGACCATTTAAATGTAAGTGTGACTAAGTATCTAGAACTTGGACTCTGGTTAAATAATTATAGATAAGCCAGGCAGTGGTGGCGAATGCCTTTAATCCCAGCACTTGGGAGGCAGAGCCAGATGGATCTCTGTGAGTTCGAGGCTAGCCTGGTCTACAAAGCGAGTTCCAGGAAAGGTGCAAAGCTACACAGAGAAACCCTGTCTCGAAACACCCCCCCCCCAAAAAAAAAAAATATATATATATATATATATAAATAATAATTGGATAATTCGTTAATATGCCAATCTCAGCTGCCCTCTGTTTCCATCCTGTTTTAGTGGTGGATGCAGCCATTTGTTTTGTTGACCTAGGCTGTTGCTTCTGGTTGTTGACAGCTACTTTATACCTTGTTCATCTCTTCTTCACATCTTGGAAACATGCTGCTGTCTCTGTATAATAATCCTCTGATGGTTAGTTTTAATTGTCAACTTGTCTTAACTTAGAATTAACATGGGAAGAGAGTCTGAATGAGGGTCATTGACTTTGGATTGGCCTGTGGGCATGTCTGTCAAGGAATTGTCTTACTAAGTTAACTGATGTGGAAAGACTCAGCCCATTTTGGGTGACACTGTTCCCTAGGTGGGGAGTCTTGAACTCTGTAGAGAAGACAAAAGGTGAACCACAGTCAAGCAAGCAAGTGCACATTTATTTCTCTCTGTTCTTGACTGTGCGTGTGCTATGACTGTTTGAATTTCCTTCCTTAACTTATCCAAAGTGATGGATTATGACATAGAATTGTAGGGTGAAATAAACCCCATTCTTTGAGATGGCTCAAATGTTAAAGTGGTTGTCTCCCAAGCGGAAAGTGTTAGGATTGGTGGTTGGCTCCCTAGAACTCACGTAAATGCTGGGGTTGTATGGTGGCCAGCCTGTATTTCTTCAATGCAGAAGCAGAGACAGTATCCCCTGAGCAAGCTGGCCAGTTAAACTAGACTGTAGTTCAGTTAAAAGACCCTACCTCAGTGAGTAAGTTGGAAGGTACTCAAGGCTGATCATGAACTCAGAGATCTGCCTGCCTCTGCCTTCCAGTTGCTGGGACTAAAGGCATATGTCATCACTGTCTGCCACTTCTTGATTTAAAGCTGAGTGGTGATCATTTTCCTGTCATTGTAAAGTTTTACCTCAGACCCCGATACCTTAAGCTTTTAATTACCTGTTGTTTCAGGGTGCAGTGTCTGGGTCAGTGCAAGCATCAGATAGACTCATGAAGGAGCTCAGGGACGTCTACAGATCACAGAGCTACAAAGCAGGTGAGGCCCTGGCTCTGCTGGCCATTTGCTTCTTCAGGTAGTGTTGTTTCTCATTTCTTTTGCTTTCCTTTTAGGGAGTGATAGGGGACCATTTAGCTTGAACTCACTATTTTTCTGTTTAGTCATGATGGGGTTAGATGTGTACCAGCACACCCAGCTTAGATGTAACTAATATAGATAGACAGAAATTTTTATTGACTATTTTGGAGATGTGAAATTCAGGTTTAACAAAGTTCTAAAAGATGTAGGAGATAAAATGAGTTTATTTTTTTTATTTAAAAAATTATATAAATACATCATAATTTTCCTTTTGCTTTCTTCCTGATGGAGACATAACTCATGATTTTTATCTTCTGGCAAAAGTATGAGTAATACTACTTTTTAAAAAAAGCAAGGTTAATATACTTTGTTGTACAAGGAAAAACTTGCTGAATTTATTTTCATATTTTGACACAATAAAACTTAATAATAGGAGTGGTATTCTTTTCAAAGTTGATAGATTACCCCATTTCATAATTCTATGAAGAAAATGTTCTTTTTCAGGGCTGGAGATGTAGCTCATTGGTAGAACACTTGCCCAGTACATGGGGCCCTGGGTTTCAGTCCTCAGCAGCATGAATTCAAAAATCAAAAGGTTTTCTTATCTAGTAAGATTTAAGTAATGTAGAGCCCAAGGAAAAAATTTATTGCTGTAGTGTTAATAAGCAAGAAATAACCAATTTAGGAATAATTGGTTCAATTATTCTGGACTCATCAAAAAAAAAAAAAAAAAAAGATGTAGAGTTGTTTTAAAGATTGGCAGTAAGGGCTAGAGAGTGTTAAGAGCACTTGATGCTAATGTAGAGTATGCATGTTCAGTTCTCAGCACTCAAGTCAGAGGTTCACAGCGGCCTCTTAACTCCCAGGTATAGTGTGTTTGACCCCCTCCCCCCCATAGCCTTCACAGGCACATAGGTGGCATACATTGACACACACACACATGTAAAATAATACAAATAATAAAAATAAAGTTACTTGTATGCTGTAAAAGGTTTGAAAAGCATGTCAAAAGGTGAAAATTAAAGTAGTTTATATAGGATTCTATTTTCCTAGAAGTGTCTGTATACATAGAAATATTATTTGTATAATGTGTTTTAGTGAAAGTAAGTAGTAAGCAGTTTTTTAATTCAACAAAGTATCTTTTAACAACAAAATAGCTTTAATTATTTTAATAGTAAAAATTTACTGTTATTGGCTATTTAGTATATTTAACATATTTACTTACATCAGAGTAATACATAATCAATAAAGAGTAACCAGTGTTGTCCCCTGTGTATCCACAGGGATTTATTCAGTGGAACTAATAAATGACAGCTTATATGACTGGCATGTCAAACTACACAAGTAAGTGCTTTTTATGCTGACCTACTGTCCACAATGAAGTGTTTGCTTTCCTTTTCTCCTTTCTTTTCTTGGTTTTTTTTTTTTTTTTTTTTTTTTCCCTCATCAGTTGTATACTTTTATATTATGGCATTTACTTGGACATTACTACTCTGGAAGTAGTTGTTAGATTATTAGAGTGGGTAAAGTCACAGAGGGAGAGGAGTGATAGAGGAGCATAAAGTGTTTTAAGACAGGGACGATCTACAAACAAATGTATTCAAAATAACACGAGACTGTGTAATGCTATTTATGTTTGAAGTAAAGAGGTTTAAGCAGTACATACAGAAGAGTTAAAGAAAAAGCTTTTACAGTGATGTACTTCTCAGTTTTATCAGTGGTAAATTTCTTTCCTTAAACTTCTTGACTAAAAATATAATTTTAGGAAAGTGTATCATCAAAAAAAGTTTTTGAGTTGTTTGAAAAATTACTATAGTTCTTTGAAATGACTGTTAATTTCAAATTCCCTTTGTTCCCAGGGAGCTAAAGCCCATAGTAATCCGTTTTTTTCTGGGACTGTGGAGCACTTTAGAACTTCTGTTTGGAACTTACCCTGGGGGCTCTGTTGTCCGCTCTTGGACTGGTTCAGGTGGAGTTTAGTTAAGAAAGGTTTTTCTAACTTTGTTTGAACTGACTTTTGTTTTGTTATTCTTAGGGTTGACTCTGATAGTCCTTTGCACAGTGATCTTCAGATCTTAAAAGAAAAAGAAGGCATAGAATATATTTTGCTTAACTTCTCTTTTAAGGTAAGACCATTGTAGTGGGATTCCATGTTCTTCTAATGGGAGTGTGTAATTGGTTCAGCTGCCTTGGAGAACAATTTAGTATGATTTGGGAAAGTAGAAGATACTCATACCCTATTGTTCAGGATTTATTTGTTTATTTATTTATTTAGAGTCTCACTGTGTAGCCTTGGCTGACCTGGAACTTGCTGTCTAGACCAGGATAGCCTCAAACTCACAGAGATCTCCATGCCTCAGCATCACGAGTGTTGGGATTAAATGTTGATAGTGGGCCTGGCTAGGTACAGAAATTCATGAGGCCTATACTCCACAAGAAATGAGTACTTAGACACACCAGGAAGCATAAACAAGAGTGTTCAGAGCAGCATTTTGTTTGTCATAACCCCAAACTGCAAATAACCCAAGTTACAGGAAAGTAGAGAATGTGGAATCCTAAGATAGATTTATTTGAGAAGATCTGGTCAGTCTTCTATACAGTGTTAAGCAGAAGTAACTAGACTCGCTCGACTCCTAGCCTTTTTGTTTAGTTCCATTTATATAAAGTTAAACAGTTTGTAAAACTAGAATTGTATAGGACATGCATTGTCACTGCAGGTAGGTGAAAATTGGTCCTTTAAATGAAACATCCTTAGGCATTTATAATGGTCTTCAGCCACAAAACCTACTACGCTGAAATTCCATGGGGCAGGGGACCCTGGTAAAATTAGGGGGAAAAAAATCTAGGAAGACTTCTTTGGTAAACAACAGTGAGAGAAGAAAGCTCAGAAACACTGAAGTTGGGGCTCCTGTAGGACCTGGTGTAGGACGAAGGTGTAATCACCGTACATATTAGGACAAGGGATTGCCCAGTGGAAAGGACATCTGGGCTTCCTGCTTGCAGACTCTTTACTGGCTAGAGTGTTGGTCATGTGGGCATCCACTTTATAATAATTTATAAAAGTATCCCTGTATATTCCTTTCTGAATTTGTACTACACTTAGTAATTTTAAAGATGTTTGGAATAAAAGTTAAAAAAGAATAGTAATGGGCTCCAGATAAAATGTTAGTGATTGAATGTATAATAGGGTAAAATCTAATGATTAAAAATCTCAACTAGATTAAGGTGTTTTGAGGGTTTATGTTGAAGTGATGCAGGGCTTCTCTTTGCTCTGTTCTTCTGAGTTGAAGAGGAGGCTTAGTGTAGCAGTTGTCTTGCAGCTACAGTGTTTGTCTACATTAGTTTACCCAAGTGACTTTGAATTGCCCCATGCTATTTAAGGCATTGGATTTGCAGTCCTTCTGGGGACAAGGGAGCTGGCTATTGGACTTGCAGAACATGCTGGAAAGCCTGCAGTCTCTGGATCTGTCCTCTGTGCTGTATACCAGCCCTGGAGGGTTTGTGTAAGGGCAGAGTTGGTCTGTTCAGCTTCCTGTTTTGTCTTAAACGGTCATTGAGCTTTCAACAGTGCTGGTTGATAGTATGCTGATTTCTGGGAGACTAGTTAGAGGCTTTAACTTTAATCCTAGCATGAAATGGTACAGAGTGTGTGTATGGTGTGTAGGTAAAACAGGATTTAAGATGTTTAGAAGGAAGAAAACAAAGGCATTAAAGAATATTTCCTTTATATTTAGAGTTTGTAGAGATCTTTATTAGTTGAATCCCAGAGCACAGTTTATGGAGAAGTCTCTTAAGCTCTGAAGTAGACTTACTTTCTGAAACTGAAGGCAGTTCTCAAGCAATCTAAAGAGATTTTATAGTTACCCATTCGGGATCATGTGTTTAGAGATCTGTTCTAATAATAGTTCTGCTCTTCCAAGCTGTGCATCTGTGTTTTCCTTATACTGTTCAATTATAGATAGATTTGAAAGTAGATTACATTAAGTTGGCAGTACGTATGGGTGGGCAGGTGTCTCTCTACCTTGCAGTAGAAATCTAAGATGATCCATTTTAGCGACTAGAAATGTGCCTCCTCTACTGGGAGGATCAAATTTTCATAATTTGTATGTTCCTGGAAGTCTTGTGAGCAGACAGGGGAAATATGGTAATTGTTTTTTGACTTTTTGTCTTCTTGGAAATAATTGAATGAAGCATATTTCTTCCTATCTTGCCTCAAAAGGAGTTTTTAAAATAGCATCACTTCCCTTTAAACCATGTTGTTTGAACATAAAAATTGGACAGAATTTCTCCTAGACTCCCTTGGTCTCTCTTCAACAGGAGCAGGAAGCCATTTCACTGTCCAGCTGCTAGAGGAAATTATAGGCAGCTTTCCTGACCTGGTTGTCAGGGGACTAACATCTAACACTCTTGGCTATGTTAGCTACCGTCTGCATGATATGAGATGGCTCTCTACCTCTTTAGGGTTGGAGAAGGGACAGATTCTTTGACTAGCCTTGGAGTTCTCCAGTTTGTCTAGACTGGCACTGGTCAGTGCGCCCCTAGATCCTTCTGTCCCTGTCTCCCTGGTGCTGGAGTCACAGGCATGTGCTGACACACCTGGCTGTCTGTCTTTGTTCTGAGGCTGGAACTCAGGTTCTTGTGCCTGCGTAGGCATCTCCTCAGCATCACCTTTGACTTTTTGAAGCAGCTTAGCCTTTGTTTTGAATGTTACTACTGATAACTGGGTTTAAATTTACCATATGATTGGTGATTTTCTACTCATCTTTCTTGTTCTATGTCCCCTGCCCCTTTAGATTTTCTTAGGACTCCCATTTTCCTGCCTTTTAGCTTGGTGATTATATGTTTTCTCTCTATATATATATTGTTTTGTTTTGTTTTTTGAGACAGGGTTTACTCTGTGTCGTTTTGGTGACTGTCCTGGAACTCACTCTGTAGACCAGGCTGGTCTCGAGCTCACAGAGATACTCCTGGCTCTGCCTCCCAAGTGCTGGGATTAAAGGCATGTGCCACCGCCGCCTGGCTTATATGTTCTCTTACTCATCCCATATATATCCTTGAATTGTTAAATTGCAACATTCCATTTTTTGCCCTTGTAATCTCATAGCCTTAGAACATTTGAGTTCATGTACTCAATAAATGTGTTTACATTCTATACTTAGATTCTGGGACCAGTCAAATTTGGATTTTCGTGCTCTTTATTCTCCCAGGTTGTATCTAGCACAATCTTTTTCCTGCCTAAAAGAATAATTGTTGAGATCTCTTTTTAGTACAGTTTTGCAGATGGGAAAAATGGATTTGTTTTTATTTCTTCTTCTTTGAGACAAGGTCTTGCTATGAAGCACAGACTGGTCTCAAAGTTATCACTCTCTTCCTGATTGCTGGGGTTACAGCCACGTGCTGCTCTGCCTGACTTGCATTGCATTTTTAGGTTGTCAAATTGCCACCTCCTTTCAGCGCTTTGACGACCTCTCTCATCTTGAAGAGTCTAGTCTTTCTTGGTAGTGCTTACCGTGACCAAACCTTGAGGAGTGTTAAAAGTTCTCATCCAGTTTTGTTTTTCTTTTTTGCCGCATTCTCTTTTCTAAGACTCAAACATGTGTGAATAACCATGTGTCTTGTTATTTTCTGCATTTCCCACCGTGTCTACCCTTTCTGGCCTTTCCTAACTTCCTTTTGGACGGTACTGAGTCTCTGCTGCAGTGTGTTGCCATGATGCAGTCAAGTATTAGGTTGTTAGCCCTTGTTGCTGTGGCTTCAGAGTCCAGCATCCTGTGGGTTCTACTCACGGTGTGAGTCCTGCCGTCCCTTCCAGATGACGTTTGCCTGCTGACTGGCTGCTCTGCTTCTGTCTTGTCATGGTGTGTCCTTATGTCTAAGTCTTAGTAAGATGGATACACATGTGAAAGATCACAGAAGGGTTTCCAGTATTGTGTTCTTCCCTAGCAGGGATTACCATGTGCCTCTGCCAGGGCCACAGACATTGGGGACACCAGGAGTCTCTGTGATGGAGACTCCTGGGAGGGCAGTTGGCTGTTGGTACCCTCAGGGCCCAGCTTAGCATGCAGAAGGCCCTTAGGCCTCTCTTTGGTGTGTTGTAGCTCCGCCTCTTGCCTCTCTGGCCCAGAGTCTGCGTTCTGCTGTTAGCTAACCTCTTATATTCCTCTTCTGTAGTGGAAAGAAAAAGCCTGTCCTGGGCCTACCCACAGCCATGCACTTGGTGTACAATGTGAGTTAGTACAGCACTATTTTATTCTGTCCTGGCCTGAATTCCATATTTGACATTTTTATTTACTTGTCTCTCAGCTTTCTTTTGGACTAATTTCACTTTTATGACCTTTATATTACAGGTAATAGGAGGATACATTTCTTTATTGATTATTTGAAAACCTTCTAAATAATGCAAAATTAAAAATGATGTTCTTAAAATTGATTAAACTTACGATGTTCTTAAAGTAAATTAAACTTACGCTTTTCTAGGATAATTTTCCATTTGATCCTCCATTTGTTCGAGTGGTGTTACCTGTTCTCTCAGGAGGGTAAGTTACGTATTTACTTTGTTGTGGTTGTGTGTGTCAGGGTCTGTTGCAGAAGTAGCTAGACCCCGGGAGGGTAGGACTGGTGGGCTTCTGCTGGAGGAGTCTGTGTCAAGGAGGTTGAGGGGCCAGAGAATTTACATGTCTAAGAAGTTCCCAGGTGAAACTGACAGCTCTGGTTTGGGGTCCACATTCAGACCGGCACAAATTAGTTATTTATAAGTAACATCTTAATGGATTTTATTTATAGATATTGACCCTTAAGAAATGGGTTTTAGCTGAGTATGCCCGCCTGTAACCCCAAACTGTCAGAAACTGATGCAGGATTGAGAGTTCCAGGCTAGCCTTGGCTTTACAGTGGTGGGTCTGGGCCTTCCAGGGAGATTGATTTATCCATCCATCCATCCATCCATCCATCCATCCATCCATCCAGCTACGGATATTAGGTAATGTAGTCAATATTTATCAAGATCGTGTCTTAAGAATGTTTTCAAATATAAACCATTTAGGATTTCAGGGAAGTTACCGTCAGTGTGGTTCCCGCAGGCCCGTGATGTTGAGTGCAGTCACTGTGATAATTGGGAAACCTGAGGTGATGGGAGCTAATTCCAACATAAGTAGTTGTCACTTAGTACAGTTGACTGGTGGTTGTCAGGCAGCCAGACTGAATTTTTTCTTTTCTTTTTCTCTACAAACCCTTGTGTCGAGGGCTGATCTTCAGTAGATCGCAGCGAAGGAGCTGCTCTGCTACATACGAAACCCGACCAGACTGAATTTATATTGCTTCTTTTTGTTGTTAGGAGGCTATCGGAGGCATCAAGAGATCAAGTGACCTATGAAATATTTCAGAGTCCCCATATAGGAATCATTAAACCATTTGTGGGGAGCTGGAGAGGTGGCTCAGTTCCAGAGCAGTTGTTTCTCCTCCTAAGGACCCGACTGCAGTCTTCAGCACCCACGTGAGGTGGCTGCCAGCCACATGTCACTCTAGTTCCTCTACAGGCATACATGCACACACATGAATGAAAATAAATCTTTAAAACATCCTTTGAGAATTTTCAAGTACTCAGCTAATTCTATTTTGTGAGATGATTTCTACTGTAATAATAAAATCTAAAAATATTGCCCCTAGACTGATCATTTCTGTTTGAGACAGTAGTGGGTTGCTGCTAAAGATTGACTTCAGAACTTCTTAGAATAGTGTCTTGTAATACAGAAATAGATGTGTAAAGCAAATATAAGTATAAAGGCTGTGATTTTGAGATTACATCCTGCTAAAATTTCTCAGTATAGTCAGTCAGAATATATATGAACTGATGTTGGGACTGTAGAATACTGCAGAATACTCTGGCCACAGTGTCTGTAAAGTTCAGCTAAACAAATAAACAAACAAAAAGCATGACCTTAAACAAATCTGTGTTTATGATGTATTGAGCCATTTAGATGTCTACAGCATGACCAAGGAATACTCCTTTAAAAGTTGGCTTGGCTGATGCCTGCAGCCCAGTGTCTTTTACCACATCTCCCAGAAAGTTCTATGGTATATTAATAGGCATTTTGGACAGCAGACTAAGTGATATTCTTTCCAAAGGGACTTCTTGGAGACTTGATGTGATTTTTCCACAGAGACACTAAATAACTCCTAAATCTGTTTTCCACAAAGATGCCAAATAACTTCTTCTAAATTCCTTTAGTCTTTTCCCCTCCCTTTGGCATCTCAGAAGATGGCACCCTCTGGTTTGCTGTTTGGGAAGTGTTGTCAGAATCCCAAAGTTCTGAGTGATGCTCAGCAAAGCTGAAGTACTCTTAGGGATCTTGTTGCTGCTTTTGGAAAGCTGTTACACTGCTGTTCACAAACACTATTAGAATGAGAGGAGATCATAAGATAAGATAATAGAACAAAGATGTTCAGAATTGTGAAGGTTCATTTTGTTACCTTTAGACATTCCCCACATGCTTCTGGGCTAGGCAGTGGAGTAACTCTACCATAAAGCATATGACCGTTTTGGGAAGAATACTAGGTAACCTAGCCAAATATTTACATACACAAAATAAACATAGGGTGGAAATACGGTGAATTTTAAGCTTCTGTATTTCTTGCTTAGAGCACCAGCCTTTTCCTAGCCAAGTACAGCAGCACTAAACTTTTTATAGTTAATGTTGCTATAACATTGTAAATTGTGTAACAAGTCATTTCTTCCTCCTTCCTCTGGTAAGCATATTTAACTATGAATATTGGATTTGTCATTAACTGCCATAGGAAAAGGGAAGCAACAATTTAAAAAATGTTGTAGAAATGGAAGAGATGGCTCAGTTGGTTAAATGCATGCTGAGAAACTAGGACCTGAGCTCAGATCCCTAGAACCCACAGAAAATCTAGGTTTGGTGGCTTGTGCCTGTAATCCTGGCACTGGGTAAGTGGGGGAGCAAGGAGAAATCCTTGAAGCTGGCTCGCTGACCAGTCTGGCTGAATTGGTGAGCTCCAGGTTCATTGAGAGACTCTGTCTCAAACAATATGATTGGCAGCTGATGTTTACCTCTGGCCTCCATGCCGACACATGTACATAACAGACACACACACCACATATATACACAAAAGAAAGGAAAAAGCTTCCTAGAGCGATGGATCCTCTGTGACAGTACAAAGAATATATGATGGTGATACGACACCGTGCTACTGCTGTCTTAGGGCAAGTGACAGAAACCTAAATTGATAGAGAAGTAACAAGATTGGAAAGAGAAGTAACATATGAAAGCCCAGTGGAGGCAAAATCAAAATAGCTTGATTTTCATAGTACAATTACAAAGTATAGAGGAAAACTACTGGCTGACTTAAAATTTCTGAAATATGTCTAAAATACAACTTTCAATATCAGAATCAGAAGACAGCTTAAATTTTATATGAGTCTGTATAGAAATGGAGGTATGTTAGTTGGCATGTGGGCTCTGCTGTGGAGTCTCAGTATATTGGGGTGGGGGTTTCTGAAATATGTCTAAAATACAACTTTCAATATCAGAATCAGAAGACAGCTTAAATTTTATATGAGTCTGTATAGAAATGGAGGTATGTTAGTTGGCATGTGGGCTCCACTGTGGAGTCTCAGTATATTGGGGTGGGGGGCACACTCACTGCAATTTCAGACTGTACAGCACCCTGCTGCTGTTTGTGACTCTGGATAGGGTAGAGCATTGTCTGTCCGCAGAATTTACAGCCTTGCAGCAGGGTGCAGAGAAAGCTCCAGGGACAGAAGAACACGTCAATGAAAACAGATGTATAGAGCTAAGGTCTTAGTTTTTGACATCAGAAAACTTTATAAGTGTTCTGTTCAATTTGTTTGACACATTGGCTGTAGTAATGACTGCAAACATTTGAAATTGGCCCCAGTCTTAGTCCCCAATAACAGTTTCATTGTTGCATGTTGTCTTCTAATTTTGTGTGCATGCTTTCTTAGTAATACTTTAGAAGTTAAGGAATATTGATCTTTAGAGGATTTTGTATGCTTGCTTTCTTTTTTAAAGGTACGTGTTGGGTGGAGGAGCGTTATGTATGGAACTTCTTACTAAACAGGTAACTCCTGTGCACCGTTCTCAGTGTTAGCATAATCTCCATAAATTAGCTGGATTCTAAGAGCAAAGTTCTTAAATGAAGCAGATTGTATTTTTTAAAAATTGTTGTAGTAGTACCTACTTTTATAAACAAAATCTAAGGTTAACTGGTAAAATGTCATTGTATTTTGAGCTCAGTCCGTGCTGGAACAACCAAGAGTAATGTTTATTTAAAATTATAATTCACTCAGGACTGTCATCTGTGTTTTCCTCTTCACTACAAATTTGTTATCACTGACATGCTGTCATTGGCTTCCTCTATGATGTTTCCTTAGGTTTTCCTGAGTGGGAACTGTGAAGACCATTGTGTTTTTTCTTCCCATAGGGCTGGAGCAGCGCCTACTCTATAGAATCAGTCATCATGCAGATCAACGCCACCTTGGTGAAAGGCAAGGCCCGAGTGCAGTTTGGAGCAAATAAGGTACTCTCTTTAGAACTCCACAGATATGCTGAAGTGACCTCATTGCTAGCGTAGGTCACGTGAGGCATATATTTTTCTCAGTTCTAGTTTTAAAATTTAGTTATTTTTATGTCTGTGAGTGTATTGCCTGGATGTGTGCGTCTGTGGACCATATGTGTGCCTGGTGCCATCAGAGGGCATTGGATAAACTACAGTTATAGATAATTGTGAGTCACCATGTGGGTGATTGGAATTGAACTTGGGTCCTCTCCAAGAACAAATGCTCTTAACTGATGAGCCATCTCTCCAGCCCCCGTCTCAGTTCTTTTTGAGACAGTTTATTTAATTTTCTTGTTTTAGAAAAATGAAGGTAGGAAACAGATGTGTAAGAGAAGATGCTCACTGCAGTCACTTAACCCCACCTAGTCTTTCCTGTTCACAGGTGTATTTAGTTTGAGCTCGTTATTGTTAAATGTCACGTACTAAGGAAAAGGCCGGGGTGTATTTTGAGGTTTCTTCAAACTGAGACCATGTTTAGCATCATTAATTTTCAGTCAGAGTATACATGCTAGATTCTGATCTACTTTAGACCATTAACTGAGGCACACAGGGTCTGATAACTCTAAGGTTTTGGGGGCAAAACAAGGTTTCAACTAGGCAGGTGTAGTTTTGTTTGAACACTTACTGAGTTGTGTGCTGAACTCAATCACTGTACTAGAAGGATTGTTCCAGGTGGAATTGTAACTATTCATAGATTACTTATATGATGTGTGTGTGTGTGTGTGTGTGTGTGTGTGTGTGTGTGTGTGTGTTAGTTCTCCTTTCCTCCTCACTGCTGTCCCCACTATATATATAGAAACAGACTCAGCCTCTGGAGAAAAGGGGTTTCTATTGGAGCTTGTAGGCTTCCCAAAGATTAAAACCAAACACACGGGTAATTCATTTAAAGATCACAACGAGGCCAGGTAGGCGCCAGATGGGTGTTGTGGGACATCTTTCTGTATGCTGTGAATATATGTTGCTCCCATTGGTTAACAAATAAAGCTACATTGGCCTATGGCAGGGCAGAATGGAGCAAAGCGGGAAAATCCAAGAGGGAATAGAGAGAAGAAAGGCGGGGTCGGAGGAGATGTCAGCCTGCCATCCAAGGAGCAACAAGAGGCAGCAGTCCAGTAACTCCATGGCCACATGGCAACACATAGATTAATAGAAATGGCTAATTCAAGCAAGAGGCCTGAGCCGTAGGCCATACAGTTTGTAATTAATATAAGCCTCTGAGTGATTATTTTATAAGTGGCTTCAAGAGTTCGAGTGGGAGAGAGAATTCTGGACTGTGGGGCTACACAGGACTGAGAAACTTGCCCCTTCAGATGGGGGTAAGGACTGGGGTTATAGTTCAGTGGTGGAGTGCTTACTTAGCATGCGTTCAATCCTCAATACCTCAAAACACAAAAACAGAGCTGGGCAGTGGTGGTGCATGCCTTTAATCCCAGCACTCAGGAGGCAGAGGCAGGCGGATCTCTGTGAGTTCGAGGCCAGCCTGGTCTCCAAAGTGAGTTCCAGGAGAGACGCAAAGCTACACAGAGAAACCCTGTCTCAAAAAACCAACCAACCAAACAAACAAACAAAAAAACAAGCAAGACCCACAAAAACAGAACAAAATAGAAACTTTAGTTATTTGAAGTGTAATATGATAGTTATATGAAATATCAAAGCTGGAAAATGGAAGCTGGACACATGGTCACATGGCTATCAACCCAACACTTAGAAGGCAGAGGCAGGAGAATCAGAAGTTCAAGGCAGTTTTTGGCCACATAGTGAGTTTAAGGCCAGCCTAAGCTACATGAGTCCCTAAAAGCCAAAGAAAAGAAAACATTTAAAACCAGAATGGTAAAACTGATCACTCAGTGAGACTGGGAACGGTATTGAGAGAGATCTGAAGAAGAACTTTACAGACGTACAGAACAGCTTACAGTTGAAGAGAAAACCCGATAAAACTCCAGGGAAGCCAGACGAGTCTCCCAACAGAGAGAGGGCTGCCTGTGAGTCTTGTGCTGCCAAGTATCAGACCCCATATCCTTCCCAGACATACATGGGAAATGGAAAAAGTCAGAATGGATTATTTTATAAAGCAAGACAGGCAATACAAACACCTTGTGGTTTGCTACCTTCCAAACCATATAACTCAAATATGTAATTAAATTAGAAGATAATAATGAAAAGATTAATTACAGTACATATGAACTTGGAAATTTCAAGTATTTTTCTAAATTATTGTAAAAAAACAAATACAAAATTAAAAATACTTTTTAACTACAATAGCAATACTAAAATTCTAAAGAACCCTCCCAAAGTTGTTGAGTGAAGCTGACCCATAATGCTGAAAAGAAATAAGGAGACAGATATTCTGATCCTAGGTTAGTTAAATAAGACTGGTAAGTTAGTACACTAGAAACACACAGTGTTCTGTGGAATTTCAGATTTATACAACCCTTTGGTTAAATGGGAATTTGAAAATAAAATTCTGCAGTGTCTGGGACAGCAGCAACAATGCAGTCAGAAACCAAAGGAGGGCTCAGAACAGTAGTGAGAGAGGAGAGAGGGCCATGGACGAGGAGGAAGAGAGGCTGGAGCCAGTGATAGGATAGAGAAAATGAGGGAGAGCAGACTCCACCAGAACATGCAGACCTTGTTAAAAATGCTGATAGCTAGTTTCTTGTATACTAATTTACAGAAATAAAAACAGAATAACAACAAATCAAAAATCCAACTCATTGTTAGAAAGGAGTCAAACCAACGTGAAGAACAGGGAGATTACTGAAGGTGTAAGCAGAAGTCTGCTGCTGACCAAACAGTGCCTTAAACTGGAAGTTAATTAATCATCAACTGTGTCAACTGTCCAAAATGGTGGAGGCTGGCTGATACTTGGCTTGGAAGAGTAGGCACAGCATTTCATGGTTATCTGAGAGTATGTTGTGTATATTTTGTTTTTAGTCTATTTCTCTTTTATTTTTCTCTTTGTGGAAAAAAATTAATATGTATGGATGTTTTGGCCTGAATTTCTTGTATGTCTGTGCGCCATATTCATGCTTGAAGAGGGCCTGAGATTCCCTGGAATTGGACTTGGAAGCCACTGGGTAGGGTGCTGGCAATCAAACCTTGGTGCTCAGGAAGAGCATCAAAGTGTTCTTAACCACAGAACCATCTCTCTAGCCCATGAAAGTATTTTAAAAATTTTCTTTGAGATGATTCTGCCATGTGTTTTTGTGTCTGTGTCTTTAGAAGATTACTCTGTAGAAAATAGGGACTGTTTACAACTGGTACAGAAATGAAAATAAGTACTCACAAATGCATGGAAACCTTCTCAGCTGTACTGAGTAGTAGTAGACCAGCAAACTGAAACCAGAGGGAGGATGTGGCTTTAAACAGTGCTGAAGGACTCCTGGGAATCCACTTGGCCTTGGCAGTCCATAGTAAAGCATTGAGCAAGGCCTCAGCATTGCAAAGGCTTGTTCTTGATGCAGCAGCTCCATTCTAGATGCTTTTTGCCCATACTTGGCAAGCACAGGGTTAGTCTTTGGACAACAGCTGTGCATGAATGTCCTTGCAAAATCTTCCAGAGAAGTGTACAAGAAACTAGTAAATGTAGTTAACTGAGTAGGGGAAGTGGGGATGGGAAGGGAGACTGACTGTCTCTACATTTTGTTGTTGTTCTGTACTGTGTATTTGTTATGCAACAAGTTGTATGATGTGCTGTAGGTGGGGTGAGCTGTTACAGAGATCATGTCAGATACTAATTGCAGTTAAGGTGTAAGCCATTCATGCTTATAGGACAAAATTCAGTCTGAACTTGGCTCCTTAGAGAAAATTCCTTATTTTAACCAAAGGAGGTGTCTTGGTGGCACTTGTGGGCAGTCTTTATAGTTCTAACTACAGATATTTAGATTTACAGTGCTTAGTGTCTGCTTAGCTGAAAGAGGTGCCATGGACCATCTTCTTGGATGTAAGGAAAAGAAAGAATTGAGTGTCACTCATCTAGATACGTTTCCTTTGACTTGATCTGACAGTGTGGAGACACACACTAGGACTGTAAACCTTCCTGTTTAACCAGTGGTAGGAAGATGTTAAAAGTAAACAACTCTGAAGTGTGTGGGGTTTTAAGAACTGCAATTTTGGTTTTGTTTTTCTAATAAAATTGTAGCAAATTTGGAAAGTTAGTAACACATTCTCTGGGAAATGAAAATGCCCTTTTAAACACAGTAGTGATAGATCCATAAATTCACTCTGATGGTTTTCATCTGGCTGCAGATTTGTTTTAATAATGTGTATTTCTTTTTCAGAATCAGTATAATCTAGCACGGGCCCAACAATCCTATAATTCCATTGTACAGATACATGAGAAAAATGGTATGTTTAATTCAATAAGTACTTACTGCCATTCATGAAGTTGTACACAGCATGCTGGTGTTTGCCTTGTTCATTCCTGTGGTTTTGTCTTATTTTTTTAAAAATCAAATACTGTTAATTACATTGGGAAAAAAACCCTTAACTGTATTCATAATCTTGCAACAAATCTTAACACTGCTTCTTTCTGTGCTCTGAAGACTTGACCTAAATGAGTCAGAACCAAGAATTTAGCTTAATGGATAAATCCCTTTGCTCAATTGAAATATATTTTGTAAGTAAAAGAATTGTGCAAGCAACTTTGTATAGGAGCTCTCATTGTAGTTGAGCAAGCTTAGCAGGATCATGGTTGTCTGCTTCTGAAATATCTTCAGGTTAGTACTTTGGTAGACCTCCCTTCCTTCTTCCCTCAGGGTCGAACCTAGAAACCCACCAGGCCAAAACTTTCTACTACTGAGATTCAGGTTTACTGTTTGAGTCATCTGCCTTGTCTGTCTTTTCCTTTCCCTGTTTTGTTTTGTTTTGTTTCACTTTTTAAGATAGGGTCTCATTAAGTAGTCCAGGCTGGTTCTGAGATCACTCTGCAGAATCTTGCTTCAGTCTTCCCAGTAGCTGGGATTACAGGTCTGCATCACTTAGCCTGGCTTGGAAGACCTATTTGCAAGTGCCATTTATGTGGCTTCTTAGCTCTGTGACTTTGAAAAAGTCCTATGTTTCATTTAGAAAAGAAATACTTTTTTGTGTGTATGTTTGCCACCACACACACCATGTGGGTTCTGAGAATCAAACTCAGATTGTCTGGCTTGGTGGCAAATGCCTTCACCCACTGAGCCATTTTACCAGCTTCTGTGGTCTCTTTGAGGCCCAGTTTCCTCATCTCTAATGTTGGCAGTGTCTGTTAATAAACATGAGGAAAAGGAGTAGTGCCTCTGCAGAGCACTTTGTAACCAAGTGCTCTGAACAAAGAAGTCGTGGCAGCAGAGGGAAATGAAAGCCCTTTGTGTGGAGCAGAAGAAAGGAGTCTCCTTAGGGGGGTAGGTAGGCATCTGTAGTCAATGGTCCTAACTTTCTAGAAACATGTTAGTTAGGCCTCTGATCCCACCTCTGGGGAGACAGGGAAGGGATGATTTTGGGGCTCTCTGAATTATTGAGCTCCTGGTTGAGACCCTGTGTCAAAAAAAGGGGAGAGCAATTGAGGAAGACACACAATGTTGACCTCTGGCCTATGCACACTCAAGTGTAGATGTACACACATATATATGCTGCATAAGCATGAGGCTCTGAGTTCACGCTCGACTCCACATTCAAAGCAAGGCAACACTGCTCCATGGAAAGCCCAGGCTTTCATAATATCACTTCTAGTTTATCAGATGAATATGTTCCAATGCTTGCTTCGTACCAGGAACAACTGAGCATCTAACTGCCTTTCTATGAGAGTTTAGACTTGTGTGGAGTATGAGCAACAGTCATGTTTGCTCCTCTTTTCTTTCTTAGGCAAAACCTACAATTGGCATCCAAAGATGTTTATAGAAAGTGTGTGCATGTAAAAGCCCTGCGTTGATGAAAGAGCAGTGGATTCAGAATCAGAGATAACAATTTTAAAATGTTTCCCAAAATTTTCATCTTTTTGTTTTAAATTGACAAATAAAATGGTGTGCTTATCATGTGTAACTTGATGTCTGGACATACATTATGAGATTACTGACTCTGTGATGGACACCTTAAATATATAGAATTTTAATATGACATTACTTTTTTGTATGTTTGTTTTTTAAGATTGATTTATTTATTATGTATAGGCCAGAAGGGGGCACCAGATCTCATTACAGATGGTTGTGAGCCATAACGTGGTTGCTGGGAATTGAACTCAGGACCTCGGGAAGAGCAACCAGTACTCTTAACCTCTGAGCCATCTCTCCAGCCCATGGGGTTTTTTTTTTTTTGGTTTTTTCGAGACAGAGTTTCCGTGTGTAGCTTTGCGCCTTTCCTGGAACTCACTTGGTAGCCCAGGCTGGCCTCAAACTCACAGAGATCCGCCTGGCTCTGCCTCCCGAGTGCTGGGATTAAAGGCGTGCACCACCACCGTCCGGCATGTTTGTTTTTTGTTTTGTTTTTTTTTTTGTCTGTTTGTTTGGTTTAAATTCTAATTGCCAAGTTTCTTTTAAATACAAAATTGAAGTGGAAGACTACTGTTATTCCATATTGTCATTATCAGCTAGGAATACCATTCATATAGAGATGCTGAAAACTCGTGTGGTTTATTCATTCATAAGCAGTGACTTGATACTATGAACATATCAGAATGCTGGATTAATATCCAAAAAGCAAGTTTAAGTTTCTACAGTAGTGTTAAACATCAAAATTATGAGTAGAGACTGGACCTGATCTTAGGGAGTGCCTTTTCCTAGTTGCTTTAAGGATTGAAGTAGTTAATGTTTTTTTCATTTTATTTCAGGCTGGTATACACCTCCAAAGGAAGATGGCTAACTACACTGACATATGTCTGGACCAATGCTTTAAAGAAAATCGTTCCAACGTGCAGACATAAGCTTTTGAGTGCCCGTATAACAGCAGTACCGAAGACATTAGCTAATAGATCATTTAGTGGATAATCTGTCAACTGACATCCAGATACAGCCTTTTCATTTTGCTCACTTTAGGTATCTTGGACTGAAGAGTGGGGCCTTTGCTGTATTTTTCCTGATAAGTACACACAGTAGCCACTCCCTCCCACCTCCTTCTTGAAAAGTGAAATCTTTTAAGCAAGCAGGGAAGTCAGCATCAGTTTACTGCAGCTGTGAATTTACAGTAACCTTCCTATACTGAGCCTATGGGGTATGAAGATTTGCAAAATCCTGTTCGTTTAGAGCCAATAAAAGTTTAACTGATGGTCAATACTGGTTTAGGAATTTTAGGTCTTCTAAACCATAGCGTTTTCAGGTCTGAAATCTTTTTATTGCCAAAATTATGACAGGAAGCCTCTTCATTAAATTGTTAACTTTTTCATGGTTGTGTGAAGGTTTGAACTGTTTCTGGAAGTATGATCTTAATTGTAGTATATCATATTAGGTAAAGCAGAGTGAGCCAGCCATTTGTGAGCAGTGATTTCCACTGGGATGGCAGAGTCCTGCAGGGCTGAACCTGCCTCCTGTTGGTTCAATATTTCTTGGGAAGAGCCACAGTGTAGAACCTGGAGTTCTAAAGTATGAGGTCGTTTTACCTTCCCACTTCTTAACGGGGTGTTGCAATTGTTGAAAACTAATAAACTTGTGAAGGGATTGGCGCAAATTCAGACTCCTTGAGCATTAGTATAAAAGACACCTAAATTGGAGACCCTGAGATTTTTTTTTTGCTGTAGTCATCCAGTGGCTTTTACATCAGAAGACCAGTAGGGATTCAGCATATGTTAATTCTTTTATAAAATGTGACACAAATCAATGTACTTCCCATTTTTTGCCTTATGGGAATCAGTCCTCTTTGGTTGGTAATAGTTTTTTTTTAATTCTGAATTTGATTTAAGTATAAACTCTAGCTATTAAGCACTTTTAAAAAGAAACCCAGAAGCACATTTTCCTGCACAAACCAGTACAAATTTTGTTTCCTTTTGTTTTTGTTTTTGCTTTTTGAGATAGGGTTTCTCTGTGTAACAGCTCTGGCTGTCCTGGAACTTGCTTTGTAGACCAGTCTGGCCTCGAACTCACAGAGGAGTACTGGGATCAAAGGCTACCACTACTGCCCAGCTCAAAAGGTGTTTTGGTTTTTTTTGTTTTGTTTTGTTTTTTGTTTTTGTTTTTTTGTTTTTTTGGGACAGGGTTTCTCTGTGTAGTTTTGTGCCTTTCCTGGAACTCACTTGGTAGCCCAGGCTGGCCTCAAACTCACAAAGATCCGTCTGCCTCTGCCTTCCGAATGCTGGGATTAAAGGCGTGCGCCACCACCCGGCCAAAAGGTGTTTCTTATACACTTGATTTGTGATTTTTTTTTTTTTTTAAACTTTGTAAACCACATTCAGGAAACTTGGCACTTGTACATTTTGTGTGTTTTTAATTTCTCTTGATTCTGTTCTGTTAGTTAAGAGGACAGGTGAAGATACCTGGTATTCTTGCTCCCTTGGTTACCTTTAAATGATTGCCAGTGCTCAGATACAAGTGACAAGGCAGAATTCTTCAAAGCATTATAAAGTTCCTTAAGCCTAAGGCAAAATCTTGAATACATTATTGAATTCTTTAATATCCTCATGGCTAGCAGATTGACAGCTGCACATTTGGCATGCTTTGTTTTTTGGATTTTATTTTTCATTGCAGATTTATTTGGCAATGTACAGTAAATTTTGTAAACTTGCATCAAGTTTATGAATAAAGAACCATTTAAAAATTGCTTTGTCACCTTTCCCTCATAGGAAATGTTATGATTCAGGTGTCTTTAGGCTTTATTGAAGTTCTAGTGTAGGGTATTTAAGAGAAACAGGGTGTGGGGAGGTTTCAGGGGTGGAGATGAAGATTGATTTAATGAGAGGCAGGAAACCTAGAATTGGTATGTGGTTGTTTTTTTTTTGGGGGGGAGGGCAGCTGAGGATCGAACCCAGGGCCTTGTGCTTGCTGGGCAAGCGCTCTGCCACTGAGCTAAATCCCCAACCCTGAATTGGTATGTATACACATAGTGCACTCAGTTTTTCTTTAGCCATTCCCTTTACATTCTTTAAATTCACATACTTGTAGGTTTGGGGTTGTTGTTTTTGTTTGTTGTGGTTTTGTTTTTGTTTTTGACTATGACTCTCCAGCCCAGGCTGACTGGCTGGGAACTTGTGCCTCAAGTGCTATTTGAATTAATATCCCTACTTTTCTCAAGATACTACTGGCACTTTTATACTCATGGCCCTATACACACCGCCATCAGAAGTCCTCCCCTTGAACACATGGCCCTCTGTTTTCCCTAGCCCTCCCTCATCATGTGTTGCTGCCCTCCCACCCCCAGTGGATCCATAGAGTAGTTTGGGGCCAGTAGCCCTGAAAGTAGGACTTCAGGACTTCTAGGAGACCCTGAGACCTGCTGCGGTTTTTATTATTAACATAAAGCATTTCAGTTGTCACACAGTCCCTGTGTACAGTGGAGTTTTTGGAGACTGCATGACATGTGTTTGCTATTCAGTACCTATAAGGTTTTCAGAGTAAAGTGGCAGTTTGTTATTGAGGGATGGGGAGTTTTTAGGAGTTTTTCTCCATTTAAAAAATACTAAGTTATTAATGTGTTTTGGTTATCCTATGTTAAAATATTTTGGGGTTGGGCAGCCCAGATTGTTTTTGGTTTGTGAACCTCCTGCCTCCAGCTTGCTAGATTGCAGACATGAACCACCATGCCCAATCCAAAATGTTCTAATAAGTAAATGTAACAGCGTAAAGGGTCATGAGGCCAAAACAAGAAGCACCAGGCCAGACCAAGTAGCTGGGGACCAAAGCCCCCTCAATCAGGAAACAACTGTATTCAGTTGGAAAGAAGCTACCCTTACTGTTGCTTTTGTTTGTGGTTCATAATACGCACGTGAACCACCGGAGAGTTTGTTCAGATGATTGGGCCTCGGTCCCTGTGATTCAATAGCCCCTGGTGTGAAGATCTAGTATGTGTCTGGTTTGGGGTGTGCTTCTAACAGCAATTACAGTTAGTGGCCAAAGAATGGGGAGTGCTATTTATAATGCTAACTCGTTTAAAACTTAAGGGCTAACGTGTTAACCAGATTCACTGAATAAACCGAATGCTTGCAGCCGGCCCAGTGGCCAGGCAGCACCGTTCCTTTCCGGGCGGAACAGTGCCGGCGTTACAAATCTGCGCACCGCTGCTGCTCCTGCTCTAAGTCCAGTGCCGGAAGCTGCCTACCGGAAGTGGCGCGCACGCCTGCGCAGTGGGCTCGGGTGGGCGGTGGTGTGCCCGCTGCTCGGGATCTTCCGAGCTTCCGTAGGGTTTCTGGCCGGTAGGCGAGGAATGGAGTTGGTGGGCGGCGGCGGCGGCTCCTCCTCTACTGACCCGCGAAGTACCTACGTGCTGAGTAACCTCGCGGAGGTGGTGGAGCGTGTGTTCACCTTCCTGCCTGCCAAGGCGCTGCTGCGGGTAGCCGGGTGAGGGCGAATGGGGCAGGAGACTCGTCCCCGTGGGTGGCGGGTTTGCCCAGACCGGGACCCCTGCACGGGTCTCCTGGCGTTGGGCCGCTGCAGTGCTGCTGACGGCGGGAACGACCCGCCCGGCGGCAACCTTTTGTGCTTTTGCGTCCCCAGAGTGTGCCGCCTATGGAGGGAGTGTGTGCGCAGAGTGCTGCGGACCCACCGCAGCGTGACCTGGATCACGGGCGTGGCGGAGGCCGGCAACCTGGAAGGACATTGCTTGGTCCGCGTGGTAGCAGAGGCTCTTGAGGCAAGTATGAGTGTGTGCCGCGGACAGTCATTTGCAGGGCTGGTGGGCCATCTTTGAAAACTTTTTTTTTTTAAAAATCACGATTGTGATACATGCTTTTGCTTTTGTTAATTTGGGGGCCCTTGCTCGTGTTCTGGAGAGACTTTGTAATAGACTTCAGGTTTTGTAAAGGCGTGCTGCGGTTTATTCATTATTAGATATTGAGCAATTGAAGTTTACAGGTGTTCACTGTTAAAACGCTCTGCAGACCCCTTCCTTCGCTTGTCTCTGTTTTGCGAAGAAGGCTTTTTTGTCCAGGGTCACACATTAGAAGAACTAAATCTTCTACTTAAATACTTAAGCCACATACCTTTCTCATTGTATCCTTGGATCCAGGAAAGTATGGGGAGGTAAAGACAGAGTATAGAGCTGATAGTGAAGCTCCCGTATCTCAGTGAGTGGCAGAGACCCCTGAGAGGAAATGGCCAATCGGATGGTCCGTTACTCTTTATCCCTTAGTACATATAATATGCAAACATGAATATTCTCTTCGACCACAGTGTAGCCTCCAGCTTGGGAAATTATCATCGATGCATGTGTGGATTAGAGGTGTTTTGTTTTTGTTTCAACTTAACACAAGCTGGAAATGGAACCTCAAGGGAGTGTTTTCATCAGATTGGCCTATAGATGGGTCTGTAGGGTGTTTTCTTGATTAATGTTTGGTGTGAGAAGGTCCAGCCCAATGTGGGCTGGACCACCCCTGGACAGGTGGTCTTGGGGGGTATGAGAAAACACTGAGCAAGCCATGGAGAGCAAGCCAGTAAAGATCACTCCTCTCTTTCTTCTGCTTCAGTTTCTGCCTCCAGGTTCCTGTCTTGGTTTCCTTTGGTGGACTCTCACCAGGGAAATGTAAGCCAAATAAGAAACTAAACTAAGACAATACATTACCTAAAGAGATCTCTGACGCTGGCCTGAAGGGACTCTCACTAGTCAAATCTGAAGTAATTTTAGCACCAAAATAAAAGCTGATAGGAACAAATACATCCCTCACTAAGAGACTTCAAACATTCTACTGTCTAGTTTTCGGCCTCCCGTTCAAATTTTGCCCCAATACTGTTCTTGATAGCAAAAGTATTCAATTCCCAGTGACTTTGACTTTAAAAAAAAAAAAGCATGTTTCTTTGATTTGTTTAGTTTATCAGCCTCAACACTTAGGAAAATTCAAGGTCAGTTAATTTGTAGAACATTCACAAATTGAGTGTGATTGGGGCTTATTAGATTTTGTATCTTTGTCAGGAATGATGGGAAAGCAAGGGTGTGTTCTTCTCCCAGCATCTTTCCGTATGGCCTCTGGTTTTCCAATTTACACATGCTGTTGTCTCTTATTCAAAGATATATCTGTTACTGTATCTGTTTTGTGCTCACACTGTCTTTGGTTTGGTGAGTGAGTTCCCAATCCAGCTTCGCTGTCTTTTAGGGATGGCCCTGTTTTGGTACCAGATGTTTTTAGCTTGTTTTTTGCCTGCTTCATTCAAGAAATGAGTGGTTTCTCTAACAGTCTTGGTTTCTTTTAGTGGAAAATGGTATTTAGCATCTAAGGTCTGTACTATGTCAAAACTCACTGCTTTAGGGTTTGCTGCTTCTAGCCCAGATAGCCTGTGTGTGTGTGTGTGTGTGTGTGTGTGTATGTGTGTATGTATATGTATATGCAGTTGTTCGTCCGTGTTGTCAGGGTATTAGTTGCCCCACGTTGAAGTCCCTTATAAAGTGGCTTGGTATTTGTGTTAACCTGTATAACCCACCCTCACATTTAAATTCAAATCTCTAGATTATTAATACCTGCTTTCTTTAAGTAGGCTATGGTAGTAAATAATGACAAGGGAAAAGTTTGTACATACTCAGTACAGATGCCTCCCCCATTTTTTGTTTTTTTAAATAGCCACATTTGAATCCTTGAATGAAGAGAGAGAGCTGCAGAGCTGACCGTATGTGTATCTGGAACTATATTTCTATCAGTACATGGAAACTCATGAGTTTCCTTACGTGCATCCAACCCAAATAAGATTTGTCTCACTTCCTCTCTGCTCATATTTATATCTCCCTTTTTGATGGTGGGAAACCTGGCTCTTCAAAAAAGAAACATCAAAACCAGATTTTATTTGTGTGTGTGTGTGTGTGTGTGTGTGTGTGTGTGTGTGTGTGTGTTTATCTATCTGTGTATATATGTGCACATGTGTGCAGGTGCCCATGGAGGACAGAAGAATGCATTGTGTCCTTTGGAGCTGGAGTTGATTGTGAGCTGTATGAATCTATGCTCTGAAAGAACAGCAGTCGCTCTGATCTGCCCAGCGTCTCTCCAGCTCTGGCTCTCATCTTTAATGGGCCTGTCCCAAGTATGTGTCTTCAGTTCCATGCTGTCTTGTGGAGGCTTTCTTCTTTGCTCTTTGGACTCTTGAACTCATACCCAGAAAGCTGGCTAACATCTCCCAGGCCTGTTGGAGTATTGTTTCTCTCAGATACGTTGATCAAAACCCTACAGTCGCTGTTTTTCAAAATCTGTTATTTGGGAAAATTCAAAATACTAGCAAAGCATTTTTCACAGAAGTATTCTTTGGAGCATCATGTACAGCAAGGGAGCTTAAAACAACCTGCCGATTCATAAAAGAAGTGATTAAATCATAAATCACAAGGTACATTCAGATGGCTTCATGGTTAAAAGAGTCGGCTGCTCTTCCAGAGGACCCGAGTTCAGTTCCCAGCACCCACATTAGTAGGTCAAAACTGCCTGTGGCTACAACTGGTTTCTAAGGACACCTGCACATGCATGGCACACACTTAGACATATACACAAGAAATAAAAATTTTCAGATGTTGGAAACATTAGATTATTTAGTGTAATCTAGATTAATATAAAGGAAGATTCATAAAGAAGCTAGTAAAAGTTTCCTGTGGGGAATAGCATTGTGTGGGTGTTTGGTTTTGGTTTTTTGGTTTGGTTTGGTTTGATTTGTTTTTTTTTTTTTTTTTTTTTTGGTTTTTCGAGACAGGGTTTCTCTGTGCAGCTTTGCGCCTTTCCTGGATCTCGCTCTGCAGACCAGGCTGGCCTCGAACTCAGAGATCCACCTGCCTCTGCTTCCCGAGTGCTGGGATTACAGGCATGCGCCAGCACCGCCCGGCTTGTGTTTTGTTTTTATGCCCTTTTAAACTTCCTGTGAGTGTCTGCGACTTCTTACCGCAGAGGGCGTATTCTTCTATGGCTGTGAGTGTCTGCGACTTCTTACCGCAGAGGGCGTGCGTACTCTTCTGTGGCTGTGAGTGTCTGCGACTTCTTACCGCAGAGGGCATACGTATTCTTCTGTGGCTGTGAGTGTCTGCGACTTCTTACCGCAGAGGGCGTATTCTTCTATGGCTGTGAGTGTCTTTGTTGTTGCAGTTGTTATCTACAGAGTCTTAAATGATAACCCGTATTTTGGCTCAAGGTAGCAATTTGGCTTTGACCTCTCTGAGCCTTAGGTTCCATTTCTATAAATTGAAAAGGGAGAACAATAATTCTCTTGTATTCTTACAGGGTTCTTGTAAGGATTAAATGGCAAAAAGGTAATACATATAACATGTTACTTACAGTATCCGACTATAAATTTTCAGTGGATGTTAAGGACTCTCATAATGTCACTATTAAAGTTCATATAGTAATAGCCTTAAACAGGAAACTCATGGTGAGACAGAAGCATGGTGTCTAAGTCATATATGCTGCTTTCTCTGTGTTTTCCAAATCATCTCGTGGATGGAGTATTTTAATAGATGTAAGGGAAGTTGATTAACTTCCCCTTAGAAATACTTTGAACTTTTATATGACAGCTTGCCATTTGTAATGTCTTTGAATAGTGTAGTGCCAGGTGTCTTATACTGCAGTGAGTGTTTCATTTTGAGGCTTGTCATGGTCAGTTTCTAGTGAGAATTAGGAGGGAAATGGAGCTGTGTGAGTGCCAGAAAGACAGAATCTTGGCCTCCAAGACGAGGCTTGTATATTTGTTTAAACACAGGATGCTTAAAGGCTGACTGCTTGTGAGAGTCACCTTGCTGGCTTGGCAGAGGCCGGGCCAGGCCCTGCCTCCTTCACTGAGCAGCAGTGCAGACGGAAGACAACCCAGTGGCGAGAAGTGGGTCTAGTAGCTGAGCAGAGTTGGAGGTGCTGGCAGGTCTGCCATAGCTGAAAGGCAAGCAGTCTGAGCGTTACCACGGTTTTGTCAAAAAGGATTTCCCAAAATATGTAAAAATTGTGTGGAATTTTAAATTGTGGCGACTACTTTAAGAAATGTCAGGTGAAACCAAGAATTTGTATCCATAGGTCGTAGGTCTTACCCTATGGTCTTAGCCCACACCACAGAATTCAGTGTCTTTCATGAGTTTATCTAGAACCTACTCTGAAACATCTAGTCCTCCCCCAGATGGCAAGACAGTGAAGTTGTACTCCATGGTCTTTATTCCATTCTGATAGAATACTTGAGAGAAATCTCTCCTTCCGTTTAGTTAGCTGTTTGGACACTTGTCTGAAGTAGCCTGCTTAGTGGGAACAGAACACAAACAAGAACGGCGGGCTATAAGGATGTCACATGGACGTCCCAAGTGCAGAGGGTGTGGCATCTAGGAGCAGGCACTGAGAGGTTTGCTCTAGGGTACCTTAACGGAAACAAGTTGAAGGTGCTCGGTAGCAAGGGGGAATCTGTTCAAGTGTGGGAAGATCTGGGCATGCTAAGCTGGGAGCTGGCCGCGAAGCCAGAGGGGTGCAGCCTGTGCACCACCCTGCCCCCGTTGGGATCCTCCTTATTGCTGTGCCTGTTGAGTAAAGTGAGAGGCAGCGTTAGCTGGTACACCAAATGTCTGTTCTAAAAGAGTGAATAAACTTCCTAAGTTTGACATGAAGGAAGACTGCTCCTCAGTAAGTAAGCTAACAAGAGTAGCAGTGACCCAAGAGAAGGAAGAGGACTCGGGGGGAGGGAGGGAGGCAGCAGCCTGGTGCACTGACAGACACTGGGGGGCACAGAAGCATTCAGACACTCTTTTTCTTCACAGAATGTTCGCATCCTACCACGGACAGTTCTCTATATGGCAGATTCTGAAACTTTCATTAGCCTGGAAGAGTGTCGTGGCCGTAAAAGAGGTATATATAGAGAAAAGGGTTGTGGTTTTGTTGTTTGTTTATTTGTTTGTGACATTGTCCTAGTCCCAAGAGCAAGCCTTCTGAGACTTTTGGGTGGAACCCTGTGTGTGCAGATTGATGTCTTACCTCCTGTACAATTGGAACAAGGTTTTCAGAAAGATGTTCTTGTTTTGAAATACTTTAATCTTCCAGGTATACGTCTTTTTATTAAAACAAGAGCCTGGCTTTGGTTAGCCTAGCCTGTTCATGTATAGTGCAGTGCTACGAGGTTTCAAAGCTGTTTACAGACACTATGCATTCTTGGCTTGCTAAGGGGAAATACAGACCGAGAATACAAGATGGGGCCTTTGGTCCAGACTTTGCTCTGGACATTGTCTGACTGGAGTCAAGTAGTAGTTGTGCTGTGCCGTGAGCTGAACAGAAAGATCCAGTAAATAGCACCTCTCAGACTCAGTGCTGAGCCCAGTAAATGGCACCTCTCAGACTCAGGGCTGAGCCAAGTAAATAGTACTTCTCAGACTCAGTGCTGAGCCAAATTTGATACCTTTGGGTAAAAGTAGTGTATGAACAAAGGGCAAAGGCAAACTAGTGATGGCAAAGGGTAGGTTTAGAATTTGAATAAAAATGGACATGAGAATGGGGAAATCACTTACTTTAACCAAAATGTGCAGTGCCTTCTCCCACCTCCACCCCTTTTTCCTTCCTTCTCTTCTTCATTTCTTCCTTCTTTGTCTTTGAGACAAGGTCATGTGTAGCTCAGGCTGGCCTTAAAACTGACTGTACAGCCCGGGGTGACCTTGAACTTCTGATCATCTTGCTTCCACTTTTGAGTGCTGGGATTACAGCAGGCACCACTTTGGGGTTTACGTGGCACTGGCTGATGATGAACCCAGGGCTCCTTGCATTGGCTAGTACTCCACCAATTGCACTATGCCCCATCCTCATTTCCTGTTTGATTGTTAAATACTGCTTTTCGTGTTTTGTTTTTTTAACACTGTCAGATTTGGCAGTGAGAGATGGAGATTTGATAATTGTGCTGCTGTGTTGTTACAGCAAGGAAGAGAATGACAATGGAGACAGCATTTGCCCTGGAGAAGCTGTTCCCCAAGCAGTGTCAGGTCCTTGGGATTGTGACCCCAGGAATTGTAGGTGAGAGAAATTAACGGTTTCTTTTTTGTTTAGTGTGATGTGGGGTCCCATAGATTGGTGAATAATTTATAGCTGAAAAGCACATTTACATTTCTGGTCATCTAAAAACAATAGCATCAATCATCCTTCTTGTGGTGTTACATTGTACTTAATGTCTGTCAGGTTGTTGAGGTTCATAGTTCAGATCTCACGGCTGCTCAAGAGCAACATGTAATCCCTGACTTCCCTTAGCCATTCACGGGGAGGGAAGGATCTCATTCTCCCCACCCCAGATTAGGAAAGACCTGCAGCCATTCCAGTCTGGTCAGTTCATCCACTCTTGTTCCTTGCAGGTAGCTCCTTACATCACTGGACTGGCAGCAGTAGCAGTGGCTTGGTCTTCTTCGCTCTTCTGAGTTGGCTTAAATAGCCGGTAGCCCTCATGTCATTACTGGTTGCTGTTGGAGGCTCTGTAGAGTCAGAGCACTCAATCCTTAAGTCTCTTTTCTTGTCTTTTCATTATATCCGCTGTGGATTATATTCCTCGAACTCAGCCATGTTTCTTTTCTTAAGTTTTCTGCTATAGGAATGGGGTGGGAAAGGAAAGGCCAGCCTTGGGTGGCAGTCCTGCCTTTCCCAGTGAGTGGGCAGCAGTAGCAGCTCTCCTTCAGTGGCTGCCCTGTTCTGAAGCAGCTTTGACTTTGTGCTACTTTATGTCCTTTATGTTTGGGGCTAAAATACCATTCCCTCTGCTCCAGTCAGGGTGTGGCCTCCGGTGTTGCTGGGTCCTCTTCATGCTGGTTGTGGTCATTTAAATAAAGTGGCCCCCATAGGTCCATACACCTTTGCGTGCGTAGTCTCCAGGGAATGGAACTGTTTGAAAGGATCACAAGGATGAGGAGGTGTGGCCTTGCTGGAAGTTTGTCGTTGGGGATGGGCTTTAAGGTTTCAGAAGGCCATGCCAGGCCCAGTCTCCTTCTCTGCCTGCAGGTCAGGATGCAGCTCTCAGCTACTTCTCCAGCACCGTGATGATCATGGACTAAGGCTCTGCAACTGTACACAAGCCCCCAGTCAGATGCTTCCCTTTGTAAGAGTTGCCTTGGTCATGGGGTTTCCTCACAGCAGGAGAACAGTGACTGAGTCATGGTCTTACTGGTTTCTGGTCTTCACGGCTAGTCCCTTGAGCCGAGCTGTTTCTTACTCTTTCCTGACAGGCCCTGCCAAAACCCCTGTTCTGACTTCTATGGTGCTGGGTTAGTTCTGCCTGGTCAGTGTCATATAAATGGTTGTCCTCTTTTTGTGTTTGACTCTGACTCAGTATAAATATTTTTAACATGTTTTTGAGGTTCGTTTATTACATTATCAGTAATTCCTTTAGAACTTGAGTGAGTATGCTTGTGCATACGCTTGCGCGTGCCTGGAGTACTCAGGATTGTTAGGTATTTTCTTCAGTTCTTTTGAGACAGGGTCACTGAACTTGAGGCTCACTGTTGTAACTAGATTGGCTGGCCAGTGAACTTCAGGGATTTATTTGCCTTTCTCTGCTTCTCCCATTGCCTGACCTTAGTGCTTGTTTGGGGGTCAGGTCCGGGGAGAAGACTCTGCCCTTCAGGCCTGTACAGCAGACATTTGACCACTGAGCCGTGCTCCTAGCCCTTTATGTAGTGTTTGAGTCGTTCTGTGACGTAAATGGGACAAGATTTATTTTCCCCTTCTTATTTTGATAGACTGGTTTTTCTGCTCCTAGGTATTGTGAATGAGGCTGTGACTTTTTGTATAAATTTTAAGTTTCTTTGTGGACTTTCTGGGTCCTAACACTGATGTATGTTTAACTAAAATAGAAGTGGCTAGTTTTCCAAATCCCTACCGTTCTGTACTCAGCAGTGTGTGAGGGCTGTGGTTGCCGAACAGCTGAACAAACCACAGCTGAGGAATTTAGCCAGGCTAGTGTGTAAAGATACTTCTTTAAGTGTTTCCTTGGAAGCTCTCTAATGACTAGCTGTGGTGAATACCTTTTGTGCGCTTACTGGACACTTGTATGTTGGCTTGTGACATGGCTGGCCCCCTCTGCTGTGGTTTTAGTTTGGACTGCCCTGCATCTCCTCACACATTTAAACACTTCAGGTTTCCCTCTTGGGCTTTGTAGGGTGGTTTGTTTCGCTGTTTTAACAAAATACTTGCCAAATGCAGTCGTGGTGGGGAACTTGCTGAGTTTGCAGTTGAAGGGTACATGGTGGTGGGGAGTCATGTGGCAGAGGCTTGAGGAAGCTGGTCACACTGTGTCCTTCCTGAAGGAGCAGAGTGTGACTGCTGCTGCTTGGCTGAAGGACTCCCAGGCTCTGGAAGGGTCTGTCTGAGGTCACAACCTGATCTACATCCCTCAAAGTGTCCATGTCCTGTCAGGTTAACCAGCGAGACCCCATCACAGGCCTGGTCATAAACTTGAATCTTCCTTTTCATGTTTTAAATTCACACTTATCGTGTGGGGTTTGTCTTCTGAGTTTTTCTCTGAATATCACTTCCCACCCCCTCTGGTTCGGGTTTCTAGAAACTTAACACTTAAAAAGATTGATGTGTATGGTGTTTTGCCTGCATGTTTGCCTGGTGCTCCTGGAGGCCAGAAGAGGGCATGAGACGCCCTGGAACTGAAGTTAGACAGTTGTGGCCAGCCATGTGGGTAATGGGAAGTGAAGAACATCAGTTCCCTGCATCTCCACCCAGCGACTGCAGGCAGTTTGGACACTTGATTTTCTGTTTATAAAAGCGGTTATTTCTGAAGATATTTGAAAGTACAATGTAGGAATTGCCACCCTAAAATTGCCCAGGACTTTGTTTCGTCCAAGAGCACTGTTTGGTAATAGCCTAACCTGCAGTTGGGAGGGTGCGGTGGGTTGATTGAGGCTCTTACTAACTGCAGTTTCTATTGGACAGCCTCCTGAAATGTCCTTTTCTCCCCAGTGACTCCAATGGGATCGGGTAGCAATCGACCTCAGGAAATAGAAATTGGAGAATCTGGTTTTGCTTTATTATTCCCTCAAATTGAAGGAATAAAAATTCAGCCCTTTCATTTTATTAAGGACCCCAAGAATTTAACACTCGAACGACACCAGCTTGCTGAAGTGGGTAAGTTGTTATTTACTTATTTGGTTTTTGAGATAGGGTCTCACTATGCAGTTCTGGCTGGCTTTGAGCTCAGAGACCTGCTTGTCTGCTGAGTGCTGGGGGATTAAAAGTGCATGCCATACACCTGACGTTGTTTATTATTAATTGCTCATTTTGTTGATTAACTTGTTCTATTTTAATTCTGGCTAGCTTGCGGCTGCTAGGCTACTGTAGACAAGGCTGGTGATTGGTAGAATTGGTTTCAAATTGTTTTAATAAGTATTCTGTTGGTAAGCTTGTGTATGTACCGTGTGTATGTCTGCTGCCCATGGAGAGCAGAAGAGGACATCAGATTCCCTGGAACTGGAATTATAGACAGTTGTGAGGTAAGGTACATGCATGCATGCATTTAATTATAGTTGAATTTTGAAGGGATTCTTCATCTTCAGTAGGCTCTTACCAAGTTTGCCTTATTTTTGTTATTTAAAGCAGAAAAATTTAAGTTTTTAAAAATATTCCTAGTAACCATTTATTATACAAGTTTTTAGAAGAAAAAGTTGGCATTTAGGAGAGAAGGCATGACTTGGTGCTGTGTTAGGAAATGAACAGTCAAGATTGCTCCGGAGTTTGAAAAGCAAGTGTGGTTGAAGTTGAAGTAGGCCTAATGTCAGGCTTTGATGGGAAGGCTTGTTAGACTAGACAACTAGCTACTCCAGCAAAGCAGTTGTGAAGACTTTGCATCATCTTCATCTGCAGAGTAGATGATTGGGCTTAAACTACCAGTGTGCTCCTCAAAGTTGCTTAGCGACAGATAACTCTGCAACTGTGTGTAGATGAGCTAGCCTGAAGACACACCTTCATATGCACCAGCACTGAGATGTGTCACTTAGCAATTTCCTCTGATCGCTTCCATGCTGCTAACATGCAAGTCAGCAGTGGAGTTCTTGTACCTCTGCAGGTTAGTTATGCTTTACAGACAAGGAAATAGGTTTGGAAAAGTTAGGCTTGTCCCAGCCTAAAGACTAGCGATGGAAAAGTGCTGTAACAGCAAAGGGAAGTTTGGGCTGATAGCTCAGAGGACGGAATGTACACACTGAGAACAGCTTTGCACTGTACTGTGAGTGTAATCAGGAAGTAAGAGTGGCCAGTGGAAGGGACAGGACAGAGCAGTCAGTGTGGGCGGCTAAAGCTGGGAGCCCTGCACATGGCCTGGGTGGAGAAGAGGGCTGGACAGGGCAGGCACTCTGTCCCCTCCGTGGGCTTCGGGGTGGCTTCCAGGCTTCATTGAGAGTACTTTTCCTTTTTCCTGTGCACGTATATTGCAGGTGCATTGGTGTGGAGACCAGAGGTTGACTTCAGGTGCGCGTGTCCTGCAGTCTTTCTTAACACTGACTTCCCTTGAATAGCCATGCCATTGTCCCAAGCTAGTCACTCCTGGAAGTGACACTCTTGTTTTTAAACTAGACTTGACTGTGGCACCTCAGAATGTGTCCTACTAAAGAAAAGGGTCTTCTCTCAATGTGCTGCCTTCAGAACTGCCAGTGTGCTTCACTACACAGAGACTTAGAACTTTAGACTCTCCCCCAGGCCAGTTCTATTTGTCAGTAATTGATTGTCTTGGCAGCAGCATTAGGTTGGAGCTACTGCTCTGTGCTGTGACCTGAAGGTAAAGTTTTCTAGAGTTCAGCAGAGAAAAGAGTTCCAGGATGAGCTGCTGTGAAGCAGAGTTGGAGTTTATTAAAAGGAGATTGTTTAATATAAATTTCAGCATGGGGGTTGAGAGAGACTTGGGGAAAGTGGATATAGGCTGTCCAAAAAAAAGTCGCATGTCATTGTCTTTACACGTCATTAAAGGATTGCTAAGAAGTTGAACTGGAATCGTAGAATGGTTCCTGGGATGCAGGACAGGCTTACATTTGCTAAGACAGAACTCGAGGTCACTAGCATGGAGGTTAGGTGTTAATGTGCTGGGAACCTTGATTCGCCATGGGCGGAGCCTGAGCACTGGTGTGCGGTGCGCCCTTTCCTTCCCATCTAACCTGCTTCAGTCTTGCTGAGTGATCCTGCCTCCTATCACGATGGAAGGCATGTGGCTGAGGTAATGGAAACATTGGTGTAGTTAGGGGCTGCATTTTCTTCCTGTCCCAGAAGCCACCTGTTGGTAATACTGGCCAGTTTCAAAATAATGCTGTGAAAACAAGCTCCCAGAGACTCAGGTGGAAGCACTGGCTCCCTTGAGGCCTGCTGCCTGCACGTGGTGGAGCCGCTTTTAGACCACACTATAAACTCCGGGTCATGGCATGCATGGAATTGGGATGTGGAGCCACCTAACATGGTCCACTAGGGCCGCTCTTCAGTCTGTAACTGGCCCTTGCTTGGATCACATTCAGATAGCCGTTCAGCTTGTAGTAATGGAAACCAAGAGCTTCAGCGCTACACAGCGTAGACTGGGGCAGGTCAGCAGGGGTAACAGCTCATTGTGTTTAAGGCTTCTTATCTCTCACTTCTCTGCAGGTCTTCTGGATAACCCTGAGCTTCGTGTGGTCCTTGTCTTCGGCTATAACTGCTGTAAGGTGGGAGCTGGCAATTACCTGCAGCGAGTAGTCAGCACGTTCAGCAATATGAATATCATCTTGGCGGGAGGCCAGGTGGACAACCTGTCCTCACTGACTTGTGAGAAGTAAGCCTGGGCACTTTGCTTTTCTCCCATGGGTAAATGGAAAGTTCAGGTTCTCATTACTTGGGGTCTTTAAAAACAAATTTGAGGAATCAGTGTGGCATTGTATGCCTTTAATCCCAGTACTCTGAGGAGGCAGGGCCAGCCTGGTCTATACTGATGACTTTCAGGCTAGTCAAGGCTACAAAGTGATACCCTGTCTCAAAAAATACAAAAGAAAAGCAATTGCTAATGTACCGATTCATTTCATTTTGCTGTTGCCGAGAGGTCACTGAACACAGTTCTGTGTGCAGTCAAGAACTAAACTTGTATTTATTGTCCTTTGAGAACATCAGAGTTGGGCTCCTTCAGTATGCCGTGGAAGTGTTTTACAGCTCTGGGCGGTCCTCCTCCTTGTGTGGCTCCTGCAAACAAAGAAGTCATTAGTGTTAATGCACATGGCTTTTAGTTCAATATAGAGTTGACTCGCTAATTGTGGGATAAGGGTTTCAGAGAAATAAACAAGGGAAGGGGGAACTGAGGTGAGGTGGAGCAGCTTGTTTTAAACAATTTTCAGTGGCCCTTGTGTGGAAGCCATCGTGAACGAGCTGAGAGCAGATTGATGCTGGGGTCTGTGCATATGCTATGTGGACATGGGGGGCTGCTGCAAGGGAGCAGAACTCCTGCTGCAAGCTCATCTTTCTAAACAGTTACTTGAAGACTGAAGACTGTGTCTGAAGCAAACTTCAGCCTCTCAAAGATGATCTCTGTGGCTCACAAATTCTCCCTTGATTAGACTGTAGCCATTTAAAGTTTTCCCACGCTTCCTGGAGGAGGTACATGGGTCAAGTGTTCGTGACAAAACTTGTCAGGCTCTAATACTCGGGGTGGGTTGGCATCTCCCTCCTCTTCTCTGGGGAAGAGCAGCCTGTGGGGATCTTATTGGTATCCTTTGGCCTTCAGTTTAGGGAAGTATATACTAGATGTTATTTTGTGTGTATGTATATGCACCACTGGGGCTTGGCGCATTACTACCCTAGTTTCTTGCTAACCCAGAGACTCTTGTGCATTCTATAGATTCAGTTGTTGATAAATGAATGTAATGGGACTTAAGATGTATGTTTCTTCCCAATGAGCATTCATTATGTGCCTCATAACTTTTACTGGCATGCATGTTCTTTTGTAAGGACAAAATGTTTTGATTTTAAAAAACTCTTAACAGGGCTGATGAGGCACTTGACACCAGGGCTGACAACATAAGTTCAATCCCTACAAGGACCTACAAGGTGGACAGAGAAAGGACTCCTTTGCCCTCTGTGTACATGCTCACCCAGCCTTATGCATAAAACCAGTGTAATAGAAAGAGGGTTTTAAAGGTGTAATTAGGTGAGACATGTGTCTGCACATGAGTTGCAGGTGCCCCCAGGAACCAGAGGTCCTGAACTAGATCCCCTGGAGCTGGAGTCACAGGTGGTTATGAACCACCTGATGTGGGTGCTGGGAATCACGCTGGGATCTCTGTGTGAGCAGACCACAATCTTAACTTCTGAGCCATCTCTCCAGCCCCACCCCTCCCCCTAGTTATGAAATTTTAAAATTCAAACTCAGACTCAAAGCAGTAAACAAGACAGGAAGTATTGCATTCATAGTTCTTTAAAGGCTAGTCAACAAAAAGCTAAAACCTGCAGAGTCAAAAATTATTCTCCGTGATTTTATATATAATTTTTTGTTTGGTTTCTTAAACAGTCCTGGAACTCACTTTGTAGACCAGGTTGGCCTCAAACTCAACAGATACCCGCCTGCCTCCCTGAGTGCTGGGATTACATGTGCCACCACACCTGGCCCATGATTATATCGTTTTTAATAACATCTTTTTCATAATTTAACAGGTGGGGTGGAGGGGGGAGATGCCTTTATGTAGGTATCATGGAATGGGGACATCAGTTAGTGTCGGTGCTTCCCAGCACCTCCACTACAAAGCTGGTCGGTATTTTTATGTCTGCATGTATAAACCTACCAGGTTCATTTAGAAGGGGCAGAGAGCTAGTTGCTGGGTAATACTAACCCAGGAAGAGCTTTTATATACTAGCTTTGTGTTTGTGGCTGGAAAAGGCAGCTGTCCACCTCTTTTTGATCTGCCTGTTTTTAATAACAGTTTAGTTTAATCCTTGTCTGAGGATACATCTCAGACTGAAGTGTAAGTTGTTAAAGGCATCAGCTCTCTCCTCCCTAGTTAATCACGAGGTGTTGATGGTTTTGTGTTTGTTTCCAGGAACCCTCTGGATATTGATGCCACAGGTGTGGTTGGACTGTCATTTAGTGGGCACCGAATCCAGAGTGCCACAGTTCTCCTCAACGAGGATGTGAATGATGTCAAGACTGCTGAGGCGGCCATGCAACGCCTCAAAGCAGCCAACATCCCCGAACAGAACACCATTGGCTTCATGTTCGCGTGTGTTGGTCGGGGTGTCCAGTACTACAGAGCCAAGCGGAATGTTGAGTCTGATGCGTTTAGAAAGTTTTTTCCTAGTGTCCCCTTATTCGGCTTCTTTGGAAATGGGGAGATTGGATGTGACCGGATAGTCACTGGGAACTTTATTCTGAGGAGGTGTAACGAGGTGAAGGAAGAGGACTTGTTCCATAGCTATACAACCATCATGGCGCTCATTCACCTGGGGGCCTCTAAGTGAGAGTGGTTCTCACAGAATGTAACTTGGGGGCATTGCCTTGTTCAGAAAAATGGAGACTTGGGATAAGAGTATCTTAAACAAAACTTGTTCCTTTTGTTCCGTAGCTTTGAGTGATGCTCTGAGATCACGATGAGCTGAGTTTTACTATGTAGATGAAGGACAGCTCTGTACACACAGATCAAGAAGTGAGGCTGGGGTCAGGCACAAAGCTGCTGTGACCAAGCATCCTGGGAGGTGCAGGAGCCCCCAGGAGGATGGAGGTTGAAGGCCTTGTGGTGGTCGGTGAACTTACAGCAGAATCATGACTTTATTTTCCCTTAAGAAAGGAGAAAATTAAAGAGATGTTTGAATCTCTCTGCTTCTCAGTTTTCTCAGAAGCTGGAACAAGTATTACTGACTTTTTACTTTTCTGATAAAGAACTGTCTTTGTTTTCATACTGTCTGAAGTTACTCCATAGGTGAGTTAGCATCTTCCTCTTCACAGTAAGGAGACTGCAAGGGAACAATCTTTTTCACATAGTTCTGAAAACAATATCACCGTATTTTGGTTTTCTACCAATAAAATATACTTGAAAACCCACTCAACTAGTGTATGTATATTGCTTTTGATGAGAGAATGAAGAATGTTAACTACATCTTTCTCAGTGAGAACCTGGAGCTGAGGGGGAAGTGTGAGAGAATTCCAGTTTGCCCCAAGCATCGAAGTTTACGGAGCGTGCCGTGTCGGAAACGTTGATTCTCGGTTACTCACAAGCTTGTGTTTCTCAGTCCCGCTGTGGTGTTGTGGGCTCTTACTAGTGGCATGACCTTTGTTTGCTCCTTACTTCCTGGAATATGGGCAGGTTGTGAGTCACCTTGGACACTGCAGAGAAGTCAGCACTCCATTGTGGAAAGGACCACAGGAATCCTGGGTGTCTATAGTTCTGCTGTACCCTCATGGACCTGTGCTGCCCGTTTCTAGACTGTTCTGTAGGCAGAAGTTAATGTGGATTTGCACCAGGTCTTTGTTGTAGGATATACTTACAAGGTAACTGATGGGTGACATTTCTGTAATGGTCAGTGGTTTGTAATAAAAGGACACTAGATAATTGTTAGGTAAAATAATTGCTGGTTTGTTTTTTTAAAAAAAAAAAAAGTCTAGAAATGGCAGCTGCTACAGATACTTATAAAGCTGCGAAAACCACCACATTATTAAAAAGCTGATGTGAACACAACGGTGAAGGTGTGTTCACATACTGAGCTGCCTCCTCAATTGAGGCTCTGATGACCCACCATCAAGGCTTTGAAAGCGCCGATTTCTCTGTACACTTCCAAATGAAAACGGAGCCGGGCTCTACTTTGTTTGAAAAGGAATACATTTCTATTCCCTTGATGGTCGGGAGAGGGAAGTGGGATCTTGGAGTGGCGGTGTGGAAGCGATCCAGCAGGCAGAATGCTAGTGTGATGAGGGTGTCCAGTAGGAGGTCTTCCTGCCTTAGCTTCTCCACTTTGTTTAGACCTGGACCAAGATCTAGAAGGCCAGTAGCAAAAGACTAGTGGTTTGTGCTGCTAACTCAACAAAATGAGCATGCCAGGAGTTACAGTAGAAATGAAGTCTGAGGGCTTTCTAGACAACTGGTGGAAATTTACAATAGAAAAAAAAAATAACATCACTATAAATTCAGTTTTGATGGAAGCAGAAGACTCCAAAACCATGAAAATAAAGGTGGTTGACTTGATTTTTCAGTTGTAGACTGGATGGGGTTGGGTTAATGCTGACTTGGAAATGTTAATGATGCATAGAAGGCTCTATAGTAAAAATCCATGTTTAATAGGCAGAATAATGTTACTGTGTAGAGTTACCGGAAGTTATTTTAATATTGGCCCCTTTTGGCGGGTGAGCAATGATAAGTGCCAAATGTGTTGTTTTGTAATGGATATTTCACTTCTGCCCTGTGCCACATCTGGAGATATGTTTCTAGAACTTGTGCTGATATAAAGTAAAAAATCCTGGGAGAGGGTGTCAATAAAGTCACAAATGTTTTGGAGTTAAGAGTGTGGACCACTTGCATTTAAGTAAGTGTTTGTCCTGTTTTTGCTCAGGTCAGTAACAGATAAAAAGCATGATGGTGTTGGTTTGAATAGCAAGTGGTTGGACTGAGACACAGTTTGAGAGCACGGTTTTAGCATTTTTCTTACTGTCCAGGATTCAGTCACCCAGCGTTTACTAGAGTTACAGACAGGGGTGAAGCACACTGACCAAAGAGACATCAGCAAAAAGATAATTAAGACTCTCCTAGCTCTGGTCCTTAGCAGAAATGGCAGCAACTAGAAGCCAATTAGCTGTCAGGCCAGTTTTGCCAAAGCTCTAGAAAACAGGTTCATCCAATGAAAAGAAAACTCAATCAAGAAAATCCATCTTCAAAACGGTAGCTAGATTCTGCAATGTTTTCAGCCCTTCCTTCCCCTTGTGACAGTGATTCTTAAAGCTGTAGAAGCCAAGTTCTCATTCATAAACTGGATGAAGTGGAAGAGACCCTCTCTGTAGATGTGTGCATCTGTAGCCCCTCTAGACAGTAATGGAGGTGCTAATACAGGTGCTTGGTTGGTTGGATTTGTTTGGTTTTGCCTCACGTGGGAGTTGGTAAGCATTGCTTGTAAAAGCTGCAAGGATCACAGATGCCAGAGTCCAGAAAAGATGGGTGGAGATGGAAAATTGACCGTTTGAGGGGAGACACTGGGAGGTTAGAATGTTCAGCCACACATACGGAGGCTTTAGAATGGTACAAATGTCCAGAGAAGTCACTTGTTCCAAAGATCTAACACCTTGACCTTTTAACTGTGCCTGCTCCCTAAGCTCAGTGAATAACTAACTACATGTCAAAGGATTTCCCAGCCAGTTTGGAGAAACTGGGGATTGCTGTATAAATAGTTGAACACAAGGGGGAGGGGACATCAAATGAAGAGTCACACAAAACGGGCACTCTAAAGGGTTTGGGAGTAAACACAAGTGGGTGATATCTTCTGTTAAAAACAAATGAGCAATCATTGAGATAGAGTGGAGTCTGGTAGGGCGGGGTGGTGGTGGTGATATTGTTAAAATGACATACCCAAAATGAAAAGTAACAGGCACTCAGAGGAACAGAGAAATGAGGTCCATTCAAAGAATCATCAAGATAAATACCAGCAAAATGGCTCAGCAGGTAAAGGTGCTTGCCACCAAGACTGACATCCTGAGTTTGGAGTCCACGACACACGATGGAAGAAGAGCACTGACTGATGTCCTTGTCCTTAGACCTCCACACATGCTGTGGCATGCATTTGAGAGTTTGAACATAGATGATTGAAAAGGAAGCAAGGCCGGGCGGTGGTGGCGCACGCCTTTAATCCCAGCACTCGGGAGGCAGAGGCAGGCAGACCTCTGTGAGTTCGAGGCCAGCCTGGACTACCAAGTGAGTTCCAGGAAAGGCGCAAAGCTACACAGAGAAACCCTGTCTCGAAAAAAAAAACAAAAACAAAAACAAAAACAAAAAAAAAAGAAAGAAAGAAAAAAGGAAGCAAGATAAGCTGGTACATTCTCTAATGAAGTACAACATTTACTTACTAAAGACTTAAGTATGCTTACAGGAAGGTGATGAGGGACAGAATCAGTGTCCACTTTTTTATGAAAAGCTTCCCTTACCCCCCCCCCCCCAATGACCTCACCAGAGAATTTCAGGGGCCACTGGGGACAGGAAGGAACAATGAGGAAGAAAGCTGGAAGCTGGAAGCGGAAGAGTATAAACGGGTGAACCCAGCATGAAGGATTTGTGGGGCAAACAGACAAACCACTGGCCAACAAACAGCATTGTTTTCAAGGAAAAACAGGAAAGCCATTTGGTAAAATATATTTTGTAATTAAAAAAAAATCAACTATAAGTTGAGGGAAATTATGTCAAAGTAAAAGCCACAGTGAGAATACCCATGGTGAGCTTCCTATCTGTTGGACAGGCTTCACTTCTAGGGTGGGAAGAAGGATGCTTGCCTGCACCATTGGCAGTCAACATGGACTGGCTGGAGCAGATAAGCAAGTGAAAGAAAGGCATCACCAACAAACGAAAAAAATGCACATGATCATCTTACTATATGCTGAAAAAGCCATTGACAAAATCCAACACCCCTTCATGAAAAAGGTTTTGGAGAGATCAGGGATACAAGGAACATAACCATAATAAAAGAAATACACAGCAAGCCGACAGCCAACATCAAATTAAATGAAGAGAGAAACTCAATGCTATTCCACTAAAATCAAGACAAGACAAAGCTGTCTACTCTTTCCATTTCTATTCAATATAGTACTTGAAGTTCTAGCTAGAGCAATAAGACAACAAAAGGAGATCAAGGGGAGATACAAATTGGAAAGGAAGAAGTCAAACTTTTACTATTTGAAGATGATGTGATAGTATATATAAGTGACCCCAAAAATCCTACCAGGGAACTCCTATAGCCAATAAACACCTTCAGTAATGTGGCAGGATACAAGATTAACTAAAAAAAAAAAAAAAAAAAAAAAAAAAAAAAAAAAAAAAATCACTAGCTCTCCTATATACAAATGATAAATGGGCTGAGAAAGAAATCAGAGAAACAACACCCTTTACAATATCCACAGTAATATATCTTGGGGTAACTCTAACCAGACAAGTGAAAGACCTGTATGACAAGAACTTTAAGTCTTTGAAGAAAGAAATGGAAGAAGATAGCAGAAAATGGAAAGCTCTTTCATGCTCTTGGATAGGTAGAATTAACAGTAAAAATGGCAATCTTACCAAAAGCAATCTACAGATTTAATGCAATCTCCATCAAAATCCCAACACAATTCTTCACAGACATCGAGGGAACAATACTCAACTTCATATGAAAAAACAAAAAACCCAGGATAGTAAAAAAATCCTGTACAATAAAGGAACTTCTGGAGGCATCACCATCCCTGACTTCAAGCTGTACTATAGAGCTATAGTAATAAAAACAGCTTTGTATTGGCATAAAAACAGACATGTGGATCAATGAAATCAAATCAAAGACCCTGATATAAATCCACACACCTATGAACTTTTTTTGAAAAAGCCACCAAAATTACACAATTGGAAAAAAAAGCATCTTCAACAAATGGTGCTAGCATGTTAACATTTAGAATGTTGCAAATAGATCCATATCTATCACCATTCACAAAACTCAAGTCCAAGTAGATCAAAGACCTCAACATAAATCCATTTAAACTGAACCTGATAGAAGAGGAAGTGGAAGTAGCCTTGAACGCATTGGCACAGGAGATCACTTCCTAAATACAACACCAGTAGCACAGACACTGAGATCGACAATTAATAAATGGGACCTCCTGAAACTGAAAAGCTTCTATAAGGCAAAGGACACAGTAAGACAAAATGACAGCCCACAGAAATGGGAAAAGATCTTCACCAACCTCATGTCTGACAGAGGGCTGATCTCCAAAATATATAAAGAGCTCAAGAAACTAGACATCAAAATACCAAATAATGTGATTTAAAAATGGGGTATAGAGCTAAACAAAATTCTCAACAGAAGAATCTCAAACAGCCGAAAGACATTTCAAGGATTGCTCAACTTCCTTAGTCATCAGGGAAATGCAAATCAAAATGACTGTGATACCATCTCATACCTGTCAGAATAGCTAAGATCAAAAACACTGATGACAGCTTATGTTGGAGAGGATGTGGAGCAAGGGGAACACTCCTCCACTGCTGGTGGGAGTGCAAACTTGTACAGCCACTCTGGAAATCAGTATGGTGGTTTCTCAGAAAATTGGGAATCAATCTACCTCAAGATCCAGCAATACCACTCTTGGGCATTATCCAAAGGATACTCCATCATACCACAAAGACACTGCATAACTATGTTCATAGCAGCATTATTTGTAATAGGCAGGACCTGGAAACAACCTAGATGCCCCTAAACTGAAGAATGGATAAAGAAAATTTGGTACATTTACACAGTGGAGTATTACTCAGAGTTTAAAAGAAAAAAATGGCATCATGAAATTTGCAGGCAAATGGATGGAACTAGAAAAAAAAATCATCCTAAGTGAGGTAACCTAGACCCAGAAAGAAAAACAGTATGTCCTCAGTCATTAGTGGATAGTAGATGTAAAGCAAAGGATAACCAGGCTACAACCCATAGTCCTAGAGAAACTAGGTAACAAGGAGGACTCTAAGAGGGATGCTTGGATCACCTTGAGAAGTGGGTAAACTGGCAGAGGGTGGGGTGGGGGGGAAGGAGGAGATAGGTGATGGGAACATGAGGGATTAGGATGGTCGAGCTGGGGGAGGGACAGCAACAAAAGAAATCTTGATGGAAGGGGCCATTATGGGGTTAGGGAGAAACCTGGTGCCAGGGATAATACCAGGAATCTACAAGGATGACCCCAGCTAAGACTCCTAGCAATAGTGGAGAGGGTGCCTGATCTGGCCTTCTGTAGTCAGATTGGTGACTACCCTAATTGTCATCATAGAACCTTCATCCAGTAACTGATGGGAGCAGATACAGAGATCCACAGCCAAGCACTGGGCCAAGCTCCAGGAGGTCCAGTTGAAGAGAGAAAGAGGGATTAAATAAGCAAGGGGGGGGGTCAAGATCATGATGGGGAAACCCACAGAGACAGATGACCCAAGCTTGTGGGAGCTCACAGACTCTAGACTGACTGCTAGGGAGCCTGCATGGGACCACCGACACTCTGCATGTGGGTGACAGTTGTGTAGTTTGGTCTGTTTGTGGGGCCCCTAGCAATGGGACCAGGATCTGTTCTTGGCACATGAGCTGGCTTTTTGGAACCTATTCCCTATGATGGCATGCCTTGCTCAGCCTTGATGCAGCGGGGAGGAGCTTAGTCCTGTCTCAACTTGATATCCCAGGAGAGGCCTGCCCCTTTCAGAGGTGTGGATGGGAGGATGAGTGGAAAGGAGATGGGAGGAGGGAATGGGAGGAGAGGAGGGAGAGAAAACTGTGGTTGGTATGTAAAGTAAATTTTAAAAACTTAATAAAAAAAAAAAAGTGGCCTGGGACTTAAATAGGTCTCCAAAGAAGATACATAAATGACTAGCAAACACTGGCAGTGTGGTCAACTTCACTGATGCACAGAGAAACTCAAGTTAAACCCCAAGGAGACATCACCCTTTATGACGGTGGGTGTCTTCCCCCTCCCTGTCTCTCTTTCCCACTCCCCTCCCGCACATGCGGTAACATGCACAAGAGGTGTTGGACCCTGCACGGCTGCTAAGACTGTAAAGCAGTAGATCTGCCAAAGAAAACAGTACGGTCCTTGTCAAATTAAGCCCAAGTTGCAATTTGATCCAGAAATTCTCCTTGAAATGTAATATTTTAAAATAAAAGCAGGGGTCCGATGGTATATACTGAAACATCACTGTTTACAGAAGTCAAATTGGAAATAATCCAAGTATCTGCAAGTATACAGAGTGTAATACATCCACACTGAGTAAAACTGAACTGTTACTAAAAGAATGGAATTTTGGTTAAGTATAGATGAACTTTGAAAATATATTGAATGGAATTAGCCAGTTACAAAGGACAAGGAGTATATGTCTCTAGTTACTCTGTTGGTTTGAGGGGGGCTTCCATAAAGGAGGACTTAAAAAAGTACAAAAATTCAGTATGGGATGGTTGCAATGCTCTGGGGAGTGATAGTGGTCATGGCCCCACACAAAGTGATTGTATTTCAATGCTGTTGAGCTTTACTCTTCCAAGTGGTTTAAATCTCCTTCTATGGACCAGGCTGGCCTTGAACTCATAGAGATCCACTGGTCTCTGCCTTCTAATGGCTGGGATTAAAGGTGTGCATTATCATTTCAAGTATTAGTAAATCTTAAAATTTTACAGTTGAGCTGAACTACCCTGGAAGTCCTCTCTGAGGACTAACTCTAGTACTGAAGTCCTAGGGAAGCTGCCTAGGGAGAAAAGCAGTCAATGGTCCTATCCAGCTTAGCACTTATAAACAAACAGAATGGCAAGATATCTACTACTGCCATCTCACAAAAGCAGTATAATTTCTAACTGCATTCTAAATAGTTATCTTTATACTTGGCAATAAATGTTACCCATCATCAAAGAAGATGTTTGCAGTAGATAGAGATCATTACAGGAATCCACAAAGTGGTCAAAATGCAGAGAACTAACTGGTGACCAGCCCCAAATCATACATCAATGACCAACTCATTTACCTAAGGCTCAGGGAACTTAGAGGAAGAATGGGATAAGCCCTCTGTTAGGCTAGCTAATCCTAAGAGGTCAGCCCTAAGCATATATGAGCAACACGAAATGACCTCAGCAGGTTGTATTTATAAGTGTGTGTATGTGTGTGTGTATGTATATATAGATATCTATGTAAGTATATATACATACTTACATATACATACATATATATACACACACAAAAATATATGAAATAAAAAAAATCCTCAAACACCCAAATTAAAAAAACACATCCAAAAAGAGAAAAGAAAACCCCAGCTGTTCAAATGGAAACTGCAGCAGTGAGCTACAGAAGGGACTGAATCTTCCATGGCTCTGCCTTCCAGTCTGAGATACTTACTGTATGTATGGTCGCAGCGTCAGTCGGGAAAGTACAAAGTGAAGCCATCAGTGGTTGGTTGTCAGATCACCAGGGAGAGCTGAACTTGGGAACAGGAGGAGACAAGGCGACCTGTAATGGTGGACACACAACAGCATTTGTCAAAAATGCAGAAAACAACGAAAAGGAACTTTAACCTTTGGGCTTAAGCTAACTCGAAAGCATCAGTGTGCCTTGCTGGGGCAAAGCATTTGCTAAAGGAGCTGAGAGGGGGTGGGTGGAAACTACTCAGATGTCTTGAGCATGCCTCCACTTACTATGGAGTCACAGCCTGCCAAACCTTCTAGAAGCTGAGAATATTCATGAGTCAAAATGCATTTAATAGACACTTCACCCAACAAAACCTCATGGTTTAGCCACACAGCCAATGGAGCCAATGACTGTCCTGATGACGGGCTGCATGGAATCATGGGATAGTTTGCTGCTGCTGGCCAGAACCCAATTATCTTACCACAAGTTTTGAGCTGTGGAAAGATGAAAGTCCAGTTTCTACTGGATGAGCACCGGCTTCACTAACGCGGCAAAACTGCCTATGGGATCACCTCGGAGTCCAACTCTAAGTCGGGGGCTGCTTCCTAATCAGAAGTCTTCTAAAGCAGTTTTAGTTGAACATGTGAGGGCCACTTTGTCTACTTACCTTAAACCCTGACACTCCTGCTTTGTTAATTAAATGACGCCTGAGTGGAGAGTTACATGACACTCCACTCAAAGGGCATATGCTGGATGATGCTGTTTGGAAAAGCCTGCAGGCAGGGGTCAGGGGTCAGGGGTCTGCTATATCTCAGCTGTGCTTTAACAGTCACTAGCTCTAGACCTCTGCAAGAAGGTCCTAGAAGTTGCTGTGGCCTCTTGTCTACTGTGTTTCAGTGTAACCTCAACAGGAAGAAAAAAAAAAAAAAAGAAATTGTTCTGGCCTGACCAATTAATGTTGCCTCCTCCAAAGAGATGAAATTTGCTTTCTGCAAAATATGCACCAAAAATTACAGGTCAGGTGATGAAAACAGGTCTGGAACTTGGTGAAAGTTCTGGATCGGTTATGTCAACTTGACAACAAGCTAGAGTCATTTCAGACAGAGGAACCTCAATTGAGCAAATGCCTCCCTAAAATCTGGCTGTCGGCAGGCCTGCAAGGAATTTTCTTAATTAGTGGTTGCTGGGAGAGAGGCCAACCCACTGTGGGTGGGGACATCCCTGAGCTGGTGATCCTGGGTGTGGGCAGGAAGTCTGAGGTTCTATAAGAAAGTATGCTGATGTCATCCCCCACTCCTCAGATCTGTCCCTGCTCTATTGGCAGGCTTCTGGAACCCGGTGCCTGTGGTGTGACACCTTGCACAGCCTTGGTGCAGTGGGAAGGGGCTTGGACCTGCCTAGGCTTAGTGTGCTGGGCTGTGCTGACTCCCCATGGGAGACCTTGATTTGGGGCATGTGGGGATGTGGGATGGCTTGGGAAAGAGGACTGGGGGGTGGGAGGAGGGAGGACGGGGGTGGGGGTCTGTGGATGGCATTGGACTAGAAAATTTCTTAATAAAGAAAAATGAAAAAAAAGAATTAAAGAAAAAAAGAAAGTATGGTGAACAAGCCACAGGAACAAGCCAGAAAGCAGCACTCCCGCGTGACCTCCAGGTTTGAATTCCTGCTCTGGCTCCCTTCAATGGACTGTGGTCCAGGATATGGAAGCCAAATAAACCTTTTCCTCCCCAACTTGCTTTTGGTCATGGTGTTTCATCACAGTACATACATCTGGTAACCCTAAGACAGTAAGACCTGTATTGACAGCAATCCTAAATTTCTTCTGGTATAGCTCTTCCATCTGTATTTGCCTACAACCCAATCTTCTGGAGGCATTTTCTCAACTGAGATTCCCTCCTCTCAGACTCTAGCTTGTGCATCCAGGTAGCTGATGGGTCTCAAACCTGAGACAAGTAGCTAACTGAGGTGCCTATTTATCATATCTAAGCAGTCCTGGCTGCCAGGCTCTCCCAGCATCCCTCAGTCCCTACCTGTGACAAGGTAGGGCTGGCACACCCTGCTCCCTACCCTAAACTTCTCCAGGGGCTGGGCTGCGCTTCCCGGCAGCTGCCCTTTCTGATATAACCCAGCCATTTTGTCTGTGGGTCTACCCTTTACCTTCCTGACCTCTTGGTCTGGCTCTCCCTTTTCCCTTCTCCCATGGCCTGACTCCAGGGTCATGTTCACTCTGGACTCTCAGATGTCTCTGCCTCTGCCTGTGCTCTCCCTTTTATCTACATTAAACTTCCTCCTCCACCATACCTAGGAGCAGTTATATCCTTCTCCTCTTTTTCTTTTTTTTTTTTTTCCATTTAGTGTAGCCAACAGTGAAGTGAGATGTTTTGTTTTGTTTTTTTTTTTTTTTTTTGAGACAAGGTTTCTCTGTGTAACCATCCTGATTGTCCTGGAACTCACTTTGTAGACCAGGCTGGCCTTGAACTCACAGACATCCGCCTGGCTCTGCCTCCCGAGTGCTGGGATTAAAGGCGTGCGCCACCACCGTCCAGCTGGTGAGGTGTTTTATAACTCAGTACTCCTTTCACTAAACAAATTTTCACCTTTTTCTTTCTTTGACATTGCTCAGGGTTTTGGCCCATTTGTCCCATCAGTACCAGAGGGATTGTGTTGGGCCAGCACACATTGCATGGTGTGTTACTTCCCCCCCTCTAAACAGGCTGCCTTGGATAGGACTGTTAGCAAGCCTTCTAAGGAGAGGAGAGTTAAGACGTTACCTTCTCTCACCATACGGTTCACTTCCTGCCTGTGTGAGGTGACAGAAATAATGCCCTTCACTGGGTGTGTCTTCAGTGATCTCTGTGACCTGTGGAAAGTAAGGTTGTACATGTGCACTCGGTTTTCTGCATACACACACCCACCTACCCTCTTACCTGCATGTATAAACCCACAGCTTCTGCTTGTGACAAATGGCTTGAGGTGAACTTACCTCAGACATCCACACCCGCAGCAGCTGCCCTACAGCACCTGTGCACACCTGTCAGCATCCCCACGTTAGTCTCTCAAGTGCACACCTCTGCCTTCCTGTACTCTCTCTGCTGCCTAAAGTTCTAACAAGCTTAATGATCTAACATTCACAATTACAAAGGGCTGGGCAGGGGCAAGAGAGCCAGAGCGAGTCACTGATACCAAGGACAGCAACGGATACCAACCATGGTAGAAATAGCAAACACAAGGATAGGAGAATCCTGGGGACAAAGCTGCTCTGGCCAGCAATCCCCAGGGACCCTTGGAAGGCCATGTGCAATAGGGAACATGGGCTTGGAGGCCAGCAACAGGGCCCAGCTATGCAAGGAGCAGAACTGACTCCGTAATAGTGCCCTGTGACCTCTGCACACCCCACTCTTATAAATGAAAGAAAGAAAACCACAGGTTTGGAAGCCAGATACATCTGGGCTTAAATTCATGCTCTACTAGTGTCTAGATGCAAAAGCTTGACCTCTGAGCTCCCATTTTCCTCTGGATAGAAAGTACCACTAACTTCAGGCTCTCAGAGTTGTCACATCTGAAACAAACACAGTGGCAGGCCCACACAGGCACAATGACTAAGTCATGGGCATTAGGGACATGTACAACGTGATATAGGGACTTGGAGCTGTGGATTTTCTAACTGAAGTAGTAAGAAGGGTTGCCAAGAGGTCTGTATCCCAGAATACACCTGTTCTGGTCCTTGATGAATCAAGGCTTTAGGGGTGGTGTCTTTCATCACTAAGGGTGAATATGTCCTCTTATATAATTTTCACAACACAGGTCTGAGCTGAGACTGTTGAGCATGTCCTAGTGTCTGTAATGGGCTCATCTCAGAGTCCGGCTTTATCTCACCACGCAGACCTCATCTCCTTTGCTATGTTACCGCCTTAGCTACTAACATTGTTTGGCCTTGGAGAAGAGCCCGGTCAGATAAGCTAATTTTGTAAACTAAGCCTGATACCCATCCTATATTGGCTTTTGTTTTGTTTTGTTTTGTTTTTCGAGACAGGGTTTCTCTGTGTAGCTTTGTGCCTTTCCTGGAACTCACTTTGGAGACCAGGCTGGCCTCGAACTCACAGAGATCCGCCTGGCTCTGCCTCCCGAGTGCTGGGATTAAAGGCGTGTGCCACCACCACCCGGCTTGGCTTTTGATTGTTATTATGGTCTTACAGTCTTTTTTTCTCTATTGAAAAATACTCATTTTGGGCTGGAAAGATGGCTCAGTGGTTAAGAGCACTGGCTGCTCTGCCAGAGGACCCAGGTTCAATTCCCAGCACCCACATGGCAGCTCACAACTGTCTGTAACTCCAGTTCTAGAGGATCTAATGCCCTCATACAGACATACATGCAGGCAAAACATCAGTGCACATAAAATAAAAATAAATAAATCTTAAAAAAAAAAAACCCTCATTTTATCCAGGCATGGTGGCTCACATCTGTAATACCAGCACTTGGGAGATGGCGGCTATGGGATTATTTCAAGTTTGAGGCAGGCTTGAGCTAAGTAGTTGAGTTCCAGGGCATCCTGAGCTGTGGGGTGCAACTTAATCTCAAAGAGAGTAAACAAAAACCTAACTAATGTGTCAAGAAAAAAGCAATTTGAATTGAAAACAACCCAGTGTAGGGTGTATTTTATGTATGGAAAGCCTGCACGATAACTTCCTAGTCTTTTTTATTATTTAAATTATGTGTATGTGGCACAGGAGGGGTTCTGTATTCATGAGGCCAGAAGTATAGCAACCCCCTGGAGCCGGAGTTACAGGTGGTTGTGAGCTGCCCAGCATAGGTGCTGGTGGCTGACCTGTAAGAGCTCTGTGCTCTTAAGCACGGAGCCAAATCTCCAGTCTCCTCCTCTTACTAATGTGTCTTTGCAAATCGGAAAGGATAAACATGTTTTATCTGTGCATGGTTTGTAAAAGGCAAACAGTAACCGAGTTTTACTACTCTATCAACTACTCTGAGAAACCATATCCAGAGGAGCACTGGTGTGGATGGAGTGCTGGTATGGATGGAGCGCTGGTGTGGATGGAGCGCTGGTGTGGATGGAGCGCTGGCGTTGTGGATGGAGCGCTGGTGTGGATGGAGCGCTGGTGTGGATGGAGTGCTGGTATGGATGGAGTGCTGGTGTGGATGGAGTGCTGGTATGGATGGAGTGCTGGTGTGGATGCAGTGCTGGTGTGGATGGAGCGCTGGTGTGGATGGAGCGCTGGTGTGGATGGAGCGCTGGTGTGGATGGAGCGCTGGTGTGGATGGAGTACTGGTGTGGATGGAGTGCTGGTATGGATGGAGTGCTGGTGTGGATGCAGTGCTGGTGTGGATGGAGCGCTAGAGGGGTGCCCATGAGGTCAAAGCTCACAGCAGAGCGCTGTTTCTCTACACACCCCTTTTGGATTCTGTTTGTGTTAACCTTCCAGCTAATAGCACAGTGATAAAGCTTTGCAGTTTCCTCTGAGGACTTTGACTGGTCAGGTCACCATCAAGCACTTTACCAAAGACTATGACTCCAGACATCATTATTCCAGAGTAAGCCAAGGCCAACCAACCATCCAACCACTAAGAGAGCCACCACTCAGTGACACAGTGAGGGGCACATTCTCTTAGTGTCTCGAAACTGGTCATGTTGAGCACACAGAAGCTCAATGCATCACCTGAGAACATCATTCATGATGGTGTGTCCTTCACGATGGCTGACTTCATGGTGAAATATGTGACAGAACTTCCTGCTTTAGCCCTTGTCAAGTTCAGTGACATTAAGTAAAATCACATAACAGGAATGACCATCATCTCCAGAAATGTTTCATTATCCCAAACTAAAACTCTACACATTAAACAACAATTCTCTCCACAGTGCCCGGTAGCCACAGTGATGATTTCTGTCTCCATGGGTCTGACTGCTCAGCATCCCATCTTAGTGGAGTTATATAGTGCTTACTTTGGTGTCTGGCTTTTTCACTTAGCGTAATGTCTTCAGAGTTCATCCATATGGTAGTATTAGAATTACATTTCCTTTTAAGGCTAAGTAATGCTCCATTTATATGCATCCACTAGTTTTATCCATTCATACATCACTGGATATCTGAGTACTTTCCCACCTTTTTACTATTATGGATTCAGCTCCTATGAGTGTGGGTGTAGAGACATTTGCTCATGCATGTAGCCCCAGTAGTCAACTGTTGGATAAAATGGTGATTCTGCCGTTTTAAGACATGTCATACCATTTATCAAGGTGACTGTAATATTTTCTATTCTTACCAGCAATACATAAGGGTTTCAGTTTCTATACATCCTTGCCAACACAAGGTCTTTAAACAGACATTGTCCTAATATGTGAGGGGTCCATACTCCCCTTCTTATGTCCCCAGTGGCAAGTGATGCGGAACACATCACATGCTCTTGGAGAAATGTCTATTGAAATCCTCTGCCAGTTTTCAAACTGGGCTGGTTTTTTATTTGTTATGACTTATTTATTCAGGATTATTTCTTGTTATTAATTTTAAGTTACTATTTTAATAGTAAGCTTCATAATGGCATTTTCATATATGTCTATCAGTGCATGTTGCTCACATTTGCTCCCTTACATCCTTTGATGTCTCGCATCCTGCCATGCCCCCCTTCCTCCTGTCTGTAGTGGGATTCATCCCAAGTTCTGGCAGAGTGACTCCATCTTACAATGCCATTTAAATGTTTGGTGTGCCTTTCCAGAGTTGGTCAGTGTTTGCTGAGAGCAGCAAACCTCTGCAAGAGAAGAGACAGCATCCACATGGGCGCTAACCTTCCTAGATCTGATCTGTGTCTCGTTGCCCGAGCCTGCAGTCAGCTCTCCTGACTTAACACTAGGTAGCACTCTGAGCCCATGTTTGTACCAATTCTGCTGCCAACTGAGAACCATACAGAATCAGAGCTCAGTGAGTGGGGCGTGGCTCTTCATTGCGCCCGTGAGTCCCCTACAGCCCTGTAAGTAACCCTTTTATCATGAATTCGTTTATCATGCCAAGCTGAAACTGGCAGAATCTTTCTTAGGTCTGTCTGCTCTTGTTTGAGGTAAACAAATGTTTCTTTACATTTTCCCAGGAAAGTCCCGCATCCCTCAAAAAGTCTCCTGTCCATTTTCAGGCACACATATGTACACACGAAATGCATTCTCTATATTAAATACTGGAGCTGCGTGGGTTGAAAGCCTTTTGGAGACTGCATTTTTGTAGACAGTGTCCTTTAATTTCATCAACTTTTGGTTTTGATGAAGTCTAATTTATCTAAGTTTTTTAGTTGACTATGTGTAGGTCTTATATACAAGAAATCATCGCTGAGTTCAACTTTGTATTCCGGTTTTTTTGAGTCTTGTAATTTTGGGTCTTACATGTAGTCTCTCTCACCCACTTCAAGTTCATCTTGTATATGGTGCTTGTGGGGCTGCTTCATTTTTAGTCATACACACCCAGCCTGGCATTGTTAGTTGACTGAGACATAACCCACATTCACCTTTATATACCATTCACTGGCTTAAAAAAATTACAGCCATACAACCACAACCATGACCCAGTTTTTAAACAGATCCATCACCCTGGAAATACTTTTTAGGACTATCTGCTGTGATTACTCATCCCAACCCCAAACCTTAGGAACTCACTCACCCAACCTTAGTATAAAAGTAAACACACACGGGGCATCCAGAAACTTCTACCATACAACACAGCTGACTTTGGTCATGTGACACGTGCCATGCTTGTACAGCTATGTACAGACACATCCACAGACTTTTGGGTGATTTCCACTCCCTGGAGACAGGAAGGAATGTTGTTGTGAACATTCTGGCTCATCATGCAAACACAAGTTTTCATTTACTTGGGAAGGAATTGCTGGACCATAACAACTTGTTCCTTAAGAAACTGTCCACGCCAATTTTTTAGTCACTACAGCAATGAACTATGCTTTCTCATATCCTACAGACTTAAAAAAAAAACCCACAGCAGAGTTAGTGTGTTAATTAGTATTTTATTTTGGCTTTTTAATCTTTTAATGGATTACAATGTCAAGTATTTTTCATGTGCTTATTAGCTATTTGTGTATTTTCTTTGGTAAAATGCTCATCCTTTAGTTCAGTTGTTTTCTGTTACTGAGTTGGTCTCAGCTTCAGCTGAACAAGTTCTTGTATGTATATATGTATGTATATATGCATTTATATATACATATACATACACACATAAGTTTTTTGAGACAGGGTTTCACTGTGTAACAGCCCTGGCTGTCCTGGATCTTGCTCTGTAGCCCAGGCTAGCCTCAAACACACAGAGATCCACCTGCCTCTGCCTCCTGAGTGCTGGGATTAAAGGTGTGCGCCTCCACCACTCAGCTAAGTTCTTGTATATTTTATACCATCTGTCAGATATTTGATTTGCAAGTATTTTCTCCTATTTTGTGCCTTGTATTTCATTTTTACAGTGGAATCATTTGAAGCATGGGAATTTGTCCTTTGCATAAGTCAAGTATTTTACCAACTGTGCTTTTCATATTCCATCTTTGCCTAATCTAATGGCATGAAGACTTTCTCCGAAGAGACTTATATATTTTAGCTCTTACATTCACAGACATCTTGAGTTGTTTTTGTATATGGAAAGAATAAATGTATCTTCTTGCATGTGGATAATGGATTGTCACAGCATCCTGTTAGACTGACGTTTAGGAATCCATGTCTAGATCCTGTATCCATCTTCATGCCAGCACCGGGCTGTCTGAATTATGGGAGTTTTATGTCAAGCTGGGGGTCAGAGAATGTAAGCTCTTCAGTGTGCTGATTCAGCATTACTTTCCTATTCTAGGCCCTTTGTTTCCCCAGAGGCATATTACAGTCACCTTGTCAATCATCACAAAAACAATGCACCTACTGGGATTTATTGGGATGGCACGGATCTCTGGGTAATTTGAAGAGAACTGACATCTTAATATTATGTTTTCTAAACCTTCAACACAGTAATCTCTGCACTTAGGTGGGTCTATCTTTCTTTTTTTTTCTTTCTTTCTTTCTTTTCTTTCTTTCTTTCTTTCTTTCTTTCTTTCTTTCTTTCTTTCTTTCTTTCTTTCTTTGTTTTTCAAGACAGGGTTTCTCTGTGTAGCTTTGTGCCTTTCCTCAATCTCGCTCTGTAGATCAGGCTGGCCTTGAACTCACAAAGATCTGCCTGTCTCTGCCTCCCAAGTGCTGGGATTAAAGGTGTGTGCCACCACTGCCCCGGCCTTTTTCTTTCTTTTTTTTTTTTTTCCTTAGCATAATTGCAGATTTCACTGTGCAGGTCTGTATTAGTTACTTTTCTATGACTGTGATTAAAACTCTGTGGCCAAACTAACTCACAGAAGGAAGGCTTTATTTAACTTATAGTTAGGATTTGTTGGGCTTATGGCTCTGGAGGTTTAAGTCCATCATGGCAGGGATGCCTGGCAGCAAGCTGCAGACATATTGTCAGGAATACAGCTGAGAGCTCACATCTTGATCCAAAAGCAGGAGGTGGAGATCACACTGGGAATGGCAGGAATCTTTAAAAACCTCAAAGTCCCCTCCCAGTGCCACACCTCCTCCAACAAGGCCACCCCCCCCCCCCCCCATCCTTCCCAAACATTCCACCAGCTTTCATCCAAATGTTCAAACACATGAGCCTATGGGGGCCATTCTTGTTCAGACCACTACACGGTCTCACTACTTTTTATATTTTTTTTCCACTGCCCCTGTGTACTTTGAGATGGTGTTACAAATGGCATGTTTTAAAAAGTTTCTGTATCTATCAGTTTCTGATATATGGAAATATACTTTACTTTTAATATTAACTCTCTCTCTTGCAACATTACTAAACTCCCAGCTGGTCTCATATACTATACTCTCAATATTTCTAGATACATAGAATAGTTGTTTCTTCTTTGGAAATTTGGCATAAGTTCAGCTATTTGGGCCTGGACAGTCATTGAAGAAAAGTTTTAATCAATGGAAAAATTCAATGAATGGATATGGAACTACTCAAATTATCTTAAAACAAACAAACAAAAAAACCTCTCAACTTTCCATATCATTCTTCAGATTTTTAAACAGGGTCCAATGTAGCCCAGGCTGGCCTCATTGTAGCTGAGGATACCCTTGAACTTTTGATATTCCTGTCTATTTCTTCCTAAGGGCTGGAATTAAAGGTGCGCATAACCATCCCTGGCTTCACGAAGTGTTGAAGACAGAACCAGGGTGTCTTGCATGTTAGGCAGACACTCTAGCAATGAGCTGCACCCCCAGCCCCTTCAAATGACCTTTCTTTGGTAGTTTATGTTCTCAAAGAATTTGCCTATTTATTCTAAACTATGCCAAATCTTCTCCCATCACCCTGTTTGCAGTGTTGGTAGGAACATCACCTAATTGTTGTTGCTAATTCCTGTCATTCTCCTCCTCCTTGATTATCAGGATTTTTTGAGACAGTGTCTCCTGCTGAGCCTGGCTCTTACTGATGCAGCGAGAGTATATGGCCAGCAAACCCCAGAGGCCCCTGTTTGTTTTCCTACAATAGGGTTATAGGAGCATGCCACCAAGTTCAGGTTGTTCTTTTTGTTTTTTGTTTTTTGTAAGACTTGTGTGTGTGTGTGTGTGTGTGTGTGTGTGTGTGTGTGTGTGCGCACATAGATGAAAATGCGTATTGAGACCAGAGGTCAGCTGTTGCTTCACACAGTCTGTCCATTCTTCATTGTTTTCAAGTAAGAGGAAGGAAATCCAGTGCCTGCTGTTCTGATTTAGGCGGAAACCTCAAGACAGCTTAAAAACACTGATTCGACTACAGCTTTCCCAAAGATTCTCTCACTCCTAAGGTAACCCCCTGCCACCCCTGCCTTCCCAGCACAGCCCTCATCAGAATGCTTCTAGAATCCTGTTCCTCAGATCTGCCCTAGCACATTAACAGCTGATGACATCATTTCAAGGGTTGAAATTTATATAATTTAACATATTTATTTTGAGAAAAATATTACTTCTTTCACACTGCTAATAAATTTATCCTCATGTGCAAAATTAACAGTTAACACAAAATCCATGGAAAAACTCTTAGGATCACCTGTTTTTGAATGCCTGTGAATACAAATCCATACGCAGAACAGCAAGGATCTCACCCGTAGGCCTAAACATGTCATTCTGAGTGTACTCACTGTGGTGGGCACTGGGACTGGTTCTCTCCACCAGGCTGACCTCACACTGGGCTGAACTGGCCCTCTGAAGGTGGCCCTTCCTGTCATCAAAGAGGTGAGAAACACAAATGGAAATCAGGTCATTGGAAAACACGTCAGAAGAAGCAGAAAGGAAATTAAGCCTGAGGATTTGGAAGCTCATTCTCTTTCTAGAACTACTGGAAACCACTGGACTCCCTAATGTTGTACATCATTTAACCAGCCTGCCAGCTGAGGCGGCCGAGACACCCGGGTGCTGCTGAGCCTACAGCAGGGCACAGATGTTGTGTCTGCCGTAGGTGTTTCCACCACAAAGATCACGTCCGACCGTTGTGGACCCTTTATGTACCATGGTGGCTTCAGCCAACAATTCTAATTCATGACATTAAAATACTATCAGCTTTGGGTCATCTGATTATAACCTCACCTAGAACTGCTTTAAATATTAAATGAAAATTGAAATGTGAAGGTGCTTATTTTTTTCAATATGCCAATCTCAATGTATTCACTCACATTAGTGAAAATGAATTCACATCATCTAGCCATAGCAACATGACACTTTCTAAAAACACCCTGGCCTCCCCTAAAATGCCAATTCCAGCAGATGTTTTAGCACTGGGGGTGGGGCACATTGGACCTCATTTAAGTAGCATCCTAAATTACAGAAAATCCAAAAGGCCCTCAGCTCAAAGCACTTTCAACTGCCAGTGGGTTCTGTTATTATTTGTTCTCATTCTTTTTTCATCTATTAAATATTTTCCCCTCTTTTCTTTTCCTCCCTCTCTGCCATTGTGTGTGTATGTGTGTACATGTGTATGTGTATGTACACGTGTGCATGTGTGTATATGTGTGTATATGCATGTTTGTGTGTGTATATGTGTATATGTATATATGTATGTGTATATGCATGTGTGTGTGTGCATGTGTGCGTGCGCGCGCGCGCGTGTGTGTGTGTGTGTGTGTGTGTGTGTGTGTGTGTGTGTGTGTGTTGTGCACATTTGTCCATGTGGAGACCTGGAGAGATGTCAGGTGTCCTTTGCTATCACTCCCTCCCTGCCGTACTCCCTAGAGACAAGGTCTTTCACTGAACACAAAGCTCACCATTTCAGCTAGGCTAACTGGTTAGTGAGCTGGTACCCACTGTCTCCATCCCGACCCCAAACACTGGAGTCATGGACACATGCAGCAATGCCCAGGTCTTCTGTGGGTGTGGAAGATTCAAACTCATGTCCTCACGTTCACACAGCTAGGACTCTTACTCACTGAGCCACCTTTCCAGACCCCCCTCCCTTTATTTTTGGTGACAGGATCTCATTTTGTATGCCAGGCATGTCTAGAACTTGGCAATCTTCCTGTCTACATCTCCCAAGGGCTGGGGTCACAGGGACACACTAACACCCTCTCAGGTGCTGGGGTCACAGGCATGCACTAACACCCTCCCAGGTGCTGGGGTCACAGGAACACACTAATACCCTCTCAGGTGCTGGGGTCACAGGCATGCACTAACACCCTCCCAGGTGCTGGGGTCACAGGAACACACTAATACCCTCTCAGGTGCTGGGGTCACAGGCATGCACTAACACCCTCCCAGGTGCTGGGGTCACAGGGACACACTAATACCCTCTCAGGTGCTGGGGTCACAGGCATGCACTAACACCCTCCCAGGTGCTGGGGTCACAGGGACACACTAATACCCTCTCAGGTGCTGGGGTCACAGGCATGCACTAACACCTTCCCAAGTGCTGGGGTCACAGGCATGCACTAACACCCTCCCAGGTGCTGGGGTCACAGGGACACACTAACACCCTCCCAGGTGCTGGGGTCACAGGCATGCACTAACACCCTCCCAGGTGCTGGGGTCAAAGGGATACACTAACACCCTCCCAAGTGCTGGGGTCACAGGCATGCACTAACACCCTCCCAGGTGCTGGGGTCACAGGCATGCACTAACACCCTCCCAGGTGCTGGGGTCACAGGCATGTACTACCATGCCTGGCTTTAGTTACACTCTTCAAAGAACACCTTAAGCTCAGAAACACTGCACAAAGTCAGTAGACGACAGCACAAAGCCTGTGTCTAGAGCTCACGAGCAATAATGATCAGACTAATTCTGCCTGTGGGGTAGGAATGTGTTCCCACTGCTCAAGTTGTCATTAAAATTGGAAAAAGAGCTGAGGAGATAGGTCACTTGGCAAGGCACTTGCCTTGTGAGCATGAAGAGGCCCCGGATCTCAGCCCCAGAATCTGTGTCTTTAAAAGTTGTGTGTGGCACTGTGCCCTGGCTATTTGGGCACTGGGGAGGCAGAGGCAGGCGGATCTCTGTGGCCCTAGGCCAGGCAGCCGAGACCACTTAGTGAGTTCCAGGCCAAGCAAGGTAGACAACAGCTGGATAACGACAGCTGGTATTGTTCTCTTCCTTGCACACACATGTGCACAGACACAGACACATACAAAAAGAAAATATGTGATTTCAAGCACATTCTGTCTGACCTGAAAATTATTTTGAAATGTTATTTTATAAAACAAATGCTATTTTTAAATTAAATTTATATCCATTTTCTAAATGTTCAGGTTTCCATTGTCTAACTTTTATAACTTGCAAGAAAATTGTAAAATAAACTTATTAGAAAGGGTGAAAAACAATGCTTATGGACAATGTAAGCAACAGCACTCGGCTGGGTATGGTAGCACACACTTCCATCATAGCATCTGGGAGGTGGAGGTGAGGAAAATACACAGCCAAGGTCATTCTTGGCTGCATATATTGTCCACTCTTAAAAACACAGAGGAGGATATATTTATTGTTGAAATCTATACACTGTTGCTTTAATTTTCCTTCTTTCGTCTCACACACACCCTGAAGAGTCAGCTCCCTCTGGCCCATGGATGGAAGGCTCACTGTGAAATAACCCTAAGGTCTATATATCTACAGTTATCTTCGTTTCTCCCTCAATCTTGAAAGATGTTTTCACACCCCCCTCCAGAGATCGGGGCTGCCAGCCGCCTTCTCTCAGCCTACTGCCAACATCACCGCTGCCTTGCATCGCCCCGTGCCTCCTAAGTACTCAGTGCTCAGCTGGACGGACGGCTGGGTCTTTGAAGACCTGCTGTCTTTCCGTTAACATTTTCTCTTTAGAATCAAGATGCTGTGCTTTATGAGGCTATGCACATGTGTTTTTCTTTAATCTGCTTGACATTTGCTGAGTCTGTGGGTAACTTACAAATTCTGAAGATCTCAGCTATTATCCTCTTCAAACACAGCTTCTGCCTCAAGTCTTTTTTTCTCTCAAACTCCAGAAAAATAAAGGAGTTAGACGTAGTCACTTTGTTTGTCATGTTTATTGATCTTTCCTTAATACTTTACAGTTCTTTTTTCTTTTGGTTTGGGATATGTTTCGTTCATTCATCTCTCTCCCCGCTTCCTTCATCCCTCCCCTTACTGTTTCGAATCTGCTTAAAAACACAAACTAAACATAACATTGAACTAAATATATTGAATTTTTAAATGTTAATTTTTTTAACTTTTGTATTGGCCTTTGAAAAATCTGCTCTTTTGTAAACCTATTGTTTATTTTTTAATTTTAGATTTGTATTTTATTTTTGTGTATGAGTATTTTGCCTGCATGTATGTATATGTACTACTTGCATGCTGGTGCCCAAGGACTTCAGAAGAGAGGTCAGATCCCCTATAACTAGAGATATAGATGGTTGTGAGCCAACATGTGGGTGCTTAGAATCAAACCCAGTTTCTCTGTAAGAGCAACAAGTACTCTTAACCACTCTCCAGCTCCCATTTCTTTTTCACACATATTAAATATACTTATTTTATATCATGGGTTTGATTCTCCCCACAGAAGAATATTTTGAATATCTGATTCTACTCTTAGTGCTAGGATGAAATTTGGAGAATACATTTAAGCCATAGCAAACTCAGAGTTACTACAGCCAAATTTAGATTGTCAGGCTAATATTACACACAGTAGTTCATTAACCAATCACTATCAAATGAAAATTCTATTTCCAAATCATGAGTACAGTGACTAATGAGGGAATTAATCAGCTTGCCTCCCCCCTAGCACATTATACTGGAAAATGTGCTTTGTTAGAATCAGAAGAGATCATGATCCAGTTTTCCCAAGACCTGTTCTCATCAGCGGTGCCTCTCTTCCATGTCAGTGAGCGATCTTACACTGTGAGGTGCCCTTTAAGGTAAAGAAGGACAGTGGCTTCTTCAAGAGCTGATTTGCACTTGTTTCTGTCAATCACTTGAGAATATTGACAGTCTAGACTGCTTTATACACTTGACCTTTCCCCCACTTGACACCAGAAATACTGTGGCCTCAGAATGAAAACCCATCTAACATTTATGATCAGAGCTTTCTTTCTTTTCTTTTTGTCTTTGTTTTTTGAGGCAGGGTCTCTCTGAGTGGTAGAGGCTGGCCTTGACCACTAGCATGGGCTGCCACTCCTGGCTTTAGAGGTTTTTTTTTCAATGACCATCAATCTTTCTTATATAGTCTTCTGTTCTCATACCGACACGCCTATACTTTCTACCTTAAAGATAAGGCTTTGGGGCTTCTTTGTGTGTGTGTGTGTGTGTGTGTGTGTGTGTGTGTGAGAGAGAGAGAGAGAGAGAGAGTGTGTGTTTTCGAGACAGGGTTTCTCTGTGTAGCTTTGTGCCTTTCCTCAAACTCACTTTGGAAACCAGGCTGGCCTTGAACTCACAGAGATCTACCTGCCTCTGCCTCCCGAGTGCTGGGATTAAAGGTGTGTACCAACCACCACTACCGCCCGCCTGGGGCTTCTTTTTAAGATAGGGTTTCCTCTGGTACCCAGGCTTGTCTGGAACTCAGAGCAAACCTCCTGCCTCAGCCTCTCAAGTGTTAGGATTATAGGTGTAAGCCACTCTGCCTGGGCCAAAAGTTATCATTTAGCATGGTATAGGGTGCTTCAGATTAGAATTTTCCTCTTTTGTGCCAGGGTCTCACTCTATAAACCAGGCTGGCCTGAAACTCACTATATAACCCATGCTGGCCTTGAACTTACAGCCATCCTCCTGCCTCTGACTTTCAAGAACTGAAATTACAAACATCAGCCACTACATCTAGCATTAGATCAGAATATTCCTGAATTCTGCCTCCAGTCTGCAGAGCAACTGTGCTTTGCTCTTTTATGAAAATTTGTGTCTCAATGTCATGCAGTACATTTGGGATATAACATTGTTACCTTTACAAATTCAAAAGTTAGTAAAGGAATTCAGTTGCAACAAATGTAGCAATATTAAAGTTCTATGGATTAAAAAAAAAATTCACAAGTCACTCTTAGCAAGTCCCAGTGGAATGTTAGATTCCCCTATGAATTCTTTAGTCACTGCGTGAGACCTGCTTCTGGCTTTCTACCTTGCAGCATATGGGTGAGCTACATTTACTAACACTTTTTGTAATTGTGTAGGCCCGTGAAAGGGATTCTGTGAGAGTGTCTGTGTCACTTCTGGGACAGATCCTTTTGAGTGTGAGGCCCTCTGGAACCTTCCTTCCCTCTGGCAATGCAACCAACAGCACCTGTGGTGGCTGCTCTGTAGTCTGAGTCCTCATGACTTGGTTTAGCACAGCCATCTCCAATTGGTGTGCTAACACATGATGATTATATACTATGAATTAGAAAGCCTTTCTGTTGCTATATGACTGGGTAATTTATAAAGAACAGATGTTCATTTAACTTATGGTTCCAGATGCTGAGATGTCTAAGACTACAGCATTGACAATTGTTCAGCATCCCGTAAGGCCTGTCTAACTGGTCATGGCATGGCATTGGGTCTCACACTGTGAGACAGGACCAACAAGTCAGACAGAGCTCACTTGAATAGCTTCCGATGATAAATCCTTCATCTTCTATTGTGCATTAAAGGGCTCATTCCTTCATTCTGCCGAGCCCCTGTCACCCAAAGATCCAACATTTCACACACCATTAAGAGGGGACTTTTGGAACTTGTGTCTAATATATGACATTTTAAGAACAAATTCAAGTGACAGTGAGTTCGTTGATAGTTACTACAGTCAAAGCTAGAGGCCTTATTATACAAAGTAGCTCAATAACCAAGCAATTGAAGATGAAAATCTATTTCCAAGTCAACACTAGAGAGAATAATCAGAAATTAGAACTAGTCAAGCTGATCTTTTGGTGTATTTTGCCGGAAAACACATGTAGAGGGATAGAATAAGAATAGATCCAGTCTGGAGGCAGAGCCAGGCAGATCTCTGTGAGTTTGAGGCCAGCCTGGTCTACCAAGTGAGTTCCAGGACAGGTGCAAAGCCACACAGAAAAACCCTGTCTCAAAAAAAAAAAAAAAAAAAAAGAATAGATTATTCAGGGGTAAATTCCCAAGATGACTCATTTGATACTTTGCAACATGCTACTCTAAACTCAGTAGATTAAAATTTTCTCTCTCATGGTTTCTATTGGTTGACCACTGAGCTTTTCCCCACTCTGGGGGCCTCTGTATGACTGCAGGCAACCAGTAGATAACACAAGCTAACTAAAAGTTCCAACAAGGACATCTAGGGAGCCTCATTGAGATGGCCAGTAGTTGCTGCTGGGAGTCCAGCTGTGGCTCTTTCTTTTATCTGCTTAGGTTTCTTATAAGATTATGGATGATTCTAAGATGGAGCTTTTAGTCCATTTAAAGGCTGTGTTCTTAAGTGTATCATTTACCCAATACTCATGACTGGAGTAATCATATAGTGCCTGTCTAGAGAAATAACCTATTTCTTACCACAATTCAATGGCTTGAACCTAGAACCTCATGCCTGCCAGATAAGCACAGTATCATGGAACTACACAGCCCCAGCCTTAAAGGCTAACTCTTGCTGGTTGAGTGGCAAGGTCACACTGAGGAAGGGCACATGGGAGTGGCAGATCACACGGGAAACACAATCTGATGCAATGGGCTTGTAAGTTTTTGTATCTCAAGTACTCAGATGCAACAGTTATAAGATAAGATCTATTGGGTTGCTTAAATGATACTTTGAAATAAAACACATAATGCACATTTAAAAAGAGCCAAAGATCCTCCAAATTTTTAATCAGGGTTTATGAGATATTATTTTATCTACATGTTATTCTCAAGCCAACTTGGATTGTCTGATGATGACCATCATCAGTCCCATTTTCATAACCATATGAGAGTAACCAATGCATGTTTAATACTTATTAGTTAATACAAAATAACTACTAAACTTATTTTATATTTACTTTTTAAAAAAATTCAAAAACATTGAAGAGCAATAAAAAAGGAATCAATGCAAGTGATCTTGGATGTGTTTGGCCTTGCAACATGTCATTTTCCCCTTTTGTTTCTCTTAGAAGTTACCAGTTTCTCCAACTTAACTTTCAGCTTCTTTATCTGTCTCTCTAGATTTAAACAGCCAATGAATTTAGGGAATATTTCTACCTTGTTGGCTGCCATGTCCCTTATGCCTGACACATAAAATGCCAAAGAAAAGGCTGACACCAGACATCAGCCATGTGCCTTTAGCTTCTAAAGCCCTGCATGAGTCACTTAGCCTTTAATATTCAAAACTTATTTTTAAAAAACCTCACCCAAAGACTTGTGTGACATAAACATGATTTCTGTTCTGTAGTGAGTGTGGGTTCACCTAGCTTAGAGGCACCACAGCAAGTGATGACGTCCGTGATGAGGAACAAGCTGAGCTGCTTAAGATGCTTTTAAAATGACTCATTCATTTCTAACAAAATTGTATTAGAGAGAGAATGCCAGACATAAAGCAGTATCTGGAGAAACATCTAGAAGTAAAGAGTGTGCTGGTTACTTAGAGGCCGCTGCCTTGGGCATTACTTTCTTCTTTGTGAGGGTCTGTTCCCCTTCAGTTACCTGCACAGGAAGCAGAGTGCTGCGATGGTGAGCGTGATTAGGATCACCAGGGCCACCAAAGCTGCCGACAGGTTACTTTTGCTTTGGATGCTGGCACTGGGGAGAAAAACTTCTTCACAACGAGCTCCCGTATAGTTCTCAATGCACCTACAGGATAAAAGTTCAGGTAAAGATCGAATCTGTTCCATACACGACGTGGACAACACAAGGTCCCCAGCTCGAATGAAGGAAAAAGGCCTCTACTTCTCAGATGCGAATGTGGAGTAGACGGGCTTGACATGAAGCTCACAGAACCACGGGTACAGACAAAGGCGCTATTTACCCTTCTTCCTTCCCTTCCTTTCCTTCCTTTCTCTTCTTCCCTCCTTCCTTCCCTCCCTCCCTCCCTCCCTGAGTTCTTCAGCAGCTGAGAATCTAGAGGAATTGGGTGGTATTCAGATTCCATGTGCGGACAGCGTCCGTGCCTTCTGGCTTTGGCTTCTCTCCCTGACAACTTTTGCAGATGTGGCTTACCCTGCTGTTCCCGTTGTCCTCAACCCCCTGGCTCAAGTGATTCTCCTGCCTCAGCTTCCCAAGTAGCTGGGACTGCAGGTGCATGCCACCCGGGCTTAAAGTCTGCATCTTCAATGGTGTAACTGTCTGTCTATAACTTAAATTCATCTACAACTTATTATATTTTACACAGATGTGTAAATGAACGCAATTGTTCCTCAAAGTCATTGTTTCTTCCAAACCCAGAGTTGTTCAATATTACATTCCTTCCCTACCATTCAACAATGCCTTCTTGAATGTGTGTCAGCCTTGTATGACCAAGAGCACTTCTATTTTCCTTCAGAGACAACATGAAACAGCAAAGGATACCACAAAGAAGCAGTCTGGTGGAAGCAGCCAGCACCTTTCCCTGTTAACATGTTTAAAGGATTACTAGAACAAGAATTATGCTGTTTGGCATCCCATCAATTTATGGGAGAGTCAAATGTAAATAAAAATATTAGCTGGAAATGGTGGCACACATCTGGAGTCCCAGCACTTGGTCAGTGAAGCAGGAAGAGCAACTAAAATCTGAGGGATACTTGAGGAACTTTAGGCCAGCCCAGGCTGGAGTGTGAAACTCTATCTGAAAAAAACCTATTTTTTCCTTTTCAGTGTGAACATTTATTTATAAAGTAACTCAGGGAGTTATGTAAGAAATTCACAAAGTATATATAATAATAATGCTATGTAAAAAATTAGTGTGTATACATACACACACATGCATACATACTTTAAGCTATGTTTTAACCAAAAAAAAAGAGTGATTTTGCAAAATTAATTTTCCTCCTCACCTTTTTCCAGATTAGGCATGCATTTACAAATTTGTTCTCTCTGCCTCCCACATTATACTAATCAGGACAACAGGCCTAGACAATAAATGTGAACCAATGACTGGTTTTAACAACTAATGTGATAGGATAATTAATAGCCTACGTATAAATAAGAGAAAGAACATTGAGATTGAGCACACGGAGTGAATTTCAGTTGACCAAATAGCAGATGTTTTATGAGCCTCATGTCTCCCCAATGAAGCAGGTGGTTGCGGCTGTTGACTTCACAGGGGCTTTAGGCAATATAGTGGTTCTCTGAGACTACTACAAAGATCGGTTTGTGGACACAAGGCAAGGGGACAGAAGGACAAAAGAGGAGTGACAAACTGACACACCACGTGAGAGATATTTGGGGGAAAAACTTATAATTACTTACAGTGTAAACATTAAAATACTATTTTTCCTTGGGTTGGAGAGATGGCTCATTGGTTAAGAGCACTGGCTGCTCTTCCAGAGGTCCTGAGTTCAATTCCCAGTACTCATATGGAGGCTCACAACCATCTGTGCCTCCAGTGCTTGGGGATCTAATACCTTCTTTTGGCCTCTGCAGGCACCAGGCATGCACATGGTACAGATAGGCAGACATGTGAACAAATCACTCATACACGTAAAATAAATGAATGAGTAAAACATCCTTCAGAATACAATGTCATAAACTATGGCTCATAACACTGTATGAGGTCACATAACTTAGTGCATGGAGGTTATAAAAAATTTGGCAACAATAAAAGATTTCCGAACATGCAAAGATCCCAAACACAGTTTGTAGTTAAGCTGAATGTATGGTGATTCTGACAGGTTCGTGACCCCACAAGGCACATGTTCCTACAGCTTCGTTCTGAACACACCACACACACACTTTACATTGTGCATGTAGTCGCCATGCAACCCTGACAGATGCTGCCTGTTCCATGTCAGCTCTGATATAAGATCATTGTACATTATAAACTGCTGTGTTTTTCTGTGATACAAAGTAATTGCAGGAAACAGAGGCTTCCAGATTTCCCTACTGTTGTTACTTAGCATGAAAATACCAAAAGAATGTATCTTTGGGTTGTATTGCTAGAACGTTTGAATTTAAATTTGTTATTTAAGTTACTTTTTTATGAAAGGTAATTAAGTGAATTTTGGCTTGGGGTTAGGACAGAATTTCCAATCATTTCTGAAATGGCCCTATACATGCTTCTACTGTTCTGTACTGTGTATCTTGGTGAAGGAGGATTCTCTACACCGAGGATCAAAGTTGCCATCAGTTATGAAAAGTGCTAAAGATGCTTCATGGCATTCAGTATCAAATACCCAGCCAAGACTTAATTCTTTCTGTAAAATTAAGTAAGCACAAGCATCTCATTAATATGTAAATTTGCTTTAATCAGTGACAAATGGAAAAATTATTTTAGCAAAGAATAGTTTTGAAGTACAAATTCTTGGTGTGCATTACAATTTTATATACTTATCTATGGGGGTCAGGAAGAAATGTCTTAGGTGAAAAGGGGCAGTGGGCGGGAGAAGTTGATGAGGCTCTACCCTAGAGAGTAACCCAGCAGACCCATTACATCCAACACACACAGTTCAAAACACAGAGAAGAGGTAGGTTTCCGAGAGATAAGACTCTGCTCCAAAAGTTGCTCTAGAGGTATGAAAATACAATAAAAACTCCCTCACGATTTCCTTAAAATTATTTTGTATTTAAGTAGAATTCAGTTAACATGTATACCTTACAGAAGATTTAAAAAAGAAAAGAAAATTTTAGCTGCTGAAAGGAAGCCCTATACAGTCTGGGAATGACATGTGTAGAAGTTCAGTCAGTGGACGAAGATTGAAGGAAACAGAAAAGTCACAAGAGAGAAGCAACAGATGTTCTCCACCATCCACATCTGGGGAGAAGGCAAAACACTGATGGGAAATTTAAGCAAAACATCATCAAGGAAAGAAACCTTGTTATTCTTCACCTCGTTAAATGAGAACCCTGAGAAAGGCAGAGACACACTGCACTGCTTTGCTAACCTACACGTGAATTTTATTTTTCCAGATATTTGTCATATAAGCCAGGGAACACTGCTCTCAAAGCTCTGGCTAACTTATGAAAATGCTATGGCCTCGGTTACAACACAAATGTTAGATTTCAAGCAAGTATGAGTCGAAGAGAGTGGAATGGAGACACAGCGGCTCGGAGTAGAGCTAAGTGTGAGCTGAAGAAAAACACAGGTCAAGGGTTACAATAGTGTTTGCACAGAGCTAAGCAGCCTCTTTCTTTATGGAAGTAACTCTTGCCAAAGTATTCCTGGGGTTCACTTCTGTATAGGCTGCCAAGTACCAAGAGGTTGTGCCATCTAGTCTAATAAACACCGAGTGCTCAAACACTTTCCTGGAATTGAAGATGAACGCCAGAATGGGTACAAATGCCCAGTGACGTGAGACCCTTCCAAACTCAGATTCCACACTGAACAGTGGTCTTCTAGATTACCAAGAGTTTCGCTGTAAGCACGGAAGCCATGTTTAATGCACTAGACATGAGAAAGTTCATCTGTGAACTACCACACATTTTATAGTGTTCAGGGAAAATTGTCATGATACTGAAGGTCTTCAGCAAGAGTAAAGGAACCAGACTTACTTGTGAGACTGACACGGGAGGATTAGTGTGAGTTCAAGGCCAGCCTGGGATATTTGGGGGTGACCCTTTTTCAGGACAAAACAAACACAAATAAAAAGCACCGAGAAGCTGTAGATCGTGAACAGAGCTGCTCTGTTCCAGACACTGAACTCTGGACTTCAGGCTAGAAAAAGCTAGTTCCCTGACCCTGCCGTCCTGCTCGCCATGTATGGCACTTAAGCTTCATGATTTTTTAAAGTATTTATTTTACATCCCAACCACAGTTCCCCTGCTCTTCTCTCCTCCAGTCGCTCCCCCCACCTCCCCTCTGACCCCCTCCACTCCTCCTCCGTTTCTGTCTCACTTAAACTTTCAAACACAAAATCAAAGTAACATCTCCTGCCTTAATTACTTCATTTGGCAGTTTTCACAGTCCAACAAGACCTCCAGCAAAGCCATAGGGCAGCATCCAGGTCAAAGAGGAACGCAGATGATCCCTTTACAAAAGCCACATTTACACCAATGCTGGACTCCAGGTAGAAGAAGCTAGGAGCACAGCTGTCCATAAACACACGTGCCAGAAGCAAAACACAAGTACCATGTTCTAAGAGTCACTAACAAAGGAAGACTCAACACTAATGCCATGTCACTTGGACTGAGATATCCTGGAAGAAAAACTTCTAACACTCTGCCCTCCCTTCACCAACACTGGGACCCCCCCCCAGAGCTGACTGACCCCGCTTCACCAACACTGAGACCCCTCAGAGCTGGCTGACCCTACCTCACCAACACTGGGACCCCCCAGAGCTGACCCCACTTCACCAACACTGGGACCCCCCAGAGCTGAGCCCACTTCACCAACACTGGGACCCCCCAGAGCTGAGCCCACTTCACCAACACTGGGACCCCCCAGAGCTGAGCCCACTTCACCAACACTGGGACCTCCCAGAGCTGACCTCACTTCACCAACACTGGGACCCCCCAGAGCTGACCCCACTTCACCTACACTGGGACCCCTCAGAGCTGAGCCCACTTCACCAACACTGGGACCCCCGAGAGCTGACCCCACTTCACCAACACTGGGACCCCCCCAGAGCTGAGCCCACTTCAACACTCTATGACAGTCCAAGTGCAGCCTGAAACTCATGAAAAATGAGAACAAACAAAAACCAAAATCTTTATAAGAGTTCAAGAAACTACTGACAGCATGGCGTGGGTCCACTTAGTTCATGGCTGTATGATACACAAACACATCCTGTACAATGGCAGCCGGATCTGTCCAGGCCAAGAATTCAGAGATGACTGGCCTGCAATCTTTGCCTCTTCCATTACCTGGTACCACGGATGCCTTAAACAGTTACTTGCTTGATCACACCTGGAGATAGTTAGCCAATACCCTCTCTTGTAAAAATAGCTGTTTATGTCAAATGTGTAGCCTTTGCACTGTTAAGTACTGGTAATTATGAGCACTTCAAGTGGGTTAGCCCAATTTTAGTCGAGCTAAAAAGCAAATCAGATTCTTTCAGGATTTAGTGTTAGGCAGCTAACTCACATGTGGAATGCATAGAAATGGCAACACAGGCCACACAGGGAACCATCATGTGTGCCATCGGGTAAGTTACTGCTTATAGATTTATAAGATTCGGTTTAAGTAAACCATGGAAAATTTCAAATATTTGCTTAAAGTAGCTAAAGCCCAATAAAATACAGAAGTGCTGTGAGCAAGCCATAGGCTGTAAACACAACCTTCATCCCGGAGTGCGCACAGGCCAGTTTGCTCTGGTGAACTCTGGGAGAAGGTCCTACCCCATGCTTCCCATGAGTCCTGAGATGAAACTCTGTGGTTTGTGAGCTTTCATAATGGTGCCATCTTTCTCCATGCTGACAAGACAATTCCCTGAAGTCTCCATCACTATCCTCCCTATTTTGCTAACCTCAAAAATATGATCAGGGAGAAAATTCTAAAAGTGCCCCCCCCCCAATACAAATAAAGTGTGTGTTGTTTTTTTTTTAAAGGTCAGAAGATAAAGTAAAACTAAAAATAAAAAAGTCGCATACCAGGCATGGTGGCACTCGCCTGCAATAGTATCATTCAGGATGGGGGAGGGGTAAAGAGTTCAAGGGCAGGGCTGGAGATGGCTTAGCAGAGGCGGGAGCTGCTCTTCCAGAGGACCCGGTTAGAATACTGCACCCACACCCATCTGTAACTACAGTTCAGGGGAATCTGATGCCCTCTTCTGGCTTCCTCAGGCACTGCACATGTTATACTGGACGCTGATAAAACACCCACGCATAAAATAGAGAGGGAGGGAGAGAGGGAGGGAGAGAGGGAGAGGGAGAGGGAGGGGAGAGGGAGGGAGGGAGAGAGGGAGGGAGGGAGAGAGGAGAGAGAGAGGGAGGGGAGAGGGAAAGGGAAAGCACCTGTGTTAGTTCAAGGGTAGCTTCAGCAACACTGGGAAGTTTGAGGCCATCCTGGGCTACATAGATTCAGTCTCAAAAAATATGTGTATACTTTTCATCACTTATATCTTGGAGATTATATATATATAATACATAGATGTGTATATGTGAAGCATTTATATATAAAATTGTTGTCACTTTTTCCTTTAAGTAATATTTTCAGTATATGTAAACTATATTTAAATATAAATAATATATAAGTGGGCCTTCCAACTATAGAGATTCTCCCCTGTTTGTGTCTTTTAAGGGCTCATTAAAACCACCAAGTAAGGACATCTGGAGAGACTGGCGTCCTGAAACCACGGTTTTAAAAGCACGCTGTTCATGCTGGCACCTTACCTTCCCAGGCTGCAGGGAAAATCCTATGACCCAACTTGGAATAAGACCAAGAGAAGCCAGCATCAGTTCACTTCCTGACAAAAGAAGTTGAGCATTAGATCTCTGTAAAAGTCACAGCCACTAGCGTTTCTGTGTAGAAATGAAGTCTTATAGATGAGAATGGACTTTTTTCCCCTGTACTCCAAAGGAGATGGTGGATGATAAACAGTTACCCAAGGGATAATCAAAATCCAGATGCCAACACATAATTGTATCAACTCCATTATGCAACAATAAGAAAAAAAATGAAAGCAAGGCCTGCCCACACTGCCTTCCCCCAGCCCTCAGCCTTCAGGGAGCAGCGGGATGCCTCCAGTGGGCTAAGTGGTGATTTCAGCTCTTCCTGAGGCAAACCAGGAAGACAAACGCAGCCCGCAAAGGTGATAGAGCTAGGGAGCTGGCGCGTGCACATTGCTTCTCAGTCACAGCTTGCAGTGTGAGAGAAGCGTTGTCAAAGTCGGAGGGTCAGGAGAGTTATGCTCTTGAGTTTCGTTCTAAACGCTGAGGTCGAGAGAGACGCATCCGTTGTTTCTGCTGAGAGCACTAATGAGGGAGTCTATAATCAGAAGTAAGGTTACTAAAATAAAAAGCATTAACAGAATGCATAAACGGAGTGGCTGCTGGACACATTTGCATCTGTCCTATTATAAGCGCCCAGGCTGTTATTTCTGCGCCATTAAGGTGTTCTGAAGATCAACCTCATTCCAGATGTTTAATAAAGCTTACAGCATAGTGTCAAAGATTAAAGCAAAAAGGACATTGCTGTATTTAATATCAGAGGCATTTTTGAATTTTTTTCCTTGAAATATAACCTTCTCCTAAATTTAGAGCCGCAAAGGCCAAATCTTATCTAAGAACCAGCCTATCTTAAGAACTGACCTCAAGCAAACCTTAACATTTTCTGTGGTTAATAAAGTGACTCACAGAATTCTGAAGTTCCCTTTGGAAAGAATTTGATAGAACACAGGGTGGTGTGTTTGTCTGATTGAGAATGGCCCCCGTAGGCTCATGTATTTGAATGCTCAGTCATCAGGAAGGGGCACTGCTAGAGAGGGTTAGTAGGCGTGGCTTTGTTAGGGTAGATGTGGCCTTGTTGGAAGAAGTGCGTCACTAGGGGTGGGCTTTGAGATTTCAGAAGCCCAACCCAAGCCCAGTGTCTCTCTCTCTTCCTGCTGCCCACTGATCCAGATGTGGACCTCTCAGGTACTTCTGCAGTACCAGGCCTGTCTTCATACTGCCATGCTCCCCACGATGATAACAGACTAAACATCTGAAACTATAAGCAAGCCCCAATTAAATTCCTTCTTTTATAAGAGTGGCTGTGCCCTCCTCACAGAAACAGAACACTGACTAAGTCAGGTCCAGCAACCTACACTTAAATGAGATGATCAGTCAAATTCAGCAGCACAATGGAGGTAGGCTTCTTCGTCTTATTTCCAGATAACATGCCTTCCACAGATTACACGTTTGTTCTCTTCCATCTCCTAACCAGACCTCAGTCTGTACAATCACATGACAAATGGTTTCTACCTGCCCGAGAACAGCATCACTACTGCTACAGGTGGGAAAAAGAGCTCAGGCTAAGTCACAAAAGCAGGAAGCTGCTCTGGTTGGATCTTGTGGGCACGTGAGCAATCTGCTCTTTGGCAGAGTCCTGGTGAAACCAGAGCTTACTAAGTCCCAGTGGGTAACTGTTCCACCAGATAACGCTTCACCAAGTTAACTTCCCCCAATCACAAAGCTGAACACCATGTACTGGTTGGCTCTGAGGTGATCTCTGGACAGGTTATAAGACTGAGGGGAAAGCAGGGCGGCCCCTAGGGCCTGGCCCCGGTCGTGATGCAGGCACAGGTGCAGACAAACCTCTCCTCCACTCCTGCTGCTTCAACTCAGAATGCTCTGGTAGGAAGTTCTACTTGGCTGCCTTTGTATCTAAATGGACCAAGATGCCGAAGGCTAGAAGGCTCCTGTCTAGATTGTTCTTCAGGAAAAGACTTTGACATCAACCACAAAACAGGTTCCCAGGTCCATGGCAGACATCCTTCCTGAGACCTACACTCCCACCTTTAGCTATTTTACAACTCTAAATTGCAAGCCTTAGCAGAATGCAAATACATTTTGCTTGGTATACAATGACAGTTTGTTGCATGGGTCCACATCAATTTCATGTCAATTCACATGTGTACACATTATTTAATTTTCCTCTGAGTCAGTGGCAACAACTCCTGGTCTCTTTGTAAATAAGCAGTTCCTCAAATACACCTCTGACCCATGCTCATTTTTTATTTATGAAAATCTGGTTTTTCTCTTTTTATAAATTTTAGAACTTTTAGAGTCTATTCATTGAAATGCTCAGTAGACTTGTTGGGTAGAGTGGGATGAATGGAGGTACTGGGAAGCCTGCACACCGGGCCTTATATGCCCGGAAGCCTGCACACCGGGCCTGTGTGCTGGGCATCTTCTCCCAGTACTCAGAGAAGAACCGAAGGGAGCAGAGCTTCAGATCTGCTGGTTCCCTCATATTCTGGACTTCACATTCTCTGTCACTTATTTTTGGGGGTCTCGTTGTTAGCTGTTGTGGTTCATCTGTGCTAACAGTTTGCTTCCTGTTAGTAAGATCATGACGAAGGCCCTGGCTGGACTATCCAAACATACGAGCATGTGACTGATACTCAAGATTATCTTTACTGGGAGAGAGAATGATGACATGAGGATGACATATCTATCCACAGAGGAGACTCTTAGAGTATAACATCTCTCACTCAAGGAACTCTGTTTTGCCTGATATATTTACTAAACAGCACTAAAAGTCCATTGTAGGAAAGAAATATACCTAATATTCTAATATCTTTTTTTTCCCCAGAGCTGAGGATCGAACCCAGGGCCTTGCGCTTGTTAGGCAAGTGCTCTACCACTGAGCTAAATCCCCAACCCCATAATATCTTAAATATAATGAACTTAAGGAAATTATTCTCATCAAAACCAAGGAACATTTTAAGAACTCAAGTTATATTAATAGATCTTTGTTAAGTAAGATTAGCTTAATTTTGAAGTAATAAAAATAGATTGTCTTTTCTCTGATTTAGAATATTGAGTATAGCATACATATGTCTTATTTGAATTAGGTCTGTTTTCTCCAAACTTATATGGGTTCACTGATCAAATAAGCTATTGCCCCTTAAATATTGTTAAAAATTTTTAAGAATGTAAAACTATTCAACTGCATCACTATTTTCACGTTTTACTTGCCTGACATCAAGTGCCTTTACCCCTGAGACATCTCACTGGACTCTCTCTTTTGTTTTTGATGGGGCTCATTCTAAATTTTCTCTTTTTCCCTTTAGGTGATGCTACAGATAAAACTCAGAGCATCCTGCATGCTGAGCAGGTTCTCATCACTGAGCTGTACCCTCAGCACAACACACATCCTTTATACAACCCACTGAAGAGGCAAAACCTTAATACAAATCCCTTATTCATTTGCTTACTTGTTTGTTTATTTGGTTTTTCTTAAGATAGGGTTTCACTGTGTAGCCTGGCTTTCCTGGAACTCACTCTGTAGCCAGGCTGGCCTTGAATTCACAGATCCACCTGCTTCTGAGTGCCAGGATTAAAGGCATGTGGGGCTGGGCGGGGGTGGTGGTGGCAAGTTCCAGGAGGATAAAGGCACTTGCTGGCAAGCCTGATGTCCCGAGTTCCATCCCCAGAACCTGTGTGGTGGAAGCAGAGAAGCAGCGCCTCCATGCTGTCTCCTGATCCCCATACAGAAGCTTTACACCCGGATGTACTCACATACCCACACACATATAACATAAAGAAATGTTTAAAAAAATTAAAATTTTAAAAGGATGTGTGTAGAGGTAGATGTAGGGTGTGTAATGCGTGTGTTTGTGACTTGTGCACATCTACTAAATTGCCTCTTATGCTAGACAGTTCCAAATGACCCTGAACCTAGTTTTCCTTGTGAAATCAGTTATTTGGTTAAAAGTTATAGCTGATGTGAGCAGGGAGACTATACCAGGAATAATTTTGACAGAAACTCGCAGGAGTGCATGCACTTCTGTTTTTAAAGAAGTTTTGAAAATAGCAGTTCTCAGCTTTTTTACCTCAAAGCCAATGGTGGCAGACTCAGAACAGCTGGTATTGGAAACTGAAACACAATGAAGAACGGTTACTGATTCATTTGAAATAAGAATGATGAATACGGGGGCTGGAGAGATGGCTCAGAGGTTAAGAGCACCGACTGCTCTTCCAGAGGTCCTGAGTTCAATTCCCAGCAACCACATGGTGGCTCAAAACCATCTGTAATGAGATCTGGCGCCCTCTTCTGTATACATAATAAATAAGTCTTTAAAAAAAAAGATTAAAAAAATGATGACTACACATATAAATAAAACCTCAGCGTTAATTACTGAACTACTGCTGCCTGAGGCTCACTGAAGTGTTTTCAGACTACGAAAAGATTTGTTTAGGGAATTTCTTTTTTGTATCATATGAAGTGTGTTCTCAGTTCTCAGTACGCTGATGGCCGGGTTTTCAGAATGGATGACACGTTGTCTGTCTTCTTAGGGACCAGCCCAGAAAGCAGTGACTCAGCATCTACCTAGCATGCTTTTCTGTGCTTACTGCTGAATTTTACATTCTGGATTATTTATGGGAAGAGAAAAATTAACTCAAGAAGAAGGGAGGGAGAAGAGGAGGAGGCAGTGACTAAGCCTCTTTGTAACTGTCACTTTCTACTTTTATTTTAAATGTTTGTTGTCCCTTTGAGGAAAGAGACATCTAAGAACTCTGTCTCAGGCACCTGTGACATTAAAGCCAAGTACCCCAATCTCCTCACTAAGTTTCAAATTTTGATTTCCCAAAATTGATTCTCGAATACAAAAAAAAAAACCCAACAAAATATCATTTATACCTAAAAAATACCTCTTAAAAATCATTGTCATTTACATCATTATTAAAATAAAGATGGAAGTTAGAATAGGAACACATCAAGTTAAAGTCTCTAGATACTCTCGGAGATTTCTCAACATACTCTATTCCATATGTTTGTGCATTTGCTTGTTTGTTTTAAGATGGGATCATGCCTTTCTTGAACACCTGGGCTAGAATGACCCTCCTGTCCCCACTTCCTGAGTAGCTATGGTCCCAAGCATGAACCATCATGCCCAGCTACCATGAAAGGTTTTAAATACAGATAAACTCATGTGAACTAGTTACACAATACACTCCAGTAAGGATTTTGCCCTTATCCATTGTGATATTATTGGTTATAGGAGGCCATTATCTGCCATCTAAAAGTCTCGTGTTTCTTTTCTTGTGTATGGTATATGTGTGTGCATATGTTCATGTGCCTGGGCACATGTGTGCACAGGCCAGAGGTTGGTGTTGGATGCCTTTCTTTAATCACTCTCCATTGTATTTTCTGAATGTGGAGGAGCTCATCAATTAGGCTAGAGTGATCAGGCAGTGAGTTCCCAGGATCCTTTTCTCTCTGTCTCCCCAGCACTAGGATTACAGATACCTGACTTTTTACCTGGGTACCTAGAGAGACAGTAAAGTACATTGTAAGCATTCTACTCTGAGCCATCTCCAACCCAGTTTCTGTTTTAATCTGATGCTTGGCCGAGGCTCTGAGTCACACAGGAAATAAATGACAGGTACAGCTTAATTCTTCAAAGAGTAGATTCTTGGGAACAAGATTCTAAGATGATCAGTATTTATAGAACATTCTCTCAGAACCAATGGGCTGAGTCAGGGTTTCCCAGGATCCACTGCACTTTAGAAGTAGACAGCTTAGGAAAGCAGAATGGTAACCCCAAGTCGTGAAGAGCATGGACAGCATGACCAGTGAGGGGCAATTGTGGTAGACACTTGGTTAGATTACTGTTAAGATTTTAATGCAATATTCTTTTTATATTAAAAAAAAATATCTTTTTTCAGAAGGTATTCATATCCTGCAAAATTTGATAAACATTGATTTTATAAGATAAAACTGAATACTTGAATTACCTGATTTTGAGCTGAATTATCTAATGTCTGTTCCTATAGAACTACAGTTTTTAATTGCAGATCTCACATCCAACCAAGCCTACTCAGTACAAATGACCTGGTCCCTGGCTGACAGGCCCTGAAGCGAAGAATGTCCTTGGCTACCAGGCTGAGACTCTCAGGAAACTAGGTGATTCCAAGACAAGAAGAATTCACTTACATTTCAGTACTGCCTGTGAAATCTGGGGGATAGTTTGGTGTGGTTTCTTGACCTCACGACAGCCAAGAGGCCTTTGGAACTCCGTGCCAAGACTCCTTATGAAATATTTCAGAGTAAAGGGAATGTTGTAACTTCCTAGATTCAGTACTGAGTGGCTAAGGCTCTCAGTGGTATCAACATGTCCTCACTCACAGCAGCCTGCACCAGAATGTCTATGACCAAGAGTAACAGCATCACAGCACAGGCTGTGATCCCAGCTACCGGAAATGACTATAGAAAGAGGATCACAAGTTCAAGGCTAGCCTGACCTGGGCAAATTATCAAAAACCCATCTCAAAATAAAGAGGTTTACTTTTTAATTTTTAAAACAGAAACAAAAAGCCTGGGTTGGAGAAATGGCTCAGCAGCTAAGAGCATTGGCTGCTCTTGCAGAGGACCCAGGTTCAGTTCTCAGGACCTATGTGGTAGCTCACAACCATATATAATTCCAGTTTCAGGGGGTATGGCATGCTTGTGGTGTATATACAGTCTTACAGACAAAATATCCATTCACATAAAAATTTTTAAAATCTAAAAGTAAATCTTTTAAAAAGCTTCTTAAAATATGCAAAAATAGGGTTGGGAATTTAGCTCAGTGGTAGAGCGCTTGCCTAGCAAGTGCGAGGCCCTAGGTTCGATCCTCAGCTCAAAAAAAATATGCAAAAATTAAACACTGGAAACCCAAATCATCGAATCAATGAATGGGCTGATGAACTGAAGAGATAACTCAGAAGAAGGTGCACAGATAGTCAGTAAGAACTCAACAAGTGTTCAACATCCTTAAACCATCAGGGAAATGCAAATTACAGCTGCTTTGAGCTCAGATGTCAAGACAACAACTGATGGCACACCCCGATGAGGGTGTGGGGAAGGCGTTCTTGTCCACTGCTGCTCAAAGTGTAGCCCATGTGGCCACCATAGAGTCAGCAGGAGGGGCCTAAGAAACCGCAAATACAACTTCCGTACACTCTCTCAGCCATACCACTCCTGGACACATGCCTGAAAACGATGTACAAAGATACATGCATATTCATTCCATTGCTACATTATTCACAGTAGCAAGGCAATAAAATCAGTTTAGATGACAGGCAACAGCAGACGGACAGACAAAACAAAGTACATACACACAATGGAATTTTGAGCAGCTGCAAAGAAAATGACATCATGACATTTGCAGGAAAGTAAATGGAACTGGAAATAATTACATTAATCAAAACATGTCAGATCTAGAAAGTTAAATAACATAAGTGTTCTCTTATATGCAGAACCTAGATTTATGTGTATCTATTAGCAAACATTTGTGTGTGTGCATGCGTGCACTTGCTCACGTGCATGCATGGGGGAGGGATTCTGAGAGAAGAGAATTCACGTGACAGGAAAGAAGAACAGGGCTAAGTGAGAAGAAAGGGGAGCAGCCAGAGACAGCTCAGGAGATAGCAGTGAAGAGAGGAACACAGAGAAAAAAGTACAAAACATATGTATAAGGATGGGAGAGCAAAACCTATGACTCTGCCAACCTAAAAAAAATTAATAATTTAAAAACAGCAAAGGAGTTTGGCTGATAAAGACACTGCCAACCATGACAACCTAGTTAGTTCCCAGGAACCCATATGGGAAAAGGAGACAGCTGACTCCTGCCTGTTGTCTCCATCCATGTGCCATGACATCTGTGTGTGGGTGCACACACATGATACATGCACACACAAACAAAAACATACCAGCATACACACACACACACACACACACACACACACACACACGAACACACAGGTGTGCACACACATGGGAACACACATACTTGCACACATGTGCACGTGTGGGCACACACACACACACACATACACTCTAAATGTAATTAAAGGGGATAGGGATATACCTCAGAAGACACGCACATGTAAACAAGGCCCTAAATTCAATCTGCAGTACTAAAAAAAATAAACAACTTTTGAGATTACTATAATCATGAACAAGAAGTTTATAAAAATTATGAAAGGATTTGGAATGGGTAAAAACAACAACAAAGATAAAAAGATGCCTGGGAGCTGGGCGTAGTAGTGCACACTGATAATCCCAGCATTTGGGAGGCTGATGGATGAGGACCAAGAGAGTTCAAAACCAGCCTGAGCTGTAATCAAGTACACAGGAACTCTCACAGGAAGTACCAGGTGTCGGCGGGATGGGCTAAGGGAGGCTGCTCAGTGTGGTAGTTCACAAGTCTGGAATTGTAGACAGTGTGTACCATTGCAACTGACTCTTTTCTACAGAAACACAAATAAATTTTACATGGTGGGACACAAATGATTAGTGACTTGCAAGTATTGATCAACTGTGTATCTATTTATAAGTTCTTTTCAGAATTCCTAGTATTTCTACATGTATTTGCTGCTTGGATTTTTGAGCTGTTCATAATATCTTATTGATTTCCTAAGTAACAAACCAGTTAAATCTTTGACAGGTTCATTTATATTTATATGATTACTCTTTTACCTTTTCAAAAAAAATATTTTAAAGGGGTCCAGAACCTGGGAAATCCTTACCCCCTGACTGAGCTGCCAGTGGAGAAGAGACAGAGACTATACACTGTATTTGGGAATTTCACAGGTTTCTAGCCATCAGACCGAGGATGCTCAGAAAACCACATCCAAGCATTCAGGAACACACTGCATGAACTTAGGAAGGCAAAAGTCACAATAGAACAAATGACATGGGTCAAGATTTTTAAAGACTGAAAGACTCTTACTTTTGAAGGTTTGTTTACTTATCATCCTACCTTTAACAACTATGAATTCTTTCAGAATTACAATATTCTATAGGTTAATTTTCTGCTATATATACACTGCACCACAGGCAGGAGAAAAATCTCAAAAGTAAATTTTATAAAGGATGTCAAACAAGAAGGCAATTAAAAGTTCCATTTATTTTATGAAGAACCAAGTGGTAGGCTGGTAAAATCCAATGGGAATAGACCCAACAAAGTTCACATCAGCCTTGAGATCTACGGGGAGGACCGGAGTGCTGGGACAGTCTTTTATCTCTGCTCTCCGTTCACCTGCAGAACCTGTGCAGCTAGGGAAAGACATTAAGCTACTTGGTGGCATTTATACTTTAGGGTAATTGGAGATTTTCAAAAAGAATGCACATTATAAAGGAAAAATCATTACCTAAAAGGAGACAAGAGAGGTACATGTCTGCTACTTCGCAGCTGGTCTCTAACAGCGGCATTTTTCTTGGCTGTCTGTGGGTGAGAGTTCCCAAGCACAGGCCTGGGTTCCCAGTAAACAGCTGAGTGACAAGACAAAGGAAAACTCGCCGGAGTAAGTTCCTGTCAGCTGGAGTCTCACATCCACCTTGGGGTGGTCCAGTGAGATGAACTGTTTCGGAAGCACACTCCGCACACCAAGGTGCTCAGCTGTGTGAATGATTTAAGTAGGAAATGTCTTAGGAACAGATGACAAAACGGAGAAAGAGACTACAAAGATTTTTGTTGTTGTTGCCAAAGATGGATGTAGAGTTCATGTGCCTTAATGACATGCTCTACCTGTGAGCCACACCTCAGCCCAACAGCGCAAATTTTGACACACTACACAAAGTTCTCATTTAATTCTGAGACGTATGTACAAAACTGGAATAAATCACGTACGTATGGAACATTTGAAAAAGTAGTATGTACATAAAAATCGGCGAAGGCATAATAATTATTCCACTTTCTGAAATTTCTGTAAGTTGTAGATAGCCCCGGTTCTTTTTAAGCGTGTAAAAAGCTAAAAATGTCATCAAATACCTCCAATGGGTCCTGTATTTCCCTCCCTATTGTGTTAACAGTCCTAGTTGGAGTTCAGAAACAATAGCTTGCTTTTATTCCAGACTGTAAATTACAGTAAGTTCTTTCAGGCACACCGTGTTCCTCACAGAAATGCTGACAGTTGGGTAACAGTGGGCAGCCCAGCAGGACCACACTTTGGCTGTAACAGCATTAGCCTGGGCTGGTGTCAGCAAAATTTGTCATATTACTCTTCTCTCCAAATGGAGCACATCTTGATGGCTCCAGTTTGGGGAGGGGCGGTCATTAGGCTTTTAAAATGCTATTTATTTGAGTATAAAGATTTAAACACACAATTTTATCTCAAGGTATTATTGGTCAAGGTCAAAAATGCTAAAATTAAAGGCTGGTTTGAAAGATTAAGTTTTATTTAGATTTCCTGTTTATTTCATTACATTTCCTGTTTGAACCATAACTATTTTAGAACAGTAAAATTCTGACCAAAGTCACAAAACAAATTCCCCCACACCAATGCCAACCATTGTCAATTTCTTTGTGCTTAGACCTTAACTTATAGAAAAGGTCAATACACTGAATATGTTGCATTTTAATAGTTTCTATTGTCAAATCTGTTATCTTATTAACATGCCTCTTGTGTGTGCCCTTACAGAGTATTAGCTGAGGGGGAAGATATGCTCAGGGTATGACTGGACGGTCTGACAGGCCAGAAGCCCCAATGCAGTAAAGGGGGAAGGGAGAAGATGTTCGGTAGTGTGAGCATCCTCTGCTTCCTGCCCATCACGGTGGGCTTCCGGCCCCACCACTCTCACCATACACCGAGGGACCAAGATGGCTGGAGCTATGCCCAAACTCCTCCTTTTAAACTGTTTTTCTTGGTCATTTTATCAGAGTGATAAAAAGTGATTTCAAAAAACCCTCACGTAATTACTGACTATATTAATCTCAGTAAAGAGAAATTGAACAATCATTAGCCTTAAGGAAAACATTATAGTTGACATTTATAGATAACTAAGGCTCTTCCCAATAAGTCAGAAAGGGAGAGATATTTTATACCCTAGCTGGCAAAGTTCACATCCGTCCTTCAATCCTTACCAATGCCATACATGTAGCACTTCACTTTGTGTGTTTTAGACAATAACGCTGCTTATGAGGAATTAGTGAGTGGCTGAGAGTACCAGCTACATAGCCCCTCTATTCTCAGTATCCTTCAGTCATTTTATCTAATCATAACATCCATACTAGGTACACGGCTACACAGGTTGCTCTTCTCAGCCCCACCTCTCAGTGAGAGAAAGTCATCAGATAGGTAGGTTCCAGACATATAATATGAAGAAAAATGATGGCCACAACTTCAACTTTCAGTAAAAGTCCTTTAAAGGTTGGGTTTGTCTCCCTTTTCTCCTTACACCGTTTGAAAAGCTGTAATCCACAGATTCTAAAATGTGTGTGAGAAATACCAAAAGCCAAGATAAAGTATCGCCGGATGGTGGTGGTGCTGGTGGTGGTGGGGCACGCCTTTAATCCCAGTACTTGGGAGACACAGCCAGGAAGGTCTCTGTGCATGCAAGGCCAGCCTGGTCTACAAAGTGAGATCCAGGACAGGCACCAAAACTACACAGAGAAACCCTGTCTCGAAAAACAAAAAAACAAACAAAAAAGCTCCTAGAACAAGAGGAGGCGAAGGGTGATAAGACACTGAAAATGCACACTATCCTAGCAGAATAAAGACTACATAAATGGCAAAGTCTGGGAAGGGGATCAGCAGGCAGAGCAAAGACAGAGTTACAACCTGCACTGGCCGTAGTCACAGCATATCATTTAGCAATGAGATCGGGTTCAAGAGAAGAATGAGCCTATTGTGGAGTTTCGAAATCATGAAAATCTCCCCGAGAAACAGAAAGGTGAGGAGACAGGGAGAAGAAAGTTTTCTAAACTCAAGATAAGCCAGACATGGAACTACAGACGAGAACATTTTAAGCCCTACACATAGCTCTCCTCACTGAAGTAAAGCTATTTGCCTAATACTTCAAAAGCTCACAGAATAAGTCAGAAGCTCATTTTTTAGTAAAAGGGGGGGACCTGTAGGTCCCTGGCCCCCGTTTTGGGTAACTGTTGCCTTGCTTGCTGACCTTGACCTTGATATCCTCCCTATGCTAATTCCCTGCCAGATTCCACCCTCCTGAATGCTTAAGGGAAGCTCTTCCTCTGTGAATCCAGCATATTGGGTGTTAACTGCTTAGATGCAAGATTGTAAAACATAAGGAGTGGCAGGGGTGGGAGGTGGGGTGTTGGGGGGGCACTTAGCTCAATGGTAGAGCCCGGGGTTCGATCCTCAGCTCAAAAACAAAACAAAACAAAACAAAACATCAGAAGCGAACTTCTGCCAACCAGGGTTCCCCCATTGTGCTGTAAGTCTGTATTTAAGACCTCCTCCCTCCTTCAATAAATGACGTTCGACATACAAAAAAAAAAAAAAAAAAAAAAAGAAGAGGGGGGGTCAAGATCACGATGGGGAAACCCACAGAGACAGCTGATCAGTGCTAGCTGGAGCTCACTGACTCTGGACTGACAGCTCAGGACCCTACATGGGACTGAACTAGGCCCGCTGAATGTGGGTGACAGCTATGTGACTCGATCTGTTTGTGGGGTCCCTGGCAGCAGGACCAGGACTTATCCCAGGTTCATGAACTGACTTTTTGGAGCCCATTCCCTGTGGTGGGATACCTTCCTCAGCCTTGATACAATGGGGAGGGGCTAGGCTCTCCTTCAACTTGGTATGCCAGACTTTGTTGACTACCATGGGAGACCTTACCCACTCTGAGGAGTTGATGGGGGCAGATTGGGAGGGAAGTGAGGAGGTGGGAGAAAGGGAGGGAGGGAGGGGGATCTGGGGTTGGTATGTAAAATGGAAAAAAATTTTAATAAATAAACATATGTAATAATAATAATTTAAAAAAGCTCACAGAAAAATGGGAGGTCTTGGAACAGACACATTTACAAAATAGAAATTCAAGAACTAGGGAAAAACTTGATAAAACAAATAGGTTGATACTACCTCAACACAATAAATCTTTGGAAGCCCAAAATTAGCATCACCCTGTTTTGTTTTGTTTTTTTTTTTTTAAGCTGAGGACCAAACCCAGGGCCTTGTGCTTGCTAGGCAAGCACTCTACCACTGAGCTAAATCCCCAACCCTAGCATCAACTTTAAGTAGTGGAAATTGAAAGGACACCCACTAAAGTCAGAACAAGAGAAGTTCAGTTGTATGTCCACCTCCCAGTAGACCCTGGTGTAACCCAGGGTCCTCACAACAGGGATAAGCACCATAGAAAGAGCCTGGCAGGTGGAGAGCCGTAAGCAAAGCAACTGATGTTCACCAACGCCATGCTTACATACCTTGAAAAGCCAAGAGAATCTGATGAAAACCTGGGAACACTGGCATAGTTCAGCAAAATACAGAGTCGCTGCTTCCTTACTACCAATAATAGTTATGAGAAAGAAGAAAGGCCCAGTCACAACACAAAGTGATGACATAAGAACACACTTCAGAAATACATAAAACTAACCCACACAAGGAAAGCTTGGAACAGGTGCTAAGACAGACCCACATTGTAAGTTTATAAATTCCATGTTAATTTCAGAATTTAGTGTTACTTTAACATTTGAAATCAGGAACCATAAAAGTTCCAGAAGAAAACATGACCATGGGAAGATGAGGGAGCAAAGGAGGGAGGAGTCTGAGGGCAATGAAAATACTCCATAAAAATATAATAGTGGGTACTGGCTCTTTCACATCTGTTCCAACTCAGACTAAACACCAAGAGTGAGTCCTAAATAATGGACTTTGGTGACTATTTATGTTCATTTTTGTGTGTTTTTTAAAAGGGGGCCTGCCTGCACTTTGTCCCCAGCGGGTGACAGTTTGCTGTTTGAGATCAGGGAGGGACCCAGCTGCCATCAGAGAAGCCTCTTACTGCACTGGGTGATAGTGAGCATGGGAAGCAGTAACTGACAATAAGTTCCAAGAAGAAGTGATGTGTGGTGCTCAGCCCTCTATCACCCCTCGGAGGCTCCCGGAGCACTGTGGAAGAGCAGCAGAAAGGATGTAAGAGACGGAGGATGAGGAGACGCGAAACAAGAGGACAACCCCTGAACACGACACAGCATCGTGCCTCTGCGGTTGTGGTTGCCTGCAGAACACCTGCACCTGCACGATGGGGTCTCTCAACATTTCACCTCCGATGAGGAAGGGGGCCTGGCCCGTGAACCCCCTCCCCCAGGAACTATTGGCAGTTCATGATTGTTGCGGGGAGGGTCGTTTTCTTCAGTGGTGTAGTCACCGGGAAGTTGATCTTGCTCCCGGAAGTGACTTCCAGCCAGATTCAGGGGACAAACCACACACAAGGGGCACGGAAGTAGGAGGGGCCTTGTTGGGAAGAAAGGCTCCAGGGGGGAACTGGGGAGGTATAAACTAGTACAGTTCATTATATAAATACAGGAAACTTTCAGACATGAAAATTTCAGAAAAATTTCCAGGAAAAACATTGACATGGGGAAAAATTACTGTTCTAATACAAGGCCTTGAGGAAAGACAGGGTTCAGTCGCAAGGTGGAGAGCACGGGGTCTCTGGCCTCGTTCTCAGGGTTTCTGTGAACATGAAACTACCCTGAAAAAAAATAAAGACTTTACTAGAAGGAAAAGAAAGCAGAGGTGAGTTCTAATGTAATTCCCAGGTTTGATGACTTAAGAATGTATCAGCATAGAGTTAGCCCCAAGACAACAATTTCTTATAGCAAAAATAGATAAAGTGGAGCTGCAAAGGAACTGGTCCAGAAGAGACCAGGCACACGCACCCAGGTCCTCCGTAGTGCAGGCTAGTGCAGGCATGAGGAAGATGCCCAATTCTTCCAGGCACACGCACCCAGGTCCTCCCTAGTGCAGGCTAGTGCAGGCATGAGGAAGACGCCCAATTCTTCCAGGCACATGCACCCAGGTCCTCCCTAGTGCAGGCATGAGAGAGACGCCCAATTCTTCCAGGCACATGCACCCAGGTCCTCCCTAGTGCAGGCTAGTGCAGGCATGAGGAAGATGCCCAATTCTTCCAGGCACATGCACCCAGGTCCTCCCTAGTGCAGGCATGAGAGAGATGCCCAATTCCTCCAGTAATGATCTATGACAACATTTGTGAAGTTCTCTTTACCACAGAGGCTTTTCAGAGACTCAATGCCCAAAGTTTTTCCTGGGAGTAGGTCATGACGTCACCTCTGTCTAGCACACACCATCACCCCAGATTTGCAAAAGGAAAGTGGGTATGCAGCATAATCCACATTGCTTGCACAGTGAGACATCATCCCTATTTTAGAGAAAGTTTTACACAAGGAAAACTGTGTGCCAGCCAAGTACAGTACAAGCAGGTCTTCCTAAGGACAACTGTCTCAAGTCTGTTCCATGAACTCTATTCTGTACATCTTGACTGATAAAACAGGGCAACCTCATCTGTTACAAGACAAATGTGGATTAGAGCAACACCCGGTTATCATTGTCCTCTATCAGACTGGTAAAATCCAAATTAAGAAAATTTTCTGCTGGGCAGTGGTGGCACACACCTTTAATCCCAGCACTTGGAAAGCAGAGACAGGTAGATCCCTGTGAGTTTGAGGCCAGCCTGGTCTACAGAGTGAATTCCAAGATAGCTAGGGCTACACAGAGAAACCTTGTCTCAAAAAAACCAAACCAAACAAAGAAAACCAAGCTTGGCTTTTTTTTTTTCCTACCTGCTGCATTGGGTGAGCTAGCTGGGGCAGTGCTGGAGAGCTCACCTGGGTGGTGATGAGGGAGAACTGGTGGGCTAACCAACCTAGCTACTACCCAGGCCTAGAACCAGGGCTGTGAGTTAGCCCGACCCAACATCCACCTCATCTATGATTGCTGGAGACTGTGAAGAGACTGAACCTGCAGACCCAAAACTACAGGATCTCCATGACACAAGACAACAAGAGGAAATTCAAGAGGAGTCCCACTGAGGGCCCAGTATTGATGGAGAGGCAGAAGTGAGAGGCCTTGAACCAGACCAATGACTTATTACAATCAATACTTGCAAGTAAAGATGTATAGACTAGTTGGTGGTGGCGGCTTTAATCCTAGCACTCGGGAGGCAGAGCCAGGCAGATTTCTGTGAGTTCAAGGCCAGCCTGCCTGGTCTACAGAGCAAGTTCCAGGACAGGTACCAAAACTACACAGAGAAACCATGTCTTGAAAAACCAAAAGGCAAAAAACCAAAGAAACCAAACCAAAACAAAACAAAAAATTTCTGCTTGGCAGTGGGGTACTTCCACATGTAGTTAGGAGGAACTGAGATGTCATATCATGCAATTCAACCATGTCCACCAGAATTACCAATCTATATGTACCCTTCAGCCCAGCCAGCTTCTTGACATGTGCTCGCATCTGTAAAACTAAAGTTCCTCCACTGTGGCATTGTTTGTACTAACTAACATTGTTCATGCTGGCGCTCATTTAAAGGAACAGATCACATGGTCAGTCCTTTCAAATTACTGCAGACATAGGGCCTACTAGATGGGTTCACAGGTAAAAGAGCTTGCCACCAATCCTGACAACGTGCGTTTGATCCCAGAACCCACGTAGTGGGAGAAGAGAACTGACCCCCATAAGCTGTCCTCCACAGGCGCACTGTGGTATGATGTCCTCATCTCCCACACACACATGAAATAAACAAATGTCAAAAAATCACATATGTAGCCGGGCGGTGATGGCGCATGCCTTTAATCCCAGCACTTGGGAGGCAGAGCCAGGTAAATCTCTGTGAGTTCAAGGCCAGCCTGGTCTACAGAGTGAGTTCCAGGAAAGGCTCAAAGCTACACAGAGAAACCTTGTCTCAAAAAACAAAAAACAACAACAACAACAACATCACATATATAACCAAATACAGTATATAATACTAAATGGTAAATAACTATCAGTGGTTTAGACATTTGCTATACTATACATTGCATCATTATAGATAGTGAGCTGTCTACTTGTGAAGTTTTCTATTAGGAAGTGAGCTGTGTTATGCTAGCAGTGGGATTACGCACATGTGTTTCCACATCACTGGACTGCACAAGGAAGCTGTGTTGGATGACCTGTCTTGCACCACTTATATTTGCGTAAGTACGTTATCACAGTGGCATGGTGACAGAATCAAGTAACACATTTATCAGAACACATCCCATCATTAAGTAACACAGGGCAGTGATAGGCATCAATTTATGCTAGAGGAGAAATCAACTTTAAAATTGCTCACATGGGAATAGAAAATAGACACACGACAGGAAGGGGTGAAACTGTGCACGGTGTACCTGTCACTATTGCTTGAATTTTTTTTTTTAGTTCTGTGAATTTGTCATCATTTAAAAAAAAATGTCAACAGCTTCTGGAACCTACACTCAAGCAATGGCAGGAGACAGTTATTAAAGAATGATCATGATGAAAGGAAACTGTGTCCTGAGGCCTCTGCTCATTTCTCTGCCAGACACTGGTAGGTCTCTGGACAAACAAAACAGTTAGCTCTCCAAGTTCTGCATGTCACAGTGGACCTTAACTCTGAGTAAGGTACACCCTGCAAGATCCAAGGAAGCACCCAGTGATACCGCTTCTAGTCTGAACAAACAAATCTTTGGGTTTCTGTGTTAACCTCTGGGAAAGATTACTGGAGACAGTGGGAGTCGGTCTACAGATGTGAACCCACAGAGCCTGTGCAAGACACTAGAAACATGACTTTATCCCAGACAATACTACACAGAATCACAGAAAATTTTCTAATATTAGAATACCATCTCTGCTCTGACTCAGATCCACACCAGGATGCTTGCTCCTTCACAGAGATGCAGGTCACCCTCTGACCTAAGTTTACTTTTGCCAAGGAACTGCTTTGAGCAGTCTAGGAGCATGACTGTTCGTGGAGATTATCTGCAACATCTCAGAATGCCAGCCAGCGACTGGTGCACTGGGGAAAGGTGCTTGCCACCACATCTCATGACCTAGTTTGATCCCGGGAACCTACACAATGGAAGGAGAGAACTGACTCCTACAAATTATCCTCGGATCTCCGTAAGTGCTATGGCTCATTTACAGGGACACGTGTACACACACTAATTTAAATATAAGAAAAGTCTTAGAATACAAAATGTTTTAATTCTGCTGACTTTTGAGCCATTGCTTCTTCATATATACATATACTTCTATAATATAGAATATATGTAATATGATATATGACATATGATATGTATAATGATATAAATAGGGCATATTACATATATGTGGTGTGTGTGTGTGTGTGTGTGTGTGTGTGTGTGTGTGCGTGTTTGTGGGACATTTTATTGATTGCTGACTGGAGTGGGAGGAATCAACCCATGTGGATGGTGCTGCCCTTAGGCAAGAGGTCCTGGGTTGTACAAAAAGCTGACTGAACAAGCCACGTCAATAAGTGGTGTTCCTCCACAGCCTTTGCTTCAGTTCCTGTCTCCAGGATTCTTCTCTGACTTCCCTTCAAGACTGTAACCTATGAGGTGAAATAAACCCTTTCCTTCTGAAGTTGCTTTTGGTCATGGTGCTTATCTCAGCAACAGGCACCTAAGACAGAGAGCAAATCTAGTCCAATTACACTATCAGGCAGAAGACATAGTCTCAGTGTCCACAGCTTATCTGCAGGAACATCGCTCTGCTTTCATTATGGATGATGGCAATTTTATCCATGCTTTCTTGGGTTCTGAAGCAGGAAGACTGACATGAATTTGAGGCCAGCCTGGGCTACATACTAAGTTTCAGGCTAGCCTGGGATACAATATATATTCTTGTCTCAAAAAATATTTTGTAGTAAGAGAACATTCTATGGCAAGGGTCAGAACATAGGTTTTCTGTAAAAACAAAGTGGATATTTTAGTTGTGGTTCATAGTGATTGCAGCAGTACTCAAGGTTGTAGAAAAGCAAGTATAGACGATACATAAATGAGCATGTCTGTGTTTATAAAAGTATTTGTCATCATTGAGGTTTGAATTTCATATAAATCAACTATGTCAGAAAACATTCTTTAAAGATAATTTCAAAAGGAAAACCATTATTAACTAATGTTCAATAAAAATCAGTGATGGGAGAGCTTAGGTCCATGAGCTTGCTGATCTTTGTTCTATAAAATTTCAATCACAAATTTCCTAAGGGATTTCTCAGTTCAGCCTAAGCTGTATCTTGGCAACTATATCATGAGCATTTAATAGAATGTAAATTATATGTTCTATCGGTAGCAATTTGGTCTAGTGGATGGTTGGTAGCAGTTCTTGGGATATTCTGTCTATCAACAACTGAGAGAGGGGCATTGAGATCTCTGCTTAGTGGATTTATCTATTTGCCTCACTGATTTTTTAAATATTTCATGCATTTTCAAATTCTGTTGCTAGTTTCATACATATTTATGATTATTTCACCTTCCTAATTAACAGTTCTTTTCATTATAAAATATTCTTCTTTGTTAAAAAGTCTCTAGGAGCCGGGTGGTGGTGGCACACGCCTTTAATCCCAGCACTTGGGAGGCAGAGGCAGGTGGATCTCTGTGAGTTTGAGGCCAGCCTGGGCTACAGAGTGAGTTTTAGGAAAGGCGCAAAGCTACACAGATAAACCCTGTCTCGAAAAACCAAAAACAAACAAACAAACAAAAAAGTCTCTAGGAGCCTGAAGCAGTGGACATGTGCAATAAAGCACAAGACACACCATTGCACACACGAACTCATGGTGACTGGGACTGCTGGCACTAGACCTGCAGAAGGTTAAGCCGGGTAAAACCCCAGCACAGACTGGGAAAGGCCTCGTGTGGCTCCGCCCCTAGCTGAGAAGCTATCCTTTCCTTCGTATTTATTCAGGGAGGGAGAGTCATTTCTTCAGGGGTATGGCCCTCCATCCACACACATGCAGGCAGCACTAAATGGACTCAGTGGGTCTTAAATAGCAGTGCAACATGAAGTTGGGAGGGGGAGGGAAGGAGGGGCAGGAGAAGAACTGAAGGAGAGGGAAGAGGGGTGGATTAGATCAAAACACTATATACACATATAAAATCTCCAACAGTAAATAGATAAAATGACATTTTCTACTTCAAAAAAGATGCTCCTCTCACCTCAGGAGACTCCTGCCTCCACGTGTCTGTCATCTGATGGTGCTGTCATTACTCCATCCATCACTGTGTCTTAGCCTCCCTACTCCCTTTGCCCGTGTGTGTGTGTGTGTGTGTATGTGTGTGTGTGTGTGACTGTCTGTTTAGTCCATCTACAGTTAACAAAGTTGATAGGTTGCTATTGGTCTAGCCTGGACTATTTCTCTTTGTACCTTGAGCTGCTCTATGTAGTTTCCTTTTCTTCTTCTTGAATTAAATAGTTTTTAGAATTTTATTCTAACCTATCTGTGAACTTCAGCTAACTCTGAAGTAGCAATATTCATTCCTTTTTAAAATCTTTTTTTATTATTTATTTATTTTTATTTTATGTGCATTGATATTTTGCCTGCACGTATGTCTGTGTGAGGGTGTTGGATACTGGAGTTCAGATAGGTGTGAGTACCATGTGGTACTGGGAATTGAACTCAGGTCCTCTGGAAGAGCAGTCAGTGCTCTTAACCACTGAGCCATCTCTCCAGCCCCTGCAACATGCATTCTTAACTTGTCAAAACATCTTCCCACCCTACTATGCCATCAACACCTGTTCCTCTGTGCTCCACAGTCATGGGCCATGCCTCTGCATGGTATGTTCCACAATACATTTTTGGTTTAAATAGTTGTATATCTCTTACCTAGGTTGAAACTTAAGAGAAAGTCTGATATGTATTGTATTAGTCAGGGTTCTTTAGAGTCACAGAACTTATGTTATGTGTCTCTTTCTAGCTTTATCTATCTATCTATCTATCTATCTATCTATCTATCTATCTATCCATCTATGAATTTATTGGAATGACAGGCTGCAGTCTAACAATGGCTGGCTGTGAATGGAAAGTCCAAGAATCTAGTAGCTGCTCTATCCCACATGGCTGGGTGTCTCAGCTGATCTGCTGGGATTCCAAAGAAGGAATAGACATGCTGAAGAGGCAAAGGCAAGCAGGCAAAGAACAAACCTTTCCTTCTCCCATTGTCCTTACATAGGTTTCTAGCAGAAGGTGTGGCCTAGATTAAAGGTGTGTCTTCCAGCCTTGAGGTCTGGATTGAGGGTGTGTGTCACCCAGCCTCAAGATCAGCATCAAGGTGTGTTGTCTTCTTGCCTCAAAATCTGGATCACAAGTGTGCCCTCCATTTCTGGATATAGGTCATTCCAGATACAGTCATGGTGACAATGAAGAACAGCGGTCACATGTGTGTACATTTTCACTCTTTTTTAAGTGCTCTTTACGCCCCTCTGTATACTCAGGCATTGGTTTCCCTCAGTCTGGAGAGTTTCACATCTCTTCTAATGCACGCTTACTGGCCATGAATGATCTTCAGTTTCATACATCTGAAAGTGTCTTTATGTTGCCTTCATTTAACAGCTTTGCTAAGACATATGATTCCTATATAATTTACTCATGTAATGTATATGGGTCAATGATTTTGGTATATTCACGGAGTTGTTATTCCTCAATCCAATTTTAGGATGTTTTAATCCTGTCTAAATGCAACACCAATCCATGAGCAATTAACCCGAATTTCCTACCTCACTGCTAATCTAATTTCTCCTCTATACAACTGTCTCTGCAAGATGTCTGCCATCAAGTTCCAGATGTTTTACCCAGTGTTACCAGGGCTTATCAAAGGCAAAAGGCCATTAAAAGTGGGAAAACTCACATGGTGATGGCCCCCTTTCCAAATGACTCTTCCTTTTCTGTTTCTGCCTGCTCCCAGTCACATTCTGGTGCCCTTCCCACAGCACTGTTAGATTTGGGCAGAGCCCTTCATGTTTATCTGAAGGTGGAAAGACCCAAGCCTTTTCTACAGAACAGGTTTAAACCAGAACTTGTTCTGAAAATGATCAAGCATGAAAGAACCCATGGCACTAGCTAAGGATGAAGCAGAATGGTTTGCTAGTCACACAAATCATATTCCTGAACAGCAAGACTTAGAGAAACATGTAAAGAATAAGTCACACAATAATAAATATGTCTTCTACTTTGACCATATTCAGATTGACTGTTGAGTATAAGCAGCAAATTGATATGGTGTACAATACTTAGAACTGAAGGAAATAAGATTATTTAATTCAAAATTAATAAACCAGAGCTGAACAAAGTAAAGTTCCTTTAAATCATGGAGACTGGCTTAATATACATTAACATACATAAAGAAAGAGCTGTCTACCTACAAAAAATGTTGATTGGCAAAGAAACCCAGGTATAGCAGAGACAAATGTCAGTAATGTGTATTGAAGCACTATCCAAGTTCTGACCAGAAGACACAATGCAATTACAGCACAATTTGAGGGTTTTTTCCCCTCTCTTGGAAGTAAATGCATCAGGGAAGTTATACATTCAAATTAGATCACTTTCTTGGTTGTTTTAAATCAATAATGTTCTAAACGAAATAATATTCTGATTACAAACTTGGCTTCTTATCCGTGTCAGTCCATGGGGAGAGAAAATGCCTGGCTCTCATTAACTCAAATCTATGTTGGTTACATCCATTATAAACCAATAAGTTAGCATGCCCACGTTAGATGAGGGTTTCTGTAAACCTAGTCAGTGTATGTCTGATCATGATGAGATCCACTTACAGTGTAGAAATCCAAGCTGTCACAGCATCATGGCCACATAGCCCTTATCACAGTACTCTACAATGCTATTAGTTCCCTAGACATACTAATATTAACTGCATTGAGTAGTGAAAATTTTCTTTTAACTACAAGCTCATTTTTCATATTGTTAAACAAATAAGCTTTGGGTTTTTTGTTTGCTTGGCTGTTTGTTTTGAGATAGGGTCTCACTATGTAGCTCTGACTGTCCTGGAACCTATATGTAGACCAGGCTAGCCTTGAATTCAGAGATCCACCTGCCCCTGCCTCCTGAGTGCTGAGAATAAAGGCATGTATCACTACACACAACTAAGCTTTGTTTTATAACCTACCACATATGCTTAACTACAGAAGACAAATAAGAATAAAGACAGAATTCGGGAAAAGAGTACACTCAGAAGTTGGGGAAATTAAGTTAATTAGTTCGTTTAGAGAACTAGATAGTCTCTCATACAAGTCTCCCTAGATGTAGCAAAAAAGGAAATTCACTCACCCAACTGGAAAATGTGCCAAATTACTTCCAAACAAATTATTGTTAAAGTGACTAATTATTATTTAGACCATTTATCTACATAATAACAGCACTGGATGTCAGTATGTTTACTACTACTACTACTACTACTACTACTATTATTATTATTATTATTATTATTATTATATCTACTTATAGTCTTGTAGGAATCAGATGAAATGGTTATACCAGAATATGAAAGTAAACAGGGTCTAATTCAAAACTCAAAAAATTTCCAATGAAATGCATTATGGGAACTGCATAATGAGGATCCATAAATACCAGTATTGCACTCTTCCATCTGATCACCAGGATTACTGCTATATTTGGAGTTTCATTTCACACATATTGGTTGAGATAATTTGTGAAAGGGATGAGGCAGGTGTAAAACGGGACACTCTCTGTCAGGAGTCCTGAGGTTGTCCCTTCCCCCGCCACGCTCTCAATTTTATGTTCTATTGGACTAAAAAAGTTCGAGTTGTTCTGAAGAGCTGGTTTGTCAATGGGAGAAGGAAACTGAGCTAATAAGAGTGAAAGCAGTTTAGCAACATCCTTGTACCACATCACAAATAAATTCTATGAGGTAAATGTATCCACTAGTTTCCCTGGTGGAAAGCAAGATGACTTAAAAATTTTGCCACCACTTCAACTTCATGGAAGATTTAAAACCATCATACACCACAAGGTATTTGTGATGACTATTCTTATTGTCAACTCGACTAGATTTATAATCACCATGGAAACACACCTCCAGATATATCTACGAGGGTGTTTCCAGAAAGGTTTGACTGAAGAGGGAAATGTGGGCTGTGGTCGCAGACTGAGTAAAAAGGAGAAATTGAACATCAACATTAATTTCTGTTTCCCAAGGGAGTATGTAATGTGATCAGCTGCCTCATGCTCCTACAAACTAGAAGCCAAAATAAGCCCTTCCTCTCTGTCATAGTTAGCGTCACCTGCCGACTTGATACAAGCCAGCGTCACTTGGGAAGAGGGAAGCTCATCTGAGGAAATGCCTCCATCAGTTGAGTTTGTGTGAATGTCATGGGAGGCATCTTCTCAACTGCTAATTGATGTGGGAAGGGCCAGCCCACTGTGAGCAGTGCTGTTCCTAGGCAGGTAGGTCTGGATTCTACAAGAGAGGTAGCTGAGCAGGCCAGAGGAAGTGCATCACTAAGCGGTGGGCCCCCAGGGTCTCTATTTGGTTCCTGCCTTGAGCTCCTGCCCCAGCTTCCCTGTAGGATGGACCATGATGGACCAGTGTGAATCAAACTAACCCTTTCCTCCAAGAGTTGCTTTTGGTGTTCTCCACAGCAGCAGCAAACCTGTACACTCCCTCAAGTCAATTCCTGTTGCCTTGAAGGCAAACTCATAAATATTAGTCGGTTAATGCAGCCAATCTTTCCCCATTCACCATAGCCTAATGCCCAATGCCAACCTGGCTATCTTCTCAACCTCCTGGTTCTGCTTCCTGGAAAACATGGCTCTCGGGTCACTGGGATAAGTGAGAGCTGGGGTGTTTCAGGAGATGGCTTTAAAAGCCAGACTTGCCGGAGGCTGGCATCTCTTTTGTTGATATCCAATGTGAGGACTGTCCCATGTACCCAAGCAAGCAGGACTAGGAAGTGGAGAGGAGGACTTAGAGTCCTCCTAAGAGCCTCTGCTACAGTATGTAGAACAGAAAATGATAAGATTCTTGAGAGAATCATATATATATATATATATATATATATCCCTCATGAGGATGGAACACTTGGGTGAGTTTCAGAGCACATTATTAATTTTGACTCTTTATGATGGGAACTCAACAACTATCAGAAACTTTAGAAACAATAGACTGAAATAAAGTAGTGGGGTGTTCATTCCAAAGGCAATCTTACTCAATAACTATTCTACACCTGTTCTATTGAAAAAAACAAAATGGATAAAGACCTGTTCTTCTATGGAACTGGTATCCTAGCTGAGGGAGCCAGAAAGTGAAGAATAAATCCACATTATGTAGTGTAGTAGTAGATGGTGAGAGGTGTGGGGAAGAGTGGGAATAGAAAAGTGGGTATCACTTCCACAGAGAGGGTGATAAAATATATGAGGGAAGTAAGGGGGTTGTCCTTGAAGGAATCATAGAGAAAGCACTCGGCGCAGAAGGAGGGGTTGGGCAGCACCTGAACTCAGAGCCCTCGCAGCACAGGGAACAGCAGGAGACAGCTGCGACTCAAGGGATGGGTAAGCAGTCAAGAGCAAGAACAGAGGCCAGAACATGACAGGAGGCTGTGTCCTGCGGGCTTTAGAGGCCATCAGCTTTTATCCGAGTGAGAAAGACCCAGGGGGTCCTGAGCATAGAAATAATTTACTTTTTAAATTCATAGAGAAAATTGATTTTAATAATAAAACATAAACTGTATGGAATAAACTCTCTTCAGGAATGTTCAAAACTTTTACCATGCTGAGGACATTCCTGAAGTTCATTCTTTCTTTCTTTCTTTCTTTCTTTCTTTCTTTCTTTCTTTCTTTCTTTCTTTCTTTCTTTCTATCTATCTATCTATCTATCTATATATATATATATATAGAGAGAGAGAGAATCTTTGAACAAACAGAAATACATTTCTCAATCTTGGATAAGAAGCTCCAGCATTATAAACAAAGAAATGTTCCTTAAGTAAACTTAATGCAATTAAAATTTACCCAACTTCTGAATGGGTAAATGAATTCTAAAGTCCATATGGGAAAATAAAAAAGCAAGGGCATATAAGGGCAGGGGACAAAGACTAGACCCATTGTATATTAACTCACACTATAAAACTTCAGCAGCTAGGGGAGACTGTTACTGGCACAGAGATGGAGCATAGCTGCAGGCCTCTGTCCTCATGGGGCTGGCATGCTAACAGGCACTGTGACAGCCAGGGCAGCAATGCTGAGACAGAATTGCTTGTGCTTTCAATCTGTTTCCTCCAAAATTCGTGTTCAGACTTACTCCCCACTGTGTGCTATTAAAAGATGCATCTGTGCTTTATACCCGGGAGCAAGCTAGCATAGGCCCTAGTGAGGGTACCAAGAGCCAGTTCTTTGATCTTAGACCTACTAACCTCTAGAACTGAGAGGAATCCATTTCTATTGTTTATCCAATCTCAGATATCTTGTGAGCAGCACAAACACACTAACATTTTAAACATTTTAACAAACATTTTAAAGAATATAAATTTAGATCTGTATCCATATAATACACAAAACCCAAGTATATAAAGAGGAGAAAGTTGCCTACCGCAAACATGGGCAAATTCCTTATAACTTTAGACCAAGAAGGACGGTCCTTAGTATGACTGAAACTCTAAGAACTTTAAGAAATAACAGAATTTGACTTCAATAAAACAAAATGACCACATGGAAAAAATATATAGGTTAGGTTAAAAAGAAAGAATAAACTATGATTTTCTACAACTGATATCATAGTTAAAAAAAAAAATCCAAACTTATAATGGAAATTCTAAAGGGAAAGGAATAAAAATTCCAATTACTAAACAAATACAGTATATTTTAACTATACTTAGTGACATAGTCCACTTAACTTAGAATTAGGAGAATATAATTTGAAATGATCCTGAGGTGTTATGTTTTACTTATCAGTCTGGAAGAGTTCCAGAAGTTTGTCCTCTCTTTTTCAAAGACATACATGGAGAAACTGGTACCCAAAGACCTTATTAATGGGAATTCAACTATCATATCAAAAGCCCTTTAGAGAGCAAGTTGGTAACACATTAAAATCACCAGCCAGCCATCTCACTTCCATGATAGGTGGATGTAAGCTATTGTTTAGTAGGTACTGAGCTCGAGTGTCATAAGGTAAGCATAGAGATAGGTAGTGGTGGTGATTGCACAATACTGAGTATATATAATACACTTATGTATACATTCAAATGGTTAAAATAAAAATGAGTAAAATTAAAAATCAAGAGGGAACTTGGAGCTAGGAGTGAATGAAAATGCAGCACAACTTCCACTTGTGGGGTGTACATACACAAAGCCGTCAGGGAAGAGCACAGATGCTAACTTAGGAAAGCGGGGTTTCAAGTCAGTGGTTCTTTTTTTAAAAAACCTAAAAAAGTAACAAAATAGGCCACGTGGTAGTGACACACACTTTTAATGCCAGCACTCGGGAGGCAGAGGTAGGCAGATCTGAGTTCAAGGCCATCCTGGTCTACAAAGCAAGTTATACAATAGCCAGGGCTATGAAAAAAAAAAAAGAACAACCCTATCTTGAAAAGACAAAATAAATAAACACTTAAAAATGAAATTTTAAATGCCATTTAAAATACCAATCAAAAACTAATAAAATGCCTATTTTAAAAGCAGGAGTATATGCAACAATATCACAATCAGACTATAAAACAGGTATTACTGAAGAAAACCTAATTAGGATATATAACATGTTCAGGGACCAGAAGTCTTCAATTTTATTAAGATGTCAATTTTCCTCATATATGATCTAAAGATTCAATATCATTGAAAGTCTTATAGGCCTTTGTCCTTTCTATGGAAGTTGAAAGGATGGTTCTAATGGTTATCTTTGCCACAATGGTAAACCAGATGAAGTAGAGCACATAGAGCTGTAGCCTAGCTGCAAAGAATCCCAGGCACCAAGTAGTCAACCTATTGCTGCTGTTGTTTCCAACTCCCTGCCAGAAGCATCTGTATGGAATGTAACACCAGAGACCTTAAATGACTTGTATAGTTTCCATATAAAATGTCTGACATAGAATAAAGAAATGGCCAGGCATGGGGGCACGCGCCTTTAATCCCAGCACTCAGGAGGCAGAAGCAGGTGGATCTCTGTGAATTCAAGGTCAGCCTGGTTTACATAGTGAGCCCCTGTCTAAAATAAATACATAAATAAAATGGTTAGCTGAGTGCTCAGGTTACCTGATCAAAACTGAGTAAGTCTATACAGAACAACAACAACAAGGTCATGTTAAGATCCTCAGGGACTTTTAAGATATATTGATCAGCCAAAATGTTCTTGAAAAAGAAGACTGGAGAACTCTAACTATAAAAGTACAATATTAAAATAGGGTGTCAGGGGCTGGCAGGAAGGCTCAGTGGGTAAGGGTGCTTTCCACCAGGCAAGGTAGCCTGAGTTTGATTCCTGGATCCCACAGGGTGGAGAGAGCCAAGTCCTGCCAAGTTGCCCTCTGACCTCCATACATGCCATAGCATGCATATCTCCCATATAAATCAAGACGAGTTAAAAAGTTCAATTGTGATAACAACGTAAATGCAGACTATGGACCAAACGGAGCAGAATTACAGAGCCCAGAAACAAGCCCTCACACATGGTCAAGTCACCAAGACCATGTAAGCAGGGAAAGACAGCCTTTCATCACACAAAGCTAGACAAACTGCTCAGGAACATAAAAACAAAACAAACCACCCAAAAAACTTAACTTATACCAAACACAAAAATTAATGTAAAATAGATCAAAGACCCAAACATAAGATGTAAATATTTCAGAAGAAAGCAAGGTGAAAGCCTTGAGGGTCTGGCAATGAATCCTTAGATATGACAATCAAAGAAAAAATACTAAATGGTGACTTAATAAAAAAAAAAAATTAAAACTTTTCAGATGTCAGCCCTCATGCTAGTGATGCTGGTATGATGGAGCAAAGGCAGGAGCCCCTCCACCTGCTTAGACAGGCTGTAGAAGGCTTCACAGAGAGCAGGCAACGCCATTTACCTCACTGACAGAGGAGAACAGCAGCTCAGGCCGGGGAAGCAGCATGGAGGTAGGCTCAGGACACGTGTTATACATCCTAATTCATGCACATTGTTCAAGGTCCTAGAACTAAAGGCAAGTACAAAGCTGGGCATGGCAACACCATATCCCTGGAGTCTCCGTCAGCCTGGGTTGCATAAGAGTTCCAGGCCAGCCTGGGTTACATAAGAGTTCCAGGCCAGCCCGGGCCAGTGTGAGATCTTGCTACAAAACAAAATGAAACAAAACACACTGAAAAGATCAGAAGGCATCTTTAAAACACAGTAGAAACCATAAGGGAAGATGGTTAAAAACTGATTTAAAAATTCAGTGATAAAACCAGAAAAGCAAAATTTGATAACTCTTATTAAAAGAAAACCATTTTAGACATAAAAACATCCAGGGTATTTTTAAAGCTTACTTTGTATATTTACAAACACACCTAATAAAATTAGGTGAAAATTTTACTAGTCCAATACTCAAGGGACAATTGGCTTAGCCACTTTGTCAGTGAAACAGGTGTGTGACGAAGGACAGCATTGCTGGGGACAAAGAAGACCACTGTCACACAATGGTAAGAGGGATATTTTTACCGGAAAACAATCCATTATATATTTACATGGACTTAATAATATTACTTCAAAATATTTTAAGTAAAAATTAGCAGAAACCACATTGAAGACTCAGAATCACAGAAGGAGTGTTTGGCATAGCTCTTAAGTTATTGACAAACTGAACAGGGAAGAACACAGGAAGGATACCAGGGAAACACAAAGCTTGGACTAAGGGGCATGTACAACCCTGCACCCATTACTTGGAATCCACACCCTCCTCTAGCATGAGTTGACCACTTCCAGTTCTGTCCATGAACCAGGCTTTGAAGCCAATCTTAAGAAATACCGAAGATTTTTTTTTTCTTTTAAGACAGAGTCTCACATTGTCTCCCAGGCTGGCCACGAACTTGCCTCACTACAGTCTCCAGCACCCTGAGTTATGAGAATAGACGTGTGAGCACCATGCCCAAGGAACATTGAAGAATTAGTATCAGTCACTCAATTAAAATGTTAGCTTAAAATTATTTAAAAGACTAACTAGATAAACTATATGAAGAAAACCAGACTATGTTCTGAGAAAGCTCAGTGAAGAAAAAAAGGTACACAGAGGAGGAGGAAATGCCACGTACTGCATGCATAAAGAGATTGTATCAGGTCTGGGAAGCATGTTCAGACACCGCCTGCCATTGTGGTATTTCTTTACTCTTTCTGTTTCCTTTCCTTTTCTTTCTATCTTTTCCCCCCTGATTCACTTACCTATTTTACTAAAGAATACTGATCACTGATTCAGACATAAAGCGATTTCTAAAACTTCACCATGGATACTGGATCATTCAGTCAATACAAGACATGTCTACAGGGGTGAGATAGAATGGAGCTATTTATATTCCAATAAGAGTGCTGGATATATAGACAACCCAAGATATAGAGTAATAACTTGCACATATTTTTGTAGAAGTCTACAGGGAGAAGTCGTCAGCTCTGATTTGTGACAGGCTGAAGGATTAGGGAGAAAGTAGCCTTGAAATCTGAGTAGGTTTTGAATGTGGCTACATAGCAATGAGAGGCAGAATCGTTGAAAATTCAAGGTAAGCAACACAATCGAGGTGTATCTAACACAAACAGTGCTTCTAGACCAAGGACTGACCACACAGGAAGCGGTCACAAAAGGAGGTTTGGTACCAAATTGTAAAAGGTTCTGAAAGCTAAACAAAACAGTAAGGTTTGACTTCACAGGTAGCTGATGTGCGGGCACAGGTTCTGTGGTTCAAGTTTTCTTGATTGATCCAGGACAGTGATGTGAACAGGGTTCCAGGAGTTAAGTTTGTGGACTGTTAATGTTGAACAAGCCTGGGGTCAGGAAGGTCTGAGCTCGCAGACCAATAGTAAAAAGACACAGGACTGGAGAGATTAAGGAGGCAAGATTAAGGAGATTAAGGAGGCGAAGAAATCTGAATTGACAACTGGCTGAACCAGAAATACTAGTCAGAAGTCAGTCTGTGAGTCGTGATGGCAAGATGATTGGGATACAGGAAATAGTATCAAAGGGTTGGAAAATGAATGTTTCACCCTCAGATATTGTTATTGCAATCTGTAAATGAGAACTACGTTAGAAATGTAGTCCTAAGGTCCTTGGAAAACAATTATTTTCTTACAAAATAATACATGATTTAAGATATGTCTGTCATTCAACTCCCCTGAACCTTCAGACACCCTATTCCTTGACTCTTGTCTTCCTAGCCCTCCCATCTCATCTTGCCTGATCTCTCTTCCTCCAGGGTGTTGAACAACTTTGGTTACATGGTTCATCCCCTGCCAGACAGGACCAACCCCACTAACCTCTTAAAGCTATACAACATGCTGGCCAGCCTTCAAAGCCTTCATTCTCTGCCTGTCTCAAACGCAGAGTGTGCCATCAACTACTTATTAATTGCTGTTCAAAATTGTAAATCAGGAAGAAACCAGCTACATTCTTAAATTTAGTATTTTACCAGAAAAACTGCCTGTTCTCGTTCATTGAGGGTAACTTTTTGGAAATGTACTAAAAACATATTTATTTAAGTAAATAAAAAGCTGCAGGCAACCAAGCCTCCTTCCCATTTTAACAAATCTCCAAATCCTGGTGTTGTTAATACTGTCTTTTGTTGTTTTGAGACAGGCTCTCACTATAGTAGCCCAGGCTGGTCTGGAACTCCTAGAGATCTGCCTGCCTCAACCTCCTAGTGCTGGGATTAAAGGTGTGGCCACCACCGCCTGGCTTTAGTGCTTTTCTTAACTGTTCAGTGCAGACAGCTCAACAGTTCAGATGTTCTGACCACAGTGTCATTAAGGTGCACATTAAGGGATTTTAACAAAGGAAAAAAGTCACAGTGGAAAAATTTAAACTCAGAACTGAACAATTAGAATTTGGAGGATGAACTACAATCTTTTAAATCTCTTAAAACAGTAGTTAAAGACCAGTTAATTATCTTGTATTTACATATTCTAAAATTAAAGTAAAACATATTGTTTGGGCTTTCCATACTAGTGATTTCTCATGATGTTTTGCTAGCAATGTTGAACAGACCACTTTCCCTAAACTGCTACAATTATGAAGGCTCTCTCCAGTGAGTTCATTATAATCTGTCTAGGCCGATAACGACCACGCCAGTTTTGAAAATGAACACCACACTGAGACTTGGTTTTGTTTTCTTTCAGACTCTAAATGTCCTACACAAAGAGAACAGAGCTTTCCCACTCCCCTTCATCTTATACTTTATACCTTTTAAAATCTCTTCTCAAGCCATCAAGCGATGAGGACTGCAATCCCCTCTCCCCCAGTCCATTTCACTCACCTACAGAATGGGCTGGGAATAGTAGGTATCACATAACAAATCCCCCCATTCAGGCAAAATGACCTGAGACTGGGGCCACAGGGCTCCTCGTGATCTACAACACACATGCATATGAAATAGAAAGCTGGTTAACCTCTTCTGATGCCGCCAGGTACTGGAATGTCTCATCTAAGTACGAATCAGCATTTATAAGAGAATGAAATTGTTCTCAAAGTGAAACAATCTTACTCCTATTTCATAGGCAAGGAGTCAATCCCTTGGAAAGAAAAATCATTCTGTCCTAAGGGAATGGCTGTTGGCCATAATACATTCAGAAACTCTATAACAGAAATAAGAGATCTTCAGTTAGATTACAACACAGTGACGAGGGGCTTGCTACAGAGTGGGCCTGTCCTTCGTGCAGTCCAGAGTCTGTGTGACGTAGACACTTCCTGAACAAAGCTGTATTGAGAGTCTTTCTACAACTTTTTATGTCTCAAATATATTTTAAAAGTTCTGAAACTGTAGTGGGAAAATATTTAGATAATGGAAATAGATTCTGATTTCTAAACAACCTTTACATATCAATATTAAAACCCAAAGGAAATATAATCGAACAAGGTTTGATTTGCAAGGGGTTTTCAGTTATAGCTTGAAGCTGTGAAGACTAGGGTCTTGAAGACTGGAAACATAACCTGCTGCTTAGCAACAGCCTCCATGTCTAGAACATCAAGGAAAAGACCACATTTTCTCTCTTGCTTTCCTCTTTCCCTCCTTTTCTCCAGCTTCACTTTCTCTTTCACCTTTGACCTTTCTGTAATCAGTCACCAACTACTGTTTACGATGGGAAAATTGATGACTTCTCCTTAGAGAGACCCTCATACTGCTTTAAGATTGCATGTTGCTAGTTCCTTACTGTTTCTGAACAAAACATGGCCCGAATTGTCTAATGTGAAGAAGAAAATGGCATTACTTCCATTTGGCATTCAATTTGGAATTAAAAAATATGCTAGTATATTGACCTCTGAAATACTGATACCTGATAAGACATAATTATAAGGAGCTCAAAATCTACAGTCTGAATTTGAAAAGCTTAAATTTTCCTTTTACTTTAGAAACAAGAAAAAAAAAAACAGATTCAGCTTCACATAGCAACTATGAAAGCACATTTTTAAAAGTATAAAAATGCAAATAAGGGAAAACCAGATCTACAAAGACTTTAAATGTTTAAAAAGAAAGTATACTGGCCCAAACTAGTATTTTTAGACTCCCTTTTATTCCTTATATAATGCCATGTTTCTTAATAATCTAACTTCTAACATTATATAATATTTTAGGAGTGACTTGGCTAACAAATAAAAAGCCAATTATTATTCCATTAGAATCAAGAAAAGCAACACATTTTAAAATTAAGGATGGACTGTGACTGTCACAATTGGAATCAATGTCTTTGATTTTTTTAACTGCTTTACAAGATACCTCTCAGTAATACCTGGTGTTTTATCACTAAAGGAAACTCACCTGACCTCTGAGTCTATTTTCATTCTGATTTCATTCAGCTAGTATTTGAGAAGTTGATACCAGATAGAAAGATAGAATCTTTCACTTTATAAAAACAACAACAACAACAACAAAAGCAAACAATACAACATAAAAGTAAAATAGCTTTATGTTATATAGTTTTAAATCTAATGTTTTTTGAAGGCTTTGCATAGGGGACAATATAGCTTTATATTAATATACATTTGCCATTTTATTGCTAAATAAAACTCACATATAGACAAAAAGTATGAACTTACAAGAAATTACCTGTTGGCATCTTAATTTTCAAATAGTTTCATTCTTGATAAAAGGATTAATGTTGAAAGACAGCACCTAAAATAATTTAAAATTTATATTTTAGGGGAAATTATCCTGTTTTGAGGGCATTATAAAGTGTCAAATGTTCAATCAGCAAAACTCCAAAATGTTGAAAAGAAAATGTGTACGACAGGATTTGAGCATCTTAATAAACATCTAACGCTGAAACGTGAACAGAGGAAACAAAGATCAGTGTTCAAAAGGTTAGCTTTGGATAAAAGGCTTCAGTGTCGTCAAATGTGCATGAAGATGTGCAGCAGCACGTTCAACTGAGTCATCTCAAGAGACATTTGTGCTTTTTCCATGACGCCTCTCAGAAAGCCAGCTTCTCGGGAGAACCCTTAGCCTCCCAGTTTTCAACTTGCTGAAAAACGGTCAGCCTGTAGAAAAATCTCAGAGCATTTACAATTCTTGCACTTCTGTTACAACTGGAAAACTTTTTTAAGAGCATGTCCACGCTCAGCAGAGGTCACACATTCTGCCTGTGAATCAGCTGACAAATGCCTGTCTTTAAAACAGGGTCTGACATTTGGCCAGTCAAGGTAAATAAGGAGACGTGTTTGTGTGTGAAGTTTGCTACCATAACAGAAACAAAGGCATTAAACCAGAGCTGAGGAGATGAAGCATCCATACTTACATGGTGATTGCAAGCTCCTGACACGGTACCAAGACTGAAGTGGAAAGTATAATCTACTACTTCATGTAAGAACAGGTGCAATATTAAAGTCTTCTTTTAGTACCAATCTTTTACAGACAATCAGAGAGAGGGCATAGAGAAGGGGAGAGGGAGGGAGAGGGAGGGGAGGAGGGAGAGAGGGAGGAGAGAGAAATAATCAAGAACCAACACATAAACACAGTAAAAGCATATCACTAGCTCATTCTAATTTTTTTCCCCTTCCACATAAACAGGGCTTACCTCAACCAAAATTTATATTCCCATACAAAAAGTAGATTTTGCTAGACATGCAGTGTTTCACAAGTTTTTGAATACTGAGGACTTCGGCAGCGGTGACTTGCAGTTTACAACATGTCAAAAATCTGATTTATGTCCCTTCAGTGTGGGCGAGGTCAAGGCCGAGCAAGGTGTGCACAGAGGTCAGGAGCAAGCAGCCGAGGGAACCACTCCCACATGTTTCCAAACTGCGAATGGGCAGGATTTCAGTCGGAGGAAGGAGCTGCACTAGGTGGCAGCCCTAAGACACGGTCCAAGTTTCCAAGTGATGAAATAAGCCACAGTCTTTAGAGTCTTTACTAATCTCTGCATGTCTTACTGACTCACAAGTGGTATGTAAGCTTGTGGAGAAATGGCATTTTGATGTGAAACTAATAGTCAGGTGCACCACAGGGCTTAAAAATAATTTCCGTATAAACCATGTAAAATTTATACATAATGACTTGAACTTATGAACTGAAGGAAACAGTAGTAACAGAGCTCACACCTAGGGTGCCAGCCTGGAATGATGCAACTAATGGATCTGATAATATAAGCCACCTGGGAACTGTGACAAAGCCATTTGTGCATGCTGCCACAATCTCCTTGAACTCGGGTGTGCCTCAGTCCTGCTGGGTCTGGGAAATGCTGTCTCCTTGGAATCATCCATCACCTCTGGTTTTTACAATCTCCCTGCCTCCTTCTGCATAGATCCCTGAGTCTCACATACACTAAGAAAAGTTATGTTCCAAAAATCATGCTTTAAAGTATTAATCTATAAATCTGTTTAAATGAAGAATGGGTGTTTCCTTCATATAATTATTTAGAGTATACTAAGCATTTGGATGGTTACATTTTTCTAGAATCATAATTCAGACATCATTGCTTCATGGGTATAAAGCACAGAAACAAACACATTTGTTCTTTTACATACATATATATATACACATATATATGTATATATATATATTAAGCTCTTCACTACAGACTTATTTCCATCACTATATGTTACCTTCCACATTCAAAGCTATAGTCACTATACATATATGTACACACATATGTCTATATGAAATCATTTTAGCATATAGTATTTGATACTGAAAATGAAATGATGAAAAGTATCCTTTATTATTTTATTTGAATTAAGAAACTATGATGCCGTCAATAGATTTCATATGTCAATATAAAAATCAACATATGAATGATCACTAAAGTACGTGTGGGAAATCACATGACCTTAAGCCTTTCAAGATGCATTTATTAAGAGGTGTATCATGACAATTTGTACCGAGTATATTTTATACACTAGAAAGTAATAACAAGGAGAGCCTTGTGATTCCTGATTATTTAAGACAGAGTCTTGTTGTATAGCTCAGGCTTGCCTAAAATTTGTAGTTCTCTTGCCTTAGCCTCCCAAATGTTGGGTTTGCAGATGTGAGCTACCTGGATGCATGTGATTCTACATTAGAAAATAAGATTTTCAAGCTAGTATTTCACTGAATGGAAGTCCCCGTATTTAAGAACAATTTCTCCATTTCCCTGTGAACAAGTGTGCTAAGTGATGACTCTCTTTAACAAATGCCTACCTCCTTTTGGTCACAGAATGGCAAGCATAAAACAAGTAACTAAAAACAGTATCCGTGGCTGGTTTGTTGTTGTGGTTTGGATCTTAAATGCCCCCCTACCCAAAGCTTATGTGTTTGGTTCCTATCTGATGGCACTGTTGGGGGTGGGGGTGGAGCCTTTAGGAGGTGGGACCTAGTGGAGGAAGTTAGGCCATTTGAGATGGGCCCTTAGCTGGGACACAGGGACCCTGGACCATCCTGTTTCCTGGACACCATGTTCTTTGAGGCAATGTTCTGTCTCCCACAAAAAGCAATGGAGCCAACTAACTATGGGCCAAGGGTGTGAACCAAAATCAATGCGCACACGCACGCTCGCACAACCACACACACCCCCACACACACACTAAACACAATAATACTGGTTAACTAATAAGGAAAAGTGAGAGACTCCAAGAAGTAGCATTATTTACATATAACCTTTGGAATAAAGAAGCTTTTGTAAGCAGAGCTGGATGAACATTTCACACAATGTTCAAAAGCACAAAGAAAGAAGATTCAAGGTGGCTAACTAATTGTTGGTAGGTCACAGGCCAGGATGTGTTCAGGGCATATATGTGCAGGGTGTGCAGGGTGTAGGAGTGTGAGGTGGTGGCGAAAAAGGTTCCAAGTATGAGGAAAGCAGAGTCCAGACGTAAATATTACCCAAAGGGCAGCGGGAAGTCCCTGAAGAGGTGTGGCAAAGGAGAGGCATGGTCATATCGGCATGTTAGGAAGTTCATTTTCATAATAGTCTAGAAAATAGTTAGCATCAGAAAAAACTTTATTATTATTATTATTATTATTATTATTATTATTATTATTTTAGTAGTCAAGAATAGTGAAGTAAAGTCAATAGAAATGAGGACAAAGAACAGTAACTAAAGATATACTGAAGAGGCATACCACAAAACAAGGGAGCAGAGTAAAGAAAGAAAGAATCAAGGGTGCTCTTCAAATGTTGCTGCACTGAAAGTATAATGTTAGGTAGATGAATACGGAGGAGATGCCACTTCAGACCCACTTGAATAGCAAATCACAATAGTGCCAACATCAAGTTCTGACAAGGAAACAGAGAAACCAGGACCCACACTCATTGCTGGCGAGCTACAACACAGTACATCTGCTTTGGAAAAGAGGTCCTAAAAAAGTTAAGCATACAGGCTGGGACTGCATCTCAGGGACAGAGTGCTTCCCTAGCAACTGCAAGGCCAGAGAGTCAATTCCCAGGGCCACGGGGCGGGGGGGTTGGGGGGGAGTTAAGCATAAATTTAGCACATAAATGTATTTGAAAGAAATGAAAGAACAGGTCTACACAAAGGGCTTTACATAAGTATTTAAAATGGCTTCATTCTTGCTGTCCTCAAACTAGAAACAATCCACATGTCCATCAACGGGCAAAAAAGATAAGCAAATCGTGGGTGTGACCATATAATGGATACTGTTTGATATCAATGAGGAATTAGTCACATATGTTAAGACATGGATGAACTTCAAAACATGCTAAGTAAGTTACAAAAGAGAACAACTATGATTTTACTTATATGAAATTTACAGAAATGGCAAACCTGTAGAGATGAGGGTAGAGTAATGGCTGCCTGGGCCTCAAGCTGAAACTGTAAGTTACAGGTCAACATGAGAAATCTTTTTAGAGAGACAAAACTGTTACAAAACTGGATTATGAAAATGGCTATACAACTCTGTAAATGTAAAAATGTCACAGAATGGTATGTGTAATTTCACTGTTGCAAACAAAATATAGAAATATATTCCATGAGTAAGATAATGATTTCTATTTGAGACACTGTAGTGGTTTGAAAAAAAATGGTCCCCATAGACTCATTGGGGAGTAGCATTATTGGAGATATGGCCTAGTTGGAGGAAGTGTGTTATAGGGAGGAGAGACAGGGGGCTTTGAGGTTTCAAAAGCTCAAGCCAGCCTTAGTGGCTCATGGTCTCTTCCTGCTGCCTATGAATCCAGATGTAGAACTCTCAGTTATCTCTCCAGAACCGTGTCTGCCTGCATGATACCATGCTACATGATGATAACAGACTAAACCTCTGAAACTGTAAGCCAGCTCCAATGAAATATGTTCCTTTATAAGAGTTGCCATGGTCATGGTGGCTCCTCACAGCAAAAAACAAACAAAAAACCAAAACAACAACAATAAAAACCCTAAGACAGACATATTAAGTTTTTCAAAGATTTCTATGTACGTGTATATATGCACATCTGTGAGAGATTATGCCATGTGTGAAAAAGTAGCTGGAGAGTCTAGAGCAGTGGTTCTCAACCTTCCTAATGCTGTAACCCTTTAATATAGCTCCTTATGCTGTGGTGACCCCTAACCATAAAATTATTCCATTGCTACTTCATAACTGTAATTTTGCTACTGTAATGAATTGTAAATATCTGACATGCAAATCTCAAAGGTTGAGAACCACTGGTCTAGAAGAAGGTGTCAGATTCCCTGAAGTTAGAGTTGTAAGCAGTTGTGAGCTTCCCACCACAGGTGCTGGGAACCAAACGTGGGTCCTCTGGAAGAGTAGCACGTGTTCTTAACGCCGTCTCTCCTGCTCCCTAGCCATTAGCACGTCTTCAAGTGCCACGAGGACATGCAGAAACAGAAAATGCAGATCTCTCACTCAGGGAACCAGTAAGATCAGAGAAGAGGGCCTCTTTCTCTGGACTTGAAGCCATTTATTATGCACATGTCATGTGACACAGAGTCAGGGACTATTTCCTGTAAGACACCACACTGAAGTAGTGGTGGCTGGAGGAGGGCGGAGGAAACAGAAGAGCAAGAGAAAAGCCATAGCCCCTCTCCCCAGAGGCAAGTTCTTCTGAGCAGATTTCCGATGTTTACCTCCATAATTCAGTATGCATGTATCCCTCACTTCTTTTTTTTTTTTTTTAAAGACTTATTACTTTATTTTGTATACAGCATTCTATCTGCATGTATGTCTGCAGGCCAGAAGAGGGCACCAGATCTCATTACGGATAGTTGTAAGCCACCATGTGGTTTCTGGGAATTGAACTCAGGACTTCTGGAAGAGCAGCCAGTGCTCTTAACCTCTGAGCCATCTCTCCAGCCTGTATTCCGTATTTCTATATCTATCACTCTAGACAAGATTTTTGTCCCTGTCATGGATGTAGTTAACACTACCCCCTACTTATTTAACCTTTCATTTCAACATTTAATAAGTTGCATTCTTTATTTCTCCTTTGGCTACATTTGCAGTTTCAAATGAGATAGGTGGTCCCTTGGTATTTGCCAGGGATTGGGTCCAGGACTTTTTACAAAGACCACAATTCATGGGCACTTGAGTGGGCATATTTCTTGTGTGCATCTTTTCTTTTGTATATTTTAATCTTTCCAGATGACTTATGATATCTAACCCAACACAATGTCAATGCTATGTAGATAGTGAGAACAGGATCTTGCTCAAGGAATAAGTCTCTATATGTTCAACACAGATGTAACTTTTCCTGTGTATCATGGATTCACAGGTGACTGAGCCCACTGGTTGTAGAGCCCAGCAACCATGAAGTCTACTGGTAAGGGTGGTCAACTGCATCTCTACATCTTCATAAGCTGGGGACAGTGTACAAACTGACTTTTGAAATATTTATTTTATACATAATGAATGTTTTACTTGCAGGCATGTGTATGTACCACATGTGTGTCTGATGCCTGTAGCAGCCAGAAGAGGGCACCAGATCACCCTGGAATCAGGTTGGTGATTGTGATCATCATCAGATGATAGTGAATTACCATGTGGGTACTGGGAATTGAACCTGGGTCCGCTCTTAACTTCTGAGCCATCTCTCCAACCCCACAAACTAACTTTTTACTGTGGGTTGTAACTAATGGTACAGTCTGGCCTGTCTCATTTCCCCCTCTTCATTAGCTGTGTCTTAACTCTTATATCATGATGATTTTAACACTTACATTCTGATCTATAGCCCTAATGAACTATTTTATATTTTGCCTCTGATTTACTCTAAAAGTTGGGAAACAATAAAAAAGTATTTGTATTATTAGGGCTATCTAATTAATATTCATGGACAGATTCATGAAGTATGCCAGAATAATACATCTTTTTCTCATGCAGTCGGGTCTCTTTTCTTGCCCTCTTTAAGATAGTTTAAAATCATTCTACATTTTATTTGCATTTTATTGAAATTTTTATAGGTAGGAAGCTAAAGAGCAATATGATTAATTTCAACATCACAAATATTAGCCTCTTATTCATTCTATTCATTGTAGGCATTTCCCTTTCATTTCCTTAGACACCATCTCTTCCTGGGCTCTCCCCTACCCCGGTATCTGACTGGCTGTACTCTAGAATTCCTATTGAACAATCAAGCTGTCATTTCAAAGCTTCTCTTCCCTGGATTGATTCCTGTTTCCTAAAGGCCCTGTCTCCCATTTTGTTCACTCTCCCCCTTGGCTGGAGCCCATCACCTGACTTCCTGTAACAGGATGCAGTACACATGTTGAGTTCCTGCATGACGAATGACATCTTTCTTTTCTCTTTACACATGGCAGCATTTAGCTGGTCATATTAATGTCCACGGAAAAACCCCAATTGGGACACTGTCCTGTTATCTTTCAGTGTCCAGCGGTGTAGACCAGAGCCTAGTGCCTGTTCTGTCATTAGAACCTCGTACATTACCAGTTTTCTCCTCTCCATTGAGTGGATGAGATCTTTTATTTCTGCTGAAGGTTCCAAAATTTCATGAGAATGTTACCTAAACTTGGGGAAATAGTGCTAAGTAGCCTTTGAGTCCTTCCTAACTGAGGGCTTGTGTTCTTTTAGTTTCAAAAATCCATCCATTATGGGTTTTGCTAACTTATTCCCCTCCACCATAGTACTCTGTGGCTTAGATTTGGGGAATTCTAGGTTTATCTCCTTTACATCTATATTTTGTCCCATGACTCATTTTTTGACAAACTTCTGAGGGTTTTTCAGCTGTACCTTGTTTCATCCTTGCCTTTGATTTAGTGATATGTTAGTAAAGAACTCTTCATTGGCACACCATTCCTGTGGCTGTAATTAAGGGGTGCAATAACTTCTCTTATTCCTCACAATATACCAGTTAAAAACATCTTTAGGACTGGAGATAGCCACTCTTCCAGAGGACCAGAGTCTGAGTCCCAGCATCCATACTGGGCACTCATAACCACCTGTAACTCTAGCTCCATGCACACACCCACACATACACGTAATCAAAAATAAAATCTTTTTGAAAAGAAAACATTTCTAGGTTCTATTTGGTTCCCTTCATAACTTCCAGGACTGGTATTAGCTATATGAATCTTCTCTAATCAAAGTTGCTTTTCCCTCAACTCTTTGAGAAGCCTTGACTGCTCATATGTTTGACCTGTTTGTTCTTGGTTGGCTCTTCCAGATAAGGGGTGCAGATTCCACCAATATTGCGAAAGTACATCTGCTTCCCAGCAGACCTCACGCCCTGATTGGAATAGCATTCTGTACTCCCTGTACCTGGGAAGAACATTTGACTGGCAGGTTTGTTTTTGGAGAAAGCTGGCCAGAAGCCCACTGACAGCCCAGCTATCAACTCACACAAATCGAGGAACCTTCTCTTACAGGAGATGCAAACCCATTCCATACCCCAGGCCAGATTGCCTTTACGTGGTGCTTGATCATGAGCCTCATACATGTACATACACGTAATGTGTATATATGCATATGTGGGTGGGGTCTGGGATTGAGTTTGTTTCTTGAGACAAGGTCTCACCTAGGTGGAGTTGGCCTGGAACTATATAGACTAAGCTGGCCTTAGACTTGAGGCAATCCTCCTCTTTAGCCTCCCAAGTGCTATGACTGTGGGGATATAGTGTGTGAAGGGAGCAGCCTGGTACATAGGTCCAAGCAGAAATACCCGACAGTTTCAAGATCTTTTAAGGATTATAAACACTTAAAAATCACACAGAAATACACCATACAAGCTGCTGTAGTTTGAATGCTTACATCCCTTTAAAAATTCATGTGGAGGGGTTGGGGATTTAGCTCAGTGGTAGAGTGCTTGCCCAGCAAGCGTAAGGCCCTGAGTTAGGTCCTCAGCTCCAGAAAAAAAAAAAAAAAATTCATGTGGAGCCAGGCGGTGGTGGTACACTCCTATAATCCCAGCTCTCGGGAGGCAGAGGCAGGTGGATCTCTGTGAGTTCGAGGCCAGCCTGGTCTACAGAGCTAGTCCAGGACAGGCTCCAAAGCTACAGAGAAACCCTGTCTCAAAAAACAAAACAAAAACAAAAACAAAAACAAAAAAAATTCATGTGGAGCTGGGTGGCAGTGGTGCACATCTTTAATTCCAGCACCAAGGAGGCAGAATCAGGCAGATTTCTGTGAGTTTGAGGCCAGCCTGGTCTATAGAGCGAGATCCAGGACAGCCACTAAAACTACACAGAGAAACCCTGTCTCAAAAAACAAAACATGTTGAACCTTAATTTCCAATGATACCATGTTAAGAAGGTGACTGAGTGAAAAGGGGATCCTCCCTCATTAATGGGACTAAGATCACAAAAGAGAATTGGGGCTGGAGAGATGGCTCTTCTGACAGGGGACCAGAGTTCATCTCCTAGCACCCACAGTAGGGAAATGCACAGCTATCTATAACTCCAGTTCCAATGGTCCCAATGCCCTCTCCTGGTCTCCATAGATACCTGTGTGTGCACATATCACACACAGACACTTACTTCTAAAAACTTGGCATTTGTTTTTGTTTGTTTGAAAGAGGCTTCATACAGTATCTGACTTTATCACCCTCTGTTCCTTCAAGCCAGGCCACCACATTCCTCTTCTTTGGAGGACTTGGAAAGAAGACTACCACAGATGCAGAGCAGTCCCCACCAGACTCTCCCACTTGCACCTTGACACTGGATTTTCAAGTCTCCAGGGCTGTGGGGACAGTGCCACATGTTGCTTACTAACAGGCGTCCCTTCTGAGAAGTGCATCTGTCATTGGCTTCATCCTTGTGAGAGCCTAGAAGATACGGCCTACTATACATTTGGTACACAGCACATCCATCCCTGTGCATGTGGTGCAGTATTGACCGGAATGTCATTATCTAGCATGTAGCTATATCCAAGGCACCTTTGTTTTGTTATAGCAATGTGCATTAAGACAGAACTAAGTTTATATGGTTTATAAATCTTAAAATATTTACCATCTGACAGTTTATAGAAATTTTGCTGGCCCTTTATGTAGAGCAAATAATCACATTGGAAATCCCAGTTTCATTAAATTTCTTCAGGAAGTTTTTCTCCTTAAGCAGACTGCCCTCCTCATAGCTTGTTCTTCAAAGGAAAGGATACAGATGGGGGCCGTTTTCACAGCTCATTTATATGCTGGTTTATATACTGCTATCCGCCAACGCATTCAATCCTATTACTTTTGGCCAGGTCTAGCCAGATAAAACCGAGACTGAATTCTCTGGTGACTGGAGAATGCTAAGGTATCAATCTAGCCTTTGTGCAGCATGTCCTGAGCTTTGGTGTCGATGTACCAACATTATTTTCCATTTTCCACAAATACCGGTAAAAACCACATCTTCTGCTAGTAGGTAACTTTTAATTTCCTTTTCTTACTGATGTTTTAAGTTTAATTATTTTCATGTTCCCCTAGTTTATTTTAATGCCTTGTTGAGACAATCTCACAACCAATATACCTCATTAACCCATCAAAACCAGGAAACCATTTCCCAATATTACCTTTGTTTCTGATAGTTACAGAATAGAAATATTTCATTGATTGGTAGAAAAAAATGTTTTTAATTCTATAATTTTAAAGTAGTAGGGAAGACCAAAAGAAAAATCATAGAGTAAATGTTACGAGTATGGAAATATAAAAAGTCACAATAAGATGATAACTACAGAAGATAAAGAAATATTTGTAATTTCTACTATGTGTACATGTGCATTGAGGTCAGAGCTCACCTCAGGTGCTGTTCCTCAGCTGCCCTCCACCCTATTCTTTGACACAGGGTCTCTCATTAGCATGGGGTTTGTCGATTATGCTAGCCTCGGAGTCACCTGTTTCTGTTCCCCCAGCATTGAGATGACAGTGTGTGCCACCCAGCCTGGCTTTTTGTGCTTTGAAATGTGAGTTCTGGGGGTAGAGCTCATGTCCCTGTGCTTACATGGCAAACACTCTTATATCTCAACTGTCTTGGTTACAATTTTATTGCTGTGAAGAGACACCATGACCAAGGCAGCCTTATAATAGAAAGCATTTAATTGGGGGGGTTGCTTATAGTTTTAGAGGGCTAGTCCATGACCATCATGGTGGGGAGCAGACAGGCATGGTGCTGGAGCAGTAGCTGAGAGCTTTACATCCTGATCTACAGGTAACAGGCAGAGAGAGAATCCCTGGTCTGGTGTGAGCCCATCCCCCAGTAACACACCACCTCCAACAAGGCCACACCTAATAATTTTTCCTAAACAGTTCCACTAACTGGGGACCAAGCATTCAAACATATAAACGGGGGGGGGGGGCATTCTCATTGAACACCACACCAGCCCACAATCTTTGCTTTCTATTAAATGCAAGTATTCTTGAAGATTTTGTTTTTATTAATATATAAACTGACAGGAGCTTGAGAGTCTTTCAATATTTTTATAACAAAACCCTGTATCGGTGAGCAAAAGCACCTTGCATAATTCATATATGTACAGTGTATATTATAAACTGCTTTGTGTAGGGAAAAGGGGCCAGCTGAAGAAACCCACCTTGGACCTGAGACCTGAGCCAGTGAAAGAAACACGTTAGTCCTGAATCCAGAACCTAAGAAACACACCCTGACCCTGAAACCAGAGCCAAAGAAACACACGTTGTTCCTAGAACCAGAGCCAGTGAAAGAAATACATCCTAGCCCTAAAATTAGAGCCAAAAGGCTAAAAAGGACCAGTTTAAAAAAAAAAAAAAAAAAAAAACAGTTTGGTCCTGAAATCAGAGCCATCTCTGCCCCTGACCAATGAAACTAACGAATCCCTGATCAGAAAATCTTCTCCCCAGAGAAACTCTGCCCCTAAGAAACCCTAGAAAAGCCCTTTTGCCTGTTCAGTTGTGGGCGGTCCTTTCTCACCCTGGCAGAGATAGCCACTCTCCTGGACTCCTCCTTCCCAAATAAATAACTTTCTCAAAAGAGTCTTGGGTGAAGATCTTCATTCGCTGGTGCAGAAAAGAAGAACCTTGTTGAGAGTCCCTTTGGGAGCTGAGCAGAAAAAACCTTGCAGAGACCTTCCTTTAGGCGGGCTGAGCAAGGCTGAGTAGAAAAAGCAACAACTTTTCCTAGGAGCAGGAGGAGATTGCTACATTTCTGCAGGGATTTCCCCCTTTAAAAGTGAAGTGAAAGAAACAACATCTTAGGCCAAAGAGAAGAAGCAGAGCTCTTCTGGGAAGCCTCCTTGTGCGGTTTGGGGGGCGACACAGAAAGCTCAGCTGTAATGACTCTCTTTAGGAGAGGACCATCCTCCACCGCACCCCAGCTTCCGGATACCTCTCCCTCCAGGGCCAAGCTGCCCTCTTGCAGCTCCAGGGACAGTCTGGCTTCCTGACAAGTCAGGATGCCCTTTTCTCCAGAGCTATAACACTCACACTTTGTATGACCACCTTTGTACGGCTGCTCAACCTTTTGTTTCTCTACTTAAGACTCTTTAGAATAGAAAGTGTTTTATTTTTTAGATCCTTCATTATTTGGTACAAAGTAGAAATGTAAAGAATGGATAATCTAAATTATCAGTGAAAAATAACAGTGAGATATAAAATTTACATACAAGGGTCCAAAAGTAGAGTTGAGAATATTAATACTGCAAGACTAATAATTTTGTCCATATGAATGGATAAATCTCCAAGGGAGGGGATGTATAGAAGATGCTCCATCTGCTCTAAGAATGAAGATGAACACACAGCAATTATCTGCAGTATTTTGACATCTCCATTAGTAACACATCTATAAGATTTAATACTTAAACAATACTTTTTATTGTGAATAGCAAGGATAAAATCTTTCAGTAGTCAAACACTGCTCTGGTCCAATTACTGAATTATGGAGAAGATATACTTTGGGCTCATCTGCAACCCAGGGTAATGTCAAACCTCTGCTCCACCTCCCTACCTCCTTAGTGCTGGATTACATTGTCACACAGCAGCACTCAGAGGCCCTGCTGCTGCTGCACATCTCCCTCAGCATTGCGTGTTCTCAGCAGTTTGGGATTCCTGGCCATTCTGGATGTCTACAGTAATTCCTTTTAAATTCTTTCCTGATGGCAAGTGATATGGAGCGCTTTTCCATATACTTTGTACTTGTACGTCTTCTTCGTCAATGTATCTGTTCAGAACTTTTGACCATTTTTGAAAAATTAGATTGTTTTACTGTTAACTTACATTATATATATATAAGTGGTTTTTTGTCTGTATATATGTCTGTGTGCCACATGCATGCCTGGTGTCTGTGGATGTCAGAAGAGGGAGTTGGATTCTCTGGAACTGGAGGTACAGGTGATTGTGAGCTGCCATGTCGGTGCTGAGAATCGAACTTGGGTCTCCTGGTAGAGCAGTAAGTTCTTTCAACCACTGAGCTACTGCTCAGCCCCTCTTAATGTTAAATTTTAAGAGTTCTTTTTACATTTTGGATTTTTATCAGATACATCAGTGGCAAACATTGTCTCCTAGTCTGTGTTTTATCGTTTCTTTCTCTTGCCCATTTCCTGGAAATGTTTAATTTTAAAGGAATTCAGCTTATCAATATTTCTTTCGTGCACCAGGTCTTTGTTGTAGTATTGAAAAACTGTCACCAGGTTCAAGGTCAAGGTCATTTCTGTTTTTTCAATGTTATCTTCTACAGTTTTATAATTTTGTATTTTATACATGCAATCCATTTTTAGTTATTTTTTTGTAAAGGATGTATACGACCTGTGATTTGTGTCTGGTTTGTTTTTCTTCTTCCTTCTCCTGTCTTCCTTCTTCCTTTCCTCTTCCTCCTCCTTTCTTCCTCCTCTCTGCCTGCTCATCCTTTTTTCCTCCTCTCCTCCTCCTCCCTCTCTCTTCCTTCCTCCTCCTCCTCTTTCTCTTCTTCCACATGGAAGGCTAGCTAGCCCAGCACCATTTGTTGAAACAGTGCTTTGTCATATTCAAATTCATATTCCTGTTACATTCATCTTCACTGGGCTAACAGAGCTTTGGCTATAGCCCAGGCTGGCTGCACTTCCTTGGTCTCCTGAGTGCTGGGCTTACAGGCTTTCACACCTCTCCCCACAACATGTCTTCTCTGTATACTACTTATGCTCCTTCGTCAAATGTCAGTTGACTATCTGTGCATTGATCCATTTCTGGATTATCTATTCTCCTCTGATCTATTTAGGGACTTAATCACCTAAGTCGTGACGTCTTGATTACATGCGCAAATAGTACGTTTTGAAATTAGGTGTTGTAAATCCAACATTGACCTGCTTCAGTGAGTGCTGGCTCTTCTGACTTCCTTATCTCTCCATTAGACTTCAGAACTAGCTTAGCAATGCCGTAAGAATAACTGATTAGGAATTCAGATTTGGTTTGCAGTGAATCTGTAGATTGGGTTGGGAAGAAATGAAATCTCAACAAACTGAATCTTCCCATTAGTTCTTCCTTGCGGTTTTCCATCTGATTTTGGAGTTTTATCATACAACCTTATGTGCACTTTGTTACTTATGCCTATCTAGTTCTTATTCTGAGGAGTTAATGTTAACATTTTCCCTTTAATTTACAATTCTATTCATAGTTGTTCAATGCCAGTAAATAGGAGGATGACCAGCTTTTATAGACTAACCTTGTGTCCTGTAACCTCACTGTGATTGCTTACTAGGTGAAGATTTTGTTGTTTCTTTTGAAATACCTACAGAGAATCATTCTGTGCACAAGGATTAACTCTTCCTTCTCAATTAGTCTATTTTAATTTTTCTTTTCTCCTCTAGCATCAGCTAGCAATCCAGTACTGTGTTGAAAAGAGGTAAAAACAGATCTTTTCATAATCCTGGAATCAGCAAAAGGCTTCCTGTTTTCTCACTATTTAAACAGGTGCTAACTGGTGGGTCTTTATAGGCTGAAAAACATCCTCTCTGCTTTCGTCAAGTCTTTCTCATGGGTGGATGTTGAATTTTTTGTCAAATGTATTAGATTGATTTTCCTATTAATCGATTGATGTCACTGATCACGGCAATTCATTGTGGACTGGAGAATCAGCCTGATGTAACTGGGATAAATTCCACTGGTTGTGACATACATTTCTTTTTATGCACCACTACACTTTATTACATTGAGGGATTTTGCATCTCTGTTCATGGGAGTTGCAGGACAGAAGTTTCCTCATCTAGAAATGTGCTTGGCTTTTGTAATAAGTCTAAGGACCTCAGAGAATAAATTAGGAAGCATTTCTTTTGCTTCTATTACAGAGGATTGGTATCATTTCCTTCTCAGGGTTTGGTAGAAATCATCAGGAAGTCATCTAGAACTGCTTCTTTCTGTTTTGGATGTATGAAGCACCAGCAAAATTTCCTTAACAGAGACATATTCAAGTTCTTTCTCCCTATGTGAGTCAGATCGCATCCTTTAAGAGATGCCCATTCCACCATGGTTGTCAAATTTGTGGCATATTTGTTCATAGTTGTTGCTTTTATTGCCTATGCAATGTATAAAGTTGTCCCTCTTCTGGTGTTTTGTACATATGTGTGAAAGTAGGCATGCACACATGTGTATACATGTAAGTACAGTCCACAAGCCCAACTCTGTTTGCTTCTGGAACTCATGATTCAGCTTGGCTCTGCCTGTCTCTGCCTTCCCAATGTAAACATTAAATGCCACATTGCCACACCCACCAGTTCACACGGGCTCAGTAGTTTCTTTTTTTCTTTTTTCTTTTCTTTTCTTTTCTTTTTTTTTTTTTCAGAGCTGAGGACCGAACCCAGGGCCTTGAGCTTGCTAGGCAAACGCTCTACCACTGAGCTAAATCCCCAACCCCGTCAGCAGTTTCAATCTGTGCAGGAAGCACTGTCCCGACTGAGATCTTGCCCGCATGCCTCTCTTTCACTTTTCAGAAAGGCACTTCACAGAGGCTCTGTGTAGTGAAAGGCTACTGTAACAAGTCTGGAACTTTCCCCCACTTTCAACAATGGGCAGATCGTTCAGATAGACAATCCACAAGGAGGGTCAGTGAGATGGCTCAGTTGCCCAGCCTGATGACCTGCTATTCACCCTCCGGAACCCACATGGTAGAAGGAGGAGAGACTCAACTTCTGCAAGTCATCTTCAGACTTCTACATATGCACTGTGGCCCGGGCCTAACTCTTCCCCAGCCCCCACAGAAATAAATAAATGGAAAAATAAAAGCAACAAAGAAACAATGAATGAACAAAGGATGAATAATGCCAGCATCTAGGAGGTACAAGAAGAAAGACTGTTCACTAAGGCCAGCCTGGGCTACATAGTAGCAAGATATCATTTCAAAAAATAAGTAAACAAAGACCAGGAACTATTAAGATAAGAATGGTGAATTGGATTTGATCAAAATAAAAAGTGCTGCTCTCTGAATAGAACTATTAAGACAAGAAAAGGTCACGTCACAGATTGGGAGAATATCTCTTATGTTCATCTCCAATCAAGCACTTACATCTAACATACATGTAGAATGAATTCCAAAACTGCAGTAGGAAGCTGGCTTGACTTTAAAATGGGAATAATGTTAAGTCATTTTACCAAGGAAGATGTATGGACAGCTGGTTAATGAGCACACAGAAAAATGCTCAAAAACCATAGTCAGCAGTCAACAGCGACTTTAAAGACACCACGAAGTCCACAGCTGTTAGAAGGCATGGCAGGGAAAAGTTGGTCCATATCAAATGAGCACCAGGATGGGAAGTCAGTTCTCCTTCTTGATGGGAGCATGAAGCATAGTAACAATTTTACAAAGGAGCGCTATTGCTTCTTATAAATTTAAGCAAACAGCCCTCATGGGATCTACTTCTTACCATTCTCATCCTGTACAATCTTCTCCATCTGAGAGTGGCTTGGATTTATTAACTCACTTCTGCAGGCCAGACTATCCGGCATGATCAGATGTATTTCCAAGACTGGATTCTAAAGACAATGGCTTCCTTCCTGGGTACTTTATCTTCTCTCAGCCTGTTTCTCTGAGGAAAGCCAGGAGGCAATTAACAGTCCAGAGTGTTAGGAAGTAGAGTCTAATGTAGGTGATCCCTGAGGTGAGCACGCTCCCTGCTGACCCCTTCATTGGCCCTAAGCTGGAACTATCTGGCTGAGTCCTTCTAAGATTCCTGATCTAACAAAACTGTGAGAGAATACATTTTGGTTGTTTTCAGCTTTTGGGTATTTGTTATGCAATACCAGCTAACCAATGAGCCTAGTATATGAGCCAATTGTTGTATTCCCATATACTTACCCAAGAGAAACCATTTTAAAAGCAAAGCAAGTCTGTATTTAAAAAAGAAAAAGTATAGCCAGGTGGTGGTGGCACACACCTTTCACCCCAGCCCTCTAGAGGCAGAGACAAGAGGATCTTTGAGTTCAAGGTCAGCCTGGTCTACAGAGCAAGTTCCAGGACAGCCAAAACCACACAGAGAAATCCTGTCTCAAAAAAAAACAGTGTAAATGAATAGCCATGGTACCATTTTTCACAACAGCCAAATAGGAAAAACCCAAATGTCAATCAACAGGTAAAAAAAATAAACCAATTGTGACATATTTATATAATAGAACATTGAAATCAATAAAAAGGAACAAAATAGAGACAAAACATGGACAAACCTCAAAAAGACTATGAGATGAAGAAGATATATATATATACACACATATATATATATATATATATATATACACACACACATATATATATGTATATGTATATATATTATGCATTGAAATGAAAACTTAAATGATTGAGTGTGTGTGTGTGTGTGTGTGTGTGTGTGTGTCCATGAAACAGATTTTTAAAAAACATTTCCAATACAAGGACTTGGAATGCTTTACTAGTTAGATACTGTTTCTCAAACTCCAGCAGGTACCAAAACTCCCTGGAGAGCTGTTAGAGGATGGAATGCCATCTCTACCCCAAGATCTTCTAGTTCTGCAGTAAGGAGTCTGAGAAGCTGCGTTTGTGAAGCGTTCCCAGGTGCTGCTGATGCCATCTGGTCCCATTAGGTGGACTGCAGCTTTGAATGTTTATAGCCTTCTGTGGTGTCTCACATCTTTCAGGACCGTCATCAGAGCATGAATTTTAAGGGTGTCATCAGAAAGACAGCTTACCAAAAATTCCTACCATTCTTACCACTGCCCCACAAATCCAAACAATGAATAAAGAACTACATTTCAACCACAATAACTGAAGAACAGTGGAGAATTGTAGAACAGCAGCTGCCGCAATCCTGCAGGACATGGAAGTCAGGGCAGCAGCCACACAGGGAATGTGAGCCAAGCCTGCTTCCACCCCTCATCCTGTCAGAGTCAGCCTGAAAGCAGGGAGGGCCTCCCTGCAGGGCAAAAGATAAGGAAGAGCACCCAACTACTACTGTGCCCTACCCCCTGGACCATGCTCCTGCAGAGCTGTCTGTCTTCCATTGCGATAGGTTGTACACCATTCCTATAGGGCTGAACTGAGGGTACCCCACCCCCAGGCAACACAGAGCATCAGTCTTCCGGAGCTCCTCTAGTACCACAGCTGAGCCAGCACCTGGCCACACAGGCATCCCAAGGCTCCTGTCCATATGAATATAAGCACCTTCCTGACCTCAAGAATGACCACACTATACCTAATGTAACACTCTCAAAGCTCCAGAGGCTCCACTTCCCCAAGGAGTCATATTATTTATGACATCCATTCATATAGGCCAGACAGTCATAACTCCCTGCCTTACCTGGCACTGGACTAGCCCCTCATGACCCAAGTTGCTGAGGCATCTTACCTCTCTAGAAAATGAGGTCATTCTCTGTGCTGTTTCTGTATCTTCAGGTCCATACTGTTGTACCTAGTCCCACAAAGCCAGGGCTACCACCGTGTTCAACATCCCAGGTTTTAGAGTCACATAGCTCTGGTACCTCACCCACTGTTGAAACTAGGGCTGCCCCTGTGATCTGTCAGTTCTAGGTTCTGGAATAGGTACCCTGATCCCTGAGGCCTGACAATCCAAATCAACCCTTCCCCTGTGCCAGTTGGTATCAGAATGACAGCAGGATTTGGGTCTGGACCTTCAGGGGTGTGCCTCAGTACAACAGATCCTGGTTTAAAAGGAAAACTACATTCACTCATGTACTGGAAAATGAGTGACATTACATCTAATGTCCCAGGCCTAAGTTCACAGAAAGACTTGTCTGAGGATGTGTACAACAGGCTCTGTAATGGTCATAAACTGATACACAATAGGAGTATGGAATAACCCAGGAAACTCACCAGGAGTGTGTGTATACAAACTGTGGAACAGTTACATCATGGACTAGTATTCAGCAATTTGAAAAATCAATAAAAATGATAGCATGGATGGTAACTAATAGCTATTTAACTGGACTGAGGCCCATCATCAAGAGGGAAATCACGCCTGGTACTGGAAACTAGCCAACTACCCAGGGCTAGTGAAGCCATGGATCCTGGAGGGGAACCTACAACCATCACTTCACTAAACCAGTGCGATTCTCAACTATAGTATAAACATTTATCCTCATACCCATACATAAGTGCAATTCTTACCTCTCATCAAGGCAACTTGGCAACACACAGGGACCATTGGAGAAAACCACAGCCAACCATGACGTAGAGAACTAGAGATCAGATGGTGGCCAGTCCCAAGGTAACACAATATATCTAACACAATCCCTGCACCTAAGGGTCAGGATGATTGCAGAGGATGGGTTGAAGAGATCGTAAGAGTCTACAATTCTCAGCCTTGTTCATACTATAGCTCAACACGGTTGATTGGGTTTTGCTTTAGAATGTCAAGAGCTATTTTTCTCTCTTTTTTTTTCTAGTTGCTTTTAAACAGCAGTGCTTACCAACCACTGGTATTTCGGCTTTTATATCCATGTGTCTGTGTTATGCTATTATTTTGACAGAGCGATGTAATTAGTCAGCACTCACTTTTAAGTCCTCTAAGCCGTGACTTGAACTCTCAGAGTGTGCACTCCCTGGTGGTCTTTGGTGAGCTTCAGACCTCTAAGCCCAATAAGGGATGCTTTTGAGATGAAAACATGTGGAATCAATGTCGGTTTTGATCGTACGTTCAGACTGTTAAGTAAAACTAACAGGCCACTGTTCGGGGTCTAGATCCAGCTCCACAGCCAGTAGACAACTGAACGAAGTCACTTGGGCCAGAATTCTACGTCTGCAAACTGAAATTAAATAGTTTTATCTGACCTTCTGAGGAATCAGGAGGATGATAGCTAAATCCCAAACAGACCGGTTTAAGCCTGCATGGCAAGCTGCTTTGGCCCTACAAAAGTAACTTGGGGTTAGTAATCCACTGTACTGTGTTCTCTCCTTGTTTCTGCTCAAGCTGGTCGATAAACCAGAATGGTTTGCCATGGCAATAGAGAGCCTTTTCCAGACCTTTACAGCTCAATTTGGGACTCACCTTTAAAAAATTACTAAGGACCAATTGTTCTTTAAATGTGTTTTATTTCTTAAAGACGTTGGAGCTCTGCATTGTGCTATAGCAGGCAAGGCTGCACTGTGAGAAAACCCACGTGTAAGTAAAGGACTATGCACATCCGCCTTTTCTTCCAGCAGTGGTGGGTGTGGCCTTCTGTCCCCATGGGACTCCAGTTTTCAAGGAAAATGTAAGGATTGCCACTTAAAACTCAAGGTGAAGTAGAACTTGAACTTTGAAAAATATCAAGTGGAAGAAAGAGAATTTCTCTGCATGGATTGGTATAGTTTCCTCAAGCTGTAAACAGGAGGGTTAAAAGCCGAGCCTCGGGAAGTACTAAAGCATGCGAGGAAAGCTAGCTTATGAATGCTTATCATGTAATTAGTAGCGTGCTAAGCACAGTAAGTACATTCTGAGATAGGAATAATGACAATAATACCTAATTATTAACAAGCGAGGAGACTAACAGACACATGCAACATGATTAATTGTAAAAGGTCACACAGTCTTTAAGGAGTAAAATGTGCTACATAAGTAGACCATGACTGTACCCACTATGTATTCCCTCTCAATCTACCATCTTAATTCGATAATCATATCCTGTTTGTTTTTTTTTTTAAGTCAGACCCTACTTTAATAGTAAGAGTAGACTTTCATCAGTAACACAGCATTGCATCGAGAAGGAACCTGGTCTGACCTGAGCTGAACTTTGATTATATAGAGGTAATGACAAAATATTTAGAGGGAAAGAAGGGAAGGAACAGAAGAGGTGGCAGCAGCTCAGTCAAGTCTGGGAGTGAAAATTATAGAAAGCAGAATGTGTTTGAGTTTGCCGCCTAGTGACGGCAACCCCACCATCTTCTCATGAAGGCCACAGGGCAAGGGTTACCTTCAGGTATAGGCTGTGTAGCAGGAGACTCCTTTTGTATCCCCTACTTATCTTTAGGCATAAACTTTCATGTGGGAAGGTGGCTAGTGGCACCTTGAGGTGTTAGAATTACGTCACTGTTTTGTTTTTTTCCGACCTGTATGGTCCTAGGTTGAGGCCCAGATGAGAATCAGGCTCAGAAGAGGGATAGAGTTTGATCAAGAAGATAAACTGTCATCTACTAAGTGTCAATTGGATGTAAATAATATGGTTGAAGACTAGACAACAAATCTCATCAGAAGAGCTGAAACAGGAGCTTTGGCTAGGCACTGTCTGCTGTGATCTGTGGAGGAGCATGCCACCGAGTTACCACCATGCCTGGGCACCTTCAGGAAGGCTGTGTGGTCGCCAACCAATTCGACCAGCTACTTGACAACAAGTTAGACCCTTTCGAGGTATTGAAGGCAGCAAGAACAGGAAAAAAAGAAGCCAGCTGGGGTGGCACTGGGGGCCTTGGGGCGATGGCCCAGACCATCTCCAAAGTGGCTGGCAACAGTTGCATAGAGTCCCAGAAAGACAAGAACCCACTGCCCCCCAGCAACAGTGACACTGAAAAAAGGAGGGGACATAGGCTGGTGGCACTTAAAAAAGGAGGATGTGTCCTTGTGGTAAGACTGAGCATTCCTTGGGTATATGCCCAAGAGTGGTATTGCTGGATCTTGAGGAATACTTATTCCCAATTTTCTGAGAAACCACCATACTGATTTCCAGAGCGGCTGTACAAGTTTGCATTCCCACCATCAGTGGAGGAGAGTTCCCCTTGCTCCACATCCTCTCCAACATAAGCTGTCTTCAGTGTCTTTGATCTTAGCCATTCTGACAGGTGTAAGATGGTATCTCAGAGTTGTTTTGATTTGTATTTCCCTGATGACTAAGGATGTTGAGCAATTCCTTAAATGCCTTTCAGCCATTTGAGATTCAGAGTGGGAGGGCAGGGAGGAAGACACCATCACCATGATAAATGAGGACATCATGGGAATAGGAAGAGGCAGGGTGCTAGGGAGGCTCTCAGGAATCCACAAGATTAACCCCACGTTGGTCTGCTGGCAGTGGTCCAGAGGGTGCCTGGAATGGTCTATTCTGGTGTCCAGCCTAGCAAATAGCCTAGCTGTCATCATAAAGCCTTTATCCAGTGACTGATGGAGGTAGATGCAGAGATCCACGGCCAGGCACCAGGCTGAGCTCTGGGAATCCAATTGATGAGAGAGAGGAGAGATTCTGCAGGCGAGGGATGTCAAGATCATGATGGGAGGATGTGCAGAGATGACTGGCCGCACTAGTGGAAGCCCATGAACTGTGGACTGGTGGCTGTGGAGCCCCCGTGGGACTGGACTAGGCCCTCTGGATATGGAAGACAGTTTTTTGGCTCAAACTGTTTGGGAGCCATCCAGGGAGGGGGATCAGGATCTGTCCCTGGTCTATGGGAAGGCTTCTGGGAATCCAGAGCCTGTGGTGTGATGCCTTGCACAGTCTTGGTGCAGTGGGAAGGGGCTTGGACCTGCCTAGGCTCAGCGTGCTAGACTCTGCTGACTCCCCATGGGAGACCTCAATTTGGGGAATGTGGGAATGTGGGGTGGCTTGGGAAAGAGGACTAGGGTGGGAGGAGGGAGGAGGAGGAGGATCTGTGGATAGTATGTGGAGTGAGTAGAAAATTTCTTAATAAAGAAAAATGAAAAAAAAATTAAAAGGAGGAATATGGCCGAGTTGGAAAAGACTTGATCAGTAGTTTCAGGGAGCAGAGAAAGTAGCTGATAAGAGACCAGAAGCATGACCACCTCGTGAAAGATTTGAAAAGCCGCTTGGAGAAAGGGTGAAGGTGGTGAATGTGCAGGTGATAGGCCGATTATTGAACAGCCTATCCGAGGCTGTGGTGGTCTAGGAAGAGGTCAAGGAGGCTGTGGAATGGGCTGAGGCAATGGATTTGATTCTCGAGGCAAATGTGAATTGATAGATGTAGTGGAAGCGATAGAACTGGCCTGAAGCATGAGGGCAAATGTGGAGGTAGCGGGTCTCACAACTGGGGAATTGTCAAATGTGTCTGAGGAAACACTTGAAGGTGAAGAATACCCAGTGGCAGACACTGAAGATAAGGATGGAGTTGAAGAGGTTAAGGAGGAGGGTCCAAAAGAGATGGCTTTGGATGAGTGGAAAGCTATTCAAAATAAAGACTGAGCAAAAGTAGAATTCGATATCCGAAAACCCAGTGATGGTGCTGATGGACAATGGAAAAAGGGATTTGTTCTGCATAAGTCAGAGTGTGAAGAGGCTCGTGCTGAAGATTCGGTTATGGACCATCATTTATGGAAGCCAACAAATGATTTCACGTCTCAACTAGAGATCAGTTTTGGAGACCTAGGCCACCCAGGACATGGTGGCTGTGACCATGGTAGCCATCCGAACCGTGGAGCAGGACTGATAAGCCAAGTACTTATGCTCCTGATGTAAATGAGTAAGCTCTGGCCCAACTGGAAGTCATAATACAACGCTGGTTCCTTTGTGGACCCTCCTGCTCAAAGCTTTTGCTTAAGGATCCCAAACAACTAAGAATTAAAAAATAAAACAAAAAACAAACAACAACAAAAACTGTCATTCATACCATTCACACTTAAAGACTGAATTGTATCTGTTTTGAAAACGAACTTCTCTAGCTACACAATTAGTTTCATATTTGGAAGTTTTGGTAGCAGGGATGTTGTCATAATATTTGGGGATTATGCATTCTTCATGAATACTGTTGTATTGCTGCTTATGAATATTATGCATTACCAAACTTGAAATATAAGTGTTAACAGTGTGTACCAGGTTAAAACAAAACAAAGACTAGACAATGATCCTATGATGGT